>NW_027141323.1:0-1200000 GCF_036365525.1 Heterodontus francisci
TCCCTCGCAGTCTCCCTCGCAGTCTCCCTCGCAGTCTCCCTCGCAGTCTCCCTCGCAGTCTCCCTCGCAGTCTCCCTCGCAGTCTCCCTCGCAGTCTCCCTCGCTGTCTCCCTCGCTGTCTCCCTCGCAGTCTCCCTCGCAGTCTCCCTCGCTGTCTCCCTCGCTGTCTCCCTCGCTGTCTCCCTCGCTGTCTCCCTCGCTGTCTCCCTCGCTGTCTCCCTCGCTGTCTCCCTCGCTGTCTCCCTCGCTGTCTCCCTCGCTGTCTCCCTCGCTGTCTCCCTCGCTGTCTCCCACGCAGTCTCTCTCGCTGTCTCTCTCGCTGTCTCTCTCGCTGTCTCCATCGCTTTCTCCCTCGCTGTCTCTGTCGCTGTCTCCCTTGCAGTCTCTCTTGCAGTCTCTCTCGCTGTCCCCCTCGCTGTGTCTCTCGCTCTCTCCCTCGCTCTCTCCCTCGCTGTCTCCCGCGCTCTCTCTCGCAGTCTCTCTTGCTGTCTCTCTCGCTGTGTCCCTCGCTGTGTCCCTCGCTGTGTCCCTCGCTGTGTCCCTCGCTGTGTCCCTCGCTGTGTCCCTCGCTGTGTCCCTCGCTGTGTCCCTCGCTGTGTCCCTCGCTGTGTCCCTCGCTGTCTCCCTCGTGTCTCCCTCGTGTCTCCCTCGCTGTCTCCCTCGCTGTCTCCCTCGCTGCCTCCCTCGCTGCCTCCCTCGCTGCCTCCCTCGCAGTCTCCCTCGCTGTCTCCCTCGCTGTCTCCCTCGCTGTCTCCCTCGCTGTCTCCCTCGCTGTCTCCCTCGCTGTCTCCCTCGCTGTCTCCCTCGCTGTCTCCCTCGTCGTCTCCCTCGCCGTCTCCCTTGCAGTCACTCTCTCTGTATCCCCGGCTGTCTCTCTCGCTGTGTCCCTCGCTGTCTCCCTCGCTGTCTCCCTCGCTGTCTCCCTCGCTGTCTCCCTCGCTGTCTCCCTCGCTGTCTCCCTCGCTGTCTCCCTCGCTGTCTCCCTCGCTGTCTCCCTCTCTGTCTCTGTCTCTGTCTCTGTCTCTGTCTCTGTCGCTGTCTCTGTCTCTGTCTCTGTCTCTGTCTCTGTCTCTGTCTCTGTCTCTGTCTCTGTCTCTGTCTCTGTCTCTGTCTCTGTCTCTGTCGCTGCCTCCCACGCTGTCTCCCTCGCTGTCTCACGCGATCTCTCTCGCATTCTCTCTCGTTGTCTCCCTTGCAGTCTCTCTCGCTGTGTCCCTGGCAGTCTCTCTCGCAGTCTCTATTGCTGTCTCTGTCGCTGTCTCCCTCGCTGTCTCCCTCGCTGTCTCCCTCGCTGTCTCCCTCGCTGTCTCCCTCGCTGTCTCCCTCGCTGTCTCCCTCGCTGTCTCCCTCGAAGTCTCTCTCGCTCTCTCTCTCGCCGTCTCCCTCGCCGTCTCCCTCGCCGTCTTCATCGCTGTCTCCCTCGCATTCTCTCTCGCAGTGTCTCTCGCTGTCTCCCTCGCAGTCTCCATCGCAGTCTCCCTCGCAGTCTCTCTCGCTGTCTCCCTCACAGTCTCTCTCGCTGTCTCCCTCGCAGTCTCTCTCGAAGTCGCTCTCGCTTTCTCCCTCGCTGTCTCTCTCGCTGTCTCTCTCGCAGTCCTTCTCGCAGTCCTTCTCGCAGTCTCTCTCGCTGTCTCCAGCGCTGTCACCCTCACATTCTCTCTCGCTGTCTCCCTCACAGTCTCTCTCGCTGTCTCTCTCGCAGTCTCTCTCGCTTTCTCCCTCGCTGTCTCTCTCGCAGTCCTTCTCGCAGTCCTTCTCGCAGTGTCTCTCGCTGTCTCCCTCGCAGTCTCCCTCGCAGTCTCCCTCGCAGTCTCCCTCGCAGTCTCCCTCGCAGTCTCCCTCGCAGTCTCCCTCGCAGTCTCCCTCGCAGTCTCCCTCGCAGTCTCCCTCGCAGTCTCCCTCGCTGTCTCCCTCGCTGTCTCCCTCGCTGTCTCCCTCGCTGTCTCCCTCGCTGTCTCCCTCGCTGTCTCCCACGCAGTCTCTCTCGCTGTCTCTCTCGCTGTCTCTCTCGCTGTCTCTCTCGCTGTCTCCATCGCTTTCTCCCTCGCTGTCTCTGTCGCTGTCTCCCTTGCAGTCTCTCTTGCAGTCTCTCTCGCTGTCCCCCTCGCTGTGTCTCTCGCTCTCTCCCTCGCTCTCTCCCTCGCTGTCTCCCGCGCTCTCTCTCGCAGTCTCTCTTGCTGTCTCCCTCGCTGTGTCCCTCGCTGTGTCCCTCGCTGTGTCCCTCGCTGTGTCCCTCGCTGTGTCCCTCGCTGTGTCCCTCGCTGTGTCCCTCGCTGTGTCCCTCGCTGTGTCCCTCGCTGTGTCCCTCGCTGTGTCCCTCGCTGTGTCCCTCGCTGTGTCCCTCGCTGTGTCCCTCGCTGTGTCCCTCGCTGTGTCCCTCGCTGTCTCTCTCGCAGTCTCCCTCGCTGTCTCCCTCGCTGTCTCCCTCGCTGTCTCCCTCGTGTCTCCCTCGCTGTCTCCCTCGCTGTCTCCCTCGCTGCCTCCCTCGCTGCCTCCCTCGCAGTCTCTCTCGCAGTCTCTCTCGCAGTCTCCCTCGCTGTCTCCCTCGCTGTCTCCCTCGCTGTCTCCCTCGCTGTCTCCCTCGCTGTCTCCCTCGCTGTCTCCCTCGCTGTCTCCCTCGCTGTCTCCCTCGCTGTCTCCCTCGTCGTCTCCCTCGCCGTCTCCCTTGCAGTCACTCTCTCTGTATCCCCGGCTGTCTCTCTCGCTGTGTCCCTCGCTGTCTCCCTCGCTGTCTCCCTCGCTGTCTCCCTCGCTGTCTCCCTCGCTGTCTCCCTCGCTGTCTCCCTCGCTGTCTCCCTCGCTGTCTCCCTCGCTGTCTCCCTCGCTGTCTCCGTCTCTGTCTCCGTCTCTGTCGCTGTCTCTGTCGCTGTCTCTGTCGCTGTCTCTGTCGCTGTCTCTGTCGCTGTCTCTGTCGCTGTCTCTGTCGCTGTCTCTGTCGCTGTCTCTCTCGCTGCCTCCCTCGCTGCCTCCCTCGCTGCCTCCCTCGCTGTCTCCCTGGCCGTCTCCCTGGCCGTCTCCCTGGCCGTCTCCCTGGCCGTCTCCCTGGCCG
Organism: Heterodontus francisci; assembly: GCF_036365525.1. Taxonomy (NCBI): domain Eukaryota; kingdom Metazoa; phylum Chordata; class Chondrichthyes; order Heterodontiformes; family Heterodontidae; genus Heterodontus; species Heterodontus francisci. The sequence goes on from NW_027141323.1 coordinate 3,050, forward strand.
TCTCCCTGGCCGTCTCCCTGGCCGTCTCCCTGGCCGTCTCCCTGGCCGTCTCCCTGGCCGTCTCCCTGGCCGTCTCCCTGGCCGTCTCCCTGGCCGTCTCCCTGGCCGTCTCCCTGGCCGTCTCCCTGGCCGTCTCCCTGGCCGTCTCCCTGGCCGTCTCCCTGGCCGTCTCCCTGGCCGTCTCCCTGGCCGTCTCCCTGGCCGTCTCCCTGGCCGTCTCCCTGGCCGTCTCCCTGGCCGTCTCTCTCGCAGTCTCTCTCGCTGTCTCTCTCAATGTACTCTCGCTGTCTCCCTCGCTGTCTCACTCGCTCTATCCCTCGCTGTATCTCTCACAGTCTCTCTCGCTGTCTCTCTCGCTGTCTCCCTCGCAGTCTCTCTCGCTCTCTCCCTCACCGTCTCTCTCGCCGTCTCTCTCGCCGTCTCTCTCTCCATCTCTCTCGCCGTCTCACTCTCCATCTCTCTCGCAGTCTCTCTCTCCATCTCTCTCGCAGTCTCCTTTGCAGTCTCTCTCGCAGTCTCTCTCGCAGTCTCTCGCAGTCTCTCTCGCAGTCTCTCTCGCAGTCTCTCTCGCAGTCTCTCTCGCAGTCTCTCTCGCAGTCTCTCTCGCAGTCTCTCTCGCAGTCTCTCTCGCAGTCTCTCTCGCAGTCTCTCTCGCAGTCTCTCTCGCAGTCTCTCTCGCTGTCCCTCTCGCAGTCTCTCTCGCTGTCCCTCTCGCAGTCTCTCTCGCAGTCTCTCTCGCAGTCTCTCTCGCTGTCTCTCTCGCAGTCTCCTTTGCATTCTCTCTCGCTGTCTCTCTCGCTGTCTCCCACGCTGTCTCCCACGCTGTCTCCCTCGCAGTCTCCCTCGCAGTCTCCCTCGCAGTCTCTCTCGCAGTCTCTCTCGCTGTCTCCCTCGCTTTCTCTCTCGCTGTCTCTCTCGCTGTCTCTCTCGCTTTCTCCCTCGCTGTCTCTCTCGCAGTCCTTCTCGCAGTCCTTCTCGCAGTCTCTCTCGCTGTCTCCAGCGCTGTCACCCTCACATTCTCTCTCGCAGTGTCTCTCACTGTCTCCCTCGCAGTCTCCCTCGCAGTCTCCCTCGCAGTCTCCCTCGCAGTCTCCCTCGCAGTCTCCCTCGCAGTCTCCCTCGCAGTCTCCCTCGCAGTCTCCCTCGCAGTCTCCCTCGCAGTCTCTCTCGCAGTCTCTCTCGCTGTCTCCCACGCTGTCTCTCTCGCTGTCTCTCTCGCTGTCTCTCTCGCTGTCTCTCTCGCTGTCTCTCTCGCTGTCTCTCTCGCTGTCTCTCTCGCTGTCTCTCTCGCTGTCTCCATCGCTTTCTCCCTCGCTGTCTCTCTCGCTGTCTCCCTTGCAGTCTCTCTTGCAGTCTCTCTCGCTGTCTCTCTCGCTGTCTCTCTCGCTGTCTCCCTCGCTGTGTCCCTCGCTGTGTCCCTCGCTGTGTCCCTCGCTGTGTCCCTCGCTGTGTCCCTCGCTGTGTCCCTCGCTGTGTCCCTCGCTGTGTCCCTCGCTGTGTCCCTCGTGTCTCCCTCGTGTCTCCCTCGCTGCCTCCCTCGCTGCCTCCCTCGCTGCCTCCCTCGCAGTCTCCCTCGCAGTCTCCCTCGCAGTCTCCCTCGCAGTCTCCCTCGCAGTCTCCCTCGCAGTCTCCCTCGCAGTCTCCCTCGCAGTCTCCCTCGCAGTCTCCCTCGCAGTCTCTCTCGCAGTCTCTCTCGCAGTCTCTCTCGCAGTCTCTCTCGCTGTCTCCCTCGCTGTCTCCCTCGCTGTCTCCCTCGCTGTCTCCCTCGTCGTCTCCCTCGCCGTCTCCCTTGCAGTCACTCTCTCTGTATCCCCGGCTGTCTCTCTCGCTGTCTCCCTCGCTGTCTCCCTCGCTGTCTCCCTCGCTGTCTCCCTCGCTGTCTCTGTCTCTGTCGCTGTCTCTGTCGCTGTCTCTGTCGCTGTCTCTGTCGCTGTCTCTGTCGCTGTCTCTGTCGCTGTCTCTGTCGCTGTCTCTGTCGCTGTCTCTGTCGCTGTCTCTGTCGCCGTCTCTGTCGCCGTCTCTGTCGCCGTCTCTGTCGCCGTCTCCGTCGCCGTCTCCGTCGCCGTCTCCCTGGCCGTCTCCCTGGCCGTCTCCCTGGCCGTCTCCCTGGCCGTCTCCCTGGCCGTCTCCCTGGCCGTCTCCCTGGCCGTCTCCCTGGCCGTCTCCCTGGCCGTCTCCCTGGCCGTCTCCCTGGCCGTCTCCCTGGCCGTCTCCCTGGCCGTCTCCCTGGCCGTCTCCCTGGCCGTCTCCCTGGCCGTCTCCCTGGCCGTCTCCCTGGCCGTCTCCCTGGCCGTCTCCCTGGCCGTCTCCCTGGCCGTCTCTCTCGCAGTCTCTCTCGCTGTCTCTCTCAATGTACTCTCGCTGTCTCCCTCGCTGTCTCACTCGCTCTATCCCTCGCTGTATCTCTCACAGTCTCTCTCGCTGTCTCCCTCGCAGTCTCTCTCGCTCTCTCCCTCACTGTCTCTCTCGCCGTCTCTCTCGCCGTCTCTCTCTCCATCTCTCTCGCCGTCTCTCTCTCCATCTCTCTCGCAGTCTCCTTTGCAGTCTCTCTCGCAGTCTCTCTCGCAGTCTCTCTCGCAGTCTCTCTCGCAGTCTCTCTCACTGTCCCTCTCGCTGTCTCTCTCGCTGTCTCCCTCGCAGTCTCTCTCGCTCTCTCCCTCACTGTCTCTCTCGCCGTCTCTCTCTCCATCTCTCTCTCCATCTCTCTCGCAGTCTCCTTTGCAGTCTCTCTCGCAGTCTCTCTCGCAGTCTCTCTCGCAGTCTCTCTCGCAGTCTCTCTCGCAGTCTCTCTCGCAGTCTCTCTCGCAGTCTCTCTCGCAGTCTCTCTCGCAGTCTCTCTCGCAGTCTCTCTCGCAGTCTCTCTCGCTGTCCCTCTCGCAGTCTCTCTCGCTGTCCCTCTCGCAGTCTATCTCGCTGTCTCTCTCGCAGTCTCCTTTGCATTCTCTCTCGCTGTCTCTCTCGCTGTCTCCCTCGCAGTCTCTCTCGCAGTCTCCCTCGCAGTCTCTCTCGCAGTCTCTCTCGCAGTCTCTCTCGCAGTCTCTCTCGCTGTCTCCCTCGCTGTCTCTCTCGCTGTCTCCCTCGCTGTCTCCCTCGCTGTCTCCCTCGCTGTCTCCCTCGCTGTCTCCCTCGCAGTCTCTCTCGCAGTCTCTCTCGCTGTCTCTCTCGCTGTCTCTCTCGCTGTCTCTCTCGCTGTCTCCCTCGCTGTCTCCCTCGCTGTCTCCCTCGCTGTCTCCCTCGCTGTCTCCCTCGCTGTCTCCCTCGCTGTCTCCCTCGCTGCCTCCCTCGCAGTCTCTCTCGAAGTCTCTCTCGAAGTCTCTCTCGCTGTCTCCCTCGCTCTCTCCCTCGCTCTCTCTCGCAGTGTCTCTCGCTGTATCCCTCGCTGTCTCTCTCGCAGTTTCTCTCGCTTTCTCCCTCACAGTCTCCCTCGCTGTCTCCCTCGCAGTCTCTCTCGCAGTCTCTCTCGCAGTCTCTCTCGCAGTCTCTCTCGCTGTCTCCCTCGCTGTCTCCCTCACAGTCTCTCTCGCTGTCTCCCTCGCAGTCTCCCTCGCAGTCTCCCTCGCAGTCTCTCTCACAGTCTCTCTCGCAGTCTCTCTCGCAGTCTCTCTCGCAGTCTCTCTCGCTGTCTCCCTCGCAGTCTCTATCGCTGTCTCCCTCGCAGTCTCCCTCGCAGTCTCCCTCGCAGTCTCTCTCGCAGTCTCTCTCGCTTTCTCCCTCGCTCTCTCCCTCGCAGACTCTCTCACTGTCTCCCTCGTTGTCTCCCTCGCTGTCTCTCTCAGTCTCCCTCGCAGTCTCCCTCGCAGTCTCCCTCGCAGTCTCCCTCGCAGTCTCCCTCGCAGTCTCCCTCGATGTCTCCCTCGATGTCTCCCTCGATGTCTCCCTCGCTGTCTCCCTCTCAGTCTCTCTCTCAGTCTCTCTCTCAGTCTCTATCGCATTCTCTCTCGCTGTCTCCCTCGCACTCTCTGGCTTTCTCTCTCGCTTTCTCTCTCGCAGTCCCTCTCACTGTCTCTCTCGCAGTCTCTCTCGCTGTCTCCCTCACAGTCTCCCTCACAGTCTCCCTCACAGTCTCTCTCGCTGTCTCCCTCGCTGTCTCTCTCGCTCTCTCGACGTCGCCCTCGCCATCGCCCTCGCCGTCTCCCTCGCCGTCTCCCTCGCCGTCTCCCTCGCCGTCTCCCTCGCAGTCACTCTCGCAGTCTCTCTCGCTGTCTCTCTCGCTGTCTCTCTCGCTATCTCCCTCACAGTCTCTCTCGCAGTCTCTCTCGCAGTCTCTCTCGCAGTCTCTCTCGCAGTCTCTCTCGCTGTCTCCCTCGCTGTCTCTCTCGCTGTCTCCCTTGCAGTCTCCCTCGCAGTCTCTTTCGCAGTCTCCCTCGCTGTCTCCCTCACAGTCTCTCTCGCTGTCTCCCTTGCAGTCTCCCACACAGTCTCTCACGCTTTCTGCCTCGCTTTCTCCCTCGCTGTCCCTCTCGCAGTCCCTCTCGCAGTCTCTCTCGCTGTCCCTCTCGCAGTCTCTCTCGCTGTCTCCCTCGCAGTCTCTCTCGCTGTCTCCCTCGCAGTCTCTCTCGCTGTCTCTCTCGCTGTCTCTCTCGCAGTCTCTCTCGCAGTCTCTCTCGCAGTCTCTCTCGCAGTCTCTCTCGCAGTCTCTCTCGCAGTCTCTCTCGCAGTCGCTCTCGCTGTCTCTCTCGCAGTCCTTCTCGCAGTCCTTCTCGCAGTCTCTCTCGCTGTCTCTCTCGCTGTCTCTCTCGCTGTCTCTCTCGCTGTCTCCCTCGCTGTCTCCCACGCTGTCTCCCACGCTGTCTCCCTCGCAGTCTCTCTCGCTGTCTCCCTCGCAGTCTCTCTCGCTGTCTCCCTCGCTGTCTCCCTCGCTGTCTCCCTCGCTGTCTCCCTCGCTGTGTCCCTCGCTGTGTCCCTCGCTCTCTCCCTCGCAGTCTCCCTCACAGTCTTCCTCGCCGTCTCTCCCGCAGTCTCTCCCGCAGTCTCTCCCGCAGTCTCTCCCGCAGTCTCTCCCGCAGTCTCTCCCGCAGTCTCTCCCGCAGTCTCTCCCGCTGTCTCCCTCGCTGTCTCCCTCGCTGTCTCCCTCGCTGTCTCCCTCGCTGTCTCCCTCGCTGTCTCCCTCGCTGTCTCCCTCGCTGCCTCCCTCGCTGTCTCCCTAGCAGTCTCTCTCGCTGTCTCCCTCGCTGTCTCCCTCGCTGCCTCCCTAGCAGTCGCTCTCGCAATCTCTCTCGCTGTCTTCCTCGCTGTGTCCCTCGCAGTCCCTCTCGCAGTCCCTCTCGCAGTCCCTCTCGCAGTCCCTCTCGCAGTCCCTCTCGCAGTCTCTCTCGCAGTCTCTCTCGCAGTCTCTCTCGCAGTCTCTCTCGCAGTCTCTCTCGCAGTCTCTCTCGCAGTCTCTCTCGCAGTCTCCCTCGCAGTTTCTCTCACTGTCTCCCTCGCTGCCTCCCACGCTGTCTCACGCGATCTCTCTCGCATTCTCTCTCGTTGTCTCCCTTGCAGTCTCTCTCGCTGTGTCCCTGGCAGTCTCTCTCGCAGTCTCTATTGCTGTCTCTGTCGCTGTCTCCCTCGCTGTCTCCCTCGCTGTCTCCCTCGCTGTCTCCCTCGCTGTCTCCCTCGCTGTCTCCCTCGCTGTCTCCCTCGCTGTCTCCCTCGCTGTCTCCCTCGAAGTCTCTCTCGCTCTCTCTCTCGCTCTCTCTCTCGCCGTCTCCCTCGCCGTCTCCCTCGCCGTCTTCATCGCTGTCTCCCTCGCATTCTCTCTCGCAGTGTCTCTCGCTGTCTCCCTCGCAGTCTCCATCGCAGTCTCCCTCGCAGTCTCTCTCGCTGTCTCCCTCACAGTCTCTCTCGCTGTCTCCCTCGCAGTCTCTCTCGAAGTCGCTCTCGCTTTCTCCCTCGCTGTCTCTCTCGCTGTCTCTCTCGCAGTCCTTCTCGCAGTCCTTCTCGCAGTCTCTCTCGCTGTCTCCAGCGCTGTCACCCTCACATTCTCTCTCGCTGTCTCCCTCACAGTCTCTCTCGCTGTCTCCCTCGCAGTCTCTCTCGAAGTCGCTCTCGCTTTCTCCCTCGCTGTCTCTCTCGCAGTCCTTCTCGCAGTCCTTCTCGCAGTCCTTCTCGCAGTGTCTCTCGCTGTCTCCCTCGCAGTCTCCCTCGCAGTCTCCCTCGCAGTCTCCCTCGCAGTCTCCCTCGCAGTCTCCCTCGCAGTCTCCCTCGCAGTCTCCCTCGCAGTCTCCCTCGCAGTCTCCCTCGCAGTCTCCCTCGCAGTCTCCCTCGCAGTCTCCCTCGCAGTCTCCCTCGCAGTCTCCCTCGCTGTCTCCCTCGCTGTCTCCCTCGCTGTCTCCCTCGCTGTCTCCCTCGCTGTCTCCCTCGCTGTCTCCCTCGCTGTCTCCCTCGCTGTCTCCCTCGCTGTCTCCCTCGCTGTCTCCCTCGCTGTCTCCCTCGCTGTCTCCCACGCAGTCTCTCTCGCTGTCTCTCTCGCTGTCGCTCTCGCTGTCTCCATCGCTTTCTCCCTCGCTGTCTCTGTCGCTGTCTCCCTTGCAGTCTCTCTTGCAGTCTCTCTCGCTGTCCCCCTCGCTGTGTCTCTCGCTCTCTCCCTCGCTCTCTCCCTCGCTGTCTCCCGCGCTCTCTCTCGCAGTCTCTCTCGCTGTCTCTCTCGCTGTGTCCCTCGCTGTGTCCCTCGCTGTGTCCCTCGCTGTGTCCCTCGCTGTGTCCCTCGCTGTGTCCCTCGCTGTGTCCCTCGCTGTGTCCCTCGCTGTGTCCCTCGCTGTCTCCCTCGCTGTCTCCCTCGCTGTCTCCCTCGCTGTCTCCCTCGCTGTCTCCCTCGCTGTCTCCCTCGCTGTCTCCCTCGCTGTCTCCCTCGCTGTCTCCCTCGCTGTCTCCCTCGCTGCCTCCCTCGCAGTCTCCCTCGCAGTCTCCCTCGCTGTCTCCCTCGCTGTCTCCCTCGCTGTCTCCCTCGCTGTCTCCCTCGTCGTCTCCCTCGCCGTCTCCCTTGCAGTCACTCTCTCTGTATCCCCGGCTGTCTCTCTCGCTGTGTCCCTCGCTGTCTCCCTCGCTGTCTCCCTCGCTGTCTCCCTCGCTGTCTCCCTCGCTGTCTCCCTCGCTGTCTCCCTCGCTGTCTCCCTCGCTGTCTCCCTCGCTGTCTCCCTCGCTGTCTCTGTCTCTGTCTCTGTCTCTGTCTCTGTCGCTGTCTCTGTCTCTGTCTCTGTCTCTGTCTCTGTCTCTGTCGCTGCCTCCCACGCTGTCTCCCTCGCTGTCTCACGCGATCTCTCTCGCATTCTCTCTCGTTGTCTCCCTTGCAGTCTCTCTCGCTGTGTCCCTGGCAGTCTCTCTCGCAGTCTCTATTGCTGTCTCTGTCGCTGTGTCCCTCGCTGTCTCCCTCGCTGTCTCCCTCGCTGTCTCCCTCGCTGTCTCCCTCGCTGTCTCCCTCGCTGTCTCCCTCGCTGTCTCCCTCGCTGTCTCCCTCGAAGTCTCTCTCGCTCTCTCTCTCGCCGTCTCCCTCGCCGTCTCCCTCGCCGTCTTCATCGCCGTCTCCCTCGCATTCTCTCTCGCAGTGTCTCTCGCTGTCTCCCTCGCAGTCTCCATCGCAGTCTCCCTCGCAGTCTCTCTCGCTGTCTCCCTCACAGTCTCTCTCGCTGTCTCCCTCGCAGTCTCTCTCGAAGTCGCTCTCGCTTTCTCCCTCGCTGTCTCTCTCGCTGTCTCTCTCGCAGTCCTTCTCGCAGTCCTTCTCGCAGTCTCTCTCGCTGTCTCCAGCGCTGTCACCCTCACATTCTCTCTCGCTGTCTCCCTCACAGTCTCTCTCGCTGTCTCTCTCGCAGTCTCTCTCGAAGTCGCTCTCGCTTTCTCCCTCGCTTTCTCCCTCGCTGTCTCTCTCGCAGTCCTTCTCGCAGTCCTTCTCGCAGTGTCTCTCGCAGTCTCCCTCGCAGTCTCCCTCGCAGTCTCCCTCGCAGTCTCCCTCGCAGTCTCCCTCGCAGTCTCCCTCGCAGTCTCCCTCGCAGTCTCCCTCGCAGTCTCCCTCGCAGTCTCCCTCGCAGTCTCCCTCGCAGTCTCCCTCGCAGTCTCCCTCGCAGTCTCCCTCGCAGTCTCCCTCGCTGTCTCCCTCGCTGTCTCCCTCGCTGTCTCCCTCGCTGTCTCCCTCGCTGTCTCTCTCGCTGTCTCTCTCGCTGTCTCTCTCGCTGTCTCCATCGCTTTCTCCCTCGCTGTCTCTGTCGCTGTCTCCCTTGCAGTCTCTCTTGCAGTCTCTCTCGCTGTCCCCCTCGCTGTGTCTCTCGCTCTCTCCCTCGCTCTCTCCCTCGCTGTCTCCCGCGCTCTCTCTCGCAGTCTCTCTTGCTGTCTCTCTCGCTGTGTCCCTCGCTGTGTCCCTCGCTGTGTCCCTCGCTGTGTCCCTCGCTGTGTCCCTCGCTGTGTCCCTCGCTGTGTCCCTCGCTGTGTCCCTCGCTGTGTCCCTCGCTGTGTCCCTCGCTGTGTCCCTCGCTGTCTCCCTCGCAGTCTCCCTCGCTGTCTCCCTCGCTGTCTCCCTCGCTGTCTCCCTCGTGTCTCCCTCGCTGTCTCCCTCGCTGTCTCCCTCGCTGCCTCCCTCGCTGCCTCCCTCGCAGTCTCCCTCGCAGTCTCTCTCGCAGTCTCCCTCGCTGTCTCCCTCGCTGTCTCCCTCGCTGTCTCCCTCGCTGTCTCCCTCGCTGTCTCCCTCGCTGTCTCCCTCGCTGTCTCCCTCGTCGTCTCCCTCGCCGTCTCCCTTGCAGTCACTCTCTCTGTATCCCCGGCTGTCTCTCTCGCTGTGTCCCTCGCTGTCTCCCTCGCTGTCTCCCTCGCTGTCTCCCTCGCTGTCTCCCTCGCTGTCTCCCTCGCTGTCTCCCTCGCTGTCTCCCTCGCTGTCTCCCTCGCTGTCTCCCTCGCTGTCTCCCTCGCTGTCTCTGTCTCTGTCTCTGTCTCTGTCTCTGTCGCTGTCTCTGTCGCTGTCTCTGTCGCTGTCTCTGTCGCTGTCTCTGTCGCTGTCTCTGTCGCTGTCTCTCTCGCTGCCTCCCTCGCTGCCTCCCTCGCTGCCTCCCTCGCTGCCTCCCTGGCCGTCTCCCTGGCCGTCTCCCTGGCCGTCTCCCTGGCCGTCTCCCTGGCCGTCTCCCTGGCCGTCTCCCTGGCCGTCTCCCTGGCCGTCTCCCTGGCCGTCTCCCTGGCCGTCTCCCTGGCCGTCTCCCTGGCCGTCTCCCTGGCCGTCTCCCTGGCCGTCTCCCTGGCCGTCTCCCTGGCCGTCTCCCTGGCCGTCTCCCTGGCCGTCTCCCTGGCCGTCTCCCTGGCCGTCTCCCTGGCCGTCTCCCTGGCCGTCTCCCTGGCCGTCTCCCTGGCCGTCTCCCTGGCCGTCTCCCTGGCCGTCTCCCTGGCCGTCTCCCTGGCCGTCTCCCTGGCCGTCTCCCTGGCCGTCTCCCTGGCCGTCTCCCTGGCCGTCTCCCTGGCCGTCTCCCTGGCCGTCTCTCTCGCTGTCTCTCTCGCTGTCTCTCTCAATGTACTCTCGCTGTCTCCCTCGCTGTCTCACTCGCTCTATCCCTCGCTGTATCTCTCACAGTCTCTCTCGCTGTCTCTCTCGCTGTCTCCCTCGCAGTCTCTCTCGCTCTCTCCCTCACCGTCTCTCTCGCCGTCTCTCTCGCCGTCTCTCTCTCCATCTCTCTCGCCGTCTCACTCTCCATCTCTCTCGCAGTCTCTCTCTCCATCTCTCTCGCAGTCTCCTTTGCAGTCTCTCTCGCAGTCTCTCTCGCAGTCTCTCTCGCAGTCTCTCTCGCAGTCTCTCTCGCAGTCTCTCTCGCAGTCTCTCTCGCAGTCTCTCTCGCAGTCTCTCTCGCAGTCTCTCTCGCAGTCTCTCTCGCAGTCTCTCTCGCAGTCTCTCTCGCAGTCTCTCTCGCAGTCTCTCTCGCAGTCTCTCTCGCAGTCTCTCTCGCAGTCTCTCTCGCAGTCTCTCTCGCAGTCTCTCTCGCAGTCTCTCTCGCTGTCCCTCTCGCAGTCTCTCTCGCTGTCCCTCTCGCAGTCTCTCTCGCTGTCCCTCTCGCAGTCTCTCTCGCAGTCTCTCTCGCAGTCTCTCTCGCTGTCTCTCTCGCAGTCTCCTTTGCATTCTCTCTCGCTGTCTCTCTCGCTGTCTCCCACGCTGTCTCCCACGCTGTCTCCCTCGCAGTCTCCCTCGCAGTCTCCCTCGCAGTCTCCCTCGCAGTCTCTCTCGCAGTCTCTCTCGCAGTCTCTCTCGCTGTCTCCCTCGCTTTCTCTCTCGCTGTCTCTCTCGCTGTCTCTCTCGCTTTCTCCCTCGCTGTCTCTCTCGCAGTCCTTCTCGCAGTCCTTCTCGCAGTCCTTCTCGCAGTCCTTCTCGCAGTCTCTCTCGCTGTCTCCAGCGCTGTCACCCTCACATTCTCTCTCGCAGTGTCTCTCACTGTCTCCCTCGCAGTCTCCCTCGCAGTCTCCCTCGCAGTCTCCCTCGCAGTCTCCCTCGCAGTCTCCCTCGCAGTCTCCCTCACAGTCTCCCTCGCAGTCTCTCTCGCTGTCTCCCACGCTGTCTCTCTCGCTGTCTCTCTCGCTGTCTCTCTCGCTGTCTCTCTCGCTGTCTCTCTCGCTGTCTCCATCGCTTTCTCCCTCGCTGTCTCTCTCGCTGTCTCCCTTGCAGTCTCTCTTGCAGTCTCTCTCGCTGTCCCCCTCGCTGTGTCCCTCGCTCTCTCCCTCGCTGTCTCCCTCGCTGTCTCTCGCGCTCTCTCTCGCAGTCTCTCTCGCAGTCTCTCTCGCAGTCTCTCTCGCTGTCTCTCTCGCTGTCTCTCTCGCTGTGTCCCTCGCTGTGTCCCTCGCTGTGTCCCTCGCTGTGTCCCTCGCTGTGTCCCTCGCTGTGTCCCTCGCTGTGTCCCTCGCTGTGTCCCTCGTGTCTCCCTCGTGTCTCCCTCGCTGCCTCCCTCGCTGCCTCCCTCGCAGTCTCCCTCGCAGTCTCCCTCGCAGTCTCCCTCGCAGTCTCCCTCGCAGTCTCCCTCGCAGTCTCCCTCGCAGTCTCCCTCGCAGTCTCCCTCGCAGTCTCTCTCGCAGTCTCTCTCGCAGTCTCTCTCGCAGTCTCTCTCGCTGTCTCCCTCGCTGTCTCCCTCGCTGTCTCCCTCGCTGTCTCCCTCGTCGTCTCCCTCGCCGTCTCCCTTGCAGTCACTCTCTCTGTATCCCCGGCTGTCTCTCTCGCTGTCTCCCTCGCTGTCTCCCTCGCTGTCTCCCTCGCTGTCTCTGTCTCTGTCGCTGTCTCTGTCGCTGTCTCTGTCGCTGTCTCTGTCGCTGTCTCTGTCGCTGTCTCTGTCGCTGTCTCTGTCGCTGTCTCTGTCGCTGTCTCCGTCGCCGTCTCCCTGGCCGTCTCCCTGGCCGTCTCCCTGGCCGTCTCCCTGGCCGTCTCCCTGGCCGTCTCCCTGGCCGTCTCCCTGGCCGTCTCCCTGGCCGTCTCCCTGGCCGTCTCCCTGGCCGTCTCCCTGGCCGTCTCCCTGGCCGTCTCCCTGGCCGTCTCCCTGGCCGTCTCCCTGGCCGTCTCTCTCGCAGTCTCTCTCGCTGTCTCTCTCAATGTACTCTCGCTGTCTCCCTCGCTGTCTCACTCGCTCTATCCCTCGCTGTATCTCTCACAGTCTCTCTCGCTGTCTCCCTCGCAGTCTCTCTCGCTCTCTCCCTCACTGTCTCTCTCGCCGTCTCTCTCGCCGTCTCTCTCGCCGTCTCTCTCTCCATCTCTCTCGCAGTCTCCTTTGCAGTCTCTCTCGCAGTCTCTCTCGCAGTCTCTCTCGCAGTCTCTCTCGCAGTCTCTCTCACTGTCCCTCTCGCAGTCTCTCTCGCTCTCTCCCTCGCAGTCTCTCTCGCTCTCTCCCTCACTGTCTCTCTCGCCGTCTCTCTCTCCATCTCTCTCTCCATCTCTCTCGCAGTCTCCTTTGCAGTCTCTCTCGCAGTCTCTCTCGCAGTCTCTCTCGCAGTCTCTCTCGCAGTCTCTCTCGCAGTCTCTCTCGCAGTCTCTCTCGCAGTCTCTCTCGCAGTCTCTCTCGCAGTCTCTCTCGCAGTCTCTCTCGCAGTCTCTCTCGCAGTCTCTCTCGCAGTCTCTCTCGCAGTCTCTCTCGCTGTCCCTCTCGCAGTCTCTCTCGCTGTCCCTCTCGCAGTCTATCTCGCTGTCTCTCTCGCAGTCTCCTTTGCATTCTCTCTCGCTGTCTCTCTCGCTGTCTCCCTCGCAGTCTCTCTCGCAGTCTCTCTCGCAGTCTCTCTCGCAGTCTCTCTCGCAGTCTCTCTCGCTGTCTCTCTCGCTGTCTCCCTCGCAGTCTCTCTCGCTGTCTCCCTCGCTGTCTCCCTCGCTGTCTCCCTCGCAGTCTCTCTCGCAGTCTCTCTCGCTGTCTCTCTCGCTGTCTCCCTCGCTGTCTCCCTCGCTGTCTCCCTCGCTGTCTCCCTCGCTGTCTCCCTCGCTGTCTCCCTCGCTGTCTCCCTCGCTGTCTCCCTCGCTGTCTCCCTCGCTGCCTCCCTCGCTGCCTCCCTCGCAGTCTCTCTCGAAGTCTCTCTCGAAGTCTCTCTCGCTGTCTCCCTCGCTCTCTCCCTCGCTCTCTCTCGCAGTGTCTCTCGCTGTATCCCTCGCTGTCTCTCTCGCAGTTTCTCTCGCTTTCTCCCTCACAGTCTCCCTCGCTGTCTCCCTCGCAGTCTCTCTCGCAGTCTCTCTCGCAGTCTCTCTCGCAGTCTCTCTCGCTGTCTCCCTCGCTGTCTCCCTCACAGTCTCTCTCGCTGTCTCCCTCGCAGTCTCCCTCGCAGTCTCCCTCGCAGTCTCCCTCGCAGTCTCTCTCACAGTCTCTCTCGCAGTCTCTCTCGCAGTCTCTCTCGCTGTCTCCCTCGCAGTCTCTATCGCTGTCTCCCTCGCAGTCTCCCTCGCAGTCTCTCTCGCAGTCTCTCTCGCTTTCTCCCTCGCTCTCTCCCTCGCAGACTCTCTCACTGTCTCCCTCGTTGTCTCCCTCGTTGTCTCCCTCGCTGTCTCTCTCAGTCTCCCTCGCAGTCTCCCTCGCAGTCTCCCTCGCAGTCTCCCTCGCAGTCTCCCTCGATGTCTCCCTCGATGTCTCCCTCGATGTCTCCCTCGATGTCTCCCTCGCTGTCTCCCTCTCAGTCTCTCTCTCAGTCTCTCTCTCAGTCTCTATCGCATTCTCTCTCGCTGTCTCCCTCGCACTCTCTGGCTTTCTCTCTCGCTTTCTCTCTCGCAGTCCCTCTCACTGTCTCTCTCGCAGTCTCTCTCTCTGTCTCCCTCACAGTCTCCCTCACAGTCTCCCTCACAGTCTCCCTCGCTGTCTCTCTCGCCGTCTCCCTCGCAGTCTCTCTCGCAGTCTCTCTCGCTGTCTCCCTCGCTGTCTCTCTCGCTCTCTCTCTCGCCGTCGCCCTCGCCATCGCCCTCGCCGTCTCCCTCGCCGTCTCCCTCGCCGTCTCCCTCGCAGTCACTCTCGCAGTCTCTCTCGCTGTCTCTCTCGCTGTCTCTCTCGCTATCTCCCTCCCAGTCTCTCTCGCAGTCTCTCTCGCAGTCTCTCTCGCAGTCTCTCTCGCAGTCTCTCTCGCTGTCTCCCTCGCTGTCTCTCTCGCTGTCTCCCTTGCAGTCTCCCTCGCAGTCTCTCTCGCAGTCTCTCTCGCAGTCTCTCTCGCAGTCTCTCTCGCAGTCTCTCTCGCAGTCTCTCTCGCTTTCTCCCACGCAGTCTCTCTCGCAGTCTCTCTCGCAGTCTCTCTCGCAGTCTCTCTCGCAGTCTCTCTCGCAGTCTTCCTCGCAGTTTCTCTCGCTGTCTCCCTCGCTGTCTCCCTCGCTGTCTCGCTCGCTATCTCCCTCGCTATCTCCCTCGCTGTCTCCCTCGCAGTCTCTCTCGTTGTCTCCCTCGCAGTCTCCCTCGCAGTCTCCCTCGCAGTCTCCCTCGCAGTCTCCCTCGCAGTCTCTCTCGCAGTCTCTCTCGCAGTCTCTCTCGCAGTCTCTCTCGCAGTCTCTCTCGCAGTCTCTCTCGCAGTCTCTCTCGCAGTCTCTCTCGCTGTCTCTCTCGCTGTCTCTCTCGCAGTCTCTCTCGCAGTCTCTCTCGCAGTCTCTCTCGCAGTCTCTCTCGCAGTCTCTCTCGCAGTCTCTCTCGCAGTCTCTCTCGCTGTCCCTCTCGCAGTCTCTCTCGCTGTCTCTCTCGCAGTCTCTCTCGCAGTCTCTCTCGCTGTCTCTCTCGCAGTCTCTCTCGCAGTCTCTCTCGCAGTCTCTCTCGCAGTCTCTCTCGCAGTCTCTCTCGCAGTCTCTCTCGCAGTCTCTCTCGCTGTCCCTCTCGCTGTCCCTCTTGCAGTCTCTCTCGCTGTCTCTCTCGCAGTCTCTCTCGCAGTCTCTCTCGCAGTCTCTCTCGCAGTCTCTCTCGCAGTCACTCTCGCTGTCTCTCTCGCTGTCTCTCTCGCAGTCTCTCTCGCAGTCTCTCTCGCAGTCTCTCTCGCAGTCTCTCTCGCAGTCTCTCTCGCAGTCTCTCTCGCTGTCCCTCTCGCAGTCTCTCTCGCTGTCTCTCTCGCAGTCTCTCTCGCAGTCTCTCTCGCTGTCTCTCTCGCAGTCTCTCTCGCTGTCTCTCTCGCAGTCTCTCTCGCAGTCTCTCTCGCAGTCTCTCTCGCAGTCTCTCTCGCAGTCTCTCTCGCTGTCCCTCTCGCTGTCCCTCTTGCAGTCTCTCTCGCTGTCTCTCTCGCAGTCTCTCTCGCAGTCTCTCTCGCTGTCTCTCTCGCAGTCTCTCTCGCAGTCTCTCTCGCAGTCTCTCTCGCAGTCTCTCTCGCAGTCTCTCTCGCTGTCTCCCTCGCTTTCTCCCTCGCTGTCTCTCTCGCTGTCTCTCTCGCTGTCTCCCTCGCAGTCTCCCTCGCAGTCTCCCTCGCAGTCTCTCTCGCTGTCTCCCTCGCTGTCTCCCTCGCTGTCTCCCTGGCTGTCTCCCTCGCTGTCTCCCTCGCTGTCTCCCTCGCTGTCTCCCTCGCTGTCTCCCTCGTTGTCTCCCTCGCTGTCTCCCTCGCTGTCTCCCTCGCTGTCTCCCTCGCTGTCTCCCTCGCTGTCACCCTCGCTGTCACCCTCGCTGTCACCCTCGCTGTCACCCTCGCTGTCACCCTCGCTGTCTCCCTCGCTGTCACCCTCGCTGTCTCCCTCGCTGTCTCCCTCGCTGTCTTCCTCGCAGTTTCTCTCGCAGTTTCTCTCGCAGTTTCTCTCGCTGTCTCCCTCGCTGTCACCCTCGCCATCTCCCTCGCTCTCTCCCTAGCAGTCGCTCTCGCAGTCTCTCTCGCTGTCTCCCTCGCTGTCTCCCTCGCTGTCTCCCTCGCTGTCTCCCTCGCTGTCTCCCTCGCTGTCTCCCTCGCTGTCTCCCTCGCTGCCTCCCTCGCAGTCTCTCTCGAAGTTTCTCTCGCTGTCTCCCTCGCTCGCTCCCTCGCTCTCTCTCTCGCCCTCTCTCTCGCCGTCTCCCTCGCAGTCTCTCTCGCAGTGTCTCTCGCTGTATCCCTCGCAGTCTCTCTCGCAGTCTCTCTCGCTGTCTCCCTCGCAGTCTCTCTCGCAGTCTCTCTCGCAGTCTCTCTCGCAGTCTCTCTCGCAGTCTCTCTCGCAGTCTCTCTCGCAGTCTCTCTCTCAGTCTCTCTCTCAGTCTCTCTCGCATTCTCTCTCGCTGTCTCCCTCGCTCTCTCTGGCTTTCTCTCTCGCTTTCTCTCTCGCAGTCCCTCTCACTGTCTCTCTCGCAGTCTCTCTCGCAGTCTCTCTCGCAGTCTCTCTCGCAGTCTCTCTCGCAGTCTCTCTCGCAGTCTCTCTCGCTGTCTCCCTCGCTTTCTCCCTCGCTGTCTCTCTCGCTGTCTCTCTCGCTGTCTCCCTCGCAGTCTCCCTCGCAGTCTCCCTCGCAGTCTCTCTCGCAGTCTCTCTCGCTGTCTCCCTCGCTGTCTCCCTCGCTGTCTCCCTCGCTGTCTCCCTCGCTGTCTCCCTCGCTGTCTCCCTCGCTGTCTCCCTCGCTGTCTCCCTCGCTGTCTCCCTCGCTGTCTCCCTCGCTGTCTCCCTCGCTGTCACCCTCGCTGTCACCCTCGCTGTCACCCTCGCTGTCACCCTCGCTGTCTCCCTCGCTGTCACCCTCGCTGTCTCCCTCGCTGTCTCCCTCGCTGTCTTCCTCGCAGTTTCTCTCGCAGTTTCTCTCGCAGTTTCTCTCGCTGTCTCCCTCGCTGTCACCCTCGCCATCTCCCTCGCTCTCTCCCTAGCAGTCGCTCTCGCAGTCTCTCTCGCTGTCTCCCTCGCTGTCTCCCTCGCTGTCTCCCTCGCTGTCTCCCTCGCTGTCTCCCTCGCTGTCTCCCTCGCTGTCTCCCTCGCTGTCTCCCTCGCTGCCTCCCTCGCAGTCTCTCTCGAAGTTTCTCTCGCTGTCTCCCTCGCTCGCTCCCTCGCTCTCTCTCTCGCCCTCTCTCTCGCTCGCTCCCTCGCTCTCTCTCTCGCCCTCTCTCTCGCCGTCTCCCTCGCAGTCCCTCTTGCAGTCTCTCTCGCTGTCTCTCTCGCAGTCTCTCTCGCAGTCTCTCTCGCTGTCTCTCTCGCTGTCTCTCTCGCAGTCTCTCTCGCAGTCTCTCTCGCAGTCTCTCTCGCAGTCTCTCTCGCTGTCTCCCTCGCTTTCTCCCTCGCTGTCTCTCTCGCTGTCTCTCTCGCTGTCTCCCTCGCAGTCTCCCTCGCAGTCTCCCTCGCAGTCTCTCTCGCTGTCTCCCTCGCTGTCTCCCTCGCTGTCTCCCTCGCTGTCTCCCTCGCTGTCTCCCTCGCTGTCTCCCTCGCTGTCTCCCTCGCTGTCTCCCTCGCTGTCTCCCTCGCTGTCTCCCTCGCTGTCTCCCTCGCTGTCACCCTCGCTGTCACCCTCGCTGTCACCCTCGCTGTCACCCTCGCTGTCTCCCTCGCTGTCTCCCTCGCTGTCACCCTCGCTGTCTCCCTCGCTGTCTCCCTCGCTGTCTTCCTCGCAGTTTCTCTCGCAGTTTCTCTCGCAGTTTCTCTCGCTGTCTCCCTCGCTGTCACCCTCGCCATCTCCCTCGCTCTCTCCCTAGCAGTCGCTCTCGCAGTCTCTCTCGCTGTCTCCCTCGCTGTCTCCCTCGCTGTCTCCCTCGCTGTCTCCCTCGCTGTCTCCCTCGCTGTCTCCCTCGCTGTCTCCCTCGCTGCCTCCCTCGCAGTCTCTCTCGAAGTTTCTCTCGCTGTCTCCCTCGCTCGCTCCCTCGCTCTCTCTCTCGCCCTCTCTCTCGCCGTCTCCCTCGCAGTCTCTCTCGCAGTGTCTCTCGCTGTATCCCTCGCAGTCTCTCTCGCAGTCTCTCTCGCTGTCTCCCTCGCAGTCTCTCTCGCAGTCTCTCTCGCAGTCTCTCTCGCAGTCTCTCTCGCAGTCTCTCTCGCAGTCTCTCTCTCAGTCTCTCTCTCAGTCTCTCTCGCATTCTCTCTCGCTGTCTCCCTCGCTCTCTCTGGCTTTCTCTCTCGCTTTCTCTCTCGCAGTCCCTCTCACTGTCTCTCTCGCAGTCTCTCTCGCAGTCTCTCTCGCTGTCTCCCTCACAGTCTCCCTCACAGTCTCCCTCACAGTCTCTCTCGCTGTCTCTCTCGCCGTCTCCCTCGCAGTCTCTCTCGAAGTCTCTCTCGCTGTCTCCCTCGCTGTCTCTCTCGCCGTCGCCCTCGCCGTCGCCCTCGCCGTCGCCCTCGCCGTCGCCCTCGCCGTCTCCCTCGCAGTCACTCTCGCAGTCTCTCTCGCTGTATCCCTCGCTGTCTCTCTCGCTATCTCCATAGCAGTCTCTCTCGCAGTCTCCCTCACAGTCTCTCTCGCAGTCTCTCTCGCAGTCTCCCTCGCAGTCTCTCTCGCTGTCTCTCTCGCTTTCTCCCACGCAGTCTCTCTCGCAGTCTCTCTCGCAGTCTCTCTCGCAGTCTCTCTCGCAGTCTTCCTCGCAGTTTCTCTCGCTGTCTCCCTCGCTGTCTCCCTCGCTGTCTCCCTCGCTGTCTCCCTCGCTGTCTCCCTCGCTGTCTCCCTCGCTGTCTCCCTCGCTGTCTCCCTCGCTGTCTCCCTCGCTGTCTCCCTCGCTGTCTCCCTCGCTGTCTCCCTCGCTGTCTCCCTCGCTGTCTCCCTCGCTGTCTCCCTCGCTGTCTCCCTCGCTGTCTCCCTCGCTGTCTCGCGCGATCTCTCTCGCATTCTCTCTCGTTGTCTCCCTCGCAGTCTCTCTCGCAGTCTCTCTCGCAGTCTCTCTCGCAGTCTCTCTCGCAGTCTCTCTCGCAGTCTCTCTCGCAGTCTCTCTCGCAGTCTCTCTCGCAGTCTCTCTCGCAGTCTCTCTCGCAGTCTCTCTCGCAGTCTCTCTCGCAGTCTCTCTCGCAGTCTCTCTCGCAGTCTCTCTCGTTGTCTCCCTCACAGTCTCTGTCGCTGTCTCTCTCGCTGTCTCTGTCGCTGTCTCTCTCGCTGTCTCTGTCGCTGTCTCTGTCGCTGTCTCCCTCGCTTTCTCCCTCGCTGTCTCCCTCGCTGTCTCCCTCGCTGTCTCCCTCGCTGCCTCCCTCGCAGTCTCTCTCGCAGTCTCTCTCGCAGTCTCTCTCGCAGTCTCTCTCGCAGTCTCTCTCGCAGTCTCTCTCGCAGTCTCTCTCGCAGTCTCTCTCGCAGTCTCTCTCGCAGTCTCACTCGCAGTCTCACTCGCAGTCTCTCTCGCAGTCTCTGTCGCAGTCTCTCTCGCAGTCTCTCTCGCAGTCTCTCTCGCAGTCTCTCTCGCAGTCTCTCTCGCAGTCTCTCTCGCAGTCTCTCTCGCAGTCTCTCTCGCTGTCTCTCTCGCTGTCTCTCTCGCTGTCTCTCTCGCTGTCTCTCTCGCTGTCTCTCTCGCTGTCTCCCTCGCTGTCTCCCTCGCTGTCTCCCTCGCTGTCTCCCTCGCTGTCTCCCTCGCTGTCTCCCTCGCTGTCTCCCTCGCTGTCTCCCTCGCTGTCTCCCTCGCTGTCTCCCTCGCTCACTCTCTCGCTCTCTCTCTCGCTCTCTCTCTCGCCGTCTCAATCGCTGTCTCCCTCGCATTCTCTCTAGCAGTGTCTCTCGCTGTATCCCTCGCTGTCTCTCTCGCTATCTCCATAGCAGTCTCTCTCGCTTTCTCCCTCGCAGTCTCTCTCGCAGTCTCTCTCGCAGTCTCTCTCGCTGTCTCTCTCGCAGTCTCTCTCGCAGTCTCTCTCGCAGTCTCTCTCGCAGTCTCTCTCGCAGTCTCTCTCGCAGTCTCTCTCGCTGTCACCCTCGCTGTCTCCCTCGCAGTCCCTCTCGCAGTCCCTCTCGCAGTCCCTCTCGCAGTCTCCCTCGCAGTCTCCCTCGCAGTCTCCCTCGCAGTCTCCCTCGCAGTCTCCCTCGCAGTCTCCCTCGCAGTCTCCCTCGCAGTCTCCCTCGCAGTCTCCCTCGCAGTCTCCCTCGCAGTCTCCCTCGCTGTCTCTCTCGCAGTCTCCCTCGCTGTCTCCCTCGCTGTCTCCCTCGCTGTCTCCCTCGCTGTCTCACGCGATCTCTCTCGCATTCTCTCTCGTTGTCTACCTCGCAGTCTCTCTCGCTGTGTCCCTCGCAGTCTCTCTCACAGTCTCTGTCGCTGTCTCTGTCGCTGTCTCTGTCGCTGTCTCCCTCGCTGTCTCCCTCGCTGTCTCCCTCGCTGTCTCCCTCGCTGTCTCCCTCGCTGTCTCCCTCGCTGTCTCCCTCGCTGTCTCCCTCGCTGTCTCCCTCGCTGTCTCTCTCGCTGTCTCCCTCGCTGTCTCCCTCGCTGTCTCTCTCGCTGTCTCCCTCGCTGTCTCCCTCGCTGTCTCCCTCGCTGTCTCCCTCGCTGTCTCCCTCGCTGTCTCCCTCGCCGTCTCCCTCGCCGTCTCTCTCGCCGTCTCTCTCGCCGTCTCCCTCGCCGTCTCCCTCGCCGTCTCCCTCGCCGTCTCCCTCCCCGTCTCCCTCCCCGTCTCCCTCCCCGTCTCCCTCCCCGTCTCCCTCGCCGTCTCAATCGACGTCTCCCTCGCATTCTCTCTCGCAGTGTCTCTCGCTGTATCCCTCGCTGTCTCTCTCGCTATCTCCATAGCATTCTCTCTCGCTGTTTCTCTCGCTTTCTCCCTCGCAGTCTCTCTCGCTGTCTCTCTCGCTGTCTCTCTCGCAGTCTCTCTCGCAGTCTCTCTCGCTGTCTCTCTCGCTGTCTCTCTCGCTGTCTCTCTCGCAGTCTCTCTCGCAGTCTCTCTCGCAGTCTCTCTCGCTGTCTCCCTCGCTGTCTCCCTCGCAGTCTCCCTCGCTGTCTCCCTCGCAGTCTCTCTCGCAGTCTCTCTCGCAGTCTCTCTCGCTGTCTCTCTCGCTGTCTCCCTCGCAATCTCTATCGCTGTCTCCCTCGCAGTCTCTCTCGCTTTGTCCCTCGCTCTCTCCCTCGCAGACTCCCTCGCAGACTCCCTCGCAGACTCTCTCGCAGACTCTCTCGCTGTCTCCCTCGCAGTCTCCCTCGCAGTCTCCCTCGCAGTCTCCCTCGCAGTCTCCCTCGCAGTCTCCCTCGCAGTCTCCCTCGCAGTCTCCCTCGCTGTCTCCCTCGCTGTCTCCCTCGCTGTCTCCCTCGCTGTCTCCCTCGCTGTCTCCCTCGCTGTCTCCCTCGCTGTCTCCCTCGCTGTCTCCCTCGCTGTCTCCCTCGCTGTCTCCCTCGCTGTCTCCCTCGCTGTCTCCCTCGCTGTCTCCCTCGCTGTCTCCCTCGCTGTCTCTCTCGCTGTCTCTCTCGCTGTCTCCCTCGAAGTCACCCTGGATGTCTCTCTCGCAGTCTCTCTCGCATTCTCTCTCGATGTCTCTCTCGATGTCTCTCTCGTTGTCTCTCTCGTTGTCTCCCTCGCTGTCTCCCTCTCAGTCTCCCTCTCAGTCTCCCTCTCAGTCTCCCTCTCAGTCTCCCTCTCAGTCTCCCTCTCAGTCTCCCTCTCAGTCTCTCTCGCATTCTCTCTCGCTGTCTCCCTCGCTGTCTCCCTCGCACTCTCTGGCTTTCTCTCTGGCTTTCTCTCTCGCAGTCCCTCTCGCAGTCCCTCTCGCAGTCCCTCTCGCAGTCCCTCTCGCAGTCCCTCTCGCAGTCCCTCTCGCAGTCCCTCTCGCAGTCCCTCTCGCAGTCCCTCTCGCAGTCCCTCTCGCAGTCCCTCTCGCAGTCTCTCTCGCAGTCTCTCTCGCTGTCTCCCTCACAGTCTCTCTCGCAGTCTCTCTCGCTGTCTCCCTCACAGTCTCCCTCACAGTCTCCCTCACAGTCTCTCTCGCTGTCTCTCTCGCCGTCTCCCTCGCAGTCTCTCTCGAAGTCTCTCTCGCCGTCGCCCTCGCCGTCTCCCTCGCAGTCACTCTCGCTGTCTCTCTCGCTGTATCCCTCGCTGTCTCTCTCGCTATCTCCATAGCAGTCTCTCTCGCAGTCTCCCTCACAGTCTCCCTCGCTGTCTCCCTCACAGTCTCTCTCGCAGTCTCTCTCGCTATCTCCCTCGCTATCTCCCTCGCTGTCTCTCTCGCTGTATCTCTCGCTGTCTCCCTTGCAGTCTCCCTCGCAGTCTCTCTCGCTTTCTCCCTCGCTTTCTCCCTCGCAGTCTCTCTCGCTTTCTCCCTCGCAGTCTCCCTCGCAGTCTCCCTCACAGTCTCTCTCGCAGTCTCTCTCGCTATCTCCCTCGCTGTCTCTCTCGCTGTCTCCCTTGCAGTCTCTCTCGCAGTCTCTCTCGCAGTCTCTCTCGCTTTCTCCCACGCAGTCTCTCTCGCAGTCTCTCTCGCAGTCTCTCTCGCAGTCTCTCTCGCAGTCTCTCTCGCAGTCTCTCTCGCAGTCTCTCTCGCAGTCTCTCTCGCAGTCTCTCTCGCAGTCTCTCTCGCAGTCTCTCTCGCAGTCTCTCTCGCAGTCTTCCTCGCAGTTTCTCTCGCTGTCTCCCTCGCTGTCTCCCTCGCTGTCTCCCTCGCTGTCTCCCTCGCTGTCTCCCTCGCTATCTCCCTCGCTGTCTCGCGCGATCTCTCTCGCATTCTCTCTCGTTGTCTCCCTCGCAGTCTCTCTCGCTGTGTCCCTCGCAGTCTCTCTCACAGTCTCTGTCACTGCCTCTCTCGCTGTCGCTGTCGCTGTCTCCGTCGCTGTCTCCGTCGCTGTCTCCGTCGCTGTCTCCGTCGCTGTCTCCCTCGCTGCCTCCCTCGCTGCCTCCCTCGCAGTCTCTCTCGCAGTCTCTCTCGCAGTCTCTCTCGCAGTCTCTCTCGCAGTCTCTCTCGCAGTCTCTCTCGCAGTCTCTCTCGCAGTCTCTCTCGCTGTCTCCCTCGCTGTCTCCCTCGCTGTCTCCCTCGCTGTCTCCCTCGCTGTCTCCCTCGCTGTCTCCCTCGCTGTCTCCCTCGCTGTCTCCCTCGCTGTCTCCCTCGCTGTCTCCCTCGCTGTCTCCCTCGCTGTCTCCCTCGCTGTCTCCCTCGCTGTCTCCCTCGCTGTCTCCCTCGCTGTCTCCCTCGCTGTCTCCCTCGCTGTCTCCCTCGCTGTCTCCCTCGCTCACTCTCTCGCTCACTCTCTCGCTCTCTCTCTCGCTCTCTCTCTCGCCGTCTCAATCGCTGTCTCCCTCGCATTCTCTCTCGCAGTGTCTCTCGCTGTATCCCTCGCTGTCTCTCTCGCTATCTCCATAGCAGTCTGTCTCGCAGTTTCTCTCGCTTTCTCCCTCGCAGTCTCTCTCGCAGTCTCTCTCGCTGTCTCTCTCGCAGTCTCTCTCGCAGTCTCTCTCGCTGTCTCTCTCGCAGTCTCTCTCTCAGTCTCTCTCGCAGTCTCTCTCGCTGTCACCCTCGCTGTCTCCCTCGCTGTCTCCCTCGCAGTCCCTCTCGCAGTCCCTCTCGCAGTCCCTCTCGCAGTCCCTCTCGCAGTCCCTCTCGCTGTCTCCCTCGCAGTCTCTCTCGCTGTCTCCCTCGCAGTCTCTATCGCAGTCTCCCTCGCAGTCTCTCTCGCAGTCTCTCTCGCAGTCTTTCTCGCTTTCTCCCTCGCTCTCTCCCTCGCAGACTCCCTCGCTGTCTCCCTCGCTGTCTCCCTCGCAGTCTCCCTCGCAGTCTCCCTCGCAGTCTCCCGCGCAGTCTCCCGCGCAGTCTCCCTCGCAGTCTCCCTCGCAGTCTCCCTCGCAGTCTCCCTCGCAGTCTCCCGCGCAGTCTCCCGCGCAGTCTCCCGCGCAGTCTCCCGCGCAGTCTCCCGCGCAGTCTCCCGCGCAGTCTCCCGCGCAGTCTCCCTCGCAGTCTCCCTCGCAGTCTCCCTCGCAGTCTCCCTCGCAGTCTCCCTCGCAGTCTCCCTCGCAGTCTCCCTCGCAGTCTCCCTCGCAGTCTCCCTCGCAGTCTCCCTCGCAGTCTCCCTCGCTGTCTCCCTCGCTGTCTCCCTCGCTGTCTCCCTCGAAGTCACCCTGGATGTCTCTCTCGCATTCTCTCTCGATGTCTCTCTCGATGTCTCTCTCGTTGTCTCCCTCACAGTCTCTCTCGCTGCCTCTCTCGCTGTCTCTCTCGCCGTCTCTCTCGCCGTCTCTCTCGCCGTCTCTCTCGCCGTCTCCCTCGCAGTCTCTCTCGAAGTCTCTCTCGCTCTCTCTCTCGCCGTCTCCCTCGCCGTCTCCCTCGCCGTCTCCCTCGCAGTCACTCTCGCAGTCTCTCTCGCTGTATCCCTCGCTGTCTCTCTCGCTATCTCCATAGCAGTCTCTCTCGCAGTCTCCCTCACAGTCTCCCTCGCAGTCTCTCTCGCAGTCTCCCTCGCAGTCTCTCTCGCAGT
Source organism: Heterodontus francisci (assembly GCF_036365525.1). Classification (NCBI taxonomy): domain Eukaryota; kingdom Metazoa; phylum Chordata; class Chondrichthyes; order Heterodontiformes; family Heterodontidae; genus Heterodontus; species Heterodontus francisci. The sequence goes on from NW_027141323.1 coordinate 26,672, forward strand.
CTCTCTCGCAGTCTCTCTCGCAGTCTCTCTCGCAGTCTCTCTCGCAGTCTCCCTCGCAGTCTCCCTCGCTATCTCTCTCGTTGTCTCCCTCGCAGTCTCTCTCGCTTTCTCCCTCGCAGTCTCTCTCGCAGTCTCTCTCGCAGTCTCTCTCGCAGTCTCTCTCGCTTTCTCCCTCGCAGTCTCTCTCGCAGTCTTCCTCGCAGTTTCTCTCGCTGTCTCCCTCGCAGTCTCCCTCGCAGTCTCCCTCGCAGTCTCCCTCGCAGTCTCCCTCGCAGTCTCCCTCGCAGTCTCCCTCGCAGTCTCCCTCGCAGTCTCCCTCGCAGTCTCCCTCGCAGTCTCCCTCGCCGTCTCCCTCGCCGTCTCTCTCGCCGTCTCTCTCGCCGTCTCTCTCGCCGTCTCCCTCGCAGTCTCCCTCGCAGTCTCTCTCGCCGTCTCTCTCGCCGTCTCTGTCGCCGTCTCTCTCGCCGTCTCTCTCGCCGTCTCTCTCGCCGTCTCCCTCGCCGTCTCCCTCGCTCTCTCTCTCGCCGTCTCCCTCGCCGTCTCCCTCGCCGTCTCCCTCGCAGTCACTCTCGCAGTCTCTCTCGCTGTCTCCCTTGCTGTCTCCCTTGCTGTCTCCCTCGCTGTCTCCCTCGCTGTCTCCCTCGCTGTCTCCCTCGCTGTCTCCCTCGCTGTCTCCCTCGCTGTCTCCCTCGCTGTCTCCCTCGCTGTCTCCCTCGCTGTCTCCCTCGCTGTCTCCCTCGCTGTCTCCCTCGCTGTCTCCCTCGCTGTCTCCCTCGCTGTCTCCCTCGCTGTCTCCCTCGCTGTCTCCCTCGCTGTCTCCCTCGCTGTCTCCCTCGCTGTCTCTCTCGCTGTCTCTCTCGCTGTCTCCCTCGAAGTCACCCTGGATGTCTCTCTCGCAGTCTCTCTCGCATTCTCTCTCGATGTCTCTCTCGATGTCTCTCTCGTTGTCTCTCTCGTTGTCTCCCTCTCAGTCTCCCTCTCAGTCTCCCTCTCAGTCTCCCTCTCAGTCTCCCTCTCTGTCTCCCTCTCAGTCTCCCTCTCAGTCTCTCTCGCATTCTCTCTCGCTGTCTCCCTCGCTGTCTCCCTCGCACTCTCTGGCTTTCTCTCTGGCTTTCTCTCTGGCTTTCCCTCTCGCAGTCCCTCTCGCAGTCCCTCTCGCAGTCCCTCTCGCAGTCCCTCTCGCAGTCCCTCTCGCAGTCCCTCTCGCAGTCCCTCTCGCAGTCCCTCTCGCAGTCCCTCTCGCAGTCTCTCTCGCAGTCTCTCTCGCAGTCTCTCTCGCTGTCTCCCTCGCAGTCTCTCTCGCAGTCTCTCTCGCTGTCTCCCTCACAGTCTCCCTCACAGTCTCCCTCACAGTCTCCCTCACAGTCTCTCTCGCTGTCTCTCTCGCCGTCTCCCTCGCAGTCTCTCTCGAAGTCTCTCTCGCCGTCGCCCTCGCCGTCTCCCTCGCAGTCACTCTCGCTGTCTCTCTCGCTGTATCCCTCGCTGTCTCTCTCGCTATCTCCATAGCAGTCTCTCTCGCAGTCTCCCTCACAGTCTCCCTCGCTGTCTCCCTCACAGTCTCTCTCGCAGTCTCTCTCGCTATCTCCCTCGCTATCTCCCTCGCTATCTCCCTCGCTATCTCCCTCGCTGTCTCTCTCGCTGTATCTCTCGCTGTCTCCCTTGCAGTCTCCCTCGCAGTCTCTCTCGCTTTCTCCCTCGCTTTCTCCCTCGCAGTCTCTCTCGCTTTCTCCCTCGCAGTCTCCCTCGCAGTCTCTCTCGCAGTCTCTCTCGCTATCTCCCTCGCTGTCTCTCTCGCTGTCTCCCTTGCAGTCTCTCTCGCAGTCTCTCTCGCAGTCTCTCTCGCTTTCTCCCACGCAGTCTCTCTCGCAGTCTCTCTCGCAGTCTCTCTCGCAGTCTCTCTCGCAGTCTCTCTCGCAGTCTCTCTCGCAGTCTCTCTCGCAGTCTCTCTCGCAGTCTCTCTCGCAGTCTCTCTCGCAGTCTCTCTCGCAGTCTCTCTCGCAGTCTCTCTCGCAGTCTCTCTCGCAGTCTCTCTCGCAGTCTCTCTCGCAGTCTCTCTCGCAGTCTCTCTCGCAGTCTCTCTCGCAGTCTCTCTCGCTGTCTCCCTCGCAGTCTCTCTCGCTTTGTCCCTCGCTCTCTCCCTCGCAGACTCCCTCGCAGACTGCCTCGCAGACTCTCTCGCAGACTCTCTCGCTGTCTCCCTCGCAGTCTCCCTCGCAGTCTCCCTCGCAGTCTCCCTCGCAGTCTCCCTCGCAGTCTCCCTCGCTGTCTCCCTCGCTGTCTCCCTCGCTGTCTCCCTCGCTGTCTCCCTCGCTGTCTCCCTCGCTGTCTCCCTCGCTGTCTCCCTCGCTGTCTCCCTCGCTGTCTCCCTCGCTGTCTCCCTCGCTGTCTCCCTCGCTGTCTCCCTCGCTGTCTCCCTCGCTGTCTCCCTCGCTGTCTCCCTCGCTGTCTCCCTCGCTGTCTCTCTCGCTGTCTCTCTCGCTGTCTCCCTCGAAGTCACCCTGGATGTCTCTCTCGCAGTCTCTCTCGCATTCTCTCTCGATGTCTCTCTCGATGTCTCTCTCGTTGTCTCTCTCGTTGTCTCCCTCGCTGTCTCCCTCTCAGTCTCCCTCTCAGTCTCCCTCTCAGTCTCCCTCTCAGTCTCCCTCTCAGTCTCCCTCTCAGTCTCCCTCTCAGTCTCTCTCGCATTCTCTCTCGCTGTCTCCCTCGCTGTCTCCCTCGCACTCTCTGGCTTTCTCTCTGGCTTTCTCTCTCGCTTTCTCTCTCGCAGTCCCTCTCGCAGTCCCTCTCGCAGTCCCTCTCGCAGTCCCTCTCGCAGTCCCTCTCGCAGTCCCTCTCGCAGTCCCTCTCGCAGTCCCTCTCGCAGTCCCTCTCGCAGTCCCTCTCGCAGTCCCTCTCGCAGTCCCTCTCGCAGTCTCTCTCGCAGTCTCTCTCGCTGTCTCCCTCACAGTCTCTCTCGCAGTCTCTCTCGCTGTCTCCCTCACAGTCTCCCTCACAGTCTCCCTCACAGTCTCTCTCGCTGTCTCTCTCGCCGTCTCCCTCGCAGTCTCTCTCGAAGTCTCTCTCGCCGTCGCCCTCGCCGTCTCCCTCGCAGTCACTCTCGCTGTCTCTCTCGCTGTATCCCTCGCTGTCTCTCTCGCTATCTCCATAGCAGTCTCTCTCGCAGTCTCCCTCACAGTCTCCCTCGCTGTCTCCCTCACAGTCTCTCTCGCAGTCTCTCTCGCTATCTCCCTCGCTATCTCCCTCGCTGTCTCTCTCGCTGTATCTCTCGCTGTCTCCCTTGCAGTCTCCCTCGCAGTCTCTCTCGCTTTCTCCCTCGCTTTCTCCCTCGCAGTCTCTCTCGCTTTCTCCCTCGCAGTCTCCCTCGCAGTCTCCCTCACAGTCTCTCTCGCAGTCTCTCTCGCTATCTCCCTCGCTGTCTCTCTCGCTGTCTCCCTTGCAGTCTCTCTCGCAGTCTCTCTCGCAGTCTCTCTCGCTTTCTCCCACGCAGTCTCTCTCGCAGTCTCTCTCGCAGTCTCTCTCGCAGTCTCTCTCGCAGTCTCTCTCGCAGTCTCTCTCGCAGTCTCTCTCGCAGTCTCTCTCGCAGTCTCTCTCGCAGTCTCTCTCGCAGTCTCTCTCGCAGTCTCTCTCGCAGTCTCTCTCGCAGTCTCTCTCGCAGTCTCTCTCGCAGTCTCCCTCGCAGTTTCTCTCGCTGTCTCCCTCGCTGTCTCCCTCGCTGTCTCCCTCGCTGTCTCCCTCGCTATCTCCCTCGCTGTCTCGCGCGATCTCTCTCGCATTCTCTCTCGTTGTCTCCCTCGCAGTCTCTCTCGCTGTGTCCCTCGCAGTCTCTCTCACAGTCTCTGTCACTGCCTCTCTCGCTGTCGCTGTCGCTGTCTCCGTCGCTGTCTCCGTCGCTGTCTCCGTCGCTGTCTCCGTCGCTGTCTCCCTCGCTGCCTCCCTCGCTGCCTCCCTCGCAGTCTCTCTCGCAGTCTCTCTCGCAGTCTCTCTCGCAGTCTCTCTCGCAGTCTCTCTCGCAGTCTCTCTCGCAGTCTCTCTCGCAGTCTCTCTCGCAGTCTCTCTCGCTGTCTCTCTCGCTGTCTCCCTCGCTGTCTCCCTCGCTGTCTCCCTCGCTGTCTCCCTCGCTGTCTCCCTCGCTGTCTCCCTCGCTGTCTCCCTCGCTGTCTCCCTCGCTGTCTCCCTCGCTGTCTCCCTCGCTGTCTCCCTCGCTGTCTCCCTCGCTGTCTCCCTCGCTGTCTCCCTCGCTGTCTCCCTCGCTCACTCTCTCGCTCACTCTCTCGCTCTCTCTCTCGCTCTCTCTCTCGCCGTCTCAATCGCTGTCTCCCTCGCATTCTCTCTCGCAGTGTCTCTCGCTGTATCCCTCGCTGTCTCTCTCGCTATCTCCATAGCAGTCTGTCTCGCAGTTTCTCTCGCTTTCTCCCTCGCAGTCTCTCTCGCAGTCTCTCTCGCTGTCTCTCTCGCAGTCTCTCTCGCAGTCTCTCTCGCTGTCTCTCTCGCAGTCTCTCTCTCAGTCTCTCTCGCAGTCTCTCTCGCAGTCTCTCTCGCTGTCACCCTCGCTGTCTCCCTCGCTGTCTCCCTCGCAGTCCCTCTCGCAGTCCCTCTCGCAGTCCCTCTCGCAGTCCCTCTCGCAGTCCCTCTCGCAGTCCCTCTCGCAGTCCCTCTCGCTGTCTCCCTCGCAGTCTCTCTCGCTGTCTCCCTCGCAGTCTCTATCGCAGTCTCCCTCGCAGTCTCTCTCGCAGTCTCTCTCGCAGTCTTTCTCGCTTTCTCCCTCGCTCTCTCCCTCGCAGACTCCCTCGCTGTCTCCCTCGCTGTCTCCCTCGCAGTCTCCCTCGCAGTCTCCCTCGCAGTCTCCCTCGCAGTCTCCCGCGCAGTCTCCCGCGCAGTCTCCCGCGCAGTCTCCCTCGCAGTCTCCCTCGCAGTCTCCCTCGCAGTCTCCCTCGCAGTCTCCCTCGCAGTCTCCCTCGCAGTCTCCCGCGCAGTCTCCCGCGCAGTCTCCCGCGCAGTCTCCCGCGCAGTCTCCCTCGCAGTCTCCCTCGCAGTCTCCCTCGCAGTCTCCCTCGCAGTCTCCCTCGCAGTCTCCCTCGCAGTCTCCCTCGCAGTCTCCCTCGCAGTCTCCCTCGCAGTCTCCCTCGCTGTCTCCCTCGCTGTCTCCCTCGCTGTCTCCCTCGAAGTCACCCTGGATGTCTCTCTCGCATTCTCTCTCGATGTCTCTCTCGATGTCTCTCTCGTTGTCTCCCTCACAGTCTCTCTCGCTGCCTCTCTCGCTGCCTCTCTCGCCGTCTCTCTCGCCGTCTCTCTCGCCGTCTCTCTCGCCGTCTCCCTCGCAGTCTCTCTCGCTTTCTCCCTCGCAGTCTCTCTCGCAGTCTCTCTCGCAGTCTCTCTCGCAGTCTCTCTCGCTTTCTCCCTCGCAGTCTCTCTCGCAGTCTTCCTCGCAGTTTCTCTCGCTGTCTCCCTCGCAGTCTCCCTCGCAGTCTCCCTCGCAGTCTCCCTCGCAGTCTCCCTCGCAGTCTCCCTCGCAGTCTCCCTCGCAGTCTCCCTCGCAGTCTCCCTCGCAGTCTCCCTCGCAGTCTCCCTCGCCGTCTCCCTCGCCGTCTCTCTCGCCGTCTCTCTCGCCGTCTCCCTCGCAGTCTCCCTCGCAGTCTCTCTCGCCGTCTCTCTCGCCGTCTCTCTCGCCGTCTCTCTCGCCGTCTCTCTCGCCGTCTCCCTCGCCGTCTCCCTCGCTCTCTCTCTCGCCGTCGCCCTCGCCATCTCCCTCGCCGTCTCCCTCGCCGTCTCCCTCGCAGTCACTCTCGCAGTCTCTCTCGCTGTCTCCCTTGCTGTCTCCCTTGCTGTCTCCCTCGCTGTCTCCCTCGCTGTCTCCCTCGCTGTCTCCCTCGCTGTCTCCCTCGCTGTCTCCCTCGCTGTCTCCCTCGCTGTCTCCCTCGCTGTCTCCCTCGCTGTCTCCCTCGCTGTCTCCCTCGCTGTCTCCCTCGCTGTCTCCCTCGCTGTCTCCCTCGCTGTCTCCCTCGCTGTCTCCCTCGCTGTCTCCCTCGCTGTCTCTCTCGCTGTCTCTCTCGCTGTCTCCCTCGAAGTCACCCTGGATGTCTCTCTCGCAGTCTCTCTCGCATTCTCTCTCGATGTCTCTCTCGTTGTCTCTCTCGTTGTCTCCCTCTCAGTCTCCCTCTCAGTCTCCCTCTCAGTCTCCCTCTCAGTCTCCCTCTCAGTCTCCCTCTCAGTCTCCCTCTCAGTCTCTCTCGCATTCTCTCTCGCTGTCTCCCTCGCTGTCTCCCTCGCACTCTCTGGCTTTCTCTCTGGCTTTCCCTCTCGCAGTCCCTCTCGCAGTCCCTCTCGCAGTCCCTCTCGCAGTCCCTCTCGCAGTCCCTCTCGCAGTCCCTCTCGCAGTCCCTCTCGCAGTCCCTCTCGCAGTCCCTCTCGCAGTCCCTCTCGCAGTCTCTCTCGCAGTCTCTCTCGCAGTCTCTCTCGCAGTCTCTCTCGCAGTCTCTCTCGCTGTCTCCCTCACAGTCTCCCTCACAGTCTCCCTCACAGTCTCCCTCACAGTCTCTCTCGCTGTCTCTCTCGCCGTCTCCCTCGCAGTCTCTCTCGAAGTCTCTCTCGCCGTCGCCCTCGCCGTCTCCCTCGCAGTCACTCTCGCTGTCTCTCTCGCTGTATCCCTCGCTGTCTCTCTCGCTATCTCCATAGCAGTCTCTCTCGCAGTCTCCCTCACAGTCTCCCTCGCTGTCTCCCTCACAGTCTCTCTCGCAGTCTCTCTCGCTATCTCCCTCGCTATCTCCCTCGCTATCTCCCTCGCTGTCTCTCTCGCTGTATCTCTCGCTGTCTCCCTTGCAGTCTCCCTCGCAGTCTCTCTCGCTTTCTCCCTCGCTTTCTCCCTCGCAGTCTCTCTCGCTTTCTCCCTCGCAGTCTCCCTCGCAGTCTCTCTCGCAGTCTCTCTCGCTATCTCCCTCGCTGTCTCTCTCGCTGTCTCCCTTGCAGTCTCTCTCGCAGTCTCTCTCGCAGTCTCTCTCGCTTTCTCCCACGCAGTCTCTCTCGCAGTCTCTCTCGCAGTCTCTCTCGCAGTCTCTCTCGCAGTCTCTCTCGCAGTCTCTCTCGCAGTCTCTCTCGCAGTCTCTCTCGCAGTCTCTCTCGCAGTCTCTCTCGCAGTCTCTCTCGCAGTCTCTCTCGCAGTCTCTCTCGCAGTCTTCCTCGCAGTTTCTCTCGCTGTCTCCCTCGCTGTCTCCCTCGCTGTCTCCCTCGCTATCTCCCTCGCTGTCTCGCGCGATCTCTCTCGCATTCTCTCTCGTTGTCTCCCTCGCAGTCTCTCTCGCTGTGTCCCTCGCAGTCTCTCTCACAGTCTCTGTCACTGCCTCTCTCGCTGTCGCTGTCGCTGTCTCCGTCGCTGTCTCCGTCGCTGTCTCCCTCGCTGTCTCCCTCGCTGCCTCCCTCGCTGCCTCCCTCGCAGTCTCTCTCGCAGTCTCTCTCGCAGTCTCTCTCGCAGTCTCTCTCGCAGTCTCTCTCGCAGTCTCTCTCGCAGTCTCTCTCGCAGTCTCTCTCGCAGTCTCTCTCGCAGTCTCTCTCGCTGTCTCCCTCGCTGTCTCCCTCGCTGTCTCCCTCGCTGTCTCCCTCGCTGTCTCCCTCGCTGTCTCCCTCGCTGTCTCCCTCGCTGTCTCCCTCGCTGTCTCCCTCGCTGTCTCCCTCGCTGTCTCCCTCGCTGTCTCCCTCGCTCACTCTCTCGCTCTCTCTCTCGCTCTCTCTCTCGCCGTCTCAATCGCTGTCTCCCTCGCATACTCTCTCGCAGTGTCTCTCGCTGTATCCCTCGCTGTCTCTCTCGCTATCTCCATAGCAGTCTGTCTCGCAGTTTCTCTCGCTTTCTCCCTCGCAGTCTCTCTCGCAGTCTCTCTCGCTGTCTCTCTCGCAGTCTCTCTCGCTGTCTCTCTCGCAGTCTCTCTCGCAGTCTCTCTCTCAGTCTCTCTCGCAGTCTCTCTCGCTGTCACCCTCGCTGTCTCCCTCGCTGTCTCCCTCGCAGTCCCTCTCGCAGTCCCTCTCGCAGTCCCTCTCGCAGTCCCTCTCGCAGTCCCTCTCGCAGTCCCTCTCGCAGTCCCTCTCGCTGTCTCCCTCGCAGTCTCTCTCGCTGTCTCCCTCGCAGTCTCTATCGCAGTCTCTATCGCAGTCTCCCTCGCAGTCTCTCTCGCAGTCTCTCTCGCAGTCTCTCTCGCTTTCTCCCTCGCTCTCTCCCTCGCAGACTCCCTCGCTGTCTCCCTCGCAGTCTCCCTCGCAGTCTCCCTCGCAGTCTCCCGCGCAGTCTCCCGCGCAGTCTCCCGCGCAGTCTCCCTCGCAGTCTCCCTCGCAGTCTCCCTCGCAGTCTCCCGCGCAGTCTCCCGCGCAGTCTCCCGCGCAGTCTCCCGCGCAGTCTCCCTCGCAGTCTCCCTCGCAGTCTCCCTCGCGGTCTCCCTCGCGGTCTCCCTCGCGGTCTCCCTCGCAGTCTCCCTCGCTGTCTCCCTCGCTGTCTCCCTCGCTGTCTCCCTCGCTGTCTCCCTCGCTGTCTCCCTCGCTGTCTCCCTCGCTGTCTCCCTCGCTGTCTCCCTCGCTGTCTCCCTCGCTGTCTCCCTCGCTGTCTCCCTCGCTGTCTCCCTCGCTGTCTCCCTCGCTGTCTCCCTCGAAGTCACCCTGGATGTCTCTCTCGCATTCTCTCTCGCATTCTCTCTCGATGTCTCTCTCGATGTCTCTCTCGTTGTCTCCCTCACAGTCTCTCTCGCTGCCTCTCTCGCCGTCTCTCTCGCCGTCTCTCTCGCCGTCTCTCTCGCCGTCTCTCTCGCCGTCTCCCTCGCAGTCTCTCTCGAAGTCTCTCTCGCTCTCTCTCTCGCCGTCTCCCTCGCCGTCTCCCTCGCCGTCTCCCTCGCAGTCACTCTCGCAGTCTCTCTCGCTGTATCCCTCGCTGTCTCCCTCGCTATCTCCATAGCAGTCTCTCTCGCAGTCTCCCTCACAGTCTCCCTCGCAGTCTCTCTCGCAGTCTCCCTCGCAGTCTCTCTCGCAGTCTCTCTCGCAGTCTCTCTCGCAGTCTCTCTCGCAGTCTCCCTCGCAGTCTCCCTCGCAGTCTCCCTCGCTATCTCTCTCGTTGTCTCCCTCGCAGTCTCTCTCGCTTTCTCCCTCGCAGTCTCTCTCGCAGTCTCTCTCGCAGTCTCTCTCGCTTTCTCCCTCGCAGTCTCTCTCGCAGTCTTCCTCGCAGTTTCTCTCGCTGTCTCCCTCGCAGTCTCCCTCGCAGTCTCCCTCGCAGTCTCCCTCGCAGTCTCCCTCGCAGTCTCCCTCGCAGTCTCCCTCGCAGTCTCCCTCGCAGTCTCCCTCGCAGTCTCCCTCGCAGTCTCCCTCGCAGTCTCCCTCGCAGTCTCCCTCGCAGTCTCCCTCGCAGTCTCTCTCGCAGTCTCTCTCGCAGTCTCCCTCGCTGTCTCTCTCGCTGTCTCTCTCGCTGTCTCTCTCGCTGTCTCCCTCGCTGTCTCCCTCGCTGTCTCGCTCGCTGTCTCCCTCGCTGTCTCACGCGATCTCTCTCGCATTCTCTCTCGTTGTCTACCTCGCAGTCTCTCTCGCTGTGTCCCTCGCAGTCTCTCTCACAGTCTCTGTCGCTGTCTCTGTCGCTGTCTCCCTCGCTGTCTCCCTCGCTGTCTCCCTCGCTGTCTCCCTCGCTGTCTCCCTCGCTGTCTCCCTCGCTGTCTCCCTCGCTGTCTCCCTCGCTGTCTCCCTCGCTGTCTCCCTCGCTGTCTCCCTCGCAGTCTCTCTCGCAGTCTCTCTCGCAGTCTCTCTCGCAGTCTCTCTCGCAGTCTCTCTCGCAGTCTCTCTCGCTGTCTCTCTCGCTGTCTCTCTCGCTGTCTCCCTCGCTGTCTCCCTCGCTGTCTCCCTCGCTGTCTCCCTCGCTGTCTCCCTCGCCGTCTCCCTCGCCGTCTCCCTCGCCGTCTCCCTCGCCGTCTCCCTGGCCGTCTCCCTCGCCGTCTAACCTCGCCGTCTCCCTCGCCGTCTCCCTCGCCGTCTCCCTCGCCGTCTCCCTCGCCGTCTCCCTCGCCGTCTCCCTCGCCGTCTCCCTCGCCGTCTCCCTCGCCGTCTCCCTCGCCGTCTCCCTCGCCGTCTCCCTCGCCGTCTCCCTCGCCGTCTCCCTCGCCGTCTCCCTCGCCGTCTCCCTCGCCGTCTCCCTCGCCGTCTCCCTCGCCGTCTCCCTCGCCGTCTCCCTCGCCGTCTCCCTCGCCGTCTCCCTCGCCGTCTCCCTCGCCGTCTCAATCGCCGTCTCCCTCGCATTCTCTCTCGCAGTGTCTCTCGCTGTATCCCTCGCTGTCTCTCTCGCTATCTCCATAGCATTCTCTCTCGCTGTTTCTCTCGCTTTCTCCCTCGCAGTCTCTCTCGCTGTCTCTCTCGCAGTCTCTCTCGCAGTCTCTCTCGCAGTCTCTCTCGCAGTCTCTCTCGCTGTCTCCCTCGCAGTCTCTCTTGCTGTCTCCCTCGCAGTCTCTCTCGCTGTCTCCCTCGCAGTCTCTCTCGCTCTCTCCCTCGCTCTCTCCCTCGCTCTCTCCCTCGCAGACTCTCTCGCTGTCTCCCTCGCAGTCTCCCTCGCAGTCTCCCTCGCAGTCTCCCTCGCAGTCTCCCTCGCAGTCTCCCTCGCTGTCTCCCTCGCTGTCTCCCTCGCTGTCTCCCTCGCTGTCTCCCTCGCTGTCTCCCTCGCTGTCTCCCTCGCTGTCTCCCTCGCTGTCTCCCTCGCTGTCTCCCTCGCTGTCTCCCTCGCTGTCTCCCTCGCTGTCTCCCTCGCTGTCTCCCTCGCTGTCTCCCTCGCTGTCTCCCTCGCTGTCTCCCTCGCTGTCTCTCTCGCTGTCTCCCTCGAAGTCACCCTGGATGTCTCTCTCGCAGTCTCTCTCGCATTCTCTCTCGATGTCTCTCTCGATGTCTCTCTCGATGTCTCTCTCGTTGTCTCCCTCTCAGTCTCCCTCTCAGTCTCTCTCTCAGTCTCTCTCTCAGTCTCTCTCTCAGTCTCTCTCTCAGTCTCTCTATCAGTCTCTCTCGCATTCTCTCTCGCTGTCTCCCTCGCTGTCTCCCTCGCTGTCTCCCTCGCACTCTCTGGCTTTCTCTCTGGCTTTCCCTCTCGCAGTCCCTCTCGCAGTCCCTCTCGCAGTCCCTCTCGCAGTCCCTCTCGCAATCCCTCTCGCAGTCTCTCTCGCAGTCTCTCTCGCAGTCTCTCTCGCAGTCTCTCTCGCAGTCTCTCTCGCAGTCTCTCTCGCAGTCTCTCTCGCAGTCTCTCTCGCTGTCTCCCTCGCAGTCTCCCTCGCAGTCTCTCTCGCAGTCTCTCTCGCTGTCTCCCTCGCAGTCTCTCTCGCAGTCTCTCTCGCAGTCTCTCTGGCAGTCTCTCTGGCAGTCTCTCTCGCAGTCTCTCTCGCTGTCTCCCTCACAGTCTCCCTCACAGTCTCTCTCGCTGTCTCTCTCGCCGTCTCCCTCGCAGTCTCTCTCGAAGTCTCTCTCGCCGTCGCCCTCGCCGTATCCCTCGCAGTCACTCTCGCTGTCTCTCTCGCTGTATCCCTCGCTGTCTCTCTCGCTATCTGCATAGCAGTCTCTCTCGCAGTCTCCCTCACAGTCTCCCTCGCTGTCTCCCTCACAGTCTCTCTCGCAGTCTCTCTCGCAGTCTCTCTCGCAGTCTCTCTCGCAGTCTCTCTCGCAGTCTCTCTCGCAGTCTCTCTCGCAGTCTCTCTCGCAGTCTCTCTCGCTATCTCCCTCGCTATCTCCCTCGCTGTCTCTCTCGCTGTATCTCTCGCTGTCTCCCTTGCAGTCTCCCTCGCAGTCTCTCTCGCTTTCTCCCTCGCTTTCTCCCTCGCAGTCTCTCTCGCTTTCTCCCTCGCAGTCTCTCTCGCTTTCTCCCTCGCAGTCTCCCTCGCAGTCTCCCTCGCAGTCTCCCTCGCAGTCTCTCTCGCAGTCTCTCTCGCAGTCTCTCTCGCAGTCTCTCTCGCAGTCTTTCTCGCAGTCTTTCTCGCAGTCTCTCTCGCAGTCTCTCTCGCAGTCTCTCTCGCAGTCTCTCTCGCAGTCTCTCTCGCAGTCTCTCTCGCAGTCTCTCTCGCAGTCTCTCTTGCTGTCTCCCTCGCTGTCTCCCTCGCTGTCTCCCTCGCTGTCTCCCTCGCTGTCTCCCTCGCTGTCTCCCTCGCTGTCTCCCTCGCTGTCTCCCTCGCTGTCTCCCTCGCTGTCTCCCTCGCTGTCTCCCTCGCTGTCTCCCTCGCTGTCTCCCTCGCTGTCTCCCTCGCTGTCTCCCTCGCTGTCTCCCTCGCTGTCTCCCTCGCTGTCTCCCTCGCTGTCTCCCTCGCTGTCTCACACGATCTCTCTCGCATTCTCTCTCGTTGTCTCCCTCGCAGTCTCTCTCGCTGTGTCCCTCGCAGTCTCTCTCACAGTCTCTGTCGCTGTCTCCCTCGCTGTCTCCCTCGCTGTCTCCCTCGCTGTCTCCCTCGCTGTCTCCCTCGCTGTCTCCCTCGCTGTCTACCTCGCTGTCTACCTCGCTGTCTACCTCGCTGTCTCCCTCGCTGTCTCCCTCGCTCTCTCTCTCGCTCTCTCTCTCGCTCTCTCTCTCGCCGTCTCCCTCGCCGTCTCAATCGCCGTCTCCCTCGCATTCTCTCTCGCAGTGTCTCTCGCTGTATCCCTCGCTGTCTCTCTCGCTATCTCCATAGCAGTCTCTCTCGCAGTTTCTCTCGCTTTCTCCCTCGCAGTCTCTCTCGCTGTCTCCCTCTCAGTCTCACTCGCAGTCTCTCTTGCTGTCTCTCTCGCTGTCTCTCTCGCTGTCTCCCTCGCTGTCTCCCTCGCTGTCTCCCTCACAGTCTCTCTCGCTGTCTCTCTCGCTGTCTCCCTCGCTCTCTCCCTCGAGGTCTCTCTCACAGTCTCTCTCGCTGTCTCTCTCGCTGACTCCCTCGCAGTTTCTATCGCTGTCTCCCTCGCAGTCTCTCTCACTTTCTCCCTCACTCTCACCCTCGCTGTCTCCCTCGCTCTCTCCCTCGCTCTCTCTCTCGCTCTCTCTCTCGCTCTCTCACTCGCCGTCTCCCTCGCCGTCTCCCTCGCCGTCTCCCTCGCCGTCTCCCTCGCCGTCTGAATCGCTGTCTCCCTCGCATTCTCTCTCGCAGTGTCCCTCACAGTCTCCCTCGCTGTCTCCCTCACAGTCTCTCTCGCAGTCTCTCTCGCAGTCTCTCTCGCAGTCTCTCTCGCAGTCTCTCTCGCAGTCTCTCTCGCAGTCTCTCTCGCAGTCTCTCTCGCTGTCTCCCTCGCTATCTCCCTCGCTATCTCCCTCGCTGTCTCTCTTGCAGTCTCCCTCGCAGTCTCCCTCGCAGTCTCTCTCGCTTTCTCCCTCGCAGTCTCTCTCGCAGTCTCTCTCGCAGTCTCTCTCGCTTTCTCCCTCGCAGTCTCTCTCGCAGTCTCTCTCGCAGTCTCTCTCGCAGTCTCTCTCGCAGTCTGCCTCGCAGTTTCTCTCGCTGTCTCCCTCGCTGTCTCCCTCGCTGTCTCCCTCGCTGTCTCCCTCGCTGTCTCCCTCGCTGTCTCCCTCGCTGTCTCCCTCGCTGTCTCCCTCGCTGTCTCCCTCGCAGTCTCCCTCGCAGTCTCTCTCGCCGTCTCCCTCGCAACTCTCTCGAAGTCTCCCTCGCTGTCTCCCTCGCTGTCTCCCTCGCTGTCTCCCTCGCTGTCTCCCTCGCTGTCTCCCTCGCTGTCTCCCTCGCTGTCTCCCTCGCCGTCTCTCTCGCCGTCTCTCTCGCCGTCTCTCTCGCTGTCTCTCTCGCTGTCTCCCTCGCTCTCTCTCTCGCTCTCTCTCTCGCTCTCTCTCTCGCCGTCGCCCTCGCCGTCTCCCTCGCCGTCTCCCTCGCAGTCACTCTCGCAGTCTCTCTCGCTGTATCCCTCGCTGTCTCTCTCGCTATCTCCATAGCAGTCTCTCTCGCAGTCTCCCTCACAGTCTCTCTCGCAGTCTCTCTCGCTATCTCCCTCGCTGTCTCTCTCGCTGTCTCCCTTGCAGTCTCCCTCGCTGTATCTCTCACAGACTCTCTCGCTGTCTCTCTCGCTGTCTCTCTCGCTGTCTCCCTCGCAGTCTCTCTCGCTCTCTCCCTCACTGTCTCCCTCGCAGTCTCTCTCGCTCTCTCCCTCACTGTCTCTCTCGCCGTCTCTCTCTCCATCTCTCTCGCAGTCTCCTTTGCAGTCTCTCTCGCAGTCTCTCTCGCAGTCTCTCTCGCAGTCTCTCTCGCAGTCTCTCTCGCAGTCTCTCTCGCAGTCTCTCTCGCAGTCTCTCTCGCAGTCTCTCTCGCAGTCTCTCTCGCTGTCCCTCTCGCAGTCTCTCTCGCTGTCCCTCTCGCAGTCTCTCTCGCAGTCTCCTTTGCATTCTCTCTCGCTGTCTCTCTCGCTGTCTCCCACGCTGTCTCCCTCGCAGTCTCTCTCGCAGTCTCTCTCGCTGTCTCCCTCGCTTTCTCCCTCGCTGTCTCTCTCGCTGTCTCTCTCGCTGTCTCTCTCGCTGTCTCCCTCGCAGTCTCTCTCGCAGTCTCTCTCGCAGTCTCTCTCGCAGTCTCTCTCGCAGTCTCTCTCGCAGTCTCTCTCGCAGTCTCTCTCGCAGTCTCTCTCGCAGTCTGCCTCGCAGTTTCTCTCGCTGTCTCCCTCGCTGTCTCCCTCGCTGTCTCCCTTGCTGTCTCCCTTGCTGTCTCCCTCGCTGTCTCCCTCGCTGTCTCCCTCGCAGTCTCTCTCGCCGTCTCCCTCGCAACTCTCTCGAAGTCTCTCTCGCTGTCTCCCTCGCCGTCTCCCTCGCCGTCTCCCTCGCAGTCACTCTCGCAGTCTCTCTCGCTGTATCCCTCGCTGTCTCTCTCGCTATCTCCATAGCAGTCTCTCTCGCAGTCTCCCTCACAGTCTCTCTCGCAGTCTCTCTCGCTATCTCCCTCGCTGTCTCTCTCGCTGTCTCCCTTGCAGTCTCTCTCGCTGTCTCTCTCGCTGTCTCTCTCGCTGTCTCTCTCGCTGTCTCCCTCGCAGTCTCTCTCGCTCTCTCCCTCGCTGTCTCTCTCGCCGTCTCTCTCGCCGTCTCTCTCGCCGTCTCTCTCGCCGTCTCTCTCGCCGTCTCTCTCGCCGTCTCTCTCGCCGTCTCTCTCTCCATCTCTCTCGCAGTCTCCTTTGCAGTCTCTCTCGCAGTCTCTCTCGCTGTCCCTCTCGCAGTCTTTCTCGCAGTCTCCTTTGCATTCTCTCTCGCTGTCTCTCTCGCTGTCTCCCACGCTGTCTCCCTCGCAGTCTCTCTCGCAGTCTCTCTCGCTGTCTCCCTCGCTGTCTCTCTCGCTGTCTCCCTCGCAGTCTCTCTCGCTGTCTCCCTCGCTGTCTCCCTCGCTGTCTCCCTCGCTGTCTCCCTCGCTGTGTCCCTCGCTCTCTCCCTCACTGTCTCCCTCGCCGTCTCTCTCGCAGTCTCTCTCGCTGTCTTCCTCGCAGTTTCTCTCGCTGTCTCCCTCGCTGTCACCCTCGCTGTCTCCCTCGCTGTCTCCCTAGCAGTCGCTCTCGTAGTCTCTCTCGCTGACTCCCTCGCAGTTTCTCTCACTGTCTCCCTCGCTGTCACCCTCGCTGTCTCCCTCGCTGTCTCCCTAGCAGTCGCTCTCGCAGTCTCTCTCGCTGTCTCCCTCGCTGTCTCTCTCGCTGTCTCCCTCGCTGTCTCCCTCGCTGTCTCCCTCGCTGTCTCCCTCGCTGCCTCCCTCGCAGTCTCTCTCGAAGTCTCTCTCGAAGTCTCCCTCGCTCTCTCCCTCGCTCTCTCCCTCGCTCTCTCCCTCGCCGTCTCCCTCGCAGTCTCTCTCGCAGTCTCTCTCGCAGTGTCTCTCGCTGTATCCCTCGCTGTCTCTCTCGCAGTTTCTCTCGCTTTCTCCCTCACAGTCTCTCTCGCTGTCTCCCTCGCAGTCTCTCTCGCAGTCTCTCTCGCAGTCTCTCTCGCAGTCTCTCTCGCTGTCTCCCTCGCTGTCTCCCTCACAGTCTCCCTCACAGTCTCCCTCGCTGTCTCCCTCGCAGTCTCTCTCACAGTCTCTCTCGCAGTCTCTCTCGCTGTCTTCCTCGCAGTCTCTATCGCTGTCTCCCTCGCAGTCTCCCTCGCAGTCTCCCGCGCAGTCTCTCTCGCAGTCTCTCTCGCTTTCTCCCTCGCTCTCTCCCTCGCAGACTCCCTCGCTGTCTCCCTCGTTGTCTCCCTCGTTGTCTCCCTCGCTGTCTCTCTCAGTCTCTCTCTCAGTCTCTCTCGCTGTCTCCCTCGCAGTCTCCCTCGCAGTCTCCCTCGCAGTCTCCCTCGCAGTCTCCCTCGCAGTCTCTCTCGCAGTCTCTCTCGCAGTCTCTCTCGCATTCTCTTTCGCTGTCTCTCTCGATGTCTCTCTCGATGTCTCTCTCGATGTCTCCCTCGATGTCTCCCTCGCTGTCTCCCTCGCTGTCTCCCTCGCTGTCTCCCTCGCTGTCTCCCTCGCTGTCTCCCTCTCAGTCTCCCTCTCAGTCTCCCTCTCAGTCTCTCTCTCAGTCTCTCTCTCAGTCTCTCTCTCAGTCTCTCTCTCAGTCTCTCTCTCAGTCTCTCTCGCATTCTCTCTCGCATTCTCTCTCGCTGTCTCCCTCGCTGTCTCCCTCGCACTCTCTGGCTTTCTCTCTGGCTTTCTCTCTCGCAGTCCCTCTCACTGTCTCTCTCGCAGTCTCTCTCGCTGTCTCCCTCACAGTCTCCCTCACATTCTCCCTCACAGTCTCTCTCGCAGTCTCTCTCGCCGTCTCCCTCGCAGTCTCCCTCGCAGTCTACCTCGCTGTCTCCCTCGCTGTCTCTCTCGCCGTCTCCCTCGCCGTCGCCCTCGCCGTCTCCCTCGCCGTCTCCCTCGCCGTCTCCCTCGCCGTCACTCTCGCAGTCTCTCTCGCTGTATCCCTCGCTGTCTCTCTCGCTATCTCCATAGCAGTCTCTCTCGCAGTCTCCCTCACAGTCTCTCTCGCAGTCTCTCTCGCTATCTCCCTCGCTGTCTCTCTCGCTGTCTCCCTCGCTGTCTCCCTCGCAGTCTCTCTCGCAGTCTCTCTCGCAGTCTCTCTCGCAGTCTCTCTCGCAGTCTCTCTCGCAGTCTCTCTCGCAGTCTCTCTCGCTGTCTCTCTCGCTGTCTCTCTCGCTATCTCCCTCGCTGTCTCCCTCGCTGTCTCGCGAGATCTCTCTCGCATTCTCTCTCGTTGTCTCCCTCGCAGTCTCTCTCGCAGTCTCTCTCGCTGTGTCCCTCGCAGTCTCTCTCACAGTCTCTGTCGCTGTCTCTGTCGCTGTCTCTGTCGCTGTCTCTGTCGCTGTCTCTGTCGCTGTCTCTGTCGCTGTCTCTGTCGCTGTCTCCGTCGCTGTCTCCCTCGCTGTCTCCCTCGCTGTCTCCCTCGCTGTCTCCCTCGCTGCCTCCCTCGCTGCCTCCCTCGCAGTCTCCCTCGCAGTCTCTCTCGCAGTCTCTCTCGCAGTCTCTCTCGCAGTCTCTCTCGCAGTCTCTCTCGCAGTCTCTCTCGCAGTCTCTCTCGCAGTCTCTCTCGCATTCTCTCTCGCAGTCTCTCTCGCTGTCTCTCTCGCTGTCTCTCTCGCTGTCTCTCTCGCTGTCTCTCTCGCTGTCTCCCTCGCTGTCTCCCTCGCTGTCTCCCTCGCTGTCTCCCTCGCTCACTCTCTCGCTCTCTCTCTCGCTCTCTCTCTCGCCGTCTCAATCGCTGTCTCCCTCGCATTCTCTCTCGCAGTGTCTCTCGCTGTATCCCTCGCTGTCTCTCTCGCTATCTCCATAGCAGTCTCTCTCGCAGTTTCTCTCGCTTTCTCCCTCGCAGTCTCTCTCGCTGTCTCTCTCGCAGTCTCTCTCGCAGTCTCTCTCGCAGTCTCTCTCGCAGTCTCTCTCGCAGTCTCTCTCGCTGTCACCCTCGCTGTCTCCCTCGCAGTCCCTCTCGCAGTCCCTCTCGCTGTCTCCCTCGCAGTCTCTCTCGCTGTCTCCCTCGCAGTCTCTATCGCTGTCTCCCTCGCAGTCTCTCTCGCAGTCTCTCTCGCAGTCTGTCTCGCAGTCTCTCTCGCAGTCTCTCTCGCTTTCTCCCTCGCTCTCTCCCTCGCAGACTCTCTCGCTGTCTCCCGCGCAGTCTCCCGCGCAGTCTCCCGCGCAGTCTCCCGCGCAGTCTCCCGCGCAGTCTCCCGCGCAGTCTCCCGCGCAGTCTCCCGCGCAGTCTCCCTCGCAGTCTCCCTCGCAGTCTCCCTCGCTGTCTCTCTCGCTGTCTCTCTCGCTGTCTCCCTCGCTGTCTCCCTCGCTGTCTCCCTCGCTGTCTCCCTCGCTGTCTCCCTCGCTGTCTCCCTCGCTGTCTCACGCGATCTCTCTCGCATTCTCTCTCGTTGTCTACCTCGCAGTCTCTCTCGCTGTGTCCCTCGCAGTCTCTCTCACAGTCTCTGTCGCTGTCTCTGTCGCTGTCTCTGTCGCTGTCTCTGTCGCTGTCTCTGTCGCTGTCTCTGTCGCTGTCTCCCTCGCTGTCTCCCTCGCTGTCTCCCTCGCTGTCTCCCTCGCTGTCTCCCTCGCTGTCTCTCTCGAAGTCTCTCTCGAAGTCTCTCTCGCTGTCTCTCTCGCTGTCTCTCTCGCTGTCTCCCTCGCTGTCTCTCTCGCTGTCTCTCTCGCTGTCTCCCTCGCTGTCTCCCTCGCTGTCTCCCTCGCTGTCTCCCTCGCTGACTCCCTCACTCTCTCTCTCGCCGTCTCCCTCGCCGTCTCCCTCGCCGTCTCCCTCGCCGTCTCCCTCGCCGTCTCCCTCGCCGTCTCCCTCGCCGTCTCAATCGCTGTCTCCCTCGCATTCTCTCTCGCAGTGTCTCTCGCTGTATCCCTCGCTGTCTCTCTCGCTATCTCCATAGCATTCTCTCTCGCTGTTTCTCTCGCTTTCTCCCTCGCAGTCTCTCTCGCTGTCTCCCTCGCAGTCTCTCTCGCTGTCTCCCTCGCAGTCTCTCTCGCTGTCTCCCTCGCAGTCTCTATCGCTGTCTCCCTCGCAGTCTCTCTCGCTTTCTCCCTCGCTCTCTCCCTCGCTCTCTCCCTCGCAGACTCTCTCGCAGACTCTCTCGCAGACTCTCTCGCAGACTCTCTCGCAGACTCTCTCGCAGTCTCCCTCGCAGTCTCCCTCGCAGTCTCCCTCGCAGTCTCCCTCGCAGTCTCCCTCGCAGTCTCCCTCGCAGTCTCCCTCGCTGTCTCCCTCGCTGTCTCCCTCGCTGTCTCCCTCGCAGTCTCCCTCGCAGTCTCCCTCGCAGTCTCCCTCGCAGTCTCCCTCGCTGTCTCCCTCGCTGTCTCCCTCGCTGTCTCCCTCGCTGTCTCCCTCGCTGTCTCTCTCGCAGTCTCTCTCGCTTTCTCCCTCGCTCTCTCCCTCGCAGACTCTCTCGCTGTCTCCCTCGCTGTCTCCCTCGCAGTCTCCCGCGCAGTCTCCCGCGCAGTCTCCCGCGCAGTCTCCCGCGCAGTCTCCCGCGCAGTCTCCCGCGCAGTCTCCCGCGCAGTCTCCCGCGCAGTCTCCCGCGCAGTCTCCCTCGCTGTCTCCCTCGCTGTCTCCCTCGCTGTCTCCCTCGCTGTCTCCCTCGCTGTCTCCCTCGCTGTCTCTCTCGCTGTCTCCCTCGAAGTCACCCTGGATGTCTCTCTCGCATTCTCTCTCGATGTCTCTCTCGATGTCTCTCTCGTTGTCTCCCTCACAGTCTCTCTCGCTGCCTCTCTCGCTGTCTCTCTCGCCGTCTCTCTCGCCGTCTCCCTCGCAGTCTCTCTCGAAGTCTCTCTCGCTCTCTCTCTCGCCGTCGCCCTCGCCGTCACCCTCGCCGTCTCCCTCGCCGTCTCCCTCGCCGTCTCCCTCGCCGTCTCCCTCGCCGTCTCCCTCTCAGTCTCTCTCGCTGTATCCCTCGCTGTCTCTCTCGCTATCTCCATAGCAGTCTCTCTCGCAGTCTCCCTCACAGTCTTCACAGTCTCCCTCGCTGTCTCCCTCGCAGTCTCTCTCGCAGTCTCTCTCGCAGTCTCTCTCGCAGTCTCTCTCGCAGTCTCTCTCGAAGTCTCTCTCGAAGTCTCTCTCGCTGTCTCTCTCGCTATCTCTCTCGCTGTCTCTCTCGCTGTCTCTCTCGCTGTCTCTCTCGCTGTCTCTCTCGCTGTCTCTCTCGCTGTCTCTCTCGCTGTCTCCCTCGCTGTCTCCCTCGCTGTCTCCCTCGCTGTCTCCCTCGCTGACTCCCTCGCTCTCTCTCTCGCCGTCTCCCTCGCCGTCTCAATCGCTGTCTCCCTCGCATTCTCTCTCGCAGTGTCTCTCGCTGTATCCCTCGCTGTCTCTCTCGCTATCTCCATAGCATTCTCTCTCGCTGTTTCTCTCGCTTTCTCCCTCGCAGTCTCTCTCGCTGTCTCCCTCGCAGTCTCTCTCGCTGTCTCCCTCGCAGTCTCTCTCGCTGTCTCCCTCGCAGTCTCTCTCGCTGTCTCCCTCGCAGTCTCTCTCGCTGTCTCCCTCGCAGTCTCTATCGCTGTCTCTATCGCTGTCTCCCTCGCAGTCTCTCTCGCTTTCTCCCTCGCTTTCTCCCTCGCTCTCTCCCTCGCAGACTCTCTCGCAGACTCTCTCGCAGACTCTCTCGCTGTCTCCCTCGCAGTCTCCCTCGCAGTCTCCCTCGCAGTCTCCCTCGCAGTCTCCCTCGCAGTCTCCCTCGATGTCTCCCTCGATGTCTCCCTCGATGTCTCCCTCGCTGTCTCCCTCGCAGTCTCCCTCGCAGTCTCCCTCGCAGTCTCCCTCGCAGTCTCCCTCGCTGTCTCCCTCGCTGTCTCCCTCGCTGTCTCCCTCGCTGTCTCCCTCGCAGTCTCTCTCGCAGTCTCTCTCGCAGTCTCTCTCGCTTTCTCCCTCGCTCTCTCCCTCGCAGACTCTCTCGCTGTCTCCCGCGCAGTCTCCCGCGCAGTCTCCCGCGCAGTCTCCCGCGCAGTCTCCCGCGCAGTCTCCCGCGTAGTCTCCCGCGCAGTCTCCCGCGCAGTCTCCCGCGCAGTCTCCCGCGCAGTCTCCCGCGCAGTCTCCCGCGCAGTCTCCCGCGCAGTCTCCCGCGCAGTCTCCCGCGCAGTCTCCCGCGCAGTCTCCCTCGCAGTCTCCCTCGCAGTCTCCCTCGCAGTCTCCCTCGCAGTCTCCCTCGCAGTCTCCCTCGCAGTCTCCCTCGCAGTCTCCCTCGCAGTCTCCCTCGCAGTCTCCCTCGCAGTCTCCCTCGCTGTCTCTCTCGCTGTCTCCCTCGAAGTCACCCTGGATGTCTCTCTCGCATTCTCTCTCGATGTCTCTCTCGATGTCTCTCTCGTTGTCTCCCTCGCTGTCTCCCTCACAGTCTCTCTCGCTGCCTCTCTCGCTGTCTCTCTCGCCGTCTCTCTCGCCGTCTCCCTCGCAGTCTCTCTCGAAGTCTCTCTCGCTCTCTCTCTCGCCGTCGCCCTCGCCGTCTCCCTCGCCGTCTCCCTCGCCGTCTCCCTCGCCGTCTCCCTCGCCGTCTCCCTCGCCGTCTCCCTCGCCGTCTCCCTCGCCGTCTCCCTCGCAGTCACTCTCGCAGTCTCTCTCGCTGTATCCCTCGCTGTCTCTCTCGCTATCTCCATAGCAGTCTCTCTCGCTGTATCCCTCGCTGTCTCTCTCGCTATCTCCATAGCAGTCTCTCTCGCAGTCTCCCTCACAGTCTCCCTCGCTGTCTCCCTCGCAGTCTCTCTCGCAGTCTCTCTCGCAGTCTCTCTCGCAGTCTCTCTCGCAGTCTCTCTCGCAGTCTCCCTCGCTATCTCCCTCGCTGTCTCTCTCGCTGTCTCCCTCGCAGTCTCTCTCGCAGTCTCTCTCGCTTTCTCCCTCGCAGTCTCTCTCGCAGTCTCTCTCGCAGTCTCTCTCGCAGTCTCTCTCGCAGTCTCTCTCGCAGTCTCTCTCGCAGTCTCTCTCGCAGTCTCTCTCGCTTTCTCCCTCGCAGTCTCTCTCGCAGTCTCTCTCGCAGTCTCTCTCGCAGTCTCTCTCGTAGTCTCCCTCGCAGTTTCTCTCGCTGTCTCCCTCGCTGTCTCCCTCGCTGTCTCCCTCGCTGTCTCCCTCGCTGTCTCCCTCGCTGTCTCCCTCGCAGTCTCCCTCGCAGTCTCCCTCGCAGTCTCCCTCGCAGTCTCCCTCGCAGTCTCCCTCGCAGTCTCCCTCGCAGTCTCCCTCGCAGTCTCCCTCGCAGTCTCCCTCGCTGTCTCTCTCGCTGTCTCTCTCGCTGTCTCCCTCGCTGTCTCCCTCGCTGTCTCTCTCGCAGTCTCCCTCGCTGTCTCCCTCGCTGTCTCCCTCGCTGTCTCCCTCGCTGTCTCACGCGATCTCTCTCGCATTCTCTCTCGTTGTCTACCTCGCAGTCTCTATCGCTGTGTCCCTCGCAGTCTCTCTCACAGTCTCTCTCACAGTCTCTGTCGCTGTCTCTGTCGCTGTCTCCGTCGCTGTCTCCGTCGCTGTCTCCGTCGCTGTCTCCGTCGCTGTCTCCCTCGCTGTCTCCCTCGCTGTCTCCCTCGCTGTCTCCCTCGCTGTCTCCCTCGCTGTCTCCCTCGCTGTCTCCCTCGCAGTCTCTCTCGCAGTCTCTCTCGAAGACTCTCTCGCTGTCTCCCGCGCAGTCTCCCGCGCAGTCTCCCGCGCAGTCTCCCGCGCAGTCTCCCGCGCAGTCTCCCGCGCAGTCTCCCGCGCAGTCTCCCTCGCAGTCTCCCTCGCAGTCTCCCTCGCAGTCTCCCTCGCAGTCTCTCTCGCAGTCTCCCTCGCAGTCTCCCTCGCAGTCTCCCTCGCTGTCTCCCTCGCTGTCTCCCTCGTTGTCTCCCTCGCAGTCTCTCTCGCTTTCTCCCTCGCAGTCTCTCTCGCAGTCTCTCTCGCAGTCTCTCTCGCTTTCTCCCTCGCAGTCTCCCTCGCAGTCTCTCTCGCAGTCTCTCTCGCAGTCTCTCTCGCAGTCTCTCTCGCAGTCTCCCTCGCAGTCTCCCTCGCAGTCTCCCTCGCTGTCTCCCTCGCTGTCTCCCTCGCTGTCTCCCTCGCAGTCTCCCTCGCAGTCTCCCTCGCAGTCTCCCTCGCAGTCTCCCTCGCAGTCTCCCTCGCAGTCTCCCTCGCAGTCTCCCTCGCAGTCTCCCTCGCAGTCTCCCTCGCAGTCTCCCTCGCAGTCTCCCTCGCTGTCTCCCTCGCTGTCTCCCTCGCTGTCTCCCTCGCTGTCTCACGCGATCTCTCTCGCATTCTCTCTCGTTGTCTACCTCGCAGTCTCTCTCGCTGTGTCCCTCGCAGTCTTTCTCACAGTCTTTCTCACAGTCTCTGTCGCTGTCTCTGTCGCTGTCTCCCTCGCTGTCTCCCTCGCTGTCTCCCTCGCAGTCTCCCTCGCAGTCTCCCTCGCAGTCTCCCTCGAAGTCTCTCTCGAAGTCTCTCTCGAAGTCTCTCTCGAAGTCTCTCTCGAAGTCTCTCTCGCTGTCTCTCTCGCTGTCTCCGTCGCTGTCTCCGTCGCTGTCTCCCTCGCTGTCTCCCTCGCTGTCTCCCTCGCTGTCTCCCTCGCTGTCTCCCTCGCTGTCTCCCTCGCTGTCTCCCTCGCTGTCTCCCTCGCTGTCTCCCTCGCTGTCTCCCTCGCAGTCTCTCTCGCAGTCTCTCTCGCAGTCTCTCTCGCAGTCTCTCTCGCAGTCTCTCTCGAAGTCTCTCTCGCTGTCTCTCTCGCTGTCTCTCTCGCTGTCTCTCTCGCTGTCTCTCTCGCTGTCTCTCTCGCTGTCTCTCTCGCTGTCTCCCTCGCTGTCTCCCTCGCTGTCTCCCTCGCTGTCTCCCTCGCTGTCTCCCTCGCTGTCTCCCTCGCTGTCTCCCTCGCTGTCTCCCTCGCTGTCTCCCTCGCTGTCTCCCTCGCTGACTCCCTCGCTGTCTCCCTCGCTCTCTCTCTCGCCGTCTCCCTCGCCGTCTCCCTCGCCGTCTCCCTCGCCGTCTCAATCGCCGTCTCCCTCGCATTCTCTCTCGCAATGTCTCTCGCTGTATCCCTCGCTGTCTCTCTCGCTATCTCCATAGCATTCTCTCTCGCTGTTTCTCTCGCTTTCTCCCTCGCAGTCTCTCTCGCTGTCTCCCTCGCAGTCTCTCTCGCTGTCTCCCTCGCAGTCTCTCTCGCTGTCTCCCTCGCAGTCTCTATCGCTGTCTCCCTCGCAGTCTCCCTCGCAGTCTCTCTCGCTTTCTCCCTCGCTTTCTCCCTCGCTCTCTCCCTCGCAGACTCTCTCGCAGTCTCCCTCGCAGTCTCCCTCGCAGTCTCCCTCGCAGTCTCCCTCGCAGTCTCCCTCGCAGTCTCCCTCGCAGTCTCCCTCGCAGTCTCCCTCGCAGTCTCCCTCGCAGTCTCCCTCGCAGTCTCCCTCGCAGTCTCCCTCGCAGTCTCCCTCGCAGTCTCCCTCGCAGTCTTCCTCGCTGTCTCCCTCGCAGTCTCCCTCGCAGTCTCCCTCGCAGTCTCCCTCGCAGTCTCCCTCGCAGTCTCCCTCGCAGTCTCCCTCGCAGTCTCCCTCGCAGTCTCCCTCGCTGTCTTCCTCGCTGTCTCCCTCGCTGTCTCCCTCGCTGTCTCCCTCGCTGTCTCCCTCGCAGTCTCCCTCGCAGTCTCCCTCGCAGTCTCCCTCGCAGTCTCCCTCGCAGTCTCCCTCGCAGTCTCCCTCGCAGTCTCCCTCGCAGTCTCCCTCGCAGTCTCCCTCGCAGTCTCCCTCGCTGTCTCCCTCGCTGTCTCCCTCGCTGTCTCCCTCGCTGTCTCCCTCGCTGTCTCCATCGCTGTCTCCCTCTCTGTCTCTCTTGCTGTCTCCCTCGAAGTCACCCTGGATGTCTCTCTCGCAGTCTCTCTCGCATTCTTTCTCGATGTCTCTCTCGATGTCTCTCTCGTTGTCTCCCTCGCTGTCTCCCTCTCAGTCTCCCTCTCAGTCTCCCTCACAGTCTCCCTCGCTGTCTCCCTCGCCGTCTCCCTCG
Source organism: Heterodontus francisci (assembly GCF_036365525.1). NCBI lineage: Eukaryota > Metazoa > Chordata > Chondrichthyes > Heterodontiformes > Heterodontidae > Heterodontus > Heterodontus francisci. Next base: position 51,512 of record NW_027141323.1, read on the forward strand.
CAGTCACTCTCGCTGTCTCTCTCGCTGTATCCCTCGCTGTCTCTCTCGCTATCTCCATAGCAGTCTCTCTTGCAGTCTCCCTCACAGTCTCCCTCGCTGTCTCCCTCACAGTCTCTCCCGCAGTCTCTCTCGCTATCTCCCTCGCTATCTCCCTCGCTGTCTCTCTCGCTGTCTCTCTCGCTGTCTCCCTTGCAGTCTCCCTCGCAGTCTCTCTCGCTTTCTCCCTCGCTGTCTCCCTCGCTGTCTCCCTCGCAGTCTCTCTCGCAGTCTCTCTCGAAGTCTCTCTCGCTGTCTCTCTCGCTGTCTCTCTCGCTGTCTCTCTCGCTGTCTCTCTCGCTGTCTCTCTCGCTGTCTCTCTCGCTGTCTCTCTCGCTGTCTCCCTCGCTGTCTCCCTCGCTGTCTCCCTCGCTGTCTCCCTCGCTGTCTCCCTCGCTGTCTCCCTCGCTGTCTCCCTCGCTGTCTCCCTCGCCGTCTCCCTCGCCGTCTCCCTCGCCGTCTCAATCGCTGTCTCCCTCGCATTCTCTCTCGCAATGTCTCTCGCTGTATCCCTCGCTGTCTCTCTCGCTATCTCCATAGCATTCTCTCTCGCTGTTTCTCTCGCTTTCTCCCTCGCAGTCTCTCTCGCTGTCTCCCTCGCAGTCTCTCTCGCTGTCTCCCTCGCAGTCTCTCTCGCTGTCTCCCTCGCAGTCTCTCTCGCTGTCTCCCTCGCAGTCTCTCTCGCTGTCTCCCTCGCAGTCTCTATCGCTGTCTCCCTCGCAGTCTCCCTCGCAGTCTCTCTCGCTTTCTCCCTCGCTTTCTCCCTCGCTTTCTCCCTCGCTCTCTCCCTCGCAGACTCTCTCGCAGTCTCCCTCGCAGTCTCCCTCGCAGTCTCCCTCGCAGTCTCCCTCGCAGTCTCCCTCGCAGTCTCCCTCGCTGTCTCCCTCGCAGTCTCCCTCGCAGTCTCCCTCGCAGTCTCCCTCGCAGTCTCCCTCGCAGTCTCCCTCGCAGTCTCCCTCGCAGTCTCCCTCGCAGTCTCCCTCGCAGTCTCCCTCGCTGTCTCCCTCGCTGTCTCCCTCGCTGTCTCCCTCGCTGTCTCCCTCGCTGTCTCCCTCGCTGTCTCCCTCGCAGTCTCTCTCGCAGTCTCTCTCGCAGTCTCTCTCGCATTCTCTCTCGATGTCTCTCTCGATGTCTCTCTCGTTGTCTCCCTCTCAGTCTCCCTCTCAGTCTCCCTCTCAGTCTCCCTCTCAGTCTCCCTCGCTGTCTCCCTCACAGTCTCCCTCGCAGTCTCTCTCGAAGTCTCTCTCGCCGTCGCCCTCGCCGTCTCCCTCGCAGTCTCTCTCGAAGTCTCTCTCGCCGTCGCCCTCGCCGTCTCCCTCGCAGTCACTCTCGCTGTCTCTCTCGCTGTATCCCTCGCTGTCTCTCTCGCTATCTCCATAGCAGTCTCTCTTGCAGTCTCCCTCGCTGTCTCCCTCACAGTCTCTCTCGCAGTCTCTCTCGCTATCTCCCTCGCTATCTCCCTCGCTGTCTCTCTCGCTGTCTCTCTCGCTGTCTCCCTTGCAGTCTCCCTCGCAGTCTCTCTCGCTTTCTCCCTCGCTTTCTCCCTCGCAGTCTCTCTCGCTTTCTCCCTCGCAGTCTCCCTCGCAGTCTCTCTCGCTGTCTCTCTCGCAGTCTCCCTCGCTGTCTCCCTCGCTGTCTCCCTCGCTGTCTCACACGATCTCTCTCGCATTCTCTCTCGTTGTCTCCCTCGCAGTCTCTCTCGCTGTGTCCCTCGCAGTCTCTCTCACAGTCTCTGTCGCTGTCTCCCTCGCTGTCTCCCTCGCTGTCTCCCTCGCTGTCTCCCTCGCTGTCTCCCTCGCTGTCTCCCTCGCTGTCTCCCTCGCTGTCTCCCTCGCTGTCTCCCTCGCTGTCTCCCTCGCTGTCTCCCTCGCTGTCTCCCTCGCTGTCTCCCTCGCTGTCTCCCTCGCTGTCTCCCTCGCTGTCTCCCTCGCTGTCTCCCTCGCTGTCTCCCTCGCTGTCTCCCTCGCTGTCTCCCTCGCTGTCTCCCTCGCTCTCTTTCTCGCCGTCTCCCTCGCCGTCTCAATCGCTGTCTCCCTCGCATTCTCTCTCGCAGTGTCTCTCGCTGTATCCCTCGCTGTCTCTCTCGCTATCTCCATAGCAGTTTCTCTCGCTTTCTCCCTCGCAGTCTCTCTCGCTGTCTCACTCGCAGTCTCTCTTGCTGTCTCTCTCGCTGTCTCCCTCGCTGTCTCCCTCACAGTCTCTCTCGCTGTCTCCCTCGCTCTCTCCCTCGAGGTCTCTCTCACAGTCTCTCTCGCTGTCTCTCTCGCTGACTCCCTCGCAGTTTCTATCGCTGTCTCCCTCGCAGTCTCTCTCGCTTTCTCCCTCACTCTCTCCCTCGCTGTCTCCCTCGCTCTCTCTCTCGCTCTCTCTCTCGCTCTCTCTCTCGCTCTCTCTCTCGCTCTCTCACTCGCTCTCTCTCTCGCCGTCTCCCTCGCCGTCTCCCTCGCCGTCTCAATCGCTGTCTCCCTCGCATTCTCTCTCGCAGTGTCTCTCGCTGTATCCCTCGCTGTCTCTCTCGCTATCTCCATAGCAGTCTCTCTCGCAGTTTCTCTCGCTTTCTCCCTCGCAGTCTCTCTCGCTTTCTCCCTCGCAGTCTCTCTCGCAGTCTCTCTCGCAGTCTCTCTCGCAGTCTCTCTCGCTGTCTCTCTCGCTGTCTCCCTCGCAGTCTCCATCGCTGTCTCCATCGCTGTCTCCCTCGCAGTCTCTCTCTCAGTCTCCCTCGCAGACTCTCTCGCTCTCTCCCTCGCAGACTCTCTCGCTGTCTCCCTCGCAGTCTCCCTCGCAGTCTCCCTCGCAGTCTCCCTCGCAGTCTCCCTCGCAGTCTCCCTCGCAGTCTCCCTCGCAGTCTCCCTCGCAGTCTCCCTCGCAGTCTCCCTCGCAGTCTCCCTCGCAGTCTCCCTCGCAGTCTCCCTCGCAGTCTCCCTCGCTGTCTCCCTCGCTGTCTCCCTCGCTGTCTCCCTCGCTGTCTCCCTCGCTGTCTCCCTCGCTGTCTCCCTCGCTGTCTCTCTCGCTGTCTCTCTCAGTCTCTCTCGCTGTCTCCCTCGCAGTCTCCCTGGATGTCTCTCTCGCAGTCTCTCTCGCTGTCTCCCTCGCAGTCTCCCTCGAAGTCACCCTGGATGTCTCTCTCGCAGTCTCTCTCGCATTCTCTCTCGATGTCTCTCTCGATGTCTCTCTCGATGTCTCTCTCGATGTCTCTCTCGTTGTCTCCCTCTCAGTCTCCCTCTCAGTCTCCCTCTCAGTCTCCCTCTCAGTCTCCCTCTCAGTCTCCCTCTCAGTCTCTCTCGCATTCTCTCTCGCTGTCTCCCTCGCTGTCTCCCTCGCACTCTCTGGCTTTCTCTCTGGCTTTCTCTCTCGCAGTCCCTCTCACTTTCTCTCTCGCAGTCTCTCTCACAGTCTCTCTCGCTGTCTCTCTCGCTGTCTCTCTCGCTGTCTCTCTCGCTGTCTCTCTCGCTGTCTCTCTCGCTGTCTCCCTCGCAGTCTCCCTCGCAGTCTCCCTCGCAGTCTCCCTCACAGTCTCTCTCGCCGTCTCTCTCGCCGTCTCTCTCGCCGTCTCTCTCGCCGTCTCCCTCGCCGTCTCCCTCGCTCTCTCTCTCGCCGTCGCCCTCGCCATCTCCCTCGCCGTCTCCCTCGCAGTCACTCTCGCAGTCTCTCTTGCTGTATCCCTCGCTGTCTCTCTCGCTGTCTCTCTCGCTGTCTCTCTCGCTGTCTCCATAGCAGTCTCCCTCACAGTCTCCCTCACAGTCTCCCTCACAGTCTCCCTCGCTGTCTCCCTCGCTGTCTCCCTCGCTGTCTCCCTCGCAGTCTCTCTCGCAGTCTCTCTCGCAGTCTCTCTCGCAGTCTCTCTCGCAGTCTCTCTCGCTATCTCCCTCGCTGTCTCCCTCGCTGTCTCCCTCGCTGTCTCCCTCGCTGTCTCTCTTGCAGTCTCCCTTGCAGTCTCCCTCGCTGTCTACCTCGCTGTCTTCCTCGCTGTCTCCCTCGCTGTCTCCCTCGCTGTCTCCCTCGCTGTCTCCCTCGCTGTCTCCCTCGAGGTCTCTCTCGAGGTCTCTCTCGAGGTCTCTCTCGCAGTCTCTCTCGCAGTCTCTCTCGCAGTCTCTCTCGCTGTCTCTCTCGCTGACTCCCTCGCAGTTTCTATCGCTGTCTCCCTCGCAGTCTCTCTCGCTTTCTCCCTCGCAGTCTCCCTCGCAGTCTCTCTCGCAGTCTCTCTCGCTATCTCCCGCGCTATCTCCCTTGCTATCTCCCTCGCTGTCTCTCTCGCTGTCTCCCTTGCAGTCTCCCTCGCTGTCTCACTTGCAGTCTCCCTCGCTGTCTCCCTTGCAGTCTCCCTCGCAGTCTCTCTCGCTTTCTCCCTCGCAGTCTCTCTCGCAGTCTCTCTCGCTTTCTCTCTCGCTTTCTCCCTCGCAGTCTCTCTCGCAGTCTCTCTCGCAGTCTCTCTCGCAGTCTCTCTCGCAGTCTCTCTCGCAGTCTCTCTCGCAGTCTCTCTCGCAGTCTGTCTCGCAGTCTCTCTCGCAGTCTCTCTCGCTGTCTCCCTCGCTGCCTCCCACGCTGTCTCCCACGCTGTCTCCCACGCTGTCTCCCACGCTGTCTCCCACGCTGTCTCCCTCGCAGTCTCTCTTGCAGTCTCTCTTGCAGTCTCTCTTGCAGTCTCTCTTGCAGTCTCTCTTGCAGTCTCTCTTGCAGTCTCTCTTGCAGTCTCTCTTGCTGTCTCTATTGCTGTCTCCCTCGCTGTGTCTCTCGCTGTCTCCCTCGCTGTCTCACACGATCTCTCTCGCATTCTCTCTCGCTGTCTCCCTCGCAGTCTCTCTCGCAGTCTCTATTGCTGTCTCTGTCGCTGTCTCCCTCGCTGTCTCCCTCGCTGTCTCCCTCGCTGTCTCCCTCGCTGTCTCCCTCGCTGTCTCCCTCGCTGTCTCCCTCGCTGTCTCCCTCGCTGCCTCCCTCGCTGCCTCCCTCGCTGCCTCCCTCGCTGCCTCCCTCGCTGCCTCCCTCGCTGCATCCCTCGCAGTCTCCCTCGCAGTCTCCCTCGCAGTCTCTCTCGATGTCTCTCTCGCTGTCTACCTCGCTGTCTACCTCGCTGTCTCCCTCGCTGTCTCCCTCGCTGTCTCCCTCGCTGTCTCCCTCGCTCTCTCCCTCGCTCTCTCCCTCGCTCTCTCCCTCGCTGTCTCCCTCGCTCTCTCCCTCGCTGTCTCCCTCGCTCTCTCCCTCGCTCTCTCCCTCGCTCTCTCCCTCGCTCTCTCCCTCGCTCTCTCCCTCGCTCTCTCCCTCGCTCTCTCCCTCGCTCTCTCCCTCGCTCTCTCCCTCGCTCTCTCCCTCGCTCTCTCCCTCGCTCTCTCCCTCGCTCTCTCCCTCGCTCTCTCCCTCGCTCTCTCCCTCGCTCTCTCCCTCGCTCTCTCCCTCGCTCTCTCCCTCGCTCTCTCCCTCGCTCTCTCCCTCGCTCTCTCCCTCGCTCTCTCCCTCGCTCTCTCCCTCGCTCTCTCTCTCGCTATCTCCATAGCAGTCTCTCTCGCAGTTTCTCTCGCTTCCTCCCTCGCAGTCTCTCTCGCTGTCTCCCTCGCTGTCTCCCTCGCAGTCTCTCTCGCTGTCTCCCTCGCTGTCTCCCTCGAGGTCTCTCTCGCAGTCTCTCTCGCAGTCTCTCTCACTGTCTCTCTCACTGACTCCCTCGCTGTCTCTATCGCTGTCTCTATCGCTGTCTCCCTCGCAGTCACCCTCGCAGTCTCTCTCGCAGTCTCTCTCGCTTTCTCTCTCGCTTTCTCCCTCGCTCTTTCCCTCGCAGTCTCTCTCGCAGTCTCCCTCGCAGTCTCTCTCGCAGTCTCTCTCGCAGTCTCCCTCGCAGTCTCCCTCGCAGTCTCCCTCGCAGTCTCCCTCGCTGTCTCCCTCGCTGTCTCCCTCGCTGTCTCCCTCGCTGTCTCTCTCGCTGTCTCCCTCGCTGTCTCCCTCGCTGTCTCCCTCGCTGTCTCCCTCGCTGTCTCCCTCGCAGTCTCCCTCAATATCCCTCTCGCAGTCTCTCTCGCATTCTCTCTCGCAGTCTCCCTCGCAGTCTCCCTCGCAGTCTCCCTCGCAGTCTCCCTCGCAGTCTCCCTCGCAGTCTCCCTCGCAGTCTGTCTCGCAGTCTCCCTCGCAGTCTGTCTCGCAGTCTGTCTCGCAGTCTGTCTCGCAGTCTGTCTCGCAGTCTGTCTCGCAGTCTGTCTCGCAGTCTGTCTCGCAGTCTTTCTCGCAGTCTGTCTCGCAGTCTGTCTCGCAGTCTGTCTCGCAGTCTGTCTCGCAGTCTGTCTCGCAGTCTGTCTCGCAGTCTGTCTCGCAGTCTGTCTCGCAGTCTCCCTCGCAGTCTCTCTCGCTGTCTCCCTCGCTGTTTCCCTCGCAGTCTCTCTCGCTGTCTCCCTCGCAGTCTCTCTCGAAGTCGCTCTCGCTTTCTCCCTCGCAGTCCTTCTCGCAGTCCTTCTCGCATTCCCTCTCGCTGTCTCCCTCGCTGTCTCCCTCGCTGTCTCCCTCGCTGTCTCCCTCGCTGTCTCCCTCGCTGTCTCCCTCGCTGTCTCCCTCGCAGTCTTCCTCGCAGTCTCCCTCGCAGTCTCCCTCGCTGTCTCCCTCGCTGTCTCCCTCGCTGTCTCCCTCGCCGTCTCCCTCGCAGTCACTCTGTATCCCCCGCTATCTCTCGCGCTATCTCCATAGCAGTCTCTCTCACTGTCTCCCTTGCTGTCTCCCTTGCTGTCTCCCTTGCTGTCTCCCTTGCTGTCTCCCTCGCTGTCTGTCTCTGTCGCTGTCTCTGTCGCTGTCTCTGTCGCTGTCTCTGTCGCCGTCTCCCTCGCCGTCTCCCTCGCCGTCTCCCTCGCCGTCTCCCTCGCCGTCTCCCTCGCCGTCTCCCTCGCCGTCTCCCTCGCCGTCTCCCTCGCCGTCTCCCTCGCCGTCTCCCTCGTCGTCTCCCTCGTCGTCTCCCTTGCAGTCTCCCTCGCAGTCTGTCTCGCAGTCTGTCTCGCAGTCTGTCTCGCAGTCTGTCTCGCAGTCTGTCTCGCAGTCTGTCTCGCAGTCTGTCTCGCAGTCTGTCTCGCAGTCTCTCTCGCAGTCTCCCTCGCAGTCTCTCTCGCAGTCTCCCTCGCAGTCTCCCTCGCAGTCTCCCTCGCAGTCTCCCTCGCAGTCTCCCTCGCAGTCTCCCTCGCAGTCTCCCTCGCTGTCTCCCTCGCTGTTTCCCTCGCAGTCTCTCTCGCTGTCTCTCTCGCTGTCTCCCTCGCAGTCTCTCTCGCTGTCTCCCTCGCTGTTTCCCTCACAGTCTCCCTCGCTTTCTCCCTCGCTGTCTCTCTCGCAGTCCTTCTCGCATTCCCTCTCGCTGTCTCCCTCGCTGTCTCCCTCGCTGTCTCCCTCGCTGTCTCCCTCGCAGTCTCTCTCGCAGTCTCTCTCGCAGTCTCTCTCGCAGTCTCCCTCGCTGTCTCCCTCGCTGTCTCCCTCGCTGTCTCCCTCGCCGTCTCCCTCGCAGTCACTCTGTATCCCCCGCTATCTCTCGCTATATCTCCATAGCAGTCTCTCTCACTGTCTCCCTTGCTGTCTCCCTTGCTGTCTCCCTCGCTGTCTGTCTCTGTCGCTGTCTCTGTCGCTGTCTCTGTCGCTGTCTCTGTCGCTGTCTCTGTCGCTGTCTCTGTCGCTGTCTCTGTCGCTGTCTCTGTCGCTGTCTCCCTCGCTGTCTCCCTCGCCGTCTCCCTCGCCGTCTCCCTCGCCGTCTCCCTCGCCGTCTCCCTCGCCGTCTCCCTCGCCGTCTCCCTCGCCGTCTCCCTCGCCGTCTCCCTCGCCGTCTCCCTCGCCGTCTCCCTCGCCGTCTCCCTCGTCGTCTCCCTCGTCGTCTCCCTCGTCGTCTCCCTCGCCGTCTCCCTCGCCGTCTCCCTCGCCGTCTCCCTCGCCGTCTCCCTCGCCGTCTCCCTCGCCGTCTCCCTCGCCGTCTCTCTCGCCGTCTCTCTCGCCGTCTCTCTCGCCGTCTCTCTCGCTGTCTCTCTCGCTGTCTCTCTCAATGTACTCTCGCTGTCTCCCTCGCTGTCTCCCTCGCTGTCTCCCTCGCTGTCTCCCTCGCTGTCTCCCTCGCTGTCTCCCTCGCGGTCTCCCTCGCGGTCTCTCTCGCAGACTGTCTCGCTATCTGTCTCGCAGTCTCTCACCGCCTCCCACGCCGTCTCCCACGCCGTCTCCCACGCCGTCTCTCTCGCAGTCTCTCTCGCCGTCTTCCTCGCAGTCTCTCTCGCTGTCTCCCTCGCTGCCTCCCTCGCTGCCTCCCTCGCTGCCTCCCTCGCTGCCTCCCTCGCTGCCTCCCTCGCTGCCTCCCTCGCTGTCTCCCCAGCAGTCGCTCTCGCAGTCTCTCTCGCAGTCTCTCTCGCTGTCTCCCTCGCTGTCTCCCTCGCTGTCTCCCTCGCTGTCTCCCTCGCTGTCTCCCTCGCTGTCTCCCTCGCTGTCTCCCTCGCTGTCTCCCTCGCTGTCTCCCTCGCAGTCTCCCTCGCAGTCTCTCTCGCAGTCTCCCTCGCAGTCTCCCTCGCAGTCTCCCTCGCAGTCTCCCTCGCAGTCTCCCTCGCAGTCTCCCTCGCTGTCTCCCTCGCTGTTTCCCTCGCAGTCTCTCTCGCTGTCTCCCTCGCAGTCTCTCTCGCTGTCTCCCTCGCTGTTTCCCTCACAGTCTCTCTCGCTTTCTCCCTCGCTGTCTCTCTCGCAGTCCTTCTCGCATTCCCTCTCGCTGTCTCCCTCGCTGTCTCCCTCGCTGTCTCCCTCGCTGTCTCCCTCGCTGTCTCCCTCGCAGTCTCTCTCGCAGTCTCCCTCGCTGTCTCCCTCGCTGTCTCCCTCGCTGTCTCCCTCGCCGTCTCCCTCGCAGTCACTCTGTATCCCCCGCTATCTCTCGCTATATCTCCATAGCAGTCTCTCTCACTGTCTCCCTTGCTGTCTCCCTTGCTGTCTCCCTCGCTGTCTGTCTCTGTCGCTGTCTCTGTCGCTGTCTCTGTCGCTGTCTCTGTCGCTGTCTCTGTCGCTGTCTCTGTCGCTGTCTCTGTCGCTGTCTCCGTCGCCGTCTCCCTCGCCGTCTCCCTCGCCGTCTCCCTCGCCGTCTCCCTCGCCGTCTCCCTCGCCGTCTCCCTCGCCGTCTCCCTCGTCGTCTCCCTCGTCGTCTCCCTCGTCGTCTCCCTCGTCGTCTCCCTCGCCGTCTCCCTCGCCGTCTCCCTCGCCGTCTCCCTCGCCGTCTCCCTCGCCGTCTCTCTCGCAGTCTCTCTCGCAGTCTCTCTCGCAGTCTCTCTCGCAGTCTCTCTCGCAGTCTCTCTCGCTGTCTCTCTCGCTGTCTCTCTCGCTGTCTCTCTCGCTGACTCCCTTGCTGTTTCTATCGCTGTCTCTCTCGCAGTCTCTCTCGCTTTCTCTCTCGCTTTCTCTCTCGCTTTCTCCCTCGCAGTCTCTCTCGCAGTCTCTCTCGCAGTCTCTCTCGCAGTCTCCCTCGCAGTCTCCCTCGCAGTCTCCCTCGCTGTCTTCCTCGCTCTCTCCCTCGCGCTCTCCCTCGCTCTCTCTCTCGCTGTCTCTCTCGCTATCTCCATAGCAGTCTCTCTCGCAGTTTCTCTCGCTTCCTCCCTCGCAGTCTCTCTCGCTGACTCTCTCACTGTCTCCCTCACAGTCTCTCTCGCTGTCTCCCTCACAGTCTCTCTCGCTGTCTCCCTCGCTGTCTCCCTCGAGGTCTCTCTCGCAGTCTCTCTCGCAGTCTCTCTCGCTGTCTCTCTCGCTGTCTCTCTCGCTGACTCCCTTGCTGTTTCTATCGCTGTCTGTCTCGCAGTCTCTCTCGCTTTCTCTCTCGCTTTCTCTCTCGCTTTCTCTCTCGCTTTCTCCCTCGCAGTCTCTCTCGCAGTCTCTCTCGCAGTCTCTCTCGCAGTCTCCCTCGCAGTCTCCCTCGCAGTCTCCCTCGCTGTCTCCCTCGCTGTCTCCCTCGCTGTCTCCCTCGCTGTCTCCCTCGCTGTCTCCCTCGCTGTCTCCCTCGCTGTCTCCCTCGCAGTCTCCCTCAATATCCCTCTCGCAGTCTCTCTCGCAGTCTCCCTCGCAGTCTCCCTCGCAGTCTCCCTCGCAGTCTCCCTCGCAGTCTCCCTCGCAGTCTCCCTCGCAGTCTCCCTCGCAGTCTCTCTCGCAGTCTCTCTCGCAGTCTCTCTCGCAGTCTCCCTCGCTGTCTCCCTCGCTGTCTCTCTCGCTGTCTCCCTCGCTGTCTCTCTCGCTGTCTCCCTCGCTGTCTCCCTCGCTGTCTCCCTCGCTGTCTCCCTCGCTGTCTCCCTCGCTGTCTCCCTCGCGGTCTCTCTCGCAGACTGTCTCGCTATCTGTCTCGCAGTCTCTCACCGCCTCCCACGCCGTCTCCCACGCCGTCTCCCTCGCCGTCTCCCTCGCCGTCTCCCTCGCCGTCTCTCTCGCAGTCTCTCTCGCCGTCTTCCTCGCTGTCTCCCTCGCTGTCTCCCTCGCTGTCTCCCTCGCTGCCTCTCTCGCTGCCTCTCTCGCTGCCTCCCTCGCTGTCTCCCCAGCAGTCGCTCTCGCAGTCTCTCTCGCAGTCTCTCTCGCTGTCTCCCTCGCTGTCTCCCTCGCTGTCTCCCTCGCTGTCTCCCTCGCTGTCTCCCTCGCTGTCTCCCTCGCTGTCTCCCTCGCTGTCTCCCTCGCTGTCTCCCTCGCTGTCTCCCTCGCTGTCTCCCTCGCTGTCTCCCTCGATGTCTCCCTCGCGGTCTCTCTCGCAGACTGTCTCGCTATCTGTCTCGCAGTCTCTCACCGCCTCCCACGCCGCCTCCCACGCCGTCTCCCACGCCGTCTCCCACGCCGTCTCCCACGCCGTCTCCCACGCCGTCTCCCACGCCGTCTCCCACGCCGTCTCCCACGCCGTCTCCCACGCCGTCTCCCACGCCGTCTCCCACGCCGTCTCCCACGCCGTCTCCCACGCCGTCTCCCACGCCGTCTCCCACGCCGTCTCCCACGCCGTCTCCCACGCCGTCTCCCACGCCGTCTCCCTCGCCGTCACCCTCGCCGTCTCCCTCGCTGTCTCACGCGATCTCTCTCGCATTCTCTCTCGTTGTCTCCCTCGCAGTTTCTCTCGCTGTGTCCCTTGCAGTCTCTCTCACAGTCTCTGTCGCTGTCTCTGTCGCTGTCTCTGTCGCTGTCTCTCTCGCTGTCTCTCTCGCTGTCTCCCTCGCTGCCTCCCTCGCAGTCTCTCTCGAAGTCTCTCTCGCTGTCTACCTCGCTGTCTCCCTCGCTGTCTCCCTCGCTGTCTCCCTCGCTGTCTCCCTCGCTGTCTCCCTCGCTGTCTCTCTCGCTCTCTCTCTCTCGCTCTCCCTCTCGCCGTCTCCCTCTCGCCGTCTCAATCGCTGTCTCTCTCGCTGTCTCCCTCGCTGCCTCCCTCGCAGTCTCTCTCGCAGTGTCTCTCGCTGTATCCCTCGCTATCTCCATAGCAGTCTCTCTCGCAGTTTCTCTCGCTTTCTCCCTCGCAGTCTCTCTCGCTGTCTCCCTCACAGTCTCACTCGCTGTCTCTCTCGCTGTCTCCCTCGCAGTCTCCCTCGCAGTCTCTCTCGCTGTCTTCCTCGCTGTCTTCCTCGCTGTCTTCCTCGCTGTCTTCCTCGCTGTCTTCCTCGCTGTCTTCCTCGCTGTCTTCCTCGCTGTCTCCCTCGCTGTCTCCCTCGCTGTCTCCCGCGCTGTCTCCCGCGCTGTCTCCCGCGCTGTCTCCCGCGCTGTCTCCCGCGCTGTCTCCCGCGCTGTCTCCCGCGCTGTCTCCCGCGCTGTCTCCCGCGCTGTCTCCCGCGCTGTCTCCCGCGCTGTCTCCCTCGCTGTCTCCCTCGCTGTCTCCCTCGCTGTCTCCCTCGCTGTCTCCCTCGCTGTCTCCCTCGCTGTCTCCCTCGCTGTCTCCCTCGCTGTCTCTCTCGCTTTCTCCCTCGCAGTCTCCCTCGCAGTCTCTCTCGCAGTCTCTCTCGCAGTCTCTCTCGCTATCTCCCGCGCTATCTCCCTTGCTATCTCCCTCGCTGTCTCTCTCGCTGTCTCCCTTGCAGTCTCTCTCGCAGTCTCTCTCGCTTTCTCCCTCGCAGTCTCTCTCGCTTTCTCTCTCGCTGTCTCCCTCGCACTCTCTGGCTTTCTCTCTCGCTTTCTCTCTCGCAGTCCCTCTCACTGTCTCTCTCGCAGTCTCTCTCGCAGTCTCTCTCGCAGTCTCTCTCGCAGTCTCTCTCGCAGTCTCTCTCGCAGTCTCTCTCGCAGTCTCTCTCGCTGTCTCTCTCGCTGTCTCTCTCGCTGTCTCTCTCGCTGTCTCCCTCGCTGTCTCCCTCGCTGTCTCCCTCGCTGTCTCCCTCGCTGTCTCCCTCGCTGTCTCCCTCGCTGTCTCCCTCGCTGTCTCCCTCGCTGTCTCCCTCGCTGTCTCCCTCGCTGTCTCCCTCGCTGTCTCCCTCGCTGTCTCCCTCGCTGTCTCCCTCGCTGTCTCCCTCGCTGCCTCCCTCGCTGTCTCCCTCGCTGCCTCCCTCGCTGCCTCCCACGCTGTCTCCCACGCTGTCTCCCACGCTGTCTCCCACGCTGTCTCCCACGCTGTCTCCCACGCTGTCTCCCACGCTGTCTCCCACGCTGTCTCCCACGCTGTCTCCCACGCTGTCTCCCACGCTGTCTCCCACGCTGTCTCCCACGCTGTCTCCCACGCTGTCTCCCACGCTGTCTCCCTCGCAGTCTCTCTTGCAGTCTCTCTTGCTGTCTCTATTGCTGTCTCCCTCGCTGTGTCTCTCGCTCTCTCTCTCGCAGTCTCCCTCGCTGTCTCCCTCGCTATCTCCCTCGCTGTCTCCCTCGCTGTCTCACACGATCTCTCTCGCATTCTCTCTCGTTGTCTCCCTCGCAGTCTCTCTCGCAGTCTCTGTTGCTGTCTCTGTCGCTGTCTCCCTCGCTGTCTCCCTCGCTGCCTCCCTCGCTGCCTCCCTCGCTGCCTCCCTCGCTGCCTCCCTCGCTGCCTCCCTCGCTGCCTCCCTCGCTGCCTCCCTCGCTGCCTCCCTCCCAGTCTCCCTCGCAGTCTCCCTCGCAGTCTCCCTCGCAGTCTCCCTCGCAGTCTCCCTCGCAGTCTCCCTCGCAGTCTCCCTCGCAGTCTCCCTCGCAGTCTCCCTCGATGTCTCTCTCGATGTCTACCTCGCTGTCTCCCTCGCTGTCTCCCTCGCTGTCTCCCTCGCTGTCTCCCTCGCTGTCTCCCTCGCTGTCTCCCTCGCTGTCTCCCTCGCTGTCTCCCTCGCTGTCTCCCTCGCTGTCTCCCTCGCTCTATCCCTCGCTCTCTCCCTCGCTCTCTCCCTCGCTCTCTCCCTCGCTCTCTCTCTCGCAGTCTCTCTCGCTGACTCCCTCGCAGTTTCTATCGCTGTCTCCCTCGGAGACTGTCTCGCTTTCTCCCTCGCCGTCTCCCTCGCCGTCTCCCTCGCCGTCTCCCTCGCCGTCTCCCTCGCAGTCTCTCTCGCAGTCTCTCTCGCTATCTCCCTCGCTGTCTCTCTCGCTGCCTCACTCGCTGTCTCCCTTGCAGTCTCCCTCGCAGTCTCTCTCGCTTTCTCCCTCGCAGTCTCTCTCGCTTTCTCTCTCGCTTTCTCCCTCGCAGTCTCTCTCGCAGTCTCTCTCGCAGTCTCTCTCGCAGTCTCTCTCGCAGTCTTCCTCGCTGTCTCCCTCGCTGTGTCTCTCGCTCTCTCTCTCGCAGTCTCCCTCGCTGTCTCCCTCGCTGTCTCCCTCGCTATCTCCCTCGCTGTCTCCCTCGCTGTCTCACACGATCTCTCTCGCATTCTCTCTCGTTGTCTCCCTCGCAGTCTCTCTCGCAGTCTCTATTGCTGTCTCTGTCGCTGTCTCCCTCGCTGTCTCCCTTGCTGTCTCCCTCGCTGCCTCCCTCGCTGCCTCCCTCGCTGCCTCCCTCGCTGCCTCCCTCGCAGTCTCCCTCGCAGTCTCTCTCGATGTCTCTCTCGATGTCTCTCTCGCTGTCTACCTCGCTGTCTACCTCGCTGTCTACCTCGCTGTCTCCCTCGCTGTCTCCCTCGCTGTCTCCCTCGCTGTCTCCCTCGCTGTCTCCCTCGCTGTCTCCCTCGCTGTCTCCCTCGCTGTCTCCCTCGCTGTCTCCCTCGCTGTCTTCCTCGCTCTCTCCCTCGCGCTCTCCCTCGCTCTCTCTCTCGCTGTCTCTCTCGCTATCTCCACAGCAGTCTCTCTCGCAGTTTCTCTCGCTTCCTCCCTCGCAGTCTCTCTCGCTGACTCTCTCACTGTCTCCCTCGCTGTCTCCCTCACAGTCTCTCTCGCTGTCTCCCTCACAGTCTCTCTCGCTGTCTCCCTCGCTGTCTCCCTCGAGGTCTCTCTCGCAGTCTCTCTCGCAGTCTCTCTCGCAGTCTCTCTCGCAGTCTCTCTCGCAGTCTCTCTCGCTGTCTCTCTCGCTGTCTCTCTCGCTGACTCCCTTGCTGTTTCTATCGCTGTCTCTCTCGCAGTCTCTCTCGCTTTCTCTCTCGCTTTCTCCCTCGCAGTCTCTCTCGCAGTCTCCCTCGCAGTCTCCCTCGCTGTCTCCCTCGCTGTCTCCCTCGCTGTCTCCCTCGCTGTCTCCCTCGCTGTCTCCCTCGCTGTCTCCCTCGCTGTCTCCCTCGCTGTCTCCCTCGCAGTCTCCCTCAATATCCCTCTCGCAGTCTCTCTCGCAGTCTCTCTCGCAGTCTCTCTCGCAGTCTCCCTCGCAGTCTCCCTCGCAGTCTCCCTCGCAGTCTCCCTCGCAGTCTCCCTCGCAGTCTCCCTCGCAGTCTCTCTCGCAGTCTCTCTCGCAGTCTCTCTCGCAGTCTCCCTCGCTGTCTCCCTCGCTGTTTCCCTCACAGTCTCTCTCGCTGTCTCCCTCGCTGTCTCCCTCGCTGTCTCCCTCGCTGTCTCCCTCGCGGTCTCTCTCGCAGACTGTCTCGCTATCTGTCTCGCAGTCTCTCACCGCCTCCCACGCCGTCTCCCACGCCGTCTCCCTCGCCGTCTCCCTCGCCGTCTCTCTCGCAGTCTCTCTCGCCGTCTTCCTCGCTGTCTCCCTCGCTGTCTCCCTCGCTGCCTCTCTCGCTGCCTCTCTCGCTGCCTCTCTCGCTGCCTCCCTCGCTGTCTCCCCAGCAGTCGCTCTCGCAGTCTCTCTCGCTGTCTCCCTCGCTGTCTCCCTCGCTGTCTCCCTCGCTGTCTCCCTCGCTGTCTCCCTCGCTGTCTCCCTCGCTGTCTCCCTCGCTGTCTCCCTCGCTGTCTCCCTCGCTGTCTCCCTCGCTGTCTCCCTCGATGTCTCCCTCGCGGTCTCTCTCGCAGACTGTCTCGCTATCTGTCTCGCAGTCTCTCACCGCCTCCCACGCCGTCTCCCACGCCGTCTCCCACGCCGTCTCCCACGCCGTCTCCCACGCCGTCTCCCACGCCGTCTCCCACGCCGTCTCCCACGCCGTCTCCCACGCCGTCTCCCACGCCGTCTCCCACGCCGTCTCCCACGCCGTCTCCCACGCCGTCTCCCACGCCGTCTCCCACGCCGTCTCCCACGCCGTCTCCCACGCCGTCTCCCACGCCGTCTCCCACGCCGTCTCCCACGCCGTCTCCCACGCCGTCTCCCACGCCGTCTCCCACGCCGTCTCCCACGCCGTCTCCCACGCCGTCTCCCACGCCGTCTCCCACGCCGTCTCCCACGCCGTCTCCCACGCCGTCTCCCACGCCGTCTCCCTCGCCGTCACCCTCGCCGTCTCCCTCGCTGTCTCACGCGATCTCTCTCGCATTCTCTCTCGTTGTCTCCCTCGCAGTTTCTCTCGCTGTGTCCCTTGCAGTCTCTCTCACAGTCTCTGTCGCTGTCTCTGTCGCTGTCTCTGTCGCTGTCTCTGTCGCTGTCTCTCTCGCTGTCTCTCTCGCTGTCTCCCTCGCTGCCTCCCTCGCAGTCTCTCTCGAAGTCTCTCTCGCTGTCTACCTCGCTGTCTCCCTCGCTGTCTCCCTCGCTGTCTCCCTCGCTGTCTCCCTCGCTGTCTCCCTCGCTGTCTCTCTCGCTCTCTCTCTCTCGCTCTCCCTCTCGCCGTCTCCCTCTCGCCGTCTCAATCGCTGTCTCTCTCGCTGTCTCTCTCGCTGTCTCCCTCGCTGCCTCCCTCGCAGTCTCTCTCGCAGTGTCTCTCGCTGTATCCCTCGCTATCTCCATAGCAGTCTCTCTCGCAGTTTCTCTCGCTTTCTCCCTCGCAGTCTCTCTCGCTGTCTCCCTCACAGTCTCACTCGCTGTCTCTCTCGCTGTCTCCCTCGCAGTCTCTCTCGCTGTCTTCCTCGCTGTCTTCCTCGCTGTCTTCCTCGCTGTCTTCCTCGCTGTCTTCCTCGCTGTCTTCCTCGCTGTCTTCCTCGCTGTCTTCCTCGCTGTCTCCCGCGCTGTCTCCCGCGCTGTCTCCCGCGCTGTCTCCCGCGCTGTCTCCCGCGCTGTCTCCCGCGCTGTCTCCCTCGCTGTCTCCCTCGCTGTCTCCCTCGCTGTCTCCCTCGCTGTCTCCCTCGCTGTCTCCCTCGCTGTCTCCCTCGCTGTCTCCCTCGCTGTCTCCCTCGCTGTCTCCCTCGCTGTCTCCCTCGCTGTCTCCCTCGCTGTCTCCCTCGCTCTCTCTCTCGCTGTCTCCCTCGCAGTCTCTCTCGCTTTCTCTCTCGCTTTCTCCCTCGCAGTCTCCCTCGCAGTCTCCCTCGCAGTCTCCCTCGCAGTCTCTCTCGCAGTCTCTCTCGCAGTCTCTCTCGCTATCTCCCGCGCTATCTCCCTTGCTATCTCCCTCGCTGTCTCTCTCGCTGTCTCCCTTGCAGTCTCTCTCGCAGTCTCTCTCGCTTTCTCCCTCGCAGTCTCTCTCGCTTTCTCTCTCGCTGTCTCCCTCGCACTCTCTGGCTTTCTCTCTGGCTTTCTCTCTCGCAGTCCCTCTCGCAGTCCCTCTCGCAGTCCCTCTCGCAGTCTCTCTCGCAGTCTCTCTCGCAGTCTCTCTCGCAGTCTCTCTCGCAGTCTCTCTCGCAGTCTCTCTCGCAGTCTCTCTCGCAGTCTCTCTCGCAGTCTCTCTCGCAGTCTCTCTCGCAGTCTCTCTCGCAGTCTCTCTCGCAGTCTCTCTCGCTGTCTCCCTCGCTGTCTCCCTCGCTGTCTCCCTCGCTGTCTCCCTCGCTGTCTCCCTCGCTGTCTACCTCGCTGTCTCCCTCGCTGTCTCCCTCGCTGTCTCCCTCGCTGTCTCCCTCGCTGTCTCCCTCGCTGTCTCCCTCGCTGTCTCCCTCGCTGTCTCCCTCGCTGCCTCCCTCGCTGCCTCCCTCGCTGCCTCCCTCGCTGCCTCCCACGCTGTCTCCCACGCTGTCTCCCACGCTGTCTCCCACGCTGTCTCCCACGCTGTCTCCCACGCTGTCTCCCTCGCAGTCTCTCTTGCAGTCTCTCTTGCTGTCTCTATTGCTGTCTCCCTCGCTGTGTCTCTCGCTCTCTCTCTCGCAGTCTCCCTCGCTGTCTCCCTCGCTATCTCCCTCGCTGTCTCCCTCGCTGTCTCACACGATCTCTCTCGCATTCTCTCTCGTTGTCTCCCTCGCAGTCTCTCTCGCAGTCTCTGTTGCTGTCTCTGTCGCTGTCTCCCTCGCTGTCTCCCTCGCTGTCTCCCTCGCTGCCTCCCTCACTGTCTCCCTCGCTGCCTCCCTCGCTGCCTCCCTCGCTGCCTCCCTCGCTGCCTCCCTCGCTGCCTCCCTCCCAGTCTCCCTCGCAGTCTCCCTCGCAGTCTCCCTCGCAGTCTCCCTCGCAGTCTCTCTCGATGTCTCTCTCGATGTCTCTCTCGCTGTCTACCTCGCTGTCTCCCTCGCTGTCTCCCTCGCTGTCTCCCTCGCTGTCTCCCTCGCTGTCTCCCTCGCTGTCTCCCTCGCTGTCTCCCTCGCTGTCTCCCTCGCTGTCTCCCTCGCTGTCTCCCTCGCTGTCTCCCTCGCTGTCTCCCTCGCTGTCTCCCTCGCTGTCTCCCTCGCTGTCTCCCTCGCTGTCTCCCTCGCTGTCTCCCTCGCTGTCTCCCTCGCTCTATCCGTCGCTCTCTCCGTCGCTCTCTCCCTCGCTCTCTCCCTCGCTCTCTCCCTCGCTCTCTCCCTCGCTCTCTCTCTCGCCGTCTCAATCGCTGTCTCCCTCGCATTCTCTCTCGCAGTGTCTCTCGCTGTATCCCTCGCTGTCTCTCTCGCTATCTCCATAGCAGTCTCTCTCGCAGTTTCTCTCGCTTCCTCCCTCGCAGTCTCTCTCGCTGTCTCCCTCACAGTCTCTCTCGCTGTCTCTCTCACTGTCTCCCTCGCTGTCTCCCTCACAGTCTCTCTCGCTGTCTCCCTCGCTGTCTCCCTCGAGGTCTCTCTCACAGTCTCTCTCGCAGTCTCTCTCGCAGTCTCTCTCGCAGTCTCTCTCGCTGTCTCTCTCGCTGTCTCTCTCACTGACTCCCTCGCTGTCTCTATCGCTGTCTCCCTCGCAGTCTCTCTCGCTTTCTCTCTCGCTTTCTCCCTCGCTTTCTCCCTCGCTCTCTCCCTCGCAGTCTCTCTCGCAGTCTCTCTCGCAGTCTCTCTCGCAGTCTCTCTCGCAGTCTCTCTCGCAGTCTCTCTCGCAGTCTCTCTCGCAGTCTCTCTCGCAGTCTCTCTCGCAGTCTCCCTCGCAGTCTCCCTCGCAGTCTCCCTCGCTGTCTCCCTCGCTGTCTCCCTCGCTGTCTCCCTCGCTGTCTCCCTCGCTGTCTCTCTCGCTGTCTCTCTCGCTGTCTCTCTCGCTGTCTCTTTCGCTGTCTCCCTCGCTGTCTCCCTCGCAGTCTCCCTCAATATCCCTCTCGCAGTCTCTCTCGCATTCTCTCTCGCATTCTCCCTCGCAGTCTCCCTCGCAGTCTCCCTCGCAGTCTCCCTCGCAGTCTCTCTCGCAGTCTCTCTCGCAGTCTCTCTCGCAGTCTCTCTCGCAGTCTCTCTCGCAGTCTCTCTCGCAGTCTGTCTCGCAGTCTGTCTCGCAGTCTGTCTCGCAGTCTGTCTCGCAGTCTGTCTCGCAGTCTGTCTCGCAGTCTGTCTCGCAGTCTGTCTCGCAGTCTGTCTCGCAGTCTGTCTCGCAGTCTGTCTCGCAGTCTGTCTCGCAGTCTGTCTCGCAGTCTGCCTCGCAGTCTCTCTCGCAGTCTCTCTCGCAGTCTCTCTCGCAGTCTCTCTCGCAGTCTCTCTCGCAGTCTCACTCGCAGTCTCCCTCGCAGTCTCTCTCGCTGTCTCCCTTGCTGTTTCCCTCACAGTCTCTCTCGCTGTCTCCCTCGCAGTCTCTCTCGAAGTCACTCTCGCTTTCTCCCTCGCTGTCTCTCTCGCAGTCCTTCTCGCATTCTCTCTCGCTGTCTCCAGCGCTGTCTCCCTCGCTGTCTCCCGAGCTGTCTCCCGAGCTGTCTCCGTCACTGTCTCCCACGCAGTCTCTCTCGCTGTCTCTCACGCGCTCTCTCTCGCAGTATCTCTCGCTGTCTCCCTCGCAGTCTCCCTCGCAGTCTCTCTCGCTGTCTCTCTCGCTGTCTCCCTCGCTGTCTCCCTCGCTGTGTCCCTCGCTGTGTCCCTCGCTGTCTCTCTCGCAGTTTCCCTCACTGTCTCCCTCGCTGTCTCCCTCGCTGTCTCCCTCGCTGTCTCCCTCGCTGTCTCCCTCGCTGTCTCCCTCGCAGTCTCCCTCGCAGTCTCTCTCGCAGTCTCTCTCGATGTCTCCCTCGCAGTCTCTCTCGATGTCTCCCTCGATGTCTCCCTCGCTGTCTCCCTCGCTGTCTCCCTCGCTGTCTCCCTCGCCGTCTCCCTCGCCGTCTCCCTCGCCGTCTCCCTCGCAGTCACTCTGTATCCCCCGCTATCTCTCGCGCTATCTCCATAGCAGTCTCTCTCACTGTCTCCCTTGCTGTCTCCCTCGCTGTCTCTGTCTCTGTCGCTGTCTCTGTCGCTGTCTCTGTCGCTGTCTCTGTCGCTGTCTCTGTCGCTGTCTCTGTCGCTGTCTCCCTTGCTGTCTCCCTTGCTGTCTCCCTCGTCGTCTCCCTCGCCGTCTCCCTCGCCGTCTCCCTCGCAGTCTCCCTCGCAGTCTCCCTCGCAGTCTCTCTCGCTGTCTCTCTCGCTGTCTCTCTCGCTGTCTCTCTCGCTGTCTCTCTCGCTGTCTCTCTCGCTGTCTCTCTCGCTGTCTCTCTCGCTGTCTCCCTCGCTGTATCCCTCGCAGTCTCTCTCGCAGTCTCTCTCGCAGTCTCTCTCGCAGTCTCTCTCGCAGTCTCTCTCGCAGTCTCTCTCGCAGTCTCTCTCGCAGTCTCTCTCGCAGTCTCTCTCGCAGTCTCTCTCGCTGTCTTCCTCGCGGTTTCTCTCGCTGTCTCCCTCGCTGCCTCCCACGCTGTCTCCCTCGCAGTCTCTCTTGCAGTCTCTCTTGCTGTCTCCGTCGCTGTGTCTCTCGCTCTCTCTCTCGCAGTCTCCCTCGCTGTCTCCCTCGCTATCTCCCTCACTGTCTCCCTCGCTGTCTCACGTGATCTCTCTCGCAGTCTCTCTCGCAGTCTCTCTCGCAGTCTCTCTCGCTGTCTCCCTCGCTGTCTCCCTCGCTGTCTCCCTCGCTGTCTCCCTCGCTGTCTCCCTCGCTGTGTCCCTCGCTCTCTCCCTCGCAGTCTCCCTCGCTGTCTCCCTCGCCGTCTCTCTCGCAGTCTCTCTCGCCGTCTTCCTCGCAGTTTCTCTCGCCGTCTCCCTCGCTGTCTCCCTCGCTGTCTCCCTCGCTGTCTCCCTCACTGTCTCCCTCGCTGTCTCCCTCGCTGTCTCCCTCGCTGCCTCCCTCGCTGCCTCCCTCGCTGCCTCCCTCGCTGTCTCCCCAGCAGTCGCTCTCGCAGTCGCTCTCGCAGTCGCTCTCGCAGTCTCTCTCGCAGTCTCTCTCGCAGTCTCTCTCGCTGTCTCCCTCGCTGTCTCCCTCGCTGTCTCCCTCGCTGTCTCCCTCGCTGTCTCCCTCGCGGTCTCCCTCGCGGTCTCTCTCGCAGACTGTCTCGCTATCTGTCTCGCAGTCTCTCACTGCCTCCCACGCCGTCTCCCTCGCTGTCTCCCTCGCTGTCTCCCTCGCTGTCTCCCTCGCTGTCTCCCTCGCTGTCTCCCTCGCTCTCTCCCTCGCTCTCTCCCTCGCTCTCTCCCTCGCTCTCTCCCTCGCTCTCTCCCTCGCTCTCTCCCTCGCTCTCTCCCTCGCTCTCTCCCTCGCTCTCTCCCTCGCTCTCTCCCTCGCTCTCTCCCTCGCTCTCTCACGCGATCTCTCTCGCATTCTCTCTCGTTGTCTCCCTCGCAGTTTCTCTCGCTGTGTCCCTTGCAGTCTCTCTCACAGTCTCTGTCTCTGTCGCTGTCTCTGTCGCTGTCTCTGTCGCTGTCTCTCTCGCTGTCTCCCTCGCTGCCTCCCTCGCTGCCTCCCTCGCAGTCTCTCTCGAAGTCTCTCTCGCTGTCTACCTCGCTGTCTACCTCGCTGTCTCCCTCGCTGTCTCCCTCGCTGTCTCCCTCGCTGTCTCCCTCGCTGTCTCCCTCGCTGTCTCCCTCGCTCTCTCTCTCGCTCTCTCTCTCGCTCTCCCTCTCGCCGTCTCCCTCGCCGTCTCAATCGCTGTCTCCCTCGCATTCTCTCTCGCAGTGTCTCGCGCTGTATCCCTCGCTGTCTCTCTCGCTATCTCCATAGCAGTCTCTCTCGCAGTTTCTCTCGCTTTCTCCCTCGCAGTCTCTCTCGCTGTCTCCCTCACAGTCTCACTCGCAGTCTCTCTCGCTGTCTCTCTCGCTATCTCCCTCACTGTCTCCCTCGCTGTCTTCCTCGCTGTCTTCCTCGCTGTCTTCCTCGCTGTCTTCCTCGCTGTCTTCCTCGCTGTCTTCCTCGCTGTCTTCCTCGCTGTCTTCCTCGCTGTCTTCCTCGCTGTCTTCCTCGCTGTCTTCCTCGCTGTCTTCCTCGCTGTCTCCCTCGAGGTCTCTCTCGCAGTCTCTCTCGCAGTCTCTCTCGCTGTCTCTCTCGCTGACTCCCTCGCAGTTTCTATCGCTGTCTCCCTCGCAGACTCTCTCGCTTTCTCCCTCGCCGTCTCCCTCGCAGTCTCTCTCGCAGTCTCTCTCGCTATCTCCCTCGCTATCTCCCTCGCTATCTCCCTTGCAGTCTCCCTCGCAGTCTCTCTCGCTTTCTCCCTCGCAGTCTCTCTCGCTTTCTCTCTCGCTTTCTCCCTCGCAGTCTCTCTCGCAGTCTCTCTCGCAGTCTCTCTCGCAGTCTCTCTCGCAGTCTCTCTCTCAGTCTCTCTCGCAGTCTCTCTCGCAGTCTCTCTCGCAGTCTCTCTCGCAGTCTCTCTCGCAGTCTCTCTCGCAGTCTTCCTCGCTGTCTCCCTCGCTGCCTCCCACGCTGTCTCCCTCGCAGTCTCCCTCGCAGTCTCCCTCGCAGTCTCCCTCGCAGTCTCCCTCGCAGTCTCCCTCGCAGTCTCTCTTGCAGTCTCTCTTGCAGTCTCTCTTGCAGTCTCTCTTGCTGTCTCTCTTGCTGTCTCTCTTGCTGTCTCCCTCGCTGTGTCTCTCGCTCTCTCTCTCGCAGTCTCCCTCGCTATCTCCCTCGCTGGCTCCCTCGCTGTCTCACACGATCTCTTTCGCATTCTCCCTCGCAGTCTCTCTCGCAGTCTCTATTGCTGTCTCTGTCGCTGTCTCCCTCGCTGTCTCCCTCGCTGCCTCCCTCGCTGCCTCCCTCGCAGTCTCTCTCGATGTCTCTCTCGCTGTCTACCTCGCTGTCTCCCTCGCTGTCTCCCTCGCTGTCTCCCTCGCTGTCTCCCTCGCTGTCTCCCTCGCTGTCTCCCTCGCTGTCTCCCTCGCTGTCTCCCTCGCTGTCTCCCTCGCTGTCTCCCTCGCTGTCTCCCTCGCTGTCTCCCTCGCTCTCTCCCTCGCTCTCTCCCTCGCTCTCTCCCTCGCTCTCTCCCTCGCTCTCTCCCTCGCTCTCTCTCTCGCCGTCTCAATCGCTGTCTCCCTCGCTGTCTCTCTCGCTATCTCCATAGCAGTCTCTCTCGCAGTTTCTCTCGCTTCCTCCCTCGCAGTCTCTCTCGCTGTCTGCCTCACAGTCTCTCTCGCTGTCTCTCTCACTGTCTCCCTCGCTGTCTCCCTCACAGTCTCTCTCGCTGTCTCCCTCGAGGTCTCTCTCACAGTCTCTCTCGCAGTCTCTCTCGCAGTCTCTCTCGCTGTCTCTCTCGCTGTCTCTCTCGCTGACTCCCTCGCTGTTTCTATCGCTGTTTCTATCGCTGTCTCTCTCGCAGTCTCTCTCGCTTTCTCTCTCGCTTTCTCTCTCGCTTTCTCCCTCGCTCTCTCCCTCGCAGTCTCTCTCGCAGTCTCTCTCGCAGTCTCTCTCGCAGTCTCTCTCGCAGTCTCTCTCGCAGTCTCTCTCGCAGTCTCCCTCGCAGTCTCCCTCGCAGTCTCCCTCGCAGTCTCCCTCGCAGTCTCCCTCGCAGTCTCCCTCGCTGTCTCCCTCGCTGTCTCCCTCGCTGTCTCCCTCGCTGTCTCCCTCGCTGTCTCCCTCGCTGTCTCCTTCGCTGTCTCCCTCGCAGTCTCCCTCGCAGTCTCCCTCAATATCCCTCTCGCAGTCTCTCTCGCAGTCTCTCTCGCATTCTCTCTCGCAGTCTCCCTCGCAGTCTCCCTCGCAGTCTCCCTCGCAGTCTCCCTCGCAGTCTCCCTCGCAGTCTCCCTCGCAGTCTCCCTCGCAGTCTCCCTCGCAGTCTCCCTCGCAGTCTCTCTCGCAGTCTCTCTCGCAGTCTCCCTCGCAGTCTCTCTCGCTGTCTCTCTCGCTGTCTCCCTCACAGTCTCTCTCGCTGTCTCCCTCGCTGTCTCCCTCGCTGTCTCCCTCGCTGTCTCCCTCGCTGTCTCCCTCGCTGTGTCCCTCGCTGTGTCCCTCGCTGTCTCTCTCGCAGTTTCCCTCGCTGTCTCCCTCGCTGTCTCCCTCGCTGTCTCCCTCGCTGTCTCCCTCGCTGTCTCCCTCGCTGTCTCCCTCGCTGTCTCCCTCGCTGTCTCCCTCGCAGTCTCCCTCGCAGTCTCCCTCGCAGTCTCCCTCGCAGTCTCCCTCAATATCCCTCTCGCAGTCTCTCTCGCAGTCTCTCTCGCATTCTCTCTCGCAGTCTCCCTCGCAGTCTCCCTCGCAGTCTCCCTCGCAGTCTCCCTCGCAGTCTCCCTCGCAGTCTCCCTCGCAGTCTCTCTCGCAGTCTCTCTCGCAGTCTCTCTCGCAGTCTCTCTCGCAGTCTCCCTCGCAGTCTCTCTCGCTGTCTCCCTCACAGTCTCTCTCGCTGTCTCCCTCGCTGTCTCCCTCGCTGTCTCCCTCGCTGTCTCCCTCGCTGTCTCCCTCGCTGTCTCCCTCGCTGTCTCCCTCGCTGTGTCCCTCGCTGTGTCCCTCGCTGTCTCTCTCGCAGTTTCCCTCGCTGTCTCCCTCGCTGTCTCCCTCGCTGTCTCCCTCGCTGTCTCCCTCGCTGTCTCCCTCGCTGTCTCCCTCGCTGTCTCCCTCGCTGTCTCCCTCGCTGTCTCCCTCGCTGTCTCCCTCGCTGTCTCCCTCGCTGTCTCCCTCGCTGTCTCCCTCGCTGTCTCCCTCGCTGTCTCCCTCGCAGTCTCTCTCGCAGTCTCTCTCGCAGTCTCTCTCGCAGTCTCTCTCGCAGTCTCTCTCGCTGTCTCCCTCGCTGTCTCCCTCGCTGTCTCCCTCGCTGTCTCCCTCGCCGTCTCCCTCGCCGTCTCCCTCGTCGTCTCCCTCGCCGTCTCCCTCGCCGTCTCCCTCGCAGTCACTCTCTCTGTATCCCCCGCTGTCTCTCTCGCTATCTCCATTGCAGTCTCTCTCACTGTCTCCCTCGCTGTCTCTGTCGCTGTCTCTGTCGCTGTCTCTGTCGCTGTCTCTGTCGCTGTCTCTGTCGCTGTCTCTGTCGCTGTCTCTGTCGCTGTCTCTGTCGCTGTCTCTGTCGCTGTCTCCGTCGCTGTCTCCCTCGCCGTCTCCCTCTCCGTCTCCCTCGCCGTCTCCCTCGCAGTTTCTCTCGCTGTCTCCCTCGCTGTCTCCCTCGCTGTCTCCCTCGCTGTCTCCCTCGCTGTCTCCCTCGCTGTCTCCCTCGCTGTCTCCCTCGCTGTCTCCCTCGCTGTCTCCCTCGCTGCCTCCCTCGCTGCCTCCCTCGCTGTCTCCCCAGCAGTCGCTCTCGCAGTCTCTCTCGCTGTCTCTCTCGCTGTCTCCCTCGCTGTCTCCCTCGCTGTCTCCCTCGCTGTCTCCCTCGCTGTCTCCCTCGCTGTCTCCCTCGCTGTCTCCCTCGCTGTCTCCCTCGCTGTCTCCCTCGCTGTCTCCCTCGCTGTCTCCCTCGCTGTCTCCCTCGCGGTCTCCCTCGCGGTCTCCCTCGCGGTCTCTCTCGCTATCTGTCTCGCAGTCTCTCACTGCCTCCCACGCCGTCTCCCTCGCTGTCTCCCTCGCTGTCTCCCTCGCCGTCTCCCTCGCTGTCTCCCTCGCTGTCTCCCTCGCTGTCTCCCTCGCTGTCTCCCTCGCTGTCTCCCTCGCTGTCTCCCTCGCTGTCTCCCTCGCTGTCTCCCTCGATCTCTCTCGCATTCTCTCTCGTTGTCACCCTCGCAGTTTCTCTCGCTGTGTCCCTTGCAGTCTCTCTCACAGTCTCTGTCTCTGTCGCTGTCTCTGTCGCTGTCTCTCTCGCTGTCAGAAATATGAGGATGACTAGGGGGACCGTAGGTCCGGTCAAGGACAATAGCGGGAGACTGTGTGTTGAGCCGGAAGAGATAAGTGAGGTTTTGAATGAGTACTTCTCTTCGGTATTTACGAATGAGAAGGGGTGTATTACTGAAGAGGACGGTGGGAAGCAGACTGGTAAGCTCGAGGAAGTGCTCGTTAGGAGGGAAGATGTGTTGGGGTTTTTGAATAACTTGAAGATAGACAAGTCCCCCGGGCCTGACGGGGTATATCCAAGGATGTTATGGGAAGCAAGGGATGAAATTGCAGAGCCGCTGGCAATGATCTTTTCATCTTCTCTGCTGACGGGGGTGGTACCAGGTGATTGGAGGGTGGCAAATGTTGTGCCCCTGTTCAAGAAAGGGAATAGGAACAACCCTGGGAATTACAGGCCAGTTAGTCTTACTTCGGTGGTAGGCAAGTTGATGGAAAAGGTGCTGAGGGATAGGATTTCTGAGCATCTGGAAAGACACTGCTTGATTCGGGACAGTCAGCACGGTTTTGTGAGGGGTAGGTCTTGCCTCACAAGCCTGATTGAATTCTTTGAGCAGGTGACCAAGCAAGTGGATGAGGGTAAACCAGTGGATGTGGTGTACATGGATTTTAGTAAGGCATTTGATAAGGTCCCCCATGGTAGACTTATGGAGAAAGTCAGGAGGCATGGGATAGTGGGGAATGTGGCCAGTTGGATTAAGAATTGGCTAACTGATAGAAGGCAGAGAGTGGTCTTAGATGGTAAATACTCAGCCTGGAGCCCAGTTACCAGTGGCGTGCCGCAGGGATCAGTTCTGGGTCCTCTCCTGTTTGTGATTTTTATTAACGACTTGGATGAGGAAGTCGAAGGGTGGGTCAGTAAATTTGCAGATGATACAAAGGTTGGTGGAGTTGTGGATACCGAGGAGGGCTATTGTCGTCTGCAAAGGGACTTGGATAGGTTGCAGTGCTGGGCTGAAAAGTGGCAGATGGAGTTTAACCCTGAAAAGTGTGAGGTCGTCCATTTTGGAAGGACAAACATGAATGCAAAATACTGGGTTAACGGTAGGGTTCTTGGGCATGTGGAGGAGCAGAGAGACCTTGGGGTCTATGTGCATAGATCATTGAAAGTTGCAACTCAAGTGGATAGGGCTGTGAAGAAGGCATATGGGGTGTTAGCGTTCATTAGCAGAGGGATTGAATTTAAGAGCCGTGAGGTGATGATGCAGCTGTACAGGACCTTGGTAAGGCCTCATTTGGAGTACTGTGTGCAGTTCTGGTCGCCTCATTTTAGGAAGGATGTGGAAGCCTTGGAGAGGGTGCAGAGGAGATTTACCAGGATGTTGCCTGGAATGGAGAATAAGTCTTACGAGGAAAGGCTGAACATTCTAGGCCTCTTCTCATTAGAAAGGAGAAGGATGAGGGGTGACATGATAGAGGTTTATAAGATGATCAGGGGAATAGATAGGGTAGACAGTCAGAAACTTTTTCCCCGGGTGGAGCAAAGCGTTACAAGGGGTCATAAATTTAAGGTGAAGGGTGGGAGATATAAGGGGGATGTCAGGGGAAGGTTCTTTACCCAGAGAGTGGTCGAGGCATGGAATGCCTTGCCCGGGGAAGTTGTTGAGTCAGAAACTTTAGGGACTTTCAAAAGGCTTTTGGATAGGTATATGGATAAAGGAGAATGATGGGGTATAGATTAAATTGTCCTTGACAGAGGACAAAGGATCGGCACAACATTGTGGGCCGAAGGGCCTGTTCTGTGCTGTATGTTCTATGTTCTATGTCTCCCTCGCTGCCTCCCTCGCAGTCTCTCTCGAAGTCTCTCTCGCTGTCTCCCTCGCTGTCTCCCTCGCTGTCTCCCTCGCTGTCTCCCTCGCTGTCTCCCTCGCTGTCTACCTCGCTCTCTCTCTCGCTCTCCCTCTCGCCGTCTCCCTCGCCATCTCAATCGCTGTCTCCCTCGCATTCTCTCTCGCAGTGTCTCGCGCTGTATCCCTCGCTGTCTCTCTCGCTATCTCCATAGCAGTCTCTCTCGCAGTTTCTCTCGCTTTCTCCCTCGCAGTCTCTCTCGCTGTCTGCCTCACAGTCTCACTCGCAGTCTCTCTCGCTGTCTCTCTCGCTGTCTCTCTCGCTATCTCCCTCGCAGTCTCTCTCGCTGTCTCCCTCGCTGTCTCCCTCGCTGTCTCCCTCGCTGTCTCCCTCGCTGTCTCCCTCGCTGTCTTCCTCGCTGTCTTCCTCGCTGTCTTCCTCGCTGTCTTCCTCGCTGTCTTCCTCGCTGTCTCCCTCGAGGTCTCTCTCACAGTCTCTCTCGCAGTCTCTCTCGCTGTCTCTCTCGCTGACTCCCTCGCAGTTTCTATCGCTGTCTCCCTCGCAGACTCTCTCGCTTTCTCCCTCGCCGTCTCCCTCGCAGTCTCTCTCGCTATCTCCCTCGCTATCTCCCTCGCTATCTCCCTCGCTATCTCCCTTGCAGTCTCCCTCGCAGTCTCTCTCGCTTTCTCCCTCGCAGTCTCTCTCGCTTTCTCTCTCGCTTTCTCCCTCGCAGTCTCTCTCGCAGTCTCTCTCGCAGTCTCTCTCGCAGTCTCTCTCGCAGTCTCTCTCGCAGTCTCTCTCTCAGTCTCTCTCTCAGTCTCTCTCTCAGTCTCTCTCGCAGTCTCTCTCGCAGTCTCTCTCGCAGTCTCTCTCGCAGTCTTCCTCGCTGTCTCCCTCGCTGTCTCCCTCGCTGCCTCCCACGCTGTCTCCCTCGCAGTCTCCCTCGCAGTCTCCCTCGCAGTCTCCCTCGCAGTCTCCCTCGCAGTCTCTCTTGCAGTCTCTCTTGCAGTCTCTCTTGCAGTCTCTCTTGCAGTCTCTCTTGCTGTCTCTCTTGCTGTCTCCCTCGCTGTGTCTCTCGCTCTCTCTCTCGCAGTCTCCCTCGCTGTCTCCCTCGCTGTCTCCCTCGCTATCTCCCTCGCTGGCTCCCTCGCTGTCTCACACGATCTCTCTCGCATTCTCTCTCGTCTCCCTCGCAGTCTCTCTCGCAGTCTCTATTGCTGTCTCTGTCGCTGTCTCCCTCGCTGTCTCCCTCGCTGCCTCCCTCGCTGCCTCCCTCGCAGTCTCCCTCGCTGTCTCCCTCGCTGTCTCCCTCGCTGTCTCCCTCGCTGTCTCCCTCGCTGTCTCCCTCGCTGTCTCCCTCGCTGTCTCCCTCGCTGTCTCCCTCGCTCTCTCCCTCGCTCTCTCCCTCGCTCTCTCCCTCGCTCTCTCCCTCGCTCTCTCCCTCGCTCTCTCCCTCGCTCTCTCCCTCGCTCTCTCCCTCGCTCTCTCCCTCGCTCTCTCCCTCGCTCTCTCCCTCGCTCTCTCCCTCGCTCTCTCTCGCCGTCTCAATCGCTGTCTCCCTCGCTGTCTCTCTCGCTATCTCCATAGCAGTCTCTCTCGCAGTTTCTCTCGCTTCCTCCCTCACAGTCTCTCTCGCTGTCTCCCTCACAGTCTCTCTCGCTGTCTCTCTCACTGTCTCCCTCGCTGTCTCCCTCACAGTCTCTCTCGCTGTCTCCCTCGAGGTCTCTCTCACAGTCTCTCTCGCAGTCTCTCTCGCAGTCTCTCTCGCAGTCTCTCTCGCAGTCTCTCTCGCTGTCTCTCTCGCTGACTCCCTCGCTGTTTCTATCGCTGTCTCTCTCGCAGTCTCTCTCGCTTTCTCCCTCGCTCTCTCCCTCCCAGTCTCTCTCGCAGTCTCTCTCGCAGTCTCTCTCGCAGTCTCTCTCGCAGTCTCTCTCGCAGTCTCTCTCGCAGTCTCTCTCGCAGTCTCTCTCGCAGTCTCTCTCGCAGTCTCCCTCGCAGTCTCCCTCGCAGTCTCCCTCGCAGTCTCCCTCGCAGTCTCCCTCGCAGTCTCCCTCGCTGTCTCCCTCGCTGTCTCCCTCGCTGTCTCCCTCGCTGTCTCTCTCGCTGTCTCTCTCGCTGTCTCCCTCGCTGTCTCCCTCGCTGTCTCCCTCGCTGTCTCCCTCGCTGTCTCCCTCGCAGTCTCCCTCGCAGTCTCCCTCGCAGTCTCCCTCAATATCTCTCTCGCAGTCTCTCTCGCAGTCTCTCTCGCATTCTCTCTCGCAGTCTCCCTCGCAGTCTCCCTCGCAGTCTCCCTCAATATCCCCCTCGCAGTCTCTCTCGCAGTCTCTCTCGCAGTCTCTCTCGCAGTCTCCCTCGCAGTCTCCCTCGCAGTCTCCCTCGCAGTCTCCCTCGCAGTCTCCCTCGCAGTCTCCCTCGCAGTCTCTCTCGCAGTCTCCCTCGCAGTCTCCCTCGCAGTCTCCCTCGCAGTCTCTCTCGCAGTATCACTCGCAGTCTCCCTCGCAGTCTCCCTCGCAGTCTCCCTCGCTGTCTCCCTCGCTGTCTCCCTCGCTGTTTCCCTCACAGTCTCTCTCGCTGTCTCCCTCGCTGTCTCCCTCGCTGTCTCCCTCGCTGTCTCCCTCGCTGTCTCCCTCGCTGTCTCCCTCGCTGTCTCCCTCGCTGTCTCCCTCGCTGTCTCCCTCGCTGTGTCCCTCGCTGTGTCCCTCGCTGTCTCTCTCGCAGTCTCCCTCGCAGTCTCCCTCGCAGTCTCCCTCGCAGTCTCTCTCGCAGTCTCTCTCGCAGTTTCCCTCGCTGTCTCCCTCGCAGTCTCCCTCGCAGTCTCTCTCGCAGTCTCTCTCGCAGTCTCTCTCGCAGTCTCTCTCGCAGTCTCTCTCGCAGTCTCTCTCGCAGTCTCTCTCGCAGTCTCTCTCGCTGTCTCCCTCGCTGTCTCCCTCGCTGTCTCCCTCGCTGTTTCCCTCGTCGTCTCCCTCGTCGTCTCCCTCGTCGTCTCCCTCGTCGTCTCCCTCGCCGTCTCCCTCGCCGTCTCCCTCGCAGTCACTCTCTCTGTATCCCCCGCTGTCTCTCTCGCTGTCTCCATAGCAGTCTCTCTCACTGTCTCCCTCGCTGTCTCTGTCGCTGTCTCTGTCGCTGTCTCTGTCGCTGTCTCTGTCGCTGTCTCTGTCGCTGTCTCTGTCGCTGTCTCCCTCGCTGTCTCCCTCGCCGTCTCCCTCGCCGTCTCCCTCGCCGTCTCCCTCGCCGTCTCCCTCGCCGTCTCCCTCGCCGTCTCCCTCGCAGTCTCCCTCGCAGTCTCCCTCGCAGTCTCCCTCGCAGTCTCTCTCGCCGTCTCCCTCGCCGTCTCCCTCGCCGTCTCCCTCGCAGTCTCCCTCGCAGTCTCCCTCGCAGTCTCCCTCGCAGTCTCCCTCGCAGTCTCCCTCGCAGTCTCCCTCGCAGTCTCTCTCGCTGTCTCTCTCAATGTACTCTCGCTGTCTCCCAGTCTGTCTCCCTCGCTGTCTCCCTCGCTGTCTCCCTCGCTGTCTCCCTCGCTGTCTCCCTCGCTGTCTCCCTCGCTGTCTCCCTCGCTGTCTCCCTCGCTGTCTCCCTCGCTGTCTCCCTCGCTGTCTCCCTCGCTCTATCCCTCGCTCTATCCCTCGCAGTCTCTCTCGCAGTCTCTCTCGCAGTCTCTCTCGCAGTCTCTCTCGCAGTCTCTCTCGCAGTCTCTCTCGCAGTCTCTCTCGCAGTCTCTCTCGCAGTCTCTCTCGCAGTCTCTCTCGCAGTCTCTCTCGCTGTCTCTCTCGCTGTCTCCCTCGCTGCCTCTCTTGCAGTCTCTCTTGCTGTCTCCCTCGCTGTGTCTCTCGCTCTCTCTCTCGCAGTCTCCCTCGCTGTCTCCCTCGCTATCTCCCTCACTGTCTCACGTGATCTCTCTCGCAGTCTCTCTCGTTGTCTCCCTCGCAGTCTCTCTCGCTGTCTCCCTCGCTGTGTCCCTCGCAGTCTCTCTCGCTGTCTCTATCACAGTCCTTCTCGCAGTCCTTCTCACAGTCTCCCTCGCTGTCTCCCTCGCAGTCTCCCTCGCAATCTCCCTCGCAGTCTCCCTCGCAGTCTCCCTCGCAGTCTCCCTCGCAGTCTCTCTCGCTGTCTCCCTCGCTGTCTCCCTCGCTGTCTCCCTCGCTGTCTCCCTCGCTGTCTCCCTCGCTGTCTCCCTCGCTTTCTCCCTCGCTGTGTCCCTCGCTCTCTCCCTCAATGTCTCCCTCGCCGTCTCTCTCGCAGTCTCTCTCGCCATCTTCCTCGCAGTTTCTCTCGCTGTCTCCCTCGCTGCCTCCCTCGCTGCCTCCCTCGCTGTCTCCCTAGCAGTCGCTCTCGCAGTCTCTCTCGCAGTCTCTCTCGCAGTCTCTCTCGCAGTCTCTCTCACTGTCTCTCTCGCTGTCTTCCTCGATGTCTCCCTCAATGTCTCCCTCGCTGTCTCCCTCGCTGTCTCCCTCGCTGTCTCCCTCGCTGTCTCCCTCGCTGTCTCCCTCGCTGTCTCCCTCGCGGTCTCCCTCGCTGTCTCTCACGCAGACTGTCTCGCTATCTGTCTCGCAGTCTCTCACCGCCTCCCACGCCGTCTCACTCGCTGTCTCACTCGCTGTCTCTCTCGCCGTCTATCTCGCCGTCTCCCTCGCAGTATCCCTCGCTGTCTCTTTCGCTGTCTCTTTCGCTGTCTCTTTCGCTGTCTCTTTCGCTGTCTCTTTCGCTGTCTCTTTCGCTGTCTCTTTCGCTGTCGCTTGCGCTGTCTCTCTCGCAGTCTGTCACTCAGTCTCCCTCGCAGTCTCCCTCGCAGTCTCCCTCGCAGTCTCCCTCGCTGTCTCCCTCGCTGTCTCCCTCGCTGTCTCCCTCGCTGTCTCCCTCGCTGTCTCTCTCGCTGTCCCCCTCGCTGTCCCCCTCGCTGTCCCCCTCGCTGTCCCCCTCGCTGTCCCCCTCGCATTCTCCCTCGCATTCTCCCTCGCAGTCTCTCTCGCAGTCTCTCTCGCAGTGTCTCTCGCAGTGTCTCTCGCAGTGTCTCTCGCAGTCTCCCTCGCAGTCTCCCTCGCAGTCTCCCTCGCAGTTTCCCTCGCTGTCTCCCTCGCATTCTCCCTCGCTGTCTCTCGCAGTCGCCTTAGCTGTCTCCCTCGCTGTCTCCCTCGCAGTCTCCCTCGCAGTCTCTCTCGCAGTCTCTCTCGCAGTCTCTCTCGCAGTCTCCCTCGCAGTCTCCCTCGCAGTCTCCCTCGCAGTCTCCCTCGCAGTCTCCCTCGCAGTCTCTCTCGCAGTCTCTCTCGCAGTCTCTCTCGCAGTCTCTCTCGCAGTCTCTCTCGCTGTCTCTCTCGCTGTCTTCCTCGCGGTTTCTCTTGCTGTCTCCCACGCTGTCTCCCACGCTGTCTCCCTCGCAGTCTCCCTCGCAGTCTCCCTCGCAGTCTCCCTCGCAGTCTCCCTCGCAGTCTCCCTCGCAGTCTCCCTCGCAGTCTCCCTCGCAGTCTCCCTCGCAGTCTCTCTCGCAGTCTCTCTCGCAGTCTCTCTCGCTGTCTCCCTCGCTGTCTCCCTCGCTGTGTCTCTCGCTCTCTCTCTCGCACTCTCCCTGGCTATCTCCCTCGCTGTCTCCCTCGCTGTCTCACGTGATCTCTCTCGCTGTCTCTCTCGTTGTCTCCCTCGCAGTCTCTCTCGCAGTCTCTCTCGCTGTCTCCCTCGCTGTGTCCCTCGCAGTCTCTCTCGCAGTCTCTCTCGCAGTCTCTCTCGCAGTCTCTCTCGCAGTCTCTGTCGCTGTCTCCCTCGCTGCCTCCCTCGCTGCCTCCCTCGCTGCCTCCCTCGCAGTCTCTCTCGAAGTCTCTCTCGCTGTCTCTCTCGCTGTCTCCCTCGCTGTCTCCCTCGCTGTCTCCCTCGCTGTCTCCCTCGCTGTCTCCCTCGCTGTCTCCCTCGCTGTCTCCCTCGCGCTCTCTCTCGCTCTCTCTCTCGCTCTCTCTCTCGCTCTCTCTCTCGCCGTCTCCCTCGCCGTCTCCCTCGCCGTCTCCCTCGCCGTCTCCCTCGCCGTCTCCCTCGCCGTCTCCCTCGCAGTCTCTCTCGCAGTGTCTCTCGCTGTATCCCTCGCTGTCTCCCTCGCTGTCTCCTTCACAGTCTCTCTCGCTGTCTCCCTCGCAGTCTCCCTCGCAGTCTCTCTCGCAGTGTCTCTCGCAGTGTCTCTCGCTGTATCCCTCGCTGTCTCCCTCGCCGTCTCCCTCGCCGTCTCCCTCGCAGTCTCTCTCGCAGTGTCTCTCGCTGTATCCCTCGCTGTCTCCCTCGCTGTCTCCTTCACAGTCTCTCTCGCCGTCTCCCTCGCCGTCTCCCTCGCCGTCTCCCTCGCAGTCTCTCTCGCAGTGTCTCTCGCTGTATCCCTCGCTGTCTCCCTCGCCGTCTCCCTCGCCGTCTCCCTCGCCGTCTCCCTCGCCGTCTCCCTCGCCGTCTCCCTCGCCGTCTCCCTCGCCGTCTCCCTCGCCGTCTCCCTCGCAGTCTCTCTCGCAGTGTCTCTCGCTGTATCCCTCGCTGTCTCCCTCGCTGTCTCCTTCACAGTCTCTCTCGCTGTCTCCCTCGCAGTCTCCCTCGCAGTCTCTCTCGCAGTCTCTCTCGCAGTCTCTCTCGCAGTCTCTCTCGCAGTCTCTCTCGCAGTCTCTCTCGCTGTCTCTCTCGCTGTCTCTCTCGCTGTCTCCCTCGAAGTCTCGATCGCTGTCTCCCTCGCAGTCTCTCTCGCTTTCTCCCTCACTCTCTCCCTCGCAGACTCTCTCGCTGTCTCCCTCACAGTCTCCCTCGCTGTCTCCCTCGCTGTCTCCCTCGCTGTCTCTCTCGCTGTCTCTCTCAGTCTCTCACGCTGTCTCCCTCGCAGTCTCCCTCGAAGTCTCCCTCGAAGTAACCCTGGATGTCTCTCTCGCAGTCTCTCTCGCAGTGTCTCTCGCATTCTCTTTCGCTGTCTCTCTCGATGTCTCTCTCGTTGTCTCTCTCGATGTCTCCCTCGCTGTCTCCCTCGCTGTCTCCCTCGCTGTCTCCCTCGCTGTTTCCCTCGCTGTTTCCCTCGCTGTTTCCCTCGCTGTTTCCCTCGCTGTCTCCCTCGCTGTCTCCCTCGCTGTCTCCCTCTCAGTCTCTCTCGCATTCTCTCTCGCTGTCTCCCTCGCTGTCTCCCTCGCACTCTCTGGCTTTCTCTCTCGCTTTCTCTCTCGCAGTCCCTCTCCCTGTCTCCCTCGCAGTCTCTCTCGCAGTCTCACTCGCAGTCTCACTCGCAGTCTCACTCGCAGTCTCTCTCGCAGTCTCTCTCGCAGTCTCTCTCGCAGTCTCTCTCGCAGTCTCTCTCGCAGTCTCTCTCTCAGTCTCCCTCGCAGTCTCCCTCGCAGTCTCCCTCGCAGTCTCTCTCGCTGTCTCTCTCGCCGTCTCCCTCGCTGTCACCCTCGCCATCTCCCTCGCCGTCTCCCTCGCAGTTAGTCTCGCAGTCTCTCTCGCTGTATCCCTCGCTGTCTCTCTCGCTATCTCCATAGCAGTCTCCCTCGCTGTCTCCCTCACAGTCTCTCTCGCAGTCTCTCTCGCAGTCTCTCTCGCTATCTCCCTCGCTATCTCCCTCGCTATCTCCCTCGCTATCTCCCTCGCTATCTCCCTCGCTATCTCCCTCGCTGTCTCTCTCGCTGTCTCTCTCGCTGTCTCCCTCGCAGTCTCCCTCGCAGTCTCCCTCGCAGTCTCCCTCGCAGTCTCCCTCGCAGTCTCCCTCGCAGTCTCCCTCGCAGTCTCTCTCGCTTTCTCCCTCGCAGTCTCTCTCGCAGTCTCTCTCGCTTTCTCCCTCGCAGTCTCTCTCGCAGTCTCTCTCGCAGTCTCTCTCGCAGTCTCTCTCGCTGTCTGCCTCACAGTCTCACTCGCAGTCTCTCTCGCTGTCTCTCTCGCTATCTCCCTCGCAGTCTCTCTCGCTGTCTCCCTCGCTGTCTCCCTCGCTGTCTCCCTCGCTGTCTCCCTCGCTGTCTTCCTCGCTGTCTTCCTCGCTGTCTTCCTCGCTGTCTTCCTCGCTGTCTTCCTCGCTGTCTTCCTCGCTGTCTTCCTCGCTGTCTCCCTCGAGGTCTCTCTCACAGTCTCTCTCGCAGTCTCTCTCGCTGTCTCTCTCGCTGACTCCCTCGCAGTTTCTATCGCTGTCTCCCTCGCAGACTCTCTCGCTTTCTCCCTCGCCGTCTCCCTCGCAGTCTCTCTCGCTATCTCCCTCGCTATCTCCCTCGCTATCTCCCTCGCTATCTCCCTTGCAGTCTCCCTCGCAGTCTCTCTCGCTTTCTCCCTCGCAGTCTCTCTCGCTTTCTCTCTCGCTTTCTCCCTCGCAGTCTCTCTCGCAGTCTCTCTCGCAGTCTCTCTCGCAGTCTCTCTCGCAGTCTCTCTCTCAGTCTCTCTCTCAGTCTCTCTCTCAGTCTCTCTCGCAGTCTCTCTCGCAGTCTCTCTCGCAGTCTCTCTCGCAGTCTTCCTCGCTGTCTCCCTCGCTGTCTCCCTCGCTGCCTCCCACGCTGTCTCCCTCGCAGTCTCCCTCGCAGTCTCCCTCGCAGTCTCCCTCGCAGTCTCCCTCGCAGTCTCTCTTGCAGTCTCTCTTGCAGTCTCTCTTGCAGTCTCTCTTGCAGTCTCTCTTGCAGTCTCTCTTGCTGTCTCTCTTGCTGTCTCCCTCGCTGTGTCTCTCGCTCTCTCTCTCGCAGTCTCCCTCGCTGTCTCCCTCGCTGTCTCCCTCGCTATCTCCCTCGCTGGCTCCCTCGCTGTCTCACACGATCTCTCTCGCATTCTCTCTCGTCTCCCTCGCAGTCTCTCTCGCAGTCTCTATTGCTGTCTCTGTCGCTGTCTCCCTCGCTGTCTCCCTCGCTGCCTCCCTCGCTGCCTCCCTCGCAGTCTCTCTCGATGTCTCCCTCGCTGTCTCCCTCGCTGTCTCCCTCGCTGTCTCCCTCGCTGTCTCCCTCGCTGTCTCCCTCGCTGTCTCCCTCGCTGTCTCCCTCGCTGTCTCCCTCGCTGTCTCCCTCGCTGTCTCCCTCGCTGTCTCCCTCGCTCTCTCCCTCGCTCTCTCCCTCGCTCTCTCCCTCGCTCTCTCCCTCGCTCTCTCCCTCGCTCTCTCCCTCGCTCTCTCCCTCGCTCTCTCCCTCGCTCTCTCCCTCGCTCTCTCCCTCGCTCTCTCCCTCGCTCTCTCTCGCCGTCTCAATCGCTGTCTCCCTCGCTGTCTCTCTCGCTATCTCCATAGCAGTCTCTCTCGCAGTTTCTCTCGCTTCCTCCCTCACAGTCTCTCTCGCTGTCTCCCTCACAGTCTCTCTCGCTGTCTCTCTCACTGTCTCCCTCGCTGTCTCCCTCACAGTCTCTCTCGCTGTCTCCCTCGAGGTCTCTCTCACAGTCTCTCTCGCAGTCTCTCTCGCAGTCTCTCTCGCAGTCTCTCTCGCAGTCTCTCTCGCTGTCTCTCTCGCTGACTCCCTCGCTGTTTCTATCGCTGTCTCTCTCGCAGTCTCTCTCGCTTTCTCCCTCGCTCTCTCCCTCCCAGTCTCTCTCGCAGTCTCTCTCGCAGTCTCTCTCGCAGTCTCTCTCGCAGTCTCTCTCGCAGTCTCTCTCGCAGTCTCTCTCGCAGTCTCTCTCGCAGTCTCCCTCGCAGTCTCCCTCGCAGTCTCCCTCGCAGTCTCCCTCGCAGTCTCCCTCGCAGTCTCCCTCGCTGTCTCCCTCGCTGTCTCCCTCGCTGTCTCCCTCGCTGTCTCCCTCGCTGTCTCTCTCGCTGTCTCTCTCGCTGTCTCCCTCGCTGTCTCCCTCGCTGTCTCCCTCGCTGTCTCCCTCGCTGTCTCCCTCGCAGTCTCCCTCGCAGTCTCCCTCGCAGTCTCCCTCAATATCTCTCTCGCAGTCTCTCTCGCAGTCTCTCTCGCATTCTCTCTCGCAGTCTCCCTCGCAGTCTCCCTCGCAGTCTCCCTCAATATCCCCCTCGCAGTCTCTCTCGCAGTCTCTCTCGCAGTCTCTCTCGCAGTCTCCCTCGCAGTCTCCCTCGCAGTCTCCCTCGCAGTCTCCCTCGCAGTCTCCCTCGCAGTCTCCCTCGCAGTCTCTCTCGCAGTCTCCCTCGCAGTCTCCCTCGCAGTCTCTCTCGCAGTATCACTCGCAGTCTCCCTCGCAGTCTCCCTCGCAGTCTCCCTCGCTGTCTCCCTCGCTGTCTCCCTCGCTGTTTCCCTCACAGTCTCTCTCGCTGTCTCCCTCGCTGTCTCCCTCGCTGTCTCCCTCGCTGTCTCCCTCGCTGTCTCCCTCGCTGTCTCCCTCGCTGTCTCCCTCGCTGTCTCCCTCGCTGTGTCCCTCGCTGTGTCCCTCGCTGTCTCTCTCGCAGTCTCCCTCGCAGTCTCCCTCGCAGTCTCCCTCGCAGTCTCTCTCGCAGTCTCTCTCGCAGTTTCCCTCGCTGTCTCCCTCGCAGTCTCCCTCGCAGTCTCTCTCGCAGTCTCTCTCGCAGTCTCTCTCGCAGTCTCTCTCGCAGTCTCTCTCGCAGTCTCTCTCGCAGTCTCTCTCGCAGTCTCTCTCGCAGTCTCTCTCGCTGTCTCCCTCGCTGTCTCCCTCGCTGTCTCCCTCGCTGTTTCCCTCGTCGTCTCCCTCGTCGTCTCCCTCGTCGTCTCCCTCGTCGTCTCCCTCGCCGTCTCCCTCGCCGTCTCCCTCGCAGTCACTCTCTCTGTATCCCCCGCTGTCTCTCTCGCTGTCTCCATAGCAGTCTCTCTCACTGTCTCCCTCGCTGTCTCTGTCGCTGTCTCTGTCGCTGTCTCTGTCGCTGTCTCTGTCGCTGTCTCTGTCGCTGTCTCTGTCGCTGTCTCTGTCGCTGTCTCTGTCGCTGTCTCCCTCGCTGTCTCCCTCGCCGTCTCCCTCGCCGTCTCCCTCGCCGTCTCCCTCGCCGTCTCCCTCGCCGTCTCCCTCGCCGTCTCCCTCGCCGTCTCCCTCGCAGTCTCCCTCGCAGTCTCCCTCGCAGTCTCCCTCGCAGTCTCTCTCGCCGTCTCCCTCGCCGTCTCCCTCGCAGTCTCCCTCGCAGTCTCCCTCGCAGTCTCCCTCGCAGTCTCCCTCGCAGTCTCCCTCGCAGTCTCTCTCGCTGTCTCTCTCAATGTACTCTCGCTGTCTCCCAGTCTGTCTCCCTCGCTGTCTCCCTCGCTGTCTCCCTCGCTGTCTCCCTCGCTGTCTCCCTCGCTGTCTCCCTCGCTGTCTCCCTCGCTGTCTCCCTCGCTGTCTCCCTCGCTGTCTCCCTCGCTGTCTCCCTCGCTCTATCCCTCGCTCTATCCCTCGCAGTCTCTCTCGCAGTCTCTCTCGCAGTCTCTCTCGCAGTCTCTCTCGCAGTCTCTCTCGCAGTCTCTCTCGCAGTCTCTCTCGCAGTCTCTCTCGCAGTCTCTCTCGCTGTCTCTCTCGCTGTCTCTCTCGCTGTCTCCCTCGCTGCCTCTCTTGCAGTCTCTCTTGCTGTCTCCCTCGCTGTGTCTCTCGCTCTCTCTCTCGCAGTCTCCCTCGCTGTCTCCCTCGCTATCTCCCTCACTGTCTCACGTGATCTCTCTCGCAGTCTCTCTCGTTGTCTCCCTCGCAGTCTCTCTCGCTGTCTCCCTCGCTGTGTCCCTCGCAGTCTCTCTCGCTGTCTCTATCACAGTCCTTCTCGCAGTCCTTCTCACAGTCTCCCTCGCTGTCTCCCTCGCAGTCTCCCTCGCAATCTCCCTCGCAGTCTCCCTCGCAGTCTCCCTCGCAGTCTCCCTCGCAGTCTCCCTCGCAGTCTCTCTCGCTGTCTCCCTCGCTGTCTCCCTCGCTGTCTCCCTCGCTGTCTCCCTCGCTGTCTCCCTCGCTGTCTCCCTCGCTTTCTCCCTCGCTGTGTCCCTCGCTCTCTCCCTCAATGTCTCCCTCGCCGTCTCTCTCGCAGTCTCTCTCGCCATCTTCCTCGCAGTTTCTCTCGCTGTCTCCCTCGCTGCCTCCCTCGCTGCCTCCCTCGCTGTCTCCCTAGCAGTCGCTCTCGCAGTCTCTCTCGCAGTCTCTCTCGCAGTCTCTCTCGCAGTCTCTCTCACTGTCTCTCTCGCTGTCTTCCTCGATGTCTCCCTCAATGTCTCCCTCGCTGTCTCCCTCGCTGTCTCCCTCGCTGTCTCCCTCGCTGTCTCCCTCGCTGTCTCCCTCGCTGTCTCCCTCGCGGTCTCCCTCGCTGTCTCTCACGCAGACTGTCTCGCTATCTGTCTCGCAGTCTCTCACCGCCTCCCACGCCGTCTCACTCGCTGTCTCACTCGCTGTCTCTCTCGCCGTCTATCTCGCCGTCTCCCTCGCAGTATCCCTCGCTGTCTCTTTCGCTGTCTCTTTCGCTGTCTCTTTCGCTGTCTCTTTCGCTGTCTCTTTCGCTGTCTCTTTCGCTGTCGCTTGCGCTGTCTCTCTCGCAGTCTGTCACTCAGTCTCCCTCGCAGTCTCCCTCGCAGTCTCCCTCGCTGTCTCCCTCGCTGTCTCCCTCGCTGTCTCCCTCGCTGTCTCCCTCGCTGTCTCTCTCGCTGTCCCCCTCGCTGTCCCCCTCGCTGTCCCCCTCGCTGTCCCCCTCGCTGTCCCCCTCGCATTCTCCCTCGCATTCTCCCTCGCATTCTCCCTCGCAGTCTCTCTCGCAGTCTCTCTCGCAGTGTCTCTCGCAGTGTCTCTCGCAGTGTCTCTCGCAGTCTCCCTCGCAGTCTCCCTCGCAGTCTCCCTCGCAGTTTCCCTCGCTGTCTCCCTCGCATTCTCCCTCGCTGTCTCTCGCAGTCGCCTTAGCTGTCTCCCTCGCTGTCTCCCTCGCAGTCTCCCTCGCAGTCTCTCTCGCAGTCTCTCTCGCAGTCTCTCTCGCAGTCTCCCTCGCAGTCTCCCTCGCAGTCTCCCTCGCAGTCTCCCTCGCAGTCTCCCTCGCAGTCTCTCTCGCAGTCTCTCTCGCAGTCTCTCTCGCAGTCTCTCTCGCAGTCTCTCTCGCAGTCTCTCTCGCTGTCTCTCTCGCTGTCTTCCTCGCGGTTTCTCTTGCTGTCTCCCACGCTGTCTCCCACGCTGTCTCCCTCGCAGTCTCCCTCGCAGTCTCCCTCGCAGTCTCCCTCGCAGTCTCCCTCGCAGTCTCCCTCGCAGTCTCCCTCGCAGTCTCCCTCGCAGTCTCCCTCGCAGTCTCCCTCGCAGTCTCTCTCGCAGTCTCTCTCGCAGTCTCTCTCGCTGTCTCCCTCGCTGTCTCCCTCGCTGTGTCTCTCGCTCTCTCTCTCGCACTCTCCCTGGCTATCTCCCTCGCTGTCTCCCTCGCTGTCTCACGTGATCTCTCTCGCTGTCTCTCTCGTTGTCTCCCTCGCAGTCTCTCTCGCAGTCTCTCTCGCTGTCTCCCTCGCTGTGTCCCTCGCAGTCTCTCTCGCAGTCTCTCTCGCAGTCTCTCTCGCAGTCTCTCTCGCAGTCTCTGTCGCTGTCTCCCTCGCTGCCTCCCTCGCTGCCTCCCTCGCTGCCTCCCTCGCAGTCTCTCTCGAAGTCTCTCTCGCTGTCTCTCTCGCTGTCTCCCTCGCTGTCTCCCTCGCTGTCTCCCTCGCTGTCTCCCTCGCTGTCTCCCTCGCTGTCTCCCTCGCGCTCTCTCTCGCTCTCTCTCTCGCTCTCTCTCTCGCTCTCTCTCTCGCCGTCTCCCTCGCCGTCTCCCTCGCCGTCTCCCTCGCCGTCTCCCTCGCCGTCTCCCTCGCCGTCTCCCTCGCAGTCTCTCTCGCAGTGTCTCTCGCTGTATCCCTCGCTGTCTCCCTCGCTGTCTCCTTCACAGTCTCTCTCGCTGTCTCCCTCGCAGTCTCCCTCGCAGTCTCTCTCGCAGTGTCTCTCGCAGTGTCTCTCGCTGTATCCCTCGCTGTCTCCCTCGCCGTCTCCCTCGCCGTCTCCCTCGCAGTCTCTCTCGCAGTGTCTCTCGCTGTATCCCTCGCTGTCTCCCTCGCTGTCTCCTTCACAGTCTCTCTCGCCGTCTCCCTCGCCGTCTCCCTCGCCGTCTCCCTCGCAGTCTCTCTCGCAGTGTCTCTCGCTGTATCCCTCGCTGTCTCCCTCGCCGTCTCCCTCGCCGTCTCCCTCGCCGTCTCCCTCGCCGTCTCCCTCGCCGTCTCCCTCGCCGTCTCCCTCGCCGTCTCCCTCGCCGTCTCCCTCGCCGTCTCCCTCGCAGTCTCTCTCGCAGTGTCTCTCGCTGTATCCCTCGCTGTCTCCCTCGCTGTCTCCTTCACAGTCTCTCTCGCTGTCTCCCTCGCAGTCTCCCTCGCAGTCTCTCTCGCAGTCTCTCTCGCAGTCTCTCTCGCAGTCTCTCTCGCAGTCTCTCTCGCAGTCTCTCTCGCTGTCTCTCTCGCTGTCTCTCTCGCTGTCTCCCTCGAAGTCTCGATCGCTGTCTCCCTCGCAGTCTCTCTCGCTTTCTCCCTCACTCTCTCCCTCGCAGACTCTCTCGCTGTCTCCCTCACAGTCTCCCTCGCTGTCTCCCTCGCTGTCTCCCTCGCTGTCTCTCTCGCTGTCTCTCTCAGTCTCTCACGCTGTCTCCCTCGCAGTCTCCCTCGAAGTCTCCCTCGAAGTAACCCTGGATGTCTCTCTCGCAGTCTCTCTCGCAGTGTCTCTCGCATTCTCTTTCGCTGTCTCTCTCGATGTCTCTCTCGTTGTCTCTCTCGTTGTCTCTCTCGATGTCTCCCTCGCTGTCTCCCTCGCTGTCTCCCTCGCTGTCTCCCTCGCTGTTTCCCTCGCTGTTTCCCTCGCTGTTTCCCTCGCTGTTTCCCTCGCTGTCTCCCTCGCTGTCTCCCTCGCTGTCTCCCTCTCAGTCTCTCTCGCATTCTCTCTCGCTGTCTCCCTCGCTGTCTCCCTCGCACTCTCTGGCTTTCTCTCTCGCTTTCTCTCTCGCAGTCCCTCTCCCTGTCTCCCTCGCAGTCTCTCTCGCAGTCTCTCTCGCAGTCTCACTCGCAGTCTCACTCGCAGTCTCACTCGCAGTCTCTCTCGCAGTCTCTCTCGCAGTCTCTCTCGCAGTCTCTCTCGCAGTCTCTCTCGCAGTCTCTCTCGCAGTCTCTCTCTCAGTCTCCCTCGCAGTCTCCCTCGCAGTCTCCCTCGCAGTCTCCCTCGCAGTCTCTCTCGCTGTCTCTCTCGCCGTCTCCCTCGCTGTCACCCTCGCCATCTCCCTC
This sequence comes from Heterodontus francisci, assembly GCF_036365525.1. Lineage (NCBI taxonomy): Eukaryota > Metazoa > Chordata > Chondrichthyes > Heterodontiformes > Heterodontidae > Heterodontus > Heterodontus francisci. The sequence goes on from NW_027141323.1 coordinate 93,965, forward strand.
GCCGTCTCCCTCGCAGTTAGTCTCGCAGTCTCTCTCGCTGTATCCCTCGCTGTCTCTCTCGCTATCTCCATAGCAGTCTCCCTCGCTGTCTCCCTCACAGTCTCCCTCACAGTCTCTCTCGCAGTCTCTCTCGCAGTCTCTCTCGCTATCTCCCTCGCTATCTCCCTCGCTATCTCCCTCGCTATCTCCCTCGCTATCTCCCTCGCTATCTCCCTCGCTGTCTCTCTCGCTGTCTCTCTCGCTGTCTCCCTCGCAGTCTCCCTCGCAGTCTCCCTCGCAGTCTCCCTCGCAGTCTCCCTCGCAGTCTCCCTCGCAGTCTCCCTCGCAGTCTCTCTCGCTTTCTCCCTCGCAGTCTCTCTCGCAGTCTCTCTCGCTTTCTCCCTCGCAGTCTCTCTCGCAGTCTCTCTCGCAGTCTCTCTCGCAGTCTCTCTCGCAGTCTCTCTCGCAGTCTCTCTCGCAGTCTCTCTCGCAGTCTCTCTCGCAGTCTCTCTCGCAGTCTTCCTCGCAGTCTTCCTCGCAGTCTTCCTCGCAGTCTTCCTCGCAGTCTCCCTCGCTGTCTCCCTCGCTGTCTCCCTCGCTGTCTCCCTCGCAGTCTCTCTTGCAGTCTTTCTTGCAGTCTCTCTCGCAGTCTTCCTCGCAGTCTTCCTCGCAGTCTTCCTCGCAGTCTTCCTCGCAGTCTCCCTCGCTGTCTCCCTCGCTGTCTCCCTCGCAGTCTCTCTCGCAGTCTCTCTCGCAGTCTCTCTCGCAGTCTCTCTCGCAGTCTCTCTCGCAGTCTCTCTCGCAGTCTTCCTCGCAGTCTTCCTCGCAGTCTTCCTCGCAGTCTTCCTCGCAGTCTTCCTCGCTGTCTCCCTCGCAGTCTTCCTCGCAGTCTCCCTCGCTGTCTCTCTCGCAGTCTTCCTCGCAGTTTCTCTCGCTGTCTCCCTCGCTGCCTCCCACGCTGTCTCCCACGCTGTCTCCCTCGCAGTCTCTCTTGCAGTCTCTCTTGCTGTCTCCCTCGCTGTGTCTCTCGCTCTCTCTCTCGCAGTCTCCCTCGCTGTCTCACGCGATCTCTCTCGCATTCTCTCTCGTTGTCTCCCTCGCAGTCTCTCTCGCTGTGTCACTCGCAGTCTCTCTGGCAGTCTCTATTGCTGTCTCTGTCGCTGTCTCCCTCACTTTCTCCCTCGCTTTCTCCCTCGCTGTCTCCCTCGCTGTCTCCCTCGCTGTCTCCCTCGCTGTCTCCCTCGCTGTCTCCCTCGCTGCCTCCCTCGCAGTATCTCTCGAAGTCTCTCTCGCTGTCTACCTCGCTGTCTCCCTCGCTGTCTCCCTCGCTGTCTCCCTCGCTGTCTCCCTCGCTGTCTCCCTCGCTGTCTCCCTCGCTTTCTCTCTCGCTTTCTCCCTCGCTCTCTCCCTCAGTCTCTCTCGCAGTCTCTCTCGCAGTCTCTCTCGCAGTCTCTCTCGCAGTCTCTCTCGCAGTCTCTCTCGCAGTCTCTCTCGCAGTCTCTCTCGCAGTCTCCCTCGCAGTCTCCCTCGCTGTCTCCCTCGCTGTCTCCCTCGCTGTCTCCCTCGCTGTCTCCCTCGCTGTCTCCCTCGCTGTCTCCCTCGCTGTCTCCCTCGCTGTCTCTCTCGCTGTCTCTCTCGCTGTCTCTCTCGCTGTCTCCCTCAATATCCCTCTCGCTGTCTCTCTCGCTGTCTCTCTCGCTGTCTCTCTCGCTGTCTCTCTCGCTGTCTCTCTCGCTGTCTCCCTCGCTGTCTCCCACGCTGTCTCCGTCGCTGTCTCTCTCGCCGTCTCCCTAGCCGTCTCAATCGCAGTCTCAATCGCAGTCTCCCTCGCAGTGTCTCTCGCTGTATCCCTCGCTGTCTCTCTCGCTATCTCCATAGCAGTCTCTCTCGCAGTTTCTCTCGCTTTCTCCCTCGCAGTCTTTCTCGCTGTCTCCCTCACAGTCTCACTCGCAGTCTCTCTCGCTGTCTCTCTCGCTGTCTCTCTCGCTGTCTCTCTCGCTGTCTCCCTCGTGTTCTCTCTCGCTATCTCGCTCGCTCTCTCCCTCGCAGTCTCTCTCGCAGTCTCCCTCGCAGTCTCTCTCGCAGTCTCTCTCGCAGTCTCGCTCGCTCTCTCCCTCGCTATCTCTCTCGCTATCTCTCTCGCTATCTCCCTCGCTATCTCCCTCGCTATCTCCCTCGCTGTCTCTCTCGCTGTCTCTCTCGCTGTCTCCCTTGCAGTCTCCCTTGCAGTCTCCCTCGCAGTCTCTCTCGCTTTCTCCCTCGCAGTCTCTCTTGCAGTCTCTCTTGCAGTCTCTCTTGCAGTCTCTCTCGCAGTCTCTCTCGCAGTCTTCCTCGCAGTTTCTCTCGCTGTCTCCCTCGCTGCCTCCCACGCTGTCTCCCTCGCTGTCTCCCTCGCTGTCTCTCTTGCAGTCTCTCTTGCTGTCTCCCTCGCTGTGTCTCTCGCTCTCTCTCTCGCTCTCTCTCTCGCAGTCTCCCTCGCAGTCTCTCTCGCAGTCTCTCTCGCAGTCTCTATTGCTGTCTCTGTCGCTGTCTCCCTCGCTGTCTCCCTCGCTGTCTCCCTCGCTGCCTCCCTCGCAGTCTCTCTCGAAGTCTCTCTCGCTGTCTACCTCGCTGTCTACCTCGCTGTCTCCCTCGCTGTCTCCCTCGCTGTCTCCCTCGCTGTCTCCCTCGCTGTCTCCCTCGCTGTCTCCCTCGCTTTCTCTCTCGCTTTCTCCCTCGCTCTCTCCCTCAGTCTCTCTCGCAGTCTCCCTCGCAGTCTCTCTCGCTGTCTCCCTCGCTGTCTCCCTCGCTGTCTCCCTCGCTGTTTCCCTCGCTGTCTCCCTCGCTGTCTCCCTCGCAGTCTCTCTCGCTGTCTCCCTCGCTGTCTCCCTCGCTGTCTCCCTCGCTGTCTCCCTCGCTGTCTCCCTCGCTGTCTCCCTCGCTGTCTCCCTCGCTGTCTCTCTCGCTGTCTCTCTCGCTGTCTCTCTCGCTGTCTCCCTCGCTGTCTCTCTCGCTGTCTCCCTCGCTGTCTCCCTCGCTGTCTCCCTCGCTGTCTCCCTCAATATCCCTCTCGCAGTCTCTCTCGCATTCTCTCTTGCAGTCTCCCTCGCAGTCTCCCTCGCAGTCTCCCTCGCAGTCTCCCTCGCAGTCTCCCTCGCAGTCTCCCTCGCAGTCTCCCTCGCAGTCTCGCTCGCAGTCTCCCTCGCAGTCTCCCTCGCAGTCTCCCTCGCAGTCTCTCTCGCAGTCTCTCTCGCAGTCTCTCTCGCAGTCTCTCTCGCAGTCTCTCTCGCAGTCTCTCTCGCAGTCTCCCTCAATATCCCTCTCGCAGTCTCCCTCAATATCCCTCTCGCAGTCTCCCTCAATATCCCTCTCGCAGTCTCTCTTGCATTCTCTCTCGCAGTCTCCCTCGCAGTCTCCCTCGCAGTCTCCCTCGCAGTCTCCCTCGCAGTCTCCCTCGCAGTCTCTCTCGCTGTCTCCCTCGCTGTTTCCCTCACAGTCTCGCTGTCTCCCTCGCAGTCTCTCTCGAAGTCGCTCTTGCTTTCTCCCTCGCTGTCTCTCTCGCAGTCCTTCTCGCATTCTCTCTCGCTGTCTCCAGCGCTGTCTCCCTCGCCATCTCCCTCGCTGTCTCTCTCGCCGTTAGCCTCGCAGTCTCTCTCGCTGTATCCCTCGCTGTCTCTCTCGCTATCTCCATAGCAGTCTCTCTCGCAGTCTCCCTCGCTGTCTCCCTCACAGTCTCTCTCGCAGTCTCTCTCGCAGTCTCTCTCGCAGTCTCTCTTGCTATCTCTCTCGCTATCTCCCTCGCTATCTCCCTCGCTATCTCCCTCGCTATCTCCCTCGCTATCTCCCTCGCTATCTCCCTCGCTATCTCCCTCGCTATCTCCCTCGCTGTCTCCCTCGCTGTCTCCCTTGCAGTCTCCCTTGCAGTCTCCCTTGCAGTCTCCCTCGCAGTCTCCCTCGCAGTCTCTCTCGCTTTCTCCCTCGCAGTCTCTCTCGCAGTCTCTCTCGCAGTCTCTCTCGCTTTCTCCCTCGCAGTCTCTCTCGCAGTCTCTCTCGCAGTCTCTCTCGCAGTCTCTCTCGCAGTCTTCCTCGCAGTCTTCCTCGCAGTCCTCCTCGCAGTCTTCCTCGCAGTCTCCCTCGCTGTCTCCCTTGCAGTCTCTCTTGCAGTCTCTCTTGCAGTCTCTCTTGCAGTCTCTCTTGCAGTCTCTCTTGCAGTCTCTCTTGCTGTCTCTCTTGCTGTCTCTCTTGCTGTCTTTCTTGCTGTCTCTCTTGCTGTCTCCCTCGCAAACTCCCTCGCAGTCTCCCTCGCAGTCTCCCTCGCAGTCTCCCTCGCAGTCTCCCTCGCAGTCTCCCTCGCAGTCTCCCTCGCTGTCTCCCTCGCTGTCTCCCTCGCTGTCTCACGCGATCTCTCTCGCATTCTCTCTCGCATTCTCTCTCGTCTCCCTCGCAGTCTCTCTCGCTGTGTCCATCGCAGTCTCTCTCACAGTCTCTCTTGCTGTCTCCCTCGCTGTCTCCCTCGCTGTCTCCCTCGCAGTCTCCCTCGCAGTCTCCCTCGCAGTCTCGCTCGCAGTCTCCCTCGCAGTCTCCCTCGCAGTCTCCCTCGCAGTCTCCCTCGCAGTCTCCCTCGCAGTCTCTCTCGCAGTCTCTCTCGCAGTCTCTCTCGCAGTCTCTCTCGCAGTCTCCCTCAATATCCCTCTCGCAGTCTCCCTCAATATCCCTCTCGCAGTCTCCCTCAATATCCCTCTCGCAGTCTCTCTTGCATTCTCTCTCGCAGTCTCCCTCGCAGTCTCCCTCGCAGTCTCCCTCGCAGTCTCCCTCGCAGTCTCCCTCGCAGTCTCCCTCGCAGTCTCCCTCGCAGTCTCCCTCGCAGTCTCTCTCGCTGTCTCCCTCGCTGTTTCCCTCACAGTCTCGCTGTCTCCCTCGCAGTCTCTCTCGAAGTCGCTCTTGCTTTCTCCCTCGCTGTCTCTCTCGCAGTCCTTCTCGCATTCTCTCTCGCTGTCTCCAGCGCTGTCTCCCTCGCCATCTCCCTCGCTGTCTCTCTCGCTGTATCCCTCGCTGTCTCTCTCGCTATCTCCATAGCAGTCTCTCTCGCAGTCTCCCTCGCTGTCTCCCTCACAGTCTCTCTCGCAGTCTCTCTCGCAGTCTCTCTCGCTATCTCTCTCGCTATCTCCCTCGCTATCTCCCTCGCTATCTCCCTCGCTATCTCCCTCGCTATCTCCCTCGCTATCTCCCTCGCTATCTCCCTCGCTATCTCCCTCGCTGTCTCCCTCGCTGTCTCCCTTGCAGTCTCCCTTGCAGTCTCCCTCGCAGTCTCCCTCGCAGTCTCTCTCGCTTTCTCCCTCGCAGTCTCTCTCGCAGTCTCTCTCGCTTTCTCCCTCGCAGTCTCTCTCGCAGTCTCTCTCGCAGTCTCTCTCGCAGTCTCTCTCGCAGTCTCTCTCGCAGTCTTCCTCGCAGTCTTCCTCGCAGTCCTCCTCGCAGTCTTCCTCGCAGTCTCCCTCGCTGTCTCCCTCGCAGTCTCTCTTGCAGTCTCTCTTGCAGTCTCTCTTGCAGTCTCTCTTGCAGTCTCTCTTGCTGTCTCTCTTGCTGTCTCTCTTGCTGTCTTTCTTGCTGTCTCTCTTGCTGTCTCCCTCGCAAACTCCCTCGCAGTCTCCCTCGCAGTCTCCCTCGCAGTCTCCCTCGCAGTCTCCCTCGCAGTCTCCCTCGCTGTCTCCCTCGCAGTCTCCCTCGCTGTCTCACGCGATCTCTCTCGCATTCTCTCTCGCATTCTCTCTCGTCTCCCTCGCAGTCTCTCTCGCTGTGTCCATCGCAGTCTCTCTCACAGTCTCTCTTGCTGTCTCCCTCGCTGTCTCCCTCGCTGTCTCCCTCGCTGTCTCCCTCGCTGCCTCCCTCGCTGCCTCCCTCGCTGCCTCCCTCGCTGCCTCCCTCGCAGACTCTCTCGAAGTCTCTCTCGAAGTCTCTCTCGAAGTCTCTCTCGAAGTCTCTCTCGAAGTCTCTCTCGAAGTCTCTCTCGAAGTCTCTCTCGAAGTCTCTCTCGAAGTCTCTCTCGAAGTCTCTCTCGCTGTCTCTCTCGCTGTCTCTCTCGCTGTCTCTCTCGCTGTCTCCCTCGCTGTCTCCCTCGCTTTCTCCCTCGCTGTCTCCCTCGCCGTCTCAATCGCTGTCTCCCTCGCAGTGTCTCTCGCTGTATCCCTCGCTGTTTTTCTCGCTATCTCCATAGCAGTCTCTCTCGCTTTCTCCCTCGCTTTCTCCCTCGCAGTCTCTCTCGCTGTCTCCCTCACAGTCTCACTCGCAGTCTCTCTCGCTGTCTCCCTCGCTGTCTCCCTCACAGTCTCCCTCGCTGTCTCCCTCGAGGTCTCTCTCACAGTCTCTCTCGCAGTCTCTCTCGCTGACTCCCTCGCAGTTTCTATCGCTGTCTCCCTCGTGTTCTCTCTCGCTTTCTCCCTCGCTCTCTCCCTCGCTCTCTCCGTCGCTCTCTCCCTCACAGTCTCTCTTGCAGTCTCTCTCGCTATCTCTCTCGCTATCTCTCTCGCTATCTCTCTCGCTATCTCTCTCGCTATCTCCCTCGCTATCTCCCTCGCTATCCCCCGCGCTGTCTCCCTCGCTGTCTCTCTCGCTGTCTCCCTTGCAGTCTCCCTCGCTTTCTCTCTCGCAGTCTCTCTCGCTTTCTCCCTCGCAGTCTCTCTCGCAGTCTCTCTCGCTGTCTCTCTCGCTGTCTCCCTTGCAGTCTCCCTTGCAGTCTCCCTCGCAGTCTCTCTCGCAGTCTCTCTCGCAGTCTCTCTCGCTTTCTCCCTCGCTTTCTCCCTCGCAGTCTCTCTCGCAGTCTCTCTCGCAGTCTCTCTCGCAGTCTCTCTCGCAGTCTCTCTCGCAGTCTCTCTCGCAGTCTCTCTCGCAGTCTCTCTCGCAGTCTCTCTCGCAGTCTCTCTCGCAGTCTTCGTCGCAGTTTCTCTCGCTGTCTCCCTCGCTGCCTCCCACGCTGTCTCCCTCGCAGTCTCCCTCGCAGTCTCCCTCGCAGTCTCCCTCGCAGTCTCCCTCGCAGTCTCCCTCGCAGTCTCCCTCGCAGTCTCTCTCGCAGTCTCTCTCGCAGTCTCTCTTGCTGTCTCCCTCACTGTGTCTCTCGCTCTCTCTCTCGCAGTCTCCCTCGCTGTCTCCCTCGCTGTCTCCCTCGCTGTCTCACGCGATCTCTCTCACATTCTCTCTCGTTGTCTCCCTCGCAGTCTCTCTCGCTGTGTCCCTCGCAGTCTCTCTCGCAGTCTCTATTGCTGTCTCTGTCGCTGTCTCCCTCGCTGTCTCCCTCGCTGTCTCCCTCGCTGTCTCCCTCGCTGTCTCCCTCGCTGTCTCCCTCGCTGTCTCCCTCGCTGTCTCCCTCGCTGTCTCCCTCGCTGTCTCCCTCACTTTCTCCCTCGCTGTCTCCCTCGCTGCCTCTCTCGCAGTCTCCCTCGCAGTCTCCCTCGCAGTCTCCCTCGCAGTCTCCCTCGCAGTCTCCCTCGCAGTCTCCCTCGCTGTCTCCCTCGCAGTCTCCCTCGCTGTCTCACGCGATCTCTCTCGCATTCTCTCTCGCATTCTCTCTCGTCTCCCTCGCAGTCTCTCTCGCTGTGTCCATCGCAGTCTCTCTCACAGTCTCTCTTGCTGTCTCCCTCGCTGTCTCCCTCGCTGTCTCCCTCGCTGTCTCCCTCGCTGCCTCCCTCGCTGCCTCCCTCGCTGCCTCCCTCGCTGCCTCCCTCGCAGACTCTCTCGAAGTCTCTCTCGAAGTCTCTCTCGAAGTCTCTCTCGAAGTCTCTCTCGAAGTCTCTCTCGAAGTCTCTCTCGAAGTCTCTCTCGAAGTCTCTCTCGAAGTCTCTCTCGAAGTCTCTCTCGAAGTCTCTCTCGCTGTCTCTCTCGCTGTCTCTCTCGCTGTCTCTCTCGCTGTCTCCCTCGCTGTCTCCCTCGCTTTCTCCCTCGCTGTCTCCCTCGCCGTCTCAATCGCTGTCTCCCTCGCAGTGTCTCTCGCTGTATCCCTCGCTGTTTTTCTCGCTATCTCCATAGCAGTCTCTCTCGCTTTCTCCCTCGCTTTCTCCCTCGCAGTCTCTCTCGCTGTCTCCCTCACAGTCTCACTCGCAGTCTCTCTCGCTGTCTCCCTCGCTGTCTCCCTCACAGTCTCCCTCGCTGTCTCCCTCGAGGTCTCTCTCACAGTCTCTCTCGCAGTCTCTCTCGCTGACTCCCTCGCAGTTTCTATCGCTGTCTCCCTCGTGTTCTCTCTCGCTTTCTCCCTCGCTCTCTCCCTCGCTCTCTCCGTCGCTCTCTCCCTCACAGTCTCTCTTGCAGTCTCTCTCGCTATCTCTCTCGCTATCTCTCTCGCTATCTCTCTCGCTATCTCTCTCGCTATCTCCCTCGCTATCTCCCTCGCTATCCCCCGCGCTGTCTCCCTCGCTGTCTCTCTCGCTGTCTCCCTTGCAGTCTCCCTCGCTTTCTCTCTCGCAGTCTCTCTCGCTTTCTCCCTCGCAGTCTCTCTCGCAGTCTCTCTCGCTGTCTCTCTCGCTGTCTCCCTTGCAGTCTCCCTTGCAGTCTCCCTCGCAGTCTCTCTCGCAGTCTCTCTCGCAGTCTCTCTCGCTTTCTCCCTCGCTTTCTCCCTCGCAGTCTCTCTCGCAGTCTCTCTCGCAGTCTCTCTCGCAGTCTCTCTCGCAGTCTCTCTCGCAGTCTCTCTCGCAGTCTCTCTCGCAGTCTCTCTCGCAGTCTCTCTCGCAGTCTCTCTCGCAGTCTCTCTCGCAGTCTCTCTCGCAGTCTCTCTCGCAGTCTTCGTCGCAGTTTCTCTCGCTGTCTCCCTCGCTGCCTCCCACGCTGTCTCCCTCGCAGTCTCCCTCGCAGTCTCCCTCGCAGTCTCCCTCGCAGTCTCCCTCGCAGTCTCCCTCGCAGTCTCCCTCGCAGTCTCCCTCGCAGTCTCCCTCGCAGTCTCTCTCGCAGTCTCTCTCGCAGTCTCTCTTGCTGTCTCCCTCACTGTGTCTCTCGCTCTCTCTCTCGCAGTCTCCCTCGCTGTCTCCCTCGCTGTCTCCCTCGCTGTCTCACGCGATCTCTCTCACATTCTCTCTCGTTGTCTCCCTCGCAGTCTCTCTCGCTGTGTCCCTCGCAGTCTCTCTCGCAGTCTCTATTGCTGTCTCTGTCGCTGTCTCCCTCGCTGTCTCCCTCGCTGTCTCCCTCGCTGTCTCCCTCGCTGTCTCCCTCGCTGTCTCCCTCGCTGTCTCCCTCGCTGTCTCCCTCGCTGTCTCCCTCGCTGTCTCCCTCGCTGTCTCCCTCACTTTCTCCCTCGCTGTCTCCCTCGCTGCCTCTCTCGCAGTCTCCCTCGCAGTCTCCCTCGCAGTCTCCCTCGCAGTCTCCCTCGCAGTCTCCCTCGCAGTCTCCCTCGCAGTCTCTCTCGCAGTCTCTCTCGCAGTCTCTCTCGCAGTCTCTCTCGCAGTCTCTCTCGCAGTCTCCCTCAATATCCCTCTCGCAGTCTCCCTCAATATCCCTCTCGCAGTCTCCCTCAATATCCCTCTCGCAGTCTCTCTTGCATTCTCTCTCGCAGTCTCCCTCGCAGTCTCCCTCGCAGTCTCCCTCGCAGTCTCCCTCGCAGTCTCCCTCGCAGTCTCTCTCGCTGTCTCCCTCGCTGTTTCCCTCACAGTCTCGCTGTCTCCCTCGCAGTCTCTCTCGAAGTCGCTCTTGCTTTCTCCCTCGCTGTCTCTCTCGCAGTCCTTCTCGCATTCTCTCTCGCTGTCTCCAGCGCTGTCTCCCTCGCCATCTCCCTCGCTGTCTCTCTCGCCGTTAGTCTCGCAGTCTCTCTCGCTGTATCCCTCGCTGTCTCTCTCGCTATCTCCATAGCAGTCTCTCTCGCAGTCTCCCTCGCTGTCTCCCTCACAGTCTCTCTCGCAGTCTCTCTCGCAGTCTCTCTCGCTATCTCTCTCGCTATCTCCCTCGCTATCTCCCTCGCTATCTCCCTCGCTATCTCCCTCGCTATCTCCCTCGCTATCTCCCTCGCTATCTCCCTCGCTATCTCCCTCGCTATCTCCCTCGCTGTCTCCCTCGCTGTCTCCCTCGCTGTCTCCCTTGCAGTCTCCCTTGCAGTCTCCCTCGCAGTCTCCCTCGCAGTCTCTCTCGCTTTCTCCCTCGCAGTCTCTCTCGCAGTCTCTCTCGCTTTCTCCCTCGCAGTCTCTCTCGCAGTCTCTCTCGCAGTCTCTCTCGCAGTCTCTCTCGCAGTCTCTCTCGCAGTCTTCCTCGCAGTCCTCCTCGCAGTCTTCCTCGCAGTCTGCCTCGCTGTCTCCCTCGCAGTCTCTCTTGCAGTCTCTCTTGCAGTCTCTCTTGCAGTCTCTCTTGCAGTCTCTCTTGCTGTCTCTCTTGCTGTCTCTCTTGCTGTCTTTCTTGCTGTCTCTCTTGCTGTCTCCCTCGCAAACTCCCTCGCAGTCTCCCTCGCAGTCTCCCTCGCAGTCTCCCTCGCAGTCTCCCTCGCAGTCTCCCTCGCAGTCTCCCTCGCAGTCTCCCTCGCTGTCTCCCTCGCTGTCTCCCTCGCTGTCTCCCTCGCTGTCTCACGCGATCTCTCTCGCATTCTCTCTCGCATTCTCTCTCGTCTCCCTCGCAGTCTCTCTCGCTGTGTCCATCGCAGTCTCTCTCACAGTCTCTCTTGCTGTCTCCCTCGCTGTCTCCCTCGCTGTCTCCCTCGCAGTCTCCCTCGCAGTCTCCCTCGCAGTCTCCCTCGCAGTCTCCCTCGCAGTCTCCCTCGCAGTCTCCCTCGCAGTCTCCCTCGCAGTCTCTCTCGCAGTCTCTCTCGCAGTCTCTCTCGCAGTCTCCCTCAATATCCCTCTCGCAGTCTCCCTCAATATCCCTCTCGCAGTCTCCCTCAATATCCCTCTCGCAGTCTCTCTTGCATTCTCTCTCGCAGTCTCCCTCGCAGTCTCCCTCGCAGTCTCCCTCGCAGTCTCCCTCGCAGTCTCCCTCGCAGTCTCCCTCGCAGTCTCCCTCGCAGTCTCTCTCGCTGTCTCCCTCGCTGTTTCCCTCACAGTCTCGCTGTCTCCCTCGCAGTCTCTCTCGAAGTCGCTCTTGCTTTCTCCCTCGCTGTCTCTCTCGCAGTCCTTCTCGCATTCTCTCTCGCTGTCTCCAGCGCTGTCTCCCTCGCCATCTCCCTCGCTGTCTCTCTCGCCGTTAGTCTCGCAGTCTCTCTCGCTGTATCCCTCGCTGTCTCTCTCGCTATCTCCATAGCAGTCTCTCTCGCAGTCTCCCTCGCTGTCTCCCTCACAGTCTCTCTCGCAGTCTCTCTCGCAGTCTCTCTCGCTATCTCTCTCGCTATCTCCCTCGCTATCTCCCTCGCTATCTCCCTCGCTATCTCCCTCGCTATCTCCCTCGCTATCTCCCTCGCTATCTCCCTCGCTATCTCCCTCGCTGTCTCCCTCGCTGTCTCCCTTGCAGTCTCCCTTGCAGTCTCTCTCGCTTTCTCCCTCGCAGTCTCTCTCGCAGTCTCTCTCGCAGTCTCTCTCGCAGTCTCTCTCGCAGTCTCTCTCGCAGTCTTCCTCGCAGTCTTCCTCGCAGTCCTCCTCGCAGTCTTCCTCGCAGTCTCCCTCGCTGTCTCCCTCGCAGTCTCTCTTGCAGTCTCTCTTGCAGTCTCTCTTGCAGTCTCTCTTGCAGTCTCTCTTGCAGTCTCTCTTGCTGTCTCTCTTGCTGTCTCTCTTGCTGTCTCTCTTGCTGTCTCCCTCGCAAACTCCCTCGCAGTCTCCCTCGCAGTCTCCCTCGCAGTCTCCCTCGCAGTCTCCCTCGCAGTCTCCCTCGCTGTCTCCCTCGCTGTCTCCCTCGCTGTCTCACGCGATCTCTCTCGCATTCTCTCTCGCATTCTCTCTCGTCTCCCTCGCAGTCTCTCTCGCTGTGTCCATCGCAGTCTCTCTCACAGTCTCTCTTGCTGTCTCCCTCGCTGTCTCCCTCGCTGTCTCCCTCGCTGTCTCCCTCGCTGTCTCCCTCGCTGTCTCCCTCGCTGCCTCCCTCGCTGCCTCCCTCGCTGCCTCCCTCGCAGACTCTCTCGAAGTCTCTCTCGAAGTCTCTCTCGAAGTCTCTCTCGAAGTCTCTCTCGAAGTCTCTCTCGAAGTCTCTCTCGAAGTCTCTCTCGAAGTCTCTCTCGAAGTCTCTCTCGAAGTCTCTCTCGAAGTCTCTCTCGAAGTCTCTCTCGCTGTCTCTCTCGCTGTCTCTCTCGCTGTCTCTCTCGCTGTCTCCCTCGCTGTCTCCCTCGCTTTCTCCCTCGCTGTCTCCCTCGCCGTCTCAATCGCTGTCTCCCTCGCAGTGTCTCTCGCTGTATCCCTCGCTGTTTTTCTCGCTATCTCCATAGCAGTCTCTCTCGCTTTCTCCCTCGCTTTATCCCTCGCAGTCTCTCTCGCTGTCTCCCTCACAGTCTCACTCGCAGTCTCTCTCGCTGTCTCCCTCGCAGTCTCCCTCACAGTCTCCCTCGCTGTCTCCCTCGAGGTCTCTCTCACAGTCTCTCTCGCAGTCTCTCTCCCTGACTCCCTCGCAGTTTCTATCGCTGTCTCCCTCGTGTTCTCTCTCGCTTTCTCCCTCGCTCTCTCCCTCGCTCTCTCCGTCGCTCTCTCCCTCACAGTCTCTCTTGCAGTCTCTCTCGCTATCTCTCTCGCTATCTCTCTCGCTATCTCTCTCGCTATCTCTCTCGCTATCTCTCTCGCTATCTCCCTCGCTATCTCCCTCGCTGTCCCCCGCGCTGTCTCCCTCGCTGTCTCTCTCGCTGTCTCCCTTGCAGTCTCCCTCGCTTTCTCTCTCGCAGTCTCTCTCGCTTTCTCCCTCGCAGTCTCTCTCGCAGTCTCTCTCGCTGTCTCTCTCGCTGTCTCCCTTGCAGTCTCCCTTGCAGTCTCCCTCGCAGTCTCTCTCGCAGTCTCTCTCGCAGTCTCTCTCGCAGTCTCTCTCGCTTTCTCCCTCGCTTTCTCCCTCGCAGTCTCTCTCGCAGTCTCTCTCGCAGTCTCTCTCGCAGTCTCTCTCGCAGTCTCTCTCGCAGTCTCTCTCGCAGTCTTCGTCGCAGTTTCTCTCGCTGTCTCCCTCGCTGCCTCCCACGCTGTCTCCCTCGCAGTCTCCCTCGCAGTCTCCCTCGCAGTCTCCCTCGCAGTCTCCCTCGCAGTCTCCCTCGCAGTCTCTCTCGCAGTCTCTCTCGCAGTCTCTCTTGCTGTCTCCCTCACTGTGTCTCTCGCTCTCTCTCTCGCAGTCTCCCTCGCTGTCTCCCTCGCTGTCTCCCTCGCTGTCTCACGCGATCTCTCTCACATTCTCTCTCGTTGTCTCCCTCGCAGTCTCTCTCGCTGTGTCCCTCGCAGTCTCTCTCGCAGTCTCTCTCGCAGTCTCTATTGCTGTCTCTGTCGCTGTCTCCCTCGCTGTCTCCCTCGCTGTCTCCCTCGCTGTCTCCCTCGCTGTCTCCCTCGCTGTCTCCCTCGCTGTCTCCCTCGCTGTCTCCCTCGCTGTCTCCCTCGCTGTCTCCCTCGCTGTCTCCCTCGCTGTCTCCCTCGCTGTCTCCCTCGCTTTCTCCCTCGCTGTCTCCCTCGCTGCCTCTCTCGCAGTCTCTCTCGCAGTCTCTCTCGAAGTCTCTCTCGAAGTCTCTCTCGAAGTCTCTCTCGCTGTCTCCCTCGCTGTCTCCCTCGCTGTCTCCCTCGCTGTCTCCCTCGCTGTCTCCCTCGCTGTCTCCCTCGCTGTCTCCCTCGCTTTCTCTCTCGCTTTCTCCCTCGCTCTCTCCCTGGCAGTCTCTCTCGCAGTCTCTCTCGCAGTCTCTCTCGCAGTCTCTCTCGCAGTCTCTCTCGCAGTCTCTCTCGCAGTCTCTCTCGCAGTCTCTCTCGCTGTCTCTCTCGCTGTCTCCCTCGCTGTCTCCCTCGCTGTCTCCCTCGCTGTCTCCCTCGCTGTCTCCCTCGCTGTCTCCCTCGCTTTCTCTCTCGCTTTCTCCCTCGCTCTCTCCCTCGCAGTCTCTCTCGCAGTCTCTCTCGCAGTCTCTCTCGCAGTCTCTCTCGCAGTCTCTCTCGCAGTCTCCCTCGCAGTCTCCCTCGCAGTCTCCCTCGCAGTCTCTCTCGCAGTCTCTCTCGCAGTCTCTCTCGCAGTCTCTCTCGCAGTCTCTCTCGCAGTCTCTCTCGCAGTCTCTCTCGCAGTCTCTCTCGCAGTCTCTCTCGCAGTCTCTCTCGCAGTCCCCTCGCTGTCTCCCTCGCTGTTTCCCTCACAGTCTCTATCGCTGTCTCCCTCGCAGTCTCTCTCGAAGTCGCTCTCGCTTTCTCCCTCGCTGTCTCTCTCGCAGTCCTTCTCGCATTCTCTCTCGCTGTCTCCCTCGCTGTCTCCCTCGCTGTATCCCACGCAGTCTCTCTCGCTGTCTCTCACGCGCTCTCTCTCGCAGTCTCTCTCGCAGTCTCTCTCGCTGTCTCCCTCGCAGTCTCCCTCGCAGTCTCCCTCGCTGTCTCCCTCGCTGTGTCCCTCGCTGTGTCCCTCGCTGTCTCTCTCGCAGTTTCCCTCGCTGTCTCTCTCGCAGTTTCCCTCGCTGTCTCCCTCGCTGTCTCCCTCGCTGTCTCCCTCGCTGTCTCCCTCGCTGTCTCCCTCGCTGTCTCCCTCGCTGTCTCCCTCGCTGTCTCCCTCGCAGTCTCCCTCGCAGTCTCCCTCGCTGTCTCCCTCGCTGTCTCCCTCGCCGTCTCCCTCGCAGTCACTCTCTCTGTATCCCCCGCTGTCTCTCTCGCTATCTCCATAGCAGTCTCTCTCGCTGTCTCTCTCGCTGTCTCTCTCGCTGTCTCTCTCGCTGTCTCTCTCGCTGTCTCTCTCGCTGTCTCTCTCGCTGTCTCTCTCAATGTACTCTCGCTGTCTCCCTCGCTGTCTCCCTCGCTCTATCCCTCGCTCTATCCCTCGCTGTATCTCTCGCAGTCTCTCTCGCAGTCTCTCTCGCAGTCTCTCTCGCTGTCTCCCTCTCAGTCTCTCTCACTCTCTCTCTCGCAGTCTCTCTCGCCGTCTCTCTCTCCATCTCTCTCTCCTTCTCTCTCGCCGTCTCTCTCGCAGTCTCTCTCGCAGTCTCCCTCGCAGTCTCCCTCGCAGTCTCCCTCGCAGTCTCTCTCGCAGTCTATCTCGCAGTCTCTCTCGCAGTCTCCCTCGCAGTCTCCCTCGCAGTCTCCCTCGCAGTCTCTCTCGCAGTCTCCCTCGCAGTCTCCCTCGCAGTCTCCCTCGCAGTCTCCCTCGCAGTCTCCCTCGCAGTCTCCCTCGCATTCTCCCTCACAGTCTCTCTCGCTGTCTCCATTGCAGTCTCCCACACAGTCTCTGTCGCTTTCTCCCTCGCTTTCTCCCTCGCAGTCTCTCTCGCAGTCTCTCTCGCAGTCTCTCTCGTAGTCTCTCTCGCAGTCTCTCTCGTAGTCTCTCTCGCAGTCTCTCTCGCAGTCTCTCTCGCTGTCCCTCTCGCAGTCTCTCTCGCAGTCTCTCTCGCAGTCTCTCTCGCAGTCTCTCTCGCAGTCTCTCTCGCAGTCTCTCTCGCAGTCTCCTTTGCAGTCTCTCTCGCTGTCTCTCTCGCTGTCTCCCTCGCAGTCTGCCTCGCAGTCTCCCTCGCAGTCTCCCTCGCAGTCTCCCTCGCAGTCTCCCTCGCAGTCTCCCTCGCAGTCTCCCTCGCAGTCTCCCTCGCAGTCTCCCTCGCTGTTTCCCTCACAGTCTCGCTGTCTCCCTCGCAGTCTCTCTCGAAGTCGCTCTCGCTTTCTCCCTCGCTGTCTCTCTCGCAGTCCTTCTCGCATTCTGTCTCGCTGTCTCCAGCGCTGTCTCCCTCGCTGTCTCCCTCGCAGTTAGTCTCACAGTCTCTCTCGCAGTCTCTCTCGCTGTATCCCTCGCTGTATCCCTCGCTGTCTCCCTCGCCATCTCCCTCGCTGTCTCCCTCGCAGTTAGTCTCGCAGTCTCTCTTGCAGTCTCTCTCGCTATCTCCCTCGCTATCTCCCTCGCTATCTCTCTGGCAGTCTCTCTCGCAGTCTCTCTCGCAGTCTCTCTCGCAGTCTCTCTCGCAGTCTTCCTCGCAGTCTTCCTCGCAGTCTTCCTCGCATTCTCCCTCGCTGTCTCCCTCGCTGTCTCCCTCGCAGTCTCCCTCGCAGACTCTCTGGCAGTCTCCCTCGCAGTCTCTCTTGCAGTCTCTCTTGCTGTCTCCCTCGCAGTCTCCCTCGCAGTCTCCCTCGCAGTCTCCCTCGCAGTCTCCCTCGCAGTCTCCCTCGCAGTCTCCCTCGCAGTCTCCCTCGCTGTCTCCCTCGCTGTCTCTCTCGCATTCTCTCTCGTCTCCCTCGCAGTCTCTCTCGCTGTGTCCATCGCAGTCTCTCTCGCAGTCTCTCTCGCAGTCCCTCTCGCAGGCTCTCTCGCAGTCTCTCTCGCAGTCTCTCTCGCAGTCTCTCTCGCAGTCTCTCTCGCAGTCTCTCTCGCAGTCTCTCTCGCAGTCTCTCTCGCTGTCTCCCTCGCTGTCTCCCTCGCTGTCTCCCTCGCTGTCTCCCTCGCTGTCTCCCTCGCTGTCTCCCTCGCTGTCTCCCTCGCTGTCTCCCTCGCTGTCTCCCTCGCTGTCTCCCTCGCTTTCTCTCTCGCTTTCTCCCTCGCTCTCTCCCTTGCAGTCTTTCTCGCAGTCTCTCTCGCAGTCTCTCTCGCAGTCTCTCTCGCAGTCTCTCTCGCAGTCTCTCTCGCAGTCTCCCTCGCAGTCTCCCTCGCAGTCTCCCTCGCAGTCTCCCTCGCAGTCTCCCTCGCAGTCTCCCTCGCAGTCTCTCTCGCAGTCTCTCTCGCAGTCTCTCTCGCAGTCTCCCTCGCAGTCTCTCTCGCAGTCTCTCTCGCAGTCTCTCTCGCAGTCTCTCTCGCAGTCTCCCTCGCAGTCTCCCTCGCAGTCTCCCTCGCAGTCTCCCTCGCAGTCTCTCTCGCTTTCTCCCTCGCTTTCTCCCTCGCAGTCTCTCTCGCAGTCTCTCTCGCAGTCTCTCTCGCAGTCTCTCTCGCAGTCTCTCTCGCAGTCTCTCTCGCAGTCTCTCTCGCAGTCTCTCTTGCAGTCTCTCTCGCAGTCTCTCTCGCAGTCTTCGTCGCAGTTTCTCTCGCTGTCTCCCTCGCTGCCTCCCACGGTGTCTCCCTCGCAGTCTCTCTTGCAGTCTCTCTTGCTGTCTCCCTCGCTGTGTCTCTCGCTCTCTCCCTCGCAGTCTCCCTCGCTGTCTCCCTCGCTATCTCCCTCGCTATCTCCCTCACTGTCTCCCTCGCTGTCTCACGCGATCTCTCTCACATTCTCTCTCGTTGTCTCCCTCGCAGTCTCTCTCGCTGTGTCCCTCGCAGTCTCTCTCGCAGTCTCTATTGCTGTCTCCCTCGCTGTCTCCCTCGCTGTCTCCCTCGCTGTCTCCCTCGCTGTCTCCCTCGCTGTCTCCCTCGCTGTCTCCCTCGCTGTCTCCCTCGCTGTCTCCCTCGCTGTCTCCCTCGCAATCTCCCTCGCAGTCTCTCTCGAAGTGTCTCTCGCTGTCTCCCTCGCTGTCTCCCTCGCAGTCTCCCTCGCTGTCTCCCTCGCTTTCTCTCTCGCTGTCTCCCTCGCTTTCTCTCTCGCTGTCTCCCTCGCTTTCTCTCTCGCTTTCTCTCTCGCTTTCTCCCTCGCTCTCTCCCTCGCAGTCTCCCTCGCTGTCTCCCTCGCTGTCTCCCTCGCTGTCTCCCTCGCTGTCTCCCTCTCTGTCTCCCTCGCTGTCTCCCTCGCCGTCTACCTCGCCGTCTCCCTCGCAGTCACTCACTCTGTATCCCTCGCTGTCTCCCTCGCTGTCTCCCTCGCTGTCTCCCTCGCTGTCTCCCTCGCTGTCTCCCTCGCTGTATCTCTCGCAGTCTCTCTCGCAGTCTCTCTCGCAGTCTCTCTCGCAGTCTCTCTCGCTGTCTCCCTCTCAGTCTCTCTCGCAGTCTCTCTCGCCGTCTCTCTCGCAGTCTCTCTCTCCGTCTCTCTCTCTGTCTCTCTCTCCGTCTCTCTCGCCGTCTCTCTCGCCGTCTCTCTCGCCGTCTCTCTCGCCGTCTCTCTCGCCGTCTCTCTCGCCGTCTCTCTCGCCGTCTCTCTCGCCGTCTCTCTCGCCGTCTCCCTCGCAGTCTCCCTCGCAGTCTCCCTCGCAGTCTCCCTCGCAGTCTCCCTCGCAGTCTCCCTCGCAGTCTCCCTCGCAGTCTCTCTCGCAGTCTCTCTCGCAGTCTCTCTCGCAGTCTCCCTCGCAGTCTCCCTCGCAGTCTTCCTCGCAGTCTTCCTCGCTGTCTCCCTCGCAGTATTCCTCGCAGTATTCCTCGCAGTCTTCCTCGGAGTCTTCCTCGCAGTCTCCCTCGCTGTCTCTCTCGCAGTCTTCCTCGCAGTTTCTCTCGCTGTCTCCCTCGCTGCCTCCCACGCTGTCTCCCACGCTGTCTCCCACGCTGTCTCCCTCGCAGTCTCCCTCGCAGTCTCTCTTGCAGTCTCTCTTGCTGTCTCCCTCGCTGTGTCTCTCGCTCTCTCTCTCGCAGTCTCCCTCGCTGTCTCACGCGATCTCTCTCGCATTCTCTCTCGTTGTCTCCCTCGCAGTCTCTCTCGCTGTGTCCCTCGCAGTCTCTCTCGCAGTCTCTATTGCTGTCTCTGTCGCTGTCTCCCTCACTTTCTCCCTCGCTGTCTCCCTCGCTGTCTCCCTCGCTGTCTCCCTCGCTGTCTCCCTCGCTGTCTCCCTCGCTGTCTCCCTCGCTGTCTCCCTCGCTGTCTCCCTCGCTGTCTCCCTCGCTGTCTCCCTCGCTGTCTCCCTCGCTGCCGCCCTCGCAGTATCTCTCGAAGTCTCTCTCGCTGTCTACCTCGCTGTCTCCCTCGCTGTCTCCCTCGCTGTCTCCCTCGCTGTCTCCCTCGCTGTCTCCCTCGCTTTCTCTCTCGCTTTCTCCCTCGCTCTCTCCCTCAGTCTCTCTCGCAGTCTCTCTCGCAGTCTCTCTCGCAGTCTCGCTCGCAGTCTCTCTCGCAGTCTCTCTCGCAGTCTCTCTCGCAGTCTCCCTCGCAGTCTCTCTCGCTGTCTCCCTCGCTGTCTCCCTCGCTGTCTCCCTCGCTGTCTCCCTCGCTGTCTCCCTCGCTGTCTCCCTCGCTGTCTCCCTCGCTGTCTCCCTCGCTGTCTCCCTCGCTGTCTCCCTCGCTGTCTCCCTCGCTGTCTCTCTCGCTGTCTCTCTCGCTGTCTCTCTCGCTGTCTCCCTCGCTGTCTCCCTCGCTGTCTCCCTCGCTGTCTCCCTCGCTGTCTCCCTCAATATCCCTCTCGCTGTCTCTCTCGCTGTCTCTCTCGCTGTCTCTCTCGCTGTCTCTCTCGCTGTCTCTCTCGCTGTCTCTCTCGCTGTCTCTGTCGCTGTCTCTCTCGCTGTCTCCCTCGCTGTCTCCCACGCTGTCTCCGTCGCTGTCTCCCTCGCTGTCTCTCTCGCCGTCTCCCTAGCCGTCTCAATCGCAGTCTCAATCGCAGTCTCCCTCGCAGTGTCTCTCGCTGTATCCCTCGCTGTATCCCTCGCTGTCTCTCTCGCTATCTCCATAGCAGTCTCTCTCGCAGTTTCTCTCGCTTTCTCCCTCGCAGTCTTTCTCGCTGTCTCCCTCACAGTCTCACTCGCTGTCTCTCTCGCTGTCTCTCTCGCTGTCTCCCTCGCTGTCTCCCTCGCTGTCTCCCTCGTGTTCTCTCTCGCTATCTCGCTCGCTCTCTCCCTCGCAGTCTCTCTCGCAGTCTCTCTCGCAGTCTCTCTCGCAGTCTCTCTCGCTATCTCTCTCGCTATCTCTCTCGCTATCTCCCTCGCTATCTCCCTCGCTATCTCCCTCGCTATCTCCCTCGCTGTCTCTCTCGCTGTCTCCCTTGCAGTCTCCCTTGCAGTCTCCCTTGCAGTCTCCCTCGCAGTCTCTCTCGCTTTCTCCCTCGCAGTCTCTCTCGCTTTCTCTCTTGCAGTCTCTCTTGCAGTCTCTCTCACAGTCTCCCTCGCAGTTTCTCTCGCTGTCTCCCTCGCTGCCTCCCACGCTGTCTCCCTCGCTGTCTCCCTCGCTGTCTCTCTTGCAGTCTCTCTTGCTGTCTCCCTCGCTGTGTCTCTCGCTCTCTCTCTCGCTCTCTCTCTCGCAGTCTCCCTCGCAGACTCTCTGGCAGTCTCCCTCGCAGTCTCTCTCGCAGTCTCTCTCGCAGTCTCTCTCGCAGTCTCTCTCGCAGTCTCTCTCGCAGTCTCTCTCGCAGTCTCTCTCGCTGTCTCTCTCGCTGTCTCCCTTGCTGTCTCCCTCGCTGTCTCCCTCGCTGTCTCCCTCGCTTTCTCTCTCGCTTTCTCCCTCGCTTTCTCCCTCGCTCTCTCCCTTGCAGTCTTTCTCGCAGTCTCTCTCGCAGTCTCTCTCGCAGTCTCTCTCGCAGTCTCTCTCGCAGTCTCTCTCGCAGTCTCTCTCGCAGTCTCTCTCGCAGTCTCTCTCGCAGTCTCCCTCGCAGTCTCCCTCGCAGTCTCCCTCGCAGTCTCTCTCGCAGTCTCTCTCGCAGTCTCTCTCGCAGTCTCCCTCGCAGTCTCTCTCGCAGTCTCTCTCGCAGTCTCTCTCGCAGTCTCTCTCGCAGTCTCTCTCGCAGTCTCCCTCGCAGTCTCCCTCGCAGTCTCCCTCGCAGTCTCTCTCGCAGTCTCTCTCGCTTTCTCCCTCGCTTTCTCCCTCGCAGTCTCTCTCGCAGTCTCTCTCGCAGTCTTCGTCGCAGTTTCTCTCGCTGTCTCCCTCGCTGCCTCCCACGGTGTCTCCCTCGCAGTCTCTCTTGCAGTCTCTCTTGCTGTCTCCCTCGCTGTGTCTCTCGCTCTCTCCCTCGCTCTCTCCCTCGCTCTCTCCCTCGCAGTCTCCCTCGCTGTCTCCCTCGCTATCTCCCTCGCTATCTCCCTCGCTATCTCCCTCACTGTCTCCCTCGCTGTCTCACGCGATCTCTCTCACATTCTCTCTCGTTGTCTCCCTCGCAGTCTCTCTCGCTGTGTCCCTCGCAGTCTCTCTCGCAGTCTCTCTCGCAGTCTCTATTGCTGTCTCCCTCGCTGTCTCCCTCGCTGTCTCCCTCGCTGTCTCCCTCGCTGTCTCCCTCGCTGTCTCCCTCGCTGTCTCCCTCGCAGTCTCCCTCGCAGTCTCTCTCGAAGTGTCTCTCGCTGTCTCCCTCGCAGTCTCCCTCGCTGTCTCCCTCGCTTTCTCTCTCGCTGTCTCCCTCGCTTTCTCTCTCGCTTTCTCTCTCGCTGTCTCCCTCGCTTTCTCTCTCGCTTTCTCTCTCGCTTTCTCCCTCGCTCTCTCCCTCGCAGTCTCCCTCGCTGTCTCTCTCGCAGTCTCCCTCGCAGTCTCCCTCGCAGTCTCCCTCGCAGTCTCCCTCGCAGTCTCCCTCGCAGTCTCTCTCGCAGTCTCTCTCGCAGTCTCTCTCGCAGTCTCTCTCGCAGTCTCTCTCGCAGTCTCCCTCGCAGTCTCCCTCGCAGTCTCCCTCGCAGTCTTCCTCGCAGTCTTCCTCGCTGTCTCCCTCGCAGTCTTCCTCGCTGTCTCCCTCGCAGTCTTCCTCGCAGTCTCCCTCGCTGTCTCTCTCGCAGTCTTCCTCGCAGTTTCTCTCGCTGTCTCCCTCGCTGCCTCCCACGCTGTCTCCCACGCTGTCTCCCTCGCAGTCTCCCTCGCAGTCTCTCTTGCAGTCTCTCTTGCTGTCTCCCTCGCTGTGTCTCTCGCTCTCTCTCTCGCAGTCTCCCTCGCTGTCTCACGCGATCTCTCTCGCATTCTCTCTCGTTGTCTCCCTCGCAGTCTCTCTCGCTGTGTCCCTCGCAGTCTCTCTCGCAGTCTCTATTGCTGTCTCTGTCGCTGTCTCCCTCACTTTCTCCCTCGCTGTCTCCCTCGCTGTCTCCCTCGCTGTCTCCCTCTCTGCCTCCCTCGCAGTATCTCTCGAAGTCTCTCTCGCTGTCTACCTCGCTGTCTACCTCGCTGTCTCCCTCGCTGTCTCCCTCGCTGTCTCCCTCGCTTTCTCTCTCGCTTTCTCCCTCGCTCTCTCCCTCAGTCTCTCTCGCAGTCTCTCTCGCAGTCTCTCTCGCAGTCTCTCTCGCAGTCTCTCTCGCAGTCTCTCTCGCAGTCTCTCTCGCAGTCTCTCTCGCAGTCTCTCTCGCAGTCTCTCTCGCAGTCTCCCTCGCAGTCTCTCTCGCTGTCTCCCTCGCTGTCTCCCTCGCTGTCTCCCTCGCTGTCTCCCTCGCTGTCTCCCTCGCTGTCTCCCTCGCTGTCTCCCTCGCTGTCTCCCTCGCTGTCTCCCTCGCTGTCTCCCTCGCTGTCTCCCTCGCTGTCTCCCTCGCTGTCTCTCTCGCTGTCTCTCTCGCTGTCTCTCTCGCTGTCTCTCTCGCTGTCTCCCTCGCTGTCTCCCTCGCTGTCTCCCTCGCTGTCTCCCTCGCTGTCTCCCTCAATATCCCTCTCGCTGTCTCTCTCGCTGTCTCTCTCGCTGTCTCTCTCGCTGTCTCTCTCGCTGTCTCTCTCGCTGTCTCTCTCGCTGTCTCCCTCGCTGTCTCCCACGCTGTCTCCGTCGCTGTCTCCCTCGCTGTCTCTCTCGCCGTCTCCCTAGCCGTCTCAATCGCAGTCTCAATCGCAGTCTCAATCGCAGTCTCCCTCGCAGTGTCTCTCGCTGTATCCCTCGCTGTCTCTCTCGCTATCTCCATAGCAGTCTCTCTCGCAGTTTCTCTCGCTTTCTCCCTCGCAGTCTTTCTCGCTGTCTCCCTCACAGTCTCACTCGCAGTCTCTCTCGCTGTCTCTCTCGCTGTCTCCCTCGCTGTCTCCCTCGCTGTCTCCCTCGTGTTCTCTCTCGCTATCTCGCTCGCTCTCTCCCTCGCAGTCTCTCTCGCAGTCTCTCTCGCAGTCTCTCTCGCTATCTCTCTCGCTATCTCTCTCGCTATCTCTCTCGCTATCTCTCTCGCTATCTCCCTCGCTATCTCCCTCGCTATCTCCCTCGCTATCTCCCTCGCTGTCTCTCTCGCTGTCTCCCTTGCAGTCTCCCTTGCAGTCTCCCTCGCAGTCTCTCTCGCTTTCTCCCTCGCAGTCTCTCTCGCTTTCTCTCTTGCAGTCTCTCTCGCAGTCTCTCTCGCAGTCTTCCTCGCAGTTTCTCTCGCTGTCTCCCTCGCTGCCTCCCACGCTGTCTCTCTTGCAGTCTCTCTTGCTGTCTCCCTCGCTGTGTCTCTCGCTCTCTCTCTCGCTCTCTCTCTCGCAGTCTCCCTCGCAGTCTCTCTCGCAGTCTCTCTCGCAGTCTCTATTGCTGTCTCTGTCGCTGTCTCCCTCGCTGTCTCCCTCGCTGTCTCCCTCGCTGTCTCCCTCGCTGCCTCCCTCGCAGTCTCTCTCGAAGTCTCTCTCGCTGTCTACCTTGCTGTCTCCCTCGCTGTCTCCCTCGCTGTCTCCCTCGCTGTCTCCCTCGCTTTCTCTCTCACTTTCTCCCTCGCTCTCTCCCTCAGTCTCTCTCGCAGTCTCCCTCGCAGTCTCTCTCGCTGTCTCCCTCGCTGTCTCCCTCGCTGTCTCCCTCGCTGTCTCCCTCGCTGTCTCCCTCGCTGTCTCCCTCGCTGTCTCCCTCGCTGTCTCCCTCGCTGTCTCCCTCGCTGTCTCCCTCGCTGTCTCCCTCGCTGTCTCCCTCGCAGTCTCTCTCGCTGTCTCCCTCGCTGTCTCCCTCGCTGTCTCCCTCGCTGTCTCCCTCGCTGTCTCCCTCGCTGTCTCTCTCGCTGTCTCTCTCGCTGTCTCTCTCGCTGTCTCTCTCGCTGTCTCTCTCGCTGTCTCTCTCGCTGTCTCTCTCGCTGTCTCTCTCGCTGTCTCCCTCGCTGTCTCCCTCGCTGTCTCCCTCGCTGTCTCCCTCGCTGTCTCCCTCAATATCCCTCTCGCAGTCTCTCTCGCATTCTCTCTCGCAGTCTCCCTCGCAGTCTCCCTCGCAGTCTCCCTCGCAGTCTCCCTCGCAGTCTCTCTCGCAGTCTCTCTCGCAGTCTCTCTCGCAGTCTCTCTCGCAGTCTCTCTCGCAGTCTCCCTCAATATCCCTCTCGCAGTCTCCCTCAATATCCCTCTCGCAGTCTCCCTCAATATCCCTCTCGCAGTCTCTCTTGCATTCTCTCTCGCAGTCTCCCTCGCAGTCTCCCTCGCAGTCTCCCTCGCAGTCTCCCTCGCAGTCTCCCTCGCAGTCTCCCTCGCAGTCTCCCTCGCAGTCTCCCTCGCAGTCTCTCTCGCTGTCTCCCTCGCTGTTTCCCTCACAGTCTCGCTGTCTCCCTCGCAGTCTCTCTCGAAGTCGCTCTTGCTTTCTCCCTCGCTGTCTCTCTCGCAGTCCTTCTCGCATTCTCTCTCGCTGTCTCCAGCGCTGTCTCCCTCGCCATCTCCCTCGCTGTCTCTCTCGCCGTTAGTCTCGCAGTCTCTCTCGCTGTATCCCTCGCTGTCTCTCTCGCTATCTCCATAGCAGTCTCTCTCGCAGTCTCCCTCGCTGTCTCCCTCACAGTCTCCCTCACAGTCTCTCTCGCAGTCTCTCTCGCAGTCTCTCTCGCAGTCTCTCTCGCAGTCTCCCTCGCAGTCTCTCTCGAAGTGTCTCTCGCTGTCTCCCTCGCAGTCTCCCTCGCTGTCTCCCTCGCTTTCTCTCTCGCTGTCTCCCTCGCTTTCTCTCTCGCTTTCTCTCTCGCTGTCTCCCTCGCTTTCTCTCTCGCTTTCTCTCTCGCTTTCTCCCTCGCTCTCTCCCTCGCAGTCTCCCTCGCTGTCTCTCTCGCAGTCTCCCTCGCAGTCTCCCTCGCAGTCTCCCTCGCAGTCTCCCTCGCAGTCTCCCTCGCAGTCTCTCTCGCAGTCTCTCTCGCAGTCTCTCTCGCAGTCTCTCTCGCAGTCTCTCTCGCAGTCTCCCTCGCAGTCTCCCTCGCAGTCTTCCTCGCAGTCTTCCTCGCTGTCTCCCTCGCAGTCTTCCTCGCTGTCTCCCTCGCAGTCTTCCTCGCAGTCTCCCTCGCTGTCTCTCTCGCAGTCTTCCTCGCAGTTTCTCTCGCTGTCTCCCTCGCTGCCTCCCACGCTGTCTCCCACGCTGTCTCCCTCGCAGTCTCCCTCGCAGTCTCTCTTGCAGTCTCTCTTGCTGTCTCCCTCGCTGTGTCTCTCGCTCTCTCTCTCGCAGTCTCCCTCGCTGTCTCACGCGATCTCTCTCGCATTCTCTCTCGTTGTCTCCCTCGCAGTCTCTCTCGCTGTGTCCCTCGCAGTCTCTCTCGCAGTCTCTATTGCTGTCTCTGTCGCTGTCTCCCTCACTTTCTCCCTCGCTGTCTCCCTCGCTGTCTCCCTCGCTGTCTCCCTCGCTGCCTCCCTCGCAGTATCTCTCGAAGTCTCTCTCGCTGTCTACCTCGCTGTCTACCTCGCTGTCTCCCTCGCTGTCTCCCTCGCTGTCTCCCTCGCTTTCTCTCTCGCTTTCTCCCTCGCTCTCTCCCTCAGTCTCTCTCGCAGTCTCTCTCGCAGTCTCTCTCGCAGTCTCTCTCGCAGTCTCTCTCGCAGTCTCTCTCGCAGTCTCTCTCGCAGTCTCTCTCGCAGTCTCTCTCGCAGTCTCCCTCGCAGTCTCTCTCGCTGTCTCCCTCGCAGTCTCTCTCGCTGTCTCCCTCGCTGTCTCCCTCGCTGTCTCCCTCGCTGTCTCCCTCGCTGTCTCCCTCGCTGTCTCCCTCGCTGTCTCCCTCGCTGTCTCCCTCGCTGTCTCCCTCGCTGTCTCCCTCGCTGTCTCCCTCGCTGTCTCCCTCGCTGTCTCTCTCGCTGTCTCTCTCGCTGTCTCTCTCGCTGTCTCTCTCGCTGTCTCTCTCGCTGTCTCTCTCGCTGTCTCTCTCGCTGTCTCTCTCGCTGTCTCTCTCGCTGTCTCCCTCGCTGTCTCCCTCGCTGTCTCCCTCGCTGTCTCCCTCAATATCCCTCTCGCTGTCTCTCTCGCTGTCTCTCTCGCTGTCTCTCTCGCTGTCTCCCTCGCTGTCTCCCACGCTGTCTCCGTCGCTGTCTCCCTCGCTGTCTCTCTCGCCGTCTCCCTAGCCGTCTCAATCGCAGTCTCCCTCGCAGTGTCTCTCGCTGTATCCCTCGCTGTCTCTCTCGCTATCTCCATAGCAGTCTCTCTCGCAGTTTCTCTCGCTTTCTCCCTCGCAGTCTTTCTCGCTGTCTCCCTCACAGTCTCACTCGCAGTCTCTCTCGCTGTCTCTCTCGCTGTCTCCCTCGCTGTCTCCCTCGCTGTCTCCCTCGTGTTCTCTCTCGCTATCTCGCTCGCTCTCTCCCTCGCAGTCTCTCTCGCAGTCTCTCTCGCAGTCTCTCTCGCAGTCTCTCTCGCAGTCTCTCTCGCAGTCTCTCTCGCTATCTCTCTCGCTATCTCTCTCGCTATCTCTCTCGCTATCTCTCTCGCTATCTCCCTCGCTATCTCCCTCGCTATCTCCCTCGCTATCTCCCTCGCTGTCTCTCTCGCTGTCTCCCTTGCAGTCTCCCTTGCAGTCTCCCTCGCAGTCTCTCTCGCTTTCTCCCTCGCAGTCTCTCTCGCTTTCTCTCTTGCAGTCTCTCTCGCAGTCTCTCTCGCAGTCTTCCTCGCAGTTTCTCTCGCTGTCTCCCTCGCTGCCTCCCACGCTGTCTCCCTCGCTGTCTCTCTTGCAGTCTCTCTTGCTGTCTCCCTCGCTGTGTCTCTCGCTCTCTCTCTCGCTCTCTCTCTCGCAGTCTCCCTCGCAGTCTCTCTCGCAGTCTCTCTCGCAGTCTCTATTGCTGTCTCTGTCGCTGTCTCCCTCGCTGTCTCCCTCGCTGTCTCCCTCGCTGCCTCCGTCGCAGTCTCTCTCGAAGTCTCTCTCGAAGTCTCTCTCGCTGTCTACCTCGCTGTCTACCTCGCTGTCTCCCTCGCTGTCTCCCTCGCTGTCTCCCTCGCTTTCTCTCTCACTTTCTCCCTCGCTCTCTCCCTCAGTCTCTCTCGCAGTCTCCCTCGCAGTCTCTCTCGCTGTCTCCCTCGCTGTCTCCCTCGCTGTCTCCCTCGCTGTCTCCCTCGCTGTCTCCCTCGCTGTCTCCCTCGCTGTCTCCCTCGCAGTCTCCCTCGCAGTCTCTCTCGCTGTCTCCCTCGCTGTCTCCCTCGCTGTCTCCCTCGCTGTCTCCCTCGCTGTCTCCCTCGCTGTCTCTCTCGCTGTCTCTCTCGCTGTCTCTCTCGCTGTCTCTCTCGCTGTCTCTCTCGCTGTCTCTCTCGCTGTCTCCCTCGCTGTCTCCCTCGCTGTCTCCCTCGCTGTCTCCCTCGCTGTCTCCCTCAATATCCCTCTCGCAGTCTCTCTCGCATTCTCTCTCGCAGTCTCCCTCGCAGTCTCCCTCGCAGTCTCCCTCGCAGTCTCTCTCGCAGTCTCTCTCGCAGTCTCCCTCAATATCCCTCTCGCAGTCTCCCTCAATATCCCTCTCGCAGTCTCCCTCAATATCCCTCTCGCAGTCTCTCTTGCATTCTCTCTCGCAGTCTCCCTCGCAGTCTCCCTCGCAGTCTCCCTCGCAGTCTCCCTCGCAGTCTCCCTCGCAGTCTCCCTCGCAGTCTCCCTCGCAGTCTCCCTCGCAGTCTCTCTCGCTGTTTCCCTCGCTGTTTCCCTCACAGTCTCGCTGTCTCCCTCGCAGTCTCTCTCGAAGTCGCTCTTGCTTTCTCCCTCGCTGTCTCTCTCGCAGTCCTTCTCGCATTCTCCCTCGCTGTCTCTCTCGCAGTCCTTCTCGCCATCTCCCTCGCTGTCTCTCTCGCCGTTAGTCTCGCAGTCTCTCTCGCTGTATCCCTCGCTGTCTCTCTCGCTATCTCCATAGCAGTCTCTCTCGCAGTCTCCCTCGCTGTCTCCCTCACAGTCTCCCTCACAGTCTCTCTCGCAGTCTCTCTCGCAGTCTCTCTCGCAGTCTCTCTCGCAGTCTCTCTCGCAGTCTCTCTCGCTATCTCTCTCGCTATCTCCCTCGCTATCTCCCTCGCTATCTCCCTCGCTATCTCCCTCGCTATCTCCCTCGCTATCTCCCTCGCTATCTCCCTCGCTATCTCCCTCGCTGTCTCCCTCGCTGTCTCTCTCGCTGTCTCTCTCGCTGTCTCTCTCGCTGTCTCCCTTGCAGTCTCCCTCGCAGTCTCCCTCGCAGTCTCTCTCGCTTTCTCCCTCGCAGTCTCTCTCGCAGTCTCTCTCGCTTTCTCCCTCGCAGTCTCTCTCGCAGTCTC
This sequence comes from Heterodontus francisci, assembly GCF_036365525.1. NCBI lineage: Eukaryota > Metazoa > Chordata > Chondrichthyes > Heterodontiformes > Heterodontidae > Heterodontus > Heterodontus francisci. Next base: position 121,963 of record NW_027141323.1, read on the forward strand.
TCTCGCAGTCTCTCTCGCAGTCTCTCTCGCAGTCTTCCTCGCAGTCTTCCTCGCAGTCTTCCTCGCAGTCTTCCTCGCAGTCTTCCTCGCAGTCTTCCTCGCAGTCTTCCTCGCAGTCTTCCTCGCAGTCTTCCTCGCAGTCTCCCTCGCTGTCTCCCTCGCAGTCTCTCTTGCAGTCTCTCTTGCAGTCTCTCTTGCAGTCTCTCTTGCAGTCTCTCTTGCAGTCTCTCTTGCAGTCTCTCTTGCTGTCTCTCTTGCTGTCTTTCTTGCTGTCTCTCTCGCTGTCTCCCTCGCAGTCTCCCTCGCAGTCTCCCTCGCAGTCTCCCTCGCAGTCTCCCTCGCAGTCTCCCTCGCAGTCTCCCTCGCAGTCTCCCTCGCAGTCTCCCTCGCAGTCTCCCTCGCTGTCTCCCTCGCTGTCTCCCTCGCTGTCTCACGCGATCTCTCTCGCATTCTCTCTCGCATTCTCTCTCGTCTCCCTCGCAGTCTCTCTCGCTGTGTCCATCGCAGTCTCTCTCACCGTCTCCCTCGCTGTCTCCCTCGCTGTCTCCCTCGCTGTCTCCCTCGCTGTCTCCCTCGCTGTCTCCCTCGCTGCCTCCCTCGCTGCCTCCCTCGCTGCCTCCCTCGCTGCCTCCCTCGCAGACTCTCTCGAAGTCTCTCTCGAAGTCTCTCTCGAAGTCTCTCTCGAAGTCTCTCTCGAAGTCTCTCTCGAAGTCTCTCTCGAAGTCTCTCTCGAAGTCTCTCTCGAAGTCTCTCTCGCTGTCTCTCTCGCTGTCTCTCTCGCTGTCTCCCTCGCTGTCTCCCTCGCTTTCTCCCTCGCTGTCTCCCTCGCTGTCTCCCTCGCCGTCTCAATCGCTGTCTCCCTCGCAGTGTCTCTCGCTGTATCCCTCGCTGTTTTTCTCGCTATCTCCATAGCAGTCTCTCTCGCTTTCTCCCTCGCTTTCTCCCTCGCAGTCTCTCTCGCTGTCTCCCTCACAGTCTCACTCGCAGTCTCTCTCGCTGTCTCCCTCGCTGTCTCCCTCACAGTCTCCCTCGCTGTCTCCCTCGAGGTCTCTCTCACAGTCTCTCTCGCAGTCTCTCTCGCTGACTCCCTCGCAGTTTCTATCGCTGTCTCCCTCGTGTTCTCTCTCGCTTTCTCCCTCGCTCTCTCCCTCGCTCTCTCCCTCGCTATCCCCCGCGCTATCTCCCTCGCTGTCTCTCTCGCTGTCTCCCTTGCAGTCTCCCTCGCAGTCTCTCTCGCTTTCTCTCTCGCAGTCTCTCTCGCTTTCTCCCTCGCAGTCTCTCTCGCAGTCTCTCTCGCTGTCTCTCTCGCTGTCTCCCTTGCAGTCTCCCTTGCAGTCTCCCTTGCAGTCTCCCTCGCAGTCTCCCTCGCAGTCTCTCTCGCAGTCTCTCTCGCTTTCTCCCTCGCTTTCTCCCTCGCAGTCTCTCTCGCAGTCTCTCTCGCAGTCTCTCTCGCAGTCTCTCTCGCAGTCTCTCTCGCAGTCTCTCTCGCAGTCTCTCTCGCAGTCTTCGTCGCAGTTTCTCTCGCTGTCTCCCTCGCTGCCTCCCACGCTGTCTCCCTCGCAGTCTCCCTCGCAGTCTCCCTCGCAGTCTCTCTTGCAGTCTCTCTTGCTGTCTCCCTCACTGTGTCTCTCGCTCTCTCTCTCGCAGTCTCCCTCGCTGTCTCCCTCGCTGTCTCCCTCGCTGTCTCACGCGATCTCTCTCACATTCTCTCTCGTTGTCTCCCTCGCAGTCTCTCTCGCTGTGTCCCTCGCAGTCTCTCTCGCAGTCTCTATTGCTGTCTCTGTCGCTGTCTCCCTCGCTGTCTCCCTCGCTGTCTCCCTCGCTGTCTCCCTCGCTGTCTCCCTCGCTGTCTCCCTCGCTGTCTCCCTCGCTGTCTCCCTCGCTTTCTCCCTCGCTGTCTCCCTCGCTGCCTCTCTCGCAGTCTCTCTCGCAGTCTCTCTCGAAGTCTCTCTCGAAGTCTCTCTCGCTGTCTCCCTCGCTGTCTCCCTCGCTGTCTCCCTCGCTGTCTCCCTCGCTGTCTCCCTCGCTGTCTCCCTCGCTGTCTCCCTCGCTGTCTCCCTCGCTTTCTCTCTCGCTTTCTCCCTCGCTCTCTCCCTGGCAGTCTCTCTCGCAGTCTCTCTCGCAGTCTCTCTCGCAGTCTCTCTCGCAGTCTCTCTCGCAGTCTCTCTCGCAGTCTCTCTCGCAGTCTCCCTCGCTGTCTCCCTCGCTGTCTCCCTCGCTGTCTCCCTCGCTGTCTCCCTCGCTGTCTCCCTCGCTGTCTCCCTCGCTGTCTCCCTCGCTGTCTCCCTCGCTGTCTCCCTCGCTGTCTCCCTCGCCGTCTCCCTCGCTGTCACTCTCTCTGTATCCCCCGCTGTCTCTCTCGCTATCTCCATAGCAGTCTCTCTCGCTGTCTCTCTCGCTGTCTCTCTCGCTGCCTCTCTCGCTGTCTCTCTCGCTGTCTCTCTCGCTGTCTCTCTCGCTGTCTCTCTCGCTGTCTCTCTCAATGTACTCTCGCTGTCTCCCTCGCTGTCTTCCTCGCTCTATCCGTCGCTCTATCCGTCGCTCTATCCCTCGCTGTATCTCTCGCTGTATCTCTCGCAGTCTCTCTCGCAGTCTCCCTCGCAGTCTCCCTCGCAGTCTCCCTCGCAGTCTCCCTCGCAGTCTCTCTCGCAGTCTCCCTCGCAGTCTCTCTCGCAGTCTCTCTCGCAGTCTCCCTCGCAGTCTCCCTCGCAGTCTCCCTCGCAGTCTCCCTCGCAGTCTCCCTCGCATTCTCCCTCACAGTCTCTCTCGCTGTCTCCATTGCAGTCTCCCACACAGTCTCTGTCGCTTTCTCCCTCGCTTTCTCCCTCGCAGTCTCTCTCGCAGTCTCTCTCGCAGTCTCTCTCGCAGTCTCTCTCGTAGTCTCTCTCGCAGTCTCTCTCGTAGTCTCTCTCGCAGTCTCTCTCGCAGTCTCTCTCGCTGTCCCTCTCGCAGTCTCTCTCGCAGTCTCCCTCGCAGTCTCTCTCGCAGTCTCCTTTGCAGTCTCTCTCGCTGTCTCTCTCGCTGTCTCTCTCGCTGTCTCCCTCGCAGTCTGCCTCGCAGTCTGCCTCGCAGTCTGCCTCGCAGTCTGCCTCGCAGTCTGCCTCGCAGTCTCCCTCGCAGTCTCCCTCGCAGTCTCCCTCGCTGTTTCCCTCACAGTCTCGCTGTCTCCCTCGCAGTCTCTCTCGAAGTCGCTCTCGCTTTCTCCCTCGCTGTCTCTCTCGCAGTCCTTCTCGCATTCTGTCTCGCTGTCTCCAGCGCTGTCTCCCTCGCTGTCTCCCTCGCAGTTAGTCTCACAGTCTCTCTCGCAGTCTCTCTCGCTGTATCCCTCGCTGTATCCCTCGCTGTCTCCCTCGCCATCTCCCTCGCTGTCTCCCTCGCAGTTAGTCTCGCAGTCTCTCTTGCAGTCTCTCTCGCTATCTCCCTCGCTATCTCCCTCGCTATCTCTCTCGCAGTCTCTCTCGCAGTCTCTCTCGCAGTCTCTCTCGCAGTCTCTCTCGCAGTCTTCCTCGCAGTCTTCCTCGCAGTCTTCCTCGCATTCTCCCTCGCTGTCTCCCTCGCTGTCTCCCTCGCAGTCTCCCTCGCAGTCTCTCTGGCAGTCTCCCTCGCAGTCTCTCTTGCAGTCTCTCTTGCAGTCTCTCTTGCAGTCTCTCTTGCTGTCTCCCTCGCAGTCTCCCTCGCAGTCTCCCTCGCAGTCTCCCTCGCAGTCTCCCTCGCAGTCTCCCTCGCAGTCTCCCTCGCAGTCTCCCTCGCAGTCTCCCTCGCTGTCTCCCTCGCTGTCTCTCTCGCATTCTCTCTCGTCTCCCTCGCAGTCTCTCTCGCTGTGTCCATCGCAGTCTCTCTCGCAGTCTCTCTCGCAGTCTCTCTCGCAGTCTCTCTCGCAGTCTCTCTCGCAGTCTCTCTCGCAGTCTCTCTCGCAGTCTCTCTCGCAGTCTCTCTCGCTGTCTCTCTCGCTGTCTCCCTTGCTGTCTCCCTCGCTGTCTCACTCGCTGTCTCCCTCGCTGTCTCCCTCGCTGTCTCCCTCGCTTTCTCTCTCGCTTTCTCCCTCGCTCTCTCCCTCGCAGTCTTTCTCGCAGTCTCTCTCGCAGTCTCTCTCGCAGTCTCTCTCGCAGTCTCCCTCGCAGTCTCCCTCGCAGTCTCCCTCGCAGTCTCCCTCGCAGTCTCCCTCGCAGTCTCTCTCGCAGTCTCTCTCGCAGTCTCTCTCGCAGTCTCCCTCGCAGTCTCTCTCGCAGTCTCTCTCGCAGTCTCTCTCGCAGTCTCTCTCGCAGTCTCTCTCGCAGTCTCCCTCGCAGTCTCCCTCGCAGTCTCCCTCGCAGTCTCCCTCGCAGTCTCCCTCGCAGTCTCCCTCGCAGTCTCTCTCGCTTTCTCCCTCGCTTTCTCCCTCGCAGTCTCTCTCGCAGTCTCTCTCGCAGTCTCTCTCGCAGTCTCTCTCGCAGTCTCTCTCGCAGTCTCTCTCGCAGTCTTTCTCGCAGTCTTCGTCGCAGTTTCTCTCGCTGTCTCCCTCGCTGCCTCCCACGGTGTCTCCCTCGCAGTCTCTCTTGCAGTCTCTCTTGCTGTCTCCCTCGCTGTGTCTCTCGCTCTCTCCCTCGCAGTCTCCCTCGCTGTCTCCCTCGCTATATCCCTCGCTATCTCCCTCGCTGTCTCCCTCGCTGTCTCACGCGATCTCTCTCACATTCTCTCTCGTTGTCTCCCTCGCAGTCTCTCTCGCTGTGTCCCTCGCAGTCTCTCTCGCAGTCTCTATTGCTGTCTCTGTCGCTGTCTCCCTCGCTGTCTCCCTCGCTGTCTCCCTCGCTGTCTCCCTCGCTGTCTCCCTCGCAGTCTCCCTCGCAGTCTCCCTCGCAGTCTCTCTCGAAGTGTCTCTCGCTGTCTCCCTCGCAGTCTCCCTCGCAGTCTCCCTCGCTGTCTCCCTCGCTTTCTCTCTCGCTGTCTCCCTCGCTTTCTCTCTCGCTTTCTCTCTCGCTGTCTCCCTCGCTTTCTCTCTCGCTTTCTCTCTCGCTTTCTCTCTCGCTTTCTCCCTCGCTCTCTCCCTCGCTCTCTCCCTCGCAGTCTCCCTCGCAGTCTCCCTCGCTGTCTCCCTCTCTGTCTCCCTCTCTGTCTCCCTCTCTGTCTCCCTCTCTGTCTCCCTCGCTGTCTCCCTCGCTGTCTCCCTCGCCGTCTCCCTCGCCGTCTCCCTCGCAGTCACTCTCTCTGTATCCCTCGCTGTCTCCCTCGCTGTCTCCCTCGCTGTCTCCCTCGCTGTCTCCCTCGCTGTCTCCCTCGCTTTCTCTCTCGCTGTCTCCCTCGCTTTCTCTCTCGCTTTCTCCCTCGCTATCTCCATAGCAGTCTCTCTCACTGTCTCTCTCACTGTCTCTCTCGCTGTCTCCCTCGCTGTCTCCCTCGCTGTATCTCTCGCTGTATCTCTCGCAGTCTCTCTCGCAGTCTCTCTCGCAGTCTCTCTCGCAGTCTCTCTCGCAGTCTCCCTCTCAGTCTCTCTCGCCGTCTCTCTCTCCGTCTCTCTCTCCGTCTCTCTCGCCGTCTCTCTCGCCGTCTCTCTCGCCGTCTCTCTCGCCGTCTCTCTCGCAGTCTCCCTCGCAGTCTCCCTCGCAGTCTCCCTCGCAGTCTCCCTAGCAGTCTCCCTCGCAGTCTCCCTCGCAGTCTCTCTCGCAGTCTCTCTCGCAGTCTCCCTCACAGTCTCCCTCGCAGTCTCCCTCGCAGTCTCCCTCGCAGTCTCCCTCGCAGTCTCCCTCGCAGTCTCCCTCGCAGTCTCCCTCGCAGTCTCTCTCGCTGTCTCCATTGCAGTCTCCCACACAGTCTCTGTCGCTTTCTCCCTCGCTTTCTCCCTCGCAGTCTCTCTCGCTGTCTCCCTCGCTGTCTCCCACGCTGTCTCCCTCGCTTTCTCTCTCGCTTTCTCCCTCGCTCTCTCCCTTGCAGTCTCTCTCGCAGTCTCTCTCGCAGTCTCTCTCGCAGTCTCTCTCGCTGTCTCCCTTGCTGTCTCACTTGCTGTCTCCCTTGCTGTCTCCCTTGCTGTCTCCCTCGCTGTCTCCCTCGCTGTTTCCCTCACAGTCTCTATCGCTGTCTCCCTCGCAGTCTCTCTCGAAGTCGCTCTCGCTTTCTCCCTCGCTGTCTCTCTCGCAGTCCTTCTCGCATTCTCTCTCGCTGTCTCCCTCGCTGTCTCCCTCGCTGTATCCCACGCAGTCTCTCTCGCTGTCTCTCACGCGCTCTCTCTCGCAGTCTCTCTCGCAGTCTCTCTCGCTGTCTCCCTCGCAGTCTCCCTCGCTGTCTCCCTCGCTGTCTCCCTCGCTGTGTCCCTCGCTGTGTCCCTCGCTGTCTCTCTCGCAGTTTCCCTCGCTGTCTCTCTCGCAGTTTCCCTCGCTGTCTCCCTCGCTGTCTCCCTCGCTGTCTCCCTCGCTGTCTCCCTCGCTGTCTCCCTCGCTCTCTCCCTCGCTGTCTCCCTCGCAGTCTCCCTCGCTGTCTCCCTCGCTGTCTCCCTCGCTGTCTCCCTCGCTGTCTCCCTCGCCGTCTCCCTCGCAGTCACTCTCTCTGTATCCCCCGCTGTCTCTCTCGCTATCTCCATAGCAGTCTCTCTCACTGTCTCTCTCGCTGTCTCTCTCGCTGTCTCTCTCGCTGTCTCTCTCGCTGTCTCTCTCGCTGTCTCTCTCGCTGTACTCTCGCTGTCTCCCTCGCTGTCTCCCTCGCTGTCTCCCTCGCTGTCTCCCTCGCTGTCTCCCTCGCTCTATCCCTCGCTCTATCCCTCGCTGTATCTCTCGCAGTCTCTCTCGCAGTCTCTCTCGCAGTCTCTCTCGCAGTCTCTCTCGCAGTCTCTCTCGCAGTCTCTCTCGCTGTCTCCCTCTCAGTCTCTCTCACTCTCTCTCTCGCAGTCTCTCTCGCAGTCTCTCTCGCCGTCTCTCTCTCCGTCTCTCTCGCCGTCTCTCTCGCCGTCTCTCTCGCAGTCTCCCTCGCAGTCTCCCTCGCAGTCTCCCTCGCAGTCTCTCTCGCAGTCTCTCTCGCAGTCTCTCTCGCAGTCTCTCTCGCAGTCTCTCTCGCAGTCTCCCTCGCAGTCTCCCTCGCAGTCTCCCTCGCAGTCTCCCTCGCAGTCTCCCTCGCAGTCTCCCTCGCATTCTCCCTCGCAGTCTCTCTCGCTGTCTCCATTGCAGTCTCCCACACAGTCTCTGTCGCTTTCTCCCTCGCTTTCTCCCTCGCTTTCTCCCTCGCTTTCTCCCTCGCAGTCTCTCTCGCAGTCTCTCTCGCAGTCTCTCTCGTAGTCTCTCTCGCAGTCTCTCTCGTAGTCTCTCTCGCAGTCTCTCTCGCAGTCTCTCTCGCTGTCCCTCTCGCAGTCTCTCTCGCAGTCTCTCTCGCAGTCTCCCTCGCAGTCTCTCTCGCAGTCTCCTTTGCAGTCTCTCTCGCTGTCTCTCTCGCTGTCTCTCTCGCTGTCTCTCTCGCTGTCTCTCTCGCTGTCTCTCTCGCTGTCTCCCTCGCAGTCTCCCTCGCAGTCTCCCTCGCAGTCTCCCTCGCAGTCTCCCTCGCAGTCTCCCTCGCAGTCTCCCTCGCAGTCTCCCTCGCAGTCTCCCTCGCAGTCTCCCTCACAGTCTCGCTGTCTCCCTCGCAGTCTCTCTCGAAGTCGCTCTCGCTTTCTCCCTCGCTGTCTCTCTCGCAGTCCTTCTCGCATTCTGTCTCGCTGTCTCCAGCGCTGTCTCCCTCGCCATCTCCCTCGCTGTCTCCCTCGCAGTTAGTCTCGCAGTCTCTCTCGCAGTCTCTCTCGCTGTATCCCTCGCTGTATCCCTCGCTGTACCCCTCGCTGTCTCCCTCGCCATCTCCCTCACTGTCTCCCTCGCAGTTAGTCTCGCAGTCTCTCTCGCAGTCTCTCTCGCTATCTCCCTCGCTATCTCCCTCGCTATCTCTCTCGCAGTCTCTCTCGCAGTCTCTCTCGCAGTCTCTCTCGCAGTCTTCCTCGCAGTCTTCCTCGCAGTCTTCCTCGCAGTCTTCCTCGCATTCTCCCTCGCTGTCTCCCTCGCTGTCTCCCTCGCAGTCTCCCTCGCAGTCTCTCTGGCAGTCTCTCTGGCAGTCTCCCTCGCAGTCTCTCTTGCAGTCTCCCTCGCAGTCTCCCTCGCAGTCTCCCTCGCAGTCTCCCTCGCAGTCTCCCTCGCAGTCTCCCTCGCAGTCTCCCTCGCAGTCTCCCTCGCAGTCTCCCTCGCTGTCTCCCTCGCTGTCTCTCTCGCATTCTCTCTCGTCTCCCTCGCAGTCTCTCTCGCTGTGTCCATCGCAGTCTCTCTCACAGTCTCTCTCGCTGTCTCTGTCGCTGTCTCCCTCGCTGTCTCCCTCGCTGTCTCCCTCGCTGTCTCCCTCGCTGTCTCCCTCGCTGTCTCCCTCGCTGTCTCCCTCGCTGCCTCCCTCGCTGCCTCCCTCGCAGTCTCTCTCGCTGTCTCTCTCGCTGTCTCTCTCGCTGTCTCTCTCGCTGTCTCTCTCGCTGTCTCTCTCGCTGTCTCTCTCGCTGTCTCCCTCGCTGTCTCCCTCGCTGTCTCCCTCGCCGTCTCTCTCGCCGTCTCTCTCGCCGTCTCTCTCGCCGTCTCTCTCGCCGTCTCTCTCGCCGTCTCCCTCGCCGTCTCCCTCGCCGTCTCAATCGCCGTCTCCCTCGCAGTGTCTCTCGCTGTATCCCTCGCTGTTTTTCTCGCTATCTCCATAGCAGTCTCTCTCGCAGTTTCTCTCGCTTTCTCCCTCGCAGTCTCTCTCGCTGTCTCCCTCACAGTCTCACTCGCAGTCTCTCTCGCTGTCTCCCTCGCTGTCTCCCTCGCTGTCTCCCTCACAGTCTCCCTCGCTGTCTCCCTCGCTGACTCCCTCGCAGTTTCTATCGCTGTCTCCCTCGTGTTCTCTCTCGCTTTCTCCCTCGCTCTCTCCCTCGCTCTCTCCCTCGCAGTCTCTCTCGCAGTCTCTCTCGCTATCTCTCTCGCTATCTCCCTCGCTATCTCCCTCGCTATCTCCCTCGCTATCTCTCTCGCTGTCTCTCTCGCTGTCTCCCTTGCAGTCTCCCTCGCAGTCTCTCTCGCTTTCTCCCTCGCTCTCTCCCTCGCAGTCTCCCTCGCTGTCTCCCTCGCTGTCTCCCTCGCTGTCTCCCTCGCCGTCTCCCTCGCCGTCTCCCTCGCAGTCACTCTCTCTGTATCCCTCGCTGTCTCCCTCGCTGTCTCCCTCGCTGTCTCCCTCGCTGTCTCCCTCGCTGTCTCCCTCGCTGTCTCCCTCGCTGTCTCCCTCGCTGTCTCCCTCGCTGTCTCCCTCGCTTTCTCTCTCGCTGTCTCCCTCGCTTTCTCTCTCGCTGTCTCTCTCGCTGTCTCTCTCGCTGTCTCTCTCACTGTCTCTCTCGCTGTCTCTCTCAATGTACTCTCGCTGTCTCCCTCGCTGTCTCCCTCGCTGTCTCCCTCGCTGTCTCCCTCGCTGTCTCCCTCGCTGTCTCCCTCGCTGTCTCCCTCGCTGTATCTCTCGCAGTCTCTCTCGCAGTCTCCCTCTCAGTCTCTCTCGCAGTCTCTCTCGCAGTCTCTCTCGCCGTCTCTCTCTCCGTCTCTCTCTCCGTCTCTCTCTCCGTCTCTCTCTCCGTCTCTCTCTCCGTCTCTCTCTCCGTCTCTCTCTCCGTCTCTCTCGCCGTCTCTCTCGCCGTCTCTCTCGCCGTCTCTCTCGCAGTCTCCCTCGCAGTCTCCCTCGCAGTCTCCCTCGCAGTCTCCCTCGCAGTCTCCCTCGCAGTCTCCCTCGCAGTCTCCCTCGCAGTCTCCCTCGCAGTCTCTCTCGCAGTCTCCCTCGCAGTCTCCCTCGCAGTCTCGTTCGCAGTCTCGTTCGCAGTCTCGTTCGCAGTCTCCCTCGCAGTCTCCCTCACAGTCTCTCTCGCTGTCTCCATTGCAGTCTCCCACACAGTCTCTGTCGCTTTCTCCCTCGCTTTCTCCCTCGCTTTCTCCCTCGCAGTCTCTCTCGCAGTCTCTCTCGCAGTCTCTCTCGCAGTCTCTCTCGCAGTCTCTCTCGCAGTCTCTCTCGCTGTCCCTCTCGCAGTCTCTCTCGCAGTCTCTCTCGCAGTCTCTCTCGCTGTCTCCCTCGCAGTCTCTCTCGCTGTCACCCTCGCAGTTTCCCTCACAGTCTCGCAGTCTCCTTTGCAGTCTCTCTCGCTGTCTCTCTCTCGCTGTCTCTCTCTCGCTGTCTCCCTCGCAGTCTCCCTCGCTGTCTCCCTCGCTGTTTCCCTCACAGTCTCGCTGTCTCCCTCGCAGTCTCTCTCGAAGTCGCTCTCGCTTTCTCCCTCGCTGTCTCTCTCGCAGTCCTTCTCGCATTCTCTCTCGCTGTCTCCAGCGCTGTCTCCAGCGCTGTCTCCCTCGCCATCTCCCTCGCTGTCTCCCTCGCAGTTAGTCTCGCAGTCTCTCTCGCTGTATCCCTCGCTGTATCCCTCGCTGTCTCCCTCACAGTCTCCCTCACAGTCTCTCTCGCAGTCTCTCTCGCAGTCTCTCTCGCTATCTCCCTCGCTATCTCCCTCGCTATCTCTCTCGCAGTCTCTCTCGCAGTCTCTCTCGCAGTCTCTCTCGCAGTCTCTCTCGCAGTCTCTCTCGCAGTCTCTCTCGCAGTCTTCCTCGCAGTCTTCCTCGCAGTCTTCCTCGCTATCTCTCTCGCAGTCTCTCTCGCAGTCTCTCTCGCAGTCTCTCTCGCAGTCTCTCTCGCAGTCTTCCTCGCAGTCTTCCTCGCAGTCTTCCTCGCAGTCTTCCCCGCAGTCTTCCTCGCAGTCTTCCTCGCAGTCTTCCTCGCAGTCTTCCTCGCAGTCTTCCTCGCAGTCTTCCTCCCAGTCTCCCTCGCTGTCTCCCTCGCTGTCTCCCTCGCTGTCTCTCTTGCAGTCTCTCTTGCAGTCTCTCTTGCTGTCTCTCTTGATGTCTCCCTCGCAGTCTCCCTCGCAGTCTCCCTCGCAGTCTCCCTCGCAGTCTCCCTCGCAGTCTCCCTCGCAGTCTCCCTCGCAGTGTCCCTCGCAGTCTCCCTCGCAGTCTCCCATGCAGTCTCCCTCGCAGTCTCTCTCGCAGTCTCTCTCGCAGTCTCTCTCGCAGTCTCCCTCGCTGTCTCCCTCGCTGTCTCCCTCGCTGTCTCCCTCGCTGTCTCCCTCGCTGTCTCCCTCGCTGTCTCCCTCGCTGTCTCCCTCGCCGCCTCCCTCGCCGCCTCCCTCGCCGTCTCCCTCGCAGTCACTCTCTCTGTATCCCCCGCTGTCTCTCTCGCTATCTCCGTAGCAGTCTCTCTTGCTGTCTCCCTCGCTGTCTCCCTCGCTGTCTCCCTCGCTGTCTCCCTCGCTGTCTCCCTCGCTGTCTCCCTCGCTGTCTCCCTCGCTGTCTCCCTCGCTGTCGCTGTCTCTGTCGCTGTCTCTCTCGCAGTCTCCCTCGCTGTCTCCCTCGCTATCTCCCTCGCTGTCTCACGCGATCTCTCTCACATTCTATCTCGTTGTCTCCCTCGCAGTCTCTCTCGCTGTGTCCCTCGCAGTCTCTCTCGCAGTCTCTATTGCTGTCTCTCTCGCTGTGTCCCTCGCTGTCTCCCTCGCTGTCTCCCTCGCTGTCTCCCTCGCTGTCTCCCTCGCTGTCTCCCTCGCTGTCTCCCTCGCTGTCTCTCTCGAAGTCTCTCTCGCTGTCTCTCTCGAAGTCTCTCTCGCTGTCTCCCTCGCTGTCTCCCTCGCTGTCTCCCTCGCTGTCTCCCTCGCTTTCTCTCTCGCTTTCTCCCTCGCTCTCTCCCTTGCAGTCTCTCTCGCAGTCTCTCTCGCAGTCTCTCTCGCAGTCTCCCTCGCAGTCTCCCTCGCAGTCTCCCTCCCAGTCTCTCTCGCAGTCTCTCTCGCTGTCTCTCTCGCTGTCTCCCTCGCTGTCTCCCTCGCTGTCTCCCTCGCTGTCTCCCTCGCTGTCTCCCTCGCTGTCTCCCTCGCTGTCTCCCTCGCTGTCTCCCTCGCTGTCTCCCTCGCTGTCTCCCTCGCTGTCTCCCTCGCTCTCTCCCGCAGTCTCTCTCGCAGTCTCTCTCGCAGTCTCTCTCGCAGTCTCCGTCGCAGTCTCTCTCGCAGTCTCTCTCGCAGTCTCTCTCGCAGTCTCTCTCGCAGTCTCCCTGGCAGTCTCCCTGGCAGTCTCTCTCGCAGTCTCTCTCGCAGTCTCTCTCGCAGTCTCTCTCGCAGTCTCCCTCGCAGTCTCTCTCGCAGTCCCCTCGCTGTCTCCCTCGCTGTTTCCCTCACAGTCTCTCTCGCTGTCTCCCTCGCAGTCTCTCTCGAAGTCGCTCTCGCTTTCTCCCTCGCTGTCTCTCTCGCATTCTCTCTCGCTGTCTCCAGCGCTGTCTCCCTCGGTGTCTCCCTCGCTGTCTCCCACGCAGTCTCTCTCGCTGTCTCTCAAGCGCTCTCTCTCGCAGTCTCTCTCGCTGTCTCCCTCGCAGTCTCCCTCGCTGTCTCCCTCGCTGTCTCCCTCGCTGTCTCCCTCGCTGTCTCCCTCGCTGTGTCCCTCGCTGTGTCCCTCGCTGTGTCCCTCGCTGTGTCCCTCGCTGTCTCTCTCGCAGTTTCCCTTGCTGTCTCTCTCGCTGTCTCTCTCGCAGTTTCCCTCGCTGTCTCCCTCGCTGTCTCCCTCGCTGTCTCCCTCGCTGTCTCCCTCGCTGTCTCCCTCGCTGTCTCCCTCGCTGTCTCCCTCGCTGTCTCCCTCGCAGTCTCCCTCGCAGTCTCCCTCGCAGTCTCCCTCGCAGTCTCCCTCGCAGTCTCCCTCGCAGTCTCTCTCGCAGTCTCTCTCGCAGTCTCTCTCGCAGTCTCTCTCGCAGTCTCTCTCGCAGTCTCCCTCGCTGTCTCCCTCGCTGTCTCCCTCGCCGTCTCCCTCGCAGTCACTCTCTCTGTATCCCCCGCTGTCGCTGTCTCTGTCGCTGTCTCTGTCGCTGTCTCTGTCGCTGTCTCTGTCGCTGTCTCTGTCGCTGTCTCTGTCGCTGTCTCCCTCTCTGTCTCCCTCGCTGTCTCCCTCGTCGTCTTCCTCGTCGTCTCCCTCGTCGTCTCCCTCGTCGTCTCCCTCGTCGTCTCCCTCGACGTCTCCCTCGCAGTCTCCCTCGCAGTCTCTCTCGCAGTCTCTCTCGCAGTCTCTCTCGCTGTCTCTCTCGCTGTCTCTCTCGCTGTCTCTCTCAATGTACTCTCGCAGTCTCTCTCGCAGTCTCTCTCGCAGTCTCTCTCGCTGTCTCCCTCGCTATCTCTCTCGCTGTCTCCCTTGCAGTCTCCCTCGCAGTCTCTCTCGCTTTCTCCCTCGCAGTCTCTCTCGCAGTCTCTCTCGCTGTCGCTGTCTCTGTCGCTGTCTCTCTCGCAGTCTCCCTCGCTGTCTCCCTCGCTATCTCCCTCGCTGTCTCTCTCGCTGTCTCCCTTGCAGTCTCCCTCGCAGTCTCTCTCGCTTTCTCCCTCGCAGTCTCTCTCGCTTTCTCCCTCGCAGTCTCTCTCGCAGTCTCTCTCGCAGTCTCTCTCGCAGTCTCTCTCGCAGTCTCTCTCGCAGTCTCTCTCGCAGTCTCTCTCGCAGTCTCTCTCGCAGTCTCTCTCGCAGTCTTCGTCGCAGTTTCTCTCGCTGTCTCCCTCGCTGCCTCCCACGGTGTCTCCCTCGCAGTCTCTCTTGCAGTCTCTCTTGCTGTCTCCCTCGCTGTGTCTCTCGCTCTCTCCCTCGCTCTCTCCCTCGCAGTCTCCCTCGCTGTCTCCCTCGCTATCTCCCTCGCTGTCTCCCTCGCTGTCTCACGCGATCTCTCTCACATTCTCTCTCGTTGTCTCCCTCGCAGTCTCTCTCGCTGTGTCCCTCGCAGTCTCTGTTCGCTGTCTCTGTCACTGTCTCCCTCGCTGTCTCCCTCGCTGTCTCCCTCGCTGTCTCCCTCGCTGTCTCCCTCGCTGTCTCCCTCGCTGTCTCCCTCGCTGTCTCCCTCGCAGTCTCCCTCGCAGTCTCTCTCGAAGTGTCTCTCGCTGTCTCCCTCGCAGTCTCCCTCGCTGTCTCCCTCGCTTTCTCTCTCGCTGTCTCCCTCGCTTTCTCTCTCGCTTTCTCTCTCGCTGTCTCCCTCGCTTTCTCTCTCGCTTTCTCCCTCGCTCTCTCCCTCGCAGTCTCCCTCGCTGTCTCCCTCGCTGTCTCCCTCGCTGTCTCCCTCGCCGTCTCCCTCGCAGTCACTCTCTCTGTATCCCTCGCTGTCTCCCTCGCTGTCTCCCTCGCTGTCTCCCTCGCTGTCTCCCTCGCTGTCTCCCTCGCTTTCTCTCTCGCTGTCTCCCTCGCTTTCTCTCTCGCTTTCTCCCTCGCTATCTCCCTCGAGGTCTCTCTCTCTGTCTCTCTCACTGTCTCTCTCGCTGTCTCTCTCGCTGTCTCTCTCGCTGTCTCTCTCAATGTACTCTCGCTGTCTCCCTCGCTGTCTCCCTCGCTGTCTCCCTCGCTGTCTCCCTCGCTGTATCTCTCGCAGTCTCTCTCGCAGTCTCTCTCGCAGTCTCTCTCGCTGTCTCCCTCTCAGTCTCTCTCGCAGTCTCTCTCGCCGTCTCTCTCGCCGTCTCTCTCGCCGTCTCTCTCTCCGTCTCTCTCTCCGTCTCTCTCTCCGTCTCTCTCTCCGTCTCTCTCTCCGTCTCTCTCTCCGTCTCTCTCGCCGTCTCTCTCGCCGTCTCTCTCGCCGTCTCCCTCGCAGTCTCCCTCGCAGTCTCCCTCGCAGTCTCCCTCGCAGTCTCCCTCGCAGTCTCCCTCGCAGTCTCCCTCGCAGTCTCCCTCGCAGTCTCCCTCGCAGTCTCCATTGCAGTCTCCCACACAGTCTCTGTCGCTTTCTCCCTCGCTTTCTCCCTCGCTTTCTCCCTCGCAGTCTCTCTCGCAGTCTCTCTCGCAGTCTCTCTCGCAGTCTCTCTCGCTGTCCCTCTCGCTGTCCCTCTCGCAGTCTCTCTCGCAGTCTCTCTCGCTGTCTCCCTCGCAGTCTCTCTCGCTGTCTCCCTCGCTGTTTCCCTCACAGTCTCGCAGTCTCCTTTGCAGTCTCTCTCGCTGTCTCTCTCTCGCTGTCTCTCTCTCGCTGTCTCCCCCGCAGTCTCCCTCGCAGTCTCTCTCGCAGTCTCTCTCGCAGTCTCTCTCGCTGTCCCTCTCGCAGTCTCTCTCGCAGTCTCTCTCGCAGTCTTTCTCGCAGTCTTTCTCGCTGTCTCTCTCGCAGTCTCTCTCGCTGTCTCCCTCGCAGTCTCTCTCGCTGTCTCCCTCGCTGTTTCCCTCACAGTCTCGCAGTCTCCTTTGCAGTCTCTCTCGCTGTCTCTCTCTCTCCGTCTCTCTCTCCGTCTCTCTCTCCGTCTCTCTCTCCGTCTCTCTCTCCGTCTCTCTCTCCGTCTCTCTCTCCGTCTCTCTCGCCGTCTCTCTCGCCGTCTCTCTCGCCGTCTCTCTCGCCGTCTCTCTCGCAGTCTCTCTCGCAGTCTCTCTCGCAGTCTCCCTCGCAGTCTCCCTCGCAGTCTCCCTCGCAGTCTCCCTCGCAGTCTCCCTCGCAGTCTCCCTCGCAGTCTCGTTCGCAGTCTCCCTCGCAGTCTCCCTCACAGTCTCTCTCGCTGTCTCCATTGCAGTCTCCCACACAGTCTCTGGCGCTTTCTCCCTCGCTTTCTCCCTCGCTTTCTCCCTCGCTTTCTCCCTCGCTTTCTCCCTCGCAATCTCTCTCGCAGTCTCTCTCGCAGTCTCTCTCGCTGTCCCTCTCGCAGTCTCTCTCGCAGTCTCTCTCGCAGTCTCTCTCGCTGTCTCCCTCGCAGTCTCTCTCGCTGTCTCCCTCGCTGTTTCCCTCACAGTCTCGCAGTCTCCTTTGCAGTCTCTCTCGCTGTCTCTCTCTCGCTGTCTCTCTCTCGCTGTCTCCCTCGCAGTCTCCCTCGCTGTCTCCCTCGCTGTTTCCCTCACAGTCTCGCTGTCTCCCTCGCAGTCTCTCTCGAAGTCGCTCTCGCTTTCTCCCTCGCTGTCTCTCTCGCAGTCCTTCTCGCATTCTCTCTCGCTGTCTCCAGCGCTGTCTCCAGCGCTGTCTCCCTCGCCATCTCCCTCGCTGTCTCCCTCGCAGTTAGTCTCGCAGTCTCTCTCGCTGTATCCCTCGCTGTATCCCTCGCTGTCTCCCTCACAGTCTCCCTCACAGTCTCTCTCGCAGTCTCTCTCGCAGTCTCTCTCGCTATCTCCCTCGCTATCTCCCTCGCTATCTCCCTCGCTATCTCTCTCGCAGTCTCTCTCGCAGTCTCTCTCGCAGTCTCTCTCGCAGTCTCTCTCGCAGTCTCTCTCGCAGTCTCTCTCGCAGTCTCTCTCGCAGTCTCTCTCGCAGTCTTCCTCGCAGTCTTCCTCGCTATCTCTCTCGCAGTCTCTCTCGCAGTCTCTCTCGCAGTCTCTCTCGCAGTCTCTCTCGCAGTCTTCCTCGCAGTCTTCCTCGCAGTCTTCCTCGCAGTCTTCCTCGCAGTCTTCCCCGCAGTCTTCCTCGCAGTCTTCCTCGCAGTCTTCCTCCCAGTCTCCCTCGCTGTCTCCCTCGCTGTCTCCCTCGCTGTCTCTCTTGCAGTCTCTCTTGCAGTCTCTCTTGCAGTCTCTCTTGCTGTCTCTCTTGCTGTCTCCCTCGCAGTCTCCCTCGCAGTCTCCCTCGCATTCTCCCTCGCAGTCTCCCTCGCAGTCTCCCTCGCAGTCTCCCATGCAGTCTCCCTCGCAGTCTCTCTCGCAGTCTCCCTCGCAGTCTCCCTCGCAGTCTCCCTCGCAGTCTCCCTCGCAGTCTCCCTCGCAGTCTCCCTCGCAGTCTCCCTCGCTGTCTCCCTCGCTGTCTCCCTCGCTGTCTCCCTCGCCGCCTCCCTCGCCGTCTCCCTCGCCGTCTCCCTCGCAGTCACTCTCTCTGTATCCCCCGCTGTCTCTCTCGCTATCTCCGTAGCAGTCTCTCTCGCTGTCTCCCTCGCTGTCTCCCTCGCTGTCTCCCTCGCTGTCGCTGTCTCTGTCGCTGTCTCTCTCGCAGTCTCCCTCGCTGTCTCCCTCGCTATCTCCCTCGCTGTCTCCCTCGCTGTCTCACGCGATCTCTCTCACATTCTATCTCGTTGTCTCCCTCGCAGTCTCTCTCGCTGTGTCCCTCGCAGTCTCTCTCGCAGTCTCTATTGCTGTCTCTCTCGCTGTGTCCCTCGCTGTCTCCCTCGCTGTCTCCCTCGCTGTCTCCCTCGCTGTCTCCCTCGCTGTCTCTCTCGAAGTCTCTCTCGCTGTCTCCCTCGCTGTCTCCCTCGCTGTCTCCCTCGCTTTCTCTCTCGCTTTCTCCCTCGCTCTCTCCCTTGCAGTCTCTCTCGCAGTCTCTCTCGCAGTCTCTCTCGCAGTCTCTCTCGCAGTCTCCCTCGCAGTCTCCCTCGCAGTCTCTCTCGCAGTCTCTCTCGCAGTCTCTCTCGCTGTCTCTCTCGCTGTCTCCCTCGCTGTCTCCCTCGCTGTCTCCCTCGCTGTCTCCCTCGCTGTCTCCCTCGCTGTCTCCCTCGCTTTCTCCCTCGCTCTCTCCCGCAGTCTCTCTCGCAGTCTCTCTCGCAGTCTCTCTCGCAGTCTCTCTCGCAGTCTCTCTCGCAGTCTGTCTCGCAGTCTCCCTCGCAGTCTCCCTCGCTGTCTCCCTCGCTGTCTCCCTCGCTGTCTCCCTCGCTGTCTCCCTCGCCGTCTCCCTCGCCGTCTCCCTCGCAGTCACTCTCTCTGTATCCCCCGCTGTCGCTGTCTCTGTCGCTGTCTCTGTCGCTGTCTCTGTCGCTGTCTCTGTCGCTGTCTCTGTCGCTGTCTCTGTCGCTGTCTCTGTCGCTGTCTCTGTCGCTGTCTCTGTCGCTGTCTCCCTCTCTGTCTCCCTCTCTGTCTCCCACTCTGTCTCCCTCGCTGTCTCCCTCGCCGTCTCCCTCGTCGTCTCCCTCGTCGTCTCCCTCGTCGTCTCCCTCGTCGTCTCCCTCGTCGTCTCCCTCGTCGTCTCCCTCGTCGTCTCCCTCGACGTCTCCCTCGCAGTCTCTCTCGCAGTCTCTCTCGCAGTCTCTCTCGCAGTCTCTCTCGCAGTCTCTCTCGCTGTCTCTCTCGCTGTCTCTCTCGCTGTCTCTCTCGCTGTCTCTCTCGCTGTCTCTCTCGCTGTCTCTCTCGCTGTCTCTCTCAATGTACTCTCGCAGTCTCTCTCGCAGTCTCTCTCGCAGTCTCTCTCGCAGTCTCTCTCGCAGTCTCTCTCGCAGTCTCTCTCGCAGTCTCTCTCGCAGTCTCTGTCGCAGTCTCTCTCGCAGTCTCTCTCGCAGTCTCTCTCGCAGTCTCTCTCGCTGTCTCTCTCGCTGTCTCCCTCTCAGTCTCTCTCGCTCTCTCTCTCGCAGTCTCCCTCGCAGTCTCCCTCGCAGTCTCCCTCGCAGTCTCCCTGACAGTCTCTCTCGCTGTCTCCATTGCAGTCTCCCACACAGTCTCTGTCGCTTTCTCCCTCGCTTTCTCCCTCGCAGTCTCTCTCGCAGTCTCTCTCGCAGTCTCTCTCGCAGTCTCTCTCGCTGTCCCGCTCGCAGTCTCTCTCGCAGTCTCTCTCGCAGTCTCTCTCGCAGTCTCTCTCGCAGTCTCTCTCGCTGTCTCCCTCGCAGTCTCTCTCGCAGTCTCCTTTGCAGTCTCTCTCGCTGTCTCTCTCGCTGTCTCCCTCGCAGTCTCCCTCGCAGTCTCCCTCGCAGTCTCCCTCGCAGTCTCCCTCGCAGTCTCCCTCGCAGTCTCCCTCGCTGTCTCTCTCGCTGTCTCTCTCGCTGTCTCCCTCACAGTCTCCCTCGCTGTCTCCCTCGCTGTCTCTCACGCAGTCGCTCTCACTTTCTCCCTCGCTGTCTCTCTCGCAGTCCTTCTCGCAGTCTCTGTTGCTATCTCCCTCGCTGTCTCCCTCGCTGTCTCCCTCGCTGTCTCCCTCGCTGTCTCCCTCGCAGTCTCCCTCGCAGTCTCCCTCGCAGTCTCCCTCGCAGTCTCTCTCGCAGTCTCTCTCGCAGTCTCTCTCGCAGTCTCTCTCGCAGTCTCTCTCGCTGTCTCCCTCGCTGTCTCCCTCGCTGTCTCCCTCGCTTTCTCCCTCGCTTTCTCCCTCGCTGTCTCCCTCGCTGTCTCTCTCGCTGTCTCTGTCGCAGTCTCTCTCGCAGTCTCCCTCGCTGTCTCCCTCGCTCTATCCCTCGCTCTATCCCTCGCTGTATTACTCGCAGTCTCCCTCGCAGTCTCCCTCGCAGTCTCTCTCGCAGTCTCTCTCGCAGTCTCCCTCGCAGTCTCCCTCGCAGTCTCCCTCGCAGTCTCCCTCACAGTCTCTCTCGCTGTCTCTCTCGCTGTCTCTCTCGCTGTCTCCCTCGCAGTCTCTCTCGCAGTCTCTCGCAGTCTCTCTCGCAGTCTCTCTCGCAGTCTCTCTCGCTGTCCCTCTCGCAGTCTCTCTCGCAGTCTCTCTCGCTGTCTCCCTCGCTGTCTCCCTCGCTGTCTCCCTCGCTGTCTCCCTCGGTGTCTCCCTCGCTCTATCCCTCGCTCTATCCATCGCTGTATCTCTCGCTGTATCTCTCGCAGTCTCTCTCGCAGTCTCTCTCGCAGTCTCTCTCGCAGTCTCTCTCGCAGTCTCTCTCGCAGTCTCTCTCGCAGTCTCTCTCGCAGTCTCTCTCGCAGTCTTCCACGCAGTCTTCCTCGCAGTCTTCCTCGCTATCTCTCTCGCAGTCTCTCTCGCAGTCTCTCTCGCAGTCTCTCTCGCAGTCTCTCTCGCAGTCTTCCTCGCAGTCTTCCTCGCAGTCTTCCTCGCAGTCTTCCCCGCAGTCTTCCTCGCAGTCTTCCTCGCAGTCTTCCTCGCAGTCTTCCTCCCAGTCTCCCTCGCTGTCTCCCTCGCTGTCTCTCTTGCAGTCTCTCTTGCAGTCTCTCTTGCAGTCTCTCTTGCTGTCTCTCTTGCTGTCTCCCTCGCAGTCTCCCTCGCAGTCTCCCTCGCATTCTCCCTCGCAGTCTCCCTCGCAGTCTCCCTCGCAGTCTCCCATGCAGTCTCCCTCGCAGTCTCTCTCGCAGTCTCCCTCGCAGTCTCCCTCGCAGTCTCCCTCGCAGTCTCCCTCGCTGTCTCCCTCGCTGTCTCCCTCGCTGTCTCCCTCGCCGCCTCCCTCGCCGTCTCCCTCGCCGTCTCCCTCGCAGTCACTCTCTCTGTATCCCCCGCTGTCTCTCTCGCTATCTCCGTAGCAGTCTCTCTCGCTGTCTCCCTCGCTGTCTCCCTCGCTGTCTCCCTCGCTGTTGCTGTCTCTGTCGCTGTCTCTCTCGCAGTCTCCCTCGCTGTCTCCCTCGCTATCTCCCTCGCTGTCTCCCTCGCTGTCTCACGCGATCTCTCTCACATTCTATCTCGTTGTCTCCCTCGCAGTCTCTCTCGCTGTGTCCCTCGCAGTCTCTCTCGCAGTCTCTATTGCTGTCTCTCTCGCTGTGTCCCTCGCTGTCCCTCTCGCAGTCTCTCACGCTTTCTCCCTCGCTCTCTCCCTCGCTCTCTCCCTCGCAGTCTCTCTCGCAGTCTCGCTCGCTGTCTCCCTCGCAGTCTCCCTCGCTGTTTCCCTCGCTGTCTACCTCGCTCTCTCTCTCGCTGTCACCCTCACTGTCACCCTCGCTGTCTCCCTCGCTGTCTCCCTCGCTGTCTCCCTCGCTGTCTCCCTCGCAGTCTCCCTCACTATCCCTCTCGCAGTCTCTCTCGCTGTCTCCCTCACAGTCTCTCTCGCTGTCTCCCTTGCAGTCTCCCACACAGTCTCTCACGCTTTCTCCCTCGCTTTCTCCCTCGCTTTCTCCCTCGCTTTCTCCCTCGCCGTCTCTCTCGCAGTCTCTCTCGCTGTCCCTCTCGCTGTCCCTCTCGCTGTCCCACTCGCAGTCTCCCTCGCAGTCTCTCTCGCAGTCTCCTTTGCAGTCTCTCTCGCTGTCTCTCTCGCTGTCTCTCTCGCTGTCTCTCTCGCTGTCTCTCTCGCTGTCTCTCTCGCTGTCTCTCTCGCTGTCTCTCTCGCAGTCTCCCTCGCAGTCTGCCTCGCAGTTTCCCTCGCAGTCTCTTTCGCTGTCTCCCTCACAGTCTCTTTCGCTGTCTCCCTCGCAGTCTCTCTCGCAGTCGCTCTCACTTTCTCCCTCGCTGTCTCTCTCGCAGTCCTTCTCGCAGTCCTTCTCGCAGTCTCTCTCGCTGTCCCTCTCGATGTCCCTCTCGCTGTCTCTCTCGCTGTCTCCCTCGTTGTCTCCCTCGCTGTCTCCCTCGCTGTCTCCCTCGCTGTCTCCCACGCTGTCTCCCTCGCAGTCTCCCTCGCAGTCTCCCTCGCAGTCTCCCTCGCAGTCTCCCTCGCAGTCTCCCTCGCTCTATCCCTCGCTCTATCCCTCGCTGTATCTCTCGCAGTCTCTCTCGCAGTCTCTCTCGCAGTCTCTCTCGCAGTCTCTCTCGCAGTCTCTCTCGCAGTCTCTCTCGCAGTCTCTCTCGCTGTCTCCCTCTCAGTCTCTCTCACTCTCTCTCTCGCAGTCTCTCTCGTCGTCTCCCTCGCAGTCTCTCTCGCAGTCTCTCTCGCAGTCTCTTTCGCAGTCTCTTTCGCAGTCTCCCTCGCAGTCTCCCTCGCAGTCTCCCTCGCAGTCTCCCTCACAGTCTCTCTCGCTGTCTCCATTGCAGTCTCCCACACAGTCTCTGTCGCTTTCTCCCTCGCTTTCTCCCTCGCAGTCTCTCTCGCAGTCTCTCTCGCAGTCTCTCTCGCAGTCTCTCTCGCAGTCTCTCTCGCAGTCTCTCTCGCAGTCTCTCTCGCTGTCCCTCTCGCAGTCTCTCTCGCAGTCTCTCTCGCAGTCTCTCTCGCTGTCTCCCTCGCAGTCTCTCTCGCAGTCTCCTTTGCAGTCTCTCTCGCTGTCTCCCTCGCAGTCTCCCTCGCTGTCTCCCTCGCAGTCTCTCTCGCAGTCTCCTTTGCAGTCTCTCTCGCTGTCTACCTCGCTGTCTCCCTCGCAGTCTCTCTCGCTGTCTCCCTCGCTGTCTCCCTCGCTGTTTCCCTCACAGTCTCCCTCGCTGTCTCCCTCGCTGTCTCCCTCGCTGTCTCCCTCGCAGTCTCTCACGCAGTCGCTCTCACTTTCTCCCTCGCTGTCTCTCTTGCAGTCCTTCCCGCAGTCTCTGTTGCTGTCTCCCTCGCTGTCTCCCTCGCTGTCTCCCTCGCTGTCTCCCTCGCTGTCTCCCTCGCTGTCTCCCTCGCTGTCTTCCACGCTGTCTTCCACGCTGTCTCCCTCGCAGTCTCCCTCGCAGTCTCCCTCGCAGTCTCCCTCGCAGTCTCTCTCGCTGTCTCCCTCGCTTTCTCTCTCGCTGTCTCTCTCGCTGTCTCTCTCGCTGTCTCTCTCGCAGTCTCTCTCGCTGTCTCTCTCGCAGTCTCTCTCGCAGTCTCTCTCGCAGTCTCTCTCGCAGTCTCTCTCGCTGTCCCTCTCGCAGTCTCTCTCGCAGTCTCTCTCGCAGTCTCTCTCGCAGTCTCTCTCGCTGTCTCCCTCGCAGTCTCTCTCGCAGTCTCCTTTGCAGTCTCTCTCGCTGTCTCTCTCGCTGTCTCCCTCGCAGTCTCCCTCGCAGTCTCCCTCGCAGTCTCCCTCGCAGTCTCCCTCGCAGTCTCCCTCGCAGTCTCTCTCGCTGTCTCCCTCGCTGTTTCCCTCACAGTCTCCCTCGCTGTCTCCCTCGCTGTCTCCCTCGCAGTCTCTCACGCAGTCGCTCTCACTTTCTCCCTCGCTGTCTCTCTTGCAGTCCTTCCCGCAGTCTCTGTTGCTGTCTCCCTCGCTGTCTCCCTCGCTGTCTCCCTCGCTGTCTCCCTCGCTGTCTCCCTCGCTGTCTCCCTCGCTGTCTCCCTCGCTGTATCCCTCGCTGTCTCCCTCGCTGTATCCCTCGCTGTCTCCCTCGCTGTCTCCCTCGCTGTCTCCCTCGCTGTCTCCCTCGCTGTCTCCCTCGCTGTCTCCCTCGCTGTCTTCCACGCTGTCTTCCACGCTGTCTTCCACGCTGTCTTCCACGCTGTCTCCCTCGCAGTCTCCCTCGCAGTCTCCCTCGCAGTCTCCCTCGCAGTCTCCCTCGCAGTCTCTCTCGCTGTCTCCCTTGCTTTCTCTCTCGCTGTCTCTCTCGCTGTCTCTCTCGCTGTCTCTCTCGCTGTCTCTCTCGCAGTCTCCCTCGCTGTCTCCCTCGCTGTCTCCCTCGCTGTCTCCCTCGCTGTCTCCCTCGCTGTCTCCCTCGCTGTCTCCCTCGCTGTGTCCCTCGCTGTGTCCCTCGCTCTCCCCCTCGCTCTCCCCCTCGCTCTCCCCCTCGCTCTCCCCCTCGCTCTCTCCCTCGCAGTCTCCCTCGCTGTCTCCCTCGCTGTCTCTCTCGCAGTCTCTCTCGCTGTCTCCCTCGCAGTCTCTCTCGCAGTCTCCCTCGCAGTCTCTCTCGCAGTCTCTCTCGCTGTCTCCCTCGCTGTCTCCCTCGCTGTCTCCCTCGCTGTCTCCCTCGCTGTCTCCCTCGCTGTCTCCCTCGCTGTCTCCCTCGCTGTCTCCCTCGCTGTCTCCCTCGCTGTCTCCCTCGCTGTCTCCCTCGCTGTGTCCCTCGCTGTGTCCCTCGCTCTCCCCCTCGCTCTCCCCCTCGCTCTCCCCCTCGCTCTCCCCCTCGCTCTCCCCCTCGCTCTCTCCCTCGCAGTCTCCCTCGCTGTCTCCCTCGCTGTCTCTCTCGCAGTCTCTCTCGCTGTCTCTCTCGCTGTCTCCCTCGCAGTCTCTCTCGCAGTCTCTCTCGCAGTCTCTCTCGCAGTCTCTCTCGTTGTCTCCCTTGCAGTCTCTCTCGCTGTGTCCCTCGCAGTCTCTCTCGCAGTCTCTATTGCTGCCTCTGTCGCTGTCTCCCTCGCTGTCTCCCTCGCTGTCTCCCTCGCTGTCTCCCTCGCTGTCTCCCTCGCTGTCTCCCTCGCTGTCTCCCTCGCTGTCTCCCTCGCTGCCTCCCTCGCAGTCTCTCTCGAAGTCTCTCTCGCTGTCTACCTCGCTGTCTCCCTCGCTGTCTCTCTCGCTGCCTCCCTCGCAGTCTCTCTCGAAGTCTCTCTCGCTGTCTACCTCGCTGTCTCTCTCGCTCTCTCTCTCGCCGTCTCCCTCGCCGTCTTAATCGCCGTCTCCCTCGCATTCTCTCTCGCAGTGTCTCTCGCTGTATCCCTCGCTGTCTCTCTCGCTATCTCCATAGCAGTCTCTCTCGCAGTTTCTCTCGCTTCCTCCCTCGCAGTCTCTCTCGCTGTCTCCCTCACAGTGTCTCTCGCTGTCTCTCTCACTGTCTCCCTCGCTGTCTCCCTCACAGTCTCTCTCGCTGTCTCCCTCGCTGTCTCCCTCGAGGTCTCTCTCGCAGTCTCTCTCGCAGTCTCTCTCGCAGTCTCTCTCGCAGTCTCTCTCGCAGTCTCTCTCGCTGTCTCTCTCGCTGTCTCTCTCGCTGACTCCCTCGCAGTTTCTATCGCTGTCTCCCTCGCAGTCTCTCTCGCTTTCTCCCTCGCTCTCTCCCTCGCAGTCTCTCTCGCAGTCTCTCTCGCAGTCTCTCTCGCAGTCTCTCTCGCTGTCTCCCTCGCAGTCTCCCTCGCTGTTTCCCTCGCTGTCTACCTCGCTCTCTCTCTCGCTGTCACCCTCGCTGTCACCCTCGCTGTCTCCCTCGCTGTCTCCCTCGCTGTCTCCCTCGCTGTCTCCCTCGCAGTCTCCCTCACTATCCCTCTCGCAGTCTCTCTCGCTGTCTCCCTCACAGTCTCTCTCGCTGTCTCCCTTGCAGTCTCCCACACAGTCTCTCACGCTTTCTCCCTCGCTTTCTCCCTCGCTTTCTCCCTCGCTGTCTCCCTCGCAGTCTCTCTCGCAGTCTCTCTCGCAGTCTCTCTCGCAGTCTCTCTCGCAGTCTCTCTCGCAGTCTCTCTCGCAGTCTCTCTCGCAGTCTCTCTCGCAGTCTCTCTCGCTGTCCCTCTCGCTTTCTCCCTCGCTCTCTCCCTCGCAGTCTCTCTCGCAGTCTCGCTCGCTGTCTCCCTCGCAGTCTCCCTCGCTGTTTCCCTCGCTGTCTACCTCGCTCTCTCTCTCGCTGTCACCCTCACTGTCACCCTCGCTGTCACCCTCGCTGTCTCCCTCGCTGTCTCCCTCGCTGTCTCCCTCGCAGTCTCCCTCACTATCCCTCTCGCAGTCTCTCTCGCTGTCTCCCTCACAGTCTCTCTCGCTGTCTCCCTTGCAGTCTCCCACACAGTCTCTCACGCTTTCTCCCTCGCTTTCTCCCTCGCTTTCTCCCTCGCTTTCTCCCTCGCTTTCTCCCTCGCTTTCTCCCTCGCAGTCTCCCTCGCAGTCTCTCTCGCAGTCTCCTTTGCAGTCTCTCTCGCTGTCTCTCTCGCTGTCTCTCTCGCTGTCTCTCTCGCAGTCTCCCTCGCAGTCTGCCTCGCAGTTTCCCTCGCAGTCTCTTTCGCTGTCTCCCTCACAGTCTCTTTCGCTGTCTCCCTCGCAGTCTCCCTCGCAGTCTCTCTCGCAGTCGCTCTCGCTGTCTCTCTCGCAGTCCTTCTCGCAGTCCTTCTCGCAGTCCTTCTCGCTGTCCCTCTCGATGTCCCTCTCGCTGTCTCTCTCGCTGTCTCTCTCGCTGTCTCTCTCGCTGTCTCCCTCGCTGTCTCCCTCGCTGTCTCCCTCGCTGTCTCCCTCGCTGTCTCCCTCGCTATCTCCCTCGCTGTCTCTCACGCTGTCTCCCACGCTGTCTCCCACGCTGTCTCCCACGCTGTCTCCCTCGCAGTCTCCCTCGCAGTCTCCCTCGCAGTCTCCCTCGCAGTCTCCCTCGCAGTCTCCCTCGCAGTCTCCCTCGCAGTCTCTCTCGCAGTCTCTCTCGCTGTCTCCCTCGCTTTCTCCCTCGCTGTCTCTCTCGCTGTCTCTCTCGCTGTCTCCCTCGCAGTCTCTCTCGCAGTCTCTCTCGCAGTCTCCAACGCTGTCTCCCTCGCTGTCTCCCTCGCTGTCTCCCTCGCTGTCTCCCTCGCTGTCTCCCTCGCTGTCTCCCTCGCTGTCTCCCTCGCTGTCTCCCTCGCTGTCTCCCTCGCTGTCTCCCACGCAGTCTCTCTCGCTGTCTCCCTCGCTGTCTCCCTCGCTGTCTCCCTCGCTGTCTCCCTCGCTGTCTCTCTCGCAGTCTCTCTCGCTGTCTCCCTCGCTGTGTGTCTCGCTCTCTCCCTCGCTGTCTCACGCGCTCTCTCTCGCAGTCTCTCTCGCTGTCTCCCTCACTGTGTCCCTCGCCGTCTCCCTCGCCGTCTCCCTCGCCGTCTCCCTCGCCGTCTCCCTCGCCGTCTCCCTCGCCGTCTCCCTCGCCGTCTCCCTCGCCGTCTCCCTCGCCGTCTCCCTCGCCGTCTCCCTCGCCGTCTCCCTCGCCGTCTCCCTCGCAGTCACTCTCTCTGTATCCCCGGCTGTCTCTCTCGCTATCTCCATAGCTGTCTCTGTCGCTGTCTCTGTCGCTGTCTCTGTCGCTGTCTCTGTCGCTGTCTCTGTCGCTGTCTCCCTCGCTGTCTCACTCGCTCTATCCCTCGCTGTATCTCTCGCAGTCTCTCTCGCAGTCTCTCTCACAGTCTCTCTCGCTGTCTCTCTCGCAGTCTCTCTCGCAGGCTCCCTCGCAGTCTCCCTCGCAGTCTCTCTCGCAGTCACTCTCGCAGTCACTCTCGCAGTCACTCTCGCAGTCTCTCTCACAGTCTCTCTCGCAGTCTCCCTCGCAGTCTCCCTCGCAGTCTCCCTCGCAGTCTCCCTCGCAGTCTCCCTCGCAGTCTCCCTCGCAGTCTCCCTCGCAGTCTCTCTCGCAGTCTCTCTCGCTGTCTCCCTCGCTGTTTCCCTCACATTCTCTCTCGCTGTCTGCCTCGCAGTCTCTCTCGAAGTCGCTCTCGCTTTCTCCCTCGCTGTCTCTCTCGCAGTCCTTCTCGCAGTCTCTCTCGCTGTCTCCCTCGCTGTCTCCCTCGCTGTCTCCCTCGCTGTCTCCCACGCAGTCTCTCTCGCTGTCTCTCTCGCTGTCTCTCTCGCTGTCTCCATCGCTTTCTCCATCGCTTTCTCCCTCGCTGTCTCTCTCGCTGTCTCTCTCGCTGTCTCTCTCGCTGTCTCTCTCGCTGTCTCTCTCGCTGTCTCTCTCGCTGTCTCTCTCGCTGTCTCTCTCGCTGCCTCTCTCGCTGCCTCTCTCGCTGCCTCTCTCGCTGTCTCCCTTGCAGTCTCTCTTGCAGTCTCTCTCGCTGTCTCCCTCGCTGTGTCTCTCGCTCTCTCCCTCGCTGTCTCCCTCGCCGTCTCACACGCTCTCTCTCGCAGTCTCTCTCGCTGTCTCCCTCACTGTGTCCCTCGCAGTCTCCCTCGCTGTTTCCCTCGCTGTTTCCCTCGCTGTCTCCCTCGCTGTCTCACTCGCTGTCTCCCTCGCTGTCTCCCTCGCTGTCTCCCTCGCTGTCTCCCTCGCTGTCTCCCTCGAGGTCTCTCTCGCAGTCTCTCTCGCAGTCTCTCTCGCTGTCTCTCTCGCTGTCTCTCTCGCTGTCTCTCTCGCTGACTCCCTCGCAGTTTCTATCGCTGTCTCCCTCGCAGTCTCTCTCGCTTTCTCCCTCGCTCTCTCCCTCGCAGTCTCTCTCGCAGTCTCTCTCGCAGTCTCTCTCGCAGTCTCTCTCGCAGTCTCTCTCGCAGTCTCCCTCGCTGTCTCCCTCGCTGTCTCCCTCGCTGTCTCCCTCGCTGTCTCCCTCGCAGTCTCCCTCGCTGTTTCCCTCGCTCTCTCTCTCGCTGTCTCCCTCGCTGTCTCCCTCGCTGTCTCCCTCGCTGTCTCCCTCGCTGTCTCCCTCGCAGTCTCCCTCACTATCCCTCTCGCAGTCTCTCTAGCAGTCTCTCTAGCAGTCTCTCTCGCTGTCTCCCTCACAGTCTCTCTCGCTGTCTCCCTTGCAGTCTCCCACACAGTCTCTCACGCATTCTCCCTCGCTTTCTCCCTCGCCGTCTCTCTCGCAGTCTCTCTCGCAGTCTCTCTCGCAGTCTCTCTCGCAGTCTCTCTCGCAGTCTCTCTCGCTGTCCCTCTCACAGTCTCCCTCGCAGTCTCCCTCGCAGTCTCTCTCGCAGTCTCCTTTGCAGTCTCTCTCGCTGTCTCTCTCGCTGTCTCTCTCGCTGTCTCTCTCGCTGTCTCTCTCGCTGTCTCTCTCGCTGTCTCTCTCGCTGTCTCTCTCGCTGTCTCTCTCGCAGTCTCCCTCGCAGTCTGCCTCGCAGTTTCCCTCGCAGTCTCTTTCGCTGTCTCCCTCGCTGTTTCCCTCACAGTCTCTTTCGCTGTCTCCCTCGCAGTCTCCCTCGCAGTCTCTCTCGCAGTCGCTCTCACTTTCTCCCTCGCTGTCTCTCTCGCAGTCCTTCTCGCAGTCCTTCTCGCTGTCTCTCTCGCTGTCTCTCTCGCTGTCTCCCTCGCTGTTTCCCTCGCTGTCTCCCTCGCTGTCTCCCTCGCTGTCTCCCTCGCTGTCTCCCTCGCTGTTTCCCTCGCTCTCTCTCTCGCTGTCTCCCTCGCTGTCTCCCTCGCTGTCTCCCTCGCTGTCTCCCTCGCAGTCTCCCTCACTATCCCTCTCGCAGTCTCTCTAGCAGTCTCTCTAGCAGTCTCTCTCGCTGTCTCCCTCACAGTCTCTCTCGCTGTCTCCCTTGCAGTCTCCCACACAGTCTCTCACGCATTCTCCCTCGCTTTCTCCCTCGCTTTCTCCCTCGCCGTCTCTCTCGCAGTCTCTCTCGCAGTCTCTCTCACAGTCTCTCTCGCAGTCTCTCTCGCAGTCTCTCTCGCTGTCCCTCTCACAGTCTCCCTCGCAGTCTCCCTCGCAGTCTCTCTCGCAGTCTCCTTTGCAGTCTCTCTCGCTGTCTCTCTCGCTGTCTCTCTCGCTGTCTCTCTCGCTGTCTCTCTCGCTGTCTCTCTCGCTGTCTCTCTCGCAGTCTCCCTCGCAGTCTGCCTCGCAGTTTCCCTCGCAGTCTCTTTCGCTGTCTCCCTCGCTGTTTCCCTCACAGTCTCTTTCGCTGTCTCCCTCGCAGTCTCCCTCGCAGTCTCTCTCGCAGTCGCTCTCACTTTCTCCCTCGCTGTCTCTCTCGCAGTCCTTCTCGCAGTCCTTCTCGCAGTCCTTCTCGCTGTCTCTCTCGCTGTCTCTCTCGCTGTCTCCCTCGCTGTTTCCCTCGCTGTCTCCCTCGCTGTCTCCCTCGCTGTCTCCCTCGCTGTCTCCCTCGCTGTCTCCCACGCTGTCTCCCACGCTGTCTCCCACGCTGTCTCCCACGCTGTCTCCCACGCTGTCTCCCACGCTGTCTCCCTCGCTGTCTCCCTCGCAGTCTCCCTCGCAGTCTCCCTCGCAGTCTCCCTCGCAGTCTCTCTCGCTGTCTCTCTCGCTGTCTCTCTCGCTGTCTCTCTCGCTGTCTCCCTCGCTTTCTCCCTCGCTTTCTCCCTCGCTGTCTCTCTCGCTGTCTCTCTCGCTGTCTCTCTCGCTGTCTCTCTCGCTGTCTCCCTCGCTGTCTCACTCGCAGTCTCTCTCGCAGTCTCTCTCGCAGTCTCTCTCGCAGTCTCTCTCGCAGTCTCTCTCGCAGTCTCTCTCGCTGTCTCTCTCGCTGTCTCTCTCGCTTTCTCTCTCGCTGTCTCTCTCGCTGTCTCCCTCGCTGTCTCCCTCGCTGTCTCCCTCGCTGTCTCCCTCGCTGTCTCCCTCGCTGTCTCCCTCGCTGTCTCCCTCGCTGTCTCCCTCGCTGTCTCCCTCGCTGTCTCCCTCGCTGTCTCCCTCGCTGTCTCCCTCGCTGTCTCTCTCGCTGTCTCTCTCGCTGTCTCTCTCGCTGTCTCCCTCGCTGTCTCCCTCGCTGTCTCTCTCGCTGTCTCTCTCGCTGCCTCTCTCGCTGCCTCTCTCGCTGTCTCTCTCGCTGTCTCCCTTGCAGTCTCTCTCGCAGTCTCTCTCGCTGTGTGTCTCGCTCTCTCGCTCGCTGTCTCACGCGCTATCTCCATAGCATTCTCTCTCACTGTCTCTGTCACTGTCTCTGTCGCTGTCTCTGTCGCTGTCTCTGTCGCTGTCTCCGTCGCTGTCTCCGTCGCTGTCTCCCTCGCTGTCTCCCTCGCTGTCTCCCTCGCTGTCTCCCTCGCCGTCTCCCTCGCCGTCACCCTCGCCGTCTCCCTCGTCGTCTCCCTCTTCGTCTCCCTGGCCGTCTCCCTGGCCGTCTCTCTCGCAGTCTCTCTCGCTGTCTCTCTCGCTGTCTCTCTCGCTGTCTCTCTCAATGTACTCTCTCAATGTACTCTCGCTGTCTCCCTCGCTGTCTCACTCTCTCTATCCCTCGCTGTATCTCTCGCAGTCTCTCTCGCAGTCTCTCTCACAGTCTCTCTCGCTGTCTCTCTCGCAGTCTCTCTCGCAGGCTCCCTCGCAGTCTCCCTCGCAGTCTCCCTCGCAGTCTCCCTCGCAGTCTCCCTCGCAGTCTCCCTCGCAGTCACTCTCGCAGTCTCCCTCGCAGTCTCCCTCGCAGTCTCCCTCGCAGTCTCCCTCGCAGTCTCCCTCGCAGTCTCCCTCGCAGTCTCCCTCGCAGTCTCCCTCGCAGTCTCTCTCGCTGTCTCCCTCGCTGTTTCCCTCACAGTCTCTCTCGCTGTCTGCCTCGCAGTCTCTCTCGAAGTCGCTCTCGCTTTCTCCCTCGCTGTCTCTCTCGCAGTCCTTCTCGCAGTCCTTCTCGCAGTCCTTCTCGCAGTCCTTCTCGCAGTCCTTCTCGCAGTCCTTCTCGCAGTCTCTCTCGCTGTCTCCAGCGCTGTCTCCCTCGCTGTCTCCCTCGCTGTCTCCCTCGCTGTCTCCCTCGCTGTCTCCCTCGCTGTCTCCCTCGCTGTCTCCCACGCAGTCTCTCTCGCTGTCTCTCTCGCTGTCTCCATCGCTTTCTCCCTCGCTGTCTCTCTCGCTGTCTCTCTCGCTGTCTCTCTCGCTGTCTCTCTCGCTGTCTCTCTCGCTGTCTCTCTCGCTGTCTCTCTCGCTGTCTCTCTCGCTGTCTCCCTTGCAGTCTCTCTTGCAGTCTCTCTCGCTGTCTCCCTCGCTGTCTCCCTCGCTGTCTCCCTCGCTGTCTCCCTCGCTGTGTCTCTCGCTCTCTCCCTCGCTGTCTCCCTCGCTGTCTCCCTCGCTGTCTCCCTCGCTGTCTCCCTCGCTTTCTCCCTCGCCGTCTCTCTCGCAGTCTCTCTCGCAGTCTCTCTCGCAGTCTCTCTCGCTGTCCCTCTCGCAGTCTCTCTCGCTGTCCCTCTCGCAGTCTCTCTCGCTGTCCCACTCGCAGTCTCCCTCGCAGTCTCTCTCGCAGTCTCCTTTGCAGTCTCTCTCGCTGTCTCTCTCGCTGTCTCTCTCGCTGTCTCTCTCGCTGTCTCTCTCGCTGTCTCCCTCGCAGTCTGCCTCGCAGTTTCCCTCGCAGTCTCTTCTGCTGTCTCCCTCGCTGTTTCCCTCACAGTCTCTTTCGCTGTCTCCCTCGCAGTCTCCCTCGCAGTCTCTCTCGCAGTCGCTCTCACTTTCTCCCTCGCTGTCTCTCTCGCAGTCCTTCTCGCAGTCCTTCTCGCAGTCCTTCTCGCAGTCCTTCTCGCAGTCCTTCTCGCAGTCCTTCTCGCAGTCCTTCTCGCTGTCTCCCTCGCTGTCTCCCTCGCTGTCTCCCTCACTGTCTCCCTCGCTGTCTCCCACGCTGTCTCCCACGCTGTCTCCCACGCTGTCTCCCACGCTGTCTCCCACGCTGTCTCCCACGCTGTCTCCCTCGCAGTCTCCCTCGCAGTCTCCCTCGCACTCTCCCTCGCAGTCTCCCTCGCTGTCTCTCTCGCTGTCTCTCTCGCCTTCTCGCTCGCTGTCTCACTCTCTCTATCCCTCGCTGTATCTCTCGCAGTCTCTCTCGCAGTCTCTCTCACAGTCTCTCTCGCAGTCTCTCTCGCTGTCTCTCTCGCAGTCTCTCTCGCAGTCTCTCTCGCAGTCTCCCTCGCAGTCTCCCTCGCAGTCTCCCTCGCAGTCACTCTCGCAGTCACTCTCGCAGTCTCTCTCGCAGTCTCCCTCGCAGTCTCCCTCGCAGTCTCCCTCGCAGTCTCCCTCGCAGTCTCCCTCGCAGTCTCCCTCGCAGTCTCTCTCGCAGTCTCTCTCGCTGTCTCCCTCGCTGTCTCCCTCACAGTCTCTCTCGCTGTCTGCCTCGCAGTCTCTCTCGAAGTCGCTCTCGCTTTCTCCCTCGCAGTCCTTCTCGCAGTCTCTCTCGCTGTCTCCAGCGCTGTCTCCCTCGCTGTCTCCCTCGCTGTCTCCCTCGCTGTCTCCCTCGCTGTCTCCCTCGCTGTCTCCCACGCAGTCTCTCTCGCTGTCTCTCTCGCTGTCTCCATCGCTTTCTCCCTCGCTGTCTCTCTCGCTGTCTCTCTCGCTGTCTCTCTCGCTGTCTCTCTCGCTGTCTCTCTCGCTGTCTCTCTCGCTGTCTCCCTTGCAGTCTCTCTTGCAGTCTCTCTCGCTGTCTCCCTCGCTGTCTCCCTCGCTGTCTCCCTCCCTGTGTCTCTCGCTCTCTCCCTCGCTGTCTCCCTCGCTGTCTCCCTCGCTTTCTCCCTCGCCGTCTCTCTCGCAGTCTCTCTCGCCGTCTCTCTCGCAGTCTCTCTCGCAGTCTCTCTCGCAGTCTCTCTCGCTGTCTCTCTCGCTGTCTCTCTCGCTGTCTCTCTCGCTGTCTCTCTCGCTGTCTCTCTCGCTGTCTCTCTCGCTGTCTCCCTCGCAGTCTGCCTCGCAGTTTCCCTCGCAGTCTCTTTCGCTGTCTCCCTCGCTGTTTCCCTCACAGTCTCTTTCGCTGTCTCCCTCGCTGTCTCCCTCGCAGTCTCCCTCGCAGTCTCTCTCGCAGTCGCTCTCACTTTCTCCCTCGCTGTCTCTCTCGCAGTCCTTCTCGCAGTCCTTCTCGCAGTCCTTCTCGCTGTCTCTCTCGCTGTCTCCCTCGCTGTCTCCCTCGCTGTCTCCCTCGCTGTCTCCCTCGCTGTCTCCCTCGCTGTCTCCCTCGCTGTCTCCCTCGCTGTCTCCCTCGCAGTCTCCCTCGCAGTCTCCCTCGCAGTCTCCCTCGCAGTCTCCCTCGCTGTCTCCCTCGCTGTCTCTCTCGCTGTCTCCCTCGCTTTCTCCCTCGCTTTCTCCCTCGCTGTCTCTCTCGCTGTCTCCCTCGCAGTCTCCCTCGCAGTCTCCCTCGCAGTCTCTCTCGCAGTCTCTCTCGCTGTCTCTCTCGCTGTCTCTCTCGCTGTCTCTCTCGCTGTCTCTCTCGCTGTCTCTCTCGCTGTCTCTCTCGCTGTCTCCCTCGCTGTCTCCCTCGCTGTCTCCCACGCAGTCTCTCTCGCTGTCTCTCTCGCTGTCTCTCTCGCTGTCTCTCTCGCTGTCTCCATCGCTTTCTCCCTCGCTGTCTCTCTCGCTGTCTCTCTCGCTGTCTCTCTCGCTGCCTCTCTCGCTGTCTCTCTCGCTGTCTCCCTTGCAGTCTCTCTCGCAGTCTCTCTCGCTGTGTGTCTCGCTCTCTCGCTCGCTGTCTCACGCGCTATCTCCATAGCATTCTCTCTCACTGTCTCTGTCGCTGTCTCTGTCGCTGTCTCTGTCGCTGTCTCTGTCGCTGTCTCTGTCGCTGTCTCTGTCGCTGTCGCTGTCTCTGTCGCTGTCTCCCTCGCTGTCTCCCTCGCTGTCTCCCTCGTCGTCTCCCTCGCCGTCTCCCTCGCCGTCTCCCTCGCCGTCTCCCTGGCCGTCTCCCTGGCCGTGTCCCTGGCCGTGTCCCTAGCCGTGTCCCTGGCCGTCTCCCTGGCCGTCTCCCTGGCCGTCTCCCTGGCCGTCTCCCTGGCCGTCTCCCTGGCCGTCTCCCTGGCCGTCTCCCTGGCCGTCTCCCTGGCCGTCTCCCTGGCCGTCTCCCTGGCCGTCTCCCTGGCCGTCTCCCTGGCCGTCTCCCTGGCCGTCTCCCTGGCCGTCTCCCTGGCCGTCTCCCTGGCCGTCTCCCTGGCCGTCTCCCTGGCCGTCTCCCTGGCCGTCTCCCTGGCCGTCTCCCTGGCCGTCTCCCTGGCCGTCTCCCTGGCCGTCTCCCTGGCCGTCTCCCTGGCCGTCTCCCTGGCCGTCTCCCTGGCCGTCTCCCTGGCCGTCTCCCTGGCCGTCTCCCTGGCCGTCTCCCTGGCCGTCTCTCTCGCAGTCTCTCTCGCTGTCTCCCTCGCTGTCTCACTCTCTCTATCCCTCGCTGTATCTCTCGCAGTCTCTCTCGCAGTCTCTCTCGCTGTCTCTCTCGCAGTCTCTCTCGCAGGCTCCCTCGCAGTCTCCCTCGCAGTCTCTCTCGCAGTCTCTCTCGCAGTCACTCTCGCAGTCTCTCTCGCAGTCTCTCTCGCAGTCTCCCTCGCAGTCTCCCTCGCAGTCTCCCTCGCAGTCTCCCTCGCAGTCTCCCTCGCAGTCTCCCTCGCAGTCTCCCTCGCAGTCTCTCTCGCTGTCTCCCTCGCTGTTTCCCTCACAGTCTCTCTCGCTGTCTGCCTCGCAGTCTCTCTCGAAGTCGCTCTCGCTTTCTCCCTCGCTGTCTCTCTCGCAGTCCTTCTCGCAGTCTCTCTCGCTGTCTCCAGCGCTGTCTCCAGCGCTGTCTCCCTCGCTGTCTCCCTCGCTGTCTCCCTCGCTGTCTCCCACGCAGTCTCTCTCGCTGTCTCTCTCGCTGTCTCCATCGCTTTCTCCCTCGCTGTCTCTCTCGCTGTCTCTCTCGCTGTCTCTCTCGCTGTCTCTCTCGCTGTCTCCCTTGCAGTCTCTCTTGCAGTCTCTCTTGCAGTCTCACTTGCAGTCTCTCTCGCTGTCTCCCTCGCTGTCTCCCTCGCTGTCTCCCTCGCTGTCTCCCTCGCTGTCTCCCTCGCTGTCTCCCTCGCTGTCTCCCTCGCTGTCTCCCTCGCTGTGTCTCTCGCTCTCTCCCTCGCTGTCTCCCTCGCTGTCTCACACGCTCTCTCTCGCAGTCTCTCTCGCTGTCTCCCTCACTGTGTCCCTCGCAGTCTCCCTCGCTGTCTCCCTCGCTGTCTCCCTCATCGTCTCCCTCGCCGTCTCCCTTGCAGTCACTCTCTCTGTATCCCCGGCTGTCTCTCTCGCTATCTCCATAGCAGTCTCTCTCACTGTCTCCCTCGCTGTCTCTGTCGCTGTCTCTGTCGCTGTCTCTGTCGCTGTCTCTGTCGCTGTCTCTGTCGCTGTCTCTGTCGCTGTCTCTGTCGCTGTCTCTGTCGCTGTCTCTGTCGCTGTCTCTGTCGCTGTCTCTGTCGCTGTCTCCCTCGCCGTCTCCCTCGCAGTCTCTCTCGCTGTCTCTCTCAATGTACTCTCGCTGTCTCACTCACTGTCTCACTCGCTCTATCCCTCGCTGTATCCCTCGCTGTATCTCTCGCAGTCTCTCTCGCAGTCTCTCTCGCAGTCTCTCTCGCAGTCTCTCTCACAGTCTCTCTCGCAGTCTCTCTCACAGTCTCTCTCGCTGTCTCTCTCGCTGTCTCCCTCGCAGTCTCTCTCGCTCTCTCTCTCGCAGTCTCTCTCGCAGTCTCTCTCGCAGTCTCTCTCGCCGTCTCTCTCTCCATCTCTCTCGCCTTCTCTCTCGCCGTCTCTCTCGCAGTCTCCCTCGCTGTCTCCCTCGCTGTCTCCCTCGCTGTCTCCCTCGCTGTCTCCCTCGCTGTCTCCCTCGCTGTCTCCCTCGCTGTCTCCCTCGCAGTTTCTCTCGCAGTCTCTCTCGCAGTCTCCCTCGCTGTCTCCCTCGCTGTCTCCCTCGCTGTCTCCCTTGCAGTCTCCCACACAGTCTCTCACGCTTTCTCCCTCGCAGTCTCTCTCGCAGTCTCTCTCGCAGTCTCTCTCGCAGTCTCTCTCGCAGTCTCTCTCGCAGTCTCCCTAGCAGTCTCTCTCGCAGTCTCTCTCGCTGTCTTCCTCGCTGTGTCCCTCGCAGTCTCTCTCGCAGTCTCTCTCGCAGTCTTACTCGCAGTTTCTCTCGCTGTCTCCCTCGCTGCCTCCCACGCTGTCTCCCTCGCTGTCTCACGCGATCTCTCTCGCATTCTCTCTCGTTGTCTCCCTTGCAGTCTCTCTCGCTGTGTCCCTCGCAGTCTCCCTCGCTGTCTCCCTCGCTGTCTCCCTCGCTGTCTCCCTCGCTGTCTCCCTCGCTGTCTCCCTCGCTGTCTCCCTCGCTGTCTCCCTCGCTGTCTCCCTCGCTGTCTCCCTCGCTGTCTCCCTCGCTGTCTCTCTCGCAGTCTCTCTCGCTGTCTTCCTCGCTGTCTCCCTCGCTGTCTCCCTCGCTGTCTCCCTCGCTGTCTCCCTCGCTGCCTCCCTCGCTGCCTCCCTCGCAGTCTCTCTCGAAGTCTCTCTCGCTGTCTACCTCGCTCTCTCCCTCGCTCTCTCTCTCGCTCTCTCTCTCGCCGTCTCCCTCGCCGTCTTAATCGCTGTCTCCCTCGCATTCTCTCTCGCAGTGTCTCTCGCTGTCTCCCACGCAGTCTCCCACACAGTCTCTCATGCTTTCTCCCTCGCTTTCTCCCTCGCTTTCTCCCTCGCAGTCTCTCTCGCAGTCTCTCTCGCAGTCTCTCTCGCAGTCTCTCTCGCTGTCCCTCTCGCAGTCTCTCTCGCTGTCCCTCTCGCAGTCTCTCTCGCTGTCCCTCTCGCAGTCTCTCTCGCAGTCTCTCTCGCAGTCTCTCTCGCTGTCTCTCTCGCTGTCTCCCTCGCAGTCTCTCTCGCAGTCTCCTTTGCAGTCTCTCTCGCTGTCTCTCTCGCTGTCTCTCTCGCTGTCTCTCTCGCTGTCTCTCTCGCTGTCTCTCTCGCTGTCTCTCTCGCAGTCTCCCTCGCAGTCTGCCTCGCAGTCTCCCTCGCAGTCTCTCTCGTAGTCTCCTTTGCAGTCTCTCTCGCTGTCTCTCTCGCTGTCTCTCTCGCTGTGTCTCTCGCTGTCTCTCTCGCTGTCTCTCTCGCTGTCTCTCTCGCTGTCTCTCTCGCATTCTCTCTCGCATTCTCTCTCGCATTCTCTCTCGCAGTCTCCCTCGCAGTCTCCCTCGCAGTCTCCCTCGCAGTCTCTTTCGCTGTCTCCCTCGCTTTTTCCCTCACAGTCTCTTTCGCTGTCTCTCTCGCAGTCTCCCTCGCAGTCGCTATCACTTTCTCCCTCGCTGTCTCTCTCGCAGTCCTTCTCGCAGTCTCTCTCGCAGTCTCTCTCGCTGTCTCTCTCGCTGTCTCCCTCGCTGTCTCTCTCGCTGTCTCCCTCGCTGTCTCCCTCGCTGTCTCCCTCGCTGTCTCCCTCGCTGTCTCCCACGCTGTCTCCCTCGCAGTCTCCCTCGCAGTCTCCCTCGCAGTCTCCCTCGCAGTCTCCCTCGCAGTCTCCCTCGCAGTCTCCCTCGCAGTCTCTCTCGCTGTCTCCCTCGCTTTCTCCCTCGTTGTCTCCCTCGCTGTCTCCCTCGCTGTCTCTCTCGCTGTCTCCCTCGCAGTCTCTCTCGCTGTCTCCCTCGCTGTCTCCCTCGCTGTCTCCCTCGCTGTCTCCCTCGCTGTCTCCCTCACTGTCTCCCTCACTGTGTCCCTCGCTCTCTCCCTCGCAGTCTTCCTCACCGTCTCCCTCGCCGTCACTCTCGCAGTCTCTCTCGCTGTCTTCCTCGCAGTTTCTCTCGCTGTCTCCCTCGCTGTCTCCCTCGCTGCCTCCCTCGCTGTATCCCAAGCAGTCGCTCTCGCAGTCTCCCTCGCTGTCTCCCTCACTGCCTCCCTCGCTGTCTCCCTCGCTGTCTCCCTAGCAGTCGCTCTCGCAGTCTCTCTCGCTGTCTTCCTCGCTGTGTCCCTCGCAGTCTCTCTCGCAGTCTCTCTCGCAGTCTCTCTCGCAGTCTCTCTCGCAGCCTTACTCGCAGTTTCTCTCGCTGTCTCCCACGCTGTCTCCCTCGCTGTCTCACGCGATCTCTCTCGCATTCTCTCTCGTTGTCTCCCTTGCAGTCTCTCTCGCAGTCTCCCTCGTCGTCTCCCTGGCCGTCTCCCTGGCAGTCTCTCTCGCAGTCTCTCTCGCTGTCTCTCTCAATGTACTCTCGCTGTCTCCCTTGCAGTCTCTCTCGCTGTCTCCCTCACTGTGTCTCTCGCTCTCTCCCTCGCTGTCTCCCTCGCTGTCTCCCTCGCTGTCTCATGCGCTTTCTCTCGCAGTCTCTCTCGCAGTCTCCCTCGCTGTCTCCCTCGCTGTCTCCCTCGCTGTCTCCCTCGCTGTCTCCCTCGCTGTCTCCCTCGCTGTGTCCCTCGCTGTGTCCCTCGCTGTGTCCCTCGCTGTGTCCCTCGCTGTGTCCCTCGCTGTGTCCCTCGCTGTGTCCCTCGCTGTCTCTCTCGCTGTCTCTCTCGCAGTCTCCCTCGCAGTCTCCCTCGCTGTCTCCCTCGCTGTCTCCCTCGCTGTCTCCCTCGTCGTCTCCCTCGCCGTCTCCCTTGCAGTCACTCTCTCTGTATCCCCGGCTGTCTCTCTCGCTATCTCCATAGCAGTCTCTCTCACTGTCTCCCTCGCTGTCTCTGTCTCTGTCTCTGTCGCTGTCTCTGTCGCTGTCTCTGTCGCTGTCTCTGTCGCTGTCTCTGTCGCTGTCTCTGTCGCTGTCTCTGTCGCTGTCTCTGTCGCTGTCTCTGTCGCTGTCTCTGTCGCTGTCTCCCTCGCTGTCTCCCTCGCTGTCTCCCTCGCAGTCTCCCTCGTCGTCTCCCTGGCCGTCTCACTGGCCGTCTCACTGGCCGTCTCCCTGGCCGTCTCCCTGGCCGTCTCCCTGGCCGTCTCCCTGGCCGTCTCCCTGGCCGTCTCCCTGGCCGTCTCCCTGGCCGTCTCCCTGGCCGTCTCCCTGGCCGTCTCCCTGGCCGTCTCCCTGGCCGTCTCCCTGGCCGTCTCCCTGGCCGTCTCCCTGGCCGTCTCCCTGGCCGTCTCCCTGGCCGTCTCCCTGGCCGTCTCTCTCGCAGTCTCTCTCGCAGTCTCTCTCGCTGTCTCTCTCGCTGTCTCTCTCAATGTACTCTCGCTGTCTCCCTCGCTGTCTCACTCGCTCTATCCCACGCTGTATATCTCGCTGTCTCTCTCGCTGTCTCCCTCGCAGTCTCTCTCGCTCTCTCCCTCACTGTCTCTCTCGCCATCTCTCTCTCCATCTCTCTCGCCATCTCTCTCGCAGTCTCCCTCGCTGTCTCCCTCGCTGTCTCCCTCGCAGTCTCTCTCGCAATCTCTCTCGCAATCTCTCTCGCAGTCTCTCTCGCTGTCCCTCTCGCAGTCTCTCTCGCTGTCTCCCTCACTGTGTCCCTCGCAGTCTCCCTCGCTGTCTCCCTCGCTGTCTCCCTCGCTGTCTCCCTCATCGTCTCCCTCGCCGTCTCCCTTGCAGTCACTCTCTCTGTATCCCCGGCTGTCTCTCTCGCTATCTCCATAGCAGTCTCTCTCACTGTCTCTCTCGCTGTCTCCCTCGCTGTCTCTGTCGCTGTCTCTGTCGCTGTCTCTGTCGCTGTCTCTGTCGCTGTCTCTGTCGCTGTCTCTGTCGCTGTCTCTGTCGCTGTCTCTGTCGCTGTCTCTGTCGCTGTCTCCCTCGCCGTCTCCCTCGCAGTCTCTCTCGCAGTCTCTCTCGCAGTCTCTCTCGCAGTCTCTCTCGCTGTCTCTCTCAATGTACTCTCGCTGTCTCCCTCACTG
This sequence comes from Heterodontus francisci, assembly GCF_036365525.1. NCBI lineage: Eukaryota > Metazoa > Chordata > Chondrichthyes > Heterodontiformes > Heterodontidae > Heterodontus > Heterodontus francisci. Next base: position 161,328 of record NW_027141323.1, read on the forward strand.
TCTCACTCGCTCTATCCCTCGCTCTATCCCTCGCTGTATCTCTCGCAGTCTCTCTCGCAGTCTCTCTCGCAGTCTCTCTCGCAGTCTCTCTCGCAGTCTCTCTCACAGTCTCTCTCGCTGTCTCTCTCGCTGTCTCCCTCGCAGTCTCTCTCGCTCTCTCCCTCACTGTCTCTCTCGCAGTCTCTCTCGCCGTCTCTCTCTCCATCTCTCTCGCAGTCTCTCTCGCAGTCTCCCTCGCAGTCTCCCTCGCTGTCTCCCTCGCAGTCTCCCTCGCAGTCTCCCTCGCAGTCGCCCTCGCAGTCTCCCTCGCAGTCTCTCTCGCAGTCTCTCTCGCAGTCTCTCTCTCAGTCTCCCTCGCTGTCTCCCTCACAGTCTCTCTCGCTGTCTCCCTTGCAGTCTCCCACACAGTCTCTCACGCTTTCTCCCTCGCTTTCTCCCTCGCTTTCTCCCTCGCAGTCTCTCTCGCAGTCTCTCTCGCAGTCTCCCTCGCAGTCTCTCTCGCAGTCTCTCTCCCAGTCTCCCTCGCTGTCTCTCTCGCTGTCTCTCTCGCTGTCTCCCTCGCTGTCCCTCTCGCAGTCTCTCTCGCTGTCTCTCTCGCAGTCTCTCTCGCAGTCTCTCTCGCTGTCCCTCTCGCAGTCTCTCTCGCTGTCCCTCTCGCAGTCTCTCTCACTGTCTCCCTCGCAGTCTCCCTCGCTGTCTCTCTCGCTGTCTCTCTCGCTGTCTCTCTCGCTGTCTCTCTCGCAGTCTCCCTCGCAGTCTGCCTCGCAGTCTCCCTCGCAGTCTCTCTCGTAGTCTCCTTTGCAGTCTCTCTCGCTGTCTCTCTCGCTGTCTCTCTCGCTGTCTCTCTCGCTGTCTCTCTCGCTGTCTCTCTCGCATTCTCTCTCGCATTCTCTCTCGCAGTCTCCCTCGCAGTCTCCCTCGCAGTCTCTTTCGCTGTCTCCCTCGCTGTTTCCCTCAGAGTCTCTTTCGCTGTCTCCCTCGCAGTCTCTCTCGCAGTCGCTCTCACTTTCTCCCTCGCTGTCTCTCTCGCAGTCCTTCTCGCAGTCTCTCTCGCAGTCTCCCTCACTGTCTCCTTCACTGTCTCCCACGCTGTCTCCCACGCTGTCTCCCTCGCTGTCTCCCTCGCTGTCTCCCTCGCAGTCTCCCTCGCAGTCTCCCTCGCAGTCTCCCTCGCAGTCTCCCTCGCAGTCTCCCTCGCAGTCTCTCTCGCTGTCTCCCTCGCTTTCTCCCTCGCTGTCTCTCTCGCTGTCTCTCTCGCTGTCTCTCTCGCTGTCTCCCTCGCTGTCTCCCTCGCTGTCTCCCTCGCTGTCTCCCTCACTGTGTCCCTCGCTCTCTCCCTCGCAGTCTCCCTCGCCGTCTCCCTCGCCGTCTCTCTCGCAGTCTCTCTCGCTGTCTTCCTCGCAGTTTCTCTCGCTGTCTCCCTCGCTGCCTCCCTCGCTGTCTCCCTAGCAGTCGCTCTCGCAGTCTCTCTCGCTGTCTCCGTCGCTGTCTCCCTCACTGCCTCCCTCGCTGTCTCCCTAGCAGTCTCTCTCGCAGTCTCTCTCGCTGTCTTCCTCGCTGTGTCCCTCGCAGTCTCTCTCGCAGTCTCTCTCGCAGTCTTACTCGCAGTTTCTCTCGCTGTCTCCCTCGCTGCCTCCCACGCTGTCTCCCTCGCTGTCTCACGCGATCTCTCTCGCATTCTCTCTCGTTGTCTCCCTTGCAGTCTCTCTCGCTGTGTCCCTCGCAGTCTCTCTCGCAGTCTCCCTCGCTGTCTCCCTCGCTGTCTCCCTCGCTGTCTCCCTCGCTGTCTCCCTCGCTGTCTCCCTCGCTGTCTCCCTCGCTGTCTCCCTCGCTGTCTCCCTCGCTGTCTCCCTCGCTGTCTCCCTCGCTGTCTCCCTCGCTGCCTCCCTCGCTGCCTCCCTCGCAGTCTCTCTCGAAGTCTCTCTCGCTGTCTACCTCGCTCTCTCCCTCGCTCTCTCTCTCGCTCTCTCTCTCGCCGTCTCCCTCGCCGTCTTAATCGCTGTCTCCCTCGCATTCTCTCTCGCAGTGTCTCTCGCTGTCTCCCACGCAGTCTCCCACACAGTCTCTCATGCTTTCTCCCTCGCTTTCTCCCTCGCTTTCTCCCTCGCAGTCTCTCTCGCAGTCTCTCTCGCAGTCTCTCTCGCAGTCTCTCTCGCTGTCCCTCTCGCAGTCTCTCTCGCTGTCCCTCTCGCAGTCTCTCTCGCTGTCCCTCTCGCAGTCTCTCTCGCAGTCTCTCTCGCTGTCTCTCTCGCTGTCTCCCTCGCAGTCTCTCTCGCAGTCTCCTTTGCAGTCTCTCTCGCTGTCTCTCTCGCTGTCTCTCTCGCTGTCTCTCTCGCTGTCTCTCTCGCTGTCTCTCTCGCTGTCTCTCTCGCTGTCTCTCTCGCAGTCTCCCTCGCAGTCTGCCTCGCCGTCTCCCTCGCAGTCTCTCTCGTAGTCTCCTTTGCAGTCTCTCTCGCTGTCTCTCTCGCTGTCTCTCTCGCTGTGTCTCTCGCTGTCTCTCTCGCTGTCTCTCTCGCTGTCTCTCTCGCTGTCTCTCTCGCATTCTCTCTCGCATTCTCTCTCGCATTCTCTCTCGCAGTCTCCCTCGCAGTCTCCCTCGCAGTCTCCCTCGCAGTCTCTTTCGCTGTCTCCCTCGCTTTTTCCCTCACAGTCTCTTTCGCTGTCTCCCTCGCAGTCTCCCTCGCAGTCGCTCTCACTTTCTCCCTCGCTGTCTCTCTCGCAGTCCTTCTCGCAGTCTCTCTCGCAGTCTCTCTCGCTGTCTCTCTCGCTGTCTCCCTCGCTGTCTCTCTCGCTGTCTCCCTCGCTGTCTCCCTCGCTGTCTCCCTCGCTGTCTCCCTCGCTGTCTCCCACGCTGTCTCCCTCGCAGTCTCCCTCGCAGTCTCCCTCGCAGTCTCCCTCGCAGTCTCCCTCGCAGTCTCCCTCGCAGTCTCTCTCGCTGTCTCCCTCGCTTTCTCCCTCGTTGTCTCCCTCGCTGTCTCCCTCGCTGTCTCTCTCGCTGTCTCCCTCGCAGTCTCTCTCGCTGTCTCCCTCGCTGTCTCCCTCGCTGTCTCCCTCGCTGTCTCCCTCGCTGTCTCCCTCACTGTCTCCCTCGCTGTGTCCCTCGCTCTCTCCCTCTCAGTCTTCCTCACCGTCTCCCTCGCCGTCACTCTCGCAGTCTCTCTCGCTGTCTTCCTCGCAGTTTCTCTCGCTGTCTCCCTCGCTGTCTCCCTCGCTGCCTCCCTCGCTGTATCCCAAGCAGTCGCTCTCGCAGTCTCCCTCGCTGTCTCCCTCACTGCCTCCCTCGCTGTCTCCCTCGCTGTCTCCCTCGCTGTCTCCCTAGCAGTCGCTCTCGCAGTCTCTCTCGCTGTCTTCCTCGCTGTGTCCCTCGCAGTCTCTCTCGCAGTCTCTCTCGCAGTCTCTCTCGCAGTCTCTCTCGCAGCCTTACTCGCAGTTTCTCTCGCTGTCTCCCACGCTGTCTCCCTCGCTGTCTCACGCGATCTCTCTCGCATTCTCTCTCGTTGTCTCCCTTGCAGTCTCTCTCGCAGTCTCCCTCGTCGTCTCCCTGGCCGTCTCCCTGGCAGTCTCTCTCGCAGTCTCTCTCGCTGTCTCTCTCAATGTACTCTCGCTGTCTCCCTTGCAGTCTCTCTCGCTGTCTCCCTCACTGTGTCTCTCGCTCTCTCCCTCGCTGTCTCCCTCGCTGTCTCATGCGCTTTCTCTCGCAGTCTCTCTCGCAGTCTCTCTCGCTGTCTCCCTCGCTGTCTCCCTCGCTGTCTCCCTCGCTGTCTCCCTCGCTGTCTCCCTCGCTGTCTCCCTCGCTGTGTCCCTCGCTGTGTCCCTCGCTGTGTCCCTCGCTGTGTCCCTCGCTGTGTCCCTCGCTGTGTCCCTCGCTGTCTCTCTCGCTGTCTCTCTCGCTGTCTCTCTCGCAGTCTCCCTCGCAGTCTCCCTCGCTGTCTCCCTCGCTGTCTCCCTCGCTGTCTCCCTCGTCGTCTCCCTCGCCGTCTCCCTTGCAGTCACTCTCTCTGTATCCCCGGCTGTCTCTCTCGCTATCTCCATAGCAGTCTCTCTCACTGTCTCCCTCGCTGTCTCTGTCTCTGTCTCTGTCGCTGTCTCTGTCGCTGTCTCTGTCGCTGTCTCTGTCGCTGTCTCTGTCGCTGTCTCTGTCGCTGTCTCTGTCGCTGTCTCCCTCGCTGTCTCCCTCGCTGTCTCCCTCGCAGTCTCCCTCGTCGTCTCCCTGGCCGTCTCACTGGCCGTCTCACTGGCCGTCTCACTGGCCGTCTCCCTGGCCGTCTCCCTGGCCGTCTCCCTGGCCGTCTCCCTGGCCGTCTCCCTGGCCGTCTCCCTGGCCGTCTCCCTGGCCGTCTCCCTGGCCGTCTCCCTGGCCGTCTCCCTGGCCGTCTCCCTGGCCGTCTCCCTGGCCGTCTCCCTGGCCGTCTCCCTGGCCGTCTCCCTGGCCGTCTCCCTGGCCGTCTCTCTCGCAGTCTCTCTCGCAGTCTCTCTCGCTGTCTCTCTCGCTGTCTCTCTCAATGTACTCTCGCTGTCTCCCTCGCTGTCTCACTCGCTCTATCCCACGCTGTATATCTCGCTGTCTCTCTCGCTGTCTCCCTCGCAGTCTCTCTCGCTCTCTCCCTCACTGTCTCTCTCGCCGTCTCTCTCTCCATCTCTCTCGCCATCTCTCTCGCAGTCTCCCTCGCTGTCTCCCTCGCTGTCTCCCTCGCAGTCTCTCTCGCAATCTCTCTCGCAATCTCTCTCGCAGTCTCTCTCGCTGTCCCTCTCGCAGTCTCTCTCGCTGTCTCCCTCACTGTGTCCCTCGCAGTCTCCCTCGCTGTCTCCCTCGCTGTCTCCCTCGCTGTCTCCCTCATCGTCTCCCTCGCCGTCTCCCTTGCAGTCACTCTCTCTGTATCCCTGGCTGTCTCTCTCGCTATCTCCATAGCAGTCTCTCTCACTGTCTCTCTCGCTGTCTCCCTCGCTGTCTCTGTCGCTGTCTCTGTCGCTGTCTCTGTCGCTGTCTCTGTCGCTGTCTCTGTCGCTGTCTCTGTCGCTGTCTCTGTCGCTGTCTCTGTCGCTGTCTCTGTCGCTGTCTCTGTCGCTGTCTCCCTCGCCGTCTCCCTCGCAGTCTCTCTCGCAGTCTCTCTCGCAGTCTCTCTCGCTGTCTCTCTCGCTGTCTCTCTCAATGTACTCTCGCTGTCTCCCTCACTGTCTCACTCGCTCTATCCCTCGCTCTATCCCTCGCTGTATCTCTCGCAGTCTCTCTCGCAGTCTCTCTCGCAGTCTCTCTCGCAGTCTCTCTCGCAGTCTCTCTCACAGTCTCTCTCGCTGTCTCTCTCGCTGTCTCCCTCGCAGTCTCTCTCGCTCTCTCCCTCACTGTCTCTCTCGCAGTCTCTCTCGCCGTCTCTCTCTCCATCTCTCTCGCAGTCTCTCTCGCAGTCTCCCTCGCAGTCTCCCTCGCTGTCTCCCTCGCAGTCTCCCTCGCAGTCTCCCTCGCAGTCGCCCTCGCAGTCTCCCTCGCAGTCTCTCTCGCAGTCTCTCTCGCAGTCTCTCTCTCAGTCTCCCTCGCTGTCTCCCTCACAGTCTCTCTCGCTGTCTCCCTTGCAGTCTCCCACACAGTCTCTCACGCTTTCTCCCTCGCTTTCTCCCTCGCTTTCTCCCTCGCAGTCTCTCTCGCAGTCTCTCTCGCAGTCTCCCTCGCAGTCTCTCTCGCAGTCTCTCTCCCAGTCTCCCTCGCTGTCTCTCTCGCTGTCTCTCTCGCTGTCTCCCTCGCTGTCCCTCTCGCAGTCTCTCTCGCTGTCTCTCTCGCAGTCTCTCTCGCAGTCTCTCTCGCTGTCCCTCTCGCAGTCTCTCTCGCTGTCCCTCTCGCAGTCTCTCTCACTGTCTCCCTCGCAGTCTCCCTCGCAGTCTCTCTCGCAGTCTCCTTTGCAGTCTCTCTCGCTGTCTCTCTCGCTGTCTCTCTCGCTGTCTCTCTCGCTGCCTCTCTCGCTGCCTCTCTCGCTGTCTCTCTCGCTGTCTCTCTCGCTGTCTCTCTCGCTGTCTCTCTCGCTGTCTCTCTCGCTGTCTCTCTCGCTGTCTCTCTCGCATTCTCTCTCGCATTCTCTCTCGCAGTCTCCCTCGCAGTCTCCCTCGCAGTCTCTTTCGCTGTCTCCCTCGCTTTTTCCCTCACAGTCTCTTTCGCTGTCTCCCTCGCAGTCTCCCTCGCAGTCGCTCTCACTTTCTCCCTCGCTGTCTCTCTCGCAGTCCTTCTCGCAGTCTCTCTCGCAGTCTCTCTCGCTGTCTCTCTCGCTGTCTCCCTCGCTGTCTCTCTCGCTGTCTCCCTCGCTGTCTCCCTCGCTGTCTCCCTCGCTGTCTCCCTCACTGTCTCCCACGCTGTCTCCCTCGCAGTCTCCCTCGCAGTCTCCCTCGCAGTCTCCCTCGCAGTCTCCCTCGCAGTCTCCCTCGCAGTCTCTCTCGCTGTCTCCCTCGCTTTCTCCCTCGTTGTCTCCCTCGCTGTCTCCCTCGCTGTCTCTCTCGCTGTCTCCCTCGCAGTCTCTCTCGCTGTCTCCCTCGCTGTCTCCCTCGCTGTCTCCCTCGCTGTCTCCCTCGCTGTCTCCCTCGCTGTCTCCCTCACTGTCTCCCTCACTGTGTCCCTCGCTCTCTCCCTCGCAGTCTTCCTCACCGTCTCCCTCGCCGTCAGTCTCGCAGTCTCTCTCGCTGTCTTCCTCGCAGTTTCTCTCGCTGTCTCCCTCGCTGTCTCCCTCGCTGCCTCCCTCGCTGTATCCCAAGCAGTCGCTCTCGCAGTCTCCCTCGCTGTCTCCCTCACTGCCTCCCTCGCTGTCTCCCTCGCTGTCTCCCTCGCTGTCTCCCTAGCAGTCGCTCTCGCAGTCTCTCTCGCTGTCTTCCTCGCTGTGTCCCTCGCAGTCTCTCTCGCAGTCTCTCTCGCAGTCTCTCTCGCAGTCTCTCTCGCAGCCTTACTCGCAGTTTCTCTCGCTGTCTCCCACGCTGTCTCCCTCGCTGTCTCACGCGATCTCTCTCGCATTCTCTCTCGTTGTCTCCCTTGCAGTCTCTCTCGCAGTCTCCCTCGTCGTCTCCCTGGCCGTCTCCCTGGCAGTCTCTCTCGCAGTCTCTCTCGCTGTCTCTCTCAATGTACTCTCGCTGTCTCCCTTGCAGTCTCTGTTGCAGTCTCTCTCGCTGTCTCCCTCACTGTGTCTCTCGCTCTCTCCCTCGCTGTCTCCCTCGCTGTCTCCCTCGCTGTCTCATGCGCTTTCTCTCGCAGTCTCTCTCGCAGTCTCTCTCGCTGTCTCCCTCGCTGTCTCCCTCGCTGTCTCCCTCGCTGTCTCCCTCGCTGTCTCCCTCGCTGTGTCCCTCGCTGTGTCCCTCGCTGTGTCCCTCGCTGTGTCCCTCGCTGTCTCTCTCGCAGTCTCCCTCGCAGTCTCCCTCGCAGTCTCCCTCGCTGTCTCCCTCGCTGTCTCCCTCGTCGTCTCCCTCGCCGTCTCCCTTGCAGTCACTCTCTCTGTATCCCCGGCTGTCTCTCTCGCTATCTCCATAGCAGTCTCTCTCACTGTCTCCCTCGCTGTCTCTGTCTCTGTCGCTGTCTCTGTCGCTGTCTCTGTCGCTGTCTCTGTCGCTGTCTCTGTCGCTGTCTCTGTCGCTGTCTCCCTCGCTGTCTCTCTCGCTGTCTCCCTCGCAGTCTCTCTCGCAGTCTCTCTCGCTGTCTCCCTCGCTGTCTCCCTCGCTGTCTCCCTCGCTGTCTCCCTCGCTGTCTCCCTCGCTGTCTCCCTCGCTGTCTCCCTCGCTGTCTCCCTCACTGTCTCCCTCACTGTGTCCCTCGCTCTCTCCCTCGCAGTCTTCCTCACCGTCTCCCTCGCCGTCACTCTCGCAGTCTCTCTCGCTGTCTTCCTCGCAGTTTCTCTCGCTGTCTCCCTCGCTGTCTCCCTCGCTGCCTCCCTCGCTGTATCCCTCGCTGTCTCCCTAGCAGTCGCTCTCGCAGTCTCTCTCGCTGTCTTCCTCGCTGTGTCCCTCGCAGTCTCTCTCGCAGTCTCTCTCGCAGTCTCTCTCGCAGTCTCTCTCGCAGCCTTACTCGCAGTTTCTCTCGCTGTCTCCCACGCTGTCTCCCACGCTGTCTCCCTCGCTGTCTCACGCGATCTCTCTCGCATTCTCTCTCGTTGTCTCCCTTGCAGTCTCTCTCGCAGTCTCCCTCGTCGTCTCCCTGGCCGTCTCCCTGGCAGTCTCTCTCGCAGTCTCTCTCGCTGTCTCTCTCAATGTACTCTCGCTGTCTCCCTTGCAGTCTCTCTTGCAGTCTCTCTCGCTGTCTCCCTCACTGTGTCTCTCGCTCTCTCCCTCGCTGTCTCCCTCGCTGTCTCATGCGCTTTCTCTCGCAGTCTCTCTCGCAGTCTCTCTCGCTGTCTCCCTCGCTGTCTCCCTCGCTGTCTCCCTCGCTGTCTCCCTCGCTGTCTCCCTCGCTGTCTCCCTCGCTGTGTCCCTCGCTGTGTCCCTCGCTGTGTCCCTCGCTGTGTCCCTCGCTGTGTCCCTCGCTGTCTCTCTCGCAGTCTCCCTCGCAGGCTCCCTCGCTGTCTCCCTCGCTGTCTCCCTCGTCGTCTCCCTCGCCGTCTCCCTTGCAGTCACTCTCTCTGTATCCCCGGCTGTCTCTCTCGCTATCTCCATAGCAGTCTCTCTCACTGTCTCCCTCGCTGTCTCTGTCTCTGTCGCTGTCTCTGTCGCTGTCTCTGTCGCTGTCTCTGTCGCTGTCTCTGTCGCTGTCTCTGTCGCTGTCTCTGTCGCTGTCTCCCTCGCTGTCTCCCTCGCTGTCTCCCTCGCAGTCTCCCTCGTCGTCTCCCTGGCCGTCTCCCTGGCCGTCTCCCTGGCCGTCTCACTGGCCGTCTCCCTGGCCGTCTCCCTGGCCGTCTCCCTGGCCGTCTCCCTGGCCGTCTCCCTGGCCGTCTCCCTGGCCGTCTCCCTGGCCGTCTCCCTGGCCGTCTCCCTGGCCGTCTCCCTGGCCGTCTCCCTGGCCGTCTCCCTGGCCGTCTCCCTGGCCGTCTCCCTGGCAGTCTCCCTGGCAGTCTCTCTCGCTGTCTCTCTCGCTGTCTCTCTCGCAGTCTCTCTCGCTGTGTCCCTCGCAGTCTCCCTCGCTGTCTCCCTCGCTGTCTCCCTCATCGTCTCCCTCGCCGTCTCCCTTGCAGTCACTCTCTCTGTATCCCCGGCTGTCTCTCTCGCTATCTCCATAGCAGTCTCTCTCACTGTCTCTCTCGCTGTCTCTGTCGCTGTCTCTGTCGCTGTCTCTGTCGCTGTCTCTGTCGCTGTCTCTGTCGCTGTCTCTGTCGCTGTCTCTGTCGCTGTCTCTGTCGCTGTCTCTGTCGCTGTCTCCCTCGCCGTCTCCCTCGCAGTCTCTCTCGCAGTCTCTCTCGCAGTCTCTCTCGCAGTCTCTCTCGCTGTCTCTCTCAATGTACTCTCGCTGTCTCCCTCACTGTCTCACTCGCTCTATCCCTCGCTCTATCCCTCGCTGTATCTCTCGCAGTCTCTCTCGCAGTCTCTCTCGCAGTCTCTCTCGCAGTCTCTCTCGCAGTCTCTCTCGCAGTCTCTCTCGCTGTCTCTCTCGCTGTCTCCCTCGCAGTCTCTCTCGCTCTCTCCCTCACTGTCTCTCTCGCAGTCTCTCTCGCCGTCTCTCTCTCCATCTCTCTCGCAGTCTCTCTCGCAGTCTCTCTCGCAGTCTCCCTCGCAGTCTCCCTCGCAGTCTCCCTCGCAGTCTCCCTCGCAGTCTCCCTCGCAGTCTCCCTCGCAGTCTCTCTCGCAGTCTCTCTCGCAGTCTCTCTCTCAGTCTCCCTCGCTGTCTCCCTCACAGTCTCTCTCGCTGTCTCCCTTGCAGTCTCCCACACAGTCTCTCACGCTTTCTCCCTCGCTTTCTCCCTCGCTTTCTCCCTCGCAGTCTCTCTCGCAGTCTCCCTCGCAGTCTCTCTCGCAGTCTCTCTCGCAGTTTCCCTCGCTGTCTCTCTCGCTGTCTCTCTCGCTGTCTCCCTCGCTGTCCCTCTCGCAGTCTCTCTCGCTGTCTCTCTCGCAGTCTCTCTCGCAGTCTCTCTCGCTGTCCCTCTCGCAGTCTCTCTCGCTGTCCCTCTCGCAGTCTCTCTCACTGTCTCCCTCGCAGTCTCCCTCGCAGTCTCTCTCGCAGTCTCCTTTGCAGTCTCTCTCGCTGTCTCTCTCGCTGTCTCTCTCGCTGTCTCTCTCGCTGTCTCTCTCGCTGTCTCTCTCGCTGTCTCTCTCGCTGTCTCTCTCGCTGTCTCTCTCGCAGTCTCCCTCGCAATCTGCCTCGCAGTCTCTCTCGTAGTCTCCTTTGCAGTCTCTCTCGCTGTCCCTCTCGCTGTCTCTCTCGCTGTCTCTCTCGCTGTCTCTCTCGCTGTCTCTCTCGCTGTCTCTCTCGCAGTCTCTCTCGCAGTCTCTCTCGCAGTCTCTCTCGCAGTCTCCCTCGCAGTCTCCCTCGCAGTCTCTCTCGCAGTCTCTCTCGCAGTCTCTCTCGCAGTCTCCCTCGCAGTCTCCCTCGCAGTCTCCCTCGCAGTCTCCCTCGCAGTCTCTTTCGCTGTCTCCCTCGCTGTTTCCCTCACAGTCTCTTTCGCTGTCTCCCTCGCAGTCTCCCTCGCAGTCTCTCTCGCAGTCGCTCTCACTTTCTCCCTCGCTGTCTCTCTCGCAGTCCTTCTCGCAGTCCTTCTCGCAGTCCTTCTCGCAGTCCTTCTCGCAGTCCTTCTCGCAGTCTCTCTCGCTGTCTCCCTCGCTGTCTCCCTCGCTGTCTCCCTCGCTGTCTCCCTCGCTGTCTCCCTCGCTGTCTCCCTCACTGTCTCCCTCACTGTCTCCCACGCTGTCTCCCTCGCTGTCTCCCTCGCTGTCTCCCTCGCTGTCTCCCTCGCAGTCTCCCTCGCAGTCTCCCTCGCAGTCTCCCTCGCAGTCTCCCTCGCAGTCTCCCTCGCAGTCTCCCTCGCAGTCTCCCTCGCTGTCTCTCTCGCTGTCTCCCTCGCTGTCTCCCTCGCTGTCTCCCTCGCTGTCTCCCTCGCTGTCTCCCTCGCTGTCTCCCTCGCTCTCTCCCTCGCAGTCTCCCTCGCAGTCTCCCTCGCCGTCTCCCTCGCCATCTCCCTCGCCGTCTCCCTCGCCGTCTCCCTAGCAGTCGCTCTCGCAGTCTCTCTCGCTGTCTTCCTCGCTGTGTCCCTCGCTGTGTCCCTCGCTGTGTCCCTCGCTGTGTCCCTCGCAGTCTCTCTCGCAGTCTCTCTCGCAGTCTCTCTCGCAGTCTCTCTCGCAGTCTCTCTCGCAGTCTCTCTCGCAGTCTCTCTCGCAGTCTCTCTCGCAGTCTTCCTCGCAGTTTCTCTCGCTGTCTCCCTCGCTGCCTCCCACGCTGTCTCCCTCACTGTCTCACGCGATCTCTCTCGCATTCTCTCTCGTTGTCTCCCTTGCAGTCTCTCTCGCTGTGTCCCTCGCAGTCTCTCTCGCAGTCTCTCTCGCAGTCTCTCTCGCAGTCTCTCTCGCAGTCTCTATTGCTGTCTCCCTCGCTGTCTCCCTCACTGCCTCCCTCGCTGTCTCCCTAGCAGTCGCTCTCGCAGTCTCTCTCGCAGTCTCTCTCGCTGTCTTCCTCGCTGTGTCCCTCGCAGTCGCTCTCGCAGTCGCTCTCGCAGTCGCTCTTGCAGTCTCTCTCGCTGTCTCCCTCGCTGTCTCCCTCACTGCCTCCCTCGCTGTCTCCCTAGCAGTCGCTCTCGCAGTCTCTCTCGCTGTCTTCCTCGCTGTGTCCCTCGCAGTCTCTCTCGCAGTCTCTCTCGCAGTCTTACTCGCAGTTTCTCTCGCTGTCTCCCTCGCTGCCTCCCACGCTGTCTCCCTCGCTGTCTCACGCGATCTCTCTCGCATTCTCTCTCGTTGTCTCCCTTGCAGTCTCTCTCGCTGTGTCCCTCGCAGTCTCTCTCGCAGTCTTTCTCGCAGTCTCTCTCGCAGTCTCTATTGCTGTCTCTGTCGCTGTCTCCCTCGCTGTCTCCCTCGCTGCCTCCCTCGCAGTCTCTCTCGCAGTCTCTCTCGCAGTCTCTCTCGCAGTCTCTCTCGCAGTCTCTCTCGAAGTCTCTCTCGCTGTCTACCTCGCTGTCTCCCTCGCTCTCTCTCTCGCTCTCTCTCTCGCCGTCTCCCTCGCCGTCTTAATCGCTGTCTCCCTCGCATTCTCTCTCGCAGTGTCTCTCGCTGTCTCCCTCGCAGTCTCCCTCGCAGTCTCCCTCGCAGTCTCTCTCGCTGTCTCCCTCGCAGTCTCTCTCGAAGTCGCTCTCGCTTTCTCCAGCGCTGTCTCCCTCGCTGTCTCCCTCGCTGTCTCCCTCGCTGTCTCCCTCGCTGTCTCCCTCGCTGTCTCCCTCGCTGTCTCCCTCGCTGTCTCCCTCGCTGTCTCCCTCGCTGTCTCCCTCGCTGTCTCCCTCGCTGTCTCCCTCGCTGTCTCCCTCGCTGTCTCCCACGCAGTCTCTCTCGCTGTCTCTCTCGCTGTCTCCATGGCTTTCTCCCTCGCTGTCTCTCTCGCTGTCTCTCTCGCTGTCTCTCTCGCTGTCTCTCTCGCTGTCTCTCTCGCTGTCTCTCTCGCTGCCTCTCTCGCTGTCTCTCTCGCTGTCTCCCTTGCAGTCTCTCTTGCAGTCTCTCTTGCAGTCTCTCTCGCTGTCTCCCTCACTGTGTCTCTCGCTCTCTCCCTCGTCGTCTCCCTCGCCGTCTCCCTTGCAGTCACTCTCTCTGTATCCCCGGCTGTCTCTCTCGCTATCTCCATAGCAGTCTCTCTCACTGTCTCTGTCTCTGTCTCTGTCTCTGTCTCTGTCGCTGTCTCTGTCGCTGTCTCTGTCGCTGTCTCTGTCGCTGTCTCTGTCGCTGTCTCTGTCGCTGTCTCTGTCGCTGTCTCTGTCGCTGTCTCTGTCGCTGTCTCTGTCGCTGTCTCTGTCGCCGTCTCCCTGGCCGTCTCCCTGGCCGTCTCCCTGGCCGTCTCCCTGGCCGTCTCCCTGGCCGTCTCCCTGGCCGTCTCCCTGGCCGTCTCCCTGGCCGTCTCCCTGGCCGTCTCCCTGGCCGTCTCCCTGGCCGTCTCCCTGGCCGTCTCCCTGGCCGTCTCCCTCGCAGTCTCTCTCGCAGTCTCTCTCGCAGTCTCTCTCAATGTACTCTCGCTGTCTCCCTCGCTGTCTCCCTCGCTGTCTCACTCGCTGTATCTCTCGCAGTCTCTCTCACAGTCTCTCTCACAGTCTCTCTCGCTGTCTCCCTCGCAGTCTCTCTCGAAGTCGCTCTCGCTGTCTCTCTCGCAGTCCTTCTCGCAGTCCTTCTCGCAGTCTCTCTCGCTGTCTCCAGCGCTGTCTCCCTCGCTGTCTCCCTCGCTGTCTCCCTCGCTGTCTCCCTCGCTGTCTCCCTCGCTGTCTCCCTCGCTGTCTCCCTCGCTGTCTCCCTCGCTGTCTCCCTCGCTGTCTCCCTCGCTGTCTCCCTCGCTGTCTCCCTCGCTGTCTCCCTCGCTGTCTCCCTCGCTGTCTCCCTCGCTGTCTCCCTCGCTGTCTCCCTCGCTGTCTCTCTCGCTGTCTCTCTCGCTGTCTCTCTCGCTGGCTCTCTCGCTGTCTCAATCGCTTTCTCCCTCGCTGTCTCCCTCGCTGTCTCTCTCGCTGTCTCTCTCGCTGTCTCTCTCGCTGTCTCTCTCGCTGTCTCTCTCGCTGCCTCTCTCGCTGCCTCTCTCGCTGTCTCCCTTGCAGTCTCTCTTGCAGTCTCTCTTGCAGTCTCTCTTGCAGTCTCTCTCGCAGTCTCCCTCGCTGTCTCTCTCGCTGTCTCTCTCGCAGTCTCTCTCGCAGTCTCCCTCGCTGTGTCTCTCGCTCTCTCCCTCGCTGTCTCCCTCGCTGTCTCATGCGCTCTCTCTCGCAGTCTCTCTCGCTGTCTCCCTCGCAGTCTCCCTCGCAGTCTCCCTCGCAGTCTCCCTCGCAGTCTCCCTCGCCGTCTCCCTCGCCGTCTCCCTCGCCGTCTCTCTCGCCGTCTCCCTCGCCGTCTCTCTCGCCGTCTCCCTCGCCGTCTCCCTCGCCGTCTCCCTCGCCGTCTCCCTCGCCGTCTCCCTCGCCGTCTCCCTCGCCGTCTCCCTCGCCGTCTCCCTCGCCGTCTCCCTCGCCGTCTCCCTTGCAGTCACTCTCTCTGTATCCCCGGCTGTCTCTCTCGCTATTTTTTTTTTTTTAGAATTAGAATATTACAGCGCAGTACAGGCCCTTCGGCCCTCGATGTTGCGCCGATCATCTGACCTACACTATTCCATTTACATCCATATGTCTATCCAATGACCACTTAAATGCCCTTAAAGTTGGCGAGTCTACTACTGTTGCAGGCAGGGCGTTCCACGCCCCTACTACTCTCTGCGTAAAGAAACTACCTCTGACATCTGTCCTATATCTTTCACCCCTCAACTTAAAGCTATGTCCCCTCGTGTTTGCCATCCTCATCCGAGGAAAAAGACTCTCACTATCCACCCTATCTAACCCTCTGATTATCTTGTATGTCTCTATTAAGTCACCTCTCCTCCTCCTTCTCTCTAACGAAAACAACCCCAAGTCCCTCAGCCTTTCCTCGTAAGACCTTCCTTCCATACCAGGCAACATCCTAGTAAATCTCCTCTGCACCCTTTCCAAAGCTTCGACATCCTTCCTATAATGCGGTGACCAGAACTGCACGCAATACTCCAGGTGCGGCCTCACCAGAGTTTTGTACAGCTGCATCATGACCCCGTGGCTCCGAAACTCGATCCCCCTACTAATAAAGGCTAACACACCATATGCCTTCTTAACAGCCCTATTAACCTGGGTAGCAACTTTCAGGGATTTATGTACCTGGATACCAAGATCTCTCTGCTCATCTACACTACCAAGAATCTTCCCATTAGCCCAGTACTCTGCATTGCTGTTACTCCTTCCAAAGTGAATCACCTCACACTTCTCCGCATTAAACTCCATTTGCCATCTCTCAGCCCAGCTCTGCAGCCTATCTATGTCCCTCTGTACCCTACAACACCCTTCGACACTATCCACAACTCCACCGACCTTCGTGTCATCCGTAAATTTACTAACCCACCCTTCTACACCCTCATCCAGGTCGTTTATAAAAATGACAAACAGCAGTGGCCCCAAAACAGAACCTTGCGGTACACCACTAGTAACTAAACTCCAGGATGAACATTTGCCATCAACCACCACCCTCTGTCTTCTTTCAGCTAGCCAATTTCTGATCCAAAGCTCTAAATCACCTTCAACCCCATACTTCCGTATTTTCTGCAATAGCCTACCGTGGGGAACCTTATCAAACGCCTTACTGAAATCCATATACACCACATCCACGGCTTTACCCTCATCCACCTGTTTGGTCACCTTCTCGAAAAACTCAATAAGGTTTGTGAGGCACGACCTACCATTCACAAAACCGTGCTGACTATCGCAAATGAACTTATTCTTTTCAAGATGATTATAAATCCTGTCTCTTATAACCTTTTCCAACATTTTACCCACAACCGAAGTAAGGCTCACAGGTCTATAATTACCAGGGCTGTCTCTACTCCCCTTCTTGAACAAGGGGACAACATTTGCTATCCTCCAGTCCTCCGGCACTACTCCTGTCGACAATGACGACTTAAAGATCAACAACAACGGCTCTGCAATCTCCTCCCTGGCTTCCCAGAGAATCCTAGGATAAATCCCATCTGGCCCAGGGGACTTATCTATTTTCACTCTTTCCAAAATTGCTAACACCTCCTCCTTGTGAATCTCAATCCCATCTAGCCTAGTAGGCTGTATCTCAGTAATCTCCTCGGCAACATTTTCTTTTTCTACTGTAAATACTGACGAAAAATATTCATTTAACGCTTCCCCTATCTCCTCTGATTCCGCACACAACTTCCCACTACTATCCTTGATTGGCCCTGTTCTAACTCTTATCATTCGTTTATTCCTGATATACCTATAGAAAGCCTTAGGGTTTTCTTTGATCCTATCCGCCAATGACTTCTCGTGTCCTCTCCTTGCTCTTCTTAGCCCTCCCTTTAGATCCTTCCTGGCTAGCTTGTAACTCTCAAGCGCCCTAACTGAGCCTTCACGTCTCATCCTAACATAAGCCGCCCTCTTCCTCTTGACAAGCGCTTCAACTTCTTGAGTAAACCACGGCTCCCTCGCTCGACAACTTCCTCCCTGCCTGACAGGTACATACTTATCAAGGACACGCATTAGCTGCTCCTTGAATAAGCTCCACATTTCGTTTGTGCCCATCCCCTGCAGTTTCCTTCCCCATCCTACACATCCTAAATCTTGCCTAATCGCGTCATAATTTCCTTTCCCCCAGCTATAATTCTTGCCCTGCGGTATATACCTGTCCCTGCCCATCGCTAAGGTAAACCTAACCGAATTGTGATCACTATCGCCAAAGTGCTCACCTACATCTAAATCGAACACCTGGCCGGGTTCATTACCCAGTACCAAATCCAATGTGGCATCGCCCCTGGTTGGCCTGTCCACATACTGTGTCAGAAAACCCTCCTGCACACACTGAACAAAAACAGACCCATCTAAAGTACTCGAACTATAGTATTTCCAGTCAATATTTGGAAAGTTAAAGTCCCCCATAACCACTACCCTGTTACTCTCGCTCCTGTCGAGAATCATCTTCGCTATCCTTTCCTCTACATCTCTGGAACTATTCGGAGGTCTATAGAAAACTCCCAACAGGGTGACCTCTCCTCTCCTGTTTCTAACCTCGGCCCATACTACCTCAGTAGACGAGTCCTCAAACGTCCTTTCTGCCGCTGTAATACTTTCCTTGATTAACAATGCCACACCCCCCCCTCTTTTACCCTCTTCTCTGTTCTTTCTGAAACATCTAAATCCCGGAACCTGCAACATCCATTCCTGCCCCTGCTCTACCCATGTCTCTGAAATGGCCAGAACATCAGGATCCCAGGTACCAACCCATGCTGCAAGCTCACCCACCTTATTCCGGATGCTCCTGGCGTTGAAGTAGACACACTTTAAACCAAGTTCTTGCTTGCCAGTGCCCTCTTGCGTCCCTGTAACCTTATCCCCTACCTCACTACTCTCAACAGCCTGTACACTGGAACTACAATTTAGGTTCCCATTCCCCTGCTGATTTAGTTTAAACCCCCCCGAAGAGCACTAACAAATCTCCCCCCCAGGATATTGGTACCCCTCTGGTTCAGGTGAAGACCATCCTGTTTGTAGAGGTCCCACCTACCCCAGAAAGAGCCCCAATTATCCAGGAAACCAAAACCCTCCCTCCTACACCATCCCTGCAGCCACGTGTTCAACTCCTCTCTCTCCCTATTCCTCTCTTCGCTAGCACGTGGCACAGGCAACAACCCAGAGATAACAACTCTGGTTGTTCTCGCTCTAAGCTTCCACCCTAGCTCCCTGAATTTCTGCCTTAAATCCCCATCTCCCTTCCTACCTATGTCGTTGGTGCCTATGTGGACCACGACTTGGGGGTGCTCCCCCTCCCCCTTAAGGATCCCAAAAACACGATCGGAGACATCACGTACCCTGGCACCTGGGAGGCAACACACCAACCGTGAGTCTCTCTCGTTCCCACAGAACCTCCTATCTGTTCCCCTAACTATGGAGTCCCCAATGACTAATGCTCTGCTCCTCTTCCCTTTTCCCTTCTGAACAACAGGGACAGACTCTGTGCCAGAGACCTGCACCCCATTGCTTACCCCTGGTAAGTCGTCCCCCCCAACAGTATCCAAAACGGTATACCTGTTGTTGAGGGAAACGGCCACAGGGGATCCCTGCACTGCCTGCTGGTTCCCTTTCCTTCCCCTGACGGTAACCCATCTACCTACTTCTTTTACCTGAGGTGTGACTGCCTCCCTATAACTCCTGTCAATAATCCCCTCCGCCTCCCGAATGATCCGAAGTTCATCCAGCTCCAGCTCCAGTTCCCTAACGCGGTCTGCGAGGAGCTGGAGTTGGGTGCACTTCCCGCAGATGCAGTCAGCAGGGACACTCTTGGCGACCCCTACCTCCCACATTCTGCAGGAGGAACATACAACTGCCTTTACCTCCATTCCCACTATTCTAGATTCCCAATAAATCTACTGAAAAACCAAACGAAAAAAAAAGTCAAAACTTGTTCGCTTAGCAATCCGACGGACTGAACTTTTTAAATAAAAAGCTTACCTTATCTCCATAGCAGTCTCTCTCACTGTCTCCCTCGCTGTCTCTGTCGCTGTCTCTGTCGCTGTCTCTGTCGCTGTCTCTGTCGCTGTCTCTGTCGCTGTCTCTGTCGCTGTCTCTGTCGCTGTCTCTGTCGCTGTCTCTGTCGCTGTCACTGTCGCTGTCTCTGTCGCTGTCTCCCTCGCTGTCTCCCTCGTCGTCTCTCTCGCTGTCTCTCTCGCTGTCTCTCTCAATGTACTCTCGCAGTCTCTCTCGCTGTCTCACTCGCTCTATCCCTCGCTGTATCTCTCGCAGTCTCTCTCGCTGTCTCTCTCGCTGTCTCTCTCACAGTCTCTCTCGCTGTCTCTCTCGCTGTCTACCTCGCAGTCTCTCTCGCTCTCTCCCTCACTGTCTCTCTCGCAGTCTCTCTCGCAGTCTCTCTCGCCGTCTCTCTCGCCATCTCTCTCGCAGTCTCCCTCGCAGTCTCCCTCGCAGTCTCCCTCGCTGTCTCCCTCGCAGTCTCTCTCGCAGTCTCCCTCGCTGTCTCCCTCACAGTCTCTCTCGCTGTCTCCCTTGCAGTCTCCCACACAGTCTCTCACGCTTTCTCCCTCGCTTTCTCCCTCGCAGTCTCCCTCGCAGTCTCTCTCGCAGTCTCTCTCGCAGTCTCTCTCGCAGTCTCTCTCGCAGTCTCTCTCGCAGTCTCTCTCGCAGTCTATCTCGCAGTCTCTCTCGCAGTCTCTCTCGCAGTCTCTCTCGCTGTCCCTCTCGCAGTCTCTCTCGCTGTCTCCCTACAGTCTCTCTCGCAGTCTCCTTTGCAGTCTCTCTCGCTGTCTCTCTCGCTGTCTCTCTCGCTGCCTCTCTCGCAGTCTCTCTCGCAGTCTCTCTCGCAGTCTCCCTCGCAGTCTCCCTCGCAGTCTCCCTCGCAGTCTCCCTCGCAGTCTCCCTCGCAGTCTCCCTCGCAGTCTCCCTCGCAGTCTCCCTCGCTGTCTCCCTCGCTCTCTCCCTCGCTCTCTCCCTCGCAGTCTCCCTCGCAGTCTCCCTCGCAGTCTCCCTCGCCGTCTCTCTCGCAGTCTCTCTCGCTGTCTTCCTCGCAGTTTCTCTCGCTGTCTCCCTCGCTGTCTCCCTCGCTGCCTCCCTCGCTGCCTCCCTAGCAGTCGCTCTCGCAGTCGCTCTCGCAGTCTCTCTCGCTGTCTCCCTCGCTGTCTCTCTCGCTGTCTCTCTCAATGTACTCTCGCTGTCTCCCTCGCTGTCTCACTCTCTCTATCCCTCGCTGTATCTCTCGCAGTCTCTCTCTCAGTCTCCCTCGCAGTCTCCCTCGCAGTCTCTCTCGCAGTCACTCTCGCAGTCTCCCTCGCAGTCTCCCTCGCAGTCTCCCTCGCAGTCTCCCTCGCAGTCTCTCTCGCTGTCTCCCTCGCTGTTTCCCTCACAGTCTCTCTCGCTGTCTGCCTCGCAGTCTCTCTCGAAGTCGCTCTAGCTTTCTCCCTCGCTGTCTCTCTCGCAGTCCTTCTCGCAGTCTCTCTCGCTGTCTCCAGCGCTGTCTCCCTCGCTGTCTCCCTCGCTGTCTCCCTCGCTGTCTCCCTCGCTGTCTCCCACGCAGTCTCTCTCGCTGTCTCTCTCGCTGTCTCCATCGCTTTCTCCCTCGCTGTCTCTCTCGCTGTCTCTCTCGCTGACTCTCTCGCTGTCTCTCTCGCTGTCTCTCTCGCTGTCTCCCTTGCAGTCTCTCTTGCAGTCTCTCTTGCAGTCTCTCTTGCAGTCTCTCTCGCTGTCTCCCTCGCTGTCTCCCTCGCTGTGTCTCTCGCTCTCTCCCTCGCTCTCTCCCTCGCTGTCTCCCTCGCTGTCTCCCTCGCAGTCTCTCTCGCTGTCTCTCTCGCTGTCTCTCTCGCTGTCTCCATCGCTTTCTCCCTCGCTGTCTCTCTCGCTGTCTCTCTCGCTGTCTCTCTCGCTGTCTCTCTCGCTGTCTCTCTCGCTGTCTCCCTTGCAGTCTCTCTTGCAGTCTCTCTCGCTGTCTCCCTCGCTGTCTCCCTCGCTGTCTCCCTCGCTGTCTCCCTCGCTGTGTCTCTCGCTCTCTCCCTCGCTCTCTCCCTCGCTGTCTCCCTCGCTGTCTCCCTCGCAGTCTCTCTCGCTGTCTCTCTCGCTGTCTCTCTCGCTGTCTCCATCGCTTTCTCCCTCGCTGTCTCTCTCGCTGTCTCTCTCGCTGTCTCTCTCGCTGTCTCTCTCGCTGTCTCTCTCGCTGTCTCCCTTGCAGTCTCTCTTGCAGTCTCTCTCGCTGTCTCCCTCGCTGTCTCCCTCGCTGTCTCCCTCGCTGTCTCCCTCGCTGTCTCCCTCGCTGTGTCTCTCGCTCTCTCCCTCGCTCTCTCCCTCGCTGTCTCCCTCGCTGTCTCCCTCGCTGTCTCCCACGCAGTCTCTCTCGCTGTCTCTCTCGCTGTCTCCATCGCTTTCTCCCTCGCTGTCTCTCTCGCTGTCTCTCTCGCTGACTCTCTCGCTGTCTCTCTCGCTGTCTCTCTCGCTGTCTCCCTTGCAGTCTCTCTTGCAGTCTCTCTTGCAGTCTCTCTTGCAGTCTCTCTCGCTGTCTCCCTCGCTGTCTCCCTCGCTGTGTCTCTCGCTCTCTCCCTCGCTCTCTCCCTCGCTGTCTCCCTCGCAGTCTCCCTCGCTGTCTCCCTCGCAGTCTCTCTCGCTGTCTCTCTCGCTGTCTCTCTCGCTGTCTCCATCGCTTTCTCCCTCGCTGTCTCTCTCGCTGTCTCTCTCGCTGTCTCTCTCGCTGTCTCTCTCGCTGTCTCTCTCGCTGTCTCTCTCGCTGTCTCTCTCGCTGTCTCCCTTGCAGTCTCTCTTGCAGTCTCTCTCGCTGTCTCCCTCGCTGTCTCCCTCGCTGTCTCCCTCGCTGTCTCCCTCGCTGTGTCTCTCGCTCTCTCCCTCGCTCTCTCCCTCGCTGTCTCCCTCGCTGTCTCCCTCGCAGTCTCTCTCGCTGTCTCTCTCGCTGTCTCTCTCGCTGTCTCCATCGCTTTCTCCCTCGCTGTCTCTCTCGCTGTCTCTCTCGCTGTCTCTCTCGCTGTCTCTCTCGCTGTCTCTCTCGCTGTCTCTCTCGCTGTCTCCCTTGCAGTCTCTCTTGCAGTCTCTCTCGCTGTCTCCCTCGCTGTCTCCCTCGCTGTCTCCCTCGCTGTCTCCCTCGCTGTCTCCCTCGCTGTGTCTCTCGCTCTCTCCCTCGCTCTCTCCCTCGCTGTCTCCCTCGCTGTCTCCCTCGCTTTCTCCCTCGCCGTCTCTCTGGCAGTCTCTCTCGCAGTCTCTCTCGCAGTCTCTCTCGCAGTCTCCCTCGCTGTCTCCCTCGCAGTCTACCTCGCAGTCTCCCTCGCAGTCTCCCTCGCAGTCTCCCTCGCAGTCTCTCTCGCAGTCTCTCTCGCAGTCTCTCTCTCAGTCTCCCTCGCTGTCTCCCTCACAGTCTCTCTCGCTGTCTCCCTTGCAGTCTCCCACACAGTCTCTCACGCTTTCTCCCTCGCTTTCTCCCTCGCAGTCTCTCTCGCAGTCTCCCTCGCAGTCTCTCTCGCAGTCTCTCTCGCAGTCTCTCTCGCTGTCTCTCTCGCTGTCCCTCTCGCAGTCTCTCTCGCTGTCCCTCTCGCAGTCTCTCTCACTGTCTCCCTCGCAGTCTCTCTCGCAGTCTCCTTTGCAGTCTCTCTCGCTGTCTCTCTCGCTGTCTCTCTCGCTGTCTCTCTCGCTGTCTCTCTCGCTGTCTCTCTCGCAGTCTCCCTCGCAATCTGCCTCGCAATCTGCCTCGCAGTCTCCCTCGCAGTCTCTCTCGTAGTCTCCTTTGCAGTCTCTCTCGCTGTCCCTCTCGCTGTCTCTCTCGCTGTCTCTCTCGCTGTCTCTCTCGCAGTCTCTCTCGCAGTCTCTCTCGCAGTCTCCCTCGCAGTCTCTCTCGCAGTCTCTCTCGCAGTCTCTCTCGCAGTCTCTCTCGCAGTCTCCCTCGCAGTCTCTTTCGCTGTCTCCCTCGCTGTTTCTCTCACAGTCTCTTTCGCTGTCTCCCTCGCAGTCTCCCTCGCAGTCTCCCTCGCAGTCTCTCTCGCAGTCGCTCTCACTTTCTCCCTCGCTGTCTCTCTCGCAGTCCTTCTCGCAGTCCTTCTCGCAGTCCTTCTCGCAGTCCTTCTCGCAGTCTCTCTCGCTGTCTCACTCGCTGTCTCACTCGCTGTCTCCCTCGCTGTCTCCCTCGCTGTCTCCCTCGCTGTCTCCCTCGCTGTCTCCCTCGCTGTCTCCCTCACTGTCTCCCACGCTGTCTCCCTCGCAGTCTCCCTCGCAGTCTCCCTCGCAGTCTCCCTCGCAGTCTCCCTCGCAGTCTCCCTCGCAGTCTCCCTCGCTGTCTCCCTCGCTGTCTCCCTCGCTGTCTCCCTCGCTGTCTCCCTCGCTGTGTCCCTCGCTCTCTCCCTCGCTCTCTCCCTCGCAGTCTCCCTCGCCGTCTCCCTCGCCGTCTCCCTCGCCGTCTCCCTCGCAGTCGCTCTCGCAGTCTCTCTCGCTGTCTTCCTCGCTGTGTCCCTCACAGTCTCTCTCGCAGTCTCTCTCGCAGTCTCTCTCGCAGTCTCTCTCGCAGTCTCTCTCGCAGTCTCTCTCGCAGTCTTCCTCGCAGTTTCTCTCGCTGTCTCCCTCACTGTCTCACGCGATCTCTCTCGCATTCTCTCTCGTTGTCTCCCTTGCAGTCTCTCTCGCTGTGTCCCTCGCAGTCTCTCTCGCAGTCTCTATTGCTGTCTCCCTCGCTGTCTCCCTCGCTGTCTCCCTCACTGCCTCCCTCGCTGTCTCCCTAGCAGTCGCTCTCGCAGTCTCTCTCGCTGTCTTCCTCGCTGTGTCCCTCGCAGTCGCTCTCGCAGTCGCTCTCGCAGTCGCTCTTGCAGTCTCTCTCGCTGTCTCCCTCGCTGTCTCCCTCACTGCCTCCCTCGCTGTCTCCCTAGCAGTCGCTCTCGCAGTCTCTCTCGCTGTCTTCCTCGCTGTGTCCCTCGCAGTCTCTCTCGCAGTCTCTCTCGCAGTCTTACTCGCAGTTTCTCTCGCTGTCTCCCTCGCTGCCTCCCACGCTGTCTCCCTCGCTGTCTCACGCGATCTCTCTCGCATTCTCTCTCGTTGTCTCCCTTGCAGTCTCTCTCGCTGTGTCCCTCGCAGTCTCTCTCGCAGTCTCTATTGCTGTCTCTGTCGCTGTCTCCCTCGCTGTCTCCCTCGCTGCCTCCCTCGCAGTCTCTCTCGAAGTCTCTCTCGCTGTCTACCTCGCTGTCTCCCTCGCTCTCTCTCTCGCTCTCTCTCTCGCCGTCTCCCTCGCCGTCTTAATCGCTGTCTCCCTCGCATTCTCTCTCGCAGTGTCTCTCGCTGTCTCCCTCGCAGTCTCCCTCGCAGTCTCCCTCGCAGTCTCCCTCGCAGTCTCCCTCGCAGTCTCCCTCGCAGTCTCCCTCGCAGTCTCTCTCGCTGTCTCCCTCGCAGTCTCTCTCGAAGTCGCTCTCGCTTTCTCCAGCGCTGTCTCCCTCGCTGTCTCCCTCGCTGTCTCCCTCGCTGTCTCCCTCGCTGTCTCCCTCGCTGTCTCCCTCGCTGTCTCCCTCGCTGTCTCCCTCGCTGTCTCCCTCGCTGTCTCCCTCGCTGTCTCCCACGCAGTCTCTCTCGCTGTCTCTCTCGCTGTCTCCATGGCTTTCTCCCTTGCTGTCTCTCTCGCTGTCTCTCTCGCTGTCTCTCTCGCTGTCTCTCTCGCTGTCTCTCTCGCTGTCTCTCTCGCTGTCTCTCTCGCTGTCTCTCTCGCTGTCTCTCTCGCTGTCTCTCTCGCTGTCTCTCTCGCTGCCTCTCTCGCTGTCTCTCTCGCTGTCTCCCTTGCAGTCTCTCTTGCAGTCTCTCTCGCTGTCTCCCTCACTGTGTCTCTCGCTCTCTCCCTCGCTGTCTCCCTCGCTGTCTCATGCGCTCTCTCTCGCAGTCTCTCTCGCTGTGTCCCTCGCTGTGTCCCTCGCTGTGTCCCTCACTGTCTCTCTCGCAGTCTCCCTCGCTGTCTCCCTCGCTGTCTCCCTCGCTGTCTCCCTCGCTGTCTCCCTCGCTGTCTCCCTCGCAGTCTCTCTCGCTGTCTCCCTCGCTGTCTCCCTCGCTGTCTCCCTCGTCGTCTCCCTCGCCGTCTCCCTCGCAGTCACTCTCTCTGTATCCCCGGCTGTCTCTCTCGCTATCTCCATAGCAGTCTCTCTCACTGTCTCCCTCGCTGTCTCCCTCGCTGTCTCCCTCGCTGTCTCTGTCTCTGTCGCTGTCTCTGTCGCTGTCGCTGTCTCTGTCGCTGTCTCTGTCGCTGTCTCTGTCGCTGTCTCCCTGGCCGTCTCCCTGGCCGTCTCCCTGGCCGTCTCCCTGGCCGTCTCCCTCGCAGTCTCTCTCGCAGTCTCTCTCGCTGTCTCTCTCAATGTACTCTCGCTGTCTCCCTCGCTGTCTCACTCGCTGTCTCACTCGCTCTATCCCTCGCTGTATCTCTCGCAGTCTCTCTCACAGTCTCTCTCGCTGTCTCCCTCGCAGTCTCTCTCGAAGTCGCTCTCGCTTTCTCCCTCGCTTTCTCCCTCGCTTTCTCCCTCGCTGTCTCTCTCGCAGTCCTTCTCGCAGTCCTTCTCGCAGTCCTTCTCGCAGTCCTTCTCACAGTCTCTCTCGCTGTCTCCAGCGCTGTCTCCCTCGCTGTCTCCCTCGCTGTCTCCCTCGCTGTCTCCCTCGCTGTCTCCCTCGCTGTCTCCCTCGCTGTCTCCCTCGCTGTCTCCCTCGCTGTCTCCCTCGCTGTCTCCCTCGCTGTCTCCCTCGCTGTCTCCCTCGCTGTCTCCCTCGCTGTCTCCCTCGCTGTCTCTCTCGCTGGCTCTCTCGCTGTCTCAATCGCTTTCTCCCTCGCTTTCTCTCTCGCTGTCTCTCTCGCTGTCTCTCTCGCTGTCTCTCTCGCTGTCTCTCTCGCTGTCTCCCTCGCAGTCTCCCTCGCAGTCTCCCTCGCAGTCTCCCTCGCAGTCTCCCTCGCAGTCTCCCTCGCAGTCTCCCTCGCTGTCTCCCTCGCCGTCTCCCTCGCCGTCTCCCTCGCCGTCTCCCTCGCCGTCTCCCTCGCCGTCTCCCTCGCCGTCTCCCTCGCCGTCTCCCTCGCCGTCTCCCTCGCCGTCTCCCTTGCAGTCACTCTCTCTGTATCCCCGGCTGTCTCTCTCGCTATTTTTTTTTTTAGAATTAGAATATTACAGCGCAGTACAGGCCCTTCGGCCCTCGATGTTGCGCCGATCATCTGACCTACACTATTCCATTTACATCCATATGTCTATCCAATGACCACTTAAATGCCCTTAAAGTTGGCGAGTCTACTACTGTTGCAGGCAGGGCGTTCCACGCCCCTACTACTCTCTGCGTAAAGAAACTACCTCTGACATCTGTCCTATATCTTTCACCCCTCAACTTAAAGCTATGTCCCCTCGTGTTTGCCATCCTCATCCGAGGAAAAAGACTCTCACTATCCACCCTATCTAACCCTCTGATTATCTTGTATGTCTCTATTAAGTCACCTCTCCTCCTCCTTCTCTCTAACGAAAACAACCCCAAGTCCCTCAGCCTTTCCTCGTAAGACCTTCCTTCCATACCAGGCAACATCCTAGTAAATCTCCTCTGCACCCTTTCCAAAGCTTCGACATCCTTCCTATAATGCGGTGACCAGAACTGCACGCAATACTCCAGGTGCGGCCTCACCAGAGTTTTGTACAGCTGCATCATGACCCCGTGGCTCCGAAACTCGATCCCCCTACTAATAAAGGCTAACACACCATATGCCTTCTTAACAGCCCTATTAACCTGGGTAGCAACTTTCAGGGATTTATGTACCTGGATACCAAGATCTCTCTGCTCATCTACACTACCAAGAATCTTCCCATTAGCCCAGTACTCTGCATTGCTGTTACTCCTTCCAAAGTGAATCACCTCACACTTCTCCGCATTAAACTCCATTTGCCATCTCTCAGCCCAGCTCTGCAGCCTATCTATGTCCCTCTGTACCCTACAACACCCTTCGACACTATCCACAACTCCACCGACCTTCGTGTCATCCGTAAATTTACTAACCCACCCTTCTACACCCTCATCCAGGTCGTTTATAAAAATGACAAACAGCAGTGGCCCCAAAACAGAACCTTGCGGTACACCACTAGTAACTAAACTCCAGGATGAACATTTGCCATCAACCACCACCCTCTGTCTTCTTTCAGCTAGCCAATTTCTGATCCAAAGCTCTAAATCACCTTCAACCCCATACTTCCGTATTTTCTGCAATAGCCTACCGTGGGGAACCTTATCAAACGCCTTACTGAAATCCATATACACCACATCCACGGCTTTACCCTCATCCACCTGTTTGGTCACCTTCTCGAAAAACTCAATAAGGTTTGTGAGGCACGACCTACCATTCACAAAACCGTGCTGACTATCGCAAATGAACTTATTCTTTTCAAGATGATTATAAATCCTGTCTCTTATAACCTTTTCCAACATTTTACCCACAACCGAAGTAAGGCTCACAGGTCTATAATTACCAGGGCTGTCTCTACTCCCCTTCTTGAAC
Organism: Heterodontus francisci; assembly: GCF_036365525.1. NCBI lineage: Eukaryota > Metazoa > Chordata > Chondrichthyes > Heterodontiformes > Heterodontidae > Heterodontus > Heterodontus francisci. The sequence continues at coordinate 187,968 of NW_027141323.1, forward strand.
AAGGGGACAACATTTGCTATCCTCCAGTCCTCCGGCACTACTCCTGTCGACAATGACGACTTAAAGATCAACAACAACGGCTCTGCAATCTCCTCCCTGGCTTCCCAGAGAATCCTAGGATAAATCCCATCTGGCCCAGGGGACTTATCTATTTTCACTCTTTCCAAAATTGCTAACACCTCCTCCTTGTGAATCTCAATCCCATCTAGCCTAGTAGGCTGTATCTCAGTAATCTCCTCGGCAACATTTTCTTTTTCTACTGTAAATACTGACGAAAAATATTCATTTAACGCTTCCCCTATCTCCTCTGATTCCGCACACAACTTCCCACTACTATCCTTGATTGGCCCTGTTCTAACTCTTATCATTCGTTTATTCCTGATATACCTATAGAAAGCCTTAGGGTTTTCTTTGATCCTATCCGCCAATGACTTCTCGTGTCCTCTCCTTGCTCTTCTTAGCCCTCCCTTTAGATCCTTCCTGGCTAGCTTGTAACTCTCAAGCGCCCTAACTGAGCCTTCACGTCTCATCCTAACATAAGCCGCCCTCTTCCTCTTGACAAGCGCTTCAACTTCTTGAGTAAACCACGGCTCCCTCGCTCGACAACTTCCTCCCTGCCTGACAGGTACATACTTATCAAGGACACGCATTAGCTGCTCCTTGAATAAGCTCCACATTTCGTTTGTGCCCATCCCCTGCAGTTTCCTTCCCCATCCTACACATCCTAAATCTTGCCTAATCGCGTCATAATTTCCTTTCCCCCAGCTATAATTCTTGCCCTGCGGTATATACCTGTCCCTGCCCATCGCTAAGGTAAACCTAACCGAATTGTGATCACTATCGCCAAAGTGCTCACCTACATCTAAATCGAACACCTGGCCGGGTTCATTACCCAGTACCAAATCCAATGTGGCATCGCCCCTGGTTGGCCTGTCCACATACTGTGTCAGAAAACCCTCCTGCACACACTGAACAAAAACAGACCCATCTAAAGTACTCGAACTATAGTATTTCCAGTCAATATTTGGAAAGTTAAAGTCCCCCATAACCACTACCCTGTTACTCTCGCTCCTGTCGAGAATCATCTTCGCTATCCTTTCCTCTACATCTCTGGAACTATTCGGAGGTCTATAGAAAACTCCCAACAGGGTGACCTCTCCTCTCCTGTTTCTAACCTCGGCCCATACTACCTCAGTAGACGAGTCCTCAAACGTCCTTTCTGCCGCTGTAATACTTTCCTTGATTAACAATGCCACACCCCCCCCTCTTTTACCCTCTTCTCTGTTCTTTCTGAAACATCTAAATCCCGGAACCTGCAACATCCATTCCTGCCCCTGCTCTACCCATGTCTCTGAAATGGCCAGAACATCAGGATCCCAGGTACCAACCCATGCTGCAAGCTCACCCACCTTATTCCGGATGCTCCTGGCGTTGAAGTAGACACACTTTAAACCAAGTTCTTGCTTGCCAGTGCCCTCTTGCGTCCCTGTAACCTTATCCCCTACCTCACTACTCTCAACAGCCTGTACACTGGAACTACAATTTAGGTTCCCATTCCCCTGCTGATTTAGTTTAAACCCCCCCGAAGAGCACTAACAAATCTCCCCCCCAGGATATTGGTACCCCTCTGGTTCAGGTGAAGACCATCCTGTTTGTAGAGGTCCCACCTACCCCAGAAAGAGCCCCAATTATCCAGGAAACCAAAACCCTCCCTCCTACACCATCCCTGCAGCCACGTGTTCAACTCCTCTCTCTCCCTATTCCTCTCTTCGCTAGCACGTGGCACAGGCAACAACCCAGAGATAACAACTCTGGTTGTTCTCGCTCTAAGCTTCCACCCTAGCTCCCTGAATTTCTGCCTTAAATCCCCATCTCCCTTCCTACCTATGTCGTTGGTGCCTATGTGGACCACGACTTGGGGGTGCTCCCCCTCCCCCTTAAGGATCCCAAAAACACGATCGGAGACATCACGTACCCTGGCACCTGGGAGGCAACACACCAACCGTGAGTCTCTCTCGTTCCCACAGAACCTCCTATCTGTTCCCCTAACTATGGAGTCCCCAATGACTAATGCTCTGCTCCTCTTCCCTTTTCCCTTCTGAACAACAGGGACAGACTCTGTGCCAGAGACCTGCACCCCATTGCTTACCCCTGGTAAGTCGTCCCCCCCAACAGTATCCAAAACGGTATACCTGTTGTTGAGGGAAACGGCCACAGGGGATCCCTGCACTGCCTGCTGGTTCCCTTTCCTTCCCCTGACGGTAACCCATCTACCTACTTCTTTTACCTGAGGTGTGACTGCCTCCCTATAACTCCTGTCAATAATCCCCTCCGCCTCCCGAATGATCCGAAGTTCATCCAGCTCCAGCTCCAGTTCCCTAACGCGGTCTGCGAGGAGCTGGAGTTGGGTGCACTTCCCGCAGATGCAGTCAGCAGGGACACTCTTGGCGACCCCTACCTCCCACATTCTGCAGGAGGAACATACAACTGCCTTTACCTCCATTCCCACTATTCTAGATTCCCAATAAATCTACTGAAAAACCAAACGAAAAAAAAAGTCAAAACTTGTTCGCTTAGCAATCCGACGGACTGAACTTTTTAAATAAAAAGCTTACCTTTTCTCCATAGCAGTCTCTCTCACTGTCTCCCTCGCTGTCTCTGTCGCTGTCTCTGTCTCTGTCTCTGTCGCTGTCTCTGTCGCTGTCTCTGTCGCTGTCTCTGTCGCTGTCTCTGTCGCTGTCTCTGTCGCTGTCACTGTCGCTGTCTCTGTCGCTGTCTCCCTCGCTGTCTCCCTCGTCGTCTCTCTCTCTGTCTCTCTCGCTGTCTCTCTCAATGTACTCTCGCAGTCTCTCTCGCTGTCTCACTCGCTCTATCCCTCGCTGTATCTCTCGCTGTCTCTCTCACAGTCTCTCTCGCTGTCTCTCTCGCTGTCTACCTCGCAGTCTCTCTCGCTCTCTCCCTCACTGTCTCTCTCGCAGTCTCTCTCGCAGTCTCTCTCGCAGTCTCTCTCGCAGTCTCTCTCGCCGTCTCTCTCGCCATCTCTCTCGCCGTCTCTCTCGCAGTCTCCCTCGCTGTCTCCCTCGCTGTCTCCCTCGCAGTCTCTCTCGCAGTCTCCCTCGCTGTCTCCCTCACAGTCTCTCTCGCTGTCTCCCTTGCAGTCTCCCACACAGTCTCTCACGCTTTCTCCCTCGCTTTCTCCCTCGCAGTCTCTCTCGCAGTCTCTCTCGCAGTCTCTCTCGCAGTCTCTCTCGCAGTCTCTCTCGCAGTCTCTCTCGCAGTCTCTCTCGCTGTCCCTCTCGCAGTCTCTCTCGCTGTCTCCCTCGCAGTCTCTCTCGCAGTCTCCTTTGCAGTCTCTCTCGCTGTCTCTCTCGCTGCCTCTCTCGCAGTCTCTCTCGCAGTCTCCCTCGCAGTCTCCCTCGCAGTCTCCCTCGCAGTCTCCCTCGCTCTCTCCCTCGCTCTCTCCCTCGCCGTCTCCCTCGCCGTCTCCCTCGCCGTCTCTCTCGCAGTCTCTCTCGCTGTCTTCCTCGCAGTTTCTCTCGCTGTCTCCCTCGCTGTCTCCCTCGCTGTCTCCCTCGCTGCCTCCCTCGCTGCCTCCCTCGCTGCCTCCCTAGCAGTCGCTCTCGCAGTCACTCTCGCAGTCTCTCTCGCTGTCTCCCTCGCTGTCTCTCTCGCTGTCTCTCTCAATGTACTCACGCTGTCTCCCTCGCTGTCTCACTCTCTCTATCCCTCGCTGTATCTCTCGCAGTCTCTCTCACAGTCTCCCTCGCAGTCTCCCTCGCAGTCTCCCTCGCAGTCTCCCTCGCAGTCTCTCTCGCAGTCACTCTCGCAGTCACTCTCGCAGTCTCCCTCGCAGTCTCCCTCGCAGTCTCCCTCGCAGTCTCCCTCGCAGTCTCCCTCGCAGTCTCCCTCGCAGTCTCCCTCGCAGTCTCTCTCGCTGTCTCCCTCGCTGTTTCCCTCACAGTCTCTCTCGCTGTCTGCCTCGCAGTCTCTCTCGAAGTCGCTCTAGCTTTCTCCCTCGCTGTCTCTCTCGCAGTCCTTCTCGCAGTCTCTCTCGCTGTCTCCAGCGCTGTCTCCAGCGCTGTCTCCCTCGCTGTCTCCCTCGCTGTCTCCCTCGCTGTCTCCCACGCAGTCTCTCTCGCTGTCTCTCTCGCTGTCTCCATCGCTTTCTCCCTCGCTGTCTCTCTCGCTGTCTCTCTCGCTGTCTCTCTCGCTGTCTCTCTCGCTGTCTCTCTCGCTGTCTCCCTTGCAGTCTCTCTTGCAGTCTCTCTCGCTGTCTCCCTCGCTGTCTCCCTCGCTGTCTCCCTCGCTGTCTCCCTCGCTGTGTCTCTCGCTCTCTCCCTCGCTCTCTCCCTCGCTGTCTCCCTCGCTGTCTCCCTCGCTGTCTCCCTCGCTTTCTCCCTCGCCGTCTCTCTCGCAGTCTCTCTCGCAGTCTCTCTCGCAGTCTCTCTCGCAGTCTCTCTCGCAGTCTCTCTCGCTGTCCCTCTCGCAGTCCCTCTCGCAGTCTCCGTTGCAGTCTCTCTCGCTGTCTCTCTCGCTGTCTCTCTCGCTGTCTCTCTCGCTGTCTCTCTCGCTGTCTCTCTCGCTGTCTCTCTCGCAGTCTCCCTCGCAGTCTGCCTCGCAGTTTCCCTCGCAGTCTCTTTCGCTGTCTCCCTCGCTGTCTCCCTCGCTGTCTCCCTCGCTGTCTCCCTCGCAGTCTCCCTCGCTGTCTCCCACGCAGTCTCTCTCGCTGTCTCTCTCACTGTCTCTCTCGCTGTCTCTCTCGCTGTCTCCATCGCTTTCTCCCTCGCTGTCTCCATCGCTTTCTCCCTCGCTGTCTCTCTCGCTGCCTCTCTCGCTGTCTCTCTCGCTGTCTCCCTTGCAGTCTCTCTCGCAGTCTCTCTCGCTGTGTGTCTCGCTCTCTCGCTCGCTGTCTCACGCGCTATCTCCATAGCATTCTCTCTCACTGTCTCTGTCGCTGTCTCTGTCGCTGTCTCTGTCGCTGTCTCTGTCGCTGTCTCTGTCGCTGTCTCTGTCGCTGTCTCTGTCGCTGTCTCCCTCGCTGTCTCCCTCGCTGTCTCCCTCGCTGTCTCCCTCGCTGTCTCCCTCGTCGTCTCCCTCGTCGTCTCCCTGGCCGTCTCCCTGGCCGTCTCCCTGGCCGTCTCCCTGGCCGTCTCCCTGGCCGTCTCCCTGGCCGTCTCCCTGGCCGTCTCCCTGGCCGTCTCCCTGGCCGTCTCCCTGGCCGTCTCTCTCGCTGTCTCTCTCGCTGTCTCTCTCGCTGTCTCTCTCGCTGTCTCTCTCAATGTACTCTCGCTGTCTCCCTCGCTGTCTCACTCTCTCTATCTCTCGCAGTCTCTCTCGCAGTCTCTCTCACAGTCTCTCTCGCTGTCTCTCTCGCAGTCTCTCTCGCAGGCTCCCTCGCAGTCTCCCTCGCAGTCTCTCTCGCAGTCACTCTCGCAGTCACTCTCGCAGTCTCTCTCGCAGTCTCCCTCGCAGTCTCCCTCGCAGTCTCCCTCGCAGTCTCCCTCGCAGTCTCCCTCGCAGTCTCCCTCGCTGTCTCCCTCGCTGTTTCCCTCACAGTCTCTCTCGCTGTCTGCCTCGCAGTCTCTCTCGAAGTCGCTCTCGCTTTCTCCCTCGCTGTCTCTCTCGCAGTCCTTCTCGCAGTCTCTCTCGCTGTCTTCAGCGCTGTCTCCCTCGCTGTCTCCCTCGCTGTCTCCCTCGCTGCCTCCCTCGCTGTCTCCCTCGCTGTCTCCCTCGCTGTCTCCCTCGCTGTCTCCCTCGCTGTCTCCCTCGCTGTCTCCCTCGCTGTCTCCCTCGCTGTCTCCCACGCAGTCTCTCTCGCTGTCTTTCTCGCTGTCTTTCTCGCTGTCTCCATCGCTTTCTCCCTCGCTGTCTCTCTCGCTGTCTCTCTCGCTGTCTCTCTCGCTGTCTCTCTCGCTGTCTCTCTCGCTGTCTCCCTTGCAGTCTCTCTTGCAGTCTCTCTCGCTGTCTCCCTCGCTGTCTCCCTCGCTGTCTCCCTCGCTGTCTCCCTCGCTGTCTCCCTCGCTGTCTCCCTCGCTGTCTCACACGCTCTCTCTCGCAGTCTCTCTCGCTGTCTCCCTCACTATGTCCCTCGCAGTCTCCCTCGCTGTCTCCCTCGCTGTCTCCCTCATCGTCTCCCTCGCCGTCTCCCTTGCAGTCACCATCTCTGTATCCCCGGCTGTCTCTCTCGCTATCTCCATAGCAGTCTCTCTCACTGTCTCCCTCGCTGTCTCCCTCGCTGTCTCCCTCGCTGTCTCTGTCGCTGTCTCTGTCGCTGTCTCTGTCGCTGTCTCTGTCGCTGTCTCTGTCGCTGTCTCTGTCGCTGTCTCTGTCGCTGTCTCTGTCGCTGTCTCTGTCGCTGTCTCCCTCGCCGTCTCCCTCGCAGTCTCTCTCGCAGTCTCTCTCGCTGTCTCTCTCAATGTACTCTCGCTGTCTCCCTCACTGTCTCACTCGCTCTATCCCTCGCTGTATCTCTCGCAGTCTCTCTCGCAGTCTCTCTCGCAGTCTCTCTCGCAGTCTCTCTCACAGTCTCTCTCGCAGTCTCTCTCACAGTCTCTCTCACAGTCTCTCTCGCTGTCTCCCTCACTGTCTCTCTCACTGTCTCTCTCACAGTCTCTCTCGCCGTCTCTCTCTCCATCTCTCTCGCCATCTCTCTCGCCGTCTCTCTCGCCGTCTCTCTCGCAGTCTCCCTCGCTGTCTCCCTCGCTGTCTCCCTCGCTGTCTCCCTCGCACTCTCTCTCGCAGTCTCTCTCGCAGTCTCCCTCGCTGTCTCCCTCACAGTCTCTCTCGCTGTCTCCCTTGCAGTCTCCCACACAGTCTCTCACGCTTTCTCCCTCGCTTTCTCCCTCGCTTTCTCCCTCGCAGTCTCTCTCGCAGTCTCTCTCGCTGTCCCTCTCGCAGTCTCTCTCGCTGTCCCTCTCGCAGTCTCTCTCGCTGTCTCCCTCGCAGTCTCTCTCGCAGTCTCCTTTGCAGTCTCTCTCGCTGTCTCTCTCGCTGTCTCTCTCGCTGTCTCTCTCGCTGTCTCTCTCGCTGTCTCTCTCGCTGTCTCTCTCGCTGTCTCTCTCGCTGTCTCTCTCGCTGTCTCTCTCGCAGTCTCCCTCGCAGTCTGCCTCGCAGTCTCTCTCGTAGTCTCCTTTGCAGTCTCTCTCGCTGTCTCTCTCGCTGTCTCTCTCGCTGTCTCTCTCGCATTCTCTCTCGCATTCTCCCTCGCAGTCTCCCTCGCAGTCTCCCTCGCAGTCTCCCTCGCTGTCTCCCTCGCTTTCTCCCTCGCTGTCTCTCTCGCTGTCTCTCTCGCTGTCTCCCTCGCTGTTTCCCTCGCTGTCTCCCTCGCTGTCTCCCTCACTGTGTCCCTCGCTCTCTCCCTCGCAGTCTCCCTCACCGTCTCCCTCACCGTCTCCCTCGCCGTCTCTCTCGCCGTCTCTCTCGCAGTCTCTCTCGCTGTCTTCCTCGCAGTTTCTCTCGCTGTCTCCCTCGCTGCCTCCCTCGCTGCCTCCCTCGCTGTCTCCCAAGCAGTCGCTCTCGCAGTCTCTCTCGCTGTCTCCCTCGCTGTCTCCCTCACTGCCTCCCTCGCTGTCTCCCTAGCAGTCGCTCTCGCAGTCTCTCTCGCTGTCTTCCTCGCTGTGTCCCTCGCAGTCTCTCTCGCAGTCTCTCTCGCAGTCTTACTCGCAGTTTCTCTCGCTGTCTCCCTCGCTGCCTCCCACGCTGTCTCCCTCGCTGTCTCACGCGATCTCTCTCGCATTCTCTCTCGTTGTCTCCCTTGCAGTCTCTCTCGCTGTGTCCCTCGCAGTCTCTCTCGCAGTCTCTATTGCTGTCTCTGTCGCTGTCTCCCTCGCTGTCTCCCTCGCTGTCTCCCTCGCTGTCTCCCTCGCTGTCTCCCTCGCTGTCTCCCTCGCTGTCTCCCTCGCTGTCTCCCTCGCTGCCTCCCTCGCAGTCTCTCTCGAAGTCTCTCTCGCTGTCTACCTCGCTGTCTCCCTCGCTCTCTCTCTCGCTCTCTCTCTCGCCGTCTCCCTCGCCGTCTTAATCGCTGTCTCCCTCGCATTCTCTCTCGCAGTGTCTCTCGCTGTCTCCCTCGCAGTCTCCCACACAGTCTCTCACGCTTTCTCCCTCGCTTTCTCCCTCGCAGTCTCTCTCGCAGTCTCTCTCGCAGTCTCTCTCGCAGTCTCTCTCGCAGTCTCTCTCGCTGTCCCTCTCGCTGTCCCTCTCGCAGTCTCTCTCGCAGTCTCTCTCGCAGTCTCTCTCGCAGTCTCTCTCGCAGTCTCTCTCGCAGTCTCTCTCGCAGTCTCTCTCGCTGTCCCTCTCGCAGTCTCTCTTGCTGTCCCTCTCGCAGTCTCTCTCGCAGTCTCTCTCGCAGTCTCCCTCGCAGTCTCTCTCGCAGTCTCTCTCGCAGTCTCTCTCGCTGTCCCTCTCGCAGTCTCTCTCGCAGTCTCTCTCGCTGTCTCTCTCGCTGTCTCTCTCGCTGTCCCTCTCGCAGTCTCTCTCGCAGTCTCTCTCGCAGTCTCTCTCGCAGTCTCTCTCGCAGTCTCTCTCGCTGTCTCTCTCGCAGTCTCCTTTGCAGTCTCTCTCGCTGTCTCTCTCGCAGTCTCCCTCGCTGTCTCTCTCGCTGTCTCCCTCGCTGTCTCCCTCGCTGTCTCCCTCGCTGTCTCCCTCGCTGTCTCCCTCGCAGTCTCACTCGCAGTCTCACTCGCAGTCTCACTCGCAGTCTCTCTCGCTGTCTCCCTCGCTTTCTCCCTCGCTGTCTCTCTCGCTGTCTCTCTCGCTGTCTCTCTCGCTGTCTCCCTCGCTGTCTCTCTTGCAGTCTCTCTTGCAGTCTCTCTCGCTGTCTCTCTCGCTGTCTCCCTTGCAGTCTCTCTTGCAGTCTCTCTTGCAGTCTCTCTCGCTGTTTCCCTCGCTGTATCTCTCGCTCTCTCCCTCGCAGTCTCCCTCGCTGTCTCCCTCGCTGTCTCCCTCGCTGTCTCCCTCGCTGTCTCACGCGCTCTCTCTCGCAGTCTCTCTCGCAGTCTCTCTCGCAGTCTCTCTCGCAGTCTCTCTCGCAGTCTCTCTCGCTGTCTCTCTCGCTGTCTCTCTCGCTGTCTCCCTCGCTGTTTCCCTCGCTGTGTCCCTCGCTGTCTCTCTCGCAGTCTCCCTCGCTGTCTCCCTCGCCGTCTCCCTCGCCGTCTCCCTCGCCGTCTCCCTCGCCGTCTCCCTCGCCGTCTCCCTCGTCGTCTCCCTCGCCGTCTCCCTCGCCGTCTCCCTCGCCGTCTCCCTCGCCGTCTCCCTCGCCGTCTCCCTCGCCGTCTCCCTCGCCGTCTCCCTCGCCGTCTCCCTCGCCGTCTCCCTCGCCGTCTCCCTCGCCGTCTCCCTCGCTGTCTCCCTCGCTGTCTCACTCGCTCTATCCCTCGCTGTATCTCTCGCAGTCTCTCTCGCAGTCTCTCTCGCTGTCTCTCTCGCTGTCTCCCTCGCAGTCTCTCTCGCTCTCTCCCTCACTGTCTCCCTCGCAGTCTCTCTCGCAGTCTCTCTCGCTGTCTCCCTCGCTGTTTCCCTCACAGTCTCTCTCGCTGTCTCCCTCGCAGTCTCTCTCGAAGTCGCTCTCGCTTTCTCCCTCACTGTCTCTCTCGCAGTCCTTCTCGCAGTCCTTCTCGCAGTCTCTCTCGCTGTCTCCCTCGCTGTCTCCCTCGCTGTCTCCCTCGCTGTCTCCCTCGCTGTCTCCCTCGCTGTCTCCCTCGCTGTCTCCCTCGCTGTCTCCCTCGCTGACTCCCTCGCTGTCTCCCACGCAGTCTCTCTCGCTGTCTCTCTCGCTGTCTCCATCGCTTTCTCCCTCGCTGTCTCTCTTGCTGTCTCTCTCGCTGTCTCTCTCGCTGTCTCTCTCGCTGTCTCTCTCGCTGTCTCTCTCGCTGTATCCCTCGCTGTCTCCCTTGCAGTCTCCCTTGCAGTCTCTCTTGCAGTCTCTCTCGCTGTCTCTCTTGCAGTCTCCCTTGCAGTCTCTCTTGCAGTCTCTCTCGCTGTCTCCCTCGCTGTGTCCCTCGCTGTGTCTCTCGCTCTCTCCCTCGCTGTCTCCCTCGCTGTCTCATGCGCTCTCTCTCGCAGTCTCTCTCGCTGTCTCCCTCACTGTGTCCCTCGCTGTGTCCCTCGCTGTGTCCCTCGCTGTGTCCCTCGCTGTGTCCCTCGCTGTGTCCCTCGCTGTGTCCCTCGCAGTCTCCCTCGCTGTCTCCCTCGCAGTCTCTCTCGCTGTCCCTCTCGCAGTCTCCCTCGCTGTCTCTCTCGCAGTCTCCTTTGCAGTCTCTCTCGCTGTCTCTCTCGCAGTCTCTCTCGCTGTCTCTCTCGCAGTCTCCCTCGCAGTCTCCCTCGCTGTCTCCCTCGCTGTCTCCCTCGCTGTCTCCCTCGCTGTCTCCCTCGCTGTCTCCCTCGCTGTCTCCCTCGCTGTCTCCCTCGCTGTCTCCCTCGCTGTCTCCCTCGCTGTCTCCCTCGCTGTCTCACTCGCAGTCTCCCTCGCAGTCTCTCTCGCTGTCTCTCTCGCTGTCTCCCTCGCTTTCTCCCTCGTTTTCTCCCTGGCATTCTCCCTCGCTGTCTCTCTCGCTGTCTCTCTCGCTGTCTCCCTCGCAGTCTCTCTCGCTGTCTCCCTCGCTGTCTCCCTCGCTGTCTCCCTCGCTGTCTCTCTCGCTGTCTCTCTCGCTGTCTCCCTCGCTGTCTCCCTCACTGTGTCCCTCGCCGTCTCTCTCGCAGTCTCTCTCGCTGTCTTCCTCGCAGTTTCTCTCGCTGTCTCCCTTGCTGCCTCTCTCGCTGTCTCCCTAGCAGTCGCTCTCGCAGTCGCTCTCGCAGTCGCTCTCGCAGTCGCTCTCGCAGTCGCTCTCGCAGTCTCTCTCGCTGTCTCCTTCGCTGTCTCCCTCGCTGTCTCCCTCGCTGTGTCTCTCGCTCTCTCCCTCGCTGTCTCCCTCGCTGTCTCATGCGCTCTCTCTCGCAGTCTCTCTCGCTGTCTCCCTCACTGTGTCCCTCGCTGTGTCTCTCGCTCTCTCCCTCGCTGTCTCCCTCGCTGTCTCCCTCGCTCTCTCTCGCAGTCTCTCTCGCTGTCTCTCTCGCTTTCTCCCTCGCTGTCTCTCTCGCTTTCTCCCTCGCTGTGTCCCTCGCTGTGTCCCTCGCTGTGTCCCTCGCTGTGTCCCTCGCTGTGTCCCTCGCTGTGTCCCTCGCTGTCTCTCTCGCTGTCTCTCTCGCTGTCTCTCTCGCAGTCTCCCTCGCTATCTCCCTCGCTGTCTCCCTCGCTGTCTCCCTCGCTGTCTCCCTCGCTGTCTCCCTCGCTGTCTCCCTCGCTGTCTCCCTCGCTGACTCCCTCGCTGACTCCCTCGCTGTCTCCCACGCAGTCTCTCTCGCTGTCTCTCTCGCTGTCTCCATCGCTTTCTCCCTCGCTGTCTCTCTTGCTGTCTCTCTCGCTGTCTCTCTCGCTGTCTCTCTCGCTGTCTCTCTCGCTGTATCCCTCGCTGTCTCCCTTGCAGTCTCCCTTGCAGTCTCTCTTGCAGTCTCTCTCGCTGTCTCTCTTGCAGTCTCCCTTGCAGTCTCTCTTGCAGTCTCTCTCGCTGTCTCCCTCGCTGTGTCCCTCGCTGTGTCTCTCGCTCTCTCCCTCGCTGTCTCCCTCGCTGTCTCATGCGCTCTCTCTCGCAGTCTCTCTCGCTGTCTCCCTCACTGTGTCCCTCGCTGTGTCCCTCGCTGTGTCCCTCGCTGTGTCCCTCGCAGTCTCCCTCGCTGTCTCCCTCGCAGTCTCTCTCGCTGTCCCTCTCGCAGTCTCCCTCGCTGTCTCTCTCGCAGTCTCCTTTGCAGTCTCTCTCGCTGTCTCTCTCGCAGTCTCTCTCGCTGTCTCTCTCGCAGTCTCCCTCGCAGTCTCCCTCGCTGTCTCCCTCGCTATCTCCCTCGCTGTCTCCCTCGCTGTCTCCCTCGCTGTCTCCCTCGCTGTCTCCCTCGCTGTCTCCCTCGCTGTCTCCCTCGCTGTCTCCCTCGCTGTCTCCCTCGCTGTCTCACTCGCAGTCTCCCTCGCAGTCTCTCTCGCTGTCTCCCTCGCTTTCTCCCTCGTTTTCTCCCTGGCATTCTCCCTCGCTGTCTCTCTCGCTGTCTCTCTCGCTGTCTCCCTCGCAGTCTCTCTCGCTGTCTCCCTCGCTGTCTCCCTCGCTGTCTCCCTCGCTGTCTCTCTCGCTGTCTCTCTCGCTGTCTCCCTCGCTGTCTCCCTCACTGTGTCCCTCGCCGTCTCTCTCGCAGTCTCTCTCGCTGTCTTCCTCGCAGTTTCTCTCGCTGTCTCCCTTGCTGCCTCTCTCGCTGTCTCCCTAGCAGTCGCTCTCGCAGTCGCTCTCGCAGTCGCTCTCGCAGTCGCTCTCGCAGTCTCTCTCGCTGTCTCCTTCGCTGTCTCCCTCGCTGTCTCCCTCGCTGTGTCTCTCGCTCTCTCCCTCGCTGTCTCCCTCGCTGTCTCATGCGCTCTCTCTCGCAGTCTCTCTCGCTGTCTCCCTCACTGTGTCCCTCGCTGTGTCTCTCGCTCTCTCCCTCGCTGTCTCCCTCGCTGTCTCCCTCGCTCTCTCTCGCAGTCTCTCTCGCTGTCTCTCTCGCTTTCTCCCTCGCTGTCTCTCTCGCTTTCTCCCTCGCTGTGTCCCTCGCTGTGTCCCTCGCTGTGTCCCTCGCTGTGTCCCTCGCTGTGTCCCTCGCTGTCTCTCTCGCTGTCTCTCTCGCAGTCTCCCTCGCTGTCTCCCTCGCTGTCTCCCTCGCTGTCTCCCTCGCAGTCTCTCTCGCTGTCTCCCTCGCTGTCTCCCTCGTCATCTCCCTCGCCGTCTCCCTTGCAGTCACTCTCTCTGTATCCCCGGCTGTCTCTCTCGCCAACTCCATAGCAGTATCTCTCACTGTCTCCCTCGCTGTCTCTGTCGCTGTCTCTGTCGCTCTCTCTGTCGCTGTCTCCCTCGCTGTCTCCCTCGCTGTCTCCCTCGTCGTCTCCCTCGTCGTCTCCCTGGCCGTCTCCCTGGCCGTCTCCCTGGCCGTCTCCCTGGCCGTCTCCCTGGCCGTCTCCCTGGCCGTCTCCCTGGCCGTCTCCCTGGCCGTCTCCCTCGCAGTCTCTCTCGCTGTCTCTCTCGCTGTCTCTCTCAATGTACTCTCGCTGTCTCCCTCGCTGTCTCACTCGCTCTCTCCCTCGCTGTATCTCTCGCAGTCTCTCTCACAGTCTCTCTCGCTGTCTCCCTCGCAGTCTCTCTCGCTCTCTCCCTCACTGTCTCTCTCGCCGTCTCTCTCGCCGTCTCTCTCGCCGTCTCTCTCTCCATCTCTCTCACCATCTCCCTCGCAGTCTCCCTCGCTGTCTCCCTCGCTGTCTCCCTCGCAGTCTCTCTCGCAGTCTCTCTCGCAGTCTCTCTCGCAGTCTCTCTCGCAGTCTCTCTCGCAGTCTCTCTCGCAGTCTCCCTCGCAGTCTCCCTCGCTGTCTCCCTCCCAGTCTCTCTCGCAGTCTCTCTCGCAGTCTCTCTCGCAGTCTCTCTCGCTGTCCCTCTCGCAGTCTCTCTCGCAGTCTCTCTCGCTGTCCCTCTCGCAGTCTCTCTCGCAGTCTCTCTCGCTGTCTCTCTCGCTGTCTCTCTCGCTGTCTCTCTCGCAGTCTCTCTCGCAGTCTCCTTTGCAGTCTCTCTCGCAGTCTCTCTCGCTGTCTCCCTCACAGTCTCTCTCGCTGTCTCCCTCGCAGTCTCTCTCGAAGTCGCTCTCGCTTTCTCCCTCGCTGTCTCTCTCGCAGTCCTTCTCGCAGTCCTTCTCGCAGTCTCTCTCGCTGTCTCCCTCGCTTTCTCCCTCGCAGTCTCTCTCGCTGTCTCTCTCGCTGTCTCTCTCGCTGTCTCTCTCGCTGTCTCTCTCGCTGTCTCTCTCGCTGTCTCTCTCGCTGTCTCTCTCGCTGTCTCTCTCGCTGTCTCCATGGCTTTCTCCCTCGCTGTCTCTCTCGCTGTCTCTCTCGCTGTCTCTCTCGCTGTCTCCCTCGCAGTCTCTCTTGCAGTCTCTCTTGCAGTCTCTCTCGCTGTCTCCCTCGCTGTCTCCCTCGCTCTCTCCCTCGCTCTCTCCCTCACTGTGTCCCTCGCTCTCTCCCTCGCAGTCTCCCTCACCGTCTCCCTCACCGTCTCCCTCGCCGTCTCTCTCGCTGTCTTCCTCGCAGTTTCTCTCGCAGTTTCTCTCGCAGTCTCTCTTGCAGTCTCTCTTGCAGTCTCTCTCGCTGTTTCCCTCGCTGTATCTCTCGCTCTCTCCCTCGCTCTCTCCCTCGCTGTCTCCCTCGCTGTCTCCCTCGCTGTCTCACGCGCTCTCTCTCGCAGTCTCTCTCGCAGTCTCTCTCGCTGTCTCTCTCGCTGTCTCTCTCGCTGTCTCTCTCGCTGTGTCCCTCGCTGTGTCCCTCGCTGTGTCCCTCGCTGTCTCCCTCGCTGTCTCCCTCGCTGTCTCCCTCGCTGTCTCCCTCGCTGTCTCCCTCGTCGTCTCCCTCGTCGTCTCCCTCGCCGTCTCCCTCGCTGTCTCTCTCGCTGTCTCCCTCGCAGTCTCTGTCGCTGTCTCACTCGCTCTATCCCTCGCTGTATCCCTCGCTGTATCTCTCGCAGTCTCTCTCGCAGTCTCTCTCGCAGTCTCTCTCGCAGTCTCTCTCGCAGTCTCTCTCGCAGTCTCTCTCACAGTCTCTCTCGCTGTCTCTCTCGCTGTCTCTCTCGCTGTCTCCCTCGCAGTCTCTCTCGCTGCCTCCCTCGCTGTTTCCCTCACAGTCTCTCTCGCTGTCTCCCTCGCAGTCTCTCTCGAAGTCGCTCTCGCTTTCTCCCTCGCTTTCTCTCTCGCTGTCTCTCTCGCTGTGTCCCTCGCTGTGTCCCTCGCTGTGTCCCTCGCTGTGTCCCTCGCTGTGTCCCTCGCTGTCTCCCTCGCTGTCTCCCTCGCTGTCTCCCTCGCTGTCTCCCTCGCTGTCTCCCTCGCTGTCTCCCTCGCCGTCTCCCTCGCCGTCTCCCTCGCCGTCTCCCTCGCCGTCTCCCTCGCAGTCTCTGTCGCTGTCTCACTCGCTCTATCCCTCGCTGTATCCCTCGCTGTATCTCTCGCTGTCTCTCTCGCTGTCTCCCTCGCAGTCTCTCTTGCAGTCTCTCTCGCTGTCTCCCTCGCTGTCTCCCTCGCTGTCTCCCTCGCTCTCTCCCTCACTGTGTCCCTCGCTCTCTCCCTCGCAGTCTCCCTCACCGTCTCCCTCACCGTCTCCCTCGCCGTCTCTCTCGCTGTCTTCCTCGCAGTTTCTCTCGCAGTTTCTCTCGCAGTCTCTCTTGCAGTCTCTCTTGCAGTCTCTCTCGCTGTTTCCCTCGCTGTATCTCTCGCTCTCTCCCTCGCTGTCTCCCTCGCTATCTCCCTCGCTGTCTCACGCGCTCTCTCTCGCAGTCTCTCTCGCAGTCTCTCTCGCTGTCTCTCTCGCTGTCTCTCTCGCTGTCTCTCTCGCTGTCTCTCTCGCTGTCTCTCTCGCTGTGTCCCTCGCTGTGTCCCTCGCTGTGTCCCTCGCTGTCTCCCTCGCTGTCTCCCTCGCTGTCTCCCTCGCTGTCTCCCTCGCTGTCTCCCTCGCTGTCTCCCTCGCCGTCTCCCTCGCCGTCTCCCTCGCCGTCTCCCTCGCCGTCTCCCTCGCCGTCTCCCTCGCCGTCTCCCTCGCCGTCTCCCTCGCAGTCTCTGTCGCTGTCTCACTCGCTCTATCCCTCGCTGTATCCCTCGCTGTATCTCTCGCAGTCTCTCTCGCAGTCTCTCTCGCAGTCTCTCTCGCAGTCTCTCTCGCAGTCTCTCTCGCTGTCTCTCTCGCTGTCTCTCTCGCTGTCTCCCTCGCAGTCTCTCTCGCTGCCTCCCTCGCTGTTTCCCTCACAGTCTCTCTCGCTGTCTCCCTCGCAGTCTCTCTCGAAGTCGCTCTCGCTTTCTCCCTCGCTTTCTCCCTCGCTGTCTCTCTCGCAGTCCTTCTCGCAGTCCTTCTCGCAGTCCTTCTCGCAGTCTCTCTCGCAGTCTCTCTTGCAGTCTCTCTCGCTGTCTCCCTCGCTGTCTCCCTCGCTGTCTCCCTCGCTGTCTCCCACGCAGTCTCTCTCGCTGTCTCTCTCGCTGTCTCCATCGCCTTCTCCCTCGCTGTCTCTCTTGCTGTCTCTCTCGCTGTCTCTCTCGCTGTCTCTCTCGCTGTCTCTCTCGCTGTCTCTCTCGCTGTCTCCCTTGCAGTCTCCCTTGCAGTCTCTCTTGCAGTCTCCCTCGCTGTCTCCCTCGCTGTCTCCCTCGCTGTCTCCCTCGCTGTGTCTCTCGCTCTCTCCCTCGCTGTCTCCCTCGCTGTCTCATGCGCTCTCTCTCGCAGTCTCTCTCGCTGTCTCCCTCACTGTGTCCCTCGCTGTGTCCCTCACTGTGTCCCTCGCTGTGTCCCTCGCAGTCTCCCTCGCAGTCTCCCTCGCTGTCTCCCTCGCAGTCTCTCTCGCAGTCTCTCTCGCAGTCTCTCTCGCAGTCTCTCTCGCAGTCTCTCTCGCAGTCTCTCTCGCAGTCTCTCTCGCTGTCTCCCTCGCTTTCTCCCTCGCTGTCTCTCTCGCTGTCCCTCTCGCAGTCTCTCTCGCAGTCTCTCTCGCTGTCCCTCTCGCAGTCTCTCTCGCTGTCCCTCTCGCAGTCTCTCTCGCAGTCTCCCTCGCTGTCTCTCTCGCTGTCTCCCTCGCTGTCTCCCTCGCTGTCTCCCTCGCTGTCTCCCTCGCTGTCTCCCTCGCTGTCTCCCTCGCTGTCTCCCTCGCTGTCTCCCTCGCTGTCTCCCTCGCTGTCTCCCTCGCTGTCTCCCTCGCTGTCTCCCTCGCTGTCTCCCTCGCAGTCTCACTCGCAGTCTCTCTCGCTGTCTCTCTCGCTGTCTCCCTCGCTGTCTCCCTCGCTGTCTCTCTCGCTGTCTCTCTCGCTGTCTCTCTCGCTGTCTCCCTCGCTGTCTCTCTTGCAGTCTCTCTCGCTGTCTCCCTCGCTGTCTCCCTCGCTGTCTCCCTCGCTGTCTCCCTCGCTGTCTCCCTCGCTGTCTCCCTCGCTGTCTCCCTCGCAGTCTCCCTCACCGTCTCCCTCGCCGTCTCTCTCGCTGTCTTCCTCGCAGTTTCTCTCGCTGTCTCCCTCGCTGTCTCCCTCGCTGTCTCTCTCGCTGTCTCTCTCGCTGTCTCTCTCGCTGTCTCCCTCGCTGCCTCCCTCGCTGTCTCCCTAGCAGTCGCTCTCGCAGTCGCTCTCGCAGTCGCTCTCGCAGTCGCTCTCGCAGTCGCTCTCGCAGTCGCTCTCGCAGTCGCTCTCGCAGTCGCTCTCGCTGTCTCCCTCGCTGTCTCCCTCGCTGTCTCCCTAGCAGTCGCTCTCGCAGTCTCTCTCGTTGTCTTCCTCGCTGTGTCTCTCGCAGTCTCTCTCGCAGTCTCTCTCGCAGTCTCTCTCGCAGTCTCTCTCGCAGTCTCTCTCGCAGTCTCTCTCGCAGTCTCTCTCGCAGTCTCTCTCGCAGTCTTCCTCGCAGTTTCTCTCGCTGTCTCCCTCGCTGCCTCACGCGATCTCTCTCGCATTCTCTCTCGTTGTCTCCCTTGCATTCTCTCTCGCTGTCTCCAGCGCTGTCTCCCTCGCCATCTCCCTGGCTGTCTCTCTCGCAGTTAGTGTCGCAGTCTCTCTCGCTGTATCCCTCGCTGTCTCTCTCGCTATCTCCATAGCAGTCTCTCTCGCAGTCTCCCTCGCTGTCTCCCTCACAGTCTCCCTCACAGTCTCCCTCGCAGTCTCTCTCGCAGTCACTCTCGCAGTCACTCTCGCAGTCTCTCTCGCTATCTCTCTCGCTATCTCCCTCGCTATCTCCCTCGCTATCTCCCTCGCTATCTCCCTCGCTATCTCCCTCGCTATCTCCCTCGCTATCTCCCTCGCTGTCTCCCTCGCTGTCTCCCTCGCTGTCTCCCTCGCTGTCTCTCTCGCTGTCTCCCTTGCAGTCTCCCTCGCAGTCTCCCTCGCAGTCTCTCTCGCTTTCTCCCTCGCTGTCTCTCTCGCAGTCTCTCTCGCTTTCTCCCTCGCAGTCTCTCTCGCAGTCTCTCTCGCAGTCTCTCTCACAGTCTCTCTCGCAGTCTTCCTCGCAGTCTTCCTCGCAGCCTTCCTCGCAGTCTTCCTCGCAGTCTTCCTCGCAGTCTCCCTCGCTCTCTCCCTCGCTCTCTCCCTCGCAGTCTCTCTTGCAGTCTCTCTTGCAGTCTCTCTTGCAGTCTCTCTTGCAGTCTCTCTTGCTGTCTCCCTCGCAGTCTCCCTCGCAGTCTCCCTCGCAGTCTCCCTCGCAGTCTCCCTCGCAGTCTCCCTCGCAGTCTCCCTCGCAGTCTCCCTCGCAGTCTCCCTCGCAGTCTCCCTCGCAGTCTCCCTCGCTGTCTCCCTCGCTGTCTCACGCGATCTCTCTCGCATTCTCTCTCGCATTCTCTCTCGTCTCCCTCGCAGTCTCTCTCGCTGTGTCCATCGCAGTCTCTCTCACAGTCTCTCTTGCTGTCTCTGTCGCTGTCTCCCTCGCTGTCTCCCTCGCTGTCTCCCTCGCTGTCTCCCTCGCTGTCTCCCTCGCTGTCTCCCTCGCTGACTCCCTCGCTGCCTCCCTCGCTGCCTCTCTCGAAGTCTCTCTCGAAGTCTCTCTCGAAGTCTCTCTCGAAGTCTCTCTCGAAGTCTCTCTCGAAGTCTCTCTCGAAGTCTCTCTCGAAGTCTCTCTCGCTGTCTCTCTCGCTGTCTCTCTCACTGTCTCCCTCGCTTTCTCCCTCGCTGTCTCCCTCGCTGTCTCTCTCGCCGTCTCCCTCGCCGTCTCCCTCGCCGTCTCTCTCGCCGTCTCCCTCGCCGTCTCCCTCGCCGTCTCAATCGCTGTCTCCCTCGCAGTGTCTCTCGCTGTATCCCTCGCTGTTTTTCTCGCTATCTCCATAGCAGTCTCTCTCGCAGTTTCTCTCGCTTTCTCCCTCGCAGTCTCTCTCGCTGTCTCCCTCACAGTCTCACTCGCAGTCTCTCTCGCTGTCTCCCTCGCTGTCTCCCTCACAGTCTCTCTCGCTGTCTCCCTCGCTGTCTCCCTCGAGGTCTCTCTCACAGTCTCTCTCGCAGTCTCTCTCGCTGACTCCCTCGCAGTTTCTATCGCTGTCTCCCTCGTGTTCTCTCTCGCTTTCTCCCTCGCTCTCTCCCTCGCTCTCTCCCTCGCAGTCTCTCTCGCAGTCTCTCTCGCAGTCTCTCTCGCTATCTCTCTCGCTATCTCTCTCGCTATCTCCCTCGCTATCTCCCTCGCTATCTCCCTCGCTATCTCCCTCGCTGTCTCTCTCGCTGTCTCCCTTGCAGTCTCCCTCGCAGTCTCTCTCGCTTTCTCCCTCGCAGTCTCTCTCGCTTTCTCCCTCGCAGTCTCTCTCGCAGTCTCTCTCGCAGTCTCTCTCGCAGTCTCTCTCGCAGTCTCTCTCGCAGTCTCTCTCGCAGTCTCTCTAGCTGTCTCTCTCGCTGTCTCTCTCGCTGTCTCTCTCGCTGTCTCCCTTGCAGTCTCCCTCGCAGTCTCTGTCGCTTTCTCCCTCGCAGTCTCTCTCGCTTTCTCCCTCGCAGTCTCTCTCGCTTTCTCTCTCGCAGTCTCCCTCGCTCTCTCCCTTGCAGTCTCTCTCGCAGTCTCTCTCGCAGTCTCTCTCGCAGTCTCTCTCGCAGTCTCTCTCGCAGTCTCTCTCGCAGTCTCACTCGCTGTCTCTCTCGCTGTCTCCCTCGCTGTCTCCCTCGCTGTCTCCCTCGCTGTCTCCCTCGCTGTCTCCCTCGCTGTCTCCCTCGCTTTCTCTCTCGCTTTCTCTCTCGCTTTCTCCCTCGCTCTCTCCCTTGCAGTCTCTCTCGCAGTCTCTCTCGCAGTCTCTCTCGCAGTCTCTCTCGCAGTCTCTCTCGCAGTCTCTCTCGCAGTCTCCCTCGCAGTCTCTCTCGCAGTCTCTCTCGCAGTCTCCCTCGCAGTCTCCCTCGCAGTCTCTCTCGCAGTCTCTCTCGCAGTCTCTCTCGCAGTCTCTCTCGCTGTCTCTCTCGCTGTCTCTCTCGCAGTCCTTCTCGCATTCTCTCTCGCTGTCTCCCTCGCTGTCTCCCTCGCTGTATCCCACGCAGTCTCTCTCGCTGTCTCTCACGCGCTCTCTGTCGCAGTCTCCCTCGCAGTCTCCCTCGCAGTCTCCCTCGCAGTCTCCCTCGCTGTCTCCCTCGCTGTCTCCCTCGCTGTCTCCCTCGCAGTCTCCCTCGCAGTCTCCCTCGCAGTCTCCCTCGCAGTCTCTCTCGCAGTCTCTCTCGCAGTCTCCCTCGCTGTCTCCCTCGCTGTCTCCCTCGCTGTCTCCCTCGCTGTCTCCCTCGCTGTCTCCCTCGCTGTCTCCCTCGCCGTCTCCCTCGCCGTCTCCCTCGCAGTCACTCTCTCTGTATCCCCCGCTGTCTCTCTCGCTATCTCCATAGCAGTCTCTCTCACTGTCTCTCTCGCTGTCTCTCTCGCTGTCTCTCTCAATGTACTCTCGCTGTCTCCCTCGCTCTATCCCTCGCTGTATCTCTCGCAGTCTCTCTCGCAGTCTCTCTCGCAGTCTCTCTCGCAGTCTCTCTCGCTGTCTCCCTCTCAGTCTCTCTCACTCTCTCTCTCGCAGTCTCTCTCGCCGTCTCTCTCTCCGTCTCTCTCTCCGTCTCTCTCGCCGTCTCTCTCGCCGTCTCCCTCGCAGTCACCCTCGCAGTCTCCCTCGCAGTCTCCCTCGCAGTCTCTCTCGCAGTCTCTCTCGCAGTCTCTCTCGCAGTCTCTCTCGCAGTCTCTCTCGCAGTCTCCCTCGCAGTCTCCCTCGCAGTCTCCCTCGCAGTCTCCCTCGCAGTCTCCCTCGCAGTCTCCCTCGCAGTCTCCCTCGCAGTCTCCCTCGCAGTCTCCCTCGCAGTCTCTCTCGCTGTCTCCATTGCAGTCTCCCACACAGTCTCTGTCGCTTTCTCCCTCGCTTTCTCCCTCGCAGTCTCCCTCGCAGTCTCCCTCGCTGTCTCCCTCGCTGTTTCCCTCACAGTCTCGCTGTCTCCCTCGCAGTCTCTCTCGAAGTCGCTCTCGCTTTCTCCCTCGCTGTCTCTCTCGCAGTCCTTCTCGCATTCTCCCTCGCTGTCTCCCTCGCTGTCTCTCTCGCCGTCTCCCTCGCCGTCTCCCTCGCCGTCTCAATCGCTGTCTCCCTCGCAGTGTCTCTCGCTGTATCCCTCGCTGTTTTTCTCGCTATCTCCATAGCAGTCTCTCTCGCAGTTTCTCTCGCTTTCTCCCTCGCAGTCTCTCTCGCTGTCTCCCTCACAGTCTCACTCGCAGTCTCTCTCGCTGTCTCCCTCACAGTCTCTCTCGCTGTCTCCCTCGCTGTCTCCCTCGAGGTCTCTCTCACAGTCTCTCTCGCAGTCTCTCTCGCTGACTCCCTCACAGTTTCTATCGCTGTCTCCCTCGTGTTCTCTCTCGCTTTCTCCCTCGCTCTCTCCCTCGCTCTCTCCCTCGCAGTCTCTCTCGCAGTCTCTCTCGCAGTCTCTCTCGCTATCTCTCTCGCTATCTCTCTCGCTATCTCGCTCGCTATCTCCCTCGCTATCTCCCTCGCTATCTCCCTCGCTGTCTCTCTCGCTGTCTCCCTTGCAGTCTCCCTCGCAGTCTCTCTCGCTTTCTCCCTCGCAGTCTCTCTCGCTTTCTCCCTCGCAGTCTCTCTCGCAGTCTCTCTCGCAGTCTCTCTCGCAGTCTCTCTCGCTGTCTCTCTCGCTGTATCTCTCGCTGTCTCTCTCGCTGTCTCTCTCGCTGTCTCCCTTGCAGTCTCTGTCGCTTTCTCCCTCGCAGTCTCTCTCGCTTTCTCCCTCGCTTTCTCTCTCGCAGTCTCTCTCGCTTTCTCTCTCGCAGTCTCCCTCGCTCTCTCTCTCGCAGTCTCTCTCGCAGTCTCTCTCGCAGTCTCTCTCGCAGTCTCTCTCGCAGTCTCTCTCGCAGTCTCTCTCGCAGTCTCTCTCGCAGTCTCTCTCGCAGTCTCTCTCGCTGTCTCCCTCGCTGTCTCCCTCGCTGTC
The DNA here is from genome assembly GCF_036365525.1 of Heterodontus francisci. Taxonomy (NCBI): domain Eukaryota; kingdom Metazoa; phylum Chordata; class Chondrichthyes; order Heterodontiformes; family Heterodontidae; genus Heterodontus; species Heterodontus francisci. Next base: position 209,904 of record NW_027141323.1, read on the forward strand.
TCCCTCGCTGTCTCCCTCGCTGTCTCCCTCGCTGTCTCCCTCGCTTTCTCTCTCGCTTTCTCTCTCGCTTTCTCCCTCGCTCTCTCCCTTGCAGTCTCTCTCGCAGTCTCTCTCGCAGTCTCTCTCGCAGTCTCTCTCGCAGTCTCTCTCGCAGTCTCTCTCGCAGTCTCCCTCGCAGTCTCCCTCGCAGTCTCTCTCGCAGTCTCTCTCGCAGTCTCCCTCGCAGTCTCCCTCGCAGTCTCCCTCGCAGTCTCCCTCGCAGTCTCCCTCGCAGTCTCTCTCGCAGTCTCTCTCGCAGTCTCTCTCGCAGTCTCTCTCGCAGTCTCTCTCGCTGTCTCTCTCGCAGTCCTTCTCGCATTCTCTCTCGCTGTCTCCCTCGCTGTATCCCACGCAGTCTCTCTCGCTGTCTCTCTCGCAGTCTCCCTCGCTGTCTCCCTCGCAGTCTCCCTCGCTGTCTCCCTCGCTGTCTCCCTCGCTGTCTCCCTCGCTGTGTCCCTCGCTGTCTCTCTCGCAGTTTCCCTCGCTGTCTCTCTCGCAGTTTCCCTCGCTGTCTCCCTCGCTGTCTCCCTCGCTGTCTCCCTCGCTGTCTCCCTCGCTGTCTCCCTCGCTGTCTCCCTCGCAGTCTCCCTCGCAGTCTCCCTCGCAGTCTCCCTCGCAGTCTCCCTCGCAGTCTCTCTCGCTGTCTCCCTCGCTGTCTCCCTCGCTGTCTCCCTCGCTGTCTCCCTCGCTGTCTCCCTCGCTGTCTCCCTCGCTGTCTCCCTCGCCGTCTCCCTCGCAGTCACTCTCTCTGTATCCCCCGCTGTCTCTCTCGCTATCTCCATAGCAGTCTCTCTCACTGTCTCTCTCGCTGTCTCTCTCGCTGTCTCTCTCAATGTACTCTCGCTGTCTCCCTCGCTCTATCCCTCGCTGTATCTCTCGCAGTCTCTCTCGCAGTCTCTCTCGCTGTCTCCCTCTCAGTCTCTCTCACTCTCTCTCTCGCAGTCTCTCTCGCCGTCTCTCTCTCCGTCTCTCTCTCCGTCTCTCTCTCCGTCTCTCTCTCCGTCTCTCTCGCCGTCTCTCTCGCCGTCTCTCTCGCAGTCACCCTCGCAGTCACCCTCGCAGTCTCCCTCGCAGTCTCCCTCGCAGTCTCCCTCGCAGTCTCTCTCGCAGTCTCCCTCGCAGTCTCCCTCGCAGTCTCCCTCGCAGTCTCCCTCGCAGTCTCCCTCGCAGTCTCCCTCGCAGTCTCCCTCACAGTCTCTCTCGCTGTCTCCATTGCAGTCTCCCACACAGTCTCTGTCGCTTTCTCCCTCGCTTTCTCCCTCGCTTTCTCCCTCGCAGTCTCTCTCGCAGTCTCTCTCGCAGTCTCTCTCGCTGTCTCCCTCGCAGTCTCCCTCGCTGTCTCCCTCGCTGTTTCCCTCACAGTCTCGCTGTCTCCCTCGCAGTCTCGCTCGAAGTCGCTCTCGCTTTCTCCCTCGCTGTCTCTCTCGCAGTCCTTCTCGCATTCTCTCTCGCTGTCTCCAGCGCTGTCTCCCTCGCCATCTCCCTCGCTGTCTCCCTCGCAGTTAGTCTCGCAGTCTCTCTCGCTGTATCCCTCGCTGTCTCCCTCACAGTCTCCCTCACAGTCTCTCTCGCAGTCTCTCTCGCAGTCTCTCTCGCAGTCTCTCTCGCTATCTCTCTCGCTATCTCCCTCGCTATCTCCCTCGCTATCTCCCTCGCTATCTCTCTCGCAGTCTCTCTCGCAGTCTTCCTCGCAGTCTTCCTCGCAGTCTTCCTCGCAGTCTTCCTCGCAGTCTTCCTCGCAGTCTTCCTCGCAGTCTTCCTCCCAGTCTTCCTTGCAGTCTTCCTTGCAGTCTCCCTTGCTGTCTCCCTTGCTGTCTCTCTTGCAGTATCTCTTGCAGTCTCTCTTGCTGTCTCTCTTGCTGTCTCCCTCGCAGTCTCCCTCGCAGTCTCCCTCGCAGTCTCTCTCGCTGTGTCCATCGCAGTCTCTCTCACAGTCTCTCTCACAGTCTCTCTTGCTGTCTCTGTCGCTGTCTCCCTCGCTGTCTCCCTCGCTGTCTCCCTCGCTGTCTCCCTCGCTGTCTCCCTCGCTGTCTCCCTCGCTGTCTCCCTCGCTGTCTCCCTCGCTGTCTCCCTCGCTGTCTCCCTCGCTGTCTCCCTCGCTGTCTCCCTCGCTGTCTCCCTCGCTGTCTCCCTCGCTGTCTCCCTCGCTGTCTCCCTCGCTGTCTCCCTCGCTGTCTCCTTCGCTGCCTCCCTCGCAGTCTCTCTCGCTGTCTCTCTCGCTGTCTCCCTCGCTGTCTCCCTCGCTGTCTCCCTCGCTGTCTCCCTCGCCGTCTCCCTCGCCGTCTCTCTCGCCGTCTCTCTCGCCGTCTCTCTCGCCGTCTCTCTCGCCGTCTCTCTCGCCGTCTCTCTCGCCGTCTCCCTCGCCGTCTCAATCGCTGTCTCAATCGCTGTCTCCCTCGCAGTGTCTCTCGCTGTTTTTGTCGCTATCTCCATAGCAGTCTCTCTCGCAGTTTCTCTCGCTTTCTCCCTCGCAGTCTCTCTCGCAGTCTCTCTCGCTGTCTCCCTCACAGTCTCACTCGCAGTCTCTCTCGCTGTCTCCCTCGCTGTCTCCCTCACAGTCTCCCTCGCTGTCTCCCTCGCTGTCTCCCTCGAGGTCTCTCTCACAGTCTCTCTCGCTGACTCCCTCGCAGTTTCTATCGCTGTCTCCCTCGTGTTCTCCCTCGTGTTCTCCCTCGCTCTCTCCCTCGCAGTCTCCCTCGCAGTCTCCCTCGCAGTCTCTCTCGCTATCTCTCTCGCTATCTCCCTCGCTATCTCCCTCGCTATCTCCCTCGCTATCTCCCTCGCTATCTCTCTCGCTGTCTCTCTCGCTGTCTCTCTCGCTGTCTCCCTTGCAGTCTCCCTCGCAGTCTCCTTCGCAGTCTCCCTCGCAGTCTCCCTCGCAGTCTCCCTCGCAGTCTCTCTCGCTTTCTCCCTCGCAGTCTCTCTCGCAGTCTCTCTCGCAGTCTCTCTCGCAGTCTCTCTCGCAGTCTCTCTTGCAGTCTCTCTCGCAGTCTTCGTCGCAGTTTCTCTCGCTGTCTCCCTCGCTGCCTCCCACGCTGTCTCCCTCGCAGTCTCTCTTGCAGTCTCCCTCGCTGTGTCTCTCGCTCTCTCTCTCGCAGTCTCCCTCGCAGTCTCCCTCGCTGTCTCCCTCGCTATCTCCCTCGCTGTCTCCCTCGCTGTCTCACGCGATCTCTCTCACATTCTCTCTCGTTGTCTCCCTCGCAGTCTCTCTCGCTGTGTCCCTCGCAGTCTCTCTCGCAGTCTCTATTGCTGTCTCTCTCGCTGTGTCCCTCGCTGTGTCCCTCGCTGTCTCCCTCGCTGTCTCCCTCGCTGTCTCCCTCGCTGTCTCCCTCGCTGTCTCCCTCGCTGTCTCTCTCGAAGTCTCTCTCGCTGTCTCTCTCGCTGTCTCCCTCGCTGTCTCCCTCGCTGTCTCCCTCGCTGTCTCCCTCGCTTTCTCTCTCGCTTTCTCCCTCGCTCTCTCCCTTGCAGTCTCTCTCGCAGTCTCTCTCGCAGTCTCCCTCGCAGTCTCCCTCGCAGTCTCTCTCACAGTCTCTCTCGCAGTCTCTCTCGCAGTCTCTCTCGCTGTCTCCCTCGCTGTCTCCCTCGCTGTCTCCCTCGCTGTCTCTCTCGCTTTCTCCCTCGCTCTCTCCCGCAGTCTCTCTCGAAGTCTCTCTCGCAGTCTCCCTCGCAGTCTCCCTGGCAGTCTCCCTGGCAGTCTCTCTCGCAGTCTCTCTCGCAGTCTCTCTCGCAGTCTCCCTCGCAGTCTCTCTCGCAGTCCCCTCGCTGTCTCCCTCGCTGTTTCCCTCACAGTCTCTCTCGCTGTCTCCCTCGCAGTCTCTCTCGAAGTCGCTCTCGCTTTCTCCCTCGCTTTCTCTCTCGCAGTCCTTCTCGCATTCTCTCTCGCTGTCTCCCTCGGTGTCTCCCTCGGTGTCTCCCTCGCTGTCTCCCACGCAGTCTCTCTCGCTGTCTCTCAAGCGCTCTCTCTCGCAGTCTCTCTCGCTGTCTCCCTCGCAGTCTCCCTCGCTGTCTCCCTCGCTGTCTCCCTCGCTGTCTCCCTCGCTGTCTCCCTCGCTGTCTCCCTCGCTGTCTCCCTCGCTGTGTCCCTCGCTGTGTCCCTCGCTGTCTCTCTCGCAGTTTCCCTCGCTGTCTCTCTCGCAGTTTCCCTCGCTGTCTCCCTCGCTGTCTCCCTCGCTGTCTCCCTCGCTGTCTCCCTCGCTGTCTCCCTCGCTGTCTCCCTCGCTGTCTCCCTCGCAGTCTCCCTCGCAGTCTCCCTCGCAGTCTCCCTCGCAGTCTCCCTCGCAGTCTCTCTCGCAGTCTCTCTCGCAGTCTCCCTCGCTGTCTCCCTCGCTGTCTCCCTCGCTGTGTCCCTCGCTGTCTCTCTCGCAGTTTCCCTCGCTGTCTCTCTCGCAGTTTCCCTCGCTGTCTCCCTCGCTGTCTCCCTCGCTGTCTCCCTCGCTGTCTCCCTCGCTGTCTTCCTCGCTGTCTCCCTCGCAGTCTCCCTCGCAGTCTCCCTCGCAGTCTCCCTCGCAGTCTCCCTCGCAGTCTCTCTCGCTGTCTCCCTCGCTGTCTCCCTCGCTGTCTCCCTCGCTGTCTCCCTCGCTGTCTCCCTCGCTGTCTCCCTCGCTGTCTCCCTCGCCGTCTCCCTCGCAGTCACTCTCTCTGTATCCCCCGCTGTCTCTCTCGCTATCTCCATAGCAGTCTCTCTCACTGTCTCTCTCGCTGTCTCTCTCGCTGTCTCTCTCAATGTACTCTCGCTGTCTCCCTCGCTCTATCCCTCGCTGTATCTCTCGCAGTCTCTCTCGCAGTCTCTCTCGCTGTCTCCCTCTCAGTCTCTCTCACTCTCTCTCTCGCAGTCTCTCTCGCCGTCTCTCTCTCCGTCTCTCTCTCCGTCTCTCTCTCCGTCTCTCTCTCCGTCTCTCTCTCCGTCTCTCTCGCCGTCTCTCTCGCCGTCTCTCTCGCAGTCACCCTCGCAGTCACCCTCGCAGTCTCCCTCGCAGTCTCCCTCGCAGTCTCCCTCGCAGTCTCTCTCGCAGTCTCCCTCGCAGTCTCCCTCGCAGTCTCCCTCGCAGTCTCCCTCGCAGTCTCCCTCGCAGTCTCCCTCACAGTCTCTCTCGCTGTCTCCATTGCAGTCTCCCACACAGTCTCTGTCGCTTTCTCCCTCGCTTTCTCCCTCGCTTTCTCCCTCGCAGTCTCTCTCGCAGTCTCTCTCGCAGTCTCTCTCGCTGTCTCCCTCGCAGTCTCCCTCGCTGTCTCCCTCGCTGTTTCCCTCACAGTCTCGCTGTCTCCCTCGCAGTCTCGCTCGAAGTCGCTCTCGCTTTCTCCCTCGCTGTCTCTCTCGCAGTCCTTCTCGCATTCTCTCTCGCTGTCTCCAGCGCTGTCTCCCTCGCCATCTCCCTCGCTGTCTCCCTCGCAGTTAGTCTCGCAGTCTCTCTCGCTGTATCCCTCGCTGTCTCCCTCACAGTCTCCCTCACAGTCTCTCTCGCAGTCTCTCTCGCAGTCTCTCTCGCAGTCTCTCTCGCTATCTCTCTCGCTATCTCCCTCGCTATCTCCCTCGCTATCTCCCTCGCTATCTCTCTCGCAGTCTCTCTCGCAGTCTTCCTCGCAGTCTTCCTCGCAGTCTTCCTCGCAGTCTTCCTCGCAGTCTTCCTCGCAGTCTTCCTCGCAGTCTTCCTCCCAGTCTTCCTTGCAGTCTTCCTTGCAGTCTCCCTTGCTGTCTCCCTTGCTGTCTCTCTTGCAGTATCTCTTGCAGTCTCTCTTGCTGTCTCTCTTGCTGTCTCCCTCGCAGTCTCCCTCGCAGTCTCCCTCGCAGTCTCTCTCGCTGTGTCCATCGCAGTCTCTCTCACAGTCTCTCTCACAGTCTCTCTTGCTGTCTCTGTCGCTGTCTCCCTCGCTGTCTCCCTCGCTGTCTCCCTCGCTGTCTCCCTCGCTGTCTCCCTCGCTGTCTCCCTCGCTGTCTCCCTCGCTGTCTCCCTCGCTGTCTCCCTCGCTGTCTCCCTCGCTGTCTCCCTCGCTGTCTCCCTCGCTGTCTCCCTCGCTGTCTCCCTCGCTGTCTCCCTCGCTGTCTCCCTCGCTGTCTCCTTCGCTGCCTCCCTCGCAGTCTCTCTCGCTGTCTCTCTCGCTGTCTCCCTCGCTGTCTCCCTCGCTGTCTCCCTCGCTGTCTCCCTCGCCGTCTCCCTCGCCGTCTCTCTCGCCGTCTCTCTCGCCGTCTCTCTCGCCGTCTCTCTCGCCGTCTCTCTCGCCGTCTCTCTCGCCGTCTCCCTCGCCGTCTCAATCGCTGTCTCAATCGCTGTCTCCCTCGCAGTGTCTCTCGCTGTTTTTGTCGCTATCTCCATAGCAGTCTCTCTCGCAGTTTCTCTCGCTTTCTCCCTCGCAGTCTCTCTCGCAGTCTCTCTCGCTGTCTCCCTCACAGTCTCACTCGCAGTCTCTCTCGCTGTCTCCCTCGCTGTCTCCCTCACAGTCTCCCTCGCTGTCTCCCTCGCTGTCTCCCTCGAGGTCTCTCTCACAGTCTCTCTCGCTGACTCCCTCGCAGTTTCTATCGCTGTCTCCCTCGTGTTCTCCCTCGTGTTCTCCCTCGCTCTCTCCCTCGCAGTCTCCCTCGCAGTCTCCCTCGCAGTCTCTCTCGCTATCTCTCTCGCTATCTCCCTCGCTATCTCCCTCGCTATCTCCCTCGCTATCTCCCTCGCTATCTCTCTCGCTGTCTCTCTCGCTGTCTCTCTCGCTGTCTCCCTTGCAGTCTCCCTCGCAGTCTCCTTCGCAGTCTCCCTCGCAGTCTCCCTCGCAGTCTCCCTCGCAGTCTCTCTCGCTTTCTCCCTCGCAGTCTCTCTCGCAGTCTCTCTCGCAGTCTCTCTCGCAGTCTCTCTCGCAGTCTCTCTTGCAGTCTCTCTCGCAGTCTTCGTCGCAGTTTCTCTCGCTGTCTCCCTCGCTGCCTCCCACGCTGTCTCCCTCGCAGTCTCTCTTGCAGTCTCCCTCGCTGTGTCTCTCGCTCTCTCTCTCGCAGTCTCCCTCGCAGTCTCCCTCGCTGTCTCCCTCGCTATCTCCCTCGCTGTCTCCCTCGCTGTCTCACGCGATCTCTCTCACATTCTCTCTCGTTGTCTCCCTCGCAGTCTCTCTCGCTGTGTCCCTCGCAGTCTCTCTCGCAGTCTCTATTGCTGTCTCTCTCGCTGTGTCCCTCGCTGTGTCCCTCGCTGTCTCCCTCGCTGTCTCCCTCGCTGTCTCCCTCGCTGTCTCCCTCGCTGTCTCCCTCGCTGTCTCTCTCGAAGTCTCTCTCGCTGTCTCTCTCGCTGTCTCCCTCGCTGTCTCCCTCGCTGTCTCCCTCGCTGTCTCCCTCGCTTTCTCTCTCGCTTTCTCCCTCGCTCTCTCCCTTGCAGTCTCTCTCGCAGTCTCTCTCGCAGTCTCCCTCGCAGTCTCCCTCGCAGTCTCTCTCACAGTCTCTCTCGCAGTCTCTCTCGCAGTCTCTCTCGCTGTCTCCCTCGCTGTCTCCCTCGCTGTCTCCCTCGCTGTCTCTCTCGCTTTCTCCCTCGCTCTCTCCCGCAGTCTCTCTCGAAGTCTCTCTCGCAGTCTCCCTCGCAGTCTCCCTGGCAGTCTCCCTGGCAGTCTCTCTCGCAGTCTCTCTCGCAGTCTCTCTCGCAGTCTCCCTCGCAGTCTCTCTCGCAGTCCCCTCGCTGTCTCCCTCGCTGTTTCCCTCACAGTCTCTCTCGCTGTCTCCCTCGCAGTCTCTCTCGAAGTCGCTCTCGCTTTCTCCCTCGCTTTCTCTCTCGCAGTCCTTCTCGCATTCTCTCTCGCTGTCTCCCTCGGTGTCTCCCTCGGTGTCTCCCTCGCTGTCTCCCACGCAGTCTCTCTCGCTGTCTCTCAAGCGCTCTCTCTCGCAGTCTCTCTCGCTGTCTCCCTCGCAGTCTCCCTCGCTGTCTCCCTCGCTGTCTCCCTCGCTGTCTCCCTCGCTGTCTCCCTCGCTGTCTCCCTCGCTGTCTCCCTCGCTGTGTCCCTCGCTGTGTCCCTCGCTGTCTCTCTCGCAGTTTCCCTCGCTGTCTCTCTCGCAGTTTCCCTCGCTGTCTCCCTCGCTGTCTCCCTCGCTGTCTCCCTCGCTGTCTCCCTCGCTGTCTCCCTCGCTGTCTCCCTCGCTGTCTCCCTCGCAGTCTCCCTCGCAGTCTCCCTCGCAGTCTCCCTCGCAGTCTCCCTCGCAGTCTCTCTCGCAGTCTCTCTCGCAGTCTCCCTCGCTGTCTCCCTCGCTGTCTCCCTCGCTGTCTCCCTCGCTGTCTCCCTCGCTGTCTCCCTCGCTGTCTCCCTCGCCGTCTCCCTCGCAGTCACTCTCTCTGTATCCCCCGCTGTCGCTGTCTCTGTCGATGTCTCTGTCGCTGTCTCTGTCGCTGTCTCTGTCGCTGTCTCCCTCTCTGTCTCCCTCGCAGTCTCCCTCGCCGTCTCCCTCGCCGTCTCCCTCGCCGTCTCCCTCGCCGTCTCCCTCGCCGTCTCCCTCGCCGTCTCCCTCGTCGTCTCCCTCGTCGTCTCCCTCGTCGTCTCCCTCGTCGTCTCCCTCGTCGTCTCCCTCGACGTCTCCCTCGCAGTCTCCCTCGCAGTCTCTCTCGCAGTCTCCCTCGCAGTCTCCCTCGCAGTCTCCCTCGCAGTCTCTCTCGCAGTCTCTCTCGCTGTCTCTCTCGCTGTCTCTCTCGCTGTCTCTCTCAATGTACTCTCGCTGTCTCCCTCGCTCTATCCCTCGCTGTATCTCTCGCAGTCTCTCTCGCAGTCTCTCTCGCAGTCTCTCTCGCAGTCTCTCTCGCTGTCTCTCTCGCAGTCTCTCTCGCAGTCTCTCTCGCAGTCTCTCTCGCTGTCTCTCTCGCTGTCTCTCTCGCTGTCTCCCTCTCAGTCTCTCTCACTCACTCTCTCGCAGTCTCTCTCGCAGTCTCTCTCGCCGTCTCTCTCTCCATCTCTCTCTCCGTCTCTCTCGCCGTCTCTCTCGCAGTCTCCCTCGCAGTCTCCCTCGCAGTCTCCCTCGCAGTCTCCCTCGCAGTCTCCCTCGCAGTCTCTCTCGCAGTCTCTCTCGCAGTCTCTCTCGCAGTCTCTCTCGCAGTCTCTCTCGCAGTCTCCCTCGCAGTCTCCCTCGCAGTCTCCCTCGCAGTCTCCCTCGCAGTCTCCATTGCAGTCTCCCACACAGTCTCTGTCGCTTTCTCCCTCGCTTTCTCCCTCGCAGTCTCTCTCGCAGTCTCTCTCGCAGTCTCTTTCGCAGTCTCTCTCGCTGTCCCTCTCGCAGTCTCTCTCGCAGTCTCTCTCGCAGTCTCTCTCGCTGTCTCCCTCGCACTCTCTCTCGCAGTCTCCTTTGCAGTCTCTCTCGCTGTCTCTCTCGCTGTCTCCCTCGCAGTCTCCCTCGCAGTCTCCCTCGCAGTCTCCCTCGCAGTCTCCCTCGCAGTCTCCCTCGCTGTCTCTCTCGCTGTCTCTCTCGCTGTCTCCCTCGCTGTTTCCCTCACAGTCTCCCTCGCTGTCTCCCTCGCTGTCTCTCACGCAGTCGCTCTCACTTTCTCCCTCGCTGTCTCTCTCGCAGTCCTTCTCGCAGTCTCTGTTGCTATCTCCCTCGCTGTCTCCCTCGCTGTCTCCCTCGCAGTCTCCCTCGCAGTCTCCCTCGCAGTCTCCCTCGCAGTCTCTCTCGCAGTCTCTCTCGCTTTCTCCCTCGCTGTCTCTCTCGCTGTCTCTCTCGCTGTCTCTCTCGCTGTCTCTCTCGCTGTCTCTCTCGCTGTCTCCCTCGCAGTCTCTCTCGCAGTCTCTCTCGCTGTCTCCCTCGCTTTCTCCCTCGCTGTCTCCCTCGCTGTCTCTCTCGCTGTCTCTCTCGCTGTCTCTCTCGCTGTCTCTCTCGCTGTCTCCCTCGCAGTCTCTCTCGCAGTCTCTCTCGCAGTCTCTCTCGCAGTCTCTCTCGCTGTCTCTCTCGCTGTCTCTCTCGCTGTCTCTCTCGCTGTCTCTCTCGCTGTCTCCCTCGCTGTCTCCCTCACAGTCTCCCTCGCAGTCTCCCTCGCAGTCTCCCTCGCTGTCTCCCTCGCTGTGTCCCTCGCTGTGTCCCTCGCTGTCTCTCTCGCAGTTTCCCTCGCTGTCTCTCTCGCAGTTTCCCTCGCTGTCTCCCTCGCTGTCTCCCTCGCTGTCTTCCACGCAGTCTCCCTCGCAGTCTCCCTCGCAGTCTCCCTCGCAGTCTCCCTCGCAGTCTCCCTCGCAGTCTCCCTCGCAGTCTCCCTCGCAGTCTCCCTCGCTGTCTACCTCGCTTTCTCCCTCGCTGTCTCTCTCGCTGTCTCTCTCGCTGTCTCTCTCGCTGTCTCTCTCGCTGTCTCTCTCGCTGTCTCTCTCGCTGTCTCTCTCGCTGTCTCTCTCGCTGTCTCTCTCGCTGTCTCCCTCGCTGTCTCCCTCGCAGTCTCTCTCGCTGTCTCTCTCGCTGTCTCTCTCGCTGTCTCTCTCGCTGTCTCTCTCGCTGTCTCTCTCGCTGTCTCTCTCGCTGTCTCTCTCGCTGTCTCCCTCGCTGTCTCTCTCGCTGTCTCTCTCGCAGTCTCTCTCGCTGTCTCTCTCGCTGTCTCTCTCGCTGTCTCTCTCGCTGTCTCTCTCGCTGTCTCCCTCGCAGTCTCCCTCGCTGTCTCCCTCGCTGTGTCCCTCGCTGTCTCTCTCGCAGTTTCCCTCGCTGTCTCTCTCGCAGTTTCCCTCGCTGTCTCCCTCGCTGTCTCCCTCGCAGTCTCCCTCGCAGTCTCCCTCGCAGTCACTCTCTCTGTATCCCCCGCTGTCTCTCTCGATATCTCCATAGCAGTCTCTCTCGCTGTCTCCCTCGCTGTCTCCCTCGCTGTCTCCCTCGCTGTCTCCCTCGCTGTCTCCCTCGCTGTCTCCCTCGCTGTCTCCGTCTCTGTCGCTGTCTCTGTCGCTGTCTCTGTCGCTGTCTCTGTCGCTGTCTCTGTCGCTGTCTCCCTCTCTGTCTCTGTCGCTGTCTCCCTCTCTGTCTCCCACGCTGTCTCCCTCGTCGTCTCCCTCGTCGTCTCCCTCGTCGTCTCCCTCGTCGTCTCCCTCGTCGTCTCCCTCGTCGTCTCCCTCGTCGTCTCCCTCGTTGTCTCCCTCGTCGTCTCCCTCGTCGTCTCCCTCGCAGTCTCTCTCGCAGTCTCTCTCGCTGTCTCTCTCGCTGTCTCTCTCGCTGTCTCTCTCGCTGTCTCTCTCGCTGTCTCTCTCGCTGTCTCTCTCGCTGTCTCTCTCGCTGTCTCCCTCGCAGTCTCTCTCGCAGTCTCTCTCGCAGTCTCTCTCGCAGTCTCTCTCGCTGTCTCTCTCGCTGTCTCTCTCGCTGTCTCTCTCGCTGTCTCTCTCGCTGTCTCCCTCGCTGTCTCCCTCGCAGTCTCCCTCGCAGTCTCCCTCGCAGTCTCCCTCGCTGTCTCCCTCGCTGTGTCCCTCGCTGTGTCCCTCGCTGTCTCTCTCGCAGTTTCCCTCGCTGTCTCTCTCGCAGTTTCCCTCGCTGTCTCCCTCGCTGTCTCCCTCGCTGTCTTCCACGCAGTCTCCCTCGCAGTCTCCCTCGCAGTCTCCCTCGCAGTCTCCCTCGCAGTCTCCCTCGCAGTCTCCCTCGCAGTCTCCCTCGCAGTCTCCCTCGCTGTCTACCTCGCTTTCTCCCTCGCTGTCTCTCTCGCTGTCTCTCTCGCTGTCTCTCTCGCTGTCTCTCTCGCTGTCTCTCTCGCTGTCTCTCTCGCTGTCTCCCTCGCTGTCTCCCTCGCAGTCTCTCTCGCTGTCTCTCTCGCTGTCTCTCTCGCTGTCTCTCTCGCTGTCTCTCTCGCTGTCTCTCTCGCTGTCTCTCTCGCTGTCTCCCTCGCTGTCTCTCTCGCTGTCTCTCTCGCAGTCTCTCTCGCTGTCTCTCTCGCTGTCTCTCTCGCTGTCTCTCTCGCTGTCTCTCTCGCTGTCTCCCTCGCAGTCTCCCTCGCTGTCTCCCTCGCTGTGTCCCTCGCTGTCTCTCTCGCAGTTTCCCTCGCTGTCTCTCTCGCAGCTTCCCTCGCTGTCTCCCTCGCTGTCTCCCTCGCTGTCTCCCTCGCAGTCTCCCTCGCAGTCTCCCTCGCAGTCACTCTCTCTGTATCCCCCGCTGTCTCTCTCGATATCTCCATAGCAGTCTCTCTCGCTGTCTCCCTCGCTGTCTCCCTCGCTGTCTCCCTCGCTGTCTCCCTCGCTGTCTCCCTCGCTGTCTCCCTCGCTGTCTCCCTCGCTGTCTCCGTCTCTGTCGCTGTCTCTGTCGCTGTCTCTGTCGCTGTCTCTGTCGCTGTCTCTGTCGCTGTCTCTGTCGCTGTCTCCCTCTCTGTCTCTGTCGCTGTCTCCCTCTCTGTCTCCCACGCTGTCTCCCTCGTCGTCTCCCTCGTCGTCTCCCTCGTCGTCTCCCTCGTCGTCTCCCTCGTCGTCTCCCTCGTCGTCTCCCTCGTCGTCTCCCTCGCAGTCTCTCTCGCAGTCTCTCTCGCTGTCTCTCTCGCTGTCTCTCTCGCTGTCTCTCTCGCTGTCTCTCTCGCTGTCTCTCTCAATGTACTCTCGCTGTCTCCCTTGCTGTCTCCCTCGCTGTCTCCCTTCTGTCTCCCTCGCTCTATCCCTCGCTGTATCACTCGCAGTCTCACTCGCAGTCTCACTCGCAGTCTCACTCGCAGTCTCACTCGCAGTCTCACTCGCAGTCTCACTCGCAGTCTCACTCGCAGTCTCTCTCGCAGTCTCTCTCGCAGTCTCTCTCGCAGTCTCTCTCGCTGTCTCTCTCGCTGTCTCTCTCGCTGTCTCCCTCTCAGTCTCTCTCACTCTCTCTCTCGCAGTCTCTCTCGTCGTCTCTCTCTCCATCTCTCTCTCGCCGTCTCTCTCGCCGTCTCTCTCGCAGTCTCCCTCGCAGTCTCCCTCGCAGTCTCCCTCGCAGTCTCCCTCGCAGTCTCTCTCGCAGTCTCTCTCGCAGTCTCTCTCGCAGTCTCTCTCGCAGTCTCTCTCGCAGTCTCTCTCGCAGTCTCCCTCGCAGTCTCCCTCGCAGTCTCCCTCACAGTCTCTCTCGCTGTCTCCCTCGCAGTCTCTCTCGCAGTCTCTCGCAGTCTCTCTCGCAGTCTCTCTCGCTGTCCCTCTCGCAGTCTCTCTCGCAGTCTCCCTCGCAGTCTCCCTCGCAGTCTCTCTCGCAGTCTCTCTCGCAGTCTCTCTCGCTGTCTCTCTCAATGTACTCTCGCTGTCTCCCTCGCTGTCTCCCTCGCTCTATCCCTCGCTCTATCCCTCGCTCTATCCCTCGCTGTATCTCTCGCAGTCTCTCTCGCAGTCTCTCTCGCAGTCTCTCTCGCAGTCTCTCTCGCAGTCTCTCTCGCTGTCTCCCTCTCAGTCTCTCTCACTCTCTCTCTCGCAGTCTCTCTCGTCGTCTCTCTCTCCATCTCTCTCACCATCTCTCTCGCTGTCTCTCTCGCCGTCTCTCTCGCAGTCTCCAGCGCAGTCTCCCTCGCAGTCTCTCTCGCAGTCTCTCTCGCAGTCTCCCTCGCAGTCTCCCTCGCAGTCTCCCTCGCAGTCTCCCTCGCAGTCTCTCTCGCAGTCTCTCTCGCAGTCTTCCTCTCAGTCTTCCTCTCAGTCTTCCTTGCAGTCTCCCTCGCTGTCTCCCTCGCTGTCTCCCTCGCTGTCTCCCTCGCTCTCTCCCTCGCTGTCTCTCTTGCAGTCTCTCTTGCTGTCTCTCTTGCTGTCTCTCTTGCTGTCTCCCTCGCAGTCTCCCTCGCAGTCTCCCTCGCAGTCTCCCTCGCAGTCTCCCTCGCAGTCTCCCTCGCAGTCTCCCTCGCAGTCTCCCTCGCAGTCTCCCTCGCTGTCTCCCTCGCTGTCTCCCTCGCTGTCTCCCTCGCTGTCTCCCTCGCTGTCTCCCTCGCTGTCTCCCTCGCTGTATCACGCGATCTCTCTCGCATTCTCTCTCGTCTCCCTCGCAGTCTCTCTCGCTGTGTCCATCGCAGTCTCTCTCACAGTCTCTCTTGCTGTCTCTGTCGCTGTCTCCCTCGCTGTCTCCCTCGCTGTCTCCCTCGCTGTCTCCCTCGCTGTCTCCCTCGCTGTCTCCTTCGCTGCCTCCCTCGCTGCCTCCCTCGCAGTCTCTCTCGAAGTCTCTCTCGCTGTCTCTCTCGCTGTCTCTCTCGCTGTCTCTCTCGCTGTCTCCCTCGCTGTCTCCCTCGCTGTCTCCCTCGCTGTCTCCCTCGCTGTCTCCCTCGCTGTCTCCCTCGCTGTCTCCCTCGCTGTCTCCCTCGCTGTCTCCCTCGCCGTCTCTCTCGCCGTCTCTCTCGCCGTCTCTCTCGCCGTCTCTCTCGCCGTCTCTCTCGCCGTCTCTCTCGCCGTCTCTCTCGCCGTCTCTCTTGCCGTCTCCCTCGCCGTCTCAATCGCTGTCTCAATCGCTGTCTCCCTCGCAGTGTCTCTCGCTGTTTTTGTCGCTATCTCCATAGCAGTCTCTCTCGCAGTTTCTCTCGCTTTCTCCCTCGCAGTCTCTCTCGCAGTCTCTCTCGCTGTCTCCCTCACAGTCTCACTCGCAGTCTCTCTCGCTGTCTCTCTCGCTGTCTCCCTCGCTGTCTCCCTCACAGTCTCCCTCGCTGTCTCCCTCGCTGTCTCCCTCGAGGTCTCTCTCACAGTCTCTCTCGCTGACTCCCTCGCAGTTTCTATCGCTGTCTCCCTCGTGTTCTCTCTCGCTTTCTCCCTCGCAGTCTCTCTCGCAGTCTCTCTCGCTATCTCTCTCGCTATCTCCCTCGCTATCTCCCTCGCTATCTCTCTCGCTGTCTCTCTCGCTGTCTCCCTTGCAGTCTCCCTCGCAGTCTCCCTCGCAGTCTCTCTCGCAGTCTCTCTCGCTTTCTCCCTCGCAGTCTCTCTCGCAGTCTCTCTCGCAGTCTCTCTTGCAGTCTCTCTCGCAGTCTTCGTCGCAGTTTCTCTCGCTGTCTCCCTCGCTGCCTCCCACGCTGTCTCCCTCGCAGTCTCTCTTGCAGTCTCCCTCGCTGTGTCTCTCGCTCTCTCTCTCGCAGTCTCCCTCGCTGTCTCCCTCGCTGTCTCCCTCGCTGTCTCACGCGATCTCTCTCACATTCTCTCTCGTTGTCTCCCTCGCAGTCTCTCTCGCTGTGTCCCTCGCAGTCTCTCTCGCAGTCTCTATTGCTGTCTCTCTCGCTGTGTCCCTCGCTGTCTCCCTCGCTGTCTCCCTCGCTGTCTCCCTCGCTGTCTCCCTCGCTGTCTCCCTCGCTGTCTCCCTCGCTGTCTCTCTCAAAGTCTCTCTCGCTGTCTCCCTCGCTGTCTCCCTCGCTTTCTCTCTCGCTTTCTCCCTCGCTCTCTCCCTTGCAGTCTCTCTCGCAGTCTCTCTCGCAGTCTCCCTCGCAGTCTCTCTCGCAGTCTCTCTCGCAGTCTCTCTCGCTGTCTCTCTCGCAGTCTCTCTCGCTGTCTCTCTCGCTGTCTCTCTCGCTGTCTCTCTCGCTGTCTCTCTCGCTGTCTCTCTCGCTGTCTCTCTCGCTGTCTCTCTCAATGTACTCTCGCTGTCTCCCTCGCTGTCTCCCTCGCTCTATCCCTCGCTCTATCCCTCGCTCTATCCCTCGCTCTATCCCTCGCTGTATCTCTCGCAGTCTCTCTCGCAGTCTCTCTCGCAGTCGCTCTCGCAGTCTCTCTCGCTGTCTCCCTCTCAGTCTCTCTCACTCTCTCTCTCGCAGTCTCTCTCGTCGTCTCTCTCTCCATCTCTCTCACCATCTCTCTCGCTGTCTCTCTCGCCGTCTCTCTCGCAGTCTCCCTCGCAGTCTCCCTCGCAGTCTCCCTCGCAGTCTCCCTCGCAGTCTCTCTCGCAGTCTCTCTCGCAGTCTCCCTCGCAGTCTCCCTCGCAGTCTCCCTCGCAGTCTCCCTCGCAGTCTCCCTCGCAGTCTCCCTCGCAGTCTCCCTCGCAGTCTCTCTCGCAGTCTTCCTCTCAGTCTTCCTTGCAGTCTCCCTCGCTGTCTCCCTCGCTGTCTCCCTCGCTGTCTCCCTCGCTGTCTCCCTCGCTGTCTCTCTTGCAGTCTCTCTTGCAGTCTCTCTTGCTGTCTCTCTTGCTGTCTCTCTTGCTGTCTCCCTCGCAGTCTCCCTCGCAGTCTCCCTCGCTGTCTCCCTCGCTGTCTCCCTCGCTGTCTCCCTCGCTGTCTCCCTCGCTGTCTCCCTCGCTGTCTCCCTCGCTGTCTCCCTCGCTGTATCACGCGATCTCTCTCGCATTCTCTCTCGTCTCCATCGCAGTCTCTCTCGCAGTCTCTCTTGCTGTCTCTGTCGCTGTCTCCCTCGCTGTCTCCCTCGCTGTCTCCCTCGCTGTCTCCCTCGCTGTCTCCCTCGCTGTCTCCCTCGCTGTCTCCCTCGCTGTCTCCCTCGCTGCCTCCCTCGCAGTCTCTCTCGAAGTCTCTCTCGCTGTCTCTCTCGCTGTCTCCCTCGCTGTCTCCCTCGCTGTCTCCCTCGCCGTCTCCCTCGCCGTCTCCCTCGCCGTCTCCCTCGCCGTCTCTCTCGCCGTCTCTCTCGCCGTCTCTCTCGCCGTCTCTCTCGCCGTCTCTCTCGCCGTCTCTCTTGCCGTCTCCCTCGCCGTCTCAATCGCTGTCTCAATCGCTGTCTCCCTCGCAGTGTCTCTCGCTGTTTTTGTCGCTATCTCCATAGCAGTCTCTCTCGCAGTTTCTCTCGCTTTCTCCCTCGCAGTCTCTCTCGCAGTCTCTCTCGCTGTCTCCCTCACAGTCTCACTCGCAGTCTCTCTCGCTGTCTCTCTCGCTGTCTCCCTCGCTGTCTCCCTCACAGTCTCCCTCGCTGTCTCCCTCGCTGTCTCCCTCGAGGTCTCTCTCACAGTCTCTCTCGCTGACTCCCTCGCAGTTTCTATCGCTGTCTCCCTCGTGTTCTCTCTCGCTTTCTCCCTCGCTCTCTCCCTCGCAGTCTCTCTCGCAGTCTCTCTCGCTATCTCTCTCGCTATCTCTCTCGCTATCTCCCTCGCTATCTCCCTCGCTATCTCCCTCGCTATCTCTCTCGCTGTCTCTCTCGCTGTCTCCCTTGCAGTCTCCCTCGCAGTCTCCCTCGCAGTCTCTCTCGCAGTCTCTCTCGCTTTCTCCCTCGCAGTCTCTCTCGCAGTCTCTCTCGCAGTCTCTCTCGCAGTCTTCGTCGCAGTTTCTCTCGCTGTCTCCCTCGCTGCCTCCCACGCTGTCTCCCTCGCAGTCTCTCTTGCAGTCTCCCTCGCTGTGTCTCTCGCTCTCTCTCTCGCAGTCTCCCTCGCTGTCTCCCTCGCTGTCTCACGCGATCTCTCTCACATTCTCTCTCGTTGTCTCCCTCGCAGTCTCTCTCGCTGTGTCCCTCGCAGTCTCTATTGCTGTCTCTCTCGCTGTGTCCCTCGCTGTGTCCCTCGCTGTCTCCCTCGCTGTCTCCCTCGCTGTCTCCCTCGCTGTCTCTCTCGAAGTCTCTCTCGCTGTCTCCCTCGCTGTCTCCCTCGCTGTCTCCCTCGCTTTCTCTCTCGCTTTCTCCCTCGCTATCTCCCTTGCAGTCTCTCTCGCAGTCTCTCTCGCAGTCTCCCTCGCAGTCTCTCTCGCAGTCTCTCTCGCTGTCTCTCTCGCAGTCTCTCTCGCTGTCTCTCTCGCTGTCTCTCTCGCTGTCTCTCTCGCTGTCTCTCTCGCTGTCTCTCTCGCTGTCTCTCTCGCTGTCTCTCTCGCTGTCTCTCTCAATGTACACTCGCTGTCTCCCTCGCTGTCTCCCTCGCTGTCTCCCTTCTGTCTCCCTTCTGTCTCCCTCGCTCTATCCCTCGCTGTATCACTCGCAGTCTCACTCGCAGTCTCACTCGCAGTCTCACTCGCAGTCTCACTCGCAGTCTCTCTCGCAGTCTCTCTCGCAGTCTCTCTCGCTGTCTCTCTCGCTGTCTCTCTCGCTGTCTCTCTCGCTGTCTCTCTCGCTGTCTCTCTCGCTGTCTCCCTCTCAGTCTCTCTCACTCTCTCTCTCGCAGTCTCTCTCGTCGTCTCTCTCTCCATCTCTCTCTCCATCTCTCTCGCCGTCTCTCTCGCCGTCTCTCTCGCAGTCTCTCTCGCCGTCTCTCTCGCAGTCTCGCTCGCAGTCTCCCTCGCAGTCTCTCTCGCAGTCTCTCTCGCAGTCTCTCTCGCAGTCTCTCTCGCAGTCTCTCTCGCAGTCTCCCTCGCAGTCTCCCTCACAGTCTCTCTCGCTGTCTCCCTCGCAGTCTCTCTCGCAGTCTCTCGCAGTCTCTCTCGCAGTCTCTCTCGCAGTCTCTCTCGCTGTCCCTCTCGCTGTCCCTCTCGCAGTCCCTCTCGCAGTCCCTCTCGCAGTCTCCCTCGCAGTCTCTCTCGCAGTCTCTCTCGCAGTCTCTCTCGCAGTCTCTCTCGCTGTCTCTCTCGCTGTCTCTCTCAATGTACTCTCGCTGTCTCCCTCGCTGTCTCCCTCGCTCTATCCCTCGCTCTATCCCTCGCTCTATCCCTCGCTGTATCTCTCGCAGTCTCTCTCGCAGTCTCTCTCGCAGTCTCTCTCGCTGTCTCTCTCGCTGTCTCCCTCTCAGTCTCTCTCACTCTCTCTCTCGCATTCTCTCTCGTCGTCTCTCTCTCCATCTCTCTCACCATCTCTCTCGCTGTCTCTCTCGCTGTCTCTCTCGCCGTCTCTCTCGCAGTCTCCCTCGCAGTCTCCCTCGCAGTCTCTCTCGCAGTCTCTCTCGCAGTCTCCCTCGCAGTCTCCCTCGCAGTCTCCCTCACAGTCTCTCTCGCTGTCTCCATTGCAGTCTCCCACACAGTCTCTGTCGCTTTCTCCCTCGCTTTCTCCCTCGCAGTCTCTCTCGCAGTCTCTCTCGCAGTCTCTCTCGCTGTCTCTCTCACTGTCCCTCTCGCAGTCTCTCTCGCTGTCTCCCTCGCAGTCTCTCTCGCAGTCTGCTTTGCAGTCTCTCTCGCTGTCTCTCTCGCTGTCTCTCTCGCTGTCTCCCTCGCAGTCTCCCTCGCAGTCTCCCTCGCAGTCTCCCTCGCAGTCTCCCTCGCAGTCTCCCTCGCAGTCTCCCTCGCAGTCTCCCTCGCAGTCTCCCTCGCAGTCTCCCTCGCAGTCTCCCTCGCAGTCTCTCTCGCTGTCTCCCTCGCTGTTTCCCTCACAGTCTCCCTCGCTGTCTCCCTCGCTGTCTCCCTCGCAGTCTCTCACGCAGTCGCTCTCACTTTCTCCCTCGCTGTCTCTCTTGCAGTCCTTCTCGCAGTCTCTGTTGCTGTCTCCCTCGCTGTCTCCCTCGCTGTCTCCCTCGCTGTCTCCCTCGCTGTCTCCCTCGCTGTCTCCCTCGCTGTCTCCCTCGCTGTCTCCCTCGCTGTCTCCCTCGCTGTCTCCCTCGCTGTCTCCCTCGCTGTCTTCCACGCTGTCTCCCTCGCAGTCTCCCTCGCAGTCTCCCTCGCAGTCTCCCTCGCAGTCTCCCTCGCAGTCTCCCTCGCAGTCTCCCTCGCAGTCTCTCTCGCTGTCTCCCTCGCTTTCTCTCTCGCTGTCTCTCTCGCTGTCTCTCTCGCTGTCTCTCTCGCTGTCTCTCTCGCTGTCTCCCTCGCAGTCTCTCTTGCAGTCTCTCTCGTTGTCTCCCTCGCTGTCTCCCTCGCTGTCTCCCTCGCTGTCTCTGTCGCTGTCTCTGTCGCTGTCTCCCTCGCTGTCTCCCTCGCTGTCTCCCTCGCTGTCTCCCTCGCTGTCTCCCTCGCTGTCTCCCTCGCTGTGTCCCTCGCTCTCCCCCTCGCTCTCCCCCTCGCTCTCCCCCTCGCTCTCCCCCTCGCTCTCCCCCTCGCAGTCTCCCTCGCTGTCTCCCTCGCAGTCTCTCTCGCTGTCTTCCTCGCTGTGTCCCTCGCAGTCTCTCTCGCAGTCTCTCTCGCAGTCTCTCTCGCAGTCTTCCTCTCAGTTTCTCTCGCTGTCTCCCTCGCTGCCTCCCACGCTGTCTCCCTCGCTGTCTCACGCGATCTCTCTCGCATTCTCTCTCGTTGTCTCCCTTGCAGTCTCTCTCGCTGTGTCCCTCGCAGTCTCTCTCGCAGTCTCTATTGCTGCCTCTGTCGCTGTCTCCCTCGCTGTCTCCCTCGCTGTCTCCCTCGCTGCCTCCCTCGCAGTCTCTCTCGAAGTCTCTCTCGCTGTCTACCTCGCTGTCTCCCTCGCTGTCTCTCTCGCTGCCTCCCTCGCAGTCTCTCTCGAAGTCTCTCTCGCTGTCTACCTCGCTGTCTCCCTCGCTCTCTCTCTCGCTCTCTCCCTCGCCGTCTCCCTCGCCGTCTTAATCGCTGTCTCCCTCGCATTCTCTCTCGCAGTGTCTCTCGCTGTATCCCTCGCTGTCTCTCTCGCTATCTCCATAGCAGTCTCTCTCGCAGTTTCTCTCGCTTCCTCCCTCGCAGTCTCTCTCGCTGTCTCCCTCACAGTGTCTCTCGCTGTCTCTCTCACTGTCTCCCTCGCTGTCTCTCTCACTGTCTCCCTCGCTGTCTCCCTCACAGTCTCTCTCGCTGTCTCCCTCGCTGTCTCCCTCGCTGTCTCCCTCGCTGTCTCCCTCGCTGTCTCCCTCGAGGTCTCTCTCGCAGTCTCTCTCGCAGTCTCTCTCGCAGTCTCTCTCGCAGTCTCTCTCGCAGTCTCTCTCGCTGTCTCTCTCGCTGACTCCCTCGCAGTTTCTATCGCTGTCTCCCTCGCAGTCTCTCTCGCAGTCTCTCTCGCTTTCTCCCTCGCTCTCTCCCTCGCTCTCTCCCTCGCAGTCTCTCTCGCAGTCTCCCTCGCTGTCTCCCTCGCAGTCTCCCTCGCTGTTTCCCTCGCTGTCTACCTCGCTCTCTCTCTCGCTGTCACCCTCGCTGTCTCCCTTGCAGTCTCCCACACAGTCTCTCACGCTTTCCCCCTCGCTTTCTCCCTCGCTTTCTCCCTCGCAGTCTCCCTCGCAGTCTCCCTCGCCGTCTCCCTCGCCGTCTCCCTCGCCGTCTCCCTCGCCGTCTCTCTCGCCGTCTCTCTCGCCGTCTCTCTCGCCGTCTCTCTCGCCGTCTCTCTTGCCGTCTCCCTCGCCGTCTCAATCGCTGTCTCAATCGCTGTCTCCCTCGCAGTGTCTCTCGCTGTTTTTGTCGCTATCTCCATAGCAGTCTCTCTCGCAGTTTCTCTCGCTTTCTCCCTCGCAGTCTCTCTCGCAGTCTCTCTCGCTGTCTCCCTCACAGTCTCACTCGCAGTCTCTCTCGCTGTCTCTCTCGCTGTCTCCCTCGCTGTCTCCCTCACAGTCTCCCTCGCTGTCTCCCTCGCTGTCTCCCTCGAGGTCTCTCTCACAGTCTCTCTCGCTGACTCCCTCGCAGTTTCTATCGCTGTCTCCCTCGTGTTCTCTCTCGCTTTCTCCCTCGCTCTCTCCCTCGCAGTCTCTCTCGCAGTCTCTCTCGCTATCTCTCTCGCTATCTCTCTCGCTATCTCCCTCGCTATCTCCCTCGCTATCTCCCTCGCTATCTCTCTCGCTGTCTCTCTCGCTGTCTCCCTTGCAGTCTCCCTCGCAGTCTCCCTCGCAGTCTCTCTCGCAGTCTCTCTCGCTTTCTCCCTCGCAGTCTCTCTCGCAGTCTCTCTCGCAGTCTCTCTCGCAGTCTTCGTCGCAGTTTCTCTCGCTGTCTCCCTCGCTGCCTCCCACGCTGTCTCCCTCGCAGTCTCTCTTGCAGTCTCCCTCGCTGTGTCTCTCGCTCTCTCTCTCGCAGTCTCCCTCGCTGTCTCCCTCGCTGTCTCACGCGATCTCTCTCACATTCTCTCTCGTTGTCTCCCTCGCAGTCTCTCTCGCTGTGTCCCTCGCAGTCTCTATTGCTGTCTCTCTCGCTGTGTCCCTCGCTGTGTCCCTCGCTGTCTCCCTCGCTGTCTCCCTCGCTGTCTCCCTCGCTGTCTCTCTCGAAGTCTCTCTCGCTGTCTCCCTCGCTGTCTCCCTCGCTGTCTCCCTCGCTTTCTCTCTCGCTTTCTCCCTCGCTATCTCCCTTGCAGTCTCTCTCGCAGTCTCTCTCGCAGTCTCCCTCGCAGTCTCTCTCGCAGTCTCTCTCGCTGTCTCTCTCGCAGTCTCTCTCGCTGTCTCTCTCGCTGTCTCTCTCGCTGTCTCTCTCGCTGTCTCTCTCGCTGTCTCTCTCGCTGTCTCTCTCGCTGTCTCTCTCGCTGTCTCTCTCAATGTACACTCGCTGTCTCCCTCGCTGTCTCCCTCGCTGTCTCCCTTCTGTCTCCCTTCTGTCTCCCTCGCTCTATCCCTCGCTGTATCACTCGCAGTCTCACTCGCAGTCTCACTCGCAGTCTCACTCGCAGTCTCTCTCGCAGTCTCTCTCGCTGTCTCTCTCGCTGTCTCTCTCGCTGTCTCTCTCGCTGTCTCTCTCGCTGTCTCTCTCGCTGTCTCCCTCTCAGTCTCTCTCACTCTCTCTCTCGCAGTCTCTCTCGTCGTCTCTCTCTCCATCTCTCTCTCCATCTCTCTCGCCGTCTCTCTCGCCGTCTCTCTCGCAGTCTCTCTCGCCGTCTCTCTCGCAGTCTCGCTCGCAGTCTCCCTCGCAGTCTCTCTCGCAGTCTCTCTCGCAGTCTCTCTCGCAGTCTCTCTCGCAGTCTCTCTCGCAGTCTCCCTCGCAGTCTCCCTCACAGTCTCTCTCGCTGTCTCCCTCGCAGTCTCTCTCGCAGTCTCTCGCAGTCTCTCTCGCAGTCTCTCTCGCAGTCTCTCTCGCTGTCCCTCTCGCTGTCCCTCTCGCAGTCCCTCTCGCAGTCCCTCTCGCAGTCTCCCTCGCAGTCTCTCTCGCAGTCTCTCTCGCAGTCTCTCTCGCAGTCTCTCTCGCTGTCTCTCTCGCTGTCTCTCTCAATGTACTCTCGCTGTCTCCCTCGCTGTCTCCCTCGCTCTATCCCTCGCTCTATCCCTCGCTCTATCCCTCGCTGTATCTCTCGCAGTCTCTCTCGCAGTCTCTCTCGCAGTCTCTCTCGCAGTCTCTCTCGCTGTCTCTCTCGCTGTCTCCCTCTCAGTCTCTCTCACTCTCTCTCTCGCATTCTCTCTCGTCGTCTCTCTCTCCATCTCTCTCACCATCTCTCTCGCTGTCTCTCTCGCTGTCTCTCTCGCCGTCTCTCTCGCAGTCTCCCTCGCAGTCTCCCTCGCAGTCTCTCTCGCAGTCTCTCTCGCAGTCTCCCTCGCAGTCTCCCTCGCAGTCTCCCTCACAGTCTCTCTCGCTGTCTCCATTGCAGTCTCCCACACAGTCTCTGTCGCTTTCTCCCTCGCTTTCTCCCTCGCTTTCTCCCTCGCAGTCTCTCTCGCAGTCTCTCTCGCAGTCTCTCTCGCTGTCTCTCTCACTGTCCCTCTCGCAGTCTCTCTCGCTGTCTCCCTCGCAGTCTCTCTCGCAGTCTGCTTTGCAGTCTCTCTCGCTGTCTCTCTCGCTGTCTCTCTCGCTGTCTCCCTCGCAGTCTCCCTCGCAGTCTCCCTCGCAGTCTCCCTCGCAGTCTCCCTCGCAGTCTCCCTCGCAGTCTCCCTCGCAGTCTCCCTCGCAGTCTCCCTCGCAGTCTCCCTCGCAGTCTCTCTCGCTGTCTCCCTCGCTGTTTCCCTCACAGTCTCCCTCGCTGTCTCCCTCGCTGTCTCCCTCGCAGTCTCTCACGCAGTCGCTCTCACTTTCTCCCTCGCTGTCTCTCTTGCAGTCCTTCTCGCAGTCTCTGTTGCTGTCTCCCTCGCTGTCTCCCTCGCTGTCTCCCTCGCTGTCTCCCTCGCTGTCTCCCTCGCTGTCTCCCTCGCTGTCTCCCTCGCTGTCTCCCTCGCTGTCTCCCTCGCTGTCTCCCTCGCTGTCTTCCACGCTGTCTCCCTCGCAGTCTCCCTCGCAGTCTCCCTCGCAGTCTCCCTCGCAGTCTCCCTCGCAGTCTCCCTCGCAGTCTCCCTCGCAGTCTCTCTCGCTGTCTCCCTCGCTTTCTCTCTCGCTGTCTCTCTCGCTGTCTCTCTCGCTGTCTCTCTCGCTGTCTCCCTCGCAGTCTCTCTTGCAGTCTCTCTCGTTGTCTCCCTCGCTGTCTCCCTCGCTGTCTCCCTCGCTGTCTCTGTCGCTGTCTCTGTCGCTGTCTCCCTCGCTGTCTCCCTCGCTGTCTCCCTCGCTGTCTCCCTCGCTGTCTCCCTCGCTGTCTCCCTCGCTGTGTCCCTCGCTCTCCCCCTCGCTCTCCCCCTCGCTCTCCCCCTCGCTCTCCCCCTCGCTCTCCCCCTCGCTCTCCCCCTCGCAGTCTCCCTCGCTGTCTCCCTCGCTGTCTCTCTCGCAGTCTCTCTCGCTGTCTTCCTCGCTGTGTCCCTCGCAGTCTCTCTCGCAGTCTCTCTCGCAGTCTCTCTCGCAGTCTTCCTCTCAGTTTCTCTCGCTGTCTCCCTCGCTGCCTCCCACGCTGTCTCCCTCGCTGTCTCACGCGATCTCTCTCGCATTCTCTCTCGTTGTCTCCCTTGCAGTCTCTCTCGCTGTGTCCCTCGCAGTCTCTCTCGCAGTCTCTATTGCTGCCTCTGTCGCTGTCTCCCTCGCTGTCTCCCTCGCTGTCTCCCTCGCTGCCTCCCTCGCAGTCTCTCTCGAAGTCTCTCTCGCTGTCTACCTCGCTGTCTCCCTCGCTGTCTCTCTCGCTGCCTCCCTCGCAGTCTCTCTCGAAGTCTCTCTCGCTGTCTACCTCGCTGTCTCCCTCGCTCTCTCTCTCGCTCTCTCCCTCGCCGTCTCCCTCGCCGTCTTAATCGCTGTCTCCCTCGCATTCTCTCTCGCAGTGTCTCTCGCTGTATCCCTCGCTGTCTCTCTCGCTATCTCCATAGCAGTCTCTCTCGCAGTTTCTCTCGCTTCCTCCCTCGCAGTCTCTCTCGCTGTCTCCCTCACAGTGTCTCTCGCTGTCTCTCTCACTGTCTCCCTCGCTGTCTCTCTCACTGTCTCCCTCGCTGTCTCCCTCACAGTCTCTCTCGCTGTCTCCCTCGCTGTCTCCCTCGCTGTCTCCCTCGCTGTCTCCCTCGCTGTCTCCCTCGAGGTCTCTCTCGCAGTCTCTCTCGCAGTCTCTCTCGCAGTCTCTCTCGCAGTCTCTCTCGCAGTCTCTCTCGCTGTCTCTCTCGCTGACTCCCTCGCAGTTTCTATCGCTGTCTCCCTCGCAGTCTCTCTCGCAGTCTCTCTCGCTTTCTCCCTCGCTCTCTCCCTCGCTCTCTCCCTCGCAGTCTCTCTCGCAGTCTCCCTCGCTGTCTCCCTCGCAGTCTCCCTCGCTGTTTCCCTCGCTGTCTACCTCGCTCTCTCTCTCGCTGTCACCCTCGCTGTCTCCCTTGCAGTCTCCCACACAGTCTCTCACGCTTTCCCCCTCGCTTTCTCCCTCGCTTTCTCCCTCGCAGTCTCCCTCGCAGTCTCCCTCGCAGTCTCTCTCGCAGTCTCTCTCGCAGTCTCTCTCGCAGTCTCTCTCGCTGTCCCTCTCGCAGTCTCTCTCGCTGTCTCTCTCGCTGACTCCCTCGCAGTTTCTATCGCTGTCTCCCTCGCAGTCTCTCTCGCTTTCTCCCTCGCTCTCTCCCTCGCAGTCTCTCTCGCAGTCTCTCTCGCAGTCTCCCTCGCTGTCTCCCTCGCAGTCTCCCTCGCTGTTTCCCTCGCTGTCTACCTCGCTCTCTCTCTCGCTGTCACCCTCGCTGTCTCCCTTGCAGTCTCCCACACAGTCTCTCACGCTTTCTCCCTCGCTTTCTCCCTCGCTTTCTCCCTCGCAGTCTCTCTCGCAGTCTCTCTCGCAGTCTCTCTCGCAGTCTCTCTCGCAGTCTCTCTCGCTGTCCCTCTCGCAGTCTCTCTCGCTGTCCCTCTCGCTGTCTCCCTCGCTGTCTTCCAAGTTGTCTCCCTCGCAGTCTCCCTCGCAGTCTCCCTCGCAGTCTCCCTCGCAGTCTCCCTCGCAGTCTCCCTCGCAGTCTCCCTCGCAGTCTCTCTCGCTGTCTCTCTCGCTGTCTCCCTCGCTTTCTCTCTCGCTGTCTCTCTCGCTGTCTCTCTCGCTGTCTCTCTCGCTGTCTCTCTCGCTGTCTCTCTCGCTGTCTCCCTCGCAGTCTCTCTTGCAGTCTCTCTTGCAGTCTCTCTCGTTGTCTCCCTCGCTGTCTCCCTCGCTGTCTCCCTCGCTGTCTCCCTCGCTGTGTCCCTCGCTGTGTCCCTCGCTCTCCCCCTCGCTCTCCCCCTCGCTCTCCCCCTCGCTCTCTCCCTCGCAGTCTCCCTCGCTGTCTTCCTCGCTGTGTCCCTCGCAGTCTCTCTCGCAGTCTCTCTCGCAGTCTCTCTCGCAGTCTCTCTCGCAGTCTCTCTCGCAGTCTCTCTCGCAGTCTTCCTCTCAGTTTCTCTCGCTGTCTCCCTCGCTGCCTCCCACGCTGTCTCCCTCGCTGTCTCACGCGATCTCTCTCGCATTCTCTCTCGTTGTCTCCCTTGCAGTCTCTCTCGCTGTGTCCCTCGCAGTCTCTCTCGCAGTCTCTATTGCTGCCTCTGTCGCTGTCTCCCTCGCTGTCTCCCTCGCTGCCTCCCTCGCTGCCTCCCTCGCAGTCTCTCTCGAAGTCTCTCTCGCTGTCTACCTCGCTGTCTCCCTCGCTGTCTCTCTCGCTGCCTCCCTCGCAGTCTCTCTCGAAGTCTCTCTCGCTGTCTACCTCGCTGTCTCCCTCGCTCTCTCTCTCGCTCTCTCCCTCGCCGTCTCCCTCGCCGTCTTAATCGCTGTCTCCCTCGCATTCTCTCTCGCAGTGTCTCTCGCTGTATCCCTCGCTGTCTCTCTCGCTATCTCCATAGCAGTCTCTCTCGCAGTTTCTCTCGCTTCCTCCCTCGCAGTCTCTCTCGCTGTCTCCCTCACAGTGTCTCTCGCTGTCTCTCTCACTGTCTCCCTCGCTGTCTCTCTCACTGTCTCCCTCGCTGTCTCCCTCACAGTCTCTCTCGCTGTCTCCCTCGCTGTCTCCCTCGCGGTCTCCCTCGAGGTCTCTCTCGCAGTCTCTCTCGCAGTCTCTCTCGCAGTCTCTCTCGCAGTCTCTCTCGCAGTCTCTCTCGCAGTCTCTCTCGCAGTCTCTCTCGCAGTCTCTCTCGCTGTCTCTCTCGCTGTCTCTCTTGCTGACTCCCTCGCAGTTTCTATCGCTGTCTCCCTCGCAGTCTCTCTCGCTTTCTCCCTCGCTCTCTCCCTCGCAGTCTCTCTCGCAGTCTCCCTCGCTGTCTCCCTCGCAGTCTCCCTCGCTGTTTCCCTCGCTGTCTACCTCGCTCTCACTCTCGCTGTCACCCTCGCTGTCTCCCTTGCAGTCTCCCACACAGTCTCTCACGCTTTCTCCCTCGCTTTCTCCCTCGCTTTCTCCCTCGCAGTCTCTCTCGCAGTCTCTCTCGCAGTCTCTCTCGCAGTCTCTCTCGCAGTCTCTCTCGCAGTCTCTCTCGCAGTCTCTCTCGCTGTCCCTCTCGCAGTCTCTCTCGCTGTCTCTCTCGCTGACTCCCTCGCAGTTTCTATCGCTGTCTCCCTCGCAGTCTCTCTCGCTTTCTCCCTCGCAGTCTGCCTCGCAGTTTCCCTCGCAGTCTCTTTCGCTATCTCCCTCACAGTCTCTTTCGCTGTCTCCCTCGCAGTCTCCCTCGCAGTCTCTCTCGCAGTCGCTCTCACTTTCTCCCTCGCTGTCTCTCTCGCAGTCCTTCTCGCAGTCCCTCTCGCTGTCTCTCTCGCTGTCTCTCTCGCTGTCTCTCTCGCTGTCTCCCTCGCTGTCTCCCTCGCTATCTCCCTCGCTGTCTCCCTCGCTGTCTCTCTCGCAGTCTCTCTCGCAGTCTCTCTCGCAGTCTCTCTCGCTGTCTCTCTCGCTGTCTCTCTCGCTGTCTCCCTCGCAGTCTCCCTCGCAGTCTCCCTCTCAGTCTCCCTCGCTGTCTCCCTCACTGTCTCCCTCGCTGTCTCCCTCGCTGTGTCACTCGCTGTCTCTCTCGCAGTTTCCCTCGCTGTCTCTCTCGCAGTTTCCCTCGCTGTCTCCCTCGCAGTCTCCCTCGCAGTCTCCCTCGCAGTCTCCCTCGCAGTCTCCCTCGCAGTCTCCCTCGCAGTCTCTCTCGCAGTCTCTCTCGCAGTCTCCCTCGCAGTCTCCCTCGCAGTCTCCCTCGCAGTCTCCCTCGCAGTCTCCCTCGCAGTCTCCCTCGCTGTCTCCCTCGCTGTCTCCCTCGCTGTCTCCCTCGCTGTCTCCCTCGCCGTCTCCCTCGCCGTCTCCCTCGCAGTCACTCTCTCTGTATCCCCCGCTGTCTCTCTCGCTATCTCCATAGCAGTCTCCCTCGCTGTCTCCCTCGCTGTCTCCCTCGCTGTCTCCGTCTCTGTCGCTGTCTCCGTCGCTGTCTCCCTCTCTGTCTCCCTCTCTGTCTCCCTCTCTGTCTCCCTCTCTGTCTCCCTCGCTGTCTCCCTCGCCGTCTCCCTCGTCGTCTCCCTCGTCGTCTCCCTCGTCGTCTCCCTCGTCGTCTCCCTCGTAGTCTCCCTCGCAGTCTCCCTCGCAGTCTCTCTCGCTGTCTCTCTCGCTGTCTCTCTCGCTGTCTCTCTCAATGTACTCTCGCTGTCTCCCTCGCTGTCTCCCTCGCTGTCTCCCTTCTGTCTCCCTCGCTCTATCCCTCGCTGTATCACTCGCAGTCTCACTCGCAGTCTCTCTCGCTGTCTCTCTCGCTGTCTCTCTCGCTGTCCCCCTCTCAGTCTCTCTCACTCTCTCTCTCGCAGTCTCTCTCGTCGTCTCTCTCTCCATCTCTCTCTCCATCTCTCTCGCCGTCTCTCTCGCCGTCTCTCTCGCCGTCTCTCTCGCCGTCTCTCTCGCCGTCTCTCTCGCAGTCTCGCTCGCAGTCTCCCTCGCAGTCTCCCTCGCAGTCTCTCTCGCAGTCTCTCTCGCAGTCTCTCTCGCAGTCTCCCTCGCAGTCTCCCTCGCAGTCTCCCTCGCAGTCTCCCTCGCAGTCTCTCTCGCAGTCTCTCTCGCAGTCTCTCGCAGTCTCTCTCACAGTCTCTCTCGCTGTCCCTCTCGCAGTCTCTCTCGCAGTCTCCCTCGCAGTCTCTCTCGCAGTCTCTCTCGCAGTCTCTCTCGCAGTCTCTCTCGCAGTCTCTCTCAATGTACTCTCGCTGTCTCCCTCGCTGTCTCCCTCGCTGTCTCCCTCGCTCTATCCCTCGCTCTATCCCTCGCTCTATCTCTCGCAGTCTCTCTCGCAGTCTCTCTCGCAGTCTCTCTCGCAGTCTCTCTCGCAGTCTCTCTCGCTGTCTCCCTCTCTGTCTCTCTCACTCTCTCTCTCGCTCTCTCTCTCGCAGTCTCTCTCGTCGTCTCTCTCTCCATCTCTCTCACCGTCTCTCTCGCCGTCTCTCTCGCCGTCTCTCTCGCAGTCTCCCTCGCAGTCTCCCTCGCAGTCTCTCTCGCATTCTCTCTCGCAGTCTCCCTCGCAGTCTCCCTCGCAGTCTCCCTCACAGTCTCTCTCGCTGTCTCCATTGCAGTCTCCCACACAGTCTCTGTCGCTTTCTCCCTCGCTTTATCCCTCGCAGTCTCTCTCGCAGTCTCTCTCGCAGTCTCTCTCGCTGTCCCTCTCGCAGTCTCTCTCGCAGTCTCTCTCGCAGTCTCTCTCGCTGTCTCCCTCGCAGTCTCTCTCGCAGTCTCCTTTGCAGTCTCTCTCGCTGTCTCTCTCGCTGTCTCTCTCGCTGTCTCCCTCACAGTCTCCCTCGCAGTCTCCCTCGCAGTCTCCCTCGCAGTCTCCCTCGCAGTCTCCCTCGCAGTCTCCCTCGCAGTCTCCCTCACAGTCTCCCTCACAGTCTCCCTCGCTGTCTCCCTCGCTGTCTCCCTCGCTGTCTCCCTCGCTGTCTCCCTCGCAGTCTCTCACGCAGTCGCTCTCACTTTCTCCCTCGCTGTCTCTCTTGCAGTCCTTCTCGCAGTCTCTGTTGCTGTCTCCCTCGCTGTCTCCCTCGCTGTCTCCCTCGCTGTCTCCCTCGCTGTCTCCCTCGCTGTCTTCCACGCTGTCTCCCTCGCAGTCTCCCTCGCAGTCTCCCTCGCAGT
The DNA here is from genome assembly GCF_036365525.1 of Heterodontus francisci. NCBI lineage: Eukaryota > Metazoa > Chordata > Chondrichthyes > Heterodontiformes > Heterodontidae > Heterodontus > Heterodontus francisci. The sequence continues at coordinate 239,743 of NW_027141323.1, forward strand.
CTCCCTCGCAGTCTCCCTCGCAGTCTCCCTCGCAGTCTCCCTCGCAGTCTCCCTCGCAGTCTCTCTCGCTGTCTCTGTCGCTGTCTCTGTCGCTGTCTCTGTCGCTGTCTCTGTCGCTGTCTCTGTCGCTGTCTCTGTCGCTGTCTCTGTCGCTGTCTCCGTCGCTGTCTCCCTCGCTCTATCCCTCGCTGTATCTCTCGCAGTCTCTCTCGCAGTCTCTCTCGCAGTCTCTCTCGCAGGCTCCCTCGCAGTCTCTCTCGCAGTCACTCTCGCAGTCACTCTCGCAGTCTCCCTCGCAGTCTCCCTCGCAGTCTCCCTCGCAGTCTCCCTCGCAGTCTCCCTCGCAGTCTCCCTCGCAGTCTCCCTCGCAGTCTCTCTCGCTGTCTCCCTCGCTGTTTCCCTCACATTCTCTCTCGCTGTCTGCCTCGCAGTCTCTCTCGAAGTCGCTCTCGCTTTCTCCCTTGCTGTCTCTCTCGCAGTCCTTCTCGCAGTCTCTCTCGCTGTCTCTCTCGCTGTCTCCCTCGCTGTCTCCCTCGCTGTCTCCCTCGCTGTCTCCCACGCAGTCTCCCACGCAGTCTCTCTCGCTGTCTCTCTCGCTGTCTCTCTCGCTGTCTCCATCGCTTTCTCCCTCGCTGTCTCTCTCGCTGTCTCTCTCGCTGTCTCTCTCGCTGTCTCTCTCGCTGTCTCTCTCGCTGTCTCTCTCGCTGTCTCTCTCGCTGCCTCTCTCGCTGTCTCTCTCGCTGTCTCCCTTGCAGTCTCTCTTGCAGTCTCTCTCGCTGTCTCCCTCGCTGTCTCCCTCGCTGTGTCTCTCGCTCTCTCCCTCGCCGTCTCACACGCTCTCTCTCGCAGTCTCTCTCGCTGTCTCCCTCACTGTGTCCCTCGCAGTCTCCCTCGCAGTCTCCCTCGCTGTTTCCCTCGCTGTCTCCCTCGCTGTCTCCCTCGCTGTCTCCCTCGCTGTCTCCCTCGCTGTCTCCCTCGCTGTCTCCCTCGCTGTCTCCCTCGAGGTCTCCCTCGAGGTCTCTCTCGCAGTCTCTCTCGCAGTCTCTCTCGCAGTCTCTCTCGCAGTCTCTCTCGCAGTCTCTCTCGCAGTCTCTCTCGCTGTCTCTCTCGCTGTCTCTCTCGCTGACTCCCTCGCAGTTTCTATCGCTGTCTCCCTCGCAGTCTCTCTCGCTTTCTCCCTCGCTTTCTCCCTCGCTTTCTCCCTCGCTCTCTCTCTCGCAGTCTCTCTCGCAGTCTCTCTCGCAGTCTCTCTCGCAGTCTCTCTCGCAGTCTCCCTCGCTGTCTCCCTCGCAGTCTCCCTCGCTGTTTCCCTCGCTCTCTCTCTCGCTCTCTCTCTCGCTGTCTCCCTCGCTGTCTCCCTCGCTGTCTCCCTCGCAGTCTCCCTCACTATCCCTCTCGCAGTCTCTCTCGCTGTCTCCCTCACAGTCTCTCTCGCTGTCTCTCTCGCTGTCTCCCTTGCAGTCTCCCACACAGTCTCTCACGCTTTCTCCCTCGCTTTCTCCCTCGCCGTCTCTCTCGCAGTCTCTCTCGCAGTCTCTCTCGCAGTCTCTCTCGCTGTCCCTCTCGCAGTCTCTCTCGCAGTCTCCTTTGCAGTCTCTCTCGCTGTCTCTCTCGCTGTCTCTCTCGCTGTCTCTCTCGCTGTCTCTCTCGCTGTCTCTCTCGCTGTCTCTCTCGCAGTCTCTCTCGCAGTCTCCCTCGCAGTCTCTCTCGCAGTCTCCTTTGCAGTCTCTCTCGCTGTCTCTCTCGCTGTCTCTCTCGCTGTCTCTCTCGCTGTCTCTCTCGCAGTCTCCCTCGCAGTCTGCCTCGCAGTTTCCCTCGCAGTCTCTTTCGCTGTCTCCCTCGCTGTTTCCCTCACAGTCTCTTTCGCTGTCTCCCTCGCAGTCTCCCTCGCAGTCTCTCTCGCAGTCGCTCTCACTTTCTCCCTCGCTGTCTCTCTCGCAGTCCTTCTCGCAGTCCTTCTCGCAGTCCTTCTCGCAGTCCTTCTCGCTGTCTCTCTCGCTGTCTCTCTCGCTGTCTCCCTCGCTGTCTCCCTCGCTGTCTCCCTCGCTGTCTCCCTCGCTGTCTCTCTCGCTGTCTCCCTCGCTGTCTCCCTCGCTGTCTCCCTCGCTGTCTCCCACGCTGTCTCCCTCGCAGTCTCCCTCGCAGTCTCCCTCGCAGTCTCCCTCGCAGTCTCTCTCGCTGTCTCTCTCGCTGTCTCTCTCGCTGTCTCTCTCGCTGTCTCCCTCGCTTTCTCCCTCGCTGTCTCTCTCGCTGTCTCTCTCGCTGTCTCCCTTGCTGTCTCCCTTGCTGTCTCCCTCGCAGTCTCTCTTGCAGTCTCTCTTGCAGTCTCTCTCGCAGTCTCTCTCGCAGTCTCTCTCGCAGTCTCTCTCGCTGTCTCTCTCGCTGTCTCCAGCGCTGTCTCCCTCGCTGTCTCCCTCGCTGTCTCCCTCGCTGTCTCCCTCGCTGTCTCCCTCGCTGTCTCCCTCGCTTTCTCCCTCGCTGTCTCCCTCGCTGTCTCCCTCGCTGTCTCCCTCGCTGTCTCCCTCGCTGTCTCCCTCGCTGTCTCCCTCGCATTCTCCCACGCATTCTCTCTCGCTGTCTCTCTCGCTGTCTCTCTCGCTGTCTCCATCGCTGTCTCCCTCGCTTTCTCCCTCGCTTTCTCCCTCGCTTTCTCCCTCGCTGTCTCTCTCGCTGTCTCTCTCGCTGTCTCTCTCGCTGTCTCTCTCGCTGCCTCTCTCGCTGTCTCCCTTGCAGTCTCTCTCGCAGTCTCTCTCGCTGTGTGTCTCGCTCTCTCGCTCGCTGTCTCACGCGCTATCTCCATAGCATTCTCTCTCACTGTCTCTGTCACTGTCTCTGTCGCTGTCTCTGTCGCTGTCTCTGTCGCTGTCTCTGTCGCTGTCTCTGTCGCTGTCTCCGTCGCTGCCTCCCTCGCTGTCTCCCTCGCTGTCTCCCTCGCTGTCTCCCTCGCTGTCTCCCTCGCTGTCTCCCTCGCTGTCTCCCTCGCCGTCTCCCTCGCCGTCTCCCTCGCCGTCTCCCTCGCCGTCTCCCTGGCCGTCTCCCTGGCCGTCTCCCTGGCCGTCTCCCTGGCCGTCTCCCTGGCCGTCTCCCTGGCCGTCTCCCTGGCCGTCTCCCTGGCCGTCTCCCTGGCCGTCTCCCTGGCCGTCTCCCTGGCCGTCTCCCTGGCCGTCTCCCTGGCCGTCTCCCTGGCCGTCTCCCTGGCCGTCTCCCTGGCCGTCTCCCTGGCCGTCTCCCTGGCCGTCTCCCTGGCCGTCTCCCTGGCCGTCTCCCTGGCCGTCTCTCTCGCCGTCTCTCTCGCCGTCTCTCTCGCTGTCTCTCTCGCTGTCTCTCTCGCTGTCTCTCTCGCTGTCTCTCTCGCTGTCTCTCTCGCTGTCTCTCTCGCAGTCTCTCTTGCAGTCTCTCTCGCTGTCTCTCTTGCAGTCTCTCTCGCTGTCTCCCTCGCTGTCTCCCTCGCTGTCTCCCTCGCTGTGTCCCTCGCTGTCTCTCTCGCAGTCTCCCTCGCAGTCTGCCTCGCAGTTTCCCTCGCAGTCTCTTTCGCTGTCTCCCTCGCTGTTTCCCTCACAGTCTCTTTCGCTGTCTCCCTCGCAGTCTCCCTCGCAGTCTCTCTCGCAGTCGCTCTCACTTTCTCCCTCGCTGTCTCTCTCGCAGTCCTTCTCGCAGTCCTTCTCGCAGTCCTTCTCGCAGTCCTTCTCGCAGTCCTTCTCGCTGTCTCTCTCGCTGTCTCTCTCGCTGTCTCTCTCGCTGTCTCCCTCGCTGTCTCCCTCGCTGTCTCCCTCGCTGTCTCCCTCGCTGTCTCCCTCGCTGTCTCCCTCGCTGTCTCCCTCGCTGTCTCCCACGCTGTCTCCCACGCTGTCTCCCACGCTGTCTCCCACGCTGTCTCCCACGCTGTCTCCCTCGCAGTCTCCCTCGCAGTCTCCCTCGCTGTCTCTCTCGCTGTCTCCCTCGCTTTCTCCCTCGCTGTCTCCCTCGCAGTCTCCCTCGCAGTCTCCCTCGCAGTCTCCCTCGCAGTCTCCCTCGCAGTCTCTCTCGCTGTCTCTCTCGCTGTCTCTCTCGCTGTCTCCCTCGCTGTCTCCCTCGCTGTCTCCCTCGCTGTCTCCCTCGCTGTCTCCCTCGCTGTCTCCCTCGCTGTCTCCCTCGCTGTCTCCCTCGCTGTCTCCCTCGCTGTCTCCCTCGCTGTCTCCCACGCAGTCCCTCTCGCTGTCTCTCTCGCTGTCTCTCTCGCTGTCTCTCTCGCTGTCTCCATCGCTGTCTCTCTCGCTGTCTCTCTCGCTGTCTCTCTCGCTGTCTCTCTCGCTGCCTCTCTCGCTGTCTCTCTCGCTGTCTCTCTCGCTGCCTCTCTCGCTGTCTCTCTCGCTGTCTCCCTTGCAGTCTCTCTCGCAGTCTCTCTCGCTGTGTGTCTCGCTCTCTCGCTCGCTGTCTCACGCGCTATCTCCATAGCATTCTCTGTCGCTGTCTCTGTCGCTGTCTCTGTCGCTGTCTCTGTCGCTGTCTCTCTCGCTGTCTCTCTCGCTGTCTCTCTCGCTGTCTCTCTCGCTGTCTCTCTCGCAGTCTCCCTCGCAGTCTGCCTCGCAGTCTCCCTCGCAATCTCTCTCGTAGTCTCCTTTGCAGTCTCTCTCGCTGTCTCTCTCGCTGTCTGTCTCGCTGTCTGTCTCGCTGTCTGTCTCGCTGTCTCTCTCGCTGTCTCTCTCGCTGTCTCTCTCGCTGTCTCTCTCGCATTCTCTCTCGCATTCTCTCTCGCAGTCTCCCTCGCAGTCTCTTTCGCTGTCTCCCTCGCTGTTTCCCTCACAGTCTCTTTCGCTGTCTCCCTCGCAGTCTCCCTCGCAGTCGCTCTCACTTTCTCCCTCGCTGTCTCTCTCGCAGTCCTTCTCGCAGTCTCTCTCGCAGTCTCTCTCGCTGTCTCTCTCGCTGTCTCCCTCGTTGTCTCCCTCGCTGTCTCCCTCGCTGTCTCCCTCGCTGTCTCCCTCGCTGTCTCCCACGCTGTCTCCCTCGCAGTCTCCCTCGCAGTCTCCCTCGCAGTCTCCCTCGCAGTCTCTCTCGCTGTCTCCCTCGCTTTCTCCCTCGCTGTCTCCCTCGCTGTCTCTCTCGCTGTCTCTCTCGCTGTCTCCCTCGCAGTCTCTCTCGCTGTCTCCCTCGCTGTCTCCCTCGCTGTCTCCCTCGCTGTCTCCCTCGCTGTCTCCCTCACTCTCTCCCTCGCTCTCTCCCTCGCAGTCTCCCTCGCCGTCTCCCTCGCCGTCTCTCTCGCAGTCTCTCTCGCTGTCTTCCTCGCAGTTTCTCTCGCTGTCTCCCTCGCTGCCTCCCTCGCTGTATCCCAAGCAGTCGCTCTCGCAGTCTCCCTCGCTGTCTCCCTCACTGCCTCCCTCGCTGTCTCCCTCGCTGTCTCCCTAGCAGTCGCTCTCGCAGTCTCTCTCGCTGTCTTCCTCGCTGTGTCCCTCGCAGTCTCTCTCGCAGTCTCTCTCGCAGTCTCTCTCGCACTCTTACTCGCAGTTTCTCTCGCTGTCTCCCTCGCTGCCTCCCACGCTGTCTCCCTCGCTGTCTCACGCGATCTCTCTCGCATTCTCTCTCGTTGTCTCCCTTGCAGTCTCTCTCGCTGTGTCCCTCGCAGTTTCTCTCGCAGTCTCTATTGCTGTCTCTGTCGCTGTCTCCCTCGCTGCCTCCCTCGCAGTCTCTCTCGAAGTCTCTCTCGCTGTCTACCTCGCTGTCTCCCTCGCTCTCTCTCTCGCTCTCTCTCTCGCTCTCTCTCTCGCCGTCTCCCTCGCCGTCTTAATCGCAGTCTCCCTCGCATTCTCTCTCGCAGTGTCTCTCGCTGTCTCCCTCGCAGTCTCTCTCGCTGTCTCCCTCGCAGTCTCTGTCGAAGTCGCTCTCGCTTTCTCCCTCGCTGTCTCTCTCGCAGTCCTTCTCGCAGTCCTTCTCGCAGTCTCTCTCGCTGTCTCCAGCGCTGTCTCCCTCGCTGTCTCCCTCGCTGTCTCCCTCGCTGTCTCCCTCGCTGTCTCCCTCGCTGTCTCCCTCGCTGTCTCCCTCGCTGTCTCCCTCGCTGTCTCCCTCGCTGTCTCCCTCGCTGTCTCCCTCGCTGTCTCCCACGCAGTCTCTCTCGCTGTCTCTCTCGCTGTCTCCATGGCTTTCTCCCTCGCTGTCTCTCTCGCTGTCTCTCTCGCTGTCTCTCTCGCTGTCTCTCTCGCTGTCTCTCTCGCTGTCTCTCTCGCTGTCTCTCTCGCTGTCTCTCTCGCTGTCTCTCTCGCTGTCTCTCTCGCTGTCTCCCTCGCTGTCTCCCTCGCTGTCTCCCTCGCTGTCTCCCTCGCTGTCTCCCTCGCTGTCTCCCTCGCTGTCTCCCTCGCTGTCTCCCTCGCTGTCTCCCTCGCTGTCTCCCTCGCTGTCTCCCACGCAGTCCCTCTCGCTGTCTCTCTCGCTGTCTCTCTCGCTGTCTCCATCGCTGTCTCCATCGCTGTCTCTCTCGCTGTCTCTCTCGCTGTCTCTCTCGCTGTCTCTCTCGCTGCCTCTCTCGCTGTCTCTCTCGCTGTCTCTCTCGCTGCCTCTCTCGCTGTCTCTCTCGCTGTCTCCCTTGCAGTCTCTCTCGCAGTCTCTCTCGCTGTGTGTCTCGCTCTCTCGCTCGCTGTCTCACGCGCTATCTCCATAGCATTCTCTGTCGCTGTCTCTGTCGCTGTCTCTGTCGCTGTCTCTCTCGCTGTCTCTCTCGCTGTCTCTCTCGCTGTCTCTCTCGCTGTCTCTCTCGCAGTCTCCCTCGCAGTCTGCCTCGCAGTCTCCCTCGCAATCTCTCTCGTAGTCTCCTTTGCAGTCTCTCTCGCTGTCTCTCTCGCTGTCTGTCTCGCTGTCTGTCTCGCTGTCTGTCTCGCTGTCTCTCTCGCTGTCTCTCTCGCTGTCTCTCTCGCTGTCTCTCTCGCATTCTCTCTCGCATTCTCTCTCGCAGTCTCCCTCGCAGTCTCTTTCGCTGTCTCCCTCGCTGTTTCCCTCACAGTCTCTTTCGCTGTCTCCCTCGCAGTCTCCCTCGCAGTCGCTCTCACTTTCTCCCTCGCTGTCTCTCTCGCAGTCCTTCTCGCAGTCTCTCTCGCAGTCTCTCTCGCTGTCTCTCTCGCTGTCTCCCTCGTTGTCTCCCTCGCTGTCTCCCTCGCTGTCTCCCTCGCTGTCTCCCTCGCTGTCTCCCACGCTGTCTCCCTCGCAGTCTCCCTCGCAGTCTCCCTCGCAGTCTCCCTCGCAGTCTCTCTCGCTGTCTCCCTCGCTTTCTCCCTCGCTGTCTCCCTCGCTGTCTCTCTCGCTGTCTCTCTCGCTGTCTCCCTCGCAGTCTCTCTCGCTGTCTCCCTCGCTGTCTCCCTCGCTGTCTCCCTCGCTGTCTCCCTCGCTGTCTCCCTCACTCTCTCCCTCGCTCTCTCCCTCGCAGTCTCCCTCGCCGTCTCCCTCGCCGTCTCTCTCGCAGTCTCTCTCGCTGTCTTCCTCGCAGTTTCTCTCGCTGTCTCCCTCGCTGCCTCCCTCGCTGTATCCCAAGCAGTCGCTCTCGCAGTCTCCCTCGCTGTCTCCCTCACTGCCTCCCTCGCTGTCTCCCTCGCTGTCTCCCTAGCAGTCGCTCTCGCAGTCTCTCTCGCTGTCTTCCTCGCTGTGTCCCTCGCAGTCTCTCTCGCAGTCTCTCTCGCAGTCTCTCTCGCACTCTTACTCGCAGTTTCTCTCGCTGTCTCCCTCGCTGCCTCCCACGCTGTCTCCCTCGCTGTCTCACGCGATCTCTCTCGCATTCTCTCTCGTTGTCTCCCTTGCAGTCTCTCTCGCTGTGTCCCTCGCAGTTTCTCTCGCAGTCTCTATTGCTGTCTCTGTCGCTGTCTCCCTCGCTGCCTCCCTCGCAGTCTCTCTCGAAGTCTCTCTCGCTGTCTACCTCGCTGTCTCCCTCGCTCTCTCTCTCGCTCTCTCTCTCGCTCTCTCTCTCGCCGTCTCCCTCGCCGTCTTAATCGCAGTCTCCCTCGCATTCTCTCTCGCAGTGTCTCTCGCTGTCTCCCTCGCAGTCTCTCTCGCTGTCTCCCTCGCAGTCTCTGTCGAAGTCGCTCTCGCTTTCTCCCTCGCTGTCTCTCTCGCAGTCCTTCTCGCAGTCCTTCTCGCAGTCTCTCTCGCTGTCTCCAGCGCTGTCTCCCTCGCTGTCTCCCTCGCTGTCTCCCTCGCTGTCTCCCTCGCTGTCTCCCTCGCTGTCTCCCTCGCTGTCTCCCTCGCTGTCTCCCTCGCTGTCTCCCTCGCTGTCTCCCACGCAGTCTCTCTCGCTGTCTCTCTCGCTGTCTCCATGGCTTTCTCCCTCGCTGTCTCTCTCGCTGTCTCTCTCGCTGTCTCTCTCGCTGTCTCTCTCGCTGTCTCTCTCGCTGTCTCTCTCGCTGTCTCTCTCGCTGTCTCCCTTGCAGTCTCTCTTGCAGTCTCTCTCGCTGTCTCCCTCACTGTGTCTCTCGCTCTCTCCCTCGCTGTCTCCCTCGCTGTCTCATGCGCTCTCTCTCGCAGTCTCTCTCGCTGTCTCCCTCGCTGTGTCCCTCGCTGTCTCCCTCGCTGTCTCCCTCGCTGTCTCCCTCGCTGTCTCCCTCGCTGTGTCCCTCGCTGTGTCCCTCGCTGTCTCTCTCGCAGTCTCCCTCGCTGTCTCCCTCGCTGTCTCCCTCGCAGTCTCCCTCGCTGTCTCCCTCGCAGTCTCCCTCGCTGTCTCCCTCGCTGTCTCCCTCGTCGTCTCCCTCGCCGTCTCCCTTGCAGTCACTCTCTCTGTATCCCCGGCTGTCTCTCTCGCTATCTCCATAGCAGTCTCTCTCACTGTCTCTGTCGCTGTCTCTGTCGCTGTCTCTGTCGCTGTCTCTGTCGCTGTCTCTGTCGCTGTCTCTGTCGCTGTCTCTGTCGCTGTCTCCCTCGCTGTCTCCCTCGCTGTCTCCCTCGCTGTCTCCCTCGCTGTCTCCCTGGCCGTCTCCCTGGCCGTCTCCCTGGCCGTCTCCCTGGCCGTCTCCCTGGCCGTCTCCCTGGCCGTCTCCCTGGCCGTCTCCCTGGCCGTCTCCCTGGCCGTCTCCCTGGCCGTCTCCCTGGCCGTCTCCCTGGCCGTCTCTCTCGCAGTCTCTCTCGCAGTCTCTCTCGCAGTCTCTCTCGCAGTCTCTCTCGCAGTCTCTCTCGCAGTCTCTCTCGCAGTCTCTCTCGCTGTCTCTCTCGCTGTCTCTCTCGCTGTCTCTCTCGCTGTCTCTCTCAATGTACTCTCGCTGTCTCCCTCGCTGTCTCACTCGCTCTATCCCACGCTGTATCTCTCGCAGTCTCTCTCACAGTCTCTCTCACTGTCTCTCTCGCTGTCTCCCTCGCAGTCTCTCTCGCTCTCTCCCTCACTGTCTCTCTCGCCGTCTCTCTCTCCATCTCTCTCGCCATATCTCTCGCCATATCTCTCGCAGTCTCCCTCGCTGTCTCCCTCGCTGTCTCCCTCGCAGTCTCTCTCGCAGTCTCTCTCGCAATCTCTCTCGCTGTCTCTCTCGCTGTCCCTCTCGCTGTCTCTCTCGCTGTCTCCCTCACTGTGTCCCTCGCAGTCTCCCTCGCTGTCTCCCTCGCTGTCTCCCTCATCGTCTCCCTCGCCGTCTCCCTTGCAGTCACTCTCTCTGTATCCCCGGCTGTCTCTCTCGCTATCTCCATAGCAGTCTCTCTCACTGTCTCCCTCGCTGTCTCTGTCGCTGTCTCTGTCGCTGTCTCCGTCGCTGTCTCCGTCGCTGTCTCCCTCGCCGTCTCCCTCGCAGTCTCTCTCGCAGTCTCTCTCGCTGTCTCCCTTGCAGTCTCTCTCGCAGTCTCTCTCGCTGTGTGTCTCGCTCTCTCGCTCGCTGTCTCACGCGCTATCTCCATAGCATTCTCTGTCGCTGTCTCTGTCGCTGTCTCTGTCGCTGTCTCTGTCGCTGTCTCTCTCGCTGTCTCTCTCGCTGTCTCTCTCGCTGTCTCTCTCGCTGTCTCTCTCGCAGTCTCCCTCGCAGTCTGCCTCGCAGTCTCCCTCGCAATCTCTCTCGTAGTCTCCTTTGCAGTCTCTCTCGCTGTCTGTCTCGCTGTCTGTCTCGCTGTCTGTCTCGCTGTCTGTCTCGCTGTCTCTCTCGCTGTCTCTCTCGCTGTCTCTCTCGCTGTCTCTCTCGCATTCTCTCTCGCATTCTCTCTCGCAGTCTCCCTCGCAGTCTCTTTCGCTGTCTCCCTCGCTGTTTCCCTCACAGTCTCTTTCGCTGTCTCCCTCGCAGTCTCCCTCGCAGTCGCTCTCACTTTCTCCCTCGCTGTCTCTCTCGCAGTCCTTCTCGCAGTCTCTCTCGCAGTCTCTCTCGCTGTCTCTCTCGCTGTCTCCCTCGTTGTCTCCCTCGCTGTCTCCCTCGCTGTCTCCCTCGCTGTCTCCCTCGCTGTCTCCCACGCTGTCTCCCTCGCAGTCTCCCTCGCAGTCTCCCTCGCAGTCTCCCTCGCAGTCTCTCTCGCTGTCTCCCTCGCTTTCTCCCTCGCTGTCTCCATCGCTGTCTCTCTCGCTGTCTCTCTCGCTGTCTCCCTCGCAGTCTCTCTCGCTGTCTCCCTCGCTGTCTCCCTCGCTGTCTCCCTCGCTGTCTCCCTCGCTGTCTCCCTCACTCTCTCCCTCGCTCTCTCCCTCGCAGTCTCCCTCGCCGTCTCCCTCGCCGTCTCTCTCGCAGTCTCTCTCGCTGTCTTCCTCGCAGTTTCTCTCGCTGTCTCCCTCGCTGCCTCCCTCGCTGTATCCCAAGCAGTCGCTCTCGCAGTCTCCCTCGCTGTCTCCCTCACTGCCTCCCTCGCTGTCTCCCTCGCTGTCTCCCTAGCAGTCGCTCTCGCAGTCTCTCTCGCTGTCTTCCTCGCTGTGTCCCTCGCAGTCTCTCTCGCAGTCTCTCTCGCAGTCTCTCTCGCACTCTTACTCGCAGTTTCTCTCGCTGTCTCCCTCGCTGCCTCCCACGCTGTCTCCCTCGCTGTCTCACGCGATCTCTCTCGCATTCTCTCTCGTTGTCTCCCTTGCAGTCTCTCTCGCTGTGTCCCTCGCAGTTTCTCTCGCAGTCTCTATTGCTGTCTCTGTCGCTGTCTCCCTCGCTGCCTCCCTCGCAGTCTCTCTCGAAGTCTCTCTCGCTGTCTACCTCGCTGTCTCCCTCGCTCTCTCTCTCGCTCTCTCTCTCGCTCTCTCTCTCGCCGTCTCCCTCGCCGTCTTAATCGCAGTCTCCCTCGCATTCTCTCTCGCAGTGTCTCTCGCTGTCTCCCTCGCAGTCTCTCTCGCTGTCTCCCTCGCAGTCTCTGTCGAAGTCGCTCTCGCTTTCTCCCTCGCTGTCTCTCTCGCAGTCCTTCTCGCAGTCCTTCTCGCAGTCTCTCTCGCTGTCTCCAGCGCTGTCTCCCTCGCTGTCTCCCTCGCTGTCTCCCTCGCTGTCTCCCTCGCTGTCTCCCTCGCTGTCTCCCTCGCTGTCTCCCTCGCTGTCTCCCTCGCTGTCTCCCTCGCTGTCTCCCTCGCTGTCTCCCACGCAGTCTCTCTCGCTGTCTCTCTCGCTGTCTCCATGGCTTTCTCCCTCGCTGTCTCTCTCGCTGTCTCTCTCGCTGTCTCTCTCGCTGTCTCTCTCGCTGTCTCTCTCGCTGTCTCTCTCGCTGTCTCTCTCGCTGTCTCTCTCGCTGTCTCTCTCGCTGTCTCTCTCGCTGTCTCCCTCGCTGTCTCCCTCGCTGTCTCCCTCGCTGTCTCCCTCGCTGTCTCCCTCGCTGTCTCCCTCGCTGTCTCCCTCGCTGTCTCCCTCGCTGTCTCCCTCGCTGTCTCCCTCGCTGTCTCCCTCGCTGTCTCCCTCGCTGTCTCCCACGCAGTCCCTCTCGCTGTCTCTCTCGCTGTCTCTCTCGCTGTCTCTCTCGCTGTCTCCATCGCTGTCTCTCTCGCTGTCTCTCTCGCTGTCTCTCTCGCTGTCTCTCTCGCTGCCTCTCTCGCTGTCTCTCTCGCTGTCTCTCTCGCTGCCTCTCTCGCTGTCTCTCTCGCTGTCTCCCTTGCAGTCTCTCTCGCAGTCTCTCTCGCTGTGTGTCTCGCTCTCTCGCTCGCTGTCTCACGCGCTATCTCCATAGCATTCTCTGTCGCTGTCTCTGTCGCTGTCTCTGTCGCTGTCTCTGTCGCTGTCTCTCTCGCTGTCTCTCTCGCTGTCTCTCTCGCTGTCTCTCTCGCTGTCTCTCTCGCAGTCTCCCTCGCAGTCTGCCTCGCAGTCTCCCTCGCAATCTCTCTCGTAGTCTCCTTTGCAGTCTCTCTCGCTGTCTCTCTCGCTGTCTGTCTCGCTGTCTGTCTCGCTGTCTGTCTCGCTGTCTCTCTCGCTGTCTCTCTCGCTGTCTCTCTCGCATTCTCTCTCGCATTCTCTCTCGCAGTCTCCCTCGCAGTCTCTTTCGCTGTCTCCCTCGCTGTTTCCCTCACAGTCTCTTTCGCTGTCTCCCTCGCAGTCTCCCTCGCAGTCGCTCTCACTTTCTCCCTCGCTGTCTCTCTCGCAGTCCTTCTCGCAGTCTCTCTCGCAGTCTCTCTCGCTGTCTCTCTCGCTGTCTCCCTCGTTGTCTCCCTCGCTGTCTCCCTCGCTGTCTCCCTCGCTGTCTCCCTCGCTGTCTCCCTCGCTGTCTCCCACGCTGTCTCCCTCGCAGTCTCCCTCGCAGTCTCCCTCGCAGTCTCCCTCGCAGTCTCTCTCGCTGTCTCCCTCGCTTTCTCCCTCGCTGTCTCCCTCGCTGTCTCTCTCGCTGTCTCTCTCGCTGTCTCCCTCGCAGTCTCTCTCGCTGTCTCCCTCGCTGTCTCCCTCGCTGTCTCCCTCGCTGTCTCCCTCGCTGTCTCCCTCACTCTCTCCCTCGCTCTCTCCCTCGCAGTCTCCCTCGCCGTCTCCCTCGCCGTCTCTCTCGCAGTCTCTCTCGCTGTCTTCCTCGCAGTTTCTCTCGCTGTCTCCCTCGCTGCCTCCCTCGCTGTATCCCAAGCAGTCGCTCTCGCAGTCTCCCTCGCTGTCTCCCTCACTGCCTCCCTCGCTGTCTCCCTCGCTGTCTCCCTAGCAGTCGCTCTCGCAGTCTCTCTCGCTGTCTTCCTCGCTGTGTCCCTCGCAGTCTCTCTCGCAGTCTCTCTCGCAGTCTCTCTCGCACTCTTACTCGCAGTTTCTCTCGCTGTCTCCCTCGCTGCCTCCCACGCTGTCTCCCTCGCTGTCTCACGCGATCTCTCTCGCATTCTCTCTCGTTGTCTCCCTTGCAGTCTCTCTCGCTGTGTCCCTCGCAGTTTCTCTCGCAGTCTCTATTGCTGTCTCTGTCGCTGTCTCCCTCGCTGCCTCCCTCGCAGTCTCTCTCGAAGTCTCTCTCGCTGTCTACCTCGCTGTCTCCCTCGCTCTCTCTCTCGCTCTCTCTCTCGCTCTCTCTCTCGCCGTCTCCCTCGCCGTCTTAATCGCAGTCTCCCTCGCATTCTCTCTCGCAGTGTCTCTCGCTGTCTCCCTCGCAGTCTCTCTCGCTGTCTCCCTCGCAGTCTCTGTCGAAGTCGCTCTCGCTTTCTCCCTCGCTGTCTCTCTCGCAGTCCTTCTCGCAGTCCTTCTCGCAGTCTCTCTCGCTGTCTCCAGCGCTGTCTCCCTCGCTGTCTCCCTCGCTGTCTCCCTCGCTGTCTCCCTCGCTGTCTCCCTCGCTGTCTCCCTCGCTGTCTCCCTCGCTGTCTCCCTCGCTGTCTCCCTCGCTGTCTCCCACGCAGTCTCTCTCGCTGTCTCTCTCGCTGTCTCCATGGCTTTCTCCCTCGCTGTCTCTCTCGCTGTCTCTCTCGCTGTCTCTCTCGCTGTCTCTCTCGCTGTCTCTCTCGCTGTCTCTCTCGCTGTCTCTCTCGCTGTCTCTCTCGCTGTCTCTCTCGCTGTCTCCCTTGCAGTCTCTCTTGCAGTCTCTCTCGCTGTCTCCCTCACTGTGTCTCTCGCTCTCTCCCTCGCTGTCTCCCTCGCTGTCTCATGCGCTCTCTCTCGCAGTCTCTCTCGCTGTCTCCCTCGCTGTGTCCCTCGCTGTCTCCCTCGCTGTCTCCCTCGCTGTCTCCCTCGCTGTCTCCCTCGCTGTGTCCCTCGCTGTGTCCCTCGCTGTCTCTCTCGCAGTCTCCCTCGCTGTCTCCCTCGCTGTCTCCCTCGCAGTCTCCCTCGCTGTCTCCCTCGCAGTCTCCCTCGCTGTCTCCCTCGCTGTCTCCCTCGTCGTCTCCCTCGCCGTCTCCCTTGCAGTCACTCTCTCTGTATCCCCGGCTGTCTCTCTCGCTATCTCCATAGCAGTCTCTCTCACTGTCTCTGTCGCTGTCTCTGTCGCTGTCTCTGTCGCTGTCTCTGTCGCTGTCTCTGTCGCTGTCTCTGTCGCTGTCTCTGTCGCTGTCTCCCTCGCTGTCTCCCTCGCTGTCTCCCTCGCTGTCTCCCTGGCCGTCTCCCTGGCCGTCTCCCTGGCCGTCTCCCTGGCCGTCTCCCTGGCCGTCTCCCTGGCCGTCTCCCTGGCCGTCTCCCTGGCCGTCTCCCTGGCCGTCTCCCTGGCCGTCTCCCTGGCCGTCTCCCTGGCCGTCTCTCTCGCAGTCTCTCTCGCAGTCTCTCTCGCAGTCTCTCTCGCAGTCTCTCTCGCAGTCTCTCTCGCAGTCTCTCTCGCAGTCTCTCTCGCAGTCTCTCTCGCTGTCTCTCTCGCTGTCTCTCTCGCTGTCTCTCTCGCTGTCTCTCTCAATGTACTCTCGCTGTCTCCCTCGCTGTCTCACTCGCTCTATCCCACGCTGTATCTCTCGCAGTCTCTCTCACAGTCTCTCTCACTGTCTCTCTCGCTGTCTCCCTCGCAGTCTCTCTCGCTCTCTCCCTCACTGTCTCTCTCGCCGTCTCTCTCTCCATCTCTCTCGCCATATCTCTCGCAGTCTCCCTCGCTGTCTCCCTCGCTGTCTCCCTCGCAGTCTCTCTCGCAGTCTCTCTCGCAATCTCTCTCGCTGTCTCTCTCGCTGTCCCTCTCGCTGTCTCTCTCGCTGTCTCCCTCACTGTGTCCCTCGCAGTCTCCCTCGCTGTCTCCCTCGCTGTCTCCCTCATCGTCTCCCTCGCCGTCTCCCTTGCAGTCACTCTCTCTGTATCCCCGGCTGTCTCTCTCGCTATCTCCATAGCAGTCTCTCTCACTGTCTCCCTCGCTGTCTCTGTCGCTGTCTCTGTCGCTGTCTCCGTCGCTGTCTCCGTCGCTGTCTCCCTCGCCGTCTCCCTCGCAGTCTCTCTCGCAGTCTCTCTCGCTGTCTCTCTCAATGTACTCTCGCTGTCTCCCTCACTGTCTCACTCGCTCTATCCCTCGCTGTATCTCTCGCAGTCTCTCTCACAGTCTCTCTCGCTGTCTCTCTCGCTGTCTCCCTCGCAGTCTCTCTCGCTCTCTCCCTCACTGTCTCTCTCGCAGTCTCTCTCGCCGTCTCTCTCTCCATCTCTCTCGCCATCTCTCTAGCCATCTCTCTCGCAGTCTCCCTCGCTGTCTCCCTCGCTGTTTCCCTCGCTGTTTCCCTCGCAGTCTCCCTCGCAGTCTCCCTCGCAGTCTCCCTCGCAGTCTCCCTCACAGTCTCCCTCGCAGTCTCCCTCGCAGTCTCTCTCGCAGTCTCTCTCGCAGTCTCTCTCGCAGTCTCTCTCGCAGTCTCCCTCGCTGTCTCCCTCGCTGTCTCCCTCACAGTCTCTCTCGCTGTCTCCCTTGCAGTCTCCCACACAGTCTCTCACGCTTTCTCCCTCGCTTTCTCCCTCGCAGTCTCTCTCGCAGTCTCTCTCGCAGTCTCTCTCGCAGTCTCTCTCGCAGTCTCTCTCGCAGTCTCTCTCGCAGTCTCTCTCGCAGTCTCTCTCGCAGTCTCTCTCGCAGTCTCTCTCGCTGTCTCTCTCGCAGTCTCCCTCGCAGTCTCCCTCGCAGTCTCCCTCGCAGTCTCTCTCGTAGTCTCCTTTGCAGTCTCTCTCGCTGTCTCTCTCGCTGTCTCTCTCGCTGTCTCTCTCGCTGTCTCTCTCGCTGTCTCTCTCGCTGTCTCTCTCGCAGTCTCTCTCGCAGTCTCTCTCGCAGTCTCTCTCGCAGTCTCCCTCGCAGTCTCCGTCGCAGTCTCTTTCGCTGTCTCCCTCGCTGTTTCCCTCACAGTCTCTTTCGCTGTCTCCCTCGCAGTCTCCTTCGCAGTCTCTCTCGCAGTCGCTCTCACTTTCTCCCTCGCTGTCTCTCTCGCAGTCCTTCTCGCAGTCTCTCTCGCTGTCTCTCTCGCTGTCTCTCTCGCTGTCTCCCTCGCTGTCTCCCTCGCTGTCTCCCTCACTGTCTCCCTCACTGTCTCCCACGCTGTCTCCCTCGCAGTCTCCCTCGCAGTCTCCCTCGCAGTCTCCCTCGCAGTCTCCCTCGCTGTCTCCCTCGCTTTCTCCCTCGCTGTCTCCCTCGCTGTCTCTCTCGCTGTCTCCCTCGCTTTCTCCCTCACAGTCTCCCTCGCTGTCTCCCTCGCTGTCTCCCTCGCTGTCTCCCTCGCTGTCTCCCTCGCTGTCTCCCAAGCAGTCGCTCTCGCAGTCGCTCTCGCAGTCGCTCTCGCAGTCTCTCTCGCTGTCTCCCTCGCTGTCTCCCTCACTGCCTCCCTCGCTGTCTCCCTAGCAGTCGCTCTCGCAGTCTCTCTCGCTGTCTTCCTCGCTGTGTCCCTCGCAGTCTCTCTCGCAGTCTCTCTCGCAGTCTTACTCGCAGTTTCTCTCGCTGTCTCCCTCGCTGTCTCCCTCGCTGCCTCCCACGCTGTCTCCCTCGCTGTCTCCCACGCTGTCTCCCTCGCTGTCTCACGCGATCTCTCTCGCATTCTCTCTCGTTGTCTCCCTTGCAGTCTCTCTCGCTGTGTCCCTCGCAGTCTCTCTCGCAGTCTCTATTGCTGTCTCTGTCGCTGTCTCCCTCGCTGTCTCCCTCGCTGTCTCCCTCGCTGCCTCTCTCGAAGTCTCTCTCGCTGTCTACCTCGCTGTCTCCCTCGCTCTCTCTCTCGCTCTCTCTCTCGCCGTCTCCCTCGCCGTCTTAATCGCTGTCTCCCTCGCATTCTCTCTCGCAGTGTCTCTCGCAGTCTCCCTCGCAGTCTCCCTCGCAGTCTCCCTCGCAGTCTCCCTCGCTGTCTCCCTCGCAGTCTCTCTCGAAGTCGCTCTCGCTTTCTCCCTCGCTGTCTCTCTCGCAGTCCTTCTCGCAGTCCTTCTCGCAGTCCTTCTCGCAGTCCTTCTCGCAGTCCTTCTCGCAGTCTCTCTCGCTGTCTCCAGCGCTGTCTCCCTCGCTGTCTCCCTCGCTGTCTCCCTCGCTGTCTCCCTCGCTGTCTCCCTCGCTGTCTCCCTCGCTGTCTCCCTCGCTGTCTCCCTCGCTGTCTCCCTCGCTGTCTCCCATGCAGTCTCTCTCGCTGTCTCTCTCGCTGTCTCTCTCGCTGTCTCCATGGCTTTCTCCCTCGCTGTCTCTCTCGCTGTCTCTCTCGCTGTCTCTCTCGCTGTCTCTCTCGCTGCCTCTCTCGCTGTCTCTCTCGCTGTCTCCCTTGCTGTCTCTCTTGCAATCTCTCTCGCTGTCTCCCTCACTGTGTCTCTCGCTCTCTCCCTCGCTGTCTCCCTCGCTGTCTCATGCGCTCTCTCTCGCAGTCTCTCTCGCTGTCTCCCTCGCTGTCTCCCTCGCTGTCTCCCTCGCTGTTTCCCTCGCTGTGTCCCTCGCTGTGTCCCTCGCTGTCTCCCTCGCTGTCTCCCTCGCTGTCTCCCTCGCTGTCTCCCTCGCTGTCTCCCTCGCTGTCTCCCTCGCTGTCTCCCTCGCTGTCTCCCTCGCTGTCTCTCTCGCTGTCTCCCTCGTCGTCTCCCTCGCCGTCTCCCTTGCAGTCACTCTCTCTGTATCCCCGGCTGTCTCTCTCGCTATCTCCATAGCAGTCTCTCTCACTGTCTCCCTCGCTGTCTCTGTCTCTGTCTCTGTCTCTGTCTCTGTCGCTGTCTCTGTCGCTGTCTCTGTCGCTGTCTCTGTCGCTGTCTCTGTCGCTGTCTCTGTCGCTGTCTCGGTCGCTGTCTCGGTCGCTGTCTCCCTGGCCGTCTCCCTGGCCGTCTCTCTCGCAGTCTCTCTCGCTGTCTCTCTCAATGTACTCTCGCTGTCTCCCTCGCTGTCTCACTCGCTCTATCCCTCGCTGTATCTCTCACAGTCTCTCTCACAGTCTCTCTCACAGTCTCTCTCGCTGTCTCCCTCGCAGTCTCTCTCGAAGTCGCTCTCGCTTTCTCCCTCGCTGTCTCTCTCGCAGTCCTTCTCGCAGTCCTTCTCGCAGTCTCTCTCGCTGTCTCCAGCGCTGTCTCCCTCGCTGTCTCCCTCGCTGTCTCCCTCGCTGTCTCCCTCGCTGTCTCCCTCGCTGTCTCCCTCGCTGTCTCCCTCGCTGTCTCCCTCGCTGTCTCCCTCGCTGTCTCCCTCGCTGTCTCCCACGCAGTCTCTCTCGCTGGCTCTCTCGCTGTCTCAATCGCTTTCTCCCTCGCTGTCTCTCTCGCTGTCTCTCTCGCTGTCTCTCTCGCTGCCTCTCTCGCTGTCTCTCTCGCTGTCTCCCTTGCATATTCTCTTGCAGTCTCTCTTGCAGTCTCCCTCGCTGTCTCCCTCGCTGTCTCCCTCGCTGTCTCCCTCGCTGTCTCCCTCGCTGTCTCCCTCGCTGTCTCCCTCGCTGTGTCTCTCGCTCTCTCCCTCGCTGTCTCCCTCGCTGTCTCATGCGCTCTCTCTCGCAGTCTCTCTCGCTGTCTCCCTCACTGTGTCCCTCGCAGTCTCCCTCGCAGTCTCCCTCGCAGTCTCCCTCGCAGTCTCCCTCGCTGTCTCCCTCGCTGTCTCCCTCGCCGTCTCCCTCGCCGTCTCCCTCGCCGTCTCCCTCGCCGTCTCCCTCGCCGTCTCCCTCGCCGTCTCCCTCGCCGTCTCCCTCGCCGTCTCCCTCGCCGTCACTCTCTCTGTATCCCCGGCTGTCTCTCTCGCTATCTCCATAGCAGTCTCTCTCACTGTCTCCCTCGCTGTCTCCCTCGCTGTCTCTGTCGCTGTCTCTGTCTCTGTCGCTGTCGCTGTCTCTGTCGCTGTCTCTGTCGCTGTCTCTGTCGCTGTCACTGTCGCTGTCTCTGTCGCTGTCTCCCTCGCTGTCTCCCTCGTCGTCTCTCTCGCTGTCTCTCTCAATGTACTCTCGCAGTCTCTCTCGCTGTCTCACTCGCTCTATCCCTCGCTGTATCTCTCGCAGTCTCTTTCGCAGTCTCTTTCGCAGTCTCTCTCACTGTCTCTCTCGCTGTCTGCCTCGCAGTCTCTCTCGCTCTCTCCCTCGCTGTCTCTCTCGCAGTCTCTCTCGCCGTCTCTCTCGCCATCTCTCTCGCAGTCTCCCTCGCTGTCTCCCTCGCTGTCTCCCTCGCAGTCTCTCTCGCAGTCTCCCTCGCTGTCTCCCTCACAGTCTCTCTCGCTGTCTCTCTCAATGTACTCTCGCAGTCTCTCTCGCTGTCTCACTCGCTCTATCCCTCGCTGTATCTCTCGCAGTCTCTCTCGCAGTCTCTCTCGCTGTCTCTCTCGCTGTCTACCTCGCAGTCTCTCTCGCTCTCTCCCTCACTGTCTCTCTCGCAGTCTCTCTCGCCGTCTCTCTCGCCATCTCTCTCGCAGTTTCTCTCGCTGTCTCCCTCGCTGTCTCCCTCGCTGTCTCCCTCGCTGCCTCCCTCGCTGCCTCCCTCGCTGCCTCCCTCGCTGCCTCCCTCGCTGTCTCCCAAGCAGTCGCTCTCGCAGTCGCTCTCGCAGTCTCTCTCGCTGTCTCCCTCGCTGTCTCCCTCACTGCCTCCCTCGCTGTCTCCCTAGCAGTCGCTCTCGCAGTCGCTCTCGCAGTCTCTCTCGCTGTCTTCCTCGCTGTGTCCCTCGCAGTCTCTCTCGCAGTCTCTCTCGCAGTCTCTCTCGCAGTCTTACTCGCAGTTTCTCTCGCTGTCTCCCTCGCTGCCTCCCACGCTGTCTCCCTCGCTGTCTCACGCGATCTCTCTCGCATTCTCTCTCGTTGTCTCCCTTGTAGTCTCTCTCGCTGTGTCCCTCGCAGTATCTCTCGCAGTCTCTATTGCTGTCTCTGTCGCTGTCTCCCTCGCTGTCTCCCTCACTGCCTCTCTCGAAGTCTCTCTCGCTGTCTACCTCGCTGTCTCCCTCGCTCTCTCTCTCGCTCTCTCTCTCGCCGTCTCCCTCGCCGTCTTAATCGCTGTCTCCCTCGCATTCTCTCTCGCAGTCTCTCTCGCTGTCTCCCTCGCAGTCTCTCTCGAAGTCGCTCTCGCTTTCTCCCTCGCTGTCTCTCTCGCAGTCCTTCTCGCAGTCCTTCTCGCAGTCCTTCTCGCAGTCCTTCTCGCAGTCTCTCTCGCTGTCTCCAGCGCTGTCTCCCTCGCTGTCTCCCTCGCTGTCTCCCTCGCTGTCTCCCTCGCTGTCTCCCTCGCTGTCTCCCTCGCTGTCTCCCATGCAGTCTCTCTCGCTGTCTCTCTCGCTGTCTCTCTCGCTGTCTCCATGGCTTTCTCCCTCGCTGTCTCTCTCGCTGTCTCTCTCGCTGTCTCTCTCGCTGTCTCTCTCGCTGTCTCCCATGCAGTCTCTCTCGCTGTCTCTCTCGCTGTCTCCATGGCTGTCTCTCTCGCTGTCTCCATGGCTGTCTCCCTCGCTGTCTCTCTCGCTGTCTCTCTCGCTGTCTCTCTCGCTGTCTCTCTCGCTGTCTCCCTTGCATTCTCTCTTGCAGTCTCTCTCGCTGTCTCCCTCACTGTGTCTCTCGCTCTCTCCCTCGCTGTCTCCCTCGCTGTCTCATGCGCTCTCTCTCGCAGTCTCTCTCGCTGTCTCCCTCGCTGTGTCCCTCGCTGTGTCCCTCGCTGTGTCCCTCGCTGTGTCCCTCGCTGTGTCCCTCGCTGTGTCCCTCGCTGTGTCCCTCGCTGTCTCTCTCGCTGTCTCTCTCGCTGTCTCTCTCGCAGTCTCTCTCGCAGTCTCCCTCGCTGTCTCCCTCGCAGTCTCTCTCGCAGTCTCTCTCGCTGTCTCCCTCGCTGTCTCCCTCGCTGTCTCCCTCGCTGTCTCCCTCGTCGTCTCCCTCGCCGTCTCCCTTGCAGTCACTCTCTCTGTATCCCCGGCTGTCTCTCTCGCTATCTCCATAGCAGTCTCTCTCACTGTCTCCCTCGCTGTCTCTGTCTCTGTCGCTGTCTCTGTCGCTGTCTCTGTCGCTGTCTCTGTCGCTGTCTCTGTCGCTGTCTCTGTCGCTGTCTCCCTCGCTGTCTCCCTCGCTGTCTCCCTGGCCGTCTCCCTGGCCGTCTCCCTGGCCGTCTCCCTGGCCGTCTCCCTGGCCGTCTCCCTGGCCGTCTCCCTGGCCGTCTCCCTGGCCGTCTCCCTGGCCGTCTCCCTGGCCGTCTCCCTGGCCGTCTCTCTCGCAGTCTCTCTCGCTGTCTCTCTCAATGTACTCTCGCTGTCTCCCTCGCTGTCTCACTCGCTCTATCCCTCGCTGTATCTCTCGCAGTCTCTCTCACAGTCTCTCTCGCTGTCTCCCTCGCAGTCTCTCTCGAAGTCGCTCTCGCTTTCTCCCTCGCTGTCTCTCTCGCAGTCCTTCTCGCAGTCTCTCTCGCTGTCTCCAGCGCTGTCTCCCTCGCTGTCTCCCTCGCTGTCTCCCTCGCTGTCTCCCTCGCTGTCTCCCTCGCTGTCTCCCTCGCTGTCTCCCTCGCTGTCTCCCTCGCTGTCTCCCTCGCTGTCTCCCACGCAGTCTCTCTCGCTGGCTCTCTCGCTGTCTCAATCGCTTTCTCCCTCGCTGTCTCTCTCGCTGTCTCTCTCGCTGTCTCTCTCGCTGTCTCCCTTGCAGTCTCCCTTGCAGTCTCTCTTGCAGTCTCTCTTGCAGTCTCTCTCGCAGTCTCTCTCGCAGTCTCCCTCGCTGTCTCCCTCGCTGTCTCCCTCGCTGTGTCTCTCGCTCTCTCCCTCGCTGTCTCCCTCGCTGTCTCATGCGCTCTCTCTCGCAGTCTCTCTCGCTGTCTCCCTCACTGTGTCCCTCGCAGTCTCCCTCGCAGTCTCCCTCACAGTCTCCCTCGCTGTCTCCCTCGCTGTCTCCCTCGCCGTTGCCCTCGCCGTCGCCCTCGCCGTCGCCCTCGCCGTCTCCCTCGCCGTCTCCCTCGCCGTCTCCCTCGCCGTCTCCCTCGCCGTCTCCCTCGCCGTCTCCCTCGCCGTCTCCCTTGCAGTCACTCTCTCTGTATCCCCGGCTGTCTCTCTCGCTATCTCCATAGCAGTCTCTCTCACTGTCTCCCTCGCTCTCACTGTCGCTGTCTCTGTCGCTGTCTCTGTCGCTGTCTCTGTCGCTGTCTCTGTCGCTGTCTCTGTCGCTGTCTCCCTCGCTGTCTCCCTCGTCGTCTCTCTCGCTGTCTCTCTCAATGTACTCTCGCTGTCTCTCTCATTGTCTCACTCGCTCTATCCCTCGCTGTATCTCTCGCAGTCTCTCTCGCAGTCTCTCTCACAGTCTCTCTCGCTGTCTACCTCGCAGACTCTCTCGCTCTCTCCCTCACTGTCTCTCTCGCAGTCTCTCTCGCCGTCTCTCTCGCCATCTCTCTCGCAGTCTCCCTCGCTGTCTCCCTCACAGTCTCTCTCGCTGTCTCCCTTGCAGTCTCCCACACAGTCTCTCACGCTTGTGCCCTCGCTTTCTCCCTCGCAGTCTCTCTCGCAGTCTCTCTCGCTGTCTCCCTCACAGTCTCTCTCGCTGTCTCCCTTGCAGTCTCCCACACAGTCTCTCACGCTTGTGCCCTCGCTTTCTCCCTCGCAGTCTCTCTCGCAGTCTCTCTCGCAGTCTCTCTCGCAGTCTCTCTCGCAGTCTCTCTCGCAGTCTCTCTCGCAGTCTCTCTCGCTGTCCCTCTCGCTGTCCCTCTCGCAGTCTCTCTCGCTGTCTCTCTCGCAGTCTCCCTCGCTGTCTCTCTCACTGTCCCTCTCGCAGTCTCTCTCGCTGTCTCCCTCGCAGTCTCTCTCGCAGTCTCCTTTGCAGTCTCTCTCGCTGTCTCTCTCGCTGTCTCTCTCGCTGTCTCTCTCGCTGCCTCTCTCGCAGTCTCTCTCGCAGTCTCTCTCGCAGTCTCTCTCGCAGTCTCTCTCGCAGTCTCTCTCGCAGTCTCCCTCGCAGTCTCCCTCGCAGTCTCCCTCGCTCTCTCCCTCGCACTCTCCCTCGCCGTCTCCCTCGCCGTCTCCCTCGCCGTCTCTCTCGCAGTCTCTCTCGCTGTCTTCCTCGCAGTTTCTCTCGCTGTCTCCCTCGCTGTCTCCCTCGCTGCCTCCCTCGCTGCCTCCCTCGCTGCCTCCCTAGCAGTCGCTCTCGCAGTCGCTCTCGCAGTCTCTCTCGCTGTCTCCCTCGCTGTCTCCCTCGCTGTCTCCCTCGCTGTCTCCCTCGCTGTCTCCCTCGCTGTCTCCCTCGCTGCCTCCCTCGCTGTCTCCCTAGCAGTCGCTCTCGCAGTCTCTCTCGCTGTCTTCCTCGCTGTGTCCCTCGCAGTCTCTCTCGCAGTCTCTCTCGCAGTCTCTCTCGCAGTCTCTCTCGCAGTCTCTCTCGCAGTCTTCCTCGCAGTCTTCCTCGCAGTTTCTCTCGCAGTTTCTCTCGCTGTCTCCCTCGCTGCCTCCCACGCTGTCTCCCTCGCTGTCTCACGCGATCTCTCTCGCATTCTCTCTCGCTGTCTCCCTCGCAGTCTCTCTCGAAGTCGCTCTCGCTTTCTCCCTCGCTGTCTCTCTCGCAGTCCTTCTCGCAGTCCTTCTCGCAGTCCTTCTCGCAGTCCTTCTCGCAGTCCTTCTCGCAGTCCTTCTCGCAGTCTCTCTCGCTGTCTCCAGCGCTGTCTCCCTCGCTGTCTCCCTCGCTGTCTCCCTCGCTGTCTCCCTCGCTGTCTCCCTCGCTGTCTCCCTCGCTGTCTCCCTCGCTGTCTCCCTCGCTGTCTCCCACGCTGTCTCTCTCGCTGTCTCTCTCGCTGTCTCCATGGCTTTCTCCCTCGCTGTCTCTCTCGCTGTCTCTCTCGCTGTCTCTCTCGCTGTCTCTCTCGCTGTCTCTCTCGCTGTCTCTCTCGCTGTCTCTCTCGCTGTCTCTCTCGCTGTCTCCCTCGCTGTATCTCTCACTCTCTCCCTCGCTCTCTCCCTCGCTGTCTCACGCGCTCTCTCTCTGTCTCTCTCGCTGTCTCTCTCGCTGTGTCCCTCGCTGTGTCCCTCGCTGTGTCCCTCGCTGTGTCCCTCGCTGTGTCCCTCGCTGTGTCCCTCGCTGTCTCTCTCGCAGTCTCCCTCGCTGTCTCCCTCGCTGTCTCCCTCGCAGTCTCTCTCGCTGTCTCCCTCGCTGTCTCCCTCGCTGTCTCCCTCGCTGTCTCCCTCGCTGTCTCCCTCGCTGTCTCCCTCGTCGTCTCCCTCGCCGTCTCCCTTGCAGTCACACTCTCTGTATCCCCGGCTGTCTCTCTCGCTATCTCCATAGCAGTCTCTCTCACTGTCTCCCCCGCTGTCTCTGTCTCTGTCGCTGTCTCTGTCGCTGTCTCTGTCGCTGTCTCTGTCTCTGTCTCTGTCGCTGTCTCTGTCGCTGTCTCTGTCGCTGTCTCTGTCGCTGTCTCTGTCGCTGTCTCTGTCGCTGTCTCTGTCGCTGTCTCCCTCGCTGTCTCCCTCGCTGTCTCCCTGGCCGTCTCCCTGGCCGTCTCCCTGGCCGTCTCCCTGGCCGTCTCCCTGGCCGTCTCCCTGGCCGTCTCCCTGGCCGTCTCCCTGGCCGTCTCCCTGGCCGTCTCCCTGGCCGTCTCCCTGGCCGTCTCCCTGGCCGTCTCCCTGGCCGTCTCCCTGGCCGTCTCCCTGGCCGTCTCCCTCGCAGTCTCTCTCGCAGTCTCTCTCGCTGTCTCTCTCAATGTACTCTCGCTGTCTCCCTCGCTGTCTCACTCGCTCTATCCCTCGCTGTATCTCTCGCAGTCTCTCTCACAGTCTCTCTCGCTGTCTCTCTCGCTGTCTCCCTCGCAGTCTCTCTCGCTCTCTCCCTCACCGTCTCTCTCGCCGTCTCTCTCGCCGTCTCTCTCGCCGTCTCTCTCGCCGTCTCTCTCGCCGTCTCTCTCTCCATCTCTCTCGCCATCTCTCTCGCAGTCTCCCTCGCTGTCTCCCTCGCAGTCTCCCTCGCAGTCTCCCTCGCTGTCTCCCTCGCAGTCTCCCTCGCAGTCTCCCTCGCAGTCTCCCTCGCAGTCTCCCTCGCAGTCTCTCTCGCAGTCTCTCTCGCAGTCTCTCTCGCAGTCTCCCTCGCAGTCTCCCTCGCAGTCTCCCTCGCTGTCTCCCTCGCTGTCTCCCTCGCTGTCTCCCTCGCAGTCTCTCTCGCAGTCTCTCTCGCAGTCTCTCTCGCAGTCTCTCTCGCTGTCCCTCTCGCAGTCTCTCTCGCTGTCTCTCTCGCTGTCTCTCTCGCTGTCTCCCACGCTGTCTCTCTCGCAGTCTCTCTCGCAGTCTCTCTCGCAGTCTCTCTCGCTGTCTCCCTCGCTTTCTCCCTCGCTGTCTCTCTCGCTGTCTCTCTCGCTGTCTCCCTCGCAGTCTCTCTCGCAGTCTCCCTTGCAGTCTCTCTCGCTGTCTCTCTCGCAGTCTCCCTCGCTGTCTCCCTCGCTGTCTCCCTCGCAGTCTCTCTCGCTGTCTCCCTCGCTGTCTCCCTCGCTGTCTCCCTCGCTGTCTCCCTCGCTGTCTCCCTCGCTGTCTCCCTCGCTGTCTCCCTCGTCGTCTCCCTCGCCGTCTCCCTTGCAGTCACACTCTCTGTATCCCCGGCTGTCTCTCTCGCTATCTCCATAGCAGTCTCTCTCACTGTCTCCCCCGCTGTCTCTGTCTCTGTCTCTGTCGCTGTCTCTGTCGCTGTCTCTGTCGCTGTCTCTGTCGCTGTCTCTGTCGCTGTCTCTGTCTCTGTCTCTGTCGCTGTCTCTGTCGCTGTCTCTGTCGCTGTCTCTGTCGCTGTCTCCCTCGCTGTCTCCCTCGCTGTCTCCCTGGCCGTCTCCCTGGCCGTCTCCCTGGCCGTCTCCCTGGCCGTCTCCCTGGCCGTCTCCCTGGCCGTCTCCCTGGCCGTCTCCCTGGCCGTCTCCCTGGCCGTCTCACTGGCCGTCTCACTGGCCGTCTCCCTCGCAGTCTCTCTCGCAGTCTCTCTCGCTGTCTCTCTCGCTGTCTCTCTCAATGTACTCTCGCTGTCTCCCTCGCTGTCTCTCTCGCTGTCTCTCTCGCTGTCTCTCTCGCTGTCTCCATCGCTTTCTCCCTCGCTGTCTCTCTCGCTGTCTCTCTCGCTGTCTCTCTCGCTGTCTCTCTCGCTGTCCCTCTCGCTGCCTCTCTCGCTGCCTCTCTCGCTGTCTCTCTCGCTGTCTCCCTTGCAGTCTCTCTTGCAGTCTCTCTCGCTGTCTCCCTCGCTGTCTCCATCACTGTGTCTCTTGCTCTCTCCCTCGCTGTCTCCCTCGCTGTCTCATGCGCTCTCTCTCGCATTCTCTCTCGCTGTCTCCCTCACTGTGTCCCTCGCTGTGTCCCTCGCTGTCTCTCTCGCAGTCTCCCTCGCTGTCTCCCTCGCCGTCTCCCTCGCCGTCTCCCTTGCAGTCACTCTCTCTGTATCCCCGGCTGTCTCTTTCGCTATCTCCATAGCAGTCTCTCTCACTGTCTACCTCGCTGTCTCTGTCGCTGTCTCTGTCACTGTCTCCCTCGCTGTCTCCCTCGCTGTCTCTGTCGCTGTCTCTGTCACTGTCTCCCTCGCTGTCTCCCTCGCTGTCTCCCTCGCTGTCTCCCTCGCTGTCTCCCTCGCTGTCTCCCTCGCCGTCTCCCTCGCCGTCTCCCTCGCCGTCTCCCTCGCCGTCTCCCTCGCCGTCTCCCTCGCCGTCTCCCTCGCAGTCTCTCTCGCAGTCTCTCTCGCTGTCTCTCTCAATGTACTCTCGCTGTCTCCCTCGCTGTCTCACTCGCTCAATCCCTCGCTGTCTCTCTCGCAGTCTCTCTCGCAGTCTCTCTCGCAGTCTCTCTCGCTGTCTCTCTCGCTGTCTCCCTCGCAGTCTCTCTCGCTCTCTCCCTCACTGTCTCTCTCGCAGTCTCTCTCGCAGTCTCTCTCGCTGTCTCTCTCGCTGTCTCCCTCGCAGTCTCTCTCGCTCTCTCCCTCACTGTCTCTCTCGCAGTCTCGCTCGCTGTCTCCCTCGCTGTCTCCCTCGCTGTCTCCCTCGCAGTCTCTCTCGCAGTCTCTCTCGCAGTCTCTCTCGCAGTCTCTCTCGCTGTCCCTCTCGCAGTCTCTCTCGCTGTCTCTCTCGCAGTCTCCTTTGCATTCTCTTTCGCTGTCTCTCTCGCTGTCTCCCACGCTGTCTCCCTCGCAGTCTCCCTCGCAGTCTCTCTCGCAGTCTCTCTCGCTGTCTCCCTCGCTTTGTCTCTCGCTGTCTCTCTCGCTGTCTCCCTCGCAGTCTCTCTCGCAGTCTCTCTCGCAGTCTCCCTCGCTTTGTCTCTCGCTGTCTCTCTCGATTTCTCCCTCGCTGTCTCTCTCGCAGTCCTTCTCGCAGTCCTTCTCGCAGTCTCTCTCGCTGTCTCCAGCGCTGTCACCCTCACATTCTCTCTCGCCGTCTCTCTCGCCGTCTCTCTCGCCGTCTCTCTCGCCGTCTCTCTCGCCGTCTCTCTCTCCGTCTCTCTCGCCGTCTCTCTCGCTGTCTCCATCGCTTTCTCCCTCGCTGTCTCTCTCGCTGTCTCCCTTGCAGTCTCTCTTGCAGTCTCTCTCGCTGTCCCCCTCGCTGTGTCTCTCGCTCTCTCCCTCGCTGTCTCCCTCGCTGTCTCACGCGCTCTCTCTCGCAGTCTCTCTTGCTGTCTCTCTCGCTGTCTCCCTCGCTGTCTCCCTCGCTGTCTCCCTCGCTGTGTCCCTCGCTGTGTCCCTCGCTGTGTCCCTCGCGGTGTCCCTCGCTGTGTCCCTCGCTGTGTCCCTCGCGGTGTCCCTCGCGGTGTCCCTCGCGGTGTCCCTCGCGGTGTCCCTCGCTGTGTCCCTCGCTGTGTCCCTCGCTGTGTCCCTCGCTGTCTCCCTCGCTGTCTCCCTCGCTGTCTCCCTCGCTGCCTCCCTCGCTGCCTCCCTCGCAGTCTCTCTCGCAGTCTCTCTCGCAGTCTCTCTCGCAGTCTCTCTCGCAGTCTCTCTCGCTGTCTCCCTCGCTGTCTCCCTCGCTGTCTCCCTCGCTGTCTCCCTCGCTGTCTCCCTCGTCGTCTCCCTCGCCGTCTCCCTTGCAGTCACTCTCTCTGTATCCCCGGCTGTCTCTCTCGCTGTCTCCCTCGCTGTCTCCCTTGCTGTCGCTGTCTCTGTCGCTGTCTCTGTCGCTGTCTCTGTCGCTGTCTCTGTCGCTGTCTCTGTCGCTGTCTCTGTCGCTGTCTCTGTCGCTGTCTCTGTCGCTGTCTCCCTCGCCGTCTCCCTGGCCGTCTCCCTGGCCGTCTCCCTGGCCGTCTCCCTGGCCGTCTCCCTGGCCGTCTCCCTGGCCGTCTCCCTGGCCGTCTCCCTGGCCGTCTCCCTGGCCGTCTCCCTGGCCGTCTCCCTGGCCTTCTCCCTGGCCGTCTCCCTGGCCGTCTCCCTGGCCGTCTCCCTGGCCGTCTCTCTCGCTGTCTCCCTCGCAGTCTCTCTCGCTCTCTCCCTCGCTGTCTCTCTCGCCGTCTCTCTCGCCGTCTCTCTCGCCGTCTCTCTCGCCGTCTCTCTCTCCATCTCTCTCGCCGTCTCTCTCTCCATCTCTCTCGCCGTCTCTCTCTCCATCTCTCTCGCAGTCTCCTTTGCAGTCTCTCTCGCAGTCTCTCTCGCAGTCTCTCTCGCAGTCTCTCTCGCAGTCTCTCTCGCAGTCTCTCTCGCAGTCTCTCTCGCAGTCTCTCTCGCAGTCTCTCTCGCAGTCTCTCTCGCAGTCTCTCTCGCAGTCTCTCTCGCTGTCCCTCTCGCAGTCTCTCTCACTGTCTCCCTCGCAGTCTCTCTCGCTCTCTCCCTCACTGTCTCTCTCGCCGTCTCTCTCTCCATCTCTCTCTCCATCTCTCTCGCAGTCTCCTTTGCAGTGTCTCTCGCAGTCTCTCTCGCAGTCTCTCTCGCAGTCTCTCTCGCTGTCCCTCTCGCAGTCTCTCTCGCAGTCTCCTTTGCATTCTCTCTCGCTGTCTCTCTCGCTGTCTCCCTCGCAGTCTCTCTCGCAGTCTCTCTCGCTGTCTCCCTCGCTTTCTCCCTCGCTGTCTCTCTCGCTGTCTCTCTCGCTGTCTCTCTCGCTGTCTCCCTCGCAGTCTCTCTCGCTGTCTCCCTGGCTGTCTCCCTGGCTGTCTCCCTGGCTGTCTCCCTGGCTGTCTCCCTCGCTGTCTCCCTCGCTGTCTCCCTCGCTGTCTCCCTCGCTGTCTCCCTCGCTGTCTCCCTCGCTGTGTCCCTCGCTGTGTCCCTCGCTCTCTCCCTCACTGTCTCCCTCGCCGTCTCTCTCGCAGTCTCTCTCGCTGTCTTCCTCGCAGTTTCTCTCGCTGTCTCCCTCGCTGTCACCCTCGCTGTCTCCCTAGCAGTCGCTCTCGCAGTCTCTCTCGCAGTCTCTCTCGCTGTCTCTCTCGCTGTCTCTCTCGCTGTCTCCCTCGCTGTCTCCCTCGCTGTCTCCCTCGCTGCCTCCCTCGCTGCCTCCCTCGCAGTCTCTCTCGAAGTCTCTCTCGAAGTCTCTCTCGAAGTCTCTCTCGCTGTCTCCCTCGCTCTCTCCCTCGCTCTCTCCCTCGCTCTCTCCCTCGCTCTCTCTCGCAGTGTCTCTCGCTGTATCCCTTGCTGTCTCTCTCGCAGTTTCTCTCGCTTTCTCCCTCACAGTCTCTCTCGCTGTCTCCCTCGCTGTATCCCTCGCTGTCTCTCTCGCTTTCTCCCTCACAGTCTCTCTCGCAGTCTCTCTCGCAGTCTCTCTCGCAGTCTCTCTCGCAGTCTCTCTCGCTGTCTCCGTCGCTGTCTCCCTCACAGTCTCTCTCGCTGTCTCCCTCGCAGTCTCTCACAGTCTCTCTCGCAGTCTCTCTCGCTGTCTCCCTCGCAGTCTCTCTCGCTGTCTCCCTCGCAGTCTCTATCGCTGTCTCCCTCGCAGTCTCCCATCGCAGTCTCTCTCGCAGTCTCTCTCGCTTTCTCCCTCGCTCTCTCCCTCGCAGACTCTCTCACTGTCTCCCTCGTTGTCTCCCTCGTTGTCTCCCTCGCTGTCTCTCTCAGTCTCTCTCGCTGTCTCCCTCGCAGTCTCCCTCGCAGTCTCCCTCGATGTCTCCCTCGATGTCTCCCTCGCTGTCTCCCTCTCAGTCTCTCTCTCAGTCTCTCTCTCAGTCTCTCTCTCAGTCTCTCTCTCAGTCTCTATCGCATTCTCTCTCGCTGTCTCCCTCGCACTCTCTGGCTTTCTCTCTCGCTTTCTCTCTCGCAGTCCCTCTCACTGTCTCTCTCGCAGTCTCTCTCGCAGTCTCTCTCGCAGTCTCTCTCGCTGTCTCCCTCACAGTCTCCCTCACAGTCTCTCTCGCTGTCTCTCTCGCCGTCTCCCTCGCAGTCTCTCTCGCAGTCTCTCTCGCTGTCTCCCTCACAGTCTCCCTCACAGTCTCTCTCGCTGTCTCTCTCGCCGTCTCCCTCGCTGTCTCTCTCTCAGTCTCTCTCTCAGTCTCTCTCTCAGTCTCTATCGCATTCTCTCTCGCTGTCTCCCTCGCACTCTCTGGCTTTCTCTCTCGCTTTCTCTCTCGCAGTCCCTCTCACTGTCTCTCTCGCAGTCTCTCTCGCAGTCTCTCTCGCAGTCTCTCTCGCTGTCTCCCTCACAGTCTCCCTCACAGTCTCTCTCGCTCTCTCTCTCGCCGTCGCCCTCGCCATCGCCCTCGCCGTCTCCCTCGCCGTCTCCCTCGCAGTCACTCTCGCAGTCTCTCTCGCTGTATCCCTCGCTGTCTCTCTCGCTATCTCCAAAGCAGTCTCTCTCGCAGTCTCCCTCACAGTCTCTCTCGCAGTCTCTCTCGCAGTCTCTCTCGCTATCTCCCTCGCTGTCTCTCTCGCTATCTCCAAAGCAGTCTCTCTCGCAGTCTCCCTCACAGTCTCTCTCGCAGTCTCCCTCACAGTCTCTCTCGCAGTCTCTCTCGCAGTCTCTCTCGCTATCTCTCTCACTGTCTCCCTCGCAGTCTCTCTCGCACTCTCTCTCGCAGTCTCTCTCGCAGTCTCTCTCGCTTTCTCCCACGCAGTCTCTCTCGCAGTCTCTCTCGCAGTCTCTCTCGCAGTCTCTCTCGCAGTCTCTCTCGCAGTCTTCCTCGCAGTTTCTCTCGCTGTCTCCCTCGCTGTCTCCCTCGCTGTCTCGCTCGCTATCTCCCTCGCTATCTCCCTCGCTGTCTCCCTCGCAGTCTCTCTCGTTGTCTCCCTCGCAGTCTCTCTCGCAGTCTCTCTCGCAGTCTCTCTCGCAGTCTCTCTCGCAGTCTCTCTCGCAGTCTCTCTCGCTGTCTCTCTCGCTGTCTCTCTCGCAGTCTCTCTCGCAGTCTCTCTCGCAGTCTCTCTCGCTGTCCCTCTCGCAGTCTCTCTCGCAGTCTCTCTCGCTGTCTCTCTCGCTGTCTCTCTCGCAGTCTCTCTCGCAGTCTCTCTCGCTGTCTCTCTCGCAGTCTCTCTCGCAGTCTCTCTCGCAGTCTCTCTCGCTGTCTCTCTCGCTGTCTCTCTCGCAGTCTCTCTCGCAGTCTCTCTCGCAGTCTCTCTCGCTGTCTCCCTCGCTTTCTCCCTCGCTGTCTCCCTCGCTGTCTCTCTCGCTGTCTCCCTCGCAGTCTCCCTCGCAGTCTCTCTCGCTGTCTCCCTCGCTGTCTCCCTCGCTGTCTCCCTCGCTGTCTCCCTCGCTGTCTCCCTCGCTGTCTCCCTCGCTGTCTCCCTCGCTGTGTCCCTCGCTCTCTCCCTCACTGTCTCCCTCGCTGTCTTCCTCGCAGTTTCTCTCGCTGTCTCCCTCGCTGTCACCCTCGCTGTCTCCCTCGCTGTCTCCCTAGCAGTCGCTCTCGCAGTCTCTCTCGCTGTCTCCCTCGCTGTCTCCCTCGCTGTCTCCCTCGCTGTCTCCCTCGCTGCCTCCCTCGCAGCCTCCCTCGCAGTCTCTCTCGAAGTCTCTCTCGCTCTCTCCCTCGCTCTCTCCCTCGCTCTCTCCCTCGCCCTCTCTCTCGCCGTCTCCCTCGCAGTCTCTCTCGCAGTCTCTCTCGCAGTCTCTCTCGCAGTCTCTCTCGCAGTCTCTCTCGCTGTCTCCCTCACAGTCTCTCTCGCTGTCTCCCTCGTAGTCTCTCTCACAGTCTCTCTCGCAGTCTCTCTCGCAGTCTCTCTCGCCGTCTCCCTCGCCGTCTCCCTCGCAGTCTCTATCGCTGTCTCCCTCGCAGTCTCCCTCGCAGTCTCCCTCGCAGTCTCCCTCGCAGTCTCTCTCGCAGTCTCTCTTGCTTTCTCCCTCGCTGTCTCCCTCGCTGTCTCCCTCGCTGTCTCCCTCGCTGTCTCCCTCGCTGTCTCCCTCGCTGTCTCCCTCGCTGTCTCCCTCGCTGTCTCCCTCGCTGTCTCCCTCGCTGTCTCCCTCGCTGTCTCCCTCGCTGTCTCCCTCGCTGTGTCCCTCGCTCTCTCCCTCACTGTCTCCCTCGCTGTCTTCCTCGCAGTTTCTCTCGCTGTCTCCCTCGCTGTCACCCTCGCTGTCTCCCTCGCTGTCTCCCTAGCAGTCGCTCTCGCAGTCTCTCTCGCTGTCTCCCTCGCTGTCTCCCTCGCTGTCTCCCTCGCTGTCTCCCTCGCTGCCTCCCTCGCAGTCTCTCTCGAAGTCTCTCTCGCTCTCTCCCTCGCTCTCTCCCTCGCTCTCTCCCTCGCCCTCTCTCTCGCCGTCTCCCTCGCAGTCTCTCTCGCAGTGTCTCTCGCTGTATCCCTCGCAGTCTCTCTCGCAGTCTCTCTCGCTGTCTCTCTCGCTGTCTCTCTCGCTGTCTCTCTCGCTGTCTCCCTCGCAGTCTCCCTCGCAGTCTCTCTCGCAGTCTCTCTCGCAGTCTCTCTCGCAGTCTCTCTCGCAGTCTCTCTCGCTGTCTCTCTCGCTGTCTCCCTCACAGTCTCTCTCGCTGTCTCCCTCGTAGTCTCTCTCACAGTCTCTCTCGCCGTCTCCCTCGCAGTCTCTATCGCTGTCTCCCTCGCAGTCTCCCTCGCAGTCTCCCTCGCAGTCTCTCTCGCAGTCTCTCTTGCTTTCTCCCTCGCTCTCTCCCTCGCAGACTCTCTCGCTGTCTCCCTCGCTGTCTCCCTCGCTGTCTCCCTCGCTGTCTCCCTCACTGTCTCCCTCACTGTCTCTCTCAGTCTCTCTCTCAGTCTCTCTCTCAGTCTCTCTCGCAGTCTCCCTCGCAGTCTCCCTCGAAGTCTCCCTCGAAGTCTCCCTCGAAGTCTCCCTCGAAGTCTCCCTCGAAGTCTCCCTCGAAGTCTCCCTCGAAGTCTCCCTCGAAGTCTCCCTCGAAGTCTCCCTCGAAGTCTCCCTCGAAGTCACCCTGGATGTCTCTCTCGCAGTCTCTCTCGCAGTCTCTCTCGCAGTCTCTCTCGCAGTCTCTCTCGCAGTCTCTCTCGCAGTCTCTCTCGCAGTCTCTCTCGCTGTCTCTCTCGATGTCTCTCTCGATGTCTCTCTCGATGTCTCCCTCGATGTCTCCCTCTCAGTCTCCCTCTCAGTCTCCCTCTCAGTCTCCCTCTCAGTCTCCCTCTCAGTCTCCCTCTCAGTCTCCCTCTCAGTCTCCCTCTCAGTCTCTCTCTCAGTCTCTCTCTCAGTCTCTCTCGCATTCTCTCTCGCTGTCTCCCTCGCTGTCTCCCTCGCACTCTCTGGCTTTCTCTCTCGCTTTCTCTCTCGCAGTCCCTCTCACTGTCTCCCTCGCTGTCTCCCTCTCAGTCTCCCTCTCAGTCTCCCTCTCAGTCTCCCTCTCAGTCTCCCTCTCAGTCTCTCTCTCAGTCTCTCTCTCAGTCTCTCTCGCATTCTCTCTCGCTGTCTCCCTCGCACTCTCTGGCTTTCTCTCTCACTGTCTCTCTCGCAGTCTCTCTCGCTGTCTCCCTCACAGTCTCCCTCACAGTCTCTCTCGCTGTCTCTCTCGCCGTCTCCCTCGCAGTCTCTCTCGCTGTCTCCCTCGCTGTCTCCCTCGCTGTCTCTCTCGCCGTCTCTCTCGCCGTCGCCCTCGCCGTCGCCCTCGCCGTCTCCCTCGCCGTCTCCCTCGCCGTCTCCCTCGCCGTCTCCCTCGCCGTCTCCCTCGCAGTCACTCTCGCAGTCTCTCTCGATGTATCCCTCGCTGTCTCTCTCGCTATCTCCATAGCAGTCTCTCTCGCAGTCTCTCTCGCAGTCTCTCTCGCAGTCTCTCTCGATGTATCCCTCGCTGTCTCTCTCGCTATCTCCATAGCAGTCTCCCTCGCAGTCTCTCTCGCAGTCTCTCTCGCAGTCTCTCTCGCAGTCTCTCTCGCAGTCTCTCTCGCAGTCTCTCTCGCAGTCTCTCTCGCTGTCTCCCTCACAGTCTCCCTCGCTGTCTCTCTCGCTGTCTCTCTCGCTTTCTCCCACGCAGTCTCTCTCGCAGTCTCTCTCGCAGTCTCTCTCGCAGTCTCTCTCGCAGTCTCTCTCGCAGTCTCTCTCGCAGTCTTCCTCGCAGTTTCTCTCGCTGTCTCCCTCGCTGTCTCCCTCGCTGTCTCCCTCGCTGTCTCCCTCGCTGTCTCCCTCGCTATCTCCCTCGCTGTCTCGCGCGATCTCTCTCGCATTCTCTCTCGTTGTCTCCCTCGCAGTCTCTCTCGCTGTGTCCCTCGCAGTCTCTCTCACAGTCTCTCTCGCTGTCTCTCTCGCTGTCTCTGTCGCTGTCTCTGTCGCTGTCTCCCTCGCTGTCTCCCTCGCTGCCTCCCTCGCAGTCTCTTTCGCAGTCTCTCTCGCAGTCTCTCTCGCAGTCTCTCTCGCAGTCTCTCGCAGTCTCTCTCGCTGTCTCTCTCGCTGTCTCTCTCGCTGTCTCTCTCGCTGTCTCTCTCGCTGTCTCCCTCGCTGTCTCCCTCGCTGTCTCCCTCGCTGTCTCCCTCGCTGTCTCCCTCGCTGTCTCCCTCGCTCTCTCTCTCGCTCTCTCTCTCGCCGTCTCAATCGCTGTCTCCCTCGCATTCTCTCTCGCAGTGTCTCTCGCTGTATCCCTCGCTGTCTCTCTCGCTATCTCCATAGCAGTCTCTCTCGCAGTTTCTCTCGCTTTCTCCCTCGCAGTCTCTCTCGCAGTCTCTCTCGCTGTCTCTCTCGCTGTCTCTCTCGCAGTCTCTCTCGCAGTCTCTCTCGCTGTCACCCTCGCTGTCTCCCTCGCTGTCTCCCTCGCTGTCTCCCTCGCTGTCTCCCTCGCAGTCCCTCTCGCAAGCCCTCTCGCAGTCCCTCTCGCAGTCTCCCTCGCAGTCTCCCTCGCAGTGTCCCTCGCAGTCTCCCTCGCAGTCTCCCTCGCAGTCTCCCTCGCAGTCTCCCTCGCAGTCTCCCTCGCAGTCTCCCTCGCAGTCTCTCTCGCAGTCTCCCTCGCTGTCTCCCTCGCTGTCTCACGCGATCTCTCTCGCATTCTCTCTCGTTGTCTACCTCGCAGTCTCTCTCGCTGTGTCCCTCGCAGTCTCTCTCACAGTCTCTCTCACAGTCTCTCTCACAGTCTCTGTCGCTGTCTCTGTCGCTGTCTCTGTCGCTGTCTCTGTCGCTGTCTCTGTCGCTGTCTCTGTCGCTGTCTCCCTCGCTGTCTCCCTCGCTGTCTCCCTCGCTGTCTCTCTCGCTGTCTCTCTCGCTGTCTCCCTCGCTGTCTCCCTCGCTGTCTCCCTCGCTGTCTCTCTCGCCGTCTCCCTCGCCGTCTCCCTCGCCGTCTCAATCGACGTCTCCCTCGCATTCTCTCTCGCAGTGTCTCTCGCTGTATCCCTCGCTGTCTCTCTCGCTATCTCCATAGCATTCTCTCTCGCTGTTTCTCTCGCTTTCTCCCTCGCAGTCTCTCTCGCTGTCTCTCTCGCTGTCTCTCTCGCAGTCTCTCTCGCAGTCTCTCTCGCTGTCTCTCTCGCAGTCTCTCTCGCAGTCTCTCTCGCAGTCTCTCTCGCAGTCTCTCTCGCAGTCTCTCTCGCAGTCTCTCTCGCTGTCTCCCTCGCAGTCTCCCTCGCTGTCTCCCTCGCAGTCTCTCTCGCTGTCTCCCTCGCAGTCTCTATCGCTGTCTCCCTGGCAGTCTCTCTCGCAGTCTCTCTCGCTTTCTCCCTCGCTCTCTCCCTCGCAGACTCTCTCGCAGACTCTCTCGCTGTCTCCCTCGCAGTCTCCCTCGCAGTCTCCCTCGCAGTCTCCCTCGCAGTCTCCCTCGCAGTCTCCCTCGCAGTCTCCCTCGCTGTCTCCCTCGCTGTCTCCCTCGCTGTCTCCCTCGCTGTCTCCCTCGCTGTCTCCCTCGCTGTCTCCCTCGCTGTCTCCCTCGCTGTCTCCCTCGCTGTCTCCCTCGCTGTCTCTCTCGCTGTCTCCCTCGAAGTCACCCTGGATGTCTCTCTCGCAGTCTCTCTCGCAGTCTCTCTCGCATTCTCTCTCGATGTCTCTCTCGTTGTCTCCCTCGCTGTCTCCCTCTCAGTCTCCCTCTCAGTCTCCCTCTCAGTCTCCCTCTCAGTCTCTCTCTCAGTCTCTCTCTCAGTCTCTCTCGCATTCTCTCTCGCTGTCTCCCTCGCTGTCTCCCTCGCACTCTCTGGCTTTCTCTCTCGCTTTCTCTCTCGCTTTCTCTCTCGCAGTCCCTCTCGCAGTCCCTCTCGCAGTCTCTCTCGCAGTCTCTCTCGCAGTCTCTCTCGCAGTCTCTCTCGCAGTCTCTCTCGCTGTCTCCCTCACAGTCTCTCTCGCAGTCTCTCTCGCTGTCTCCCTCACAGTCTCCCTCACAGTCTCCCTCACAGTCTCTCTCGCTGTCTCTCTCGCCGTCTCCCTCGCAGTCTCTCTCGAAGTCTCTCTCGCCGTCGCCCTCGCCGTCTCCCTCGCAGTCACTCTCGCTGTCTCTCTCGCTGTATCCCTCGCTGTCTCTCTCGCTATCTCCATAGCAGTCTCTCTCGCAGTCTCCCTCACAGTCTCCCTCGCTGTCTCCCTCGCAGTCTCTCTCGCAGTCTCTCTCGCTATCTCCCTCGCTATCTCCCTCGCTGTCTCTCTCGCTGTATCTCTCGCTCTCTCCCTTGCAGTCTCCCTCGCAGTCTCTCTCGCTTTCTCCCTCGCTTTCTCCCTCGCAGTCTCTCTCGCTTTCTCCCTCGCAGTCTCCCTCACAGTCTCTCTCGCAGTCTCTCTCGCTATCTCCCTCGCTGTCTCTCTCGCTGTCTCTCTCACTGTCTCCCTCGCAGTCTCTCTCTCCATCTCTCTCGCTATCTCCCTCGCTGTCTCTCTCGCTGTCTCCCTCGCAGTCTCCCTCGCAGTCTCCCTCGCAGTCTCTCTCGCAGTCTCTCTCGCAGTCTCTCTCGCTTTCTCCCACGCAGTCTCTCTCGCAGTCTCTCTCGCAGTCTCTCTCGCAGTCTCTCTCGCAGTCTCTCTCGCAGTCTCTCTCGCAGTCTCTCTCGCAGTCTCTCTCGCAGTCTCTCTCGCAGTCTCTCTCGCAGTCTTCCTCGCAGTTTCTCTCGCTGTCTCCCTCGCTATCTCCCTCGCTGTCTCGCGCGATCTCTCTCGCATTCTCTCTCGTTGTCTCCCTCGCAGTCTCTCTCGCTGTGTCCCTCGCAGTCTCTCTCACAGTCTCTGTCGCTGCCTCTCTCGCTGTCGCTGTCGCTGTCTCTGTCGCTGTCTCCCTCGCTGTCTCCCTCGCTGCCTCCCTCGCAGTCTCTCTCGCAGTCTCCCTCACAGTCTCTCTCGCAGTCTCTCTCGCTATCTCCCTCGCTGTCTCTCTCGCTGTCTCTCTCACTGTCTCCCTCGCAGTCTCTCTCTCCATCTCCCTCGCTGTCTCTCTCGCTGTCTCCCTCGCAGTCTCCCTCGCAGTCTCCCTCGCAGTCTCCCTCGCAGTCTCTCTCGCAGTCTCTCTCGCAGTCTCTCTCGCTTTCTCCCACGCAGTCTCTCTCGCAGTCTCTCTCGCAGTCTCTCTCGCAGTCTCTCTCGCAGTCTCTCTCGCAGTCTCTCTCGCAGTCTCTCTCGCAGTCTTCCTCGCAGTTTCTCTCGCTGTCTCCCTCGCTGTCTCCCTCGCTGTCTCCCTCGCTGTCTCCCTCGCTGTCTCCCTCGCTGTCTCGCGCGATCTCTCTCGCATTCTCTCTCGTTGTCTCCCTCGCAGTCTCTCTCGCTGTGTCCCTCGCAGTCTCTCTCACAGTCTCTGTCGCTGCCTCTCTCGCTGTCGCTGTCGCTGTCTCCCTCGCTGTCTCCCTCGCTGTCTCCCTCGCTGTCTCCCTCGCTGTCTCCCTCGCTGCCTCCCTCGCTGCCTCTCTCGCAGTCTCTCTCGCAGTCTCTCTCGCAGTCTCTCTCGCAGTCTCTCTCGCAGTCTCTCTCGCAGTCTCTCTCGCAGTCTCTCTCGCTGTCTCTCTCGCTGTCTCCCTCGCTGTCTCCCTCGCTGTCTCCCTCGCTGTCTCCCTCGCTGTCTCCCTCGCT
This sequence comes from Heterodontus francisci, assembly GCF_036365525.1. Classification (NCBI taxonomy): domain Eukaryota; kingdom Metazoa; phylum Chordata; class Chondrichthyes; order Heterodontiformes; family Heterodontidae; genus Heterodontus; species Heterodontus francisci. Next base: position 278,037 of record NW_027141323.1, read on the forward strand.
GTCTCCCTCGCTCACTCTCTCGCTCTCTCTATCGCTCTCTCTCTCGCCGTCTCAATCGCTGTCTCCCTCGCATTCTCTCTCGCAGTGTCTCTCGCTGTATCCCTCGCTGTCTCTCTCGCTATCTCCATAGCAGTCTCTCTCGCAGTTTCTCTCGCATTCTCTCTCGATGTCTCTCTCGATGTCTCTCTCGTTGTCTCCCTCGCTGTCTCCCTCTCAGTCTCCCTCTCAGTCTCCCTCTCAGTCTCCCTCTCAGTCTCTCTCTCAGTCTCTCTCTCAGTCTCTCTCTCAGTCTCTCTCGCATTCTCTCTCGCTGTCTCCCTCGCTGTCTCCCTCGCACTCTCTGGCTTTCTCTCTCGCTTTCTCTCTCGCAGTCCCTCTCGCAGTCCCTCTCGCAGTCTCTCTCGCAGTCTCTCTCGCAGTCTCTCTCGCAGTCTCTCTCGCAGTCTCTCTCGCTGTCTCCCTCGCAGTCTCTCTCGCAGTCTCTCTCGCTGTCTCCCTCACAGTCTCCCTCACAGTCTCTCTCGCTGTCTCTCTCGCCGTCTCCCTCGCAGTCTCTCTCGAAGTCTCTCTCGCCGTCGCCCTCGCCGTCTCCCTCGCAGTCACTCTCGCTGTCTCTCTCGCTGTATCCCTCGCTGTCTCTCTCGCTATCTCCATAGCAGTCTCTCTCGCAGTCTCCCTCACAGTCTCCCTCGCTGTCTCCCTCACAGTCTCTCTCGCAGTCTCTCTCGCTATCTCCCTCGCTATCTCCCTCGCTGTCTCTCTCGCTGTATCTCTCGCTGTCTCCCTTGCAGTCTCCCTCGCAGTCTCTCTCGCTTTCTCCCTCGCTTTCTCCCTCGCAGTCTCTCTCGCTTTCTCCCTCGCAGTCTCCCTCACAGTCTCTCTCGCAGTCTCTCTCGCTATCTCCCTCGCTGTCTCTCTCGCTGTCTCTCTCACTGTCTCTCTCACTGTCTCCCTCGCAGTCTCTCTCTCCATCTCTCTCTCCATCTCTCTCTCCATCTCTCTCGCTATCTCCCTCGCTGTCTCTCTCGCTGTCTCCCTCGCAGTCTCCCTCGCAGTCTCCCTCGCAGTCTCCCTCGCAGTCTCTCTCGCAGTCTCTCTCGCAGTCTCTCTCGCAGTCTCTCTCGCAGTCTCTCTCGCTTTCTCCCACGCAGTCTCTCTCGCAGTCTCTCTCGCAGTCTCTCTCGCAGTCTCTCTCGCAGTCTCTCTCGCAGTCTCTCTCGCAGTCTCCCTCGCAGTTTCTCTCGCTGTCTCCCTCGCTGTCTCCCTCGCTGTCTCCCTCGCTGTCTCCCTCGCTGTCTCGCGCGATCTCTCTCGCATTCTCTCTCGTTGTCTCCCTCGCAGTCTCTCTCGCTGTGTCCCTCGCAGTCTCTCTCACAGTCTCTGTCGCTGCCTCTCTCGCTGTCGCTGTCGCTGTCTCTGTCGCTGTCTCCCTCGCTGTCTCCCTCGCTGCCTCCCTCGCAGTCTCTCTCGCAGTCTCCCTCACAGTCTCTCTCGCTATCTCCCTCGCTGTCTCTCTCGCTGTCTCTCTCACTGTCTCCCTCGCAGTCTCTCTCTCCATCTCTCTCGCTATCACCCTCGCTGTCTCTCTCGCTGTCTCCCTCGCAGTCTCCCTCGCAGTCTCCCTCGCAGTCTCTCTCGCAGTCTCTCTCGCAGTCTCTCTCGCTTTCTCCCACGCAGTCTCTATCGCAGTCTCTCTCGCAGTCTCTCTCGCAGTCTCTCTCGCAGTCTCTCTCGCAGTCTCTCTCGCAGTCTTCCTCGCAGTTTCTCTCGCTGTCTCCCTCGCTGTCTCCCTCGCTGTCTCCCTCGCTGTCTCCCTCGCTATCTCCCTCGCTGTCTCCCTCGCTGTCTCGCGCGATCTCTCTCGCATTCTCTCTCGTTGTCTCCCTCGCAGTCTCTCTCGCTGTGTCCCTCGCAGTCTCTCTCACAGTCTCTGTCGCTGCCTCTCTCGCTGTCGCTGTCGCTGTCTCTGTCGCTGTCTCCCTCGCTGTCTCCCTCGCTGCCTCCCTCGCAGTCTCTCTCGCAGTCTCTCTCGCAGTCTCTCTCGCTGTCTCTCTCGCTGTCTCCCTCGCTGTCTCCCTCGCTGTCTCCCTCGCTGTCTCCCTCGCTGTCTCCCTCGCTGTCTCCCTCGCTCACTCTATCGCTCTCTCTATCGCTCTCTCTCTCGCCGTCTCAATCGCTGTCTCCCTCGCATTCTCTCTCGCAGTGTCTCTCGCTGTATCCCTCGCTGTCTCTCTCGCTATCTCCATAGCAGTCTCTCTCGCAGTTTCTCTCGCTTTCTCCCTCGCAGTCTCTCTCGCAGTCTCTCTCGCTGTCTCTCTCGCAGTCTCTCTCGCTGTCTCTCTCGCAGTCTCTCTCTCAGTCTCTCTCGCAGTCTCTCTCGCTGTCACCCTCGCTGTCCCTCTCGCAGTCCCTCTCGCAGTCCCTCTCGCAGTCCCTCTCGCAGTCCCTCTCGCAGTCCCTCTCGCTGTCTCCCTCGCAGTCTCTCTCGCTGTCTCCCTCGCAGTCTCTATCGCTGTCTCCCTCGCAGTCTCTCTCGCAGTCTCTCTCGCAGTCTCTCTCGCTTTCTCCCTCGCTCTCTCCCTCGCAGACTCTCTCGCTGTCTCCCTCGCAGTCTCCCGCGCAGTCTCCCGCGCAGTCTCCCGCGCAGTCTCCCTCGCAGTCTCCCTCGCAGTCTCCCTCGCAGTCTCCCTCGCAGTCTCCCTCGCAGTCTCCCTCGCAGTCTCCCTCGCAGTCTCCCTCGCTGTCTCCCTCGCTGTCTCCCTCGAAGTCACCCTGGATGTCTCTCTCGCATTCTCTCTCGATGTCTCTCTCGATGTCTCTCTCGTTGTCTCCCTCGCTGTCTCCCTCACAGTCTCTCTCGCTGCCTCTCTCGCTGTCTCTCTCGCCGTCTCTCTCGCCGTCTCCCTCGCAGTCTCTCTCGAAGTCTCTCTCGCTCTCTCTCTCGCCGTCTCCCTCGCCGTCTCCCTCGCCGTCTCCCTCGCCGTCTCCCTCGCCGTCTCCCTCGCCGTCTCCCTCGCAGTCACTCTCGCAGTCTCTCTCGCTGTATCCCTCGCTGTCTCTCTCGCTATCTCCATAGCAGTCTCTCTCGCAGTCTCCCTCACAGTCTCCCTCGCAGTCTCTCTCGCAGTCTCCCTCGCAGTCTCTCTCGCAGTCTCTCTCGCAGTCTCTCTCGCAGTCTCTCTCGCAGTCTCTCTCGCAGTCTCTCTCGCAGTCTCTCTCGCAGTCTCCCTCGCAGTCTCCGTCGCTATCTCCCTCGCTGTCTCTCTCGTTGTCTCCCTCGCAGTCTCTCTCGCTTTCTCCCTCGCAGTCTCTCTCGCAGTCTCTCTCGCAGTCTCTCTCGCTTTCTCCCTCGCAGTCTCTCTCGCAGTCTCTCTCGCAGTCTCTCTCGCTGTCTCCCTCGCTGTCTCCCTCGCTGTCTCCCTCGCAGTCTCCCTCGCAGTCTCCCTCGCAGTCTCCCTCGCAGTCTCCCTCGCAGTCTCCCTCGCAGTCTCCCTCGCAGTCTCTCTCGCAGTCTCTCTCGCAGTCTCCCTCGCTGTCTCTCTCGCAGTCTCCCTCGCTGTCTCCCTCGCTGTCTCCCTCGCTGTCTCCCTCGCTGTCTCACGCGATCTCTCTCGCATTCTCTCTCGTTGTCTACCTCGCAGTCTCTCTCGCTGTGTCCCTCGCAGTCTCTCTCACAGTCTCTGTCGCTGTCTCCGTCGCTGTCTCCGTCGCTGTCTCCCTCGCTGTCTCCCTCGCTGTCTCCCTCGCTGTCTCCCTCGCTGTCTACCTCGCAGTCTCTCTCGCAGTCTCTCTCGCAGTCTCTCTCGCAGTCTCTCTCGCTGTCTCTCTCGCTGTCTCTCTCGCTGTCTCTCTCGCTGTCTCTCTCGCTGTCTCCCTCGCTGTCTCCCTCGCTGTCTCTCTCGCCGTCTCCCTCGCCGTCTCCCTTGCCGTCTCAATCGCTGTCTCAATCGCTGTCTCCCTCGCATTCTCTCTCGCAGTCTCCCTCGCAGTCTCTCTCGCTGTATCCCTCGCTGTCTCTCTCGCTATCTCCATAGCAGTCTCTCTCGCAGTCTCCCTCACAGTCTCCCTCGCTGTCTCCCTCACAGTCTCTCTCGCAGTCTCTCTCGCAGTCTCTCTCGCAGTCTCTCTCGCAGTCTCTCTCGCTATCTCCCTCGCTATCTCCCTCGCTGTCTGTCTCGCTGTATCTCTCGCTGTCTCCCTTGCAGTCTCCCTCGCAGTCTCTCTCGCTTTCTCCCTCGCTTTCTCCCTCGCAGTCTCTCTCGCTTTCTCCCTCGTAGTCTCTCTCGCTTTCTCCCTCGCAGTCTCCCTCGCAGTCTCCCTCGCAGTCTCCCTCGCAGTCTCCCTCACAGTCTCTCTCGCAGTCTCTCTCGCTTTCTCCCTCGCAGTCTCTCTCACTGTCTCCCTCGCTGTCTCCCTCGCTGTCTCACACGATCTCTCTCGCATTCTCTCTCGTTGTCTCCCTCGCAGTCTCTCTCGCTGTGTACCTCGCAGTCTCTCTCACAGTCTCTCTCACAGTCTCTGTCGCTGTCTCCCTCGCTGTCTCCCTCGCTGTCTCCCTCGCTGTCTCCCTCGCTGTCTCCCTCGCTGTCTCCCTCGCTGTCTCCCTCGCTGTCTCCCTCGCTGTCTCCCTCGCTGTCTCCCTCGCTGTCTCCCTCGCTGTCTCCCTCGCTGTCTCCCTCGCTGTCTCCCTCGCTGTCTCCCTCGCTGTCTACCTCGCTGTCTACCTCGCTGTCTACCTCGCTGTCTACCTCGCTGCCTCCCTCGCTGTCTCTCTCGCTCTCTCTCTCGCCGTCTCCCTCGCCGTCTCAATCGCCGTCTCCCTCGCATTCTCTCTCGCAGTGTCTCTCGCTGTATCCCTCGCTGTCTCTCTCGCTATCTCCATAGCAGTCTCTCTCGCAGTTTCTCTCGCTTTCTCCCTCGCAGTCTCTCTCGCTGTCTCCCTCACAGTCTCACTCGCAGTCTCTCTTGCTGTCTCTCTCGCTGTCTCCCTCGCTGTCTCCCTCGCTGTCTCCCTCACAGTCTCTCTCGCTGTCTCTCTCGCTGTCTCCCTCGCTCTCTCCCTCGAGGTCTCTCTCACATTCTCTCTCGCTGTCTCTCTCGCTGACTCCCTCGCAGTTTCTATCGCTGTCTCCCTCGCAGTCTCTCTCGCTTTCTCCCTCACTCTCTCCCTCACTCTCTCCCTCGCTCTCTCTCTCGCTCTCTCTCTCGCTCTCTCACTCGCTCTCTCTCTCGCCGTCTCCCTCGCCGTCTCCCTCGCCGTCTCCCTCGCCGTCTCCCTCGCCGTCTGAATCGCTGTCTCCCTCGCATTCTCTCTCGCAGTGTCCCTCACAGTCTCCCTCGCTGTCTCCCTCACAGTCTCTCTCGCAGTCTCTCTCGCAGTCTCTCTCGCAGTCTCTCTCGCAGTCTCCCTCGCTATCTCCCTCGCTATCTCCCTCGCTGTCTCCCTCACAGTCTCTCTCGCAGTCTCTCTCGCAGTCTCTCTCGCAGTCTCTCTCGCAGTCTCCCTCGCTATCTCCCTCGCTATCTCCCTCGCTGTCTCTCTTGCAGTCTCCCTCGCAGTCTCCCTCGCAGTCTCCCTCGCAGTCTCTCTCGCTTTCTCCCTCGCAGTCTCTCTCGCAGTCTCTCTCGCTTTCTCCCTCGCAGTCTCTCTCGCAGTCTCTCTCGCAGTCTGCCTCGCAGTTTCTCTCGCTGTCTCCCTCGCTGTCTCCCTCGCTGTCTCCCTCGCTGTCTCCCTCGCTGTCTCCCTCGCTGTCTCCCTCGCTGTCTCCCTCGCTGTCTCCCTCGCTGTCTCCCTCGCTGTCTCCCTCGCAGTCTCTCTCGCCGTCTCCCTCGCAGTCTCTCTCGAAGTCTCTCTCGCTGTCTCTCTCGCCGTCTCTCTCGCCGTCTCTCTCGCCGTCTCTCTCGCCGTCGCCCTCGCCGTCGCCCTCGCCGTCTCCCTCGCCGTCTCCCTCGCCGTCGCCCTCGCAGTCACTCTCGCAGTCTCTCTCGCTGTATCCCTCGCTGTCTCCCTCGCTGTCTCTCTCGCAGTCTCCCTCGCAGTCTCTCTCGCAGTCTCTCTCGCTGTCTCTCTCGCTGTCTCTCTCGCTGTCTCCCTTGCAGTCTCCCTCGCTGTATCTCTCACAGTCTCTCTCGCTGTCTCTCTCGCTGTCTCTCTCGCTGTCTCCCTCGCAGTCTCTCTCGCTCTCTCCCTCACTGTCTCTCTCGCCGTCTCTCTCGCCGTCTCTCTCTCCATCTCTCTCGCCGTCTCTCTCTCCATCTCTCTCGCAGTCTCCTTTGCAGTCTCTCTCGCAGTCTCTCTCGCAGTCTCTCTCGCAGTCTCTCTCGCAGTCTCTCTCGCAGTCTCTCTCGCTGTCCCTCTCGCAGTCTCTCTCGCTGTCCCTCTCGCAGTCTCTCTCGCTGTCTCACTCGCAGTCTCCTTTGCAGTCTCTCTCGCAGTCTCCTTTGCAGTCTCTCTCGCAGTCTCTCTCGCAGTCTCTCTCGCAGTCTCTCTCGCTGTCCCTCTCGCAGTCTCTCTCGCTGTCCCTCTCGCAGTCTCTCTCGCTGTCTCTCTCGCAGTCTCCTTTGCAGTCTCTCTCGCAGTCTCTCTCGCAGTCTCTCTCGCTGTCCCTCTCGCAGTCTCTCTCGCAGTCTCTCTCGCAGTCTCTCTCGCAGTCTCTCTCGCAGTCTCTCTCGCTGTCTCTCTCGCTGTCTCCCACGCTGTCTCCCTCGCAGTCTCTCTCGCAGTCTCTCTCGCTGTCTCCCTCGCTTTCTCCCTCGCTTTCTCCCTCGCTGTCTCTCTCGCTGTCTCTCTCGCTGTCTCCCTTGCAGTCTCCCTCGCTGTCTCCCTCGCAGTCTCCCTCGCTGTCTCCCTCGCTGTCTCCCTCGCTGTGTCCCTCGCTCTCTCCCTCACTGTCTCCCTCGCCGTCTCTCTCGCTGTCTACCTCGCAGTTTCTCTCGCTGTCTCCCTCGCTGTCACCCTCGCTGTCTCCCTCGCTGTCTCCCTAGCAGTCGCTCTCGCAGTCTCTCTCGCTGACTCCCTCGCAGTTTCTCTCGCTGTCTCCCTCGCTGTCACCCTCGCTGTCTCCCTCGCTGTCTCCCTAGCAGTCGCTCTCGCAGTCTCTCTCGCTGTCTCTCTCGCTGTCTCCCTCGCTGTCTCCCTCGCTGTCTCCCTCGCTGTCTCCCTCGCTGCCTCCCTCGCAGTCTCTCTCGAAGTCTCTCTCAAAGTCTCCCTCGCTCTCTCCCTCGCTCTCTCCCTCGCTCTCTCCCTCGCCGTCTCCCTCGCAGTCTCTCTCGCAGTGTCTCTCGCTGTATCCCTCGCTGTCTCTCTCGCAGTTTCTCTCGCTTTCTCCCTCACAGTCTCTCTCGCTGTCTCCCTCGCAGTCTCTCTCGCAGTCTCTCTCGCAGTCTCTCTCGCAGTCTCTCTCGCAGTCTCTCTCGCTGTCTCCCTCGCTGTCTCCCTCACAGTCTCTCTCGCTGTCTCCCTCGCAGTCTCTCTCACAGTCTCTCTCGCAGTCTCTCTCGCTGTCTTCCTCGCAGTCTCTATCGCTGTCTCCCTCGCAGTCTCCCTCGCAGTCTCCCTCGCAGTCTGTCTCGCAGTCTCTCTCGCTTTCTCCCTCGCTCTCTCCCTCGCAGACTCTCTCACTGTCTCCCTCGTTGTCTCCCTCGCTGTCTCTCTCAGTCTCTCTCTCAGTCTCTCTCGCTGTCTCCCTCGCAGTCTCCCTCGCAGTCTCCCTCGCAGTCTCCCTCACAGTCTCCCTCGATGTCTCCCTCGCTGTCTCCCTCGCTGTCTCCCTCGCTGTCTCCCTCGCTGTCTCCCTCTCAGTCTCTCTCTCAGTCTCTCTCTCAGTCTCTATCGCATTCTCTCTCGCTGTCTCCCTCGCTGTCTCCCTCGCACTCTCTGGCTTTCTCTCTCGCTTTCTCTCTCGCAGTCCCTCTCACTGTCTCTCTCGCAGTCTCTCTCGCTGTCTCCCTCACAGTCTCCCTCACAGTCTCTCTCGCTGTCTCTCTCGCTGTCTCTCTCGCTGTCTCTCTCGCCGTCTCCCTCGCAGTCTCTCTCGAAGTCTCTCTCGCTGTCTCCCTCGCTGTCTCTCTCGCTCTCTCTCTCGCCGTCGCCCTCGCCGTCGCCCTCGCCGTCTCCCTCGCCGTCTCCCTCGCCGTCTCCCTCGCAGTCACTCTCGCAGTCTCTCTCGCTGTATCCCTCGCTGTCTCTCTCGCTATCTCCATAGCAGTCTCTCTCGCAGTCTCTCTCGCAGTCTCCCTCACAGTCTCTCTCGCAGTCTCTCTCGCAGTCTCTCTCGCTATCTCCCTCGCTGTCTCTCTCGCTGTCTCTCTCGCTGTCTCCCTTGCAGTCTCCCTTGCAGTCTCCCTCGCAGTCTCTCTCGCTGTCTCCCTCGCTGTCTCCCTCGCTGTCTCCCTCGCTGTCTCCCTCGCTGTCTCCCTCGCCGTCTCCCTCGCCGTCTCCCTCGCCGTCTCAATCGCCGTCTCAATCGCCGTCTCCCTCGCATTCTCTCTCGCAGTCTCTCTCGCTGTCTCCCTCGCAGTCTCTCTCGCTGTCTCCCTCGCAGTCTCTCTCGCTGTCTCCCTCGCAGTCTCTCTCGCTTTCTCCCTCGCTCTCTCCCTCGCAGACTCTCTCGCAGTCTCCCTCGCAGTCTCCCTCGCAGTCTCCCTCGCAGTCTCCCTCGCAGTCTCCCTCGCAGTCTCCCTCGCAGTCTCCCTCGCTGTCTCCCTCGCTGTCTCCCTCGCTGTCTCCCTCGCTGTCTCCCTCGCTGTCTCCCTCGCTGTCTCCCTCGCTGTCTCTCTCGCTGTCTCCCTCGAAGTCACCCTGGATGTCTCTCTCGCAGTCTCTCTCGCATTCTCTCTCGATGTCTCTCTCGATGTCTCTCTCGTTGTCTCCCTCGCTGTCTCCCTCTCAGTCTCCCTCTCAGTCACTCTCGCTGTCTCTCTCGCTGTATCCCTCGCTGTCTCTCTCGCTATCTCCATAGCAGTCTCTCTCGCAGTCTCCCTCACTGTCTCCCTCACAGTCTCTCTCGCAGTCTCTCTCGCAGTCTCTCTCGCAGTCTCTCTCGCTATCTCCCTCGCTATCTCCCTCGCTGTCTCTCTCGCTGTATCTCTCGCTGTCTCCCTTGCAGTCTCCCTCGCAGTCTCTCTCGCTTTCTCCCTCGCTTTCTCCCTCGCAGTATCTCTCGCTTTCTCCCTCGCAGTCTCTCTCGCTTTCTCCCTCGCAGTCTCCCTCACAGTCTCTCTCGCAGTCTCTCGCTTTCTCCCTCGCAGTCTCTCTCACTGTCTCCCTCGCTGTCTCCCTCGCTGTCTCCCTCGCTGTCTCACACGATCTCTCTCGCATTCTCTCTCGTTGTCTCCCTCGCAGTCTCTCTCGCTGTGTCCCTCGCAGTCTCTCTCACAGTCTCTGTCGCTGTCTCCCTCGCTGTCTCCCTCGCTGTCTCCCTCGCTGTCTCCCTCGCTGTCTCCCTCGCTGTCTACCTCGCTGTCTACCTCGCTGTCTACCTCGCTGCCTCCCTCGCTGTCTCCCTCGCTGTCTCTCTCGCTCTCTCTCTCGCCGTCTCCCTCGCCGTCTCAATCGCCGTCTCCCTCGCATTCTCTCTCGCAGTGTCTCTCGCTGTATCCCTCGCTGTCTCTCTCGCTATCTCCATAGCAGTCTCTCTCGCAGTTTCTCTCGCTTTCTCCCTCACAGTCTCTCTCGCTGTCTCCCTCACAGTCTCACTCTCAGTCTCTCTTGCTGTCTCTCTCGCTGTCTCCCTCGCTGTCTCCCTCACAGTCTCTCTCGCTGTCTCTCTCGCTGTCTCCCTCGCTCTCTCCCTCGAGGTCTCTCTCACAGTCTCTCTCGCTGTCTCTCTCGCTGACTCCCTCGCAGTTTCTATCGCTGTCTCCCTCGCAGTCTCTCTCGCTTTCTCCCTCACTCTCTCCCTCGCTCTCTCTCTCGCTCTCTCTCTCGCTCTCTCACTCGCTCTCTCTCTCGCCGTCTCCCTCGCCGTCTCCCTCGCCGTCTGAATCGCTGTCTCCCTCGCATTCTCTCTCGCAGTGTCCCTCACAGTCTCCCTCGCTGTCTCCCTCACAGTCTCTCTCGCAGTCTCTCTCGCAGTCTCTCTCGCAGTCTCTCTCGCAGTCTCTCTCGCTATCTCCCTCGCTATCTCCCTCGCTATCTCCCTCGCTGTCTCTCTTGCAGTCTCCCTCGCAGTCTCCCTCGCAGTCTCTCTCGCTTTCTCCCTCGCAGTCTCTCTCGCAGTCTCTCTCGCTTTCTCCCTCGCAGTCTCTCTCGCAGTCTCTCTCGCAGTCTGCCTCGCAGTTTCTCTCGCAGTTTCTCTCGCTGTCTCCCTCGCTGTCTCCCTCGCTGTCTCCCTCGCTGTCTCCCTCGCTGTCTCCCTCGCTGTCTCCCTCGCAGTCTCTCTCGCCGTCTCCCTCGCAGTCTCTCTCGAAGTCTCTCTCGCCGTCTCTCTCGCCGTCTCTCTCGCCGTCTCTCTCGCCGTCGCCCTCGCCGTCGCCCTCGCCGTCTCCCTCGCCGTCTCCCTCGCCGTCGCCCTCGCAGTCACTCTCGCAGTCTCTCTCGCTGTATCCCTCGCTGTCTCCCTCGCTGTCTCTCTCGCAGTCTCCCTCACAGTCTCCCTCGCAGTCTCTCTCGCAGTCTCTCTCGCTGTCTCTCTCGCTGTCTCTCTCGCTGTCTCCCTTGCAGTCTCCCTCGCTGTATCTCTCACAGTCTCTCTCGCTGTCTCTCTCGCTGTCTCTCTCGCTGTCTCTCTCGCTGTCTCTCTCGCTGTCTCCCTCGCAGTCTCTCTCGCTCTCTCCCTCACTGTCTCTCTCGCCGTCTCTCTCTCCATCTCTCTCGCCGTCTCTCTCTCCATCTCTCTCGCAGTCTCCTTTGCAGTCTCTCTCGCAGTCTCTCTCGCAGTCTCTCTCGCAGTCTCTCTCGCAGTCTCTCTCGCTGTCCCTCTCGCTGTCCCTCTCGCAGTCTCTCTCGCTGTCCCTCTCGCAGTCTCTCTCGCTGTCTCTCTCGCAGTCTCCTTTGCAGTCTCTCTCGCAGTCTCCTTTGCAGTCTCTCTCGCAGTCTCTCTCGCAGTCTCTCTCGCAGTCTCTCTCGCAGTCTCTCTCGCAGTCTCTCTCGCTGTCCCTCTCGCAGTCTCTCTCGCTGTCCCTCTCGCAGTCTCTCTCGCTGTCTCTCTCGCAGTCTCCTTTGCAGTCTCTCTCGCAGTCTCTCTCGCAGTCTCTCTCGCTGTCTCTCTCGCAGTCTCTCTCGCAGTCTCTCTCGCAGTCTCTCTCGCAATCTCTCTCGCAGTCTCTCTCGCAGTCTCTCTCGCAGTCTCTCTCGCAGTCTCTCTCGCAGTCTCTCTCGCTGTCTCCCACGCTGTCTCCCTCGCAGTCTCTCTCGCAGTCTCTCTCGCTGTCTCCCTCGCTTTCTCCCTCGCTGTCTCTCTCGCTGTCTCCCTCGCTGTCTCCCTCGCTGTCTCCCTCGCTGTGTCCCTCGCTCTCTCCCTCACTGTCTCCCTCGCCGTCTCTCTCGCTGTCTACCTCGCAGTTTCTCTCGCTGTCTCCCTCGCTGTCTCCCTCGCTGTCACCCTCGCTGTCTCCCTCGCTGTCTCCCTAGCAGTCGCTCTCGCAGTCTCTCTCGCAGTCTCTCTCGCTGACTCCCTCGCAGTCTCCCTCGCTGTCACCCTCGCTGTCTCCCTCGCTGTCTCCCTAGCAGTCGCTCTCGCAGTCTCTCTCGCTGTCTCTCTCGCTGTCTCCCTCGCTGTCTCCCTCGCTGCCTCCCTCGCAGTCTCTCTCGAAGTCTCTCTCAAAGTCTCCCTCGCTCTCTCCCTCGCTCTCTCCCTCGCTCTCTCCCTCGCTCTCTCCCTCGCTCTCTCCCTCGCTCTCTCCCTCGCCGTCTCCCTCGCAGTCTCTCTCGCAGTGTCTCTCGCTGTATCCCTCGCTGTCTCTCTCGCAGTTTCTCTCGCTTTCTCCCTCACAGTCTCTCTCGCTGTCTCCCTCGCAGTCTCTCTCGCAGTCTCTCTCGCAGTCTCTCTCGCAGTCTCTCTCGCTGTCTCCCTCGCTGTCTCCCTCACAGTCTCTCTCGCTGTCTCCCTCGCAGTCTCTCTCACAGTCTCTCTCGCAGTCTCTCTCGCTGTCTTCCTCGCAGTCTCTATCGCTGTCTCCCTCGCAGTCTCCCTCGCAGTCTCCCTCGCAGTCTCCCTCGCAGTCTCCCTCGCAGTCTCCCTCGCAGTCTCCCTCGCAGTCTCCCTCGCAGTCTGTCTCGCAGTCTCTCTCGCTTTCTCCCTCGCTCTCTCCCTCGCAGACTCTCTCACTGTCTCCCTCGTTGTCTCCCTCGCTGTCTCTCTCAGTCTCTCTCTCAGTCTCTCTCGCTGTCTCCCTCGCAGTCTCCCTCGCAGTCTCCCTCGCAGTCTCCCTCACAGTCTCCCTCGATGTCTCCCTCGCTGTCTCCCTCGCTGTCTCCCTCGCTGTCTCCCTCGCTGTCTCCCTCGCTGTCTCTCTCGCAGTCTCCCTCGCTGTCTCCCTCGCTGTCTCCCTCGCTGTCTCCCTCGCAGTCTCCCTCGCTGTCTCCCTCGCAGTCTCTCTCGCAGTCTCTCTCGCAGTCTCTCTCGCAGTCTCTCTCGCTGTCCCTCTCGCAGTCTCTCTCGCTGTCTCTCTCGCAGTCTCCTTTGCATTCTCTCTCGCTGTCTCTCTCGCTGTCTCCCACGCTGTCTCCCTCGCTGTCTCCCTCGCAGTCTCTCTCGCAGTCTCTCTCGCAGTCTCTCTCGCAGTCTCTCTCGCAGTCTCTCTCGCAGTCTCTCTCGCTGTCCCTCTCGCAGTCTCTCTCGCTGTCTCTCTCGCAGTCTCCTTTGCATTCTCTCTCGCTGTCTCTCTCGCTGTCTCCCACGCTGTCTCCCTCGCAGTCTCCCTCGCAGTCTCTCTCGCAGTCTCTCTCGCTGTCTCCCTCGCTTTGTCTCTCGCTGTCTCTCTCGCTGTCTCTCTCGCTGTCTCCCTCGCAGTCTCTCTCGCAGTCTCTCTCGCAGTCTCTCTCGCTGTCTCCCTCGCTTTGTCTCTCGCTGTCTCTCTCGCTTTCTCCCTCGCTGTCTCTCTCGCAGTCCTTCTCGCAGTCCTTCTCGCAGTCCTTCTCGCAGTCCTTCTCGCAGTCTCTCTCGCTGTCTCCAGCGCTGTCACCCTCACATTCTCTCTCGCCGTCTCTCTCGCCGTCTCTCTCGCCGTCTCTCTCGCCGTCTCTCTCGCCGTCTCTCTCGCCGTCTCTCTCTCCGTCTCTCTCGCCGTCTCTCTCGCTGTCTCCATCGCTTTCTCCCTCGCTGTCTCTCTCGCTGTCTCCCTTGCAGTCTCTCTTGCAGTCTCTCTCGCTGTCTCCCTCGCAGTCTCTCTCGCAGTCTCTCTCGCAGTCTCTCTCGCTGTCCCTCTCGCAGTCTCTCTCGCTGTCTCTCTCGCAGTCTCCTTTGCATTCTCTCTCGCTGTCTCTCTCGCTGTCTCCCACGCTGTCTCCCTCGCTGTCTCCCTCGCAGTCTCTCTCGCAGTCTCTCTCGCAGTCTCTCTCGCAGTCTCTCTCGCAGTCTCTCTCGCAGTCTCTCTCGCTGTCCCTCTCGCAGTCTCTCTCGCTGTCTCTCTCGCAGTCTCCTTTGCATTCTCTCTCGCTGTCTCTCTCGCTGTCTCCCACGCTGTCTCCCTCGCAGTCTCCCTCGCAGTCTCTCTCGCAGTCTCTCTCGCTGTCTCCCTCGCTTTGTCTCTCGCTGTCTCTCTCGCTGTCTCCCTCGCAGTCTCTCTCGCAGTCTCTCTCGCAGTCTCTCTCGCTGTCTCCCTCGCTTTGTCTCTCGCTGTCTCTCTCGCTTTCTCCCTCGCTGTCTCCCTCGCTGTCTCTCTCGCAGTCCTTCTCGCAGTCCTTCTCGCAGTCCTTCTCGCAGTCCTTCTCGCAGTCCTTCTCGCAGTCCTTCTCGCAGTCTCTCTCGCTGTCTCCAGCGCTGTCACCCTCACATTCTCTCTCGCCGTCTCTCTCGCCGTCTCTCTCGCCGTCTCTCTCGCCGTCTCTCTCTCCGTCTCTCTCGCCGTCTCTCTCGCCGTCTCCATCGCTTTCTCCCTCGCTGTCTCTCTCGCTGTCTCCCTTGCAGTCTCTCTTGCAGTCTCTCTCGCTGTCCCCCTCGCTGTGTCTCTCGCTCTCTCCCTCGCTGTCTCCCTCGCTGTCTCCCTCGCTGTCTCCCTCGCTGTCTCACGCGCTCTCTCTCGCAGTCTCTCTTGCTGTCTCTCTCGCTGTCTCCCTCGCTGTCTCCCTCGCTGTCTCCCTCGCTGTCTCCCTCGCTGTCTCCCTCGCTGTCTCCCTCGCTGTGTCCCTCGCTGTGTCCCTCGCTGTGTCCCTCGCGGTGTCCCTCGCGGTGTCCCTCGCTGTGTCCCTCGCTGTGTCCCTCGCTGTGTCCCTCGCTGTGTCCCTCGCGGTGTCCCTCGCGGTGTCCCTCGCGGTGTCCCTCGCTGTGTCCCTCGCTGTGTCCCTCGCTGTGTCCCTCGCTGTGTCCCTCGCTGTGTCCCTCGCTGTGTCCCTCGCTGTCTCCCTCGCTGTCTCCCTCGCTGTCTCCCTCGCTGTCTCCCTCGCTGTCTCCCTCGCTGTCTCCCTCGCTGCCTCCCTCGCTGCCTCCCTCGCTGCCTCCCTCGCAGTCTCTCTCGCAGTCTCTCTCGCAGTCTCTCTCGCAGTCTCTCTCGCAGTCTCTCTCGCAGTCTCTCTCGCTGTCTCCCTCGCTGTCTCCCTCGCTGTCTCCCTCGCTGTCTCCCTCGCTGTCTCCCTCGCTGTCTCCCTCGTCGTCTCCCTCGCCGTCTCCCTTGCAGTCACTCTCTCTGTATCCCCGTCTGTCTCTCTCGCTGTCTCCCTCGCTGTCTCCCTTGCTGTCGCTGTCTCTGTCGCTGTCTCTGTCGCTGTCTCTGTCGCTGTCTCTGTCGCTGTCTCCCTCGCTGTCTCCCTCGCTGTCTCCCTCGCTGTCTCCCTGGCCGTCTCCCTGGCCGTCTCCCTGGCCGTCTCCCTGGCCATCTCCCTGGCCTTCTCCCTGGCCTTCTCCCTGGCTGTCTCCCTGGCTGTCTCCCTGGCCGTCTCCCTGGCCGTCTCCCTGGCCGTCTCCCTGGCCGTCTCTCTCGCTGTCTCCCTCGCAGTCTCTCTCGCTCTCTCCCTCACTGTCTCTCTCGCCGTCTCTCTCGCCGTCTCTCTCTCCATCTCTCTCGCCGTCTCTCTCTCCATCTCTCTCGCCGTCTCTCTCTCCATCTCTCTCGCAGTCTCCTTTGCAGTCTCTCTCGCAGTCTCTCTCGCAGTCTCTCTCGCAGTCTCTCTCGCAGTCTCTCTCGCAGTCTCTCTCGCAGTCTCTCTCGCAGTCTCTCTCGCAGACTCTCTCGCAGTCTCTCTCGCAGTCTCTCTCGCTGTCCCTCTCGCAGTCTCTCTCACTGTCTCCCTCGCAGTCTCTCTCGCTCTCTCCCTCACTGTCTCTCTCGCCGTCTCTCTCTCCATCTCTCTCTCCATCTCTCTCGCAGTCTCCTTTGCAGTCTCTCTCGCAGTCTCTCTCGCAGTCTCTCTCGCTGTCTCTCTCGCTGTCTCTCTCGCTGTCTCCCTCGCAGTCTCTCTCGCTGTCTCCCTGGCTGTCTCCCTGGCTGTCTCCCTGGCTGTCTCCCTGGCTGTCTCCCTGGCTGTCTCCCTGGCTGTCTCCCTGGCTGTCTCCCTCGCTGTCTCCCTCGCTGTCTCCCTCGCTGTCTCCCTCGCTGTCTCCCTCGCTGTCTCCCTCGCTGTCTCCCTCGCTGTGTCCCTCGCTCTCTCCCTCACTGTCTCCCTCGCCGTCTCTCTCGCAGTCTCTCTCGCTGTCTTCCTCGCAGTTTCTCTCGCTGTCTCCCTCGCTGTCACCCTCGCTGTCTCCCTAGCAGTCGCTCTCGCAGTCTCTCTCGCAGTCTCTCTCGCTGTCTCTCTCGCTGTCTCTCTCGCTGTCTCCCTCGCTGTCTCCCTCGCTGTCTCCCTCGCTGTCTCCCTCGCTGCCTCCCTCGCAGTCTCTCTCGAAGTCTCTCTCGAAGTCTCTCTCGAAGTCTCTCTCGAAGTCTCTCTCGCTGTCTCCCTCGCTCTCTCCCTCGCTCTCTCTCGCAGTGTCTCTCGCTGTATCCCTCGCTGTCTCTCTCGCAGTTTCTCTCGCTTTCTCCCTCACAGTCTCTCTCGCTGTCTCCCTCGCTGTATCCCTCGCTGTCTCTCTCGCTTTCTCCCTCACAGTCTCTCTCGCAGTCTCTCTCGCAGTCTCTCTCGCAGTCTCTCTCGCTGTCTCCCTCGCTGTCTCCCTCACAGTCTCTCTCGCTGTCTCCCTCGCAGTCTCTCTCACAGTCTCTCTCGCAGTCTCTCTCGCTGTCTCCCTCGCAGTCTCTATCGCTGTCTCCCTCGCAGTCTCCCATCGCAGTCTCTCTCGCAGTCTCTCTCGCTTTCTCCCTCGCTCTCTCCCTCGCAGACTCTCTCACTGTCTCCCTCGTTGTCTCCCTCGTTGTCTCCCTCGCTGTCTCTCTCAGTCTCTCTCGCTGTCTCCCTCGCAGTCTCCCTCGCAGTCTCCCTCGATGTCTCCCTCGATGTCTCCCTCGCTGTCTCCCTCTCAGTCTCTCTCTCAGTCTCTCTCTCAGTCTCTCTCTCAGTCTCTCTCTCAGTCTCTCTCTCAGTCTCTATCGCATTCTCTCTCGCTGTCTCCCTCGCACTCTCTGGCTTTCTCTCTCGCTTTCTCTCTCGCAGTCCCTCTCACTGTCTCTCTCGCAGTCTCTCTCGCAGTCTCTCTCGCAGTCTCTCTCGCAGTCTCTCTCGCTGTCTCCCTCACAGTCTCCCTCACAGTCTCTCTCGCTGTCTCTCTCGCCGTCTCCCTCGCAGTCTCTCTCGCAGTCTCTCTCGCTGTCTCCCTCACAGTCTCCCTCACAGTCTCTCTCGCTGTCTCTCTCGCCGTCTCCCTCGCTGTCTCTCTCTCAGTCTCTCTCTCAGTCTCTCTCTCAGTCTCTATCGCATTCTCTCTCGCTGTCTCCCTCGCACTCTCTGGCTTTCTCTCTCGCTTTCTCTCTCGCAGTCCCTCTCACTGTCTCTCTCGCAGTCTCTCTCGCAGTCTCTCTCGCTGTCTCCCTCACAGTCTCCCTCACAGTCTCTCTCGCTCTCTCTCTCGCCGTCGCCCTCGCCATCGCCCTCGCCGTCTCCCTCGCCGTCTCCCTCGCAGTCACTCTCGCAGTCTCTCTCGCTGTATCCCTCGCTGTCTCTCTCGCTATCTCCAAAGCAGTCTCTCTCGCAGTCTCCCTCACAGTCTCTCTCGCAGTCTCTCTCGCAGTCTCTCTCGCTATCTCCCTCGCTGTCTCTCTCGCTATCTCCAAAGCAGTCTCTCTCGCAGTCTCCCTCACAGTCTCTCTCGCAGTCTCCCTCACAGTCTCTCTCGCAGTCTCTCTCGCTATCTCTCTCACTGTCTCCCTCGCAGTCTCTCTCGCAGTCTCTCTCGCAGTCTCTCTCGCAGTCTCTCTCGCTTTCTCCCACGCAGTCTCTCTCGCAGTCTCTCTCGCAGTCTCTCTCGCAGTCTCTCTCGCAGTCTCTCTCGCAGTCTCTCTCGCAGTCTTCCTCGCAGTTTCTCTCGCTGTCTCCCTCGCTGTCTCCCTCGCTGTCTCGCTCGCTATCTCCCTCGCTATCTCCCTCGCTGTCTCCCTCGCAGTCTCTCTCGTTGTCTCCCTCGCAGTCTCTCTCGCAGTCTCTCTCGCAGTCTCTCTCGCAGTCTCTCTCGCTGTCTCTCTCGCAGTCTCTCTCGCAGTCTCTCTCGCAGTCTCTCTCGCAGTCTCTCTCGCTGTCCCTCTCGCAGTCCCTCTCGCTGTCTCTCTCGCAGTCTCTCTCGCAGTCTCTCTCGCAGTCTCTCTCGCAGTCTCTCTCGCTGTCTCTCTCGCTGTCTCTCTCGCTGTCTCTCTCGCAGTCTCTCTCGCAGTCTCTCTCGCTGTCTCTCTCGCAGTCTCTCTCGCAGTCTCTCTCGCAGTCTCTCTCGCTGTCTCTCTCGCAGTCTCTCTCGCAGTCTCTCTCGCAGTCTCTCTCGCTGTCTCCCTCGCTTTCTCCCTCGCTGTCTCCCTCGCTGTCTCCCTCGCTGTCTCCCTCGCAGTCTCCCTCGCAGTCTCTCTCGCTGTCTCCCTCGCTGTCTCCCTCGCTGTCTCCCTCGCTGTCTCCCTCGCTGTCTCCCTCGCTGTGTCCCTCGCTCTCTCCCTCACTGTCTCCCTCGCTGTCTTCCTCGCAGTTTCTCTCGCTGTCTCCCTCGCTGTCACCCTCGCTGTCTCCCTCGCTGTCTCCCTAGCAGTCGCTCTCGCAGTCTCTCTCGCTGTCTCCCTCGCTGTCTCCCTCGCTGCCTCCCTCGCAGCCTCCCTCGCAGTCTCTCTCGAAGTCTCTCTCGCTCTCTCCCTCGCTCTCTCCCTCGCTCTCTCCCTCGCCCTCTCTCTCGCCGTCTCCCTCGCAGTCTCTCTCGCAGTCTCTCTCGCAGTCTCTCTCGCAGTCTCTCTCGCAGTCTCTCTCGCTGTCTCCCTCACAGTCTCTCTCGCTGTCTCCCTCGTAGTCTCTCTCACAGTCTCTCTCGCAGTCTCTCTCGCAGTCTCTCTCGCAGTCTCTCTCGCAGTCTCTCTCGCCGTCTCCCTCGCAGTCTCTATCGCTGTCTCCCTCGCAGTCTCCCTCGCAGTCTCCCTCGCAGTCTCTCTCGCAGTCTCTCTTGCTTTCTCCCTCGCTCTCTCCCTCGCAGACTCTCTCGCTGTCTCCCTCGCTGTCTCCCTCACTGTCTCCCTCGCTGTCTCCCTCGCTGTATCCCTCACTGTCTCCCTCGCTGTCTCCCTCGCTGTCTCCCTCGCTGTCTCCCTCGCTGTGTCCCTCGCTCTCTCCCTCACTGTCTCCCTCGCTGTCTTCCTCGCAGTTTCTCTCGCTGTCTCCCTCGCTGTCACCCTCGCTGTCTCCCTCGCTGTCTCCCTAGCAGTCGCTCTCGCAGTCTCTCTCGCTGTCTCCCTCGCTGTCTCCCTCGCTGTCTCCCTCGCTGCCTCCCTCGCAGTCTCTCTCGAAGTCTCTCTCGCTCTCTCCCTCGCTCTCTCCCTCGCCCTCTCTCTCGCCGTCTCCCTCGCAGTCTCTCTCGCAGTGTCTCTCGCTGTATCCCTCGCAGTCTCTCTCGCAGTCTCTCTCGCTGTCTCTCTCGCTGTCTCTCTCGCTGTCTCTCTCGCTGTCTCCCTCGCAGTCTCCCTCGCAGTCTCTCTCGCAGTCTCTCTCGCAGTCTTTCTCGCAGTCTCTCTCGCTGTCTCCCTCACAGTCTCTCTCGCTGTCTCCCTCGTAGTCTCTCTCACAGTCTCTCTCGCAGTCTCTCTCGCAGTCTCTCTCGCCGTCTCCCTCGCATTCTCTATCGCTGTCTCCCTCGCAGTCTCCCTCGCAGTCTCCCTCGCAGTCTCTCTCGCAGTCTCTCTCGCTTTCTCCCTCGCTCTCTCCCTCGCAGACTCTCTCGCTGTCTCCCTCGCTGTCTCCCTCGCTGTCTCCCTCGCTGTCTCCCTCACTGTCTCCCTCACTGTCTCTCTCAGTCTCTCTCTCAGTCTCTCTCTCAGTCTCTCTCGCAGTCTCCCTCGCAGTCTCCCTCGAAGTCTCCCTCGAAGTCTCCCTCGAAGTCTCCCTCGAAGTCTCCCTCGAAGTCTCCCTCGAAGTCTCCCTCGAAGTCTCCCTCGAAGTCTCCCTCGAAGTCACCCTGGATGTCTCTCTCGCAGTCTCTCTCGCAGTCTCTCTCGCAGTCTCTCTCGCAGTCTCTCTCGCATTCTCTTTCGCTGTCTCTCTCGATGTCTCTCTCGATGTCTCTCTCGATGTCTCTCTCGATGTCTCCCTCGATGTCTCCCTCTCAGTCTCCCTCTCAGTCTCCCTCTCAGTCTCCCTCTCAGTCTCCCTCTCAGTCTCCCTCTCAGTCTCCCTCTCAGTCTCTCTCTCAGTCTCTCTCTCAGTCTCTCTCGCATTCTCTCTCGCTGTCTCCCTCGCTGTCTCCCTCGCACTCTCTGGCTTTCTCTCTCGCTTTCTCTCTCGCAGTCCCTCTCACTGTCTCCCTCGCTGTCTCCCTCTCAGTCTCCCTCTCAGTCTCCCTCTCAGTCTCCCTCTCAGTCTCCCTCTCAGTCTCCCTCTCAGTCTCTCTGTCAGTCTCTCTCGCATTCTCTCTCGCTGTCTCTCTCGCCGTCTCCCTCGCAGTCTCTCTCGAAGGCTCTCTCGCTGTCTCCCTCGCTGTCTCTCTCGCCGTCTCTCTCGCCGTCGCCCTCGCCGTCGCCCTCGCCGTCTCCCTCGCCGTCTCCCTCGCCGTCTCCCTCGCCGTCTCCCTCGCCGTCTCCCTCGCAGTCACTCTCGCAGTCTCTCTCGATGTATCCCTCGCTGTCTCTCTCGCTATCTCCATAGCAGTCTCTCTCGCAGTCTCTCTCGCAGTCTCTCTCGCAGTCTCTCTCGATGTATCCCTCGCTGTCTCTCTCGCTATCTCCATAGCAGTCTCCCTCGCAGTCTCTCTCGCAGTCTCTCTCGCAGTCTCTCTCGCAGTCTCTCTCGCAGTCTCTCTCGCAGTCTCTCTCGCAGTCTCTCTCGCTGTCTCCCTCACAGTCTCCCTCGCTGTCTCTCTCGCTGTCTCTCTCGCTTTCTCCCACGCAGTCTCTCTCGCAGTCTCTCTCGCAGTCTCTCTCGCAGTCTCTCTCGCAGTCTCTCTCGCAGTCTTCCTCGCAGTTTCTCTCGCTGTCTCCCTCGCTGTCTCCCTCGCTGTCTCCCTCGCTGTCTCCCTCGCTGTCTCCCTCGCTATCTCCCTCGCTGTCTCGTGCGATCTCTCTCGCATTCTCTCTCGTTGTCTCCCTCGCAGTCTCTCTCGCTGTGTCCCTCGCAGTCTCTCTCACAGTCTCTCTCGCTGTCTCTCTCGCTGTCTCTCTCGCTGTCTCCGTCGCTGTCTCCCTCGCTGTCTCCCTCGCAGTCTCTTTCGCAGTCTCTCTCGCAGTCTCTCTCGCAGTCTCTCGCAGTCTCTCTCGCTGTCTCTCTCGCTGTCTCTCTCGCTGTCTCTCTCGCTGTCTCCCTCGCTGTCTCCCTCGCTGTCTCCCTCGCTGTCTCCCTCGCTGTCTCCCTCGCTGTCTCCCTCGCTCACTCTCTCGCTCTCTCTCTCGCTCTCTCTCTCGCCGTCTCAATCGCTGTCTCCCTCGCATTCTCTCTCGCAGTGTCTCTCGCTGTATCCCTCGCTGTCTCTCTCGCTATCTCCATAGCAGTCTCTCTCGCAGTTTCTCTCGCTTTCTCCCTCGCAGTCTCTCTCGCAGTCTCTCTCGCTATCTCTCTCGCTGTCTCTCTCGCAGTCTCTCTCGCAGTCTCTCTCGCAGTCTCTCTCGCTGTCACCCTCGCTGTCTCCCTCGCTGTCTCCCTCGCTGTCTCCCTCGCTGTCTCCCTCGCAGTCCCTCTCGCAGTCCCTCTCGCAGTCCCTCTCGCAGTCTCCCTCGCAGTCTCCCTCGCAGTCTCCCTCGCAGTCTCCCTCGCAGTCTCCCTCGCAGTCTCCCTCGCAGTCTCTCTCGCAGTCTCCCTCGCTGTCTCCCTCGCTGTCTCCCTCGCTGTCTCCCTCGCTGTCTCACGCGATCTCTCTCGCATTCTCTCTCGTTGTCTACCTCGCAGTCTCTCTCGCTGTGTCCCTCGCAGTCTCTCTCACAGTCTCTCTCACAGTCTCTCTCACAGTCTCTCTCACAGTCTCTGTCGCTGTCTCTGTCGCTGTCTCTGTCGCTGTCTCTGTCGCTGTCTCTGTCGCTGTCTCTGTCGCTGTCTCTGTCGCTGTCTCTGTCGCTGTCTCTGTCGCTGTCTCCCTCGCTGTCTCCCTCGCTGTCTCCCTCGCTGTCTCTCTCGCTGTCTCTCTCGCTGTCTCTCTCGCTGTCTCTCTCGCTGTCTCCCTCGCCGTCTCCCTCGCCGTCTCCCTCGCCGTCTCCCTCACCGTCTCCCTCGCCGTCTCAATCGACGTCTCCCTCGCATTCTCTCTCGCAGTGTCTCTCGCTGTATCCCTCGCTGTCTCTCTCGCTATCTCCATAGCATTCTCTCTCGCTGTTTCTCTCGCTTTCTCCCTCGCAGTCTCTCTCGCTGTCTCTCTCGCTGTCTCTCTCGCAGTCTCTCTCGCAGTCTCTCTCGCTGTCTCTCTCGCAGTCTCTCTCGCAGTCTCTCTCGCAGTCTCTCTCGCAGTCTCTCTCGCAGTCTCTCTCGCTGTCTCCCTCGCAGTCTCCCTCGCTGTCTCCCTCGCAGTCTCTCTCGCTGTCTCCCTCGCAGTCTCTATCGCTGTCTCCCTCGCAGTCTCTCTCGCAGTCTCTCTCGCTTTCTCCCTCGCTCTCTCCCTCGCAGACTCTCTCGCAGACTCTCTCGCTGTCTCCCTCGCAGTCTCCCTCGCAGTCTCCCTCGCAGTCTCCCTCGCAATCTCCCTCGCAGTCTCCCTCGCAGTCTCCCTCGCTGTCTCCCTCGCTGTCTCCCTCGCTGTCTCCCTCGCTGTCTCCCTCGCTGTCTCCCTCGCTGTCTCCCTCGCTGTCTCCCTCGCTGTCTCCCTCGCTGTCTCCCTCGAAGTCACCCTGGATGTCTCTCTCGCAGTCTCTCTCGCATTCTCTCTCGATGTCTCTCTCGATGTCTCTCTCGTTGTCTCCCTCGCTGTCTCCCTCTCAGTCTCCCTCTCAGTCTCCCTCTCAGTCTCCCTCTCAGTCTCTCTCTCAGTCTCTCTCGCATTCTCTCTCGCTGTCTCCCTCGCTGTCTCCCTCGCACTCTCTGGCTTTCTCTCTCGCTTTCTCTCTCGCAGTCCCTCTCGCAGTCCCTCTCGCAGTCTCTCTCGCAGTCTCTCTCGCAGTCTCTCTCGCTGTCTCCCTCACAGTCTCTCGCTGTCTCTCTCGCCGTCTCCCTCGCACTCTCTGGCTTTCTCTCTCGCTTTCTCTCTCGCAGTCTCTCTCGCAGTCTCTCTCGCAGTCTCTCTCGCTGTCTCCCTCACAGTCTCTCTCGCAGTCTCTCTCGCTGTCTCCCTCACAGTCTCCCTCACAGTCTCTCGCTGTCTCTCTCGCCGTCTCCCTCGCAGTCTCTCTCGAAGTCTCTCTCGCCGTCGCCCTCGCCGTCTCCCTCGCAGTCACTCTCGCTGTCTCTCTCGCTGTATCCCTCGCTGTCTCTCTCGCTATCTCCATAGCAGTCTCTCTCGCAGTCTCCCTCACAGTCTCCCTCGCTGTCTCCCTCGCAGTCTCTCTCGCAGTCTCTCTCGCTATCTCCCTCGCTATCTCCCTCGCTGTCTCTCTCGCTGTATCTCTCGCTGTCTCCCTTGCAGTCTCCCTCGCAGTCTCTCTCGCTTTCTCCCTCGCTTTCTCCCTCGCAGTCTCTCTCGCTTTCTCCCTCGCAGTCTCCCTCACAGTCTCTCTCGCAGTCTCTCTCGCTATCTCCCTCGCTGTCTCTCTCGCTGTCTCTCTCGCTGTCTCCCTCGCAGTCTCTCTCTCCATCTCTCTCGCTATCTCCCTCGCTGTCTCTCTCGCTGTCTCCCTCGCAGTCTCCCTCGCAGTCTCCCTCGCAGTCTCCCTCGCAGTCTCCCTCGCAGTCTCCCTCGCAGTCTCCCTCGCAGTCTCCCTCGCAGTCTCTCTCGCAGTCTCTCTCGCAGTCTCTCTCGCAGTCTCCCACGCAGTCTCTCTCGCAGTCTCTCTCGCAGTCTCTCTCGCAGTCTCTCTCGCAGTCTCTCTCGCAGTCTCTCTCGCAGTCTTCCTCGCAGTTTCTCTCGCTGTCTCCCTCGCTATCTCCCTCGCTGTCTCCCTCGCTGTCTCGCGCGATCTCTCTCGCATTCTCTCTCGTTGTCTCCCTCGCAGTCTCTCTCGCTGTGTCCCTCGCAGTCTCTCTCACAGTCTCTGTCGCTGCCTCTCTCGCTGTCGCTGTCGCTGTCTCTGTCGCTGTCTCCCTCGCTGTCTCCCTCGCTGCCTCCCTCGCAGTCTCTCTCGCAGTCTCCCTCACAGTCTCTCTCGCAGTCTCTCTCGCTATCTCCCTCGCTGTCTCTCTCGCTGTCTCTCTCACTGTCTCCCTCGCAGTCTCTCTCTCCATCTCTCTCGCTATCTCCCTCGCTGTCTCTCTCGCTGTCTCCCTCGCAGTCTCCCTCGCAGTCTCCCTCGCAGTCTCCCTCGCAGTCTCTCTCGCAGTCTCTCTCGCAGTCTCTCTCGCAGTCTCTCTCGCAGTCTCTCTCGCAGTCTCTCTCGCAGTCTCTCTCGCAGTCTCTCTCGCAGTCTCTCTCGCAGTCTCTCTCGCAGTCTTCCTCGCAGTTTCTCTCGCTGTCTCCCTCGCTGTCTCCCTCGCTGTCTCCCTCGCTGTCTCCCTCGCTGTCTCCCTCGCTATCTCCCTCGCTGTCTCCCTCGCTGTCTCGCGCGATCTCTCTCGCATTCTCTCTCGTTGTCTCCCTCGCAGTCTCTCTCGCTGTGTCCCTCGCAGTCTCTCTCACAGTCTCTGTCGCTGCCTCTCTCGCTGTCGCTGTCGCTGTCTCTGTCGCTGTCTCCCTCGCTGTCTCCCTCGCTGTCTCCCTCGCTGTCTCCCTCGCTGCCTCCCTCGCTGCCTCTCTCGCAGTCTCTCTCGCAGTCTCTCTCGCAGTCTCTCTCGCAGTCTCTCTCGCAGTCTCTCTCGCTGTCTCTCTCGCTGTCTCTCTCGCTGTCTCCCTCGCTGTCTCCCTCGCTGTCTCCCTCGCTGTCTCCCTCGCTGTCTCCCTCGCTGTCTCCCTCGCTCACTCTCTCGCTCTCTCTATCGCTCTCTCTCTCGCCGTCTCAATCGCTGTCTCCCTCGCATTCTCTCTCGCAGTGTCTCTCGCTGTATCCCTCGCTGTCTCTCTCGCTATCTCCATAGCAGTCTCTCTCGCAGTTTCTCTCGCATTCTCTCTCGATGTCTCTCTCGATGTCTCTCTCGTTGTCTCCCTCGCTGTCTCCCTCTCAGTCTCCCTCTCAGTCTCCCTCTCAGTCTCCCTCTCAGTCTCCCTCTCAGTCTCTCTCTCAGTCTCTCTCTCAGTCTCTCTCGCATTCTCTCTCGCTGTCTCCCTCGCTGTCTCCCTCGCACTCTCTGGCTTTCTCTCTCGCTTTCTCTCTCGCAGTCCCTCTCGCAGTCCCTCTCGCAGTCTCTCTCGCAGTCTCTCTCGCAGTCTCTCTCGCTGTCTCCCTCACAGTCTCTCTCGCAGTTTCTCTCGCTGTCTCCCTCACAGTCTCCCTCACAGTCTCTCTCGCTGTCTCTCTCGCCGTCTCCCTCGCAGTCTCTCTCGAAGTCTCTCTCGCCGTCGCCCTCGCCGTCTCCCTCGCAGTCTCTCTCGCTGTATCCCTCGCTGTCTCTCTCGCTATCTCCATAGCAGTCTCTCTCGCAGTCTCCCTCACAGTCTCCCTCGCTGTCTCCCTCACAGTCTCTCTCGCAGTCTCTCTCGCTATCTCCCTCGCTATCTCCCTCGCTGTCTCTCTCGCTGTATCTCTCGCTGTCTCCCTTGCAGTCTCCCTCGCAGTCTCTCTCGCTTTCTCCCTCGCTTTCTCCCTCGCAGTCTCTCTCGCTTTCTCCCTCGCAGTCTCCCTCACAGTCTCTCTCGCAGTCTCTCTCGCTATCTCCCTCGCTGTCTCTCTCGCTGTCTCTCTCACTGTCTCTCTCACTGTCTCCCTCGCAGTCTCTCTCTCCATCTCTCTCGCTATCTCCCTCGCTGTCTCTCTCGCTGTCTCCCTCGCAGTCTCCCTCGCAGTCTCCCTCGCAGTCTCCCTCGCAATCTCTCTCGCAGTCTCTCTCGCAGTCTCTCTCGCAGTCTCTCTCGCAGTCTCTCTCGCTTTCTCCCACGCAGTCTCTCTCGCAGTCTCTCTCGCAGTCTCTCTCGCAGTCTCTCTCGCAGTCTCTCTCGCAGTCTCTCTCGCAGTCTCTCTCGCAGTCTCCCTCGCTGTCTCCCTCGCTGTCTCCCTCGCTGTCTCCCTCGCTGTCTCCCTCGCTGTCTCGCGCGATCTCTCTCGCATTCTCTCTCGTTGTCTCCCTCGCAGTCTCTCTCGCTGTGTCCCTCGCAGTCTCTCTCACAGTCTCTGTCGCTGCCTCTCTCGCTGTCGCTGTCGCTGTCTCTGTCGCTGTCTCCCTCGCTGTCTCCCTCGCTGCCTCCCTCGCAGTCTCTCTCGCAGTCTCCCTCACAGTCTCTCTCGCTATCTCCCTCGCTGTCTCTCTCGCTGTCTCTCTCACTGTCTCCCTCGCAGTCTCTCTCTCCATCTCTCTCGCTATCACCCTCGCTGTCTCCCTCGCTGTCTCCCTCGCAGTCTCCCTCGCAGTCTCCCTCGCAGTCTCTCTCGCAGTCTCTCTCGCAGTCTCTCTCGCTTTCTCCCACGCAGTCTCTCTCGCAGTCTCTCTCGCAGTCTCTCTCGCAGTCTCTCTCGCAGTCTCTCTCGCAGTCTCTCTCGCAGTCTCTCTCGCAGTCTCTCTCGCAGTCTTCCTCGCAGTTTCTCTCGCTGTCTCCCTCGCTGTCTCCCTCGCTGTCTCGCGCGATCTCTCTCGCATTCTCTCTCGTTGTCTCCCTCGCAGTCTCTCTCGCTGTGTCCCTCGCAGTCTCTCTCACAGTCTCTGTCGCTGCCTCTCTCGCTGTCGCTGTCGCTGTCTCTGTCGCTGTCTCCCTCGCTGTCTCCCTCGCTGCCTCCCTCGCAGTCTCTCTCGCAGTCTCTCTCGCAGTCTCTCTCGCAGTCTCTCTCGCTGTCTCTCTCGCTGTCTCCCTCGCTGTCTCCCTCGCTGTCTCCCTCGCTGTCTCCCTCGCTGTCTCCCTCGCTGTCTCCCTCGCTCACTCTCTCGCTCTCTCTATCGCTCTCTCTCTCGCCGTCTCAATCGCTGTCTCCCTCGCATTCTCTCTCGCAGTGTCTCTCGCTGTATCCCTCGCTGTCTCTCTCGCTATCTCCATAGCAGTCTCTCTCGCAGTTTCTCTTGCTTTCTCCCTCGCAGTCTCTCTCGCAGTCTCTCTCGCTGTCTCTCTCGCAGTCTCTCTCGCTGTCTCTCTCGCAGTCTCTCTCTCAGTCTCTCTCGCAGTCTCTCTCGCTGTCACCCTCGCTGTCCCTCTCGCAGTCCCTCTCGCAGTCCCTCTCGCAGTCCCTCTCGCTGTCTCCCTCGCAGTCTCTCTCGCTGTCTCCCTCGCAGTCTCTATCGCTGTCTCCCTCGCAGTCTCTCTCGCAGTCTCTCTCGCAGTCTCTCTCGCTTTCTCCCTCGCTCTCTCCCTCGCAGACTCTCTCGCTGTCTCCCTCGCAGTCTCCCGCGCAGTCTCCCGCGCAGTCTCCCGCGCAGTCTCCCTCGCAGTCTCCCTCGCAGTCTCCCTCGCAGTCTCCCTCGCAGTCTCCCTCGCAGTCTCCCTCGCAGTCTCCCTCGCAGTCTCCCTCGCTGTCTCCCTCGAAGTCACCCTGGATGTCTCTCTCGCATTCTCTCTCGATGTCTCTCTCGATGTCTCTCTCGTTGTCTCCCTCGCTGTCTCCCTCACAGTCTCTCTCGCTGCCTCTCTCGCCGTCTCTCTCGCCGTCTCTCTCGCCGTCTCCCTCGCAGTCTCTCTCGAAGTCTCTCTCGCTCTCTCTCTCGCCGTCTCCCTCGCCGTCTCCCTCGCCGTCTCCCTCGCCGTCTCCCTCGCCGTCTCCCTCGCCGTCTCCCTCGCCGTCTCCCTCGCCGTCTCCCTCGCCGTCTCCCTCGCAGTCACTCTCGCAGTCTCTCTCGCTGTATCCCTCGCTGTCTCTCTCGCTATCTCCATAGCAGTCTCTCTCGCAGTCTCCCTCACAGTCTCCCTCGCAGTCTCTCTCGCAGTCTCCCTCGCAGTCTCTCTCGCAGTCTCTCTCGCAGTCTCTCTCGCAGTCTCTCTCGCAGTCTCTCTCGCAGTCTCTCTCGCAGTCTCTCTCGCTGTCTCTCTCGCAGTCTCTCTCGCAGTCTCCCTCGCAGTCTCCGTCGCTATCTCCCTCGCTGTCTCTCTCGTTGTCTCCCTCGCAGTCTCTCTCGCTTTCTCCCTCGCAGTCTCTCTCGCAGTCTCTCTCGCAGTCTCTCTCGCTTTCTCCCTCGCAGTCTCTCTCGCAGTCTCTCTCGCAGTCTCTCTCGCAGTCTCTCTCGCTGTCTCCCTCGCTGTCTCCCTCGCAGTCTCCCTCGCAGTCTCCCTCGCAGTCTCCCTCGCAGTCTCCCTCGCAGTCTCCCTCGCAGTCTCCCTCGCAGTCTCCCTCGCAGTCTCCCTCGCAGTCTCTCTCGCAGTCTCCCTCGCTGTCTCTCTCGCAGTCTCCCTCGCTGTCTCCCTCGCTGTCTCCCTCGCTGTCTCCCTCGCTGTCTCCCTCGCTGTCTCACGCGATCTCTCTCGCATTCTCTCTCGTTGTCTACCTCGCAGTCTCTCTCGCTGTGTCCCTCGCAGTCTCTCTCACAGTCTCTGTCGCTGTCTCTGTCGCTGTCTCCGTCGCTGTCTCCCTCGCTGTCTCCCTCGCTGTCTCCCTCGCTGTCTCCCTCGCTGTCTCCCTCGCTGTCTCCCTCGCTGTCTCCCTCGCAGTCTCTCTCGCAGTCTCTCTCGCAGTCTCTCTCGCTGTCTCTCTCGCTGTCTCTCTCGCTGTCTCTCTCGCTGTCTCTCTCGCTGTCTCTCTCGCTGTCTCTCTCGCTGTCTCCCTCGCTGTCTCCCTCGCTGTCTCTCTCGCTGTCTCTCTCGCCGTCTCCCTCGCCGTCTCCCTTGCCGTCTCAATCGCTGTCTCAATCGCTGTCTCCCTCGCATTCTCTCTCGCAGTCTCTCTCGCTGTCTCCCTCGCAGTCTCTCTCGCAGTCTCTCTCGCTGTCTCCCTCGCAGTCTCTCTCGCTGTCTCCCTCGCAGTCTCTCTCGCTTTCTCCCTCGCTCTCTCCCTCGCAGACTCTCTCGCAGTCTCCCTCGCTGTCTCCCTCGCTGTCTCCCTCGCTGTCTCCCTCGCTGTCTCCCTCGCTGTCTCTCTCGCTGTCTCCCTCGAAGTCACCCTGGATGTCTCTCTCGCAGTCTCTCTCGCATTCTCTCTCGATGTCTCTCTCGATGTCTCTCTCGTTGTCTCCCTCGCTGTCTCCCTCTCAGTCTCCCTCTCAGTCACTCTCGCTGTCTCTCTCGCTGTATCCCTCGCTGTCTCTCTCGCTATCTCCATAGCAGTCTCTCTCGCAGTCTCCCTCACAGTCTCCCTCGCTGTCTCCCTCGCAGTCTCTCTCGCAGTCTCTCTCGCAGTCTCTCTCGCAGTCTCTCTCGCAGTCTCTCTCGCAGTCTCTCTCGCTATCTCCCTCGCTATCTCCCTCGCTGTCTCTCTCGCTGTATCTCTCGCTGTCTCCCTTGCAGTCTCCCTCGCAGTCTCTCTCGCTTTCTCCCTCGCTTTCTCCCTCGCAGTCTCTCTCGCTTTCTCCCTCGTAGTCTCTCTCGCTTTCTCCCTCGCAGTCTCCCTCGCAGTCTCCCTCGCAGTCTCCCTCGCAGTCTCCCTCACAGTCTCTCTCGCAGTCTCTCTCGCTTTCTCCCTCGCAGTCTCTCTCACTGTCTCCCTCGCTGTCTCCCTCGCTGTCTCACACGATCTCTCTCGCATTCTCTCTCGTTGTCTCCCTCGCAGTCTCTCTCGCTGTGTCCCTCGCAGTCTCTCTCACAGTCTCTCTCACAGTCTCTGTCGCTGTCTCCCTCGCTGTCTCCCTCGCTGTCTCCCTCGCTGTCTCCCTCGCTGTCTCCCTCGCTGTCTCCCTCGCTGTCTCCCTCGCTGTCTCCCTCGCTGTCTCCCTCGCTGTCTCCCTCGCTGTCTACCTCGCTGTCTACCTCGCTGTCTACCTCGCTGTCTACCTCGCTGCCTCCCTCGCTGTCTCTCTCGCTCTCTCTCTCGCCGTCTCCCTCGCCGTCTCAATCGCCGTCTCCCTCGCATTCTCTCTCGCAGTGTCTCTCGCTGTATCCCTCGCTGTCTCTCTCGCTATCTCCATAGCAGTCTCTCTCGCAGTTTCTCTCGCTTTCTCCCTCGCAGTCTCTCTCGCTGTCTCCCTCACAGTCTCACTCGCAGTCTCTCTTGCTGTCTCTCTCGCTGTCTCCCTCGCTGTCTCCCTCGCTGTCTCCCTCACAGTCTCTCTCGCTGTCTCTCTCGCTGTCTCCCTCGCTCTCTCCCTCGAGGTCTCTCTCACATTCTCTCTCGCTGTCTCTCTCGCTGACTCCCTCGCAGTTTCTATCGCTGTCTCCCTCGCAGTCTCTCTCGCTTTCTCCCTCACTCTCTCCCTCGCTCTCTCTCTCGCTCTCTCTCTCGCTCTCTCACTCGCTCTCTCTCTCGCCGTCTCCCTCGCCGTCTCCCTCGCCGTCTGAATCGCTGTCTCCCTCGTATTCTCTCTCGCAGTGTCCCTCACAGTCTCCCTCGCTGTCTCCCTCACAGTCTCTCTCGCAGTCTCTCTCGCAGTCTCTCTCGCAGTCTCTCTCGCAGTCTCTCTCGCTATCTCCCTCGCTATCTCCCTCGCTATCTCCCTCGCTGTCTCTCTTGCAGTCTCCCTCGCAGTCTCCCTCGCAGTCTCTCTCGCTTTCTCCCTCGCAGTCTCTCTCGCAGTCTCTCTCGCAGTCTCTCTCGCTTTCTCCCTCGCAGTCTCTCTCGCAGTCTCTCTCGCAGTCTGCCTCGCAGTTTCTCTCGCTGTCTCCCTCGCTGTCTCCCTCGCTGTCTCCCTCGCTGTCTCCCTCGCTGTCTCCCTCGCTGTCTCCCTCGCTGTCTCCCTCGCAGTCTCTCTCGCCGTCTCCCTCGCAGTCTCTCTCGAAGTCTCTCTCGCTGTCTCTCTCGCTGTCTCTCTCGCCGTCTCTCTCGCCGTCTCTCTCGCCGTCGCCCTCGCCGTCGCCCTCGCCGACTCCCTCGCCGTCTCCCTCGCCGTCGCCCTCGCAGTCACTCTCGCAGTCTCTCTCGCTGTATCCCTCGCTGTCTCCCTCGCTGTCTCTCTCGCAGTCTCCCTCACAGTCTCTCTCGCAGTCTCTCTCGCTGTCTCTCTCGCTGTCTCTCTCGCTGTCTCTCTCGCTGTCTCCCTTGCAGTCTCCCTCGCTGTATCTCTCACAGTCTCTCTCGCTGTCTCTCTCGCTGTCTCTCTCGCTGTCTCCCTCGCTCTCTCCCTCACTGTCTCTCTCGCCGTCTCTCTCGCCGTCTCTCTCTCCATCTCTCTCGCCGTCTCTCTCTCCATCTCTCTCGCAGTCTCCTTTGCAGTCTCCTTTGCAGTCTCTCTCGCAGTCTCTCTCGCAGTCTCTCTCGCAGTCTCTCTCGCAGTCTCTCTCGCTGTCCCTCTCGCAGTCTCTCTCGCTGTCCCTCTCGCAGTCTCTCTCGCTGTCTCTCTCGCAGTCTCCTTTGCAGTCTCTCTCGCAGTCTCCTTTGCAGTCTCTCTCGCAGTCTCTCTCGCCGTCTCTCTCGCAGTCTCTCTCGCTGTCCCTCTCGCAGTCTCTCTCGCTGTCCCTCTCGCAGTCTCTCTCGCTGTCTCTCTCGCAGTCTCCTTTGCAGTCTCTCTCGCAGTCTCTCTCGCAGTCTCTCTCGCTGTCCCTCTCGCAGTCTCTCTCGCAGTCTCTCTCGCAGTCTCTCTCGCAGTCTCTCTCGCTGTCTCTCTCGCTGTCTCCCACGCTGTCTCCCTCGCAGTCTCTCTCGCAGTCTCTCTCGCTGTCTCCCTCGCTTTCTCCCTCGCTTTCTCCCTCGCTGTCTCTCTCGCTGTCTCTCTCGCTGTCTCCCTCGCAGTCTCCCTCGCTGTCTCCCTCGCTGTCTCCCTCGCTGTCTCCCTCGCTGTGTCCCTCGCTCTCTCCCTCACTGTCTCCCTCGCCGTCTCTCTCGCTGTCTACCTCGCAGTTTCTCTCGCTGTCTCCCTCGCTGTCACCCTCGCTGTCTCCCTCGCTGTCTCCCTAGCAGTCGCTCTCGCAGTCTCTCTCGCTGACTCCCTCGCAGTTTCTCTCGCTGTCTCCCTCGCTGTCACCCTCGCTGTCTCCCTCGCTGTCTCCCTAGCAGTCGCTCTCGCAGTCTCTCTCGCTGTCTCTCTCGCTGTCTCCCTCGCTGTCTCCCTCGCTGTCTCCCTCGCTGTCTCCCTCGCTGCCTCCCTCGCAGTCTCTCTCGAAGTCTCTCTCAAAGTCTCCCTCGCTCTCTCCCTCGCTCTCTCCCTCGCTCTCTCCCTCGCCGTCTCCCTCGCAGTCTCTCTCGCAGTGTCTCTCGCTGTATCCCTCGCTGTCTCTCTCGCAGTTTCTCTCGCTTTCTCCCTCACAGTCTCTCTCGCTGTCTCCCTCGCAGTCTCTCTCGCAGTCTCTCTCGCAGTCTCTCTCGCAGTCTCTCTCGCTGTCTCCCTCGCTGTCTCCCTCACAGTCTCTCTCGCTGTCTCCCTCGCAGTCTCTCTCACAGTCTCTCTCGCAGTCTCTCTCGCTGTCTTCCTCGCAGTCTCTATCGCTGTCTCCCTCGCAGTCTCCCTCGCAGTCTCCCTCGCAGTCTGTCTCGCAGTCTCTCTCGCTTTCTCCCTCGCTCTCTCCCTCGCAGACTCTCTCACTGTCTCCCTCGTTGTCTCCCTCGCTGTCTCTCTCAGTCTCTCTCTCAGTCTCTCTCGCTGTCTCCCTCGCAGTCTCCCTCGCAGTCTCCCTCACAGTCTCCCTCGATGTCTCCCTTGCTGTCTCCTTCGCTGTCTCCCTCGCTGTCTCCCTCGCTGTCTCCCTCTCAGTCTCTCTCTCAGTCTCTCTCTCAGTCTCTATCGCATTCTCTCTCGCTGTCTCCCTCGCTGTCTCCCTCGCACTCTCTGGCTTTCTCTCTCGCTTTCTCTCTCGCAGTCCCTCTCACTGTCTCTCTCGCAGTCTCTCTCGCTGTCTCCCTCACAGTCTCCCTCGCTGTCTCTCTCGCTGTCTCTCTCGCTGTCTCTCTCGCCGTCTCCCTCGCAGTCTCTCTCGAAGTCTCTCTCGCTGTCTCCCTCGCTGTCTCTCTCGCTCTCTCTCTCGCCGTCGCCCTCGCCGTCTCCCTCGCCGTCTCCCTCGCCGTCTCCCTCGCAGTCACTCTCGCAGTCTCTCTCGCTGTATCCCTCGCTGTCTCTCTCGCTATCTCCATAGCAGTCTCTCTCGCAGTCTCTCTCGCAGTCTCCCTCACAGTCTCTCTCGCAGTCTCTCTCGCAGTCTCTCTCGCTATCTCCCTCGCTGTCTCTCTCGCTGTCTCCCTTGCAGTCTCCCTTGCAGTCTCCCTTGCAGTCTCCCTCGCAGTCTCTCTCGCAGTCTCTCTCGCAGTCTCTCTCGCTTTCTCCCACGCAGTCTCTCTCGCAGTCTCTCTCGCAGTCTCTCTCGCAGTCTCTCTCGCAGTCTCTCTCGCAGTCTCTCTCGCAGTCTCTCTCGCAGTCTCTCTCGCAGTCTCTCTCGCAGTCTCTCTCGCAGTCTTACTCGCAGTTTCTCTCGCTGTCTCCCTCGCTGTCTCCCTCGCTGTCTCCCTCGCTGTCTCCCTCGCTGTCTCCCTCGCTGTCTCCCTCGCTGTCTCCCTCGCAGTCTCTCTCGCAGTCTCTCTCGCAGTCTCTCTCGCTGTCTCTCTCGCAGTCTCTCTCGCTGTCTCCCTCGCAGTCTCTCTCGCTGTCTCCCTCGCAGTCTCTCTCGCTGTCTCCCTCGCAGTCTCTCTCGCTGTCTCCCTCGCAGTCTCTCTCGCTGTCTCCCTCGCAGTCTCTCTCGCTGTCTCCCTCGCAGTCTCTCTCGCTTTCTCCCTCGCTCTCTCCCTCGCAGACTCTCTCGCAGTCTCCCTCGCAGTCTCCCTCGCAGTCTCCCTCGCAGTCTCCCTCGCAGTCTCCCTCGCAGTCTCCCTCGCTGTCTCCCTCGCTGTCTCCCTCGCTGTCTCCCTCGCTGTCTCCCTCGCTGTCTCCCTCGCTGTCTCTCTCGCTGTCTCCCTCGAAGTCACCCTGGATGTCTCTCTCGCAGTCTCTCTCGCATTCTCTCTCGATGTCTCTCTCGATGTCTCTCTCGTTGTCTCCCTCGCTGTCTCCCTCTCAGTCTCCCTCTCAGTCACTCTCGCTGTCTCTCTCGCTGTATCCCTCGCTGTCTCTCTCGCTATCTCCATAGCAGTCTCTCTCGCAGTCTCCCTCACTGTCTCCCTCACAGTCTCTCTCGCAGTCTCTCTCGCAGTCTCTCTCGCAGTCTCTCTCGCAGTCTCTCTCGCTATCTCCCTCGCTGTCTCCCTCGCTGTCTCCCTCGCTGTCTCTCTCGCAGTATCTCTCGCTGTCTCCCTTGCAGTCTCCCTCGCAGTCTCTCTCGCTTTCTCCCTCGCTTTCTCCCTCGCAGTCTCTCTCGCTTTCTCCCTCGCAGTCTCTCTCGCTTTCTCCCTCGCAGTCTCCCTCGCAGTCTCCCTCGCAGTCTCCCTCGCAGTCTCCCTCACAGTCTCTCTCGCAGTCTCTCGCTTTCTCCCTCGCAGTCTCTCTCACTGTCTCCCTCGCTGTCTCCCTCGCTGTCTCACACGATCTCTCTCGCATTCTCTCTCGTTGTCTCCCTCGCAGTCTCTCTCGCTGTGTCCCTCGCAGTCTCTCTCACAGTCTCTGTCGCTGTCTCCCTCGCTGTCTCCCTCGCTGTCTCCCTCGCTGTCTCCCTCGCTGTCTCCCTCGCTGTCTACCTCGCTGTCTACCTCGCTGTCTACCTCGCTGCCTCCCTCGCTGTCTCCCTCGCTGTCTCTCTCGCTCTCTCTCTCGCCGTCTCCCTCGCCGTCTCCCTCGCCGTCTCAATCGCCGTCTCCCTCGCATTCTCTCTCGCAGTGTCTCTCGCTGTATCCCTCGCTGTCTCTCTCGCTATCTCCATAGCAGTCTCTCTCGCAGTTTCTCTCGCTTTCTCCCTCGCAGTCTCTCTCGCTGTCTCCCTCACAGTCTCACTCTCAGTCTCTCTTGCTGTCTCTCTCGCTGTCTCCCTCGCTGTCTCCCTCACAGTCTCTCTCGCTGTCTCTCTCGCTGTCTCCCTCGCTCTCTCCCTCGAGGTCTCTCTCACAGTCTCTCTCGCTGTCTCTCTCGCTGACTCCCTCGCAGTTTCTATCGCTGTCTCCCTCGCAGTCTCTCTCGCTTTCTCCCTCACTCTCTCCCTCGCTATCTCTCTCGCTCTCTCTCTCGCTCTCTCACTCGCTCTCTCTCTCGCCGTCTCCCTCGCCGTCTCCCTCGCCGTCTGAATCGCTGTCTCCCTCGCATTCTCTCTCGCAGTGTCCCTCACAGTCTCCCTCGCTGTCTCCCTCACAGTCTCTCTCGCAGTCTCTCTCGCAGTCTCTCTCGCAGTCTCTCTCGCTATCTCCCTCGCTATCTCCCTCGCTATCTCCCTCGCTGTCTCTCTTGCAGTCTCCCTCGCAGTCTCCCTCGCAGTCTCTCTCGCTTTCTCCCTCGCAGTCTCTCTCGCAGTCTCTCTCGCTTTCTCCCTCGCAGTCTCTCTCGCAGTCTCTCTCGCAGTCTGCCTCGCAGTTTCTCTCGCAGTTTCTCTCGCTGTCTCCCTCGCTGTCTCCCTCGCTGTCTCCCTCGCTGTCTCCCTCGCTGTCTCCCTCGCTGTCTCCCTCGCTGTCTCCCTCGCTGTCTCCCTCGCTGTCTCCCTCGCAGTCTCTCTCGCCGTCTCCCTCGCAGTCTCTCTCGAAGTCTCTCTCGCTGTCTCTCTCGCCGTCTCTCTCGCCGTCTCTCTCGCCGTCGCCCTCGCCGTCGCCCTCGCCGTCTCCCTCGCCGTCTCCCTCGCCGTCGCCCTCGCAGTCACTCTCGCAGTCTCTCTCGCTGTATCCCTCGCTGTCTCCCTCGCTGTCTCTCTCGCAGTCTCCCTCGCAGTCTCCCTCGCAGTCTCCCTCGCAGTCTCTCTCGCAGTCTCTCTCGCAGTCTCTCTCGCTGTCTCTCTCGCTGTCTCTCTCGCTGTCTCCCTTGCAGTCTCCCTCGCTGTATCTCTCACAGTCTCTCTCGCTGTCTCTCTCGCTGTCTCTCTCGCTGTCTCTCTCGCTGTCTCCCTCGCAGTCTCTCTCGCTCTCTCCCTCACTGTCTCTCTCGCCGTCTCTCTCTCCATCTCTCTCGCCGTCTCTCTCTCCATCTCTCTCGCAGTCTCCTTTGCAGTCTCTCTCGCAGTCTCTCTCGCAGTCTCTCTCGCAGTCTCTCTCGCTGTCCCTCTCGCAGTCTCTCTCGCTGTCCCTCTCGCAGTCTCTCTCGCTGTCTCTCTCGCAGTCTCCTTTGCAGTCTCTCTCGCAGTCTCCTTTGCAGTCTCTCTCGCAGTCTCTCTCGCAGTCTCTCTCGCAGTCTCTCTCGCTGTCCCTCTCGCAGTCTCTCTCGCTGTCCCTCTCGCAGTCTCTCTCGCTGTCTCTCTCGCAGTCTCCTTTGCAGTCTCTCTCGCAGTCTCTCTCGCAGTCTCTCTCGCTGTCTCTCTCGCAGTCTCTCTCGCAGTCTCTCTCGCAGTCTCTCTCGCAGTCTCTCTCGCAGTCTCTCTCGCAGTCTCTCTCGCTGTCTCTCTCGCTGTCTCCCACGCTGTCTCCCTCGCAGTCTCTCTCGCAGTCTCTCTCGCTGTCTCCCTCGCTTTCTCCCTCGCTGTCTCTCTCGCTGTCTCCCTCGCAGTCTCTCTCGCTGTCTCCCTCGCTGTCTCCCTCGCTGTGTCCCTCGCTCTCTCCCTCACTGTCTCCCTCGCCGTCTCTCTCGCCGTCTACCTCGCAGTTTCTCTCGCTGTCTCCCTCGCTGTCACCCTCGCTGTCTCCCTCGCTGTCTCCCTAGCAGTCGCTCTCGCAGTCTCTCTCGCTGACTCCCTCGCAGTTTCTCTCGCTGTCTCCCTCGCTGTCACCCTCGCTGTCTCCCTCGCTGTCTCCCTAGCAGTCGCTCTCGCAGTCTCTCTCGCTGTCTCTCTCGCTGTCTCCCTCGCTGTCTCCCTCGCTGCCTCCCTCGCAGTCTCTCTCGAAGTCTCTCTCAAAGTCTCCCTCGCTCTCTCCCTCGCTCTCTCCCTCGCTCTCTCCCTCGCTCTCTCCCTCGCTCTCTCCCTCGCCGTCTCCCTCGCAGTCTCTCTCGCAGTGTCTCTCGCTGTATCCCTCGCTGTCTCTCTCGCAGTTTCTCTCGCTTTCTCCCTCACAGTCTCTCTCGCTGTCTCCCTCGCAGTCTCTCTCGCAGTCTCTCTCGCAGTCTCTCTCGCAGTCTCTCTCGCTGTCTCCCTCGCTGTCTCCCTCACAGTCTCTCTCGCTGTCTCCCTCGCAGTCTCTCTCACAGTCTCTCTCGCAGTCTCTCTCGCAGTCTCTCTCGCAGTCTCT
The DNA here is from genome assembly GCF_036365525.1 of Heterodontus francisci. Taxonomy (NCBI): domain Eukaryota; kingdom Metazoa; phylum Chordata; class Chondrichthyes; order Heterodontiformes; family Heterodontidae; genus Heterodontus; species Heterodontus francisci. The sequence goes on from NW_027141323.1 coordinate 315,108, forward strand.
CTCGCTGTCTTCCTCGCTGTGTCCCTCGCAGTCTCTCTCGCAGTCTCTCTCGCAGTCTCTCTCGCAGTCTCTCTCGCAGTCTCTCTCGCAGTCTCTCTCGCAGTCTCTCTCGCAGTCTTACTCGCAGTTTCTCTCGCTGTCTCCCTCGCTGCCTCCCACGCTGTCTCCCTCGCTGTCTCACGCGATCTCTCTCGCATTCTCTCTCGTTGTCTCCCTTGCAGTCTCTCTCGCTGTGTCCCTCGCAGTCTCTCTCGCAGTCTCTATTGCTGTCTCTGTCGCTGTCTCCGTCGCTGTCTCCCTCGCTGTCTCCCTCACTGCCTCTCTCGAAGTCTCTCTCGCTGTCTACCTCGCTGTCTCCCTCGCTCTCTCTCTCGCTCTCTCTCTCGCCGTCTCCCTCGCCGTCTTAATCGCTGTCTCCCTCGCATTCTCTCTCGCAGTGTCTCTCGTTGTCTCCCTCGCAGTCTCCCTCGCAGTCTCTCTCGCTGTCTCCCTCGCAGTCTCTCTCGAAGTCGCTCTCGCTTTCTCCCTCGCTGTCTCTCTCGCAGTCCTTCTCGCAGTCCTTCTCGCAGTCTCTCTCGCTGTCTCCAGCGCTGTCTCCCTCGCTGTCTCCCTCGCTGTCTCCCTCGCTGTCTCCCTCGCTGTCTCCCTCGCTGTCTCCCTCGCTGTCTCCCTCGCTGTCTCCCTCGCTGTCTCCCATGCAGTCTCTCTCGCTGTCTCTCTCGCTGTCTCCATGGCTTTCTCCCTCGCTGTCTCTCTCGCTGTCTCTCTCGCTGTCTCCCATGCAGTCTCTCTCGCTGTCTCTCTCGCTGTCTCCATGGCTTTCTCCCTCGCTGTCTCCCTTGCTGTCTCTCTCGCTGTCTCTCTCGCTGTCTCTCTCGCTGTCTCTCTCGCTGTCTCTCTCGCTGTCTCTCTCGCTGTCTCTCTCGCTGTCTCCCTTGCAGTCTCTCTTGCAGTCTCTCTCGCTGTCTCCCTCACTGTGTCTCTCGCTCTCTCCCTCGCTGTCTCCCTCGCTGTCTCATGCGCTCTCTCTCGCAGTCTCTCTCGCTGTCTCCCTCGCTGTCTCCCTCGCTGTGTCCCTCGCTGTGTCCCTCGCTGTCTCCCTCGCTGTGTCCCTCGCTGTGTCCCTCGCTGTGTCCCTCGCTGTCTCACTCGCAGTCTCACTCGCAGTCTCCCTCGCAGTCTCCCTCGCTGTCTCCCTCGCAGTCTCCCTCGCAGTCTCCCTCGCAGTCTCCCTCGCTGTCTCCCTCGCTGTCTCCCTCGCTGTCTCCCTCGTCGTCTCCCTCGCCGTCTCCCTTGCAGTCACTCTCTCTGTATCCCCGGCTGTCTCTCTCGCTATCTCCATAGCAGTCTCTCTCACTGTCTCCCTCGCTGTCTCTGTCTCTGTCGCTGTCTCTGTCGCTGTCTCTGTCGCTGTCTCCCTCGCTGTCTCCCTCGCTGTCTCCCTGGCCGTCTCCCTGGCCGTCTCCCTGGCCGTCTCCCTGGCCGTCTCCCTGGCCGTCTCCCTGGCCGTCTCCCTGGCCGTCTCCCTGGCCGTCTCCCTGGCCGTCTCCCTGGCCGTCTCCCTGGCCGTCTCCCTGGCCGTCTCCCTCGCAGTCTCCCTCGCTGTCTCTCTCGCTGTCTCTCTCAATGTACTCTCGCTGTCTCCCTCGCTGTCTCACTCGCTCTATCCCTCGCTGTATCTCTCGCAGTCTCTCTCACAGTCTCTCTCACAGTCTCTCTCGCTGTCTCCCTCGCAGTCTCTCTCGAAGTCGCTCTCGCTTTCTCCCTCGCTGTCTCTCTCGCAGTCCTTCTCGCAGTCTCTCTCGCTGTCTCCAGCGCTGTCTCCCTCGCTGTCTCCCTCGCTGTCTCCCTCGCTGTCTCCCTCGCTGTCTCCCTCGCTGTCTCCCTCGCTGTCTCCCTCGCTGGCTCTCTCGCTGTCTCAATCGCTTTCTCCCTCGCTGTCTCTCTCGCTGTCTCTCTCGCTGTCTCTCTCGCAGTCTCCCTCGCTGTCTCCCTCGCTGTCTCCCTCGCTGTGTCTCTCGCTCTCTCCCTCGCTGTCTCCCTCGCTGTCTCCCTCGCTGTCTCATGCGCTCTCTCTCGCAGTCTCTCTCGCTGTCTCCCTCACTGTGTCCCTCGCAGTCTCCCTCGCAGTCTCCCTCACAGTCTCCCTCGCTGTCTCCCTCGCTGTCTCCCTCGCCGTCGCCCTCGCCGTCTCCCTCGCCGTCTCCCTCGCCGTCTCCCTCGCCGTCTCCCTCGCCGTCTCCCTTGCAGTCACTCTCTCTGTATCCCCGGCTGTCTCTCTCGCTATCTCCATAGCAGTCTCTCTCACTGTCTCCCTCGCTCTCACTGTCGCTGTCTCTGTCGCTGTCTCTGTCGCTGTCTCTGTCGCTGTCTCTGTCGCTGTCTCTGTCGCTGTCTCTGTCGCTGTCTCCCTCGCTGTCTCCCTCGTCGTCTCTCTCGCTGTCTCTCTCAATGTACTCTCGCTGTCTCTCTCGCTGTCTCACTCGCTCTATCCCTCGCTGTATCTCTCGCAGTCTCTCTCGCAGTCTCTCTCGCTGTCTACCTCGCAGTCTCTCTCGCTCTCTCCCTCACTGTCTCTCTCGCAGTCTCTCTCGCCGTCTCTCTCGCCATCTCTCTCGCAGTCTCCCTCGCTGTCTCCCTCACAGTCTCTCTCGCTGTCTCCCTTGCAGTCTCCCACACAGTCTCTCACGCTTGTGCCCTCGCTTTCTCCCTCGCAGTCTCTCTCGCAGTCTCTCTCGCAGTCTCTCTCGCAGTCTCTCTCGCTGTCCCTCTCGCTGTCCCTCTCGCAGTCTCTCTCGCTGTCTCTCTCGCAGTCTCCCTCGCTGTCTCTCTCGCTGTCCCTCTCGCAGTCTCTCTCGCTGTCTCCCTCGCAGTCTCTCTCGCAGTCTCCTTTGCAGTCTCTCTCGCAGTCTCCTTTGCAGTCTCTCTCGCTGTCTCTCTCGCTGTCTCTCTCGCTGTCTCTCTCGCTGTCTCTCTCGCTGTCTCTCTCGCAGTCTCTCTCGCAGTCTCTCTCGCAGTCTCTCTCGCAGTCTCTCTCGCAGTCTCTCTCGCAGTCTCCCTCGCAGTCTCCCTCGCAGTCTCCCTCGCTGTCTCCCTCGCTCTCTCCCTCGCAGTCTCCCTCGCCGTCTCCCTCGCCGTCTCCCTCGCCGTCTCCCTCGCCATCTCTCTCGCAGTCTCTCTCGCTGTCTTCCTCGCAGTTTCTCTCGCTGTCTCCCTCGCTGTCTCCCTCGCTGTCTCCCTCGCTGTCTCCCTCGCTGCCTCCCTCGCTGCCTCCCTCGCTGCCTCCCTAGCAGTCGCTCTCGCAGTCGCTCTCGCAGTCTCTCTCGCTGTCTCCCTCGCTGTCTCCCTCGCTGTCTCCCTCGCTGTCTCCCTCGCTGCCTCCCTCGCTGTCTCCCTAGCAGTCGCTCTCGCAGTCTCTCTCGCTGTCTTCCTCGCAGTCTCTCTCGCAGTCTCTCTCGCAGTCTCTCTCGCAGTCTCTCTCGCAGTCTCTCTCGCAGTCTCTCTCGCAGTCTCTCTCGCAGTCTTCCTCGCAGTTTCTCTCGCAGTTTCTCTCGCTGTCTCCCTCGCTGCCTCCCACGCTGTCTCCCTCGCTGTCTCACGCGATCTCTCTCGCATTCTCTCTCGCTGTCTCCCTCGCAGTCTCTCTCGAAGTCGCTCTCGCTTTCTCCCTCGCTGTCTCTCTCGCAGTCCTTCTCGCAGTCCTTCTCGCAGTCCTTCTCGCAGTCCTTCTCGCAGTCCTTCTCGCAGTCTCTCTCGCAGTCTCTCTCGCTGTCTCCAGCGCTGTCTCCCTCGCTGTCTCCCTCGCTGTCTCCCTCGCTGTCTCTCTCGCTGTCTCCCTCGCTGTCTCCCTCGCTGTCTCCCTCGCTGTCTCCCACGCTGTCTCTCTCGCTGTCTCTCTCGCTGTCTCCATGGCTTTCTCCCTCGCTGTCTCTCTCGCTGTCTCTCTCGCTGTCTCTCTCGCTGTCTCTCTCGCTGTCTCTCTCGCTGTCTCTCTCGCTGTCTCTCTCGCTGTCTCTCTCGCTGTCTCTCTCGCTGTCTCTCTCGCTGTCTCTCTTGCAGTCTCCCTCGCTGTATCTCTCACTCTCTCCCTCGCTCTCTCCCTCGCTGTCTCACGCGCTCTCTCTCTGTCTCTCTCGCTGTCTCTCTCGCTGTCTCCCTCGCTGTGTCCCTCGCTGTGTCCCTCGCTGTGTCCCTCGCTGTGTCCCTCGCTGTCTCTCTCGCAGTCTCCCTCGCTGTCTCCCTCGCTGTCTCCCTCGCTGTCTCCCTCGCTGTCTCCCTCGCTGTCTCCCTCGCTGTCTCCCTCGCTGTCTCCCTCGCTGTCTCCCTCGCAGTCTCCCTCGCTGTCTCCCTCGCTGTCTCCCTCGCTGTCTCCCTCGCTGTCTCCCTCGTCGTCTCCCTCGCCGTCTCCCTTGCAGTCACACTCTCTGTATCCCCGGCTGTCTCTCTCGCTATCTCCATAGCAGTCTCTCTCACTGTCTCCCCCGCTGTCTCCCCCGCTGCCGCTGTCTCTGTCCCTGTCGCTGTCTCTGTCGCTGTCTCTGTCGCTGTCTCTGTCGCTGTCTCTGTCGCTGTCTCTGTCGCTGTCTCTGTCGCTGTCTCTGTCTCTGTCGCTGTCTCTGTCGCTGTCTCTGTCGCTGTCTCTGTCGCTGTCTCTGTCGCTGTCTCCCTCGCTGTCTCCCTCGCCGTCTCCCTCGCCGTCTCCCTGGCCGTCTCCCTGGCCGTCTCCCTGGCCGTCTCCCTGGCCGTCTCCCTGGCCGTCTCCCTGGCCGTCTCCCTGGCCGTCTCCCTGGCCGTCTCCCTGGCCGTCTCCCTGGCCGTCTCCCTGGCCGTCTCCCTGGCCGTCTCCCTGGCCGTCTCCCTGGCCGTCTCCCTGGCCGTTTCACTGGCCGTCTCCCTCGCAGTCTCTCTCGCAGTCTCTCTCGCTGTCTCTCTCAATGTACTCTCGCTGTCTCCCTCGCTGTCTCACTCGCTCTATCCCTCGCTGTATCTCTCGCAGTCTCTCTCACAGTCTCTCTCGCTGTCTCCCTCGCAGTCTCTCTCGCTCTCTCCCTCACCGTCTCTCTCGCCGTCTCTCTCGCCGTCTCTCTCGCCGTCTCTCTCTCCATCTCTCTCGCCATCTCTCTCGCAGTCTCCCTCGCTGTCTCCCTCGCAGTCTCCCTCGCAGTCTCCCTCGCAGTCTCCCTCGCTGTCTCCCTCGCAGTCTCCCTCGCAGTCTCCCTCGCAGTCTCCCTCGCAGTCTCCCTCGCAGTCTCTCTCGCAGTGTTTCTCGCAGTGTTTCTCGCAGTCTCTCTCGCAGTCTCCCTCGCTGTCTCCCTCGCAGTCTCTCTCGCAGTCTCTCTCGCAGTCTCTCTCGCAGTCTCTCTCGCAGTCTCCCTCGCTGTCTCCCTCGCAGTCTCCCTCGCAGTCTCTCTCGCAGTCTCTCTCGCAGTCTCTCTCGCAGTCTCTCTCGCAGTCTCTCTCGCTGTCTCTCTCGCTGTCTCTCTCGCTGTCTCCCACGCTGTCTCTCTCGCAGTCTCTCTCGCAGTCTCTCTCGCAGTCTCTCTCGCAGTCTCCCTCGCTGTCTCCCTCGCTTTCTCCCTCGCTGTCTCCCTCGCTGTCTCCCTCGCTTTCTCCCTCGCTGTCTCTCTCGCTGTCTCCCTCGCAGTCTCTCTTGCAGTCTCCCTTGCAGTCTCTCTCGCTGTCTCCCTCGCTGTCTCTCTCGCTGTCTCCCTCGCTGTCTCACGCGCTCTCTCTCGCAGTCTCTCTCGCTGTCTCTCTCGCTGTGTCCCTCGCTGTGTCCCTCGCTGTGTCCCTCGCAGTCTCCCTCGCTGTGTCCCTCGCAGTCTCCCTCGCTGTGTCCCTCGCAGTCTCCCTCGCAGTCTCCCTCGCTGTCTCCCTCGCTGTCTCCCTCGCCGTCTCCCTCGCCGTCTCCCTTGCAGTCACTCTCTCTGTATCCCCGGCTGTGTCTCTCGCTATCTCCATAGCAGTCTCTCTCACTGTCTCTGTCGCTGTCTCTGTCGCTGTCTCTGTCGCTGTCTCTGTCGCTGTCTCTGTCGCTGTCTCTGTCGCTGTCTCTGTCGCTGTCTCCCTTGCTGTCTCCCTTGCTGTCTCCCTTGCTGTCTCCCTTGCTGTCTCCCTCGCTGTCTCCCTCGTCGTCTCCCTCGTCGTCTCCCTGGCCGTCTCCCTGGCCGTCTCCCTGGCCGTCTCCCTGGCCGTCTCCCTGGCCGTCTCCCTGGCCGTCTCCCTCGCAGTCTCTCTCGCAGTCTCTCTCCCCGTCTCTCTCGCTGTCTCTCTCAATGTCCTCTCGCTGACTCCCTCGCTGTCTCACTCGCTCTATCCCTCGCTGTATCTCTCGCAGTCTCTCTCGCAGTCTCTCTCGCAGTCTCTCTCGCTGTCTCTCTCGCAGTCCTTCTCGCAGTCTCTCTCGCTGTCTCCAGCGCTGTCTCCAGCGCTGTCTCCCTCGCTGTCTCCCTCGCTGTCTCCCTCGCTGTCTCCCTCGCTGTCTCCCTCGCTGTCTCCCTCGCTGTCTCCCTCGCTGTCTCCCTCGCTGTCTCTCTCGCTGTCTCTCTCGCTGTCTCCATCGCTTTCTCCCTCGCTGTCTCTCTCGCTGTCTCTCTCGCTGTCTCTCTCGCTGGCTCTCTCGCTGTCTCAATCGCTTTCTCCCTCGCTGTCTCTCTCGCTGTCTCTCTCGCTGTCTCTCTCGCTGTCTCTCTCGCTGTCTCTCTCGCTGCCTCTCTCGCTGTCTCTCTCGCTGTCTCCCTTGCATATTCTCTTGCAGTCTCTCTTGCAGTCTCTCTCGCAGTCTCTCTCGCAGTCTCCCTCGCTGTCTCCCTCGCTGTCTCCCTCGCTGTCTCCCTCGCTGTCTCCCTCGCTGTGTCTCTCGCTCTCTCCCTCGCTGTCTCCCTCGCTGTCTCATGCGCTCTCTCTCGCAGTCTCTCTCGCTGTCTCCCTCACTGTGTCCCTCGCAGTCTCCCTCGCAGTCTCCCTCGCAGTCTCCCTCGCAGTCTCCCTCGCAGTCTCCCTCGCTGTCTCCCTCGCTGTCTCCCTCGCCGTCTCCCTCGCCGTCTCCCTCGCCGTCTCCCTCGCCGTCTCCCTCGCCGTCACTCTCTCTGTATCCCCGGCTGTCTCTCTCGCTATCTCCATAGCAGTCTCTCTCACTGTCTCCCTCGCTGTCTCCCTCGCTGTCTCCCTCGCTGTCTCCCTCGCTGTCTCTGTCGCTGTCGCTGTCGCTGTCGCTGTCTCTGTCGCTGTCTCTGTCTCTGTCGCTGTCTCTGTCGCTGTCACTGTCGCTGTCTCTGTCGCTGTCTCCCTCGCTGTCTCCCTCGTCGTCTCTCTCCCTGTCTCTCTCAATGTACTCTCGCAGTCTCTCTCGCTGTCTCACTCGCTCTATCCCTCGCTGTATCTCTCGCAGTCTCTTTCGCAGTCTCTTTCGCAGTCTCTCTCACTGTCTCTCTCGCTGTCTACCTCGCAGTCTCTCTCGCTCTCTCCCTCGCTGTCTCTCTCGCAGTCTCTCTCGCCGTCTCTCTCGCCATCTCTCTCGCAGTCTCCCTCGCTGTCTCCCTCGCTGTCTCCCTCGCAGTCTCTCTCGCAGTCTCCCTCGCTGTCTCCCTCACAGTCTCTCTCGCTGTCTCTCTCAATGTACTCTCGCAGTCTCTCTCGCTGTCTCACTCGCTCTATCCCTCGCTGTATCTCTCGCAGTCTCTCTCGCAGTCTCTCTCGCAGTCTCTCTCGCTGTCTCTCTCGCTGTCTACCTCGCAGTCTCTCTCGCTCTCTCCCTCACTGTCTCTCTCGCAGTCTCTCTCGCCATCTCTCTCGCAGTTTCTCTCGCTGTCTCCCTCGCTGTCTCCCTCGCTGCCTCCCTCGCTGCCTCCCTCGCTGCCTCCCTCGCTGCCTCCCTCGCTGTCTCCCAAGCAGTCGCTCTCGCAGTCGCTCTCGCAGTCTCTCTCGCTGTCTCCCTCGCTGTCTCCCTCACTGCCTCCCTCGCTGTCTCCCTAGCAGTCGCTCTCGCAGTCGCTCTCGCAGTCTCTCTCGCTGTCTTCCTCGCTGTGTCCCTCGCAGTCTCTCTCGCAGTCTCTCTCGCAGTCTCTCTCGCAGTCTCTCTCGCAGTCTCTCTCGCAGTCTCTCTCGCAGTCTCTCTCGCAGTCTCTCTCGCAGTCTTACTCGCAGTTTCTCTCGCTGTCTCCCTCGCTGCCTCCCACGCTGTCTCCCTCGCTGTCTCACGCGATCTCTCTCGCATTCTCTCTCGTTGTCTCCCTTGCAGTCTCTCTCGCTGTGTCCCTCGCAGTCTCTCTCGCAGTCTCTATTGCTGTCTCTGTCGCTGTCTCCCTCGCTGTCTCCCTCACTGCCTCTCTCGAAGTCTCTCTCGAAGTCTCTCTCGCTGTCTACCTCGCTGTCTCCCTCGCTCTCTCTCTCGCTCTCTCTCTCGCTCTCTCTCTCGCCGTCTCCCTCGCCGTCTTAATCGCTGTCTCCCTCGCATTCTCTCTCGCAGTGTCTCTCGAAGTCGCTCTCGCTTTCTCCCTCGCTGTCTCTCTCGCAGTCCTTCTCGCAGTCCTTCTCGCAGTCCTTCTCGCAGTCCTTCTCGCAGTCTCTCTCGCTGTCTCCAGCGCTGTCTCCCTCGCTGTCTCCCTCGCTGTCTCCCTCGCTGTCTCCCTCGCTGTCTCCCTCGCTGTCTCCCTCGCTGTCTCCCTCGCTGTCTCCCTCGCTGTCTCCCTCGCTGTCTCCCTCGCTGTCTCCCATGCAGTCTCTCTCGCTGTCTCTCTCGCTGTCTCCATGGCTTTCTCCCTCGCTGTCTCTCTCGCTGTCTCTCTCGCTGTCTCCCATGCAGTCTCTCTCGCTGTCTCTCTCGCTGTCTCCATGGCTTTCTCCCTCGCTGTCTCCCTCGCTGTCTCTCTCGCTGTCTCTCTCGCTGTCTCTCTCGCTGTCTCTCTCGCTGTCTCTCTCGCTGTCTCTCTCGCTGTCTCTCTCGCTGTCTCCCTTGCAGTCTCCCTTGCAGTCTCTCTTGCAGTCTCTCTCGCTGTCTCTCTCGCTGTCTCCCTCACTGTGTCTCTCGCTCTCTCCCTCGCTGTCTCCCTCGCTGTCTCATGCGCTCTCTCTCGCAGTCTCTCTCGCTGTCTCCCTCGCTGTGTCGCTCGCTGTGTCCCTCGCTGTGTCCCTCGCTGTGTCCCTCGCTGTGTCCCTCGCTGTGTCCCTCGCTGTGTCCCTCGCTGTCTCACTCGCAGTCTCCCTCGCTGTCTCCCTCGCTGTCTCCCTCGCTGTCTCCCTCGCAGTCTCCCTCGCTGTCTCCCTCGCTGTCTCCTTCGCTGTCTCCCTCGCTGTCTCCCTCGCCGTCTCCCTCGCCGTCTCCCTTGCAGTCACTCTCTCTGTATCCCCGGCTGTCTCTCTCGCTATCTCCATAGCAGTCTCTCTCACTGTCTCCCTCGCTGTCTCTGTCTCTGTCGCTGTCTCTGTCGCTGTCTCTGTCGCTGTCTCTGTCGCTGTCTCCCTCGCTGTCTCCATCGCTGTCTCCCTGGCCGTCTCCCTGGCCGTCTCCCTGGCCGTCTCCCTGGCCGTCTCCCTGGCCGTCTCCCTGGCCGTCTCCCTGGCCGTCTCCCTGGCCGTCTCCCTGGCCGTCTCCCTGGCCCTCTCCCTGGCCCTCTCCCTGGCCCTCTCCCTGGCCCTCTCCCTGGCCGTCTCCCTCGCAGTCTCTCTCGCAGTCTCTCTCGCTGTCTCTCTCAATGTACTCTCGCTGTCTCCCTCGCTGTCTCACTCGCTCTATCCCTCGCTGTATCTCTCGCAGTCTCTCTCACAGTCTCTCTCACAGTCTCTCTCGCTGTCTCCCTCGCAGTCTCTCTCGAAGTCGCTCTCGCTTTCTCCCTCGCTGTCTCTCTCGCAGTCCTTCTCGCAGTCTCTCTCGCTGTCTCCAGCGCTGTCTACCTCGCTGTCTCCCTCGCTGTCTCCCTCGCTGTCTCCCTCGCTGTCTCCCTCGCTGTCTCCCTCGCTGTCTCCCTCGCTGTCTCCCTCGCTGTCTCCCTCGCTGTCTCCCTCGCTGTCTCCCTCGCTGGCTCTCTCGCTGTCTCAATCGCTTTCTCCCTCGCTGTCTCTCTCGCTGTCTCTCTCGCTGTCTCTCTCGCTGTCTCTCTCGCAGTCTCCCTCGCTGTCTCCCTCGCTGTCTCCCTCGCTGTGTCTCTCGCTCTCTCCCTCGCTGTCTCCCTCGCTGTCTCATGCGCTCTCTCTCGCAGTCTCTCTCGCTGTCTCCCTCACTGTGTCCCTCGCAGTCTCCCTCGCAGTCTCCCTCACAGTCTCCCTCGCTGTCTCCCTCGCTGTCTCCCTCGCCGTCGCCCTCGCCGTCGCCCTCGCCGTCTCCCTCGCCGTCTCCCTCGCCGTCTCCCTCGCCGTCTCCCTCGCCGTCTCCCTCGCCGTCTCCCTTGCAGTCACTCTCTCTGTATCCCCGGCTGTCTCTCTCGCTATCTCCATAGCAGTCTCTCTCACTGTCTCCCTCGCTCTCACTGTCGCTGTCTCTGTCGCTGTCTCTGTCGCTGTCTCTGTCGCTGTCTCTGTCGCTGTCTCTGTCGCTGTCTCTGTCGCTGTCTCTGTCGCTGTCTCCCTCGCTGTCTCCCTCGTCGTCTCTCTCGCTGTCTCTCTCAATGTACTCTCGCTGTCTCTCTCGCTGTCTCACTCGCTCTATCCCTCGCTGTATCTCTCGCAGTCTCTCTCGCAGTCTCTCTCACAGTCTCTCTCGCTGTCTACCTCGCAGTCTCTCTCGCTCTCTCCCTCACTGTCTCTCTCGCAGTCTCTCTCGCCGTCTCTCTCGCCATCTCTCTCGCAGTCTCCCTCGCTGTCTCCCTCACAGTCTCTCTCGCTGTCTCCCTTGCAGTCTCCCACACAGTCTCTCACGCTTGTGCCCTCGCTTTCTCCCTCGCAGTCTCTCTCGCAGTCTCTCTCGCAGTCTCTCTCGCAGTCTCTCTCGCTGTCCCTCTCGCTGTCCCTCTCGCAGTCTCTCTCGCTGTCCCTCTCGCAGTCTCTCTCGCTGTCTCTCTCGCTGTCCCTCTCGCAGTCTCTCTCGCTGTCTCCCTCGCAGTCTCTCTCGCAGTCTCCTTTGCAGTCTCTCTCGCTGTCTCTCTCGCTGTCTCTCTCGCTGTCTCTCTCGCTGTCTCTCTCGCTGCCTCTCTCGCAGTCTCTCTCGCAGTCTCTCTCGCAGTCTCTCTCGCAGTCTCTCTCGCAGTCTCTCTCGCAGTCTCCCTCGCAGTCTCACTCGCAGTCTCCCTCGCTGTCTCCCTCGCTCTCTCCCTCGCAGTCTCCCTCGCCGTCTCCCTCGCCATCTCTCTCGCAGTCTCTCTCGCTGTCTTCCTCGCAGTTTCTCTCGCTGTCTCCCTCGCTGTCTCCCTCGCTGCCTCCCTCGCTGCCTCCCTCGCTGCCTCCCTAGCAGTCGCTCTCGCAGTCGCTCTCGCAGTCTCTCTCGCTGTCTCCCTCGCTGTCTCCCTCGCTGTCTCCCTCGCTGTCTCCCTCGCTGTCTCCCTCGCTGTCTCCCTCGCTGCCTCCCTCGCTGTCTCCCTAGCAGTCGCTCTCGCAGTCTCTCTCGCAGTCTCTCTCGCTGTCTTCCTCGCAGTCTCTCTCGCAGTCTCTCTCGCAGTCTCTCTCGCAGTCTCTCTCGCAGTCTTCCTCGCAGTTTCTCTCGCAGTTTCTCTCGCTGTCTCCCTCGCTGCCTCCCACGCTGTCTCCCTCGCTGTCTCACGCGATCTCTCTCGCATTCTCTCTCGCTGTCTCCCTCGCAGTCTCTCTCGAAGTCGCTCTCGCTTTCTCCCTCGCTGTCTCTCTCGCAGTCCTTCTCGCAGTCCTTCTCGCAGTCCTTCTCGCAGTCCTTCTCGCAGTCCTTCTCGCAGTCCTTCTCGCAGTCTCTCTCGCTGTCTCCAGCGCTGTCTCCCTCGCTGTCTCCCTCGCTGTCTCCCTCGCTGTCTCCCTCGCTGTCTCCCTCGCTGTCTCCCACGCTGTCTCTCTCGCTGTCTCTCTCGCTGTCTCCATGGCTTTCTCCCTCGCTGTCTCTCTCGCTGTCTCTCTCGCTGTCTCTCTCGCTGTCTCTCTCGCTGTCTCTCTCGCTGTCTCTCTCGCTGTCTCTCTCGCTGTCTCTCTCGCTGTCTCTCTCGCTGTCTCTCTCGCTGTCTCTCTCGCTGTCTCTCTTGCAGTCTCCCTCGCTGTATCTCTCACTCTCTCCCTCGCTCTCTCCCTCGCTGTCTCACGCGCTCTCTCTCTGTCTCTCTCTCTGTCTCTCTCTCTGTCTCTCTCGCTGTCTCTCTCGCTGTCTCCCTCGCTGTGTCCCTCGCTGTGTCCCTCGCTGTGTCCCTCGCTGTGTCCCTCGCTGTGTCCCTCGCTGTCTCTCTCGCAGTCTCCCTCGCTGTCTCCCTCGCTGTCTCCCTCGCTGTCTCCCTCGCAGTCTCTCTCGCTGTCTCCCTCGCTGTCTCCCTCGCTGTCTCCCTCGCTGTCTCCCTCGTCGTCTCCCTCGCCGTCTCCCTTGCAGTCACACTCTCTGTATCCCCGGCTGTCTCTCTCGCTATCTCCATAGCAGTCTCTCTCACTGTCTCCCCCGCTGTCTCTGTCTCTGTCGCTGTCTCTGTCGCTGTCTCTGTCGCTGTCTCTGTCGCTGTCTCTGTCGCTGTCTCTGTCTCTGTCGCTGTCTCTGTCGCTGTCTCTGTCGCTGTCTCTGTCGCTGTCTCCCTCGCCGTCTCCCTGGCCGTCTCCCTGGCCGTCTCCCTGGCCGTCTCCCTGGCCGTCTCCCTGGCCGTCTCCCTGGCCGTCTCCCTGGCCGTCTCCCTGGCCGTCTCCCTGGCCGTCTCCCTGGCCGTCTCCCTGGCCGTCTCCCTGGCCGTCTCCCTGGCCGTCTCCCTGGCCGTTTCACTGGCCGTCTCCCTCGCAGTCTCTCTCGCAGTCTCTCTCGCTGTCTCTCTCAATGTACTCTCGCTGTCTCCCTCGCTGTCTCACTCGCTCTATCCCTCGCTGTATCTCTCGCAGTCTCTCTCACAGTCTCTCTCGCTGTCTCTCTCGCTGTCTCCCTCGCAGTCTCTCTCGCTCTCTCCCTCACCGTCTCTCTCGCCGTCTCTCTCGCCGTCTCTCTCGCCGTCTCTCTCTCCATCTCTCTCGCCATCTCTCTCGCAGTCTCCCTCGCAGTCTCCCTCGCAGTCTCCCTCGCAGTCTCCCTCGCTGTCTCCCTCGCAGTCTCCCTCGCAGTCTCCCTCGCAGTCTCCCTCGCAGTCTCTCTCGCAGTGTTTCTCGCAGTGTTTCTCGCAGTCTCTCTCGCAGTCTCCCTCGCTGTCTCCCTCGCAGTCTCTCTCGCAGTCTCTCTCGCAGTCTCTCTCGCAGTCTCTCTCGCAGTCTCTCTCGCAGTCTCTCTCGCAGTCTCTCTCGCAGTCTCCCTCGCTGTCTCCCTCGCAGTCTCCCTCGCAGTCTCTCTCGCAGTCTCTCTCGCAGTCTCTCTCGCAGTCTCTCTCGCTGTCTCTCTCGCTGTCTCTCTCGCTGTCTCCCACGCTGTCTCTCTCGCAGTCTCTCTCGCAGTCTCTCTCGCAGTCTCTCTCGCAGTCTCTCTCGCTGTCTCCCTCGCTTTCTCCCTCGCTGTCTCTCTCGCTGTCTCTCTCGCTGTCTCCCTCGCAGTCTCTCTCGCAGTCTCCCTTGCAGTCTCTCTCGCTGTCTCCCTCGCTGTCTCTCTCGCTGTCTCCCTCGCTGTCTCACGCGCTCTCTCTCGCAGTCTCTCTCGCTGTCTCTCTCGCTGTGTCCCTCGCTGTGTCCCTCGCAGTCTCCCTCGCTGTGTCCCTCGCAGTCTCCCTCGCTGTGTCCCTCGCAGTCTCCCTCGCTGTCTCCCTCGCCGTCTCCCTCGCCGTCTCCCTTGCAGTCACTCTCTCTGTATCCCCGGCTGTGTCTCTCGCTATCTCCATAGCAGTCTCTCTCACTGTCTCTGTCGCTGTCTCTGTCGCTGTCTCTGTCGCTGTCGCTGTCTCTGTCGCTGTCTCTGTCGCTGTCTCCCTTGCTGTCTCCCTTGCTGTCTCCCTTGCTGTCTCCCTCGCTGTCTCCCTCGTCGTCTCCCTCGTCGTCTCCCTCGTCGTCTCCCTGGCCGTCTCCCTGGCCGTCTCCCTGGCCGTCTCCCTGGCCGTCTCCCTGGCCGTCTCCCTGGCCGTCTCCCTGGCCGTCTCCCTGGCCGTCTCCCTCGCAGTCTCTCTCGCAGTCTCTCTCCCCGTCTCTCTCGCTGTCTCTCTCAATGTCCTCTCGCTGTCTCCCTCGCTGTCTCACTCGCTCTATCCCTCGCTGTATCTCTCGCAGTCTCTCTCGCAGTCTCTCTCGCAGTCTCTCTCGCAGTCTCTCTCGCAGTCTCTCTCGCAGTCTCTCTCGCAGTCTCTCTCGCTGTCTCTCTTGCAGTCTCCCTCGCAGTCTCCCTCGCAGTCTCTCTCGCAGTCACTCTCGCAGTCTCTCTCGCAGTCTCCCTCGCAGTCTCCCTCGCAGTCTCCCTCGCAGTCTCTCTCGCTGTCTCTCTCGCTGTCTCCCTCGCAGTCTCTCTCGAAGTCGCTCTCGCTTTCTCCCTCGCTGTCTCTCTCGCTGTCTCTCTCGCAGTCCTTCTCGCAGTCTCTCTCGCTGTCTCCAGCGCTGTCTCCCTCGCTGTCTCCCTCGCTGTCTCCCTCGCTGTCTCCCTCGCTGTCTCCCTCGCTGTCTCCCTCGCTGTCTCCCTCGCTGTCTCCCTCGCTGTCTCCCTCGCTGTCTCTCTCGCTGTCTCTCTCGCTGTCTCTCTCGCTGTCTCCATCGCTTTCTCCCTCGCTGTCTCTCTCGCTGTCTCTCTCGCTGTCTCTCTCGCTGGCTCTCTCGCTGTCTCAATCGCTTTCTCCCTCGCTGTCTCTCTCGCTGTCTCTCTCGCTGTCTCTCTCGCTGTCTCTCTCGCTGCCTCTCTCGCTGTCTCTCTCGCTGTCTCCCTTGCATATTCTCTTGCAGTCTCTCTTGCAGTCTCTCTCGCAGTCTCTCTCGCAGTCTCCCTCGCTGTCTCCCTCGCTGTCTCCCTCGCTGTCTCCCTCGCTGTGTCTCTCGCTCTCTCCCTCGCTGTCTCCCTCGCTGTCTCATGCGCTCTCTCTCGCAGTCTCTCTCGCTGTCTCCCTCACTGTGTCCCTCGCAGTCTCCCTCGCAGTCTCCCTCGCAGTCTCCCTCGCAGTCTCCCTCGCAGTCTCCCTCGCAGTCTCCCTCGCTGTCTCCCTCGCTGTCTCCCTCGCTGTCTCCCTCGCCGTCTCCCTCGCCGTCTCCCTCGCCGTCTCCCTCGCCGTCTCCCTCGCCGTCTCCCTCGCCGTCTCCCTCGCCGTCTCCCTCGCCGTCACTCTCTCTGTATCCCCGGCTGTCTCTCTCGCTATCTCCATAGCAGTCTCTCTCACTGTCTCCCTCGCTGTCTCCCTCGCTGTCTCTGTCGCTGTCTCTGTCGCTGTCTCTGTCGCTGTCTCTGTCGCTGTCTCTGTCGCTGTCACTGTCGCTGTCTCTGTCGCTGTCTCCCTCGTCGTCTCTCTCGCTGTCTCTCTCAATGTACTCTCGCAGTCTCTCTCGCTGTCTCACTCGCTCTATCCCTCGCTGTATCTCTCGCAGTCTCTTTCGCAGTCTCTTTCGCAGTCTCTCTCACTGTCTCTCTCGCTGTCTACCTCGCAGTCTCTCTCGCTCTCTGCCTCGCTGTCTCTCTCGCAGTCTCTCTCGCCGTCTCTCTCGCCATCTCTCTCGCAGTCTCCCTCGCTGTCTCCCTCGCTGTCTCCCTCGCAGTCTCTCTCGCAGTCTCCCTCGCTGTCTCCCTCACAGTCTCTCTCGCTGTCTCTCTCAATGTACTCTCGCAGTCTCTCTCGCTGTCTCACTCGCTCTATCCCTCGCTGTATCTCTCGCAGTCTCTCTCGCAGTCTCTCTCGCAGTCTCTCTCGCTGTCTCTCTCGCTGTCTACCTCGCAGTCTCTCTCGCTCTCTCCCTCACTGTCTCTCTCGCAGTCTCTCTCGCCATCTCTCTCGCAGTTTCTCTCGCTGTCTCCCTCGCTGTCTCCCTCGCTGTCTCCCTCGCTGCCTCCCTCGCTGCCTCCCTCGCTGCCTCCCTCGCTGCCTCCCTCGCTGTCTCCCAAGCAGTCGCTCTCGCAGTCGCTCTCGCAGTCTCTCTCGCTGTCTCCCTCGCTGTCTCCCTCACTGCCTCCCTCGCTGTCTCCCTAGCAGTCGCTCTCGCAGTCGCTCTCGCAGTCTCTCTCGCTGTCTTCCTCGCTGTGTCCCTCGCAGTCTCTCTCGCAGTCTCTCTCGCAGTCTCTCTCGCAGTCTCTCTCGCAGTCTCTCTCGCAGTCTCTCTCGCAGTCTCTCTCGCAGTCTTACTCGCAGTTTCTCTCGCTGTCTCCCTCGCTGCCTCCCACGCTGTCTCCCTCGCTGTCTCACGCGATCTCTCTCGCATTCTCTCTCGTTGTCTCCCTTGCAGTCTCTCTCGCTGTGTCCCTCGCAGTCTCTCTCGCAGTCTCTATTGCTGTCTCTGTCGCTGTCTCCCTCGCTGTCTCCCTCACTGCCTCTCTCGAAGTCTCTCTCGCTGTCTACCTCGCTGTCTCCCTCGCTCTCTCTCTCGCTCTCTCTCTCGCCGTCTCCCTCGCCGTCTTAATCGCTGTCTCCCTCGCATTCTCTCTCGCAGTGTCTCTCGTTGTCTCCCTCGCAGTCTCCCTCGCAGTCTCTCTCGCTGTCTCCCTCGCAGTCTCTCTCGAAGTCGCTCTCGCTTTCTCCCTCGCTGTCTCTCTCGCAGTCCTTCTCGCAGTCCTTCTCGCAGTCCTTCTCGCAGTCCTTCTCGCAGTCTCTCTCGCTGTCTCCAGCGCTGTCTCCCTCGCTGTCTCCCTCGCTGTCTCCCTCGCTGTCTCCCTCGCTGTCTCCCTCGCTGTCTCCCTCGCTGTCTCCCTCGCTGTCTCCCTCGCTGTCTCCCATGCAGTCTCTCTCGCTGTCTCTCTCGCTGTCTCCATGGCTTTCTCCCTCGCTGTCTCGCTCGCTGTCTCTCTCGCTGTCTCCCATGCAGTCTCTCTCGCTGTCTCTCTCGCTGTCTCCATGGCTTTCTCCCTCGCTGTCTCCCTCGCTGTCTCTCTCGCTGTCTCTCTCGCTGTCTCTCTCGCTGTCTCTCTCGCTGTCTCTCTCGCTGTCTCTCTCGCTGTCTCCCTTGCAGTCTCTCTTGCAGTCTCTCTCGCTGTCTCCCTCACTGTGTCTCTCGCTCTCTCCCTCGCTGTCTCATGCGCTCTCTCTCGCAGTCTCTCTCGCTGTCTCCCTCGCTGTGTCCCTCGCTGTGTCCCTCGCTGTGTCCCTCGCTGTGTCCCTCGCTGTGTCCCTCGCTGTGTCCCTCGCTGTCTCACTCGCAGTCTCCCTCGCAGTCTCCCTCGCAGTCTCCCTCGCTGTCTCCCTCGCTGTCTCCCTCGCTGTCTCCCTCGCTGTCTCCCTCGCAGTCTCCCTCGCTGTCTCCCTCGCTGTCTCCCTCGCTGTCTCCCTCGCTGTCTCCCTCGCTGTCTCCCTCGCCGTCTCCCTCGCCGTCTCCCTTGCAGTCACTCTCTCTGTATCCCCGGCTGTCTCTCTCGCTATCTCCATAGCAGTCTCTCTCACTGTCTCCCTCGCTGTCTCTGTCTCTGTCGCTGTCTCTGTCGCTGTCTCTGTCGCTGTCTCTGTCGCTGTCTCTGTCGCTGTCTCCCTCGCTGTCTCCCTGGCCGTCTCCCTGGCCGTCTCCCTGGCCGTCTCCCTGGCCGTCTCCCTGGCCGTCTCCCTGGCCGTCTCCCTGGCCGTCTCCCTGGCCGTCTCCCTGGCCGTCTCCCTGGCCGTCTCCCTGGCCGTCTCCCTGGCCGTCTCCCTGGCCGTCTCCCTGGCCGTCTCCCTCGCAGTCTCTCTCGCAGTCTCTCTCGCTGTCTCTCTCAATGTACTCTCGCTGTCTCCCTCGCTGTCTCACTCGCTCTATCCCTCGCTGTATCTCTCGCAGTCTCTCTCACAGTCTCTCTCACAGTCTCTCTCGCTGTCTCCCTCGCAGTCTCTCTCGAAGTCGCTCTCGCTTTCTCCCTCGCTGTCTCTCTCGCAGTCCTTCTCGCAGTCTCTCTCGCTGTCTCCAGCGCTGTCTCCCTCGCTGTCTCCCTCGCTGTCTCCCTCGCTGTCTCCCTCGCTGTCTCCCTCGCTGTCTCCCTCGCTGTCTCCCTCGCTGTCTCCCTCGCTGTCTCCCTCGCTGGCTCTCTCGCTGTCTCAATCGCTTTCTCCCTCGCTGTCTCCC
The DNA here is from genome assembly GCF_036365525.1 of Heterodontus francisci. Lineage (NCBI taxonomy): Eukaryota > Metazoa > Chordata > Chondrichthyes > Heterodontiformes > Heterodontidae > Heterodontus > Heterodontus francisci. The sequence goes on from NW_027141323.1 coordinate 333,306, forward strand.
TCGCTGTCTCTCTCGCTGTCTCTCTCGCAGTCTCCCTCGCTGTCTCCCTCGCTGTCTCCCTCGCTGTGTCTCTCGCTCTCTCCCTCGCTGTCTCCCTCGCTGTCTCATGCGCTCTCTCTCGCAGTCTCTCTCGCTGTCTCCCTCACTGTGTCCCTCGCAGTCTCCCTCGCAGTCTCCCTCACAGTCTCCCTCGCTGTCTCCCTCGCTGTCTCCCTCGCCGTCGCCCTCGCCGTCGCCCTCGCCGTCGCCCTCGCCGTCGCCCTCGCCGTCTCCCTCGCCGTCTCCCTCGCCGTCTCCCTCGCCGTCTCCCTCGCCGTCTCCCTTGCAGTCACTCTCTCTGTATCCCCGGCTGTCTCTCTCGCTATCTCCATAGCAGTCTCTCTCACTGTCTCCCTCGCTCTCACTGTCGCTGTCTCTGTCGCTGTCTCTGTCGCTGTCTCTGTCGCTGTCTCTGTCGCTGTCTCTGTCGCTGTCTCTGTCGCTGTCTCTGTCGCTGTCTCCCTCGCTGTCTCCCTCGTCGTCTCTCTCGCTGTCTCTCTCAATGTACTCTCGCTGTCTCTCTCGCTGTCTCACTCGCTCTATCCCTCGCTGTATCTCTCGCAGTCTCTCTCGCAGTCTCTCTCACAGTCTCTCTCGCTGTCTACCTCGCAGTCTCTCTCGCTCTCTCCCTCACTGTCTCTCTCGCAGTCTCTCTCGCCGTCTCTCTCGCCATCTCTCTCGCAGTCTCCCTCGCTGTCTCCCTCACAGTCTCTCTCGCTGTCTCCCTTGCAGTCTCCCACACAGTCTCTCACGCTTGTGCCCTCGCTTTCTCCCTCGCAGTCTCTCTCGCAGTCTCTCTCGCAGTCTCTCTCGCAGTCTCTCTCGCTGTCCCTCTCGCTGTCCCTCTCGCAGTCTCTCTCGCTGTCTCTCTCGCAGTCTCCCTCGCTGTCTCTCTCGCTGTCCCTCTCGCAGTCTCTCTCGCTGTCTCCCTCGCAGTCTCTCTCGCAGTCTCCTTTGCAGTCTCTCTCGCTGTCTCTCTCGCTGTCTCTCTCGCTGTCTCTCTCGCTGCCTCTCTCGCAGTCTCTCTCGCAGTCTCTCTCGCAGTCTCTCTCGCAGTCTCTCTCGCAGTCTCTCTCGCAGTCTCCCTCGCAGTCTCCCTCGCAGTCTCCCTCGCAGTCTCCCTCGCAGTCTCCCTCGCTGTCTCCCTCGCTCTCTCCCTCGCAGTCTCCCTCGCCGTCTCCCTCGCCGTCTCCCTCGCCATCTCTCTCGCAGTCTCTCTCGCTGTCTTCCTCGCAGTTTCTCTCGCTGTCTCCCTCGCTGTCTCCCTCGCTGCCTCCCTCGCTGCCTCCCTCGCTGCCTCCCTAGCAGTCGCTCTCGCAGTCGCTCTCGCAGTCTCTCTCGCTGTCTCCCTCGCTGTCTCCCTCGCTGTCTCCCTCGCTGTCTCCCTCGCTGCCTCCCTCGCTGTCTCCCTAGCAGTCTCTCTCGCTGTCTTCCTCGCAGTCTCTCTCGCAGTCTCTCTCGCAGTCTCTCTCGCAGTCTCTCTCGCAGTCTCTCTCGCAGTCTCTCTCGCAGTCTTCCTCGCAGTTTCTCTCGCAGTTTCTCTCGCTGTCTCCCTCGCTGCCTCCCACGCTGTCTCCCACGCTGTCTCCCTCGCTGTCTCACGCGATCTCTCTCGCATTCTCTCTCGCTGTCTCCCTCGCAGTCTCTCTCGAAGTCGCTCTCGCTTTCTCCCTCGCTGTCTCTCTCGCAGTCCTTCTCGCAGTCCTTCTCGCAGTCCTTCTCGCAGTCCTTCTCGCAGTCCTTCTCGCAGTCTCTCTCGCTGTCTCCAGCGCTGTCTCCCTCGCTGTCTCCCTCGCTGTCTCCCTCGCTGTCTCCCTCGCTGTCTCCCTCGCTGTCTCCCACGCTGTCTCTCTCGCTGTCTCTCTCGCTGTCTCCATGGCTTTCTCCCTCGCTGTCTCTCTCGCTGTCTCTCTCGCTGTCTCTCTCGCTGTCTCTCTCGCTGTCTCTCTCGCTGTCTCTCTCGCTGTCTCTCTCGCTGTCTCTCTCGCTGTCTCTCTTGCAGTCTCTCTCGCTGTCTCCCTCGCTGTATCTCTCGCTCTCTCCCTCGCTGTCTCACGCGCTCTCTCTCTGTCTCTCTCGCTGTCTCTCTCGCTGTCTCCCTCGCTGTGTCCCTCGCTGTGTCCCTCGCTGTGTCCCTCGCTGTGTCCCTCGCTGTGTCCCTCGCTGTGTCCCTCGCTGTCTCTCTCGCTGTCTCCCTCGCTGTCTCCCTCGCTGTCTCCCTCGCTGTCTCCCTCGCTGTCTCCCTCGCTGTCTCCCTCGCAGTCTCTCTCGCTGTCTCCCTCGCTGTCTCCCTCGCTGTCTCCCTCGCTGTCTCCCTCGTCGTCTCCCTCGCCGTCTCCCTTGCAGTCACACTCTCTGTATCCCCGGCTGTCTCTCTCGCTATCTCCATAGCAGTCTCTCTCACTGTCTCCCCCGCTGTCTCTGTCTCTGTCTCTGTCTCTGTCTCTGTCTCTGTCTCTGTCTCTGTCTCTGTCTCTGTCTCTGTCTCTGTCTCTGTCGCTGTCTCTGTCGCTGTCTCTGTCGCTGTCTCTGTCTCTGTCTCTGTCTCTGTCTCTGTCTCTGTCGCTGTCTCTGTCGCTGTCTCTGTCGCTGTCTCTGTCTCTGTCGCTGTCTCTGTCTCTGTCGCTGTCTCTGTCGCTGTCTCTGTCGCTGTCTCTGTCGCTGTCTCCGTCGCTGTCTCCCTCGCTGTCTCCCTGGCCGTCTCCCTGGCCGTCTCCCTGGCCGTCTCCCTGGCCGTCTCCCTGGCCGTCTCCCTGGCCGTCTCCCTGGCCGTCTCCCTGGCCGTCTCCCTGGCCGTCTCCCTGGCCGTCTCCCTGGCCGTTTCACTGGCCGTCTCCCTCGCAGTCTCTCTCGCAGTCTCTCTCGCTGTCTCTCTCAATGTACTCTCGCTGTCTCCCTCGCTGTCTCACTCGCTCTATCCCTCGCTGTATCTCTCGCAGTCTCTCTCACAGTCTCTCTCGCTGTCTCTCTCGCTGTCTCCCTCGCAGTCTCTCTCGCTCTCTCCCTCACCGTCTCTCTCGCCGTCTCTCTCGCCGTCTCTCTCTCCATCTCTCTCGCCATCTCTCTCGCAGTCTCCCTCGCTGTCTCCCTCGCAGTCTCCCTCGCAGTCTCCCTCGCAGTCTCCCTCGCTGTCTCCCTCGCAGTCTCCCTCGCAGTCTCCCTCGCAGTCTCCCTCGCAGTCTCTCTCGCAGTGTTTCTCGCAGTGTTTCTCGCAGTCTCTCTCGCAGTCTCCCTCGCAGTCTCTCTCGCAGTCTCTCTCGCAGTCTCTCGCAGTCTCTCTCGCAGTCTCTCTCGCAGTCTCCCTCGCTGTCTCCCTCGCAGTCTCCCTCGCAGTCTCTCTCGCAGTCTCTCTCGCAGTCTCTCTCGCAGTCTCTCTCGCTGTCTCTCTCGCTGTCTCTCTCGCTGTCTCCCACGCTGTCTCTCTCGCAGTCTCTCTCGCAGTCTCTCTCGCAGTCTCTCTCGCTGTCTCCCTCGCTTTCTCCCTCGCTGTCTCTCTCGCTGTCTCTCTCGCTGTCTCCCTCGCAGTCTCTCTTGCAGTCTCCCTTGCAGTCTCTCTCGCTGTCTCCCTCGCTGTCTCTCTCGCTGTCTCCCTCGCTGTCTCACGCGCTCTCTCTCGCAGTCTCTCTCGCTGTCTCTCTCGCTGTGTCCCTCGCTGTGTCCCTCGCAGTCTCCCTCGCTGTGTCCCTCGCAGTCTCCCTCGCTGTGTCCCTCGCAGTCTCCCTCGCTGTCTCCCTCGCCGTCTCCCTCGCCGTCTCCCTTGCAGTCACTCTCTCTGTATCCCCGGCTGTGTCTCTCGCTATCTCCATAGCAGTCTCTCTCACTGTCTCTGTCGCTGTCTCTGTCGCTGTCTCTGTCGCTGTCTCCCTTGCTGTCTCCCTTGCTGTCTCCCTTGCTGTCTCCCTCGCTGTCTCCCTCGTCGTCTCCCTCGTCGTCTCCCTCGTCGTCTCCCTGGCCGTCTCCCTGGCCGTCTCCCTGGCCGTCTCCCTGGCCGTCTCCCTGGCCGTCTCCCTGGCCGTCTCCCTGGCCGTCTCCCTGGCCGTCTCCCTGGCCGTCTCCCTGGCCGTCTCCCTGGCCGTCTCCCTGGCCGTCTCCCTGGCCGTCTCCCTGGCCGTCTCCCTGGCCGTCTCCCTGGCCGTCTCCCTGGCCGTCTCCCTCGCAGTCTCCCTCGCAGTCTCTCTCGCAGTCTCTCTCCCCGTCTCTCTCGCTGTCTCTCTCAATGTCCTCTCGCTGTCTCCCTCGCTGTCTCACTCGCTCTATCCCTCGCTGTATCTCTCGCAGTCTCTCTCGCAGTCTCTCTCGCAGTCTCTCTCGCAGTCTCTCTCGCAGTCTCTCTCGCTGTCTCTCTCGCAGTCTCCCTCGCAGTCTCCCTCGCAGTCTCCCTCGCAGTCTCTCTCGCAGTCACTCTCGCAGTCTCTCTCGCAGTCTCCCTCGCAGTCTCCCTCGCAGTCTCCCTCGCAGTCTCTCTCGCTGTCTCCCTCGCAGTCTCTCTCGAAGTCGCTCTCGCTTTCTCCCTCGCTGTCTCTCTCGCTGTCTCTCTCGCAGTCCTTCTCGCTGTCTCCAGCGCTGTCTCCAGCGCTGTCTCCCTCGCTGTCTCCCTCGCTGTCTCCCTCGCTGTCTCCCTCGCTGTCTCCCTCGCTGTCTCCCTCGCTGTCTCCCTCGCTGTCTCCCTCGCTGTCTCTCTCGCTGTCTCTCTCGCTGTCTCTCTCGCTGTCTCCATCGCTTTCTCCCTCGCTGTCTCTCTCGCTGTCTCTCTCGCTGTCTCTCTCGCTGTCTCTCTCGCTGTCCCTCTCGCTGCCTCTCTCGCTGCCTCTCTCGCTGCCTCTCTCGCTGTCTCTCTCGCTGTCTCCCTTGCAGTCTCTCTTGCAGTCTCTCTCGCTGTCTCCCTCGCTGTCTCCATCACTGTGTCTCTTGCTCTCTCCCTCGCTGTCTCCCTCGCTGTCTCATGCGCTCTCTCTCGCATTCTCTCTCGCTGTCTCCCTCACTGTGTCCCTCGCTGTGTCCCTCGCTGTGTCCCTCGCTGTCTCTCTCGCAGTCTCCCTCGCTGTCTCCCTCGCCGTCTCCCTCGCCGTCTCCCTTGCAGTCACTCTCTCTGTATCCCCGGCTGTCTCTTTCGCTATCTCCATAGCAGTCTCTCTCACTGTCTACCTCGCTGTCTCTGTCGCTGTCTCTGTCACTGTCTCCCTCGCTGTCTCCCTCGCTGTCTGCCTCGCTGTCTCCCTCGCTGTCTCCCTCGCTGTCTCCCTCGCTGTCTCCCTCGCTGTCTCCCTCGCCGTCTCCCTCGCCGTCTCCCTCGCCGTCTCCCTCGCCGTCTCCCTCGCCGTCTCCCTCGCCGTCTCCCTCGCAGTCTCTCTCGCAGTCTCTCTCGCAGTCTCTCTCGCTGTCTCTCTCAATGTACTCTCGCTGTCTCCCTCGCTGTCTCACTCGCTCAATCCCTCGCTGTCTCTCTCGCAGTCTCTCTCGCAGTCTCTCTCGCTGTCTCTCTCGCTGTCTCCCTCGCAGTCTCTCTCGCTCTCTCCCTCACTGTCTCTCTCGCAGTCTCTCTCGCAGTCTCTCTCGCTGTCTCTCTCGCTGTCTCCCTCGCAGTCTCTCTCGCTCTCTCCCTCACTGTCTCTCTCGCAGTCTCCCTCGCTGTCTCCCTCGCTGTCTCCCTCGCAGTCTCCCTCGCTGTCTCCCTCGCAGTCTCTCTCGCAGTCTCTCTCGCAGTCTCTCTCGCAGTCTCTCTCGCAGTCTCTCTCGCAGTCTCTCTCGCTGTCCCTCTCGCAGTCTCTCTCGCTGTCTCTCTCGCAGTCTCTCTCGCTGTCTCTCTCGCAGTCTCCTTTGCATTCTCTCTCGCTGTCTCCCTCGCTTTGTCTCTCGCTGTCTCTCTCGCTGTCTCCCTCGCAGTCTCTCTCGCAGTCTCTCTCGCTGTCTCCCTCGCTTTGTCTCTCGCTGTCTCTCTCGCTTTCTCCCTCGCTGTCTCTCTCGCAGTCCTTCTCGCAGTCCTTCTCGCAGTCTCTCTCGCTGTCTCCAGCGCTGTCACCCTCACATTCTCTCTCGCCGTCTCTCTCGACGTCTCTCTCGCCGTCTCTCTCGCCGTCTCTCTCGCCGTCTCTCTCTCCGTCTCTCTCGCCGTCTCTCTCGCTGTCTCCATCGCTTTCTCCCTCACTGTCTCCCTTGCAGTCTCTCTTGCAGTCTCTCTCGCTGTCCCCCTCGCTGTGTCTCTCGCTCTCTCCCTCGCTGTCTCCCTCGCTGTCTCCCTCGCTGTCTCCCTCGCTGTCTCACGCGCTCTCTCTCGCAGTCTCTCTCGCTGTCTCTCTCGCTGTCTCCCTCGCTGTCTCCCTCGCTGTCTCCCTCGCTGTGTCCCTCGCTGTGTCCCTCGCTGTGTCCCTCGCGGTGTCCCTCGCGGTGTCCCTCGCTGTGTCCCTCGCGGTGTCCCTCGCTGTGTCCCTCGCTGTGTCCCTCGCTGTCTCCCTCGCTGTGTCCCTCGCTGTCTCCCTCGCTGTCTCCCTCGCTGTCTCCCTCGCTGCCTCCCTCGCTGCCTCCCTCGCTGCCTCCCTCGCTGCCTCCCTCGCTGCCTCCCTGGCCGTCTCCCTGGCCGTCTCCCTGGCCGTCTCCCTGGCCGTCTCCCTGGCCTTCTCCCTGGCTGTCTCCCTGGCCGTCTCCCTGGCCGTCTCCCTGGCCGTCTCCCTGGCCGTCTCCCTGGCCGTCTCCCTGGCCGTCTCCCTGGCCGTCTCCCTGGCCGTCTCCCTGGCCGTCTCCCTGGCCGTCTCCCTGGCCGTCTCTCTCGCTGTCTCCCTCGCAGTCTCTCTCGCTCTCTCCCTCGCTGTCTCTCTCGCCGTCTCTCTCGCCGTCTCTCTCGCCGTCTCTCTCTCCGTCTCTCTCTCCGTCTCTCTCGCCGTCTCTCTCGCCGTCTCTCTCTCCATCTCTCTCGCAGTCTCCTTTGCAGTCTCTCTCGCAGTCTCTCTCGCAGTCTCTCTCGCAGTCTCTCTCGCAGTCTCTCTCGCAGTCTCTCTCGCAGTCTCTCTCGCAGTCTCTCTCGCAGTCTCTCTCGCTGTCCCTCTCGCAGTCTCTCTCGCTCTCTCCCTCACTGTCTCTCTCGCCGTCTCTCTCTCCATCTCTCTCTCCATCTCTCTCGCAGTCTCCTTTGCAGTCTCTCTCGCAGTCTCTCTCGCAGTCTCTCTCGCAGTCTCTCTCGCAGTCTCTCTCGCAGTCTCTCTCGCTGTCCCTCTCGCAGTCTCTCTCGCAGTCTCCTTTGCATTCTCTCTCGCTGTCTCTCTCGCTGTCTCCCTCGCAGTCTCCCTCGCAGTCTCTCTCGCAGTCTCTCTCGCTGTCTCCCTCGCTTTCTCCCTCGCTTTCTCCCTCGCTGTCTCTCTCGCTGTCTCTCTCGCTGTCTCCCTCGCAGTCTCTCTCGCTGTCTCCCTGGCTGTCTCCCTGGCTGTCTCCCTGGCTGTCTCCCTCGCTGTCTCCCTCGCTGTCTCCCTCGCTGTCTCCCTCGCTGTCTCCCTCGCTGTCTCCCTCGCTGTCTCCCTCGCTGTGTCCCTCGCTCTCTCCCTCACTGTCTCCCTCGCCGTCTCTCTCGCAGTCTCTCTCGCTGTCTTCCTCGCAGTTTCTCTCGCTGTCTCCCTCGCTGTCACCCTCGCTGTCTCCCTAGCAGTCGCTCTCGCAGTCTCTCTCGCAGTCTCTCTCGCTGTCTCTCTCGCTGTCTCTCTCGCTGTCTCCCTCGCTGTCTCCCTCGCTGTCTCCCTCGCTGTCTCCCTCGCTGTCTCCCTCGCTGCCTCCCTCGCAGTCTCTCTCGAAGTCTCTCTCGAAGTCTCTCTCGATGTCTCCCTCGCTCTCTCCCTCGCTCTCTCCCTCGCTCTCTCTCACAGTGTCTCTCGCTGTATCCCTCGCTGTCTCTCTCGCAGTTTCTCTCGCTTTCTCCCTCACAGTCTCTCTCGCTGTCTCCCTCGCTGTATCCCTCGCTGTCTCTCTCGCTTTCTCCCTCACAGTCTCTCTCGCAGTCTCTCTCGCAGTCTCTCTCGCAGTCTCTCTCGCTGTCTCCCTCGCTGTCTCCCTCACAGTCTCTCTCGCTGTCTCCCTCGCAGTCTCTCTCACAGTCTCTCTCGCAGTCTCTCTCGCTGTCTCCCTCGCAGTCTCTATCGCTGTCTCCCTCGCAGTCTCCCATCGCAGTCTCTCTCGCAGTCTCTCTCGCTTTCTCTCTCGCTCTCTCCCTCGCAGACTCTCTCACTGTCTCCCTCGTTGTCTCCCTCGTTGTCTCCCTCGCTGTCTCTCTCAGTCTCTCTCGCTGTCTCCCTCGCAGTCTCCCTCGCAGTCTCCCTCGATGTCTCCCTCGATGTCTCCCTCGATGTCTCCCTCGCTGTCTCCCTCTCAGTCTCTCTCTCAGTCTCTCTCTCAGTCTCTCTCTCAGTCTCTCTCTCAGTCTCTCTCTCAGTCTCTATCGCATTCTCTCTCGCTGTCTCCCTCGCACTCTCTGGCTTTCTCTCTCGCTTTCTCTCTCGCAGTCCCTCTCACTGTCTCTCTCGCAGTCTCTCTCGCAGTCTCTGTCGCTGTCTCCCTCACAGTCTCCCTCACAGTCTCTCTCGCTGTCTCTCTCGCCGTCTCCCTCGCAGTCTCTCTCGCAGTCTCTCTCGCTGTCTCCCTCACAGTCTCCCTCACAGTCTCTCTCGCTGTCTCTCTCGCCGTCTCCCTCGCTGTCTCTCTCTCAGTCTCAGTCTCTCTCTCAGTCTCTATCGCATTCTCTCTCGCTGTCTCCCTCGCACTCTCTGGCTTTCTCTCTCGCTTTCTCTCTCGCAGTCCCTCTCACTGTCTCTCTCGCAGTCTCTCTCGCAGTCTCTCTCGCTGTCTCCCTCACAGTCTCCCTCACAGTCTCTCTCGCTCTCTCTCTCGCCGTCGCCCTCGCCGTCTCCCTCGCCGTCTCCCTCGCCGTCTCCCTCGCAGTCACTCTCGCAGTCTCTCTCGCTGTATCCCTCGCTGTCTCTCTCGCTATCTCCAAAGCAGTCTCTCTCGCAGTCTCCCTCACAGTCTCTCTCGCAGTCTCTCTCGCAGTCTCTCTCGCTATCTCCCTCGCTGTCTCTCTCGCTATCTCCAAAGCAGTCTCTCTCGCAGTCTCCCTCACAGTCTCTCTCGCAGTCTCCCTCACAGTCTCTCTCGCAGTCTCTCTCGCAGTCTCTCTCGCTATCTCCCTCGCTGTCTCTCTCACTGTCTCCCTCGCAGTCTCTCTCGCAGTCTCTCTCGCAGTCTCTCTCGCTTTCTCCCACGCAGTCTCTCTCGCAGTCTCTCTCGCAGTCTCTCTCGCAGTCTCTCTCGCAGTCTCTCTCGCAGTCTCTCTCGCAGTCTTCCTCGCAGTTTCTCTCGCTGTCTCCCTCGCTGTCTCCCTCGCTGTCTCGCTCGCTATCTCCCTCGCTATCTCCCTCGCTATCTCCCTCGCTGTCTCCCTCGCAGTCTCTCTCGTTGTCTCCCTCGCAGTCTCTCTCGCAGTCTCTCTCGCAGTCTCTCTCGCAGTCTCTCTCGCAGTCTCTCTCGCAGTCTCTCTCGCAGTCTCTCTCGCAGTCTCTCTCGCAGTCTCTCTCGCTGTCTCTCTCGCTGTCTCTCTCGCTGTCTCTCTCGCTGTCTCTCTCGCAGTCTCTCTCGCTGTCCCTCTCGCAGTCTCTCTCGCTGTCTCTCTCGCAGTCTCTCTCGCAGTCTCTCTCGCAGTCTCTCTCGCTGTCTCTCTCGCTGTCTCTCTCGCAGTCTCTCTCGCAGTCTCTCTCGCAGTCTCTCTCGCTGTCTCTCTCGCAGTCTCTCTCGCAGTCTCTCTCGCTGTCCCTCTCGCAGTCCCTCTCGCTGTCTCTCTCGCTGTCTCTCTCGCAGTCTCTCTCGCAGTCTCTCTCGCAGTCTCTCTCGCTGTCTCCCTCGCTTTCTCCCTCGCTGTCTCTCTCGCTGTCTCTCTCGCTGTCTCTCTCGCTGTCTCCCTCGCAGTCTCTCTCGCTGTCTCTCTCGCTATCTCCCTCGCTGTCTCTCTCGCTGTCTCTCTCACTGTCTCCCTCGCAGTCTCTCTCTCCATCTCTCTCGCTATCTCCCTCGCTGTCTCTCTCGCTGTCTCCCTCGCAGTCTCCCTCGCAGTCTCCCTCGCAGTCTCCCTCGCAGTCTCCCTCGCAGTCTCCCTCGCAGTCTCTCTCGCAGTCTCTCTCGCAGTCTCTCTCGCTTTCTCCCACGCAGTCTCTCTCGCAGTCTCTCTCGCAGTCTCTCTCGCAGTCTCTCTCGCAGTCTCTCTCGCAGTCTCTCTCGCAGTCTCTCTCGCAGTCTCTCTCGCAGTCTCTCTCGCAGTCTCTCTCGCAGTCTTCCTCGCAGTTTCTCTCGCTGTCTCCCTCGCTGTCTCCCTCGCTGTCTCCCTCGCTGTCTCCCTCGCTATCTCCCTCGCTGTCTCGCGCGATCTCTCTCGCATTCTCTCTCGTTGTCTCCCTCGCAGTCTCTCTCGCTGTGTCCCTCGCAGTCTCTCTCACAGTCTCTGTCGCTGCCTCTCTCGCTGTCGCTGTCGCTGTCTCTGTCGCTGTCTCCCTCGCTGTCTCCCTCGCTGTCTCCCTCGCTGCCTCCCTCGCTGCCTCTCTCGCAGTCTCTCTCGCAGTCTCTCTCGCAGTCTCTCTCGCAGTCTCTCTCGCAGTCTCTCTCGCTGTCTCTCTCGCTGTCTCCCTCGCTGTCTCCCTCGCTGTCTCCCTCGCTGTCTCCCTCGCTGTCTCCCTCGCTGTCTCCCTCGCTCACTCTCTCGCTCTCTCTATCGCTCTCTCTCTCGCCGTCTCAATCGCTGTCTCCCTCGCATTCTCTCTCGCAGTGTCTCTCGCTGTATCCCTCGCTGTCTCTCTCGCTATCTCCATAGCAGTCTCTCTCGCAGTTTCTCTCGCATTCTCTCTCGATGTCTCTCTCGATGTCTCTCTCGTTGTCTCCCTCGCTGTCTCCCTCTCAGTCTCCCTCTCAGTCTCCCTCTCAGTCTCCCTCTCAGTCTCCCTCTCAGTCTCTCTCTCAGTCTCTCTCTCAGTCTCTCTCGCTGTCTCCCTCGCTGTCTCCCTCGCACTCTCTGGCTTTCTCTCTCGCTTTCTCTCTCGCAGTCCCTCTCGCAGTCCCTCTCGCAGTCTCTCTCGCAGTCTCTCTCGCAGTCTCTCTCGCTGTCTCCCTCACAGTCTCTCTCGCAGTCTCTCTCGCTGTCTCCCTCACAGTCTCCCTCACAGTCTCTCTCGCTGTCTCTCTCGCCGTCTCCCTCGCAGTCTCTCTCGAAGTCTCTCTCGCCGTCGCCCTCGCCGTCTCCCTCGCAGTCACTCTCGCTGTCTCTCTCGCTGTATCCCTCGCTGTCTCTCTCGCTATCTCCATAGCAGTCTCTCTCGCAGTCTCCCTCACAGTCTCCCTCGCTGTCTCCCTCACAGTCTCTCTCGCAGTCTCTCTCGCTATCTCCCTCGCTATCTCCCTCGCTGTCTCTCTCGCTGTATCTCTCGCTGTCTCCCTTGCAGTCTCCCTCGCAGTCTCCCTCGCAGTCTCTCTCGCTTTCTCCCTCGCTTTCTCCCTCGCTTTCTCCCTCGCAGTCTCTCTCGCTTTCTCCCTCGCAGTCTCCCTCGCAGTCTCTCTAGCAGTCTCTCTCGCTATCTCCCTCGCTGTCTCTCTCGCTGTCTCTCTCACTGTCTCTCTCACTGTCTCCCTCGCAGTCTCTCTCTCCATCTCTCTCGCTATCTCCCTCGCTGTCTCTCTCGCTGTCTCCCTCGCAGTCTCCCTCGCAGTCTCCCTCGCAGTCTCCCTCGCAGTCTCCCTCGCAGTCTCTCTCGCAGTCTCTCTCGCAGTCTCTCTCGCAGTCTCTCTCGCAGTCTCTCTCGCTTTCTCCCACGCAGTCTCCCACGCAGTCTCTCTCGCAGTCTCTCTCGCAGTCTCTCTCGCAGTCTCTCTCGCAGTTTCTCTCGCTGTCTCCCTCGCTGTCTCCCTCGCTGTCTCCCTCGCTATCTCCCTCGCTGTCTCCCTCGCTGTCTCGCGCGATCTCTCTCGCATTCTCTCTCGTTGTCTCCCTCGCAGTCTCTCTCGCTGTGTCCCTCGCAGTCTCTCTCACAGTCTCTGTCGCTGCCTCTCTCGCTGTCGCTGTCGCTGTCTCTGTCGCTGTCTCCCTCGCTGTCTCCCTCGCTGCCTCCCTCGCAGTCTCTCTCGCAGTCTCCCTCACAGTCTCTCTCGCTATCTCCCTCGCTGTCTCTCTCGCTGTCTCTCTCACTGTCTCCCTCGCAGTCTCTCTCTCCATCTCTCTCGCTATCACCCTCGCTGTCTCTCTCGCTGTCTCCCTCGCAGTCTCCCTCGCAGTCTCCCTCGCAGTCTCTCTCGCAGTCTCTCTCGCAGTCTCTCTCGCTTTCTCCCACGCAGTCTCTCTCGCAGTCTCTCTCGCAGTCTCTCTCGCAGTCTCTCTCGCAGTCTCTCTCGCAGTCTCTCTCGCAGTCTTCCTCGCAGTTTCTCTCGCTGTCTCCCTCGCTGTCTCCCTCGCTGTCTCCCTCGCTATCTCCCTCGCTGTCTCCCTCGCTGTCTCGCGCGATCTCTCTCGCATTCTCTCTCGTTGTCTCCCTCGCAGTCTCTCTCGCTGTGTCCCTCGCAGTCTCTCTCACAGTCTCTGTCGCTGCCTCTCTCGCTGTCGCTGTCGCTGTCTCTGTCGCTGTCTCCCTCGCTGTCTCCCTCGCTGCCTCCCTCGCAGTCTCTCTCGCAGTCTCTCTCGCAGTCTCTCTCGCTGTCTCTCTCGCTGTCTCCCTCGCTGTCTCCCTCGCTGTCTCCCTCGCTGTCTCCCTCGCTGTCTCCCTCGCTGTCTCCCTCGCTCACTCTATCGCTCTCTCTATCGCTCTCTCTCTCGCCGTCTCAATCGCTGTCTCCCTCGCATTCTCTCTCGCAGTGTCTCTCGCTGTATCCCTCGCTGTCTCTCTCGCTATCTCCATAGCAGTCTCTCTCGCAGTTTCTCTCGCTTTCTCCCTCGCAGTCTCCCTCGCTGTCCCTCTCGCAGTCCCTCTCGCAGTCCCTCTCGCAGTCCCTCTCGCAGTCCCTCTCGCTGTCTCCCTCGCAGTCTCTCTCGCTGTCTCCCTCGCAGTCTCTATCGCTGTCTCCCTCGCAGTCTCTCTCGCAGTCTCTCTCGCAGTCTCTCTCGCTTTCTCCCTCGCTCTCTCCCTCGCTCTCTCCCTCGCAGACTCTCTCGCTGTCTCCCTCGCAGTCTCCCGCGCAGTCTCCCGCGCAGTCTCCCGCGCAGTCTCCCTCGCAGTCTCCCTCGCAGTCTCCCTCGCAGTCTCCCTCGCAGTCTCCCTCGCAGTCTCCCTCGCAGTCTCCCTCGCAGTCTCCCTCGCAGTCTCCCTCGCTGTCTCCCTCGCTGTCTCCCTCGCTGTCTCCCTCGCTGTCTCCCTCGAAGTCACCCTGGATGTCTCTCTCGCATTCTCTCTCGATGTCTCTCTCGATGTCTCTCTCGTTGTCTCCCTCGCTGTCTCCCTCACAGTCTCTCTCGCTGCCTCTCTCGCTGTCTCTCTCGCCGTCTCTCTCGCCGTCTCCCTCGCAGTCTCTCTCGAAGTCTCTCTCGCTCTCTCCCTCGCCGTCTCCCTCGCCGTCTCCCTCGCCGTCTCCCTCGCCGTCTCCCTCGCCGTCTCCCTCGCCGTCTCCCTCGCAGTCACTCTCGCAGTCTCTCTCGCTGTATCCCTCGCTGTCTCTCTCGCTATCTCCATAGCAGTCTCTCTCGCAGTCTCCCTCACAGTCTCCCTCGCAGTCTCTCTCGCAGTCTCCCTCGCAGTCTCTCTCGCAGTCTCTCTCGCAGTCTCTCTCGCAGTCTCTCTCGCAGTCTCTCTCGCAGTCTCTCTCGCAGTCTCTCTCGCAGTCTCTCTCGCAGTCTCTCTCGCAGTCTCTCTCGCAGTCTCCGTCGCTGTCTCCCTCGCTGTCTCTCTCGTTGTCTCCCTCGCAGTCTCTCTCGCTTTCTCCCTCGCAGTCTCTCTCGCAGTCTCTCTCGCAGTCTCTCTCGCTTTCTCCCTCGCAGTCTCTCTCGCAGTCTCTCTCGCAGTCTCTCTCGCTGTCTCCCTCGCAGTCTCCCTCGCAGTCTCCCTCGCAGTCTCCCTCGCAGTCTCCCTCGCAGTCTCCCTCGCAGTCTCACTCGCAGTCTCCCTCGCAGTCTCCCTCGCAGTCTCTCTCGCAGTCTCCCTCGCTGTCTCTCTCGCAGTCTCCCTCGCTGTCTCCCTCGCTGTCTCCCTCGCTGTCTCCCTCGCTGTCTCACGCGATCTCTCTCGCATTCTCTCTCGTTGTCTACCTCGCAGTCTCTCTCGCTGTGTCCCTCGCAGTCTCTCTCACAGTCTCTGTCGCTGTCTCCGTCGCTGTCTCCGTCGCTGTCTCCCTCGCTGTCTCCCTCGCTGTCTCCCTCGCTGTCTCCCTCGCAGTCTCTCTCGCAGTCTCTCTCGCAGTCTCTCTCGCTGTCTCTCTCGCTGTCTCTCTCGCTGTCTCTCTCGCTGTCTCTCTCGCTGTCTCCCTCGCTGTCTCCCTCGCTGTCTCTCTCGCCGTCTCCCTCGCCGTCTCCCTTGCCGTCTCAATCGCTGTCTCAATCGCTGTCTCCCTCGCATTCTCTCTCGCAGTCTCTCTCGCTGTCTCCCTCGCAGTCTCTCTCGCTGTATCCCTCGCTGTCTCTCTCGCTATCTCCATAGCAGTCTCTCTCGCAGTCTCCCTCACAGTCTCCCTCGCTGTCTCCCTCACAGTCTCTCTCGCAGTCTCTCTCGCAGTCTCTCTCGCAGTCTCTCTCGCAGTCTCTCTCGCTATCTCCCTCGCTATCTCCCTCGCTGTCTGTCTCGCTGTATCTCTCGCTGTCTCCCTTGCAGTCTCCCTCGCAGTCTCTCTCGCTTTCTCCCTCGCTTTCTCCCTCGCAGTCTCTCTCGCTTTCTCCCTCGTAGTCTCTCTCGCTTTCTCCCTCGCAGTCTCCCTCGCAGTCTCCCTCGCAGTCTCCCTCGCAGTCTCCCTCACAGTCTCTCTCGCAGTCTCTCTCGCTTTCTCCCTCGCAGTCTCTCTCACTGTCTCCCTCGCTGTCTCCCTCGCTGTCTCACACGATCTCTCTCGCATTCTCTCTCGTTGTCTCCCTCGCAGTCTCTCTCGCTGTGTCCCTCGCAGTCTCTCTCACAGTCTCTCTCACAGTCTCTGTCGCTGTCTCCCTCGCTGTCTCCCTCGCTGTCTCCCTCGCTGTCTCCCTCGCTGTCTCCCTCGCTGTCTCCCTCGCTGTCTCCCTCGCTGTCTCCCTCGCTGTCTCCCTCGCTGTCTCCCTCGCTGTCTACCTCGCTGTCTACCTCGCTGTCTACCTCGCTGCCTCCCTCGCTGTCTCTCTCGCCGTCTCCCTCGCCGTCTCAATCGCCGTCTCCCTCGCATTCTCTCTCGCAGTGTCTCTCGCTGTATCCCTCGCTGTCTCTCTCGCTATCTCCATAGCAGTCTCTCTCGCAGTTTCTCTCGCTTTCTCCCTCGCAGTCTCTCTCGCTGTCTCCCTCACAGTCTCACTCGCAGTCTCTCTTGCTGTCTCTCTCGCTGTCTCCCTCGCTGTCTCCCTCGCTGTCTCCCTCACAGTCTCTCTCGCTGTCTCTCTCGCTGTCTCCCTCGCTCTCTCCCTCGAGGTCTCTCTCACATTCTCTCTCGCTGTCTCTCTCGCTGACTCCCTCGCAGTTTCTATCGCTGTCTCCCTCGCAGTCTCTCTCGCTTTCTCCCTCACTCTCTCCCTCGCTCTCTCTCTCGCTCTCTCTCTCGCTCTCTCACTCGCTCTCTCTCTCGCCGTCTCCCTCGCCGTCTCCCTCGCCGTCTGAATCGCTGTCTCCCTCGCATTCTCTCTCGCAGTGTCCCTCACAGTCTCCCTCGCTGTCTCCCTCACAGTCTCTCTCGCAGTCTCTCTCGCAGTCTCTCTCGCAGTCTCTCTCGCAGTCTCCCTCGCTATCTCCCTCGCTATCTCCCTCGCTGTCTCTCTTGCAGTCTCCCTCGCAGTCTCCCTCGCAGTCTCTCTCGCTTTCTCCCTCGCAGTCTCTCTCGCAGTCTCTCTCGCAGTCTCTCTCGCTTTCTCCCTCGCAGTCTCTCTCGCAGTCTCTCTCGCAGTCTGCCTCGCAGTTTCTCTCGCTGTCTCCCTCGCTGTCTCCCTCGCTGTCTCCCTCGCTGTCTCCCTCGCTGTCTCCCTCGCTGTCTCCCTCGCTGTCTCCCTCGCAGTCTCTCTCGCCGTCTCCCTCGCAGTCTCTCTCGAAGTCTCTCTCGCTGTCTCTCTCGCCGTCTCTCTCGCCGTCTCTCTCGCCGTCGCCCTCGCCGTCGCCATCGCCGTCTCCCTCGCCGTCTCCCTCGCCGTCGCCCTCGCAGTCACTCTCGCAGTCTCTCTCGCTGTATCCCTCGCTGTCTCCCTCGCTGTCTCCCTCGCTGTCTCTCTCGCAGTCTCCCTCGCAGTCTCTCTCGCTGTCTCTCTCGCTGTCTCTCTCGCTGTCTCCCTTGCAGTCTCCCTCGCTGTATCTCTCACAGTCTCTCTCGCTGTCTCTCTCGCTGTCTCTCTCGCTGTCTCCCTCGCAGTCTCTCTCGCTCTCTCCCTCACTGTCTCTCTCGCCGTCTCTCTCGCCGTCTCTCTCTCCATCTCTCTCGCCGTCTCTCTCTCCATCTCTCTCGCAGTCTCCTTTGCAGTCTCTCTCGCAGTCTCTCTCGCAGTCTCTCTCGCAGTCTCTCTCGCAGTCTCTCTCGCAGTCTCTCTCGCAGTCTCTCTCGCTGTCCCTCTCGCAGTCTCTCTCGCTGTCCCTCTCGCAGTCTCTCTCGCTGTCTCTCTCGCAGTCTCCTTTGCAGTCTCTCTCGCAGTCTCCTTTGCAGTCTCTCTCGCAGTCTCTCTCGCAGTCTCTCTCGCAGTCTCTCTCGCTGTCCCTCTCGCAGTCTCTCTCGCTGTCCCTCTCGCAGTCTCTCTCGCTGTCCCTCTCGCAGTCTCTCTCGCTGTCCCTCTCGCAGTCTCTCTCGCTGTCTCTCTCGCAGTCTCCTTTGCAGTCTCTCTCGCAGTCTCTCTCGCTGTCCCTCTCGCAGTCTCTCTCGCAGTCTCTCTCGCAGTCTCTCTCGCAGTCTCTCTCGCAGTCTCTCTCGCAGTCTCTCTCGCTGTCTCTCTCGCTGTCTCCCACGCTGTCTCCCTCGCAGTCTCTCTCGCAGTCTCTCTCGCTGTCTCCCTCGCTTTCTCCCTCGCTGTCTCTCTCGCTGTCTCTCTCGCTGTCTCCCTCGCAGTCTCCCTCGCTGTCTCCCTCGCTGTCTCCCTCGCTGTCTCCCTCGCTGTGTCCCTCGCTCTCTCCCTCACTGTCTCCCTCGCCGTCTCTCTCGCCGTCTACCTCGCAGTTTCTCTCGCTGTCTCCCTCGCTGTCACCCTCGCTGTCTCCCTCGCTGTCTCCCTAGCAGTCGCTCTCGCAGTCTCTCTCGCTGACTCCCTCGCAGTTTCTCTCGCTGTCTCCCTCGCTGTCACCCTCGCTGTCTCCCTCGCTGTCTCCCTAGCAGTCGCTCTCGCAGTCTCTCTCGCTGTCTCTCTCGCTGTCTCCCTCGCTGTCTCCCTCGCTGTCTCCCTCGCTGTCTCCCTCGCTGCCTCCCTCGCAGTCTCTCTCGAAGTCTCTCTCAAAGTCTCCCTCGCTCTCTCCCTCGCTCTCTCCCTCGCTCTCTCCCTCGCTCTCTCCCTCGCTCTCTCCCTCGCCGTCTCCCTCGCAGTCTCTCTCGCAGTGTCTCTCGCTGTATCCCTCGCTGTCTCTCTCGCAGTTTCTCTCGCTTTCTCCCTCACAGTCTCTCTCGCTGTCTCCCTCGCAGTCTCTCTCGCAGTCTCTCTCGCAGTCTCTCTCGCAGTCTCTCTCGCAGTCTCTCTCGCAGTCTCTCTCGCTGTCTCCCTCGCTGTCTCCCTCACAGTCTCTCTCGCTGTCTCGCTCGCAGTCTCTCTCACAGTCTCTCTCGCAGTCTCTCTCGCTGTCTTCCTCGCAGTCTCTATCGCTGTCTCCCTCGCAGTCTCCCTCGCAGTCTCCCTCGCAGTCTGTCTCGCAGTCTCTCTCGCAGTCTCTCTCGCTTTCTCCCTCGCTCTCTCCCTCGCAGACTCTCTCACTGTCTCCCTCGTTGTCTCCCTCGCTGTCTCTCTCAGTCTCTCTCTCAGTCTCTCTCGCTGTCTCCCTCGCAGTCTCCCTCGCAGTCTCCCTCACAGTCTCCCTCGATGTCTCCCTCGCTGTCTCCCTCGCTGTCTCCCTCGCTGTCTCCCTCGCTGTCTCCCTCGCTGTCTCCCTCGCTGTCTCCCTCGCTGTCTCTCTCTCAGTCTCTCTCTCAGTCTCTATCGCATTCTCTCTCGCTGTCTCCCTCGCTGTCTCCCTCGCACTCTCTGGCTTTCTCTCTCGCTTTCTCTCTCGCAGTCCCTCTCACTGTCTCTCTCGCAGTCTCTCTCGCTGTCTCCCTCACAGTCTCCCTCACAGTCTCTCTCGCTGTCTCTCTCGCTGTCTCTCTCGCTGTCTCTCTCGCTGTCTCTCTCGCTGTCTCTCTCGCCGTCTCTCTCGCAGTCTCTCTCGAAGTCTCTCTCGCTGTCTCCCTCGCTGTCTCTCTCGCTCTCTGTCTCGCCGTCGCCCTCGCCGTCTCCCTCGCCGTCTCCCTCGCCGTCTCCCTCGCAGTCACTCTCGCAGTCTCTCTCGCTGTATCCCTCGCTGTCTCTCTCGCTATCTCCATAGCAGTCTCTCTCGCAGTCTCTCTCGCAGTCTCCCTCACAGTCTCTCTCGCAGTCTCTCTCGCAGTCTCTCTCGCTATCTCCCTCGCTGTCTCTCTCGCTGTCTCCCTTGCAGTCTCCCTTGCAGTCTCCCTCGCAGTCTCTCTCGCAGTCTCTCTCGCAGTCTCTCTCGCTTTCTCCCACGCAGTCTCTCTCGCAGTCTCTCTCGCAGTCTCTCTCGCAGTCTCTCTCGCAGTCTCTCTCGCAGTCTCTCTCGCAGTCTCTCTCGCAGTCTCTCTCGCAGTCTCTCTCGCAGTCTCTCTCGCAGTCTTACTCGCAGTTTCTCTCGCTGTCTCCCTCGCTGTCTCCCTCGCTGTCTCCCTCGCTGTCTCCCTCGCTGTCTCCCTCGCTGTCTCCCTCGCTGTCTCCCTCGCAGTCTCTCTCGCAGTCTCTCTCGCAGTCTCTCTCGCTGTCTCTCTCGCTGTCTCTCTCGCTGTCTCTCTCGCTGTCTCCCTCGCTGTCTTCCTCGCTGTCTCCCTCGCTGTCTCCCTCGCAGTCTCCCTCGCCGTCTCCCTCGCCGTCTCCCTCGCCGTCTCCCTCGCCGTCTCAATCGCCGTCTCAATCGCCGTCTCCCTCGCATTCTCTCTCGCAGTCTCTCTCGCTGTCTCCCTCGCAGTCTCTCTCGCTGTCTCCCTCGCAGTCTCTCTCGCTGTCTCCCTCGCAGTCTCTCTCGCTTTCTCCCTCGCTCTCTCCCTCGCAGACTCTCTCGCAGTCTCCCTCGCAGTCTCCCTCGCAGTCTCCCTCGCAGTCTCCCTCGCAGTCTCCCTCGCAGTCTCCCTCGCAGTCTCCCTCGCAGTCTCCCTCGCAGTCTCCCTCGCTGTCTCCCTCGCTGTCTCCCTCGCTGTCTCCCTCGCTGTCTCCCTCGCTGTCTCTCTCGCTGTCTCCCTCGAAGTCACCCTGGATGTCTCTCTCGCAGTCTCTCTCGCATTCTCTCTCGATGTCTCTCTCGATGTCTCTCTCGTTGTCTCCCTCGCTGTCTCCCTCTCAGTCTCCCTCTCAGTCACTCTCGCTGTCTCTCTCGCTGTATCCCTCGCTGTCTCTCTCGCTATCTCCATAGCAGTCTCTCTCGCAGTCTCCCTCACTGTCTCCCTCACAGTCTCTCTCGCAGTCTCTCTCGCAGTCTCTCTCGCTATCTCCCTCGCTGTCTCTCTCGCTGTATCTCTCGCTGTCTCCCTTGCAGTCTCCCTCGCAGTCTCTCTCGCTTTCTCCCTCGCTTTCTCCCTCGCAGTCTCTCTCGCTTTCTCCCTCGCAGTCTCTCTCGCTTTCTCCCTCGCAGTCTCCCTCGCAGTCTCCCTCGCAGTCTCCCTCGCAGTCTCCCTCACAGTCTCTCTCGCAGTCTCTCGCTTTCTCCCTCGCAGTCTCTCTCACTGTCTCCCTCGCTGTCTCCCTCGCTGTCTCACACGATCTCTCTCGCATTCTCTCTCGTTGTCTCCCTCGCAGTCTCTCTCGCTGTGTCCCTCGCAGTCTCTCTCACAGTCTCTGTCGCTGTCTCCCTCGCTGTCTCCCTCGCTGTCTCCCTCGCTGTCTCCCTCGCTGTCTCCCTCGCTGTCTCCCTCGCTGTCTCCCTCGCTGTCTCCCTCGCTGTCTCCCTCGCTGTCTACCTCGCTGTCTACCTCGCTGTCTACCTCGCTGCCTCCCTCGCTGTCTCCCTCGCTGTCTCTCTCGCTCTCTCTCTCGCCGTCTCCCTCGCCGTCTCAATCGCCGTCTCCCTCGCATTCTCTCTCGCAGTGTCTCTCGCTGTATCCCTCGCTGTCTCTCTCGCTATCTCCATAGCAGTCTCTCTCGCAGTTTCTCTCGCTTTCTCCCTCGCTTTCTCCCTCGCAGTCTCTCTCGCTGTCTCCCTCACAGTCTCACTCTCAGTCTCTCTTGCTGTCTCTCTCGCTGTCTCCCTCGCTGTCTCCCTCACAGTCTCTCTCGCTGTCTCTCTCGCTGTCTCCCTCGCTCTCTCCCTCGAGGTCTCTCTCACAGTCTCTCTCGCTGTCTCTCTCGCTGACTCCCTCGCAGTTTCTATCGCTGTCTCCCTCGCAGTCTCTCTCGCTTTCTCCCTCACTCTCTCCCTCGCTCTCTCTCTCGCTCTCTCTCTCGCTCTCTCACTCGCTCTCTCTCTCGCCGTCTCCCTCGCCGTCTCCCTCGCCGTCTGAATCGCTGTCTCCCTCGCATTCTCTCTCGCAGTGTCCCTCACAGTCTCCCTCGCTGTCTCCCTCACAGTCTCTCTCGCAGTCTCTCTCGCAGTCTCTCTCGCAGTCTCTCTCGCAGTCTCTCTCGCAGTCTCTCTCGCTATCTCCCTCGCTATCTCCCTCGCTGTCTCTCTTGCAGTCTCCCTCGCAGTCTCCCTCGCAGTCTCTCTCGCTTTCTCCCTCGCAGTCTCTCTCGCAGTCTCTCTCGCTTTCTCCCTCGCAGTCTCTCTCGCAGTCTCTCTCGCAGTCTGCCTCGCAGTTTCTCTCGCAGTTTCTCTCGCTGTCTCCCTCGCTGTCTCCCTCGCTGTCTCCCTCGCTGTCTCCCTCGCTGTCTCCCTCGCTGTCTCCCTCGCTGTCTCCCTCGCTGTCTCCCTCGCAGTCTCTCTCGCCGTCTCCCTCGCAGTCTCTCTCGAAGTCTCTCTCGCTGTCTCTCTCGCCGTCTCTCTCGCCGTCTCTCTCGCCGTCTCTCTCGCCGTCGCCCTCGCCGTCGCCCTCGCCGTCTCCCTCGCCGTCTCCCTCGCCGTCGCCCTCGCAGTCACTCTCGCAGTCTCTCTCGCTGTATCCCTCGCTGTCTCCCTCGCTGTCTCCCTCGCTGTCTCTCTCGCAGTCTCCCTCACAGTCTCCCTCGCAGTCTCTCTCGCTGTCTCTCTCGCTGTCTCTCTCGCTGTCTCTCTCGCTGTCTCCCTTGCAGTCTCCCTCGCTGTATCTCTCACAGTCTCTCTCGCTGTCTCTCTCGCTGTCTCTCTCGCTGTCTCTCTCGCTGTCTCCCTCGCAGTCTCTCTCGCTCTCTCCCTCACTGTCTCTCTCGCCGTCTCTCTCTCCATCTCTCTCGCCGTCTCTCTCTCCATCTCTCTCGCAGTCTCCTTTGCAGTCTCTCTCGCAGTCTCTCTCGCAGTCTCTCTCGCAGTCTCTCTCGCTGTCCCTCTCGCAGTCTCTCTCGCTGTCCCTCTCGCAGTCTCTCTCGCTGTCTCTCTCGCAGTCTCCTTTGCAGTCTCTCTCGCAGTCTCTCTCGCAGTCTCCTTTGCAGTCTCTCTCGCAGTCTCTCTCGCAGTCTCTCTCGCAGTCTCTCTCGCTGTCCCTCTCGCAGTCTCTCTCGCTGTCCCTCTCGCAGTCTCTCTCGCTGTCTCTCTCGCAGTCTCCTTTGCAGTCTCTCTCGCAGTCTCTCTCGCAGTCTCTCTCGCTGTCTCTCTCGCAGTCTCTCTCGCAGTCTCTCTCGCAGTCTCTCTCGCAGTCTCTCTCGCAGTCTCTCTCGCAGTCTCTCTCGCAGTCTCTCTCGCTGTCTCTCTCGCTGTCTCCCACGCTGTCTCCCTCGCAGTCTCTCTCGCAGTCTCTCTCGCTGTCTCCCTCGCTTTCTCCCTCGCTGTCTCTCTCGCTGTCTCCCTCGCTGTCTCCCTCGCTGTCTCCCTCGCTGTGTCCCTCGCTCTCTCCCTCACTGTCTCCCTCGCCGTCTCTCTCGCTGTCTACCTCGCAGTTTCTCTCGCTGTCTCCCTCGCTGTCACCCTCGCTGTCTCCCTCGCTGTCTCCCTAGCAGTCGCTCTCGCAGTCTCTCTCGAAGTCTCTCTCAAAGTCTCCCTCGCTCTCTCCCTCGCTCTCTCCCTCGCTCTCTCCCTCGCTCTCTCCCTCGCTCTCTCCCTCGCTCTCTCCCTCGCTCTCTCCCTCGCCGTCTCCCTCGCAGTCTCTCTCGCAGTGTCTCTCGCTGTATCCCTCGCTGTCTCTCTCGCAGTTTCTCTCGCTTTCTCCCTCACAGTCTCTCTCGCTGTCTCCCTCGCAGTCTCTCTCGCAGTCTCTCTCGCAGTCTCTCTCGCAGTCTCTCTCGCAGTCTCTCTCGCTGTCTCCCTCGCTGTCTCCCTCACAGTCTCTCTCGCTGTCTCCCTCGCAGTCTCTCTCACAGTCTCTCTCGCAGTCTCTCTCGCTGTCTTCCTCGCAGTCTCTATCGCTGTCTCCCTCGCAGTCTCCCTCGCAGTCTCCCTCGCAGTCTCCCTCGCAGTCTCCCTCGCAGTCTCCCTCGCAGTCTCCCTCGCAGTCTCCCTCGCAGTCTGTCTCGCAGTCTCTCTCGCTTTCTCCCTCGCTCTCTCCCTCGCAGACTCTCTCACTGTCTCCCTCGTTGTCTCCCTCGCTGTCTCTCTCAGTCTCTCTCTCAGTCTCTCTCGCTGTCTCCCTCGCAGTCTCCCTCGCAGTCTCCCTCACAGTCTCCCTCGATGTCTCCCTCGCTGTCTCCCTCGCTGTCTCCCTCGCTGTCTCCCTCGCTGTCTCCCTCGCTGTCTCTCTCGCAGTCTCCCTCGCTGTCTCCCTCGCTGTCTCCCTCGCTGTCTCCCTCGCAGTCTCCCTCGCTGTCTCCCTCGCAGTCTCTCTCGCAGTCTCTCTCGCAGTCTCTCTCGCAGTCTCTCTCGCAGTCTCTCTCGCTGTCCCTCTCGCAGTCTCTCTCGGTGTCTCTCTCGCAGTCTCCTTTGCATTCTCTCTCGCTGTCTCCCACGCTGTCTCCCACGCTGTCTCCCTCGCTGTCTCCCTCGCAGTCTCTCTCGCAGTCTCTCTCGCAGTCTCTCTCGCAGTCTCTCTCGCAGTCTCTCTCGCTGTCCCTCTCGCAGTCTCTCTCGCTGTCTCTCTCGCAGTCTCCTTTGCATTCTCTCTCGCTGTCTCTCTCGCTGTCTCCCACGCTGTCTCCCTCGCAGTCTCCCTCGCAGTCTCTCTCGCAGTCTCTCTCGCTGTCTCCCTCGCTTTGTCTCTCGCTGTCTCTCTCGCTGTCTCCCTCGCAGTCTCTCTCGCAGTCTCTCTCGCAGTCTCTCTCGCTGTCTCCCTCGCTTTGTCTCTCGCTGTCTCTCTCGCTTTCTCCCTCGCTGTCTCTCTCGCAGTCCTTCTCGCAGTCCTTCTCGCAGTCTCTCTCGCTGTCTCCAGCGCTGTCACCCTCACATTCTCTCTCGCCGTCTCTCTCGCCGTCTCTCTCGCCGTCTCTCTCGCCGTCTCTCTCGCCGTCTCTCTCGCCGTCTCTCTCGCCGTCTCTCTCTCCGTCTCTCTCGCCGTCTCTCTCGCTGTCTCCATCGCTTTCTCCCTCGCTGTCTCTCTCGCTGTCTCCCTTGCAGTCTCTCTTGCAGTCTCTCTCGCTGTCTCCCTCGCAGTCTCTCTCGCAGTCTCTCTCGCAGTCTCTCTCGCAGTCTCTCTCGCTGTCCCTCTCGCAGTCTCTCTCGCTGTCTCTCTCGCAGTCTCCTTTGCATTCTCTCTCGCTGTCTCTCTCGCTGTCTCCCACGCTGTCTCCCTCGCTGTCTCCCTCGCAGTCTCTCTCGCAGTCTCTCTCGCAGTCTCTCTCGCAGTCTCTCTCGCAGTCTCTCTCGCTGTCTCTCTCGCAGTCTCCTTTGCATTCTCTCTCGCTGTCTCTCTCGCTGTCTCCCACGCTGTCTCCCTCGCAGTCTCCCTCGCAGTCTCTCTCGCAGTCTCTCTCGCTGTCTCCCTCGCTTTGTCTCTCGCTGTCTCTCTCGCTGTCTCCCTCGCAGTCTCTCTCGCAGTCTCTCTCGCAGTCTCTCTCGCTGTCTCCCTCGCTTTGTCTCTCGCTGTCTCTCTCGCTTTCTCCCTCGCTGTCTCTCTCGCAGTCCTTCTCGCAGTCCTTCTCGCAGTCTCTCTCGCTGTCTCCAGCGCTGTCACCCTCACATTCTCTCTCGCCGTCTCTCTCGCCGTCTCTCTCGCCGTCTCTCTCGCCGTCTCTCTCGCCGTCTCTCTCGCCGTCTCTCTCTCCGTCTCTCTCGCCGTCTCTCTCGCTGTCTCCATCGCTTTCTCCCTCGCTGTCTCTCTCGCTGTCTCCCTTGCAGTCTCTCTTGCAGTCTCTCTCGCTGTCCCCCTCGCTGTGTCTCTCGCTCTCTCCCTCGCTGTCTCCCTCGCTGTCTCCCTCGCTGTCTCCCTCGCTGTCTCACGCGCTCTCTCTCGCAGTCTCTCTTGCTGTCTCTCTCGCTGTCTGCCTCGCTGTCTCCCTCGCTGTCTCCCTCGCTGTGTCCCTCGCTGTGTCCCTCGCTGTGTCCCTCGCGGTGTCCCTCGCTGTGTCCCTCGCTGTGTCCCTCGCGGTGTCCCTCGCGGTGTCCCTCGCGGTGTCCCTCGCGGTGTCCCTCGCTGTCTCCCTCGCTGTCTCCCTCGCTGTCTCCCTCGCTGTCTCCCTCGCTGCCTCCCTCGCTGCCTCCCTCGCTGCCTCCCTCGCAGTCTCTCTCGCAGTCTCTCTCGCAGTCTCTCTCGCAGTCTCTCTCGCAGTCTCTCTCGATGTCTCTCTCGCTCTCTCCCTCACTGTCTCTCTCGCCGTCTCTCTCGCCGTCTCTCTCTCCATCTCTCTCGCCGTCTCTCTCTCCATCTCTCTCGCCGTCTCTCTCTCCATCTCTCTCGCCGTCTCTCTCTCCATCTCTCTCGCAGTCTCCTTTGCAGTCTCTCTCGCAGTCTCTCTCGCAGTCTCTCTCGCAGTCTCTCTCGCAGTCTCTCTCGCAGTCTCTCTCGCAGTCTCTCTCGCAGTCTCTCTCGCAGTCTCTCTCGCAGTCTCTCTCGCAGTCTCTCTCGCTGTCCCTCTCGCAGTCTCTCTCACTGTCTCCCTCGCAGTCTCTCTCGCTCTCTCCCTCACTGTCTCTCTCGCCGTCTCTCTCTCCATCTCTCTCTCCATCTCTCTCGCAGTCTCCTTTGCAGTCTCTCTCGCAGTCTCTCTCGCTGTCTCTCTCGCTGTCTCTCTCGCTGTCTCCCTCGCAGTCTCTCTCGCTGTCTCCCTGGCTGTCTCCCTGGCTGTCTCCCTGGCTGTCTCCCTGGCTGTCTCCCTGGCTGTCTCCCTGGCTGTCTCCCTGGCTGTCTCCCTGGCTGTCTCCCTGGCTGTCTCCCTGGCTGTCTCCCTGGCTGTCTCCCTGGCTGTCTCCCTCGCTGTCTCCCTCGCTGTCTCCCTCGCTGTCTCCCTCGCTGTCTCCCTCGCTGTGTCCCTCGCTCTCTCCCTCACTGTCTCCCTCGCCGTCTCTCTCGCAGTCTCTCTCGCTGTCTTCCTCGCAGTTTCTCTCGCTGTCTCCCTCGCTGTCACCCTCGCTGTCTCCCTAGCAGTCGCTCTCGCAGTCTCTCTCGCAGTCTCTCTCGCTGTCTCTCTCGCTGTCTCTCTCGCTGTCTCCCTCGCTGTCTCCCTCGCTGTCTCCCTCGCTGTCTCACTCGCTGCCTCCCTCGCAGTCTCTCTCGAAGTCTCTCTCGAAGTCTCTCTCGAAGTCTCTCTCGCTGTCTCCCTCGCTCTCTCCCTCGCTCTCTCTCGCAGTGTCTCTCGCTGTATCCCTCGCTGTCTCTCTCGCAGTTTCTCTCGCTTTCTCCCTCACAGTCTCTCTCGCTGTCTCCCTCGCTGTATCCCTCGCTGTCTCTCTCGCTTTCTCCCTCACAGTCTCTCTCGCAGTCTCTCTCGCAGTCTCTCTCGCAGTCTCTCTCGCTGTCTCCCTCGCTGTCTCCCTCACAGTCTCTCTCGCTGTCTCCCTCGCAGTCTCTCTCACAGTCTCTCTCGCAGTCTCTCTCGCTGTCTCCCTCGCAGTCTCTATCGCTGTCTCCCTCGCAGTCTCCCATCGCAGTCTCTCTCGCAGTCTCTCTCGCTTTCTCCCTCGCTCTCTCCCTCGCAGACTCTCTCACTGTCTCCCTCGTTGTCTCCCTCGTTGTCTCCCTCGCTGTCTCTCTCAGTCTCTCTCGCTGTCTCCCTCGCAGTCTCCCTCGCAGTCTCCCTCGATGTCTCCCTCGATGTCTCCCTCGCTGTCTCCCTCTCAGTCTCTCTCTCAGTCTCTCTCTCAGTCTCTCTCTCTCAGTCTCTCTCTCAGTCTCTATCGCATTCTCTCTCGCTGTCTCCCTCGCACTCTCTGGCTTTCTCTCTCGCTTTCTCTCTCGCAGTCCCTCTCACTGTCTCTCTCGCAGTCTCTCTCGCAGTCTCTCTCGCAGTCTCTCTCGCTGTCTCCCTCACAGTCTCCCTCACAGTCTCTCTCGCTGTCTCTCTCGCCGTCTCCCTCGCAGTCTCTCTCGCAGTCTCTCTCGCTGTCTCCCTCACAGTCTCCCTCACTGTCTCTCTCGCCGTCTCCCTCGCCGTCTCTCTCTCAGTCTCTCTCTCAGTCTCTCTCTCAGTCTCTATCGCATTCTCTCTCGCTGTCTCCCTCGCACTCTCTGGCTTTCTCTCTCGCTTTCTCTCTCGCAGTCCCTCTCACTGTCTCTCTCGCAGTCTCTCTCGCAGTCTCTCTCGCAGTCTCTCTCGCTGTCTCCCTCACAGTCTCCCTCACAGTCTCTCTCGCTCTCTCTCTCGCCGTCGCCCTCGCCATCGCCCTCGCCGTCTCCCTCGCCGTCTCCCTCGCCGTCTCCCTCGCAGTCACTCTCGCAGTCTCTCTCGCTGTATCCCTCGCTGTCTCTCTCGCTATCTCCAAAGCAGTCTCTCTCGCAGTCTCCCTCACAGTCTCTCTCGCAGTCTCTCTCGCAGTCTCTCTCGCTATCTCCCTCGCTGTCTCTCTCGCTATCTCCAAAGCAGTCTCTCTCGCAGTCTCCCTCACAGTCTCTCTCGCAGTCTCCCTCACAGTCTCTCTCGCAGTCTCTCTCGCTATCTCTCTCACTGTCTCCCTCGCAGTCTCTCTCGCAGTCTCTCTCGCAGTCTCTCTCGCAGTCTCTCTCGCAGTCTCTCTCGCTTTCTCCCACGCAGTCTCTCTCGCAGTCTCTCTCGCAGTCTCTCTCGCAGTCTCTCTCGCAGTCTCTCTCGCAGTCTCTCTCGCAGTCTCCCTCGCAGTTTCTCTCGCTGTCTCCCTCGCTGTCTCCCTCGCTGTCTCGCTCGCTATCTCCCTCGCTATCTCCCTCGCTGTCTCCCTCGCAGTCTCTCTCGTTGTCTCCCTCGCAGTCTCTCTCGCAGTCTCTCTCGCAGTCTCTCTCGCAGTCTCTCTCGCAGTCTATCTCGCTGTCTCTCACGCTGTCTCTCTCGCAGTCTCTCTCGCAGTCTCTCTCGCAGTCTCTCTCGCTGTCCCTCTCGCAGTCTCTCTCGCTGTCTCTCTCGCAGTCTCTCTCGAAGTCTCTCTCGCTGTCTCTCTCGCTGTCTCTCTCGCAGTCTCTCTCGCAGTCTCTCTCGCTGTCTCTCTCGCAGTCTCTCTCGCAGTCTCTCTCGCAGTCTCTCTCGCAGTCTCTCTCGCTGTCTCTCTCGCAGTCTCTCTCGCAGTCTCTCTCGCAGTCTCTCTCGCAGTCTCTCTCGCTGTCTCCCTCGCTTTCTCCCTCGCTGTCTCCCTCGCTGTCTCTCTCGCTGTCTCCCTCGCAGTCTCCCTCGCAGTCTCTCTCACTGTCTCCCTCGCTGTCTCCCTCGCTGTCTCCCTCGCTGTCTCCCTCGCTGTCTCCCTCGCTGTCTCCCTCGCTGTGTCCCTCGCTCTCTCCCTCACTGTCTCCCTCGCTGTCTTCCTCGCAGTTTCTCTCGCTGTCTCCCTCGCTGTCACCCTCGCTGTCTCCCTCGCTGTCTCCCTAGCAGTCGCTCTCGCAGTCTCTCTCGCTGTCTCCCTCGCTGTCTCCCTCGCTGTCTCCCTCGCTGCCTCCCTCGCAGCCTCCCTCGCAGTCTCTCTCGAAGTCTCTCTCGCTCTCTCCCTCGCTCTCTCCCTCGCTCTCTCCCTCGCCCTCTCTCTCGCCGTCTCCCTCGCAGTCTCTCTCGCAGTCTCTCTCGCAGTCTCTCTCGCAGTCTCTCTCGCTGTCTCCCTCACAGTCTCTCTCGCTGTCTCCCTCGTAGTCTCTCTCACAGTCTCTCTCGCAGTCTCTCTCGCAGTCTCTCTCGCCGTCTCCCTCGCAGTCTCTATCGCTGTCTCCCTCGCAGTCTCCCTCGCAGTCTCCCTCGCAGTCTCTCTCGCAGTCTCTCTTGCTTTCTCCCTCGCTCTCTCCCTCGCAGACTCTCTCGCTGTCTCCCTTGCTGTCTCCCTCGCTGTCTCCCTCGCTGTATCCCTCGCTGTCTCCCTCGCTGTCTCCCTCGCTGTCTCCCTCGCTGTGTCCCTCGCTCTCTCCCTCACTGTCTCCCTCGCTGTCTTCCTCGCAGTTTCTCTCGCTGTCTCCCTCGCTGTCACCCTCGCTGTCTCCCTCGCTGTCTCCCTAGCAGTCGCTCTCGCAGTCTCTCTCGCTGTCTCCCTCGCTGTCTCCCTCGCTGTCTCCCTCGCTGCCTCCCTCGCAGTCTCTCTCGAAGTCTCTCTCG
Organism: Heterodontus francisci; assembly: GCF_036365525.1. Taxonomy (NCBI): domain Eukaryota; kingdom Metazoa; phylum Chordata; class Chondrichthyes; order Heterodontiformes; family Heterodontidae; genus Heterodontus; species Heterodontus francisci. The sequence continues at coordinate 362,353 of NW_027141323.1, forward strand.
CTCTCTCTCTCGCTCTCTCCCTCGCTCTCTCCCTCGCCCTCTCTCTCGCCGTCTCCCTCGCAGTCTCTCTCGCAGTGTCTCTCGCTGTATCCCTCGCAGTCTCTCTCGCAGTCTCTCTCGCTGTCTCTCTCGCTGTCTCTCTCGCTGTCTCTCTCGCTGTCTCTCTCGCTGTCTCTCTCGCTGTCTCTCTCGCTGTCTCCCTCGCAGTCTCCCTCGCAGTCTCTCTCGCAGTCTCTCTCGCAGTCTCTCTCGCAGTCTCTCTCGCTGTCTCCCTCACAGTCTCTCTCGCTGTCTCCCTCGTAGTCTCTCTCACAGTCTCTCTCGCAGTCTCTCTCGCAGTCTCTCTCGCCGTCTCTCTCGCCGTCTCCCTCGCATTCTCTATCGCTGTCTCCCTCGCAGTCTCCCTCGCAGTCTCCCTCGCAGTCTCCCTCGCAGTCTCCCTCGCAGTCTCTCTCGCAGTCTCTCTTGCTTTCTCCCTCGCTCTCTCCCTCGCAGACTCTCTCGCTGTCTCCCTCGCTGTCTCCCTCGCTGTCTCCCTCGCTGTCTCCCTCACTGTCTCCCTCACTGTCTCTCTCAGTCTCTCTCTCAGTCTCTCTCTCAGTCTCTCTCGCAGTCTCCCTCGCAGTCTCCCTCGCAGTCTCCCTCGAAGTCTCCCTCGAAGTCTCCCTCGAAGTCTCCCTCGAAGTCTCCCTCGAAGTCTCCCTCGAAGTCTCCCTCGAAGTCTCCCTCGAAGTCTCCCTCGAAGTCACCCTGGATGTCTCTCTCGCAGTCTCTCTCGCAGTCTCTCTCGCAGTCTCTCTCGCAGTCTCTCTCGCATTCTCTTTCGCTGTCTCTCTCGATGTCTCTCTCGATGTCTCTCTCGATGTCTCCCTCTCAGTCTCCCTCTCAGTCTCCCTCTCAGTCTCCCTCTCAGTCTCCCTCTCAGTCTCCCTCTCAGTCTCTCTCTCAGTCTCTCTCTCAGTCTCTCTCGCATTCTCTCTCGCTGTCTCCCTCGCTGTCTCCCTCGCACTCTCTGGCTTTCTCTCTCGCTTTCTCTCTCGCAGTCCCTCTCACTGTCTCCCTCGCTGTCTCCCTCTCAGTCTCCCTCTCAGTCTCCCTCTCAGTCTCCCTCTCAGTCTCCCTCTCAGTCTCTCTCGCATTCTCTCTCGCTGTCTCCCTCGCACTCTCTGGCTTTCTCTCTCACTGTCTCTCTCGCAGTCTCTCTCGCTGTCTCCCTCACAGTCTCCCTCTCAGTCTCTCTCGCTGTCTCTCTCGCCGTCTCCCTCGCAGTCTCTCTCGAAGGCTCTCTCGCTGTCTCCCTCGCTGTCTCTCTCGCCGTCTCTCTCGCCGTCGCCCTCGCCGTCGCCCTCGCCGTCGCCCTCGCCGTCTCCCTCGCCGTCTCCCTCGCCGTCTCCCTCGCCGTCTCCCTCGCCGTCTCCCTCGCCGTCTCCCTCGCAGTCACTCTCGCAGTCTCTCTCGATGTATCCCTCGCTGTCTCTCTCGCTATCTCCATAGCAGTCTCTCTCGCAGTCTCTCTCGCAGTCTCTCTCGCAGTCTCTCTCGATGTATCCCTCGCTGTCTCTCTCGCTATCTCCATAGCAGTCTCCCTCGCAGTCTCTCTCGCAGTCTCTCTCGCAGTCTCTCTCGCAGTCTCTCTCGCAGTCTCTCTCGCTGTCTCCCTCACAGTCTCCCTCGCTGTCTCTCTCGCTGTCTCTCTCGCTTTCTCCCACGCAGTCTCTCTCGCAGTCTCTCTCGCAGTCTCTCTCGCAGTCTCTCTCGCAGTCTCTCTCGCAGTCTCTCTCGCAGTCTCTCTCGCAGTTTCTCTCGCTGTCTCCCTCGCTGTCTCCCTCGCTGTCTCCCTCGCTGTCTCCCTCGCTATCTCCCTCGCTGTCTCGCGCGATCTCTCTCGCATTCTCTCTCGTTGTCTCCCTCGCAGTCTCTCTCGCTGTGTCCCTCGCAGTCTCTCTCACAGTCTCTCTCGCTGTCTCTCTCGCTGTCTCTCTCGCTGTCTCTCTCGCTGTCTCTGTCGCTGTCTCCCTCGCTGCCTCCCTCGCAGTCTCTTTCGCAGTCTCTCTCGCAGTCTCTCTCGCAGTCTCTCTCGCAGTCTCTCGCAGTCTCTCTCGCTGTCTCTCTCGCTGTCTCTCTCGCTGTCTCTCTCGCTGTCTCCCTCGCTGTCTCCCTCGCTGTCTCCCTCGCTGTCTCCCTCGCTGTCTCCCTCGCTCACTCTCTCGCTCTCTCTCTCGCTCTCTCTCTCGCCGTCTCAATCGCTGTCTCCCTCGCATTCTCTCTCGCAGTGTCTCTCGCTGTATCCCTCGCTGTCTCTCTCGCTATCTCCATAGCAGTCTCTCTCACAGTCTCTCTCGCAGTCTCTCTCGCAGTCTCTCTCGCCGTCTCTCTCGCCGTCTCCCTCGCATTCTCTATCGCTGTCTCCCTCGCAGTCTCCCTCGCAGTCTCCCTCGCAGTCTCCCTCGCAGTCTCCCTCGCAGTCTCTCTCGCAGTCTCTCTTGCTTTCTCCCTCGCTCTCTCCCTCGCAGACTCTCTCGCTGTCTCCCTCGCTGTCTCCCTCGCTGTCTCCCTCGCTGTCTCCCTCACTGTCTCCCTCACTGTCTCTCTCAGTCTCTCTCTCAGTCTCTCTCTCAGTCTCTCTCGCAGTCTCCCTCGCAGTCTCCCTCGCAGTCTCCCTCGAAGTCTCCCTCGAAGTCTCCCTCGAAGTCTCCCTCGAAGTCTCCCTCGAAGTCTCCCTCGAAGTCTCCCTCGAAGTCTCCCTCGAAGTCTCCCTCGAAGTCACCCTGGATGTCTCTCTCGCAGTCTCTCTCGCAGTCTCTCTCGCAGTCTCTCTCGCAGTCTCTCTCGCATTCTCTTTCGCTGTCTCTCTCGATGTCTCTCTCGATGTCTCTCTCGATGTCTCCCTCTCAGTCTCCCTCTCAGTCTCCCTCTCAGTCTCCCTCTCAGTCTCCCTCTCAGTCTCCCTCTCAGTCTCTCTCTCAGTCTCTCTCTCAGTCTCTCTCGCATTCTCTCTCGCTGTCTCCCTCGCTGTCTCCCTCGCACTCTCTGGCTTTCTCTCTCGCTTTCTCTCTCGCAGTCCCTCTCACTGTCTCCCTCGCTGTCTCCCTCTCAGTCTCCCTCTCAGTCTCCCTCTCAGTCTCCCTCTCAGTCTCCCTCTCAGTCTCTCTCGCATTCTCTCTCGCTGTCTCCCTCGCACTCTCTGGCTTTCTCTCTCACTGTCTCTCTCGCAGTCTCTCTCGCTGTCTCCCTCACAGTCTCCCTCTCAGTCTCTCTCGCTGTCTCTCTCGCCGTCTCCCTCGCAGTCTCTCTCGAAGGCTCTCTCGCTGTCTCCCTCGCTGTCTCTCTCGCCGTCTCTCTCGCCGTCGCCCTCGCCGTCGCCCTCGCCGTCGCCCTCGCCGTCTCCCTCGCCGTCTCCCTCGCCGTCTCCCTCGCCGTCTCCCTCGCCGTCTCCCTCGCCGTCTCCCTCGCAGTCACTCTCGCAGTCTCTCTCGATGTATCCCTCGCTGTCTCTCTCGCTATCTCCATAGCAGTCTCTCTCGCAGTCTCTCTCGCAGTCTCTCTCGCAGTCTCTCTCGATGTATCCCTCGCTGTCTCTCTCGCTATCTCCATAGCAGTCTCCCTCGCAGTCTCTCTCGCAGTCTCTCTCGCAGTCTCTCTCGCAGTCTCTCTCGCAGTCTCTCTCGCTGTCTCCCTCACAGTCTCCCTCGCTGTCTCTCTCGCTGTCTCTCTCGCTTTCTCCCACGCAGTCTCTCTCGCAGTCTCTCTCGCAGTCTCTCTCGCAGTCTCTCTCGCAGTCTCTCTCGCAGTCTCTCTCGCAGTCTCTCTCGCAGTTTCTCTCGCTGTCTCCCTCGCTGTCTCCCTCGCTGTCTCCCTCGCTGTCTCCCTCGCTATCTCCCTCGCTGTCTCGCGCGATCTCTCTCGCATTCTCTCTCGTTGTCTCCCTCGCAGTCTCTCTCGCTGTGTCCCTCGCAGTCTCTCTCACAGTCTCTCTCGCTGTCTCTCTCGCTGTCTCTCTCGCTGTCTCTCTCGCTGTCTCTGTCGCTGTCTCCCTCGCTGCCTCCCTCGCAGTCTCTTTCGCAGTCTCTCTCGCAGTCTCTCTCGCAGTCTCTCTCGCAGTCTCTCGCAGTCTCTCTCGCTGTCTCTCTCGCTGTCTCTCTCGCTGTCTCTCTCGCTGTCTCCCTCGCTGTCTCCCTCGCTGTCTCCCTCGCTGTCTCCCTCGCTGTCTCCCTCGCTCACTCTCTCGCTCTCTCTCTCGCTCTCTCTCTCGCCGTCTCAATCGCTGTCTCCCTCGCATTCTCTCTCGCAGTGTCTCTCGCTGTATCCCTCGCTGTCTCTCTCGCTATCTCCATAGCAGTCTCTCTCGCAGTTTCTCTCGCTTTCTCCCTCGCAGTCTCTCTCGCAGTCTCTCTCGCTGTCTCTCTCGCAGTCTCTCTCGCAGTCTCTCTCGCAGTCTCTCTCGCTGTCACCCTCGCTGTCTCCCTCGCTGTCTCCCTCGCTGTCTCCCTCGCAGTCCCTCTCGCAGTCCCTCTCGCAGTCCCTCTCGCAGTCTCCCTCGCAGTCTCCCTCGCAGTCTCCCTCGCAGTCTCCCTCGCAGTCTCCCTCGCAGTCTCCCTCGCAGTCTCTCTCGCAGTCTCCCTCGCTGTCTCCCTCGCTGTCTCCCTCGCTGTCTCACGCGATCTCTCTCGCATTCTCTCTCGTTGTCTACCTCGCAGTCTCTCTCGCTGTGTCCCTCGCAGTCTCTCTCACAGTCTCTCTCACAGTCTCTCTCACAGTCTCTCTCACAGTCTCTGTCGCTGTCTCTGTCGCTGTCTCTGTCGCTGTCTCTGTCGCTGTCTCCCTCGCTGTCTCCCTCGCTGTCTCCCTCGCTGTCTCCCTCGCTGTCTCCCTCGCTGTCTCCCTCGCTGTCTCCCTCGCTGTCTCTCTCGCTGTCTCTCTCGCTGTCTCTCTCGCTGTCTCTCTCGCTGTCTCCCTCGCTGTCTCCCTCGCTGTCTCCCTCGCTGTCTCCCTCGCCGTCTCCCTCGCCGTCTCCCTCGCCGTCTCCCTCGCCGTCTCAATCGACGTCTCCCTCGCATTCTCTCTCGCAGTGTCTCTCGCTGTATCCCTCGCTGTCTCTCTCGCTATCTCCATAGCATTCTCTCTCGCTGTTTCTCTCGCTTTCTCCCTCGCAGTCTCTCTCGCTGTCTCTCTCGCTGTCTCTCTCGCAGTCTCTCTCGCAGTCTCTCTCGCTGTCTCTCTCGCAGTCTCTCTCGCAGTCTCTCTCGCAGTCTCTCTCGCAGTCTCTCTCGCAGTCTCTCTCGCTGTCTCCCTCGCAGTCTCCCTCGCTGTCTCCCTCGCAGTCTCTCTCGCTGTCTCCCTCGCAGTCTCTATCGCTGTCTCCCTCGCAGTCTCTCTCGCAGTCTCTCTCGCTTTCTCCCTCGCTCTCTCCCTCGCAGACTCTCTCGCAGACTCTCTCGCTGTCTCCCTCGCAGTCTCCCTCGCAGTCTCCCTCGCAGTCTCCCTCGCAGTCTCCCTCGCAGTCTCCCTCGCAGTCTCCCTCGCAGTCTCCCTCGCTGTCTCCCTCGCTGTCTCCCTCGCTGTCTCCCTCGCTGTCTCCCTCGCTGTCTCCCTCGCTGTCTCCCTCGCTGTCTCCCTCGCTGTCTCCCTCGCTGTCTCCCTCGCTGTCTCCCTCGCTGTCTCTCTCGCTGTCTCCCTCGAAGTCACCCTGGATGTCTCTCTCGCAGTCTCTCTCGCATTCTCTCTCGATGTCTCTCTCGATGTCTCTCTCGTTGTCTCCCTCGCTGTCTCCCTCTCAGTCTCCCTCTCAGTCTCCCTCTCAGTCTCCCTCTCAGTCTCTCTCTCAGTCTCTCTCGCATTCTCTCTCGCTGTCTCCCTCGCTGTCTCCCTCGCACTCTCTGGCTTTCTCTCTCGCTTTCTCTCTCGCAGTCCCTCTCGCAGTCCCTCTCGCAGTCTCTCTCGCAGTCTCTCTCGCAGTCTCTCTCGCAGTCTCTCTCGCAGTCTCTCTCGCTGTCTCCCTCACAGTCTCTCTCGCAGTCTCTCTCGCTGTCTCCCTCACAGTCTCCCTCACAGTCTCCCTCACAGTCTCTCTCGCTGTCTCTCTCGCCGTCTCCCTCGCAGTCTCTCTCGAAGTCTCTCTCGCCGTCGCCCTCGCCGTCTCCCTCGCAGTCACTCTCGCTGTCTCTCTCGCTGTATCCCTCGCTGTCTCTCTCGCTATCTCCATAGCAGTCTCTCTCGCAGTCTCCCTCACAGTCTCCCTCGCTGTCTCCCTCGCAGTCTCTCTCGCAGTCTCTCTCGCTATCTCCCTCGCTATCTCCCTCGCTGTCTCTCTCGCTGTATCTCTCGCTGTCTCCCTTGCAGTCTCCCTCGCAGTCTCTCTCGCTTTCTCCCTCGCTTTCTCCCTCGCAGTCTCTCTCGCTTTCTCCCTCGCAGTCTCCCTCACAGTCTCTCTCGCAGTCTCTCTCGCTATCTCCCTCGCTGTCTCTCTCGCTGTCTCTCTCACTGTCTCCCTCGCAGTCTCTCTCTCCATCTCTCTCGCTATCTCCCTCGCTGTCTCTCTCGCTGTCTCCCTCGCAGTCTCCCTCGCAGTCTCCCTCGCAGTCTCCCTCGCAGTCTCCCTCGCAGTCTCTCTCGCAGTCTCTCTCGCAGTCTCTCTCGCAGTCTCTCTCGCTTTCTCCCACGCAGTCTCTCTCGCAGTCTCTCTCGCAGTCTCTCTCGCAGTCTCTCTCGCAGTCTCTCTCGCAGTCTCTCTCGCAGTCTCTCTCGCAGTCTCTCTCGCAGTCTTCCTCGCAGTTTCTCTCGCTGTCTCCCTCGCTATCTCCCTCGCTGTCTCCCTCGCTGTCTCGCGCGATCTCTCTCGCATTCTCTCTCGTTGTCTCCCTCGCAGTCTCTCTCGCTGTGTCCCTCGCAGTCTCTCTCACAGTCTCTGTCGCTGCCTCTCTCGCTGTCGCTGTCGCTGTCTCTGTCGCTGTCTCCCTCGCTGTCTCCCTCGCTGCCTCCCTCGCAGTCTCTCTCGCAGTCTCCCTCACAGTCTCTCTCGCAGTCTCTCTCGCTATCTCCCTCGCTGTCTCTCTCGCTGTCTCTCTCACTGTCTCCCTCGCAGTCTCTCTCTCCATCTCTCTCGCTATCTCCCTCGCTGTCTCTCTCGCTGTCTCCCTCGCAGTCTCCCTCGCAGTCTCCCTCGCAGTCTCCCTCGCAGTCTCCCTCGCAGTCTCCCTCGCAGTCTCTCTCGCAGTCTCTCTCGCAGTCTCTCTCGCAGTCTCTCTCGCAGTCTCTCTCGCAGTCTCTCTCGCAGTCTCTCTCGCAGTCTTCCTCGCAGTTTCTCTCGCTGTCTCCCTCGCTGTCTCCCTCGCTGTCTCCCTCGCTGTCTCCCTCGCTGTCTCCCTCGCTGTCTCCCTCGCTGTCTCGCGCGATCTCTCTCGCATTCTCTCTCGTTGTCTCCCTCGCAGTCTCTCTCGCTGTGTCCCTCGCAGTCTCTCTCACAGTCTCTGTCGCTGCCTCTCTCGCTGTCGCTGTCGCTGTCTCTGTCGCTGTCTCCCTCGCTGTCTCCCTCGCTGTCTCCCTCGCTGTCTCCCTCGCTGCCTCCCTCGCTGCCTCTCTCGCAGTCTCTCTCGCAGTCTCTCTCGCAGTCTCTCTCGCAGTCTCTCTCGCAGTCTCTCTCGCAGTCTCTCTCGCAGTCTCTCTCGCAGTCTCTCTCGCTGTCTCTCTCGCTGTCTCCCTCGCTGTCTCCCTCGCTGTCTCCCTCGCTGTCTCCCTCGCTGTCTCCCTCGCTGTCTCCCTCGCTGTCTCCCTCGCTCACTCTCTCGCTCTCTCTATCGCTCTCTCTCTCGCCGTCTCAATCGCTGTCTCCCTCGCATTCTCTCTCGCAGTGTCTCTCGCTGTATCCCTCGCTGTCTCTCTCGCTATCTCCATAGCAGTCTCTCTCGCAGTTTCTCTCGCATTCTCTCTCGATGTCTCTCTCGATGTCTCTCTCGTTGTCTCCCTCGCTGTCTCCCTCTCAGTCTCCCTCTCAGTCTCCCTCTCAGTCTCCCTCTCAGTCTCCCTCTCAGTCTCTCTCTCAGTCTCTCTCTCAGTCTCTCTCGCATTCTCTCTCGCTGTCTCCCTCGCTGTCTCCCTCGCACTCTCTGGCTTTCTCTCTGGCTTTCTCTCTCGCAGTCCCTCTCGCAGTCCCTCTCGCAGTCTCTCTCGCAGTCTCTCTCGCAGTCTCTCTCGCAGTCTCTCTCGCTGTCTCCCTCACAGTCTCTCTCGCAGTTTCTCTCGCTGTCTCCCTCACAGTCTCCCTCACAGTCTCTCTCGCTGTCTCTCTCGCCGTCTCCCTCGCAGTCTCTCTCGAAGTCTCTCTCGCCGTCGCCCTCGCCGTCTCCCTCGCAGTCACTCTCGCTGTCTCTCTCGCTGTATCCCTCGCTGTCTCTCTCGCTATCTCCATAGCAGTCTCTCTCGCAGTCTCCCTCACAGTCTCCCTCGCTGTCTCCCTCACAGTCTCTCTCGCAGTCTCTCTCGCTATCTCCCTCGCTATCTCCCTCGCTGTCTCTCTCGCTGTATCTCTCGCTGTCTCCCTTGCAGTCTCCCTCGCAGTCTCTCTCGCTTTCTCCCTCGCTTTCTCCCTCGCAGTCTCTCTCGCTTTCTCCCTCGCAGTCTCCCTCACAGTCTCTCTCGCAGTCTCTCTCGCTATCTCCCTCGCTGTCTCTCTCGCTGTCTCTCTCACTGTCTCTCTCACTGTCTCCCTCGCAGTCTCTCTCTCCATCTCTCTCGCTATCTCCCTCGCTGTCTCTCTCGCTGTCTCCCTCGCAGTCTCCCTCGCAGTCTCCCTCGCAGTCTCTCTCGCAGTCTCTCTCGCAGTCTCTCTCGCTTTCTCCCACGCAGTCTCTCTCGCAGTCTCTCTCGCAGTCTCTCTCGCAGTCTCTCTCGCAGTCTCTCTCGCAGTCTCTCTCGCAGTCTCCCTCGCAGTTTCTCTCGCTGTCTCCCTCGCTGTCTCCCTCGCTGTCTCCCTCGCTATCTCCCTCGCTGTCTCCCTCGCTGTCTCGCGCGATCTCTCTCGCATTCTCTCTCGTTGTCTCCCTCGCAGTCTCTCTCGCTGTGTCCCTCGCAGTCTCTCTCACAGTCTCTGTCGCTGCCTCTCTCGCTGTCGCTGTCGCTGTCTCTGTCGCTGTCTCCCTCGCTGTCTCCCTCGCTGCCTCCCTCGCAGTCTCTCTCGCAGTCTCCCTCACAGTCTCTCTCGCTATCTCCCTCGCTGTCTCTCTCGCTGTCTCTCTCACTGTCTCCCTCGCAGTCTCTCTCTCCATCTCTCTCGCTATCACCCTCGCTGTCTCTCTCGCTGTCTCTCTCGCTGTCTCCCTCGCAGTCTCCCTCGCAGTCTCCCTCGCAGTCTCTCTCGCAGTCTCTCTCGCAGTCTCTCTCGCTTTCTCCCACGCAGTCTCTCTCGCAGTCTCTCTCGCAGTCTCTCTCGCAGTCTCTCTCGCAGTCTCTCTCGCAGTCTTCCTCGCAGTTTCTCTCGCTGTCTCCCTCGCTGTCTCCCTCGCTGTCTCCCTCGCTATCTCCCTCGCTGTCTCCCTCGCTGTCTCGCGCGATCTCTCTCGCATTCTCTCTCGTTGTCTCCCTCGCAGTCTCTCTCGCTGTGTCCCTCGCAGTCTCTCTCACAGTCTCTGTCGCTGCCTCTCTCGCTGTCGCTGTCGCTGTCTCTGTCGCTGTCTCCCTCGCTGTCTCCCTCGCTGCCTCCCTCGCAGTCTCTCTCGCAGTCTCTCTCGCAGTCTCTCTCGCAGTCTCTCTCGCAGTCTCTCTCGCAGTCTCTCTCGCTGTCTCTCTCGCTGTCTCCCTCGCTGTCTCCCTCGCTGTCTCCCTCGCTGTCTCCCTCGCTGTCTCCCTCGCTGTCTCCCTCGCTGTCTCCCTCGCTGTCTCCCTCGCTCACTCTCTCGCTCTCTCTATCGCTCTCTCTCTCGCCGTCTCAATCGCTGTCTCCCTCGCATTCTCTCTCGCAGTGTCTCTCGCTGTATCCCTCGCTGTCTCTCTCGCTATCTCCATAGCCGTCTCTCTCGCAGTTTCTCTCGCTTTCTCCCTCGCAGTCTCTCTCGCAGTCTCTCTCGCTGTCTCTCTCGCAGTCTCTCTCGCTGTCTCTCTCGCAGTCTCTCTCTCAGTCTCTCTCGCAGTCTCTCTCGCTGTCACCCTCGCTGTCCCTCTCGCAGTCCCTCTCGCAGTCCCTCTCGCAGTCCCTCTCGCTGTCTCCCTCGCAGTCTCTCTCGCTGTCTCCCTCGCAGTCTCTATCGCTGTCTCCCTCGCAGTCTCTCTCGCAGTCTCTCTCGCAGTCTCTCTCGCTTTCTCCCTCGCTCTCTCCCTCGCAGACTCTCTCGCTGTCTCCCTCGCAGTCTCCCGCGCAGTCTCCCGCGCAGTCTCCCTCGCAGTCTCCCTCGCAGTCTCCCTCGCAGTCTCCCTCGCAGTCTCCCTCGCAGTCTCCCTCGCAGTCTCCCTCGCAGTCTCCCTCGCTGTCTCCCTCGCTGTCTCCCTCGAAGTCACCCTGGATGTCTCTCTCGCATTCTCTCTCGATGTCTCTCTCGATGTCTCTCTCGTTGTCTCCCTCGCTGTCTCCCTCACAGTCTCTCTCGCTGCCTCTCTCGCTGTCTCTCTCGCCGTCTCTCTCGCCGTCTCCCTCGCAGTCTCTCTCGAAGTCTCTCTCGCTCTCTCTCTCGCCGTCTCCCTCGCCGTCTCCCTCGCCGTCTCCCTCGCCGTCTCCCTCGCCGTCTCCCTCGCAGTCACTCTCGCAGTCTCTCTCGCTGTATCCCTCGCTGTCTCTCTCGCTATCTCCATAGCAGTCTCTCTCGCAGTCTCCCTCACAGTCTCCCTCGCAGTCTCTCTCGCAGTCTCCCTCGCAGTCTCTCTCGCAGTCTCTCTCGCAGTCTCTCTCGCAGTCTCTCTCGCAGTCTCTCTCGCAGTCTCTCTCGCAGTCTCTCTCGCAGTCTCTCTCGCAGTCTCCCTCGCAGTCTCCGTCGCTATCTCCCTCGCTGTCTCTCTCGTTGTCTCCCTCGCAGTCTCTCTCGCTTTCTCCCTCGCAGTCTCTCTCGCAGTCTCTCTCGCAGTCTCTCTCGCTTTCTCCCTCGCAGTCTCTCTTGCAGTCTCTCGCAGTCTCTCTCGCTGTCTCCCTCGCTGTCTCCCTCGCAGTCTCCCTCGCAGTCTCCCTCGCAGTCTCCCTCGCAGTCTCCCTCGCAGTCTCCCTCGCAGTCTCTCTCGCAGTCTCCCTCGCTGTCTCTCTCGCAGTCTCCCTCGCTGTCTCCCTCGCTGTCTCCCTCGCTGTCTCACGCGATCTCTCTCGCATTCTCTCTCGTTGTCTACCTCGCAGTCTCTCTCGCTGTGTCCCTCGCAGTCTCTCTCACAGTCTCTGTCGCTGTCTCTGTCGCTGTCTCCGTCGCTGTCTCCGTCGCTGTCTCCCTCGCTGTCTCCCTCGCTGTCTCCCTCGCTGTCTCCCTCGCTGTCTCCCTCGCAGTCTCTCTCGCAGTCTCTCTCGCAGTCTCTCTCGCGGTCTCTCTCGCTGTCTCTCTCGCTGTCTCTCTCGCTGTCTCTCTCGCTGTCTCTCTCGCTGTCTCTCTCGCTGTCTCCCTCGCTGTCTCCCTCGCTGTCTCTCTCGCCGTCTCCCTCGCCGTCTCCCTTGCCGTCTCAATCGCTGTCTCAATCGCTGTCTCCCTCGCATTCTCTCTCGCAGTCTCTCTCGCTGTCTCCCTCGCAGTCTCTCTCGCTGTCTCCCTCGCAGTCTCTCTCGCTGTCTCCCTCGCAGTCTCTCTCGCTTTCTCCCTCGCTCTCTCCCTCGCAGACTCTCTCGCAGTCTCCCTCGCAGTCTCCCTCGCTGTCTCCCTCGCTGTCTCCCTCGCTGTCTCCCTCGCTGTCTCTCTCGCTGTCTCCCTCGAAGTCACCCTGGATGTCTCTCTCGCAGTCTCTCTCGCATTCTCTCTCGATGTCTCTCTCGATGTCTCTCTCGTTGTCTCCCTCGCTGTCTCCCTCTCAGTCTCCCTCTCAGTCACTCTCGCTGTCTCTCTCGCTGTATCCCTCGCTGTCTCTCTCGCTATCTCCATAGCAGTCTCTCTCGCAGTCTCCCTCACAGTCTCCCTCGCTGTCTCCCTCACAGTCTCTCTCGCAGTCTCTCTCGCAGTCTCTCTCGCAGTCTCTCTCGCAGTCTCTCTCGCTATCTCCCTCGCTATCTCCCTCGCTGTCTCTCTCGCTGTATCTCTCGCTGTCTCCCTTGCAGTCTCCCTCGCAGTCTCTCTCGCTTTCTCCCTCGCTTTCTCCCTCGCAGTCTCTCTCGCTTTCTCCCTCGTAGTCTCTCTCGCTTTCTCCCTCGCAGTCTCCCTCGCAGTCTCCCTCGCAGTCTCCCTCGCAGTCTCCCTCGCAGTCTCTCTCGCAGTCTCTCTCGCTTTCTCCCTCGCAGTCTCTCTCACTGTCTCCCTCGCTGTCTCCCTCGCTGTCTCACACGATCTCTCTCGTATTCTCTCTCGTTGTCTCCCTCGCAGTCTCTCTCGCTGTGTCCCTCGCAGTCTCTCTCACAGTCTCTCTCACAGTCTCTGTCGCTGTCTCCCTCGCTGTCTCCCTCGCTGTCTCCCTCGCTGTCTCCCTCGCTGTCTCCCTCGCTGTCTCCCTCGCTGTCTCCCTCGCTGTCTCCCTCGCTGTCTCCCTCGCTGTCTCCCTCGCTGTCTCCCTCGCTGTCTACCTCGCTGTCTACCTCGCTGTCTACCTCGCTGTCTACCTCGCTGCCTCCCTCGCTGTCTCTCTCGCTCTCTCTCTCGCCGTCTCCCTCGCCGTCTCAATCGCCGTCTCCCTCGCATTCTCTCTCGCAGTGTCTCTCGCTGTATCCCTCGCTGTCTCTCTCGCTATCTCCATAGCAGTCTCTCTCGCAGTTTCTCTCGCTTTCTCCCTCGCAGTCTCTCTCGCTGTCTCCCTCACAGTCTCACTCGCAGTCTCTCTCGCTGTCTCTCTCGCTGTCTCCCTCGCTGTCTCCCTCGCTGTCTCCCTCGCTGTCTCCCTCGCTGTCTCCCTCACAGTCTCTCTCGCTGTCTCTCTCGCTGTCTCCCTCGCTCTCTCCCTCGAGGTCTCTCTCACATTCTCTCTCGCTGTCTCTCTCGCTGACTCCCTCGCAGTTTCTATCGCTGTCTCCCTCGCAGTCTCTCTCGCTTTCTCCCTCACTCTCTCCCTCGCTCTCTCTCTCGCTCTCTCTCTCGCTCTCTCACTCGCTCTCTCTCTCGCCGTCTCCCTCGCCGTCTCCCTCGCCGTCTGAATCGCTGTCTCCCTCGTATTCTCTCTCGCAGTGTCCCTCACAGTCTCCCTCGCTGTCTCCCTCACAGTCTCTCTCGCAGTCTCTCTCGCAGTCTCTCTCGCAGTCTCTCTCGCAGTCTCTCTCGCAGTCTCTCTCGCTATCTCCCTCGCTATCTCCCTCGCTATCTCCCTCGCTGTCTCTCTTGCAGTCTCCCTCGCAGTCTCCCTCGCAGTCTCTCTCGCTTTCTCCCTCGCAGTCTCTCTCGCAGTCTCTCTCGCAGTCTCTCTCGCTTTCTCCCTCGCAGTCTCTCTCGCAGTCTCTCTCGCAGTCTGCCTCGCAGTTTCTCTCGCTGTCTCCCTCGCTGTCTCCCTCGCTGTCTCCCTCGCTGTCTCCCTCGCTGTCTCCCTCGCTGTCTCCCTCGCTGTCTCCCTCGCTGTCTCCCTCGCTGTCTCCCTCGCCGTCTCTCTCGCAGTCTCTCTCGAAGTCTCTCTCGCTGTCTCTCTCGCCGTCTCTCTCGCCGTCTCTCTCGCCGTCGCCCTCGCCGTCTCCCTCGCCGTCTCCCTCGCCGTCGCCCTCGCAGTCACTCTCGCAGTCTCTCTCGCTGTATCCCTCGCTGTCTCCCTCGCTGTCTCTCTCGCAGTCTCCCTCACAGTCTCTCTCGCAGTCTCTCTCGCAGTCTCTCTCGCTGTCTCTCTCGCTGTCTCTCTCGCTGTCTCCCTTGCAGTCTCCCTCGCTGTATCTCTCACAGTCTCTCTCGCTGTCTCTCTCGCTGTCTCTCTCGCTGTCTCCCTCGCAGTCTCTCTCGCTCTCTCCCTCACTGTCTCTCTCGCCGTCTCTCTCGCCGTCTCTCTCTCCATCTCTCTCGCCGTCTCTCTCTCCATCTCTCTCGCAGTCTCCTTTGCAGTCTCTCTCGCAGTCTCTCTCGCAGTCTCTCTCGCAGTCTCTCTCGCAGTCTCTCTCGCAGTCTCTCTCGCAGTCTCTCTCGCTGTCCCTCTCGCAGTCTCTCTCGCTGTCTCTCTCGCAGTCTCTCTCGCTGTCTCTCTCGCAGTCTCCTTTGCAGTCTCTCTCGCAGTCTCCTTTGCAGTCTCTCTCGCAGTCTCTCTCGCAGTCTCTCTCGCAGTCTCTCTCGCTGTCCCTCTCGCAGTCTCTCTCGCTGTCCCTCTCGCAGTCTCTCTCGCAGTCTCTCTCGCTGTCTCTCTCGCAGTCTCCTTTGCAGTCTCTCTCGCAGTCTCTCTCGCAGTCTCTCTCGCTGTCCCTCTCGCAGTCTCTCTCGCAGTCTCTCTCGCAGTCTCTCTCGCAGTCTCTCTCGCAGTCTCTCTCGCTGTCTCTCTCGCTGTCTCCCACGCTGTCTCCCTCGCAGTCTCTCTCGCAGTCTCTCTCGCTGTCTCCCTCGCTTTCTCCCTCGCTTTCTCCCTCGCTGTCTCTCTCGCTGTCTCTCTCGCTGTCTCCCTCGCAGTCTCCCTCGCTGTCTCCCTCGCTGTCTCCCTCGCTGTCTCCCTCGCTGTGTCCCTCGCTCTCTCCCTCACTGTCTCCCTCGCCGTCTCCCTCGCCGTCTCTCTCGCTGTCTACCTCGCAGTTTCTCTCGCTGTCTCCCTCGCTGTCACCCTCGCTGTCTCCCTCGCTGTCTCCCTAGCAGTCGCTGTCGCAGTCTCTCTCGCTGACTCCCTCGCAGTTTCTCTCGCTGTCTCCCTCGCTGTCACCCTCGCTGTCTCCCTCGCTGTCTCCCTAGCAGTCGCTCTCGCAGTCTCTCTCGCTGTCTCTCTCGCTGTCTCCCTCGCTGTCTCCCTCGCTGTCTCCCTCGCTGTCTCCCTCGCTGCCTCCCTCGCAGTCTCTCTCGAAGTCTCTCTCAAAGTCTCCCTCGCTCTCTCCCTCGCTCTCTCCCTCGCTCTCTCCCTCGCTCTCTCCCTCGCTCTCTCCCTCGCCGTCTCCCTCGCAGTCTCTCTCGCAGTGTCTCTCGCTGTATCCCTCGCTGTCTCTCTCGCAGTTTCTCTCGCTTTCTCCCTCACAGTCTCTCTCGCTGTCTCCCTCGCAGTCTCTCTCGCAGTCTCTCTCGCAGTCTCTCTCGCAGTCTCTCTCGCAGTCTCTCTCGCTGTCTCCCTCGCTGTCTCCCTCACAGTCTCTCTCGCTGTCTCCCTCGCAGTCTCTCTCACAGTCTCTCTCGCAGTCTCTCTCGCTGTCTTCCTCGCAGTCTCTATCGCTGTCTCCCTCGCAGTCTCCCTCGCAGTCTGTCTCGCAGTCTCTCTCGCTTTCTCCCTCGCTCTCTCCCTCGCAGACTCTCTCACTGTCTCCCTCGTTGTCTCCCTCGCTGTCTCTCTCAGTCTCTCTCTCAGTCTCTCTCGCTGTCTCCCTCGCAGTCTCCCTCGCAGTCTCCCTCACAGTCTCCCTCGATGTCTCCCTCGCTGTCTCCTTCGCTGTCTCCCTCGCTGTCTCCCTCGCTGTCTCCCTCGCTGTCTCCCTCTCAGTCTCTCTCTCAGTCTCTATCGCATTCTCTCTCGCTGTCTCCCTCGCTGTCTCCCTCGCACTCTCTGGCTTTCTCTCTCGCTTTCTCTCTCGCAGTCCCTCTCACTGTCTCTCTCGCAGTCTCTCTCGCTGTCTCCCTCACAGTCTCCCTCACAGTCTCTCTCGCTGTCTCTCTCGCTGTCTCTCTCGCTGTCTCTCTCGCCGTCTCCCTCGCAGTCTCTCTCGAAGTCTCTCTCGCTGTCTCCCTCGCTGTCTCTCTCGCTCTCTCTCTCGCCGTCGCCCTCGCCGTCTCCCTCGCCGTCTCCCTCGCCGTCTCCCTCGCCGTCTCCCTCGCAGTCACTCTCGCAGTCTCTCTCGCTGTATCCCTCGCTGTCTCTCTCGCTATCTCCATAGCAGTCTCTCTCGCCGTCTGAATCGCTGTCTCCCTCGCATTCTCTCTCGCAGTGTCCCTCACAGTCTCCCTCGCTGTCTCCCTCACAGTCTCTCTCGCAGTCTCTCTCGCAGTCTCTCTCGCAGTCTCTCTCGCAGTCTCTCTCGCTATCTCCCTCGCTATCTCCCTCGCTATCTCCCTCGCTGTCTCCCTCGCTGTCTCCCTCGCTGTCTCCCTCGCTGTCTCCCTCGCTGTCTCCCTCGCTGTCTCCCTCGCAGTCTCTCTCGCCGTCTCCCTCGCAGTCTCTCTCGAAGTCTCTCTCGCTGTCTCTCTCGCCGTCTCTCTCGCCGTCTCTCTCGCCGTCGCCCTCGCCGTCGCCCTCGCCGTCTCCCTCGCCGTCTCCCTCGCCGTCGCCCTCGCAGTCACTCTCGCAGTCTCTCTCGCTGTATCCCTCGCTGTCTCCCTCGCTGTCTCTCTCGCAGTCTCCCTCGCAGTCTCCCTCGCAGTCTCCCTCGCAGTCTCTCTCGCAGTCTCTCTCGCTGTCTCTCTCGCTGTCTCTCTCGCTGTCTCCCTTGCAGTCTCCCTCGCTGTATCTCTCACAGTCTCTCTCGCTGTCTCTCTCGCTGTCTCTCTCGCTGTCTCTCTCGCTGTCTCCCTCGCAGTCTCTCTCGCTCTCTCCCTCACTGTCTCTCTCGCCGTCTCTCTCTCCATCTCTCTCGCCGTCTCTCTCTCCATCTCTCTCGCAGTCTCCTTTGCAGTCTCTCTCGCAGTCTCTCTCGCAGTCTCTCTCGCAGTCTCTCTCGCTGTCCCTCTCGCAGTCTCTCTCGCTGTCCCTCTCGCAGTCTCTCTCGCTGTCTCTCTCGCAGTCTCCTTTGCAGTCTCTCTCGCAGTCTCCTTTGCAGTCTCTCTCGCAGTCTCTCTCGCAGTCTCTCTCGCAGTCTCTCTCGCAGTCTCTCTCGCTGTCCCTCTCGCAGTCTCTCTCGCTGTCCATCTCGCAGTCTCTCTCGCTGTCTCTCTCGCAGTCTCCTTTGCAGTCTCTCTCGCAGTCTCTCTCGCAGTCTCTCTCGCTGTCTCTCTCGCAGTCTCTCTCGCAGTCTCTCTCGCAGTCTCTCTCGCAGTCTCTCTCGCAGTCTCTCTCGCAGTCTCTCTCGCTGTCTCTCTCGCTGTCTCCCACGCTGTCTCCCTCGCAGTCTCTCTCGCAGTCTCTCTCGCTGTCTCCCTCGCTTTCTCCCTCGCTGTCTCTCTCGCTGTCTCCCTCGCAGTCTCTCTCGCTGTCTCCCTCGCTGTCTCCCTCGCTGTGTCCCTCGCTTTCTCCCTCACTGTCTCCCTCGCCGTCTCTCTCGCTGTCTACCTCGCAGTTTCTCTCGCTGTCTCCCTCGCTGTCACCCTCGCTGTCTCCCTCGCTGTCTCCCTAGCAGTCGCTCTCGCAGTCTCTCTCGCTGACTCCCTCGCAGTTTCTCTCGCTGTCTCCCTCGCTGTCACCCTCGCTGTCTCCCTCGCTGTCTCCCTAGCAGTCGCTCTCGCAGTCTCTCTCGCTGTCTCTCTCGCTGTCTCCCTCGCTGTCTCCCTCGCTGCCTCCCTCGCAGTCTCTCTCGAAGTCTCTCTCAAAGTCTCCCTCGCTCTCTCCCTCGCTCTCTCCCTCGCTCTCTCCCTCGCTCTCTCCCTCGCTCTCTCCCTCGCCGTCTCCCTCGCAGTCTCTCTCGCAGTGTCTCTCGCTGTATCCCTCGCTGTCTCTCTCGCAGTTTCTCTCGCTTTCTCCCTCACAGTCTCTCTCGCTGTCTCCCTCGCAGTCTCTCTCGCAGTCTCTCTCGCAGTCTCTCTCGCAGTCTCTCTCGCAGTCTCTCTCGCTGTCTCCCTCGCTGTCTCCCTCACAGTCTCTCTCGCTGTCTCCCTCGCAGTCTCTCTCACAGTCTCTCTCGCAGTCTCTCTCGCAGTCTCTCTCGCTGTCTTCCTCGCTGTGTCCCTCGCAGTCTCTCTCGCAGTCTCTCTCGCAGTCTCTCTCGCAGTCTCTCTCGCAGTCTCTCTCGCAGTCTTACTCGCAGTTTCTCTCGCTGTCTCCCTCGCTGCCTCCCACGCTGTCTCCCTCGCTGTCTCACGCGATCTCTCTCGCATTCTCTCTCGTTGTCTCCCTTGCAGTCTCTCTCGCTGTGTCCCTCGCAGTCTCTCTCGCAGTCTCTATTGCTGTCTCTGTCGCTGTCTCCCTCGCTGTCTCCCTCACTGCCTCTCTCGAAGTCTCTCTCGCTGTCTACCTCGCTGTCTCCCTCGCTCTCTCTCTCGCTCTCTCTCTCGCCGTCTCCCTCGCCGTCTTAATCGCTGTCTCCCTCGCATTCTCTCTCGCAGTGTCTCTCGTTGTCTCCCTCGCAGTCTCCCTCGCAGTCTCTCTCGCTGTCTCCCTCGCAGTCTCTCTCGAAGTCGCTCTCGCTTTCTCCCTCGCTGTCTCTCTCGCAGTCCTTCTCGCAGTCCTTCTCGCAGTCTCTCTCGCTGTCTCCCTCGCTGTCTCCCTCGCTGTCTCCCTCGCTGTCTCCCTCGCTGTCTCCCTCGCTGTCTCCCTCGCTGTCTCCCTCGCTGTCTCCCTCGCTGTCTCCCATGCAGTCTCTCTCGCTGTCTCTCTCGCTGTCTCCATGGCTTTCTCCCTCGCTGTCTCTCTCGCTGTCTCTCTCGCTGTCTCCCATGCAGTCTCTCTCGCTGTCTCTCTCGCTGTCTCCATGGCTTTCTCCCTCGCTGTCTCCCTCGCTGTCTCTCTCGCTGTCTCTCTCGCTGTCTCTCTCGCTGTCTCTCTCGCTGTCTCTCTCACTGTCTCTCTCGCTGTCTCTCTCGCTGTCTCCCTTGCAGTCTCTCTTGCAGTCTCTCTCGCTGTCTCCCTCACTGTGTCTCTCGCTCTCTCCCTCGCTGTCTCCCTCGCTGTCTCATGCGCTCTCTCTCGCAGTCTCTCTCGCTGTCTCCCTCGCTGTGTCCCTCGCTGTGTCCCTCGCTGTGTCCCTCGCTGTGTCCCTCGCTGTGTCCCTCGCTGTCTCACTCGCAGTCTCCCTCGCAGTCTCCCTCGCTGTCTCCCTCGCAGTCTCCCTCGCAGTCTCCCTCGCTGTCTCCCTCGCTGTCTCCCTCGCTGTCTCCCTCGTCGTCTCCCTCGCCGTCTCCCTTGCAGTCACTCTCTCTGTATCCCCGGCTGTCTCTCTCGCTATCTCCATAGCAGTCTCTCTCACTGTCTCCCTCGCTGTCTCTGTCTCTGTCGCTGTCTCTGTCGCTGTCTCTGTCGCTGTCTCCCTCGCTGTCTCCCTCGCTGTCTCCCTGGCCGTCTCCCTGGCCGTCTCCCTGGCCGTCTCCCTGGCCGTCTCCCTGGCCGTCTCCCTGGCCGTCTCCCTGGCCGTCTCCCTGGCCGTCTCCCTGGCCGTCTCCCTGGCCGTCTCCCTGGCCGTCTCCCTGGCCGTCTCCCTCGCCGTCTCCCTGGCCGTCTCCCTCGCAGTCTCTCTCGCTGTCTCTCTCGCTGTCTCTCTCAATGTACTCTCGCTGTCTCCCTCGCTGTCTCACTCGCTCTATCCCTCGCTGTATCTCTCGCAGTCTCTCTCACAGTCTCTCTCACAGTCTCTCTCGCTGTCTCCCTCGCAGTCTCTCTCGAAGTCGCTCTCGCTTTCTCCCTCGCTGTCTCTCTCGCAGTCCTTCTCGCAGTCTCTCTCGCTGTCTCCAGCGCTGTCTCCCTCGCTGTCTCCCTCGCTGTCTCCCTCGCTGTCTCCCTCGCTGTCTCCCTCGCTGTCTCCCTCGCTGTCTCCCTCGCTGTCTCCCTCGCTGTCTCCCTCGCTGGCTCTCTCGCTGTCTCAATCGCTTTCTCCCTCGCTGTCTCTCTCGCTGTCTCTCTCGCTGTCTCTCTCGCAGTCTCCCTCGCTGTCTCCCTCGCTGTCTCCCTCGCTGTGTCTCTCGCTCTCTCCCTCGCTGTCTCCCTCGCTGTCTCATGCGCTCTCTCTCGCAGTCTCTCTCGCTGTGTCCCTCGCAGTCTCCCTCGCAGTCTCCCTCACAGTCTCCCTCGCTGTCTCCCTCGCTGTCTCCCTCGCCGTCGCCCTCGCCGTCTCCCTCGCCGTCTCCCTCGCCGTCTCCCTCGCCGTCTCCCTCGCCGTCTCCCTCGCCGTCTCCCTTGCAGTCACTCTCTCTGTATCCCCGGCTGTCTCTCTCGCTATCTCCATAGCAGTCTCTCTCACTGTCTCCCTCGCTCTCACTGTCGCTGTCTCTGTCGCTGTCTCTGTCGCTGTCTCTGTCGCTGTCTCTGTCGCTGTCTCTGTCGCTGTCTCCCTCGCTGTCTCCCTCGTCGTCTCTCTCGCTGTCTCTCTCAATGTACTCTCGCTGTCTCTCTCGCTGTCTCACTCGCTCTATCCCTCGCTGTATCTCTCGCAGTCTCTCTCGCAGTCTCTCTCGCTGTCTACCTCGCAGTCTCTCTCGCTCTCTCCCTCACTGTCTCTCTCGCAGTCTCTCTCGCCGTCTCTCTCGCCATCTCTCTCGCAGTCTCCCTCGCTGTCTCCCTCGCTGTCTCCCTCACAGTCTCTCTCGCTGTCTCCCTTGCAGTCTCCCACACAGTCTCTCACGCTTGTGCCCTCGCTTTCTCCCTCGCAGTCTCTCGCGCAGTCTCTCTCGCAGTCTCTCTCGCAGTCTCTCTCGCAGTCTCTCTCGCTGTCCCTCTCGCTGTCCCTCTCGCAGTCTCTCTCGCTGTCTCTCTCGCAGTCTCCCTCGCTGTCTCTCTCGCTGTCCCTCTCGCAGTCTCTCTCGCTGTCTCCCTCGCAGTCTCTCTCGCAGTCTCCTTTGCAGTCTCTCTCGCTGTCTCTCTCGCTGTCTCTCTCGCTGTCTCTCTCGCTGTCTCTCTCGCTGCCTCTCTCGCAGTCTCTCTCGCAGTCTCTCTCGCAGTCTCTCTCGCAGTCTCTCTCGCAGTCTCTCTCGCAGTCTCCCTCGCAGTCTCCCTCGCAGTCTCCCTCGCTGTCTCCCTCGCTCTCTCCCTCGCAGTCTCCCTCGCCGTCTCCCTCGCCGTCTCCCTCGCCATCTCTCTCGCAGTCTCTCTCGCTGTCTTCCTCGCAGTTTCTCTCGCTGTCTCCCTCGCTGTCTCCCTCGCTGTCTCCCTCGCTGCCTCCCTCGCTGCCTCCCTCGCTGCCTCCCTAGCAGTCGCTCTCGCAGTCGCTCTCGCAGTCTCTCTCGCTGTCTCCCTCGCTGTCTCCCTCGCTGTCTCCCTCGCTGTCTCCCTCGCTGCCTCCCTCGCTGCCTCCCTCGCTGTCTCCCTAGCAGTCGCTCTCGCAGTCTCTCTCGCTGTCTTCCTCGCAGTCTCTCTCGCAGTCTCTCTCGCAGTCTCTCTCGCAGTCTCTCTCGCAGTCTCTCTCGCAGTCTCTCTCGCAGTCTTCCTCGCAGTTTCTCTCGCAGTTTCTCTCGCTGTCTCCCTCGCTGCCTCCCACGCTGTCTCCCTCGCTGTCTCACGCGATCTCTCTCGCATTCT
Source organism: Heterodontus francisci (assembly GCF_036365525.1). Lineage (NCBI taxonomy): Eukaryota > Metazoa > Chordata > Chondrichthyes > Heterodontiformes > Heterodontidae > Heterodontus > Heterodontus francisci. Next base: position 383,851 of record NW_027141323.1, read on the forward strand.
CTCTCGCTGTCTCCCTCGCAGTCTCTCTCGAAGTCGCTCTCGCTTTCTCCCTCGCTGTCTCTCTCGCAGTCCTTCTCGCAGTCCTTCTCGCAGTCCTTCTCGCAGTCCTTCTCGCAGTCTCTCTCGCTGTCTCCAGCGCTGTCTCCCTCGCTGTCTCCCTCGCTGTCTCCCTCGCTGTCTCCCTCGCTGTCTCCCTCGCTGTCTCCCTCGCTGTCTCCCACGCTGTCTCTCTCGCTGTCTCTCTCGCTGTCTCCATGGCTTTCTCCCTCGCTGTCTCTCTCGCTGTCTCTCTCGCTGTCTCTCTCGCTGTCTCTCTCGCTGTCTCTCTCGCTGTCTCTCTCGCTGTCTCTCTCGCTGTCTCTCTCGCTGTCTCTCTTGCAGTCTCCCTCGCTGTATCTCTCACTCTCTCCCTCGCTCTCTCCCTCGCTGTCTCACGCGCTCTCTCTCTGTCTCTCTCGCTGTCTCTCTCGCTGTCTCTCTCGCTGTCTCCCTCGCTGTGTCCCTCGCTGTGTCCCTCGCTGTGTCCCTCGCTGTGTCCCTCGCTGTGTCCCTCGCTGTGTCCCTCGCTGTGTCCCTCGCTGTCTCTCTCGCAGTCTCCCTCGCTGTCTCCCTCGCTGTCTCCCTCGCTGTCTCCCTCGCTGTCTCCCTCGCTGTCTCCCTCGCAGTCTCCCTCGCTGTCTCCCTCGCTGTCTCCCTCGCTGTCTCCCTCGCTGTCTCCCTCGTCGTCTCCCTCGCCGTCTCCCTTGCAGTCACACTCTCTGTATCCCCGGCTGTCTCTCTCGCTATCTCCATAGCAGTCTCTCTCACTGTCTCCCCCGCTGTCTCCCCCGCTGTCTCTGTCTCTGTCGCTGTCTCTGTCGCTGTCTCTGTCGCTGTCTCTGTCGCTGTCTCTGTCGCTGTCTCTGTCGCTGTCTCTGTCTCTGTCGCTGTCTCTGTCGCTGTCTCTGTCGCTGTCTCTGTCGCTGTCTCCCTCGCTGTCTCCCTCGCCGTCTCCCTGGCCGTCTCCCTGGCCGTCTCCCTGGCCGTCTCCCTGGCCGTCTCCCTGGCCGTCTCCCTGGCCGTCTCCCTGGCCGTCTCCCTGGCCGTCTCCCTGGCCGTCTCCCTGGCCGTTTCACTGGCCGTCTCCCTCGCAGTCTCTCTCGCAGTCTCTCTCGCTGTCTCTCTCAATGTACTCTCGCTGTCTCCCTCGCTGTCTCACTCGCTCTATCCCTCGCTGTATCTCTCGCAGTCTCTCTCACAGTCTCTCTCGCTGTCTCTCTCGCTGTCTCCCTCGCAGTCTCTCTCGCTCTCTCCCTCACCGTCTCTCTCGCCGTCTCTCTCGCCGTCTCTCTCGCCGTCTCTCTCTCCATCTCTCTCGCCATCTCTCTCGCAGTCTCCCTCGCTGTCTCCCTCGCAGTCTCCCTCGCAGTCTCCCTCGCAGTCTCCCTTGCTGTCTCCCTCGCAGTCTCCCTCGCAGTCTCCCTCGCAGTCTCCCTCGCAGTCTCTCTCGCAGTGTTTCTCGCAGTGTTTCTCGCAGTCTCTCTCGCAGTCTCCCTCGCTGTCTCCCTCGCAGTCTCTCTCGCAGTCTCTCTCGCAGTCTCTCTCGCAGTCTCTCTCGCAGTCTCTCTCGCAGTCTCCCTCGCTGTCTCCCTCGCAGTCTCCCTCGCAGTCTCTCTCGCAGTCTCTCTCGCAGTCTCTCTCGCAGTCTCTCTCGCTGTCTCTCTCGCTGTCTCTCTCGCTGTCTCCCACGCTGTCTCTCTCGCAGTCTCTCTCGCAGTCTCTCTCGCAGTCTCTCTCGCTGTCTCCCTCGCTTTCTCCCTCGCTGTCTCTCTCGCTGTCTCTCTCGCTGTCTCCCTCGCAGTCTCTCTTGCAGTCTCCCTTGCAGTCTCTCTCGCTGTCTCCCTCGCTGTCTCTCTCGCTGTCTCCCTCGCTGTCTCACGCGCTCTCTCTCGCAGTCTCTCTCGCTGTCTCTCTCGCTGTGTCCCTCGCTGTGTCCCTCGCTGTGTCCCTCGCAGTCTCCCTCGCTGTGTCCCTCGCAGTCTCCCTCGCTGTGTCCCTCGCAGTCTCCCTCGCTGTCTCCCTCGCTGTCTCCCTCGCCGTCTCCCTTGCAGTCACTCTCTCTGTATCCCCGGCTGTGTCTCTCGCTATCTCCATAGCAGTCTCTCTCACTGTCTCTGTCGCTGTCTCTGTCGCTGTCTCTGTCGCTGTCTCTGTCGCTGTCTCTGTCGCTGTCTCTGTCGCTGTCTCCCTTGCTGTCTCCCTTGCTGTCTCCCTTGCTGTCTCCCTTGCTGTCTCCCTCGCTGTCTCCCTCGCTGTCTCCCTCGTCGTCTCCCTGGCCGTCTCCCTGGCCGTCTCCCTGGCCGTCTCCCTGGCCGTCTCCCTGGCCGTCTCCCTGGCCGTCTCCCTGGCCGTCTCCCTGGCCGTCTCCCTGGCCGTCTCCCTGGCCGTCTCCCTCGCAGTCTCTCTCGCAGTCTCTCTCCCCGTCTCTCTCGCTGTCTCTCTCAATGTCCTCTCGCTGTCTCCCTCGCTGTCTCACTCGCTCTATCCCTCGCTGTATCTCTCGCAGTCTCTCTCGCAGTCTCTCTCGCAGTCTCTCTCGCAGTCTCTCTCGCAGTCTCTCTCGCAGTCTCTCTCGCTGTCTCTCTTGCAGTCTCCCTCGCAGTCTCCCTCGCAGTCTCCCTCGCAGTCTCTCTCGCAGTCACTCTCGCAGTCTCTCTCGCAGTCTCCCTCGCAGTCTCCCTCGCAGTCTCCCTCGCAGTCTCTCTCGCTGTCTCCCTCGCAGTCTCTCTCGAAGTCGCTCTCGCTTTCTCCCTCGCTGTCTCTCTCGCTGTCTCTCTCGCAGTCCTTCTCGCAGTCTCTCTCGCTGTCTCCAGCGCTGTCTCCCTCGCTGTCTCCCTCGCTGTCTCCCTCGCTGTCTCCCTCGCTGTCTCCCTCGCTGTCTCCCTCGCTGTCTCCCTCGCTGTCTCCCTCGCTGTCTCTCTCGCTGTCTCTCTCGCTGTCTCTCTCGCTGTCTCTCTCGCTGTCTCCATCGCTTTCTCCCTCGCTGTCTCTCTCGCTGTCTCTCTCGCTGGCTCTCTCGCTGTCTCAATCTCTTTCTCCCTCGCTGTCTCTCTCGCTGTCTCTCTCGCTGTCTCTCTCGCTGTCTCTCTCGCTGTCTCTCTCGCTGCCTCTCTCGCTGTCTCTCTCGCTGTCTCCCTTGCATATTCTCTTGCAGTCTCTCTTGCAGTCTCTCTCGCAGTCTCTCTCGCAGTCTCCCTCGCTGTCTCCCTCGCTGTCTCCCTCGCTGTCTCCCTCGCTGTCTCCCTCGCTGTGTCTCTCGCTCTCTCCCTCGCTGTCTCCCTCGCTGTCTCATGCGCTCTCTCTCGCAGTCTCTCTCGCTGTCTCCCTCACTGTGTCCCTCGCAGTCTCCCTCGCAGTCTCCCTCGCAGTCTCCCTCGCAGTCTCCCTCGCAGTCTCCCTCGCAGTCTCCCTCGCTGTCTCCCTCGCTGTCTCCCTCGCCGTCTCCCTCGCCGTCTCCCTCGCCGTCTCCCTCGCCGTCTCCCTCGCCGTCTCCCTCGCCGTCTCCCTCGCCGTCTCCCTCGCCGTCTCCCTCGCCGTCTCCCTCGCCGTCACTCTCTCTGTATCCCCGGCTGTCTCTCTCGCTATCTCCATAGCAGTCTCTCTCACTGTCTCCCTCGCTGTCTCCCTCGCTGTCTCTGTCGCTGTCGCTGTCGCTGTCGCTGTCTCTGTCGCTGTCTCTGTCGCTGTCTCTGTCGCTGTCTCTGTCGCTGTCTCTGTCGCTGTCTCTGTCGCTGTCGCTGTCTCTGTCGCTGTCTCCCTCGCTGTCTCCCTCGTCGTCTCTCTCGCTGTCTCTCTCGCTGTCTCTCTCAATGTACTCTCGCAGTCTCTCTCGCTGTCTCACTCGCTCTATCCCTCGCTGTATCTCTCGCAGTCTCTTTCGCAGTCTCTTTCGCAGTCTCTCTCACTGTCTCTCTCGCTGTCTACCTCGCAGTCTCTCTCGCTCTCTCCCTCGCTGTCTCTCTCGCAGTCTCTCTCGCCGTCTCTCTCGCCATCTCTCTCGCAGTCTCCCTCGCTGTCTCCCTCGCTGTCTCCCTCGCAGTCTCTCTCGCAGTCTCCCTCGCTGTCTCCCTCACAGTCTCTCTCGCTGTCTCTCTCAATGTACTCTCGCAGTCTCTCTCGCTGTCTCACTCGCTCTATCCCTCGCTGTATCTCTCGCAGTCTCTCTCGCAGTCTCTCTCGCAGTCTCTCTCGCAGTCTCTCTCGCTGTCTCTCTCGCTGTCTACCTCGCAGTCTCTCTCGCTCTCTCCCTCACTGTCTCTCTCGCAGTCTCTCTCGCCATCTCTCTCGCAGTTTCTCTCGCTGTCTCCCTCGCTGTCTCCCTCGCTGCCTCCCTCGCTGCCTCCCTCGCTGCCTCCCTCGCTGCCTCCCTCGCTGTCTCCCAAGCAGTCGCTCTCGCAGTCGCTCTCGCAGTCTCTCTCGCTGTCTCCCTCGCTGTCTCCCTCACTGCCTCCCTCGCTGTCTCCCTAGCAGTCGCTCTCGCAGTCGCTCTCGCAGTCTCTCTCGCTGTCTTCCTCGCTGTGTCCCTCGCAGTCTCTCTCGCAGTCTCTCTCGCAGTCTCTCTCGCAGTCTCTCTCGCAGTCTCTCTCGCAGTCTCTCTCGCAGTCTTACTCGCAGTTTCTCTCGCTGTCTCCCTCGCTGCCTCCCACGCTGTCTCCCTCGCTGTCTCACGCGATCTCTCTCGCATTCTCTCTCGTTGTCTCCCTTGCAGTCTCTCTCGCTGTGTCCCTCGCAGTCTCTCTCGCAGTCTCTATTGCTGTCTCTGTCGCTGTCTCCCTCGCTGTCTCCCTCACTGCCTCTCTCGAAGTCTCTCTCGCTGTCTACCTCGCTGTCTCCCTCGCTCTCTCTCTCGCTCTCTCTCTCGCCGTCTCCCTCGCCGTCTTAATCGCTGTCTCCCTCGCATTCTCTCTCGCAGTGTCTCTCGTTGTCTCCCTCGCAGTCTCCCTCGCAGTCTCTCTCGCTGTCTCCCTCGCAGTCTCTCTCGAAGTCGCTCTCGCTTTCTCCCTCGCTGTCTCTCTCGCAGTCCTTCTCGCAGTCCTTCTCGCAGTCCTTCTCGCAGTCCTTCTCGCAGTCTCTCTCGCTGTCTCCAGCGCTGTCTCCCTCGCTGTCTCCCTCGCTGTCTCCCTCGCTGTCTCCCTCGCTGTCTCCCTCGCTGTCTCCCTCGCTGTCTCCCATGCAGTCTCTCTCGCTGTCTCCATGGCTTTCTCCCTCGCTGTCTCTCTCGCTGTCTCTCTCGCTGTCTCCCATGCAGTCTCTCTCGCTGTCTCTCTCGCTGTCTCCATGGCTTTCTCCCTCGCTGTCTCCCTCGCTGTCTCTCTCGCTGTCTCTCTCGCTGTCTCTCTCGCTGTCTCTCTCGCTGTCTCTCTCGCTGTCTCTCTCGCTGTCTCTCTCGCTGTCTCTCTCGCTGTCTCCCTTGCAGTCTCTCTTGCAGTCTCTCTTGCAGTCTCTCTCGCTGTCTCCCTCACTGTGTCTCTCGCTCTCTCCCTCGCTGTCTCCCTCGCTGTCTCATGCGCTCTCTCTCGCAGTCTCTCTCGCTGTCTCCCTCGCTGTGTCCCTCGCTGTGTCCCTCGCTGTGTCCCTCGCTGTGTCCCTCGCTGTGTCCCTCGCTGTGTCCCTCGCTGTGTCCCTCGCTGTCTCACTCGCAGTCTCCCTCGCAGTCTCCCTCGCTGTCTCCCTCGCTGTCTCCCTCGCTGTCTCCCTCGCAGTCTCCCTCGCTGTCTCCTTCGCTGTCTCCCTCGCTGTCTCCCTCGTCGTCTCCCTCGCCGTCTCCCTTGCAGTCACTCTCTCTGTATCCCCGGCTGTCTCTCTCGCTATCTCCATAGCAGTCTCTCTCACTGTCTCCCTCGCTGTCTCTGTCTCTGTCGCTGTCTCTGTCGCTGTCTCTGTCGCTGTCTCCCTCGCTGTCTCCCTCGCTGTCTCCCTCGCTGTCTCCCTGGCCGTCTCCCTGGCCGTCTCCCTGGCCGTCTCCCTGGCCGTCTCCCTGGCCGTCTCCCTGGCCGTCTCCCTGGCCGTCTCCCTGGCCGTCTCCCTGGCCGTCTCCCTCGCAGTCTCTCTCGCAGTCTCTCTCGCTGTCTCTCTCAATGTACTCTCGCTGTCTCCCTCGCTGTCTCACTCGCTCTATCCCTCGCTGTATCTCTCGCAGTCTCTCTCACAGTCTCTCTCACAGTCTCTCTCGCTGTCTCCCTCGCAGTCTCTCTCGAAGTCGCTCTCGCTTTCTCCCTCGCTGTCTCTCTCGCAGTCCTTCTCGCAGTCTCTCTCGCTGTCTCCAGCGCTGTCTCCCTCGCTGTCTCCCTCGCTGTCTCCCTCGCTGTCTCCCTCGCTGTCTCCCTCGCTGTCTCCCTCGCTGTCTCCCTCGCTGGCTCTCTCGCTGTCTCAATCGCTTTCTCCCTCGCTGTCTCTCTCGCTGTCTCTCTCGCTGTCTCTCTCGCAGTCTCCCTCGCTGTCTCCCTCGCTGTCTCCCTCGCTGTGTCTCTCGCTCTCTCCCTCGCTGTCTCCCTCGCTGTCTCATGCGCTCTCTCTCGCAGTCTCTCTCGCTGTCTCCCTCACTGTGTCCCTCGCAGTCTCCCTCGCAGTCTCCCTCACAGTCTCCCTCGCTGTCTCCCTCGCTGTCTCCGTCGCTGTCTCCCTCGCCGTCGCCCTCGCCGTCGCCCTCGCCGTCTCCCTCGCCGTCTCCCTCGCCGTCTCCCTCGCCGTCTCCCTCGCCGTCTCCCTCGCCGTCTTTCTCGCCGTCTCCCTTGCAGTCCTCTGCAGTCCCCGGCTGTCTCTCTCGCTATCTCCATAGCAGTCTCTCTCACTGTCTCCCTCGCTCTCACTGTCGCTGTCTCTGTCGCTGTCTCTGTCGCTGTCTCTGTCGCTGTCTCTGTCGCTGTCTCTGTCGCTGTCTCTGTCGCTGTCTCTGTCGCTGTCTCCCTCGCTATCTCCCTCGTCGTCTCTCTCGCTGTCTCTCTCAATGTACTCTCGCTGTCTCTCTCGCTGTCTCACTCGCTCTATCCCTCGCTGTATCTCTCGCAGTCTCTCTCGCAGTCTCTCTCACAGTCTCTCTCGCTGTCTACCTCGCAGTCTCTCTCGCTCTCTCCCTCACTGTCTCTCTCGCAGTCTCTCTCGCCGTCTCTCTCGCCATCTCTCTCGCAGTCTCCCTCGCTGTCTCCCTCACAGTCTCTCTCGCTGTCTCCCTTGCAGTCTCCCACACAGTCTCTCACGCTTGTGCCCTCGCTTTCTCCCTCGCTTTCTCCCTCGCAGTCTCTCTCGCAGTCTCTCTCGCAGTCTCTCTCGCAGTCTCTCTCGCTGTCCCTCTCGCTGTCCCTCTCGCAGTCTCTCTCGCTGTCCCTCTCGCAGTCTCTCTCGCTGTCTCTCTCGCAGTCTCCCTCGCTGTCTCTCTCGCTGTCCCTCTCGCAGTCTCTCTCGCTGTCTCCCTCGCAGTCTCTCTCGCAGTCTCCTTTGCAGTCTCTCTCGCTGTCTCTCTCGCTGTCTCTCTCGCTGTCTCTCTCGCTGTCTCTCTCGCTGCCTCTCTCGCAGTCTCTCTCGCAGTCTCTCTCGCAGTCTCTCTCGCAGTCTCTCTCGCAGTCTCTCTCGCAGTCTCTCTCGCAGTCTCTCTCGCAGTCTCCCTCGCAGTCTCCCTCGCAGTCTCCCTCGCTGTCTCCCTCGCTCTCTCCCTCGCAGTCTCCCTCGCCGTCTCCCTCGCCGTCTCCCTCGCCATCTCTCTCGCAGTCTCTCTCGCTGTCTTCCTCGCAGTTTCTCACGCTGTCTCCCTCGCTGTCTCCCTCGCTGCCTCCCTCGCTGCCTCCCTCGCTGCCTCCCTAGCAGTCGCTCTCGCAGTCGCTCTCGCAGTCTCTCTCGCTGTCTCCCTCGCTGTCTCCCTCGCTGTCTCCCTCGCTGTCTCCCTCGCTGCCTCCCTCGCTGTCTCCCTAGCAGTCGCTCTCGCAGTCTCTCTCGCTGTCTTCCTCGCAGTCTCTCTCGCAGTCTCTCTCGCAGTCTCTCTCGCAGTCTCTCTCGCAGTCTCTCTCGCAGTCTCTCTCGCAGTCTCTCTCGCAGTCTCTCTCGCAGTCTTCCTCGCAGTTTCTCTCGCAGTTTCTCTCGCTGTCTCCCTCGCTGCCTCCCACGCTGTCTCCCTCGCTGTCTCACGCGATCTCTCTCGCATTCTCTCTCGCTGTCTCCCTCGCAGTCTCTCTCGAAGTCGCTCTCGCTTTCTCCCTCGCTGTCTCTCTCGCAGTCCTTCTCGCAGTCCTTCTCGCAGTCCTTCTCGCAGTCCTTCTCGCAGTCCTTCTCGCAGTCCTTCTCGCAGTCTCTCTCGCTGTCTCCAGCGCTGTCTCCCTCGCTGTCTCCCTCGCTGTCTCCCTCGCTGTCTCCCTCGCTGTCTCCCTCGCTGTCTCCCTCGCTGTCTCCCACGCTGTCTCTCTCGCTGTCTCTCTCGCTGTCTCCATGGCTTTCTCCCTCGCTGTCTCTCTCGCTGTCTCTCTCGCTGTCTCTCTCGCTGTCTCTCTCGCTGTCTCTCTCGCTGTCTCTCTCGCTGTCTCTCTCGCTGTCTCTCTCGCTGTCTCTCTCGCTGTCTCTCTCGCTGTCTCTCTTGCAGTCTCCCTCGCTGTATCTCTCACTCTCTCCCTCGCTCTCTCCCTCGCTGTCTCACGCGCTCTCTCTCTGTCTCTCTCTCTCTCTCTCTCGCTGTCTCTCTCGCTGTCTCCCTCGCTGTGTCCCTCGCTGTGTCCCTCGCTGTGTCCCTCGCTGTGTCCCTCGCTGTGTCCCTCGCTGTCTCTCTCGCAGTCTCCCTCGCTGTCTCCCTCGCTGTCTCCCTCGCTGTCTCCCTCGCTGTCTCCCTCGCTGTCTCCCTCGCAGTCTCTCTCGCTGTCTCCCTCGCTGTCTCCCTCGCTGTCTCCCTCGCTGTCTCCCTCGTCGTCTCCCTCGCCGTCTCCCTTGCAGTCACACTCTCTGTATCCCCGGCTGTCTCTCTCGCTATCTCCATAGCAGTCTCTCTCACTGTCTCCCCCGCTGTCTCTGTCTCTGTCTCTGTCGCTGTCTCTGTCGCTGTCTCTGTCGCTGTCTCTGTCGCTGTCTCTGTCGCTGTCTCTGTCTCTGTCGCTGTCTCTGTCGCTGTCTCTGTCGCTGTCTCTGTCGCTGTCTCCCTCGCTGTCTCCCTGGCCGTCTCCCTGGCCGTCTCCCTGGCCGTCTCCCTGGCCGTCTCCCTGGCCGTCTCCCTGGCCGTCTCCCTGGCCGTCTCCCTGGCCGTCTCCCTGGCCGTCTCCCTGGCCGTCTCCCTGGCCGTCTCCCTGGCCGTCTCCCTGGCCGTCTCCCTGGCCGTCTCCCTGGCCATCTCCCTGGCCGTCTCCCTGGCCGTCTCCCTGGCCGTCTCCCTGGCCGTCTCCCTGGCCGTCTCCCTGGCCGTCTCCCTGGCCGTTTCACTGGCCGTCTCCCTCGCAGTCTCTCTCGCAGTCTCTCTCGCTGTCTCTCTCAATGTACTCTCGCTGTCTCCCTCGCTGTCTCACTCGCTCTATCCCTCGCTGTATCTCTCGCAGTCTCTCTCACAGTCTCTCTCGCTGTCTCTCTCGCTGTCTCCCTCGCAGTCTCTCTCGCTCTCTCTCTCGCCGTCTCTCTCGCCGTCTCTCTCGCCGTCTCTCTCGCCGTCTCTCTCGCCGTCTCTCTCGCAGTCTCCCTCGCTGTCTCCCTCGCAGTCTCCCTCGCAGTCTCCCTCGCAGTCTCCCTCGCAGTCTCCCTCGCTGTCTCCCTCGCAGTCTCCCTCGCAGTCTCCCTCGCAGTCTCCCTCGCAGTCTCTCTCGCAGTGTTTCTCGCAGTGTTTCTCGCAGTCTCTCTCGCAGTCTCCCTCGCTGTCTCCCTCGCAGTCTCTCTCGCAGTCTCTCTCGCAGTCTCTCTCGCAGTCTCTCTCGCAGTCTCTCTCGCAGTCTCCCTCGCTGTCTCCCTCGCAGTCTCCCTCGCAGTCTCTCTCGCAGTCTCTCTCGCAGTCTCTCTCGCAGTCTCTCTCGCTGTCTCTCTCGCTGTCTCTCTCGCTGTCTCCCACGCTGTCTCTCTCGCAGTCTCTCTCGCAGTCTCTCTCGCAGTCTCTCTCGCAGTCTCTCTCGCTGTCTCCCTCGCTTTCTCCCTCGCTGTCTCTCTCGCTGTCTCTCTCGCTGTCTCCCTCGCAGTCTCTCTTGCAGTCTCCCTTGCAGTCTCTCTCGCTGTCTCCCTCGCTGTCTCTCTCGCTGTCTCCCTCGCTGTCTCACGCGCTCTCTCTCGCAGTCTCTCTCGCTGTCTCTCTCGCTGTGTCCCTCGCTGTGTCCCTCGCAGTCTCCCTCGCTGTGTCCCTCGCAGTCTCCCTCGCTGTGTCCCTCGCAGTCTCCCTCGCTGTCTCCCTCGCCGTCTCCCTCGCCGTCTCCCTTGCAGTCACTCTCTCTGTATCCCCGGCTGTGTCTCTCGCTATCTCCATAGCAGTCTCTCTCACTGTCTCTGTCGCTGTCTCTGTCGCTGTCTCTGTCGCTGTCTCTGTCGCTGTCTCTGTCGCTGTCTCTGTCGCTGTCTCCCTTGCTGTCTCCCTTGCTGTCTCCCTTGCTGTCTCCCTCGCTGTCTCCCTCGTCGTCTCCCTCGTCGTCTCCCTGGCCGTCTCCCTGGCCGTCTCCCTGGCCGTCTCCCTGGCCGTCTCCCTGGCCGTCTCCCTGGCCGTCTCCCTGGCCGTCTCCCTGGCCGTCTCCCTGGCCGTCTCCCTCGCAGTCTCTCTCGCAGTCTCTCTCCCCGTCTCTCTCGCTGTCTCTCTCAATGTCCTCTCGCTGTCTCCCTCGCTGTCTCACTCGCTCTATCCCTCGCTGTATCTCTCGCAGTCTCTCTCGCAGTCTCTCTCGCAGTCTCTCTCGCAGTCTCTCTCGCAGTCTCTCTCGCAGTCTCTCTCGCTGTCTCTCTTGCAGTCTCCCTCGCAGTCTCCCTCGCAGTCTCTCTCGCAGTCACTCTCGCAGTCTCTCTCGCAGTCTCCCTCGCAGTCTCCCTCGCAGTCTCCCTCGCAGTCTCTCTCGCTGTCTCCCTCGCAGTCTCTCTCGAAGTCGCTCTCGCTTTCTCCCTCGCTGTCTCTCTCGCTGTCTCTCTCGCAGTCCTTCTCGCAGTCTCTCTCGCTGTCTCCAGCGCTGTCTCCCTCGCTGTCTCCCTCGCTGTCTCCCTCGCTGTCTCCCTCGCTGTCTCCCTCGCTGTCTCCCTCGCTGTCTCCCTCGCTGTCTCCCTCGCTGTCTCCCTCGCTGTCTCCCTCGCTGTCTCTCTCGCTGTCTCTCTCGCTGTCTCTCTCGCTGTCTCTCTCGCTGTCTCCATCGCTTTCTCCCTCGCTGTCTCTCTCGCTGTCTCTCTCGCTGTCTCTCTCGCTGGCTCTCTCGCTGTCTCAATCGCTTTCTCCCTCGCTGTCTCTCTCGCTGTCTCTCTCGCTGTCTCTCTCGCTGTCTCTCTCGCTGCCTCTCTCGCTGTCTCTCTCGCTGTCTCCCTTGCATATTCTCTTGCAGTCTCTCTTGCAGTCTCTCTCGCAGTCTCTCTCGCAGTCTCCCTCGCTGTCTCCCTCGCTGTCTCCCTCGCTGTCTCCCTCGCTGTGTCTCTCGCTCTCTCCCTCGCTGTCTCCCTCGCTGTCTCATGCGCTCTCTCTCGCAGTCTCTCTCGCTGTCTCCCTCACTGTGTCCTTCGCAGTCTCCCTCGCAGTCTCCCTCGCAGTCTCCCTCGCAGTCTCCCTCGCAGTCTCCCTCGCAGTCTCCCTCGCAGTCTCCCTCGCTGTCTCCCTCGCTGTCTCCCTCGCCGTCTCCCTCGCCGTCTCCCTCGCCGTCTCCCTCGCCGTCTCCCTCGCCGTCTCCCTCGCCGTCTCCCTCGCCGTCTCCCTCGCCGTCTCCCTCGCCGTCTCCCTCGCCGTCTCCCTCGCCGTCTCCCTCGCCGTCTCCCTCGCCGTCTCCCTCGCCGTCACTCTCGCTATCTCCATAGCAGTCTCTCTCACTGTCTCCCTCGCTGTCTCCCTCGCTGTCTCTGTCGCTGTCGCTGTCTCTGTCGCTGTCTCTGTCGCTGTCTCTGTCGCTGTCTCTGTCGCTGTCACTGTCGCTGTCTCTGTCGCTGTCTCCCTCGCTGTCTCCCTCGTCGTCTCTCTCGCTGTCTCTCTCAATGTACTCTCGCAGTCTCTCTCGCTGTCTCACTCGCTCTATCCCTCGCTGTATCTCTCGCAGTCTCTTTCGCAGTCTCTTTCGCAGTCTCTCTCACTGTCTCTCTCGCTGTCTACCTCGCAGTCTCTCTCGCTCTCTGCCTCGCTGTCTCTCTCGCAGTCTCTCTCGCCGTCTCTCTCGCCATCTCTCTCGCAGTCTCCCTCGCTGTCTCCCTCGCTGTCTCCCTCGCAGTCTCTCTCGCAGTCTCCCTCGCTGTCTCCCTCACAGTCTCTCTCGCTGTCTCTCTCAATGTACTCTCGCAGTCTCTCTCGCTGTCTCACTCGCTCTATCCCTCGCTGTATCTCTCGCAGTCTCTCTCGCAGTCTCTCTCGCAGTCTCTCTCGCTGTCTCTCTCGCTGTCTACCTCGCAGTCTCTCTCGCTCTCTCCCTCACTGTCTCTCTCGCAGTCTCTCTCGCCATCTCTCTCGCAGTTTCTCTCGCTGTCTCCCTCGCTGTCTCCCTCGCTGTCTCCCTCGCTGCCTCCCTCGCTGCCTCCCTCGCTGCCTCCCTCGCTGCCTCCCTCGCTGTCTCCCAAGCAGTCGCTCTCGCAGTCGCTCTCGCAGTCTCTCTCGCTGTCTCCCTCGCTGTCTCCCTCACTGCCTCCCTCGCTGTCTCCCTAGCAGTCGCTCTCGCAGTCGCTCTCGCAGTCTCTCTCGCTGTCTTCCTCGCTGTGTCCCTCGCAGTCTCTCTCGCAGTCTCTCTCGCAGTCTCTCTCGCAGTCTCTCTCGCAGTCTCTCTCGCAGTCTTACTCGCAGTTTCTCTCGCTGTCTCCCTCGCTGCCTCCCACGCTGTCTCCCTCGCTGTCTCACGCGATCTCTCTCGCATTCTCTCTCGTTGTCTCCCTTGCAGTCTCTCTCGCTGTGTCCCTCGCAGTCTCTCTCGCAGTCTCTATTGCTGTCTCTGTCGCTGTCTCCCTCGCTGTCTCCCTCACTGCCTCTCTCGAAGTCTCTCTCGCTGTCTACTTCGCTGTCTCCCTCGCTCTCTCTCTCGCTCTCTCTCTCGCCGTCTCCCTCGCCGTCTTAATCGCTGTCTCCCTCGCATTCTCTCTCGCAGTGTCTCTCGTTGTCTCCCTCGCAGTCTCCCTCGCAGTCTCTCTCGCTGTCTCCCTCGCAGTCTCTCTCGAAGTCGCTCTCGCTTTCTCCCTCGCTGTCTCTCTCGCAGTCCTTCTCGCAGTCCTTCTCGCAGTCCTTCTCGCAGTCTCTCTCGCTGTCTCCAGCGCTGTCTCCCTCGCTGTCTCCCTCGCTGTCTCCCTCGCTGTCTCCCTCGCTGTCTCCCTCGCTGTCTCCCTCGCTGTCTCCCTCGCTGTCTCCCTCGCTGTCTCCCATGCAGTCTCTCTCGCTGTCTCTCTCGCTGTCTCCATGGCTTTCTCCCTCGCTGTCTCGCTCGCTGTCTCTCTCGCTGTCTCCCATGCAGTCTCTCTCGCTGTCTCTCTCGCTGTCTCCATGGCTTTCTCCCTCGCTGTCTCCCTCGCTGTCTCTCTCGCTGTCTCTCTCGCTGTCTCTCTCGCTGTCTCTCTCGCTGTCTCTCTCGCTGTCTCTCTCGCTGTCTCCCTTGCAGTCTCTCTTGCAGTCGATCTCGCTGTCTCCCTCACTGTGTCTCTCGCTCTCTCCCTCGCTGTCTCATGCGCTCTCTCTCGCAGTCTCTCTCGCTGTCTCCCTCGCTGTGTCCCTCGCTGTGTCCCTCGCTGTGTCCCTCGCTGTGTCCCTCGCTGTGTCCCTCGCTGTGTCCCTCGCTGTCTCACTCGCAGTCTCCCTCGCAGTCTCCCTCGCTGTCTCCCTCGCTGTCTCCCTCGCTGTCTCCCTCGCAGTCTCCCTCGCTGTCTCCCTCGCTGTCTCCCTCGCTGTCTCCCTCGCTGTCTCCCTCGTCGTCTCCCTCGCCGTCTCCCTTGCAGTCACTCTCTCTGTATCCCCGGCTGTCTCTCTCGCTATCTCCATAGCAGTCTCTCTCACTGTCTCCCTCGCTGTCTCTGTCTCTGTCGCTGTCTCTGTCGCTGTCTCTGTCGCTGTCTCCCTCGCTGTCTCCCTCGCCGTCTCCCTGGCCGTCTCCCTGGCCGTCTCCCTGGCCGTCTCCCTGGCCGTCTCCCTGGCCGTCTCCCTGGCCGTCTCCCTGGCCGTCTCCCTGGCCGTCTCCCTGGCCGTCTCCCTGGCCGTCTCCCTCGCAGTCTCTCTCGCAGTCTCTCTCGCTGTCTCTCTCAATGTACTCTCGCTGTCTCACTCGCTCTATCCCTCGCTGTATCTCTCGCAGTCTCTCTCACAGTCTCTCTCGCTGTCTCCCTCGCAGTCTCTCTCGAAGTCGCTCTCGCTTTCTCCCTCGCTGTCTCTCTCGCAGTCCTTCTCGCAGTCTCTCTCGCTGTCTCCAGCGCTGTCTCCCTCGCTGTCTCCCTCGCTGTCTCCCTCGCTGTCTCCCTCGCTGTCTCCCTCGCTGTCTCCCTCGCTGTCTCCCTCGCTGTCTCCCTCGCTGTCTCCCTCGCTGTCTCCCTCGCTGGCTCTCTCGCTGTCTCAATCGCTTTCTCCCTCGCTGTCTCCCTCGCTGTCTCTCTCGCTGTCTCTCTCGCTGTCTCTCTCGCAGTCTCCCTCGCTGTCTCCCTCGCTGTCTCCCTCGCTGTGTCTCTCGCTCTCTCCCTCGCTGTCTCCCTCGCTGTCTCATGCGCTCTCTCTCGCAGTCTCTCTCGCTGTCTCCCTCACTGTGTCCCTCGCAGTCTCCCTCGCAGTCTCCCTCACAGTCTCCCTCGCTGTCTCCCTCGCTGTCTCCCTCGCCGTCGCCCTCGCCGTCTCCCTCGCCGTCTCCCTCGCCGTCTCCCTCGCCGTCTCCCTCGCCGTCTCCCTTGCAGTCACTCTCTCTGTATCCCCGGCTGTCTCTCTCGCTATCTCCATAGCAGTCTCTCTCACTGTCTCCCTCGCTCTCACTGTCGCTGTCTCTGTCGCTGTCTCTGTCGCTGTCTCTGTCGCTGTCTCTGTCGCTGTCTCTGTCGCTGTCTCTGTCGCTGTCTCTGTCGCTGTCTCCCTCGCTGTCTCCCTCGTCGTCTCTCTCGCTGTCTCTCTCAATGTACTCTCGCTGTCTCTCTCGCTGTCTCACTCGCTCTATCCCTCGCTGTATCTCTCGCAGTCTCTCTCGCAGTCTCTCTCACAGTCTCTCTCGCTGTCTACCTCGCAGTCTCTCTCGCTCTCTCCCTCACTGTCTCTCTCGCAGTCTCTCTCGCCGTCTCTCTCGCCATCTCTCTCGCAGTCTCCCTCGCTGTCTCCCTCACAGTCTCTCTCGCTGTCTCCCTTGCAGTCTCCCACACAGTCTCTCACGCTTGTGCCCTCGCTTTCTCCCTCGCAGTCTCTCTCGCAGTCTCTCTCGCAGTCTCTCTCGCAGTCTCTCTCGCAGTCTCTCTCGCAGTCTCTCTCGCTGTCCCTCTCGCTGTCCCTCTCGCAGTCTCTCTCGCTGTCTCTCTCGCAGTCTCCCTCGCTGTCTCTCTCGCTGTCCCTCTCGCAGTCTCTCTCGCTGTCTCCCTCGCAGTCTCTCTCGCTGTCTCTCTCGCTGTCTCTCTCGCTGTCTCTCTCGCTGCCTCTCTCGCAGTCTCTCTCGCAGTCTCTCTCGCAGTCTCTCTCGCAGTCTCTCTCGCAGTCTCCCTCGCAGTCTCCCTCGCAGTCTCCCTCGCTGTCTCCCTCGCTCTCTCCCTCGCAGTCTCCCTCGCCGTCTCCCTCGCCGTCTCCCTCGCCGTCTCCCTCGCCGTCTCTCTCGCAGTCTCTCTCGCTGTCTTCCTCGCAGTTTCTCTCGCTGTCTCCCTCGCTGTCTCCCTCGCTGCCTCCCTCGCTGCCTCCCTCGCTGCCTCCCTAGCAGTCGCTCTCGCAGTCGCTCTCGCAGTCCCTCTCGCTGTCTCCCTCGCTGTCTCCCTCGCTGTCTCCCTCGCTGTCTCCCTCGCTGCCTCCCTCGCTGTCTCCCTAGCAGTCGCTCTCGCAGTCTCTCTCGCTGTCTTCCTCGCAGTCTCTCTCGCAGTCTCTCTCGCAGTCTCTCTCGCAGTCTCTCTCGCAGTCTCTCTCGCAGTCTCTCTCGCAGTCTTCCTCGCAGTTTCTCTCGCAGTTTCTCTCGCTGTCTCCCTCGCTGCCTCCCACGCTGTCTCCCACGCTGTCTCCCTCGCTGTCTCCCTCGCTGTCTCACGCGATCTCTCTCGCATTCTCTCTCGCTGTCTCCCTCGCAGTCTCTCTCGAAGTCGCTCTCGCTTTCTCCCTCGCTGTCTCTCTCGCAGTCCTTCTCGCAGTCCTTCTCGCAGTCCTTCTCGCAGTCCTTCTCGCAGTCCTTCTCGCAGTCCTTCTCGCAGTCTCTCTCGCTGTCTCCAGCGCTGTCTCCCTCGCTGTCTCCCTCGCTGTCTCCCTCGCTGTCTCCCTCGCTGTCTCCCTCGCTGTCTCCCTCGCTGTCTCCCTCGCTGTCTCCCACGCTGTCTCTCTCGCTGTCTCTCTCGCTGTCTCCATGGCTTTCTCCCTCGCTGTCTCTCTCGCTGTCTCTCTCGCTGTCTCTCTCGCTGTCTCTCTCGCTGTCTCTCTCGCTGTCTCTCTCGCTGTCTCTCTCGCAGTCTCTCTCGCTGTCACCCTCGCTGTATCTCTCGCTCTCTCCCTCGCTGTCTCACGCGCTCTCTCTCTGTCTCTCTCGCTGTCTCTCTCGCTGTCTCCCTCGCTGTGTCCCTCGCTGTGTCCCTCGCTGTGTCCCTCGCTGTGTCCCTCGCTGTGTCCCTCGCTGTGTCCCTCGCTGTCTCTCTCGCAGTCTCCCTCGCTGTCTCCCTCGCTGTCTCCCTCGCTGTCTCCCTCGCTGTCTCCCTCGCTGTCTCCCTCGCAGTCTCTCTCGCTGTCTCCCTCGCTGTCTCCCTCGCTGTCTCCCTCGTCGTCTCCCTCGCCGTCTCCCTTGCAGTCACACTCTCTGTATCCCCGGCTGTCTCTCTCGCTATCTCCATAGCAGTCTCTCTCACTGTCTCCCCCGCTGTCTCTGTCTCTGTCGCTGTCTCTGTCGCTGTCTCTGTCGCTGTCTCTGTCGCTGTCTCTGTCGCTGTCTCTGTCGCTGTCTCTGTCTCTGTCGCTGTCTCTGTCGCTGTCTCTGTCGCTGTCTCTGTCGCTGTCTCTGTCGCTGTCTCCCTCGCTGTCTCCCTCGCCGTCTCCCTCGCCGTCTCCCTGGCCGTCTCCCTGGCCGTCTCCCTGGCCGTCTCCCTGGCCGTCTCCCTGGCCGTCTCCCTGGCCGTCTCCCTGGCCGTCTCCCTGGCCGTCTCCCTGGCCGTCTCCCTGGCCGTTTCACTGGCCGTCTCCCTCGCAGTCTCTCTCGCAGTCTCTCTCGCTGTCTCTCTCGCTGTCTCTCTCAATGTACTCTCGCTGTCTCCCTCGCTGTCTCACTCGCTCTATCCCTCGCTGTATCTCTCGCAGTCTCTCTCACAGTCTCTCTCGCTGTCTCTCTCGCTGTCTCCCTCGCAGTCTCTCTCGCTCTCTCCCTCACCGTCTCTCTCGCCGTCTCTCTCGCCGTCTCTCTCGCCGTCTCTCTCTCCATCTCTCTCGCCATCTCTCTCGCAGTCTCCCTCGCTGTCTCCCTCGCAGTCTCCCTCGCAGTCTCCCTCGCAGTCTCCCTCGCTGTCTCCCTCGCAGTCTCCCTCGCAGTCTCCCTCGCAGTCTCCCTCGCAGTCTCCCTCGCAGTCTCTCTCGCAGTGTTTCTCGCAGTGTTTCTCGCAGTCTCTCTCGCAGTCTCCCTCGCTGTCTCCCTCGCAGTCTCTCTCGCAGTCTCTCTCGCAGTCTCTCTCGCAGTCTCTCTCGCAGTCTCTCTCGCAGTCTCTCTCGCAGTCTCCCTCGCTGTCTCCCTCGCTGTCTCCCTCGCAGTCTCCCTCGCAGTCTCTCTCGCAGTCTCTCTCGCAGTCTCTCTCGCAGTCTCTCTCGCAGTCTCTCTCGCTGTCTCTCTCGCTGTCTCTCTCGCTGTCTCCCACGCTGTCTCTCTCGCAGTCTCTCTCGCAGTCTCTCTCGCAGTCTCTCTCGCTGTCTCCCTCGCTTTCTCCCTCGCTGTCTCTCTCGCTGTCTCTCTCGCTGTCTCCCTCGCAGTCTCTCTTGCAGTCTCCCTTGCAGTCTCTCTCGCTGTCTCCCTCGCTGTCTCTCTCGCTGTCTCCCTCGCTGTCTCACGCGCTCTCTCTCGCTGTCTCTCTCGCTGTGTCCCTCGCTGTGTCCCTCGCAGTCTCCCTCGCTGTGTCCCTCGCTGTGTCCCTCGCAGTCTCCCTCGCTGTCTCCCTCGCTGTCTCCCTCGCCGTCTCCCTCGCCGTCTCCCTTGCAGTCACTCTCTCTGTATCCCCGGCTGTGTCTCTCGCTATCTCCATAGCAGTCTCTCTCACTGTCTCTGTCGCTGTCTCTGTCGCTGTCTCTGTCGCTGTCTCTGTCGCTGTCTCTGTCGCTGTCTCCCTTGCTGTCTCCCTTGCTGTCTCCCTTGCTGTCTCCCTCGCTGTCTCCCTCGCTGTCTCCCTGGCCGTCTCCCTGGCCGTCTCCCTGGCCGTCTCCCTGGCCGTCTCCCTGGCCGTCTCCCTGGCCGTCTCCCTGGCCGTCTCCCTGGCCGTCTCCCTGGCCGTCTCCCTGGCCGTCTCCCTGGCCGTCTCCCTGGCCGTCTCCCTGGCCGTCTCCCTGGCCGTCTCCCTGGCCGTCTCCCTGGCCGTCTCCCTGGCCGTCTCCCTGGCCGTCTCCCTGGCCGTATCCCTCGCAGTCTCTCTCCCCGTCTCTCTCCCCGTCTCTCTCGCTGTCTCTCTCAATGTCCTCTCGCTGTCTCCCTCGCTGTCTCACTCGCTCTATCCCTCGCTGTATCTCTCGCAGTCTCTCTCGCAGTCTCTCTCGCAGTCTCTCTCGCAGTCTCTCTCGCAGTCTCTCTCGCAGTCTCTCTCGCTGTCTCTCTTGCAGTCTCCCTCGCAGTCTCCCTCGCAGTCTCCCTCGCAGTCTCTCTCGCAGTCACTCTCGCAGTCTCTCTCGCAGTCTCCCTCGCAGTCTCCCTCGCAGTCTCCCTCGCAGTCTCTCTCGCTGTCTCCCTCGCAGTCTCTCTCGAAGTCGCTCTCGCTTTCTCCCTCGCTGTCTCTCTCGCTGTCTCTCTCGCAGTCCTTCTCGCTGTCTCCAGCGCTGTCTCCAGCGCTGTCTCCCTCGCTGTCTCCCTCGCTGTCTCCCTCGCTGTCTCCCTCGCTGTCTCCCTCGCTGTCTCCCTCGCTGTCTCCCTCGCTGTCTCCCTCGCTGTCTCCCTCGCTGTCTCCCTCGCTGTCTCCCTCGCTGTCTCTCTCGCTGTCTCTCTCGCTGTCTCTCTCGCTGTCTCCATCGCTTTCTCCCTCGCTGTCTCTCTCGCTGTCTCTCTCGCTGTCTCTCTCGCTGTCTCTCTCGCTGTCCCTCTCGCTGCCTCTCTCGCTGCCTCTCTCGCTGCCTCTCTCGCTGTCTCTCTCGCTGTCTCCCTTGCAGTCTCTCTTGCAGTCTCTCTCGCTGTCTCCATCACTGTGTCTCTTGCTCTCTCCCTCGCTGTCTCCCTCGCTGTCTCATGCGCTCTCTCTCGCATTCTCTCTCGCTGTCTCCCTCACTGTGTCCCTCGCTGTGTCCCTCGCTGTCTCTCTCGCAGTCTCCCTCGCTGTCTCCCTCGCCGTCTCCCTCGCCGTCTCCCTTGCAGTCACTCTCTCTGTATCCCCGGCTGTCTCTTTCGCTATCTCCATAGCAGTCTCTCTCACTGTCTACCTCGCTGTCTCTGTCGCTGTCTCTGTCACTGTCTCCCTCGCTGTCTCCCTCGCTGTCTCCCTCGCTGTCTCCCTCGCTGTCTCCCTCGCTGTCTCCCTCGCCGTCTCCCTCGCCGTCTCCCTCGCCGTCTCCCTCGCCGTCTCCCTCGCCGTCTCCCTCGCCGTCTCCCTCGCAGTCTCTCTCGCAGTCTCTCTCGCTGTCTCTCTCAATGTACTCTCGCTGTCTCCCTCACTGTCTCACTCGCTCAATCCCTCGCTGTCTCTCTCGCAGTCTCTCTCGCAGTCTCTCTCGCTGTCTCTCTCGCTGTCTCCCTCGCAGTCTCTCTCGCTCTCTCCCTCACTGTCTCTCTCGCAGTCTCTCTCGCAGTCTCTCTCGCTGTCTCTCTCGCTGTCTCCCTCGCAGTCTCTCTCGCTCTCTCCCTCACTGTCTCTCTCGCAGTCTCCCTCGCTGTCTCCCTCGCTGTCTCCCTCGCAGTCTCCCTCGCTGTCTCCCTCGCAGTCTCTCTCGCAGTCTCTCTCGCAGTCTCTCTCGCAGTCTCTCTCGCAGTCTCTCTCGCTGTCCCTCTCGCAGTCTCTCTCGCTGTCTCTCTCGCAGTCTCTCTCGCTGTCTCTCTCGCAGTCTCCTTTGCATTCTCTCTCGCTGTCTCCCTCGCTTTGTCTCTCGCTGTCTCTCTCGCTGTCTCCCTCGCAGTCTCTCTCGCAGTCTCTCTCGCTGTCTCCCTCGCTTTGTCTCTCGCTGTCTCTCTCGCTTTCTCCCTCGCTGTCTCTCTCGCAGTCCTTCTCGCAGTCCTTCTCGCAGTCTCTCTCGCTGTCTCCAGCGCTGTCACCCTCACATTCTCTCTCGCCGTCTCTCTCGACGTCTCTCTCGCCGTCTCTCTCGCCGTCTCTCTCGCCGTCTCTCTCTCCGTCTCTCTCGCCGTCTCTCTCGCTGTCTCCATCGCTTTCTCCCTCGCTGTCTCTCTCGCTGTCTCCCTTGCAGTCTCTCATGCAGTCTCTCTCGCTGTCCCCCTCGCTGTGTCTCTCGCTCTCTCCCTCGCTGTCTCCCTCGCTGTCTCCCTCGCTGTCTCACGCGCTCTCTCTCGCAGTCTCTCTTGCTGTCTCTCTCGCTGTCTCCCTCGCTGTCTCCCTCGCTGTCTCCCTCGCTGTGTCCCTCGCTGTGTCCCTCGCTGTGTCCCTCGCTGTGTCCCTCGCGGTGTCCCTCGCGGTGTCCCTCGCTGTGTCCCTCGCGGTGTCCCTCGCGGTGTCCCTCGCGGTGTCCCTCGCGGTGTCCCTCGCTGTGTCCCTCGCTGTGTCCCTCGCTGTCTCCCTCGCTGTGTCCCTCGCTGTCTCCCTCGCTGTCTCCCTCGCTGTCTCCCTCGCTGCCTCCCTCGCTGCCTCCCTCGCTGCCTCCCTCGCTGCCTCCCTCGCTGCCTCTCTCGCAGTCTCTCTCGCAGTCTCTCTCGCAGTCTCTCTCGCAGTCTCTCTCGCAGTCTCTCTCGCTGTCTCCCTCGCTGTCTCCCTCGCTGTCTCCCTCGCTGTCTCCCTCGCTGTCTCCCTCGTCGTCTCCCTCGCCGTCTCCCTTGCAGTCACTCTCTCTGTATCCCCGGCTGTCTCTCTCGCTGTCTCCCTCGCTGTCTCCCTCGCTGTCGCTGTCTCTGTCGCTGTCTCTGTCGCTGTCTCTGTCGCTGTCTCTGTCGCTGTCTCTGTCGCTGTCTCTGTCGCTGTCTCTGTCGCTGTCTCTGTCGCTGTCTCCCTCGCTGTCTCCCTGGCCGTCTCCCTGGCCGTCTCCCTGGCCGTCTCCCTGGCCTTCTCCCTGGCTGTCTCCCTCACAGTCTCCCTCACAGTCTCTCTCGCTGTCTCTCTCGCCGTCTCCCTCGCTGTCTCTCTCTCAGTCTCAGTCTCTCTCTCAGTCTCTATCGCATTCTCTCTCGCTATCTCCCTCGCTATCTCCCTCGCTAGCACTCTCTGGCTTTCTCTCTCGCTTTCTCTCTCGCAGTCCCTCTCACTGTCTCTCTCGCAGTCTCTCTCGCAGTCTCTCTCGCTGTCTCCCTCACAGTCTCCCTCACAGTCTCTCTCGCTCTCTCTCTCGCCGTCGCCCTCGCCGTCTCCCTCGCTGTCTCTCTCGCTGTCTCTCTCGCAGTCTCTCTCGCAGTCTCTCTCGCTGTCCCTCTCGCAGTCCCTCTCGCTGTCTCTCTCGCAGTCTCTCTCGCAGTCTCTCTCGCAGTCTCTCTCGCAGTCTCTCTCGCTGTTTCTCTCGCTGTCTCTCTCGCAGTCTCTCTCGCAGTCTCTCTCGCAGTCTCTCTCGCTGTCTCTCTCGCAGTCTCTCTCGCAGTCTCTCTCGCAGTCTCTCTCGCTGTCCCTCTCGCAGTCCCTCTCGCTGTCTCTCTCGCTGTCTCTCTCGCAGTCTCTCTCGCAGTCTCTCTCGCAGTCTCTCTCGCTGTCTCCCTCGCTTTCTCCCTCGCTGTCTCTCTCGCTGTCTCTCTCGCTGTCTCTCTCGCTGTCTCCCTCGCAGTCTCTCTCGCTGTCTCCCTCGCTGTCTCCCTCGCTGTCTCCCTCGCTGTCTCCCTCGCTGTGTCCCTCGCTCTCTCCCTCACTGTCTCCCTCGCTGTCTTCCTCGCAGTTTCTCTCGCTGTCTCCCTCGCTGTCACCCTCGCTGTCTCCCTCGCTGTCTCCCTAGCAGTCGCTCTCGCAGTCTCTCTCGCTGTCTCCCTCGCTGTCTCCCTCGCTGTCTCCCTCGCTGCCTCCCTCGCAGTCTCTCTCGAAGTCTCTCTCGCTCTCTCCCTCGCTCTCTCCCTCGCTCTCTCCCTCGCTCTCTCCCTCGCCCTCTCTCTCGCCCTCTCTCTCGCCGTCTCCCTCGCAGTCTCTCTCGCAGTGTCTCTCGCTGTATCCCTCGCAGTCTCTCTCGCAGTCTCTCTCGCTGTCTCTCTCGCTGTCTCTCTCGCTGTCTCTCTCGCTGTCTCCCTCGCAGTCTCTCTCGCAGTCTCTCTCGCAGTCTCTCTCGCAGTCTCTCTCGCTGTCTCCCTCGCAGTCTCTCTCGCTGTCTCCCTCGTAGTCTCTCTCGCAGTCTCTCTCGCAGTCTCTCTCGCCGTCTCCCTCGCAGTCTCTATCGCTGTCTCCCTCGCAGTCTCCCTCGCAGTCTCCCTCGCAGTCTCTCTCGCAGTCTCTCTTGCTTTCTCCCTCGCTCTCTCCCTCGCAGACTCTCTCGCTGTCTCCCTCGCTGTCTCCCTCGCTGTCTCCCTCGCTGTCTCCCTCACTGTCTCTCTCAGTCTCTCTCTCAGTCTCTCTCGCAGTCTCTCTCGCAGTCTCCCTCGCAGTCTCCCTCGAAGTCTCCCTCGCTGTCTCCCTCGCTCTCTCCCTCGCTCTCTCCCTCGCTCTCTCCCTCGCTCTCTCTCGCAGTGTCTCTCGCTGTATCCCTCACAGTCTCTCTCGCTGTCTCCCTCGCAGTCTCTCTCACAGTCTCTCTCGCTGTCTCTCTCGCTGTCTCTCTCGCTGTCTCCCTCGCAGTCTCTCTCGCTTTCTCCCTCACAGTCTCTCTCGCAGTCTCTCTCGCAGTCTCTCTCGCAGTCTCTCTCGCTGTCTCCCTCGCAGACTCTCTCACTGTCTCCCTCGTTGTCTCCCTCGTTGTCTCCCTCGCTGTCTCTCTCAGTCTCTCTCGCTGTCTCCCTCGCAGTCTCCCTCGCAGTCTCCCTCGATGTCTCCCTCGATGTCTCCCTCGATGTCTCCCTCGCTGTCTCCCTCTCAGTCTCTCTCTCAGTCTCTCTCTCAGTCTCTCTCTCAGTCTCTCTCTCAGTCTCTATCGCATTCTCTCTCGCTGTCTCCCTCGCACTCTCTGGCTTTCTCTCTGGCTTTCTCTCTCGCAGTCCCTCTCACTGTCTCTCTCGCAGTCTCTCTCGCAGTCTCTCTCGCTGTCTCCCTCACAGTCTCCCTCACAGTCTCTCTCGCTGTCTCTCTCGCCGTCTCCCTCGCAGTCTCTCTCGCAGTCTCTCTCGCTGTCACCCTCACAGTCTCCCTCACAGTCTCTCTCGCTGTCTCTCTCGCCGTCTCCCTCGCTGTCTCTCTCTCAGTCTCTCTCTCAGTCTCTCTCTCAGTCTCTATCGCATTCTCTCTCGCTGTCTCCCTCGCACTCTCTGGCTTTCTCTCTCGCAGTCCCTCTCACTGTCTCTCTCGCAGTCTCTCTCGCAGTCTCTCTCGCTGTCTCCCTCACAGTCTCCCTCACAGTCTCTCTCGCTCTCTCTCTCGCCGTCGCCCTCGCCATCGCCCTCGCCGTCTCCCTCGCCGTCTCCCTCGCAGTCACTCTCGCAGTCTCTCTCGCTGTATCCCTCGCTGTCTCTCTCGCTATCTCCAAAGCAGTCTCTCTCGCAGTCTCCCTCGCAGTCTCTCTCGCAGTCTCTCTCGCTATCTCCCTCGCTGTCTCTCTCGCTATCTCCAAAGCAGTCTCTCTCGCAGTCTCCCTCACAGTCTCTCTCGCAGTCTCCCTCACAGTCTCTCTCGCAGTCTCTCTCGCAGTCTCTCTCGCTATCTCCCTCGCTGTCTCTCTCACTGTCTCCCTCGCAGTCTCCCTCGCAGTCTCTCTCGCAGTCTCTCTCGCAGTCTCTCTCGCTTTCTCCCACGCAGTCTCTCTCGCAGTCTCTCTCGCAGTCTCTCTCGCAGTCTCTCTCGCAGTCTCTCTCGCAGTCTCTCTCGCAGTCTCTCTCGCAGTCTCCCTCGCAGTCTTCCTCGCAGTTTCTCTCGCTGTCTCCCTCGCTGTCTCGCTCGCTATCTCCCTCGCAGTCTCTCTCGTTGTCTCCCTCGCAGTCTCTCTCGTTGTCTCCCTCGCAGTCTCTCTCGCAGTCTCTCTCGCAGTCTCTCTCGCAGTCTCTCTCGCTGTCTCTCTCGCTGTCTCTCTCGCAGTCTCTCTCGCAGTCTCTCTCGCAGTCTCTCTCGCAGTCTCTCTCGCAGTCTCTCTCGCTGTCCCTCTCGCAGTCTCTCTCGCTGTCTCTCTCGCAGTCTCTCTCGCAGTCTCTCTCGCTGTCTCTCTCGCTGTCTCTCTCGCAGTCTCTCTCGCAGTCTCTCTCGCAGTCTCTCTCGCTGTCTCTCTCGCAGTCTCTCTCGCAGTCTCTCTCGCTGTCCCTCTCGCAGTCTCTCTCGCTGTCTCTCTCGCTGTCTCTCTCGCAGTCTCTCTCGCAGTCTCTCTCGCAGTCTCTCTCGCAGTCTCTCTCGCTGTCTCCCTCGCTTTCTCCCTCGCTGTCTCTCTCGCTGTCTCTCTCGCTGTCTCTCTCGCTGTCTCTCTCGCTGTCTCCCTCGCAGTCTCTCTCGCTGTCTCCCTCGCTGTCTCCCTCGCTGTCTCCCTCGCTGTCTCCCTCGCTGTGTCCCTCGCTCTCTCCCTCACTGTCTCCCTCGCTGTCTTCCTCGCAGTTTCTCTCGCTGTCTCCCTCGCTGTCACCCTCGCTGTCTCCCTCGCTGTCTCCCTAGCAGTCGCTCTCGCAGTCTCTCTCGCTGTCTCCCTCGCTGTCTCCCTCGCTGTCTCCCTCGCTGTCTCCCTCGCTGCCTCCCTCGCAGTCTCTCTCGAAGTCTCTCTCGCTCTCTCCCTCGCTCTCTCCCTCGCTCTCTCCCTCGCCCTCTCTCTCGCCGTCTCCCTCGCAGTCTCTCTCGCAGTGTCTCTCGCTGTATCCCTCGCTGTATCCCTCGCAGTCTCTCTCGCAGTCTCTCTCGCTGTCTCTCTCGCTGTCTCTCTCGCTGTCTCCCTCGCTGTCTCCCTCGCAGTCTCTCTCGCAGTCTCTCTCGCAGTCTCTCTCGCAGTCTCTCTCGCAGTCTCTCTCGCAGTCTCTCTCGCTGTCTCCCTCACAGTCTCTCTCGCTGTCTCCCTCGTAGTCTCTCTCACAGTCTCTCTCGCAGTCTCTCTCGCCGTCTCCCTCGCAGTCTCTATCGCTGTCTCCCTCGCTGTCTCCCTCGCTGTCTCCCTCGCAGTCTCCCTCGCAGTCTCCCTCGCAGTCTCTCTCGCAGTCTCTCTTGCTTTCTCCCTCGCTCTCTCCCTCGCAGACTCTCTCGCTGTCTCCCTCGCTGTCTCCCTCGCTGTCTCCCTCGCTGTCTCCCTCACTGTCTCTCTCAGTCTCTCTCTCAGTCTCTCTCTCAGTCTCTCTCTCAGTCTCTCTCTCAGTCTCTCTCGCAGTCTCCCTCGCAGTCTCCCTCGAAGTCTCTCTCGCAGTCTCTCTCGCAGTCTTCCTCGCAGTTTCTCTCGCTGTCACCCTCGCTGTCTCCCTCGCTGTCTCCCTCGCTGTCTCCCTCGCTGTCTCCCTCGCTGTCTGCCTCGCTATCTCCCTCGCTGTCTCGCGCGATCTCTCTCGCATTCTCTCTCGTTGTCTCCCTCGCAGTCTCTCTCGCTGTGTCCCTCGCAGTCTCTCTCACAGTCTCTCTCGCTGTCTCTCTCGCTGTCTCTGTCGCTGTCTCTGTCGCTGTCTCCCTCGCTGTCTCCCTCGCTGCCTCCCTCGCAGTCTCTCTCGCAGTCTCTCTCGCAGTCTCTCTCGCAGTCTCTCGCAGTCTCTCTCGCAGTCTCTCTCGCTGTCTCTCTCGCTGTCTCTCTCGCTGTCTCCCTCGCTGTCTCCCTCGCTGTCTCCCTCGCTGTCTCCCTCGCTCACTCTCTCGCTCTCTCTCTCGCTCTCTCTCTCGCCGTCTCAATCGCTGTCTCCCTCGCATTCTCTCTCGCAGTGTCTCTCGCTGTATCCCTCGCTGTCTCTCTCGCTATCTCCATAGCAGTCTCTCTCGCAGTTTCTCTCGCTTTCTCCCTCGCAGTCTCTCTCGCAGTCTCTCTCGCAGTCTCTCTCGCTGTCTCTCTCGCTGTCTCTCTCGCTGTCTCCCTCGCAGTCTCTCTCGCTGTCTCCCTCGCTGTCTCCCTCGCTGTCTCCCTCGCTGTCTCCCTCGCTGTCTCCCTCGCTGTCTCCCTCGCTGTGTCCCTCGCTCTCTCCCTCACTGTCTCCCTCGCTGTCTTCCTCGCAGTTTCTCTCGCTGTCTCCCTCGCTGTCACCCTCGCTGTCTCCCTCGCTGTCTCCCTAGCAGTCGCTCTCGCAGTCTCTCTCGCTGTCTCCCTCGCTGTCTCCCTCGCTGTCTCCCTCGCTGTCTCCCTCGCTGCCTCCCTCGCAGTCTCTCTCGAAGTCTCTCTCGCTCTCTCCCTCGCTCTCTCCCTCGCCCTCTCTCTCGCCGTCTCCCTCGCAGTCTCTCTCGCAGTGTCTCTCGCTGTATCCCTCGCAGTCTCTCTCGCAGTCTCTCTCGCTGTCTCTCTCGCAGTCTCTCTCGCAGTCTCTCTCGCTTTCTCCCTCGCAGTCACTCTCGCAGTCTCTCTCGCAGTCTGCCTCGCAGTTTCTCTCGCTGTCTCCCTCGCTGTCTCCCTCGCTGTCTCCCTCGCTGTCTCCCTCGCAGTCTCTCTCGCCGTCTCCCTCGCAGTCTCTCTCGAAGTCTCTCTCGCTGTCTCTCTCGCCGTCTCTCTCGCCGTCGCCCTCGCCGTCGCCCTCGCCGTCGCCCTCGCCGTCTCCCTCGCCGTCTCCCTCGCCGTCGCCCTCGCAGTCACTCTCGCAGTCTCTCTCGCTGTCTCCCTCGCTGTCTCCCTCGCTGTCTCTCTCGCAGTCTCCCTCACAGTCTCTCTCGCTGTCTCTCTCGCTGTCTCCCTTGCAGTCTCCCTCGCTGTATCTCTCACAGTCTCTCTCGCTGTCTCTCTCGCAGTCTCTCTCGCAGTCTCTCTCGCTGTCCCTCTCGCAGTCTCACTCGCTGTCCCTCTCGCAGTCTCTCTCGCTGTCTCTCTCGCAGTCTCCTTTGCAGTCTCTCTCGCAGTCTCTCTCGCAGTCACTCTCGCTGTCCCTCTCGCAGTCTCTCTCGCAGTCTCTCTCGCAGTCTCTCTCGCAGTCTCTCTCGCAGTCTCTCTCGCAGTCTCTCTCGCAGTCTCTCTCGCAGTCTCTCTCGCTGTCTCTCTCGCTGTCTCCCACGCTGTCTCCCTCGCAGTCTCTCTCGCAGTCTCTCTCGCTGTCTCCCTCGCTTTCTCCCTCGCTTTCTCCCTCGCTGTCTCTCTCGCTGTCTCCCTCGCAGTCTCTCTCGCTGTCTCCCTCGCTGTCTCCCTCGCTGTCTCCCTCGCTGTGTCCCTCGCTCTCTCCCTCACTGTCTCCCTCGCCGTCTCTCTCGCTGTCTACCTCGCAGTTTCTCACGCTGTCTCCCTCGCTGTCACCCTCGCTGTCTCCCTCGCTGTCTCCCTAGCAGTCGCTCTCGCAGTCTCTCTCGCTGACTCCCTCGCAGTTTCTCTCGCTGTCTCCCTCGCTGTCACCCTCGCTGTCTCCCTCGCTGTCTCCCTAGCAGTCGCTCTCGCAGTCTCTCTCGCTGTCTCTCTCGCTGTCTCCCTCGCTGCCTCCCTCGCTGTCTCCCTCGCTGTCTCCCTCGCTGCCTCCCTCGCAGTCTCTCTCGAAGTCTCTCTCAAAGTCTCCCTCGCTCTCTCCCTCGCTCTCTCCCTCGCTCTCTCCCTCGCTCTCTCCCTCGCTCTCTCCCTCGCTCTCTCCCTCGCTCTCTCCCTCGCCGTCTCCCTCGCAGTCTCTCTCGCAGTGTCTCTCGCTGTATCCCTCGCTGTCTCTCTCGCAGTTTCTCTCGCTTTCTCCCTCACAGTCTCTCTCGCTGTCTCCCTCGCAGTCTCTCTCGCAGTCTCTCTCGCAGTCTCTCTCGCAGTCTCTCTCGCTGTCTCCCTCGCTGTCTCCCTCACAGTCTCTCTCGCTGTCTCCCTCGCAGTCTCTCTCACAGTCTCTCTCGCAGTCTCTCTCGCTGTCTTCCTCGCAGTCTCTATCGCTGTCTCCCTCGCAGTCTCCCTCGCAGTCTCCCTCGCAGTCTGTCTCGCAGTCTCTCTCGCTTTCTCCCTCGCTCTCTCCCTCGCAGACTCTCTCACTGTCTCCCTCGTTGTCTCCCTCGCTGTCTCTCTCAGTCTCTCTCTCAGTCTCTCTCGCTGTCTCCCTCGCAGTCTCCCTCGCAGTCTCCCTCGCAGTCTCCCTCGCAGTCTCCCTCACAGTCTCCCTCGATGTCTCCCTCGCTGTCTCCCTCGCTGTCTCCCTCGCTGTCTCCCTCGCTGTCTCCCTCGCTGTCTCCCTCTCAGTCTCTCTCTCAGTCTCTCTCTCAGTCTCTATCGCATTCTCTCTCGCTGTCTCCCTCGCTGTCTCCCTCGCACTCTCTGGCTTTCTCTCTCGCTTTCTCTCTCGCAGTCCCTCTCACTGTCTCTCTCGCAGTCTCTCTCGCTGTCTCCCTCACAGTCTCCCTCACAGTCTCTCTCGCTGTCTCTCTCGCTGTCTCTCTCGCTGTCTCTCTCGCCGTCTCCCTCGCAGTCTCTCTCGAAGTCTCTCTCGCTGTCTCCCTCGCTGTCTCTCTCGCTCTCTCTCTCGCCGTCGCCCTCGCCGTCTCCCTCGCCGTCTCCCTCGCCGTCTCCCTCGCAGTCACTCTCGCAGTCTCTCTCGCTGTATCCCTCGCTGTCTCTCTCGCTATCTCCATAGCAGTCTCTCTCGCAGTCTCTCTCGCAGTCTCCCTCACAGTCTCTCTCGCAGTCTCTCTCGCAGTCTCTCTCGCTATCTCCCTCGCTGTCTCTCTCGCTGTCTCTCTCGCTGTCTCCCTTGCAGTCTCCCTTGCAGTCTCCCTCGCAGTCTCTCTCGCAGTCTCTCTCGCAGTCTCTCTCGCTTTCTCCCACGCAGTCTCTCTCGCAGTCTCTCTCGCAGTCTCTCTCGCAGTCTCTCTCGCAGTCTCTCTCGCAGTCTCTCTCGCAGTCTCTCTCGCAGTCTCTCTCGCAGTCTCTCTCGCAGTCTCTCTCGCAGTCTCTCTCGCAGTCTCTCTCGCAGTCTCTCTCGCTGTCTCTCTCGCTGTCTCCCTCGCTGTCTCCCTCGCTGTCTCCCTCGCTGTCTCTCTCGCCGTCTCCCTCGCCGTCTCCCTCGCCGTCTCCCTCGCCGTCTCAATCGCTGTCTCAATCGCTGTCTCCCTCGCATTCTCTCTCGCAGTCTCTCTCGCTGTCTCCCTCGCAGTCTCTCTCGCTGTCTCCCTCGCAGTCTCTCTCGCTGTCTCCCTCGCAGTCTCTCTCGCTTTCTCCCTCGCTCTCTCCCTCGCAGACTCTCTCGCAGTCTCCCTCGCAGTCTCCCTCGCAGGCTCCCTCGCAGTCTCCCTCGCTGTCTCCCTCGCTGTCTCCCTCGCTGTCTCCCTCGCTGTCTCCCTCGCTGTCTCCCTCGCTGTCTCCCTCGCTGTCTCCCTCGCTGTCTCCCTCGCTGTCTCCCTCGCTGTCTCCCTCGCTGTCTCTCTCGCTGTCTCCCTCGAAGTCACCCTGGATGTCTCTCTCGCAGTCTCTCTCGCATTCTCTCTCGATGTCTCTCTCGTTGTCTCCCTCGCTGTCTCCCTCTCAGTCTCCCTCTCAGTCACTCTCGCTGTCTCTCTCGCTGTATCCCTCGCTGTATCCCTCGCTGTCTCTCTCGCTATCTCCATAGCAGTCTCTCTCGCAGTCTCCCTCACAGTCTCCCTCGCTGTCTCCCTCACAGTCTCTCTCGCAGTCTCTCTCGCAGTCTCTCTCGCAGTCTCTCTCGCAGTCTCTCTCGCAGTCTCTCTCGCAGTCTCTCTCGCTATCTCCCTCGCTATCTCCCTCGCTGTCTCTCTCGCTGTATCTCTCGCTGTCTCCCTTGCAGTCTCCCTTGCAGTCTCCCTCGCAGTCTCTCTCGCTTTCTCCCTCGCAGTCTCTCTCGCTTTCTCCCTCGCAGTCTCTCTCGCTTTCTCCCTCGCAGTCTCTCTCGCTTTCTCCCTCGCAGTCTCCCTCGCAGTCTCCCTCGCAGTCTCCCTCGCAGTCTCCCTCGCAGTCTCCCTCGCAGTCTCTCTCGCAGTCTCTCTCGCTTTCTCCCTCGCAGTCTCTCTCACTGTCTCCCTCGCTGTCTCCCTCGCTGTCTCACACGATCTCTCTCGCATTCTCTCTCGTTGTCTCCCTCGCAGTCTCTCTCGCTGTGTCCCTCGCAGTCTCTCTCACAGTCTCTGTCGCTGTCTCCCTCGCTGTCTCCCTCGCTGTCTCCCTCGCTGTCTCCCTCGCTGTCTCCCTCGCTGTCTCCCTCGCTGTCTCCCTCGCTGTCTCCCTCGCTGTCTACCTCGCTGTCTACCTCGCTGTCTACCTCGCTGTCTACCTCGCTGCCTCCCTCGCTGTCTCCCTCGCTGTCTCTCTCGCTCTCTCTCTCGCCGTCTCCCTCGCCGTCTCAGTCGCCGTCTCCCTCGCATTCTCTCTCGCAGTGTCTCTCGCTGTATCCCTCGCTGTCTCTCTCGCTATCTCCATAGCAGTCTCTCTCGCAGTTTCTCTCGCTTTCTCCCTCGCAGTCTCTCTCGCTGTCTCCCTCACAGTCTCTCTTGCTGTCTCTCTCGCTGTCTCCCTCGCTGTCTCCCTCACAGTCTCTCTCGCTGTCTCTCTCGCTGTCTCCCTCGCTCTCTCCCTCGAGGTCTCTCTCACAGTCTCTCTCGCTGTCTCTCTCGCTGACTTCCTCGCAGTTTCTATCGCTGTCTCTCTCGCTTTCTCCCTCACTCTCTCTCTCGCTCTCTCTCTCGCTCTCTCTCTCGCTCTCTCACTCGCTCTCTCTCTCGCCGTCTCCCTCGCCGTCTGAATCGCTGTCTCCCTCGCATTCTCTCTCGCAGTGTCCCTCACAGTCTCCCTCGCTGTCTCCCTCACAGTCTCTCTCGCAGTCTCTCTCGCTATCTCCCTCGCTATCTCCCTCGCTATCTCCCTCGCAGTCTCTCTCGCAGTCTCTCTCGCAGTCTCTCTCGCTTTCTCCCTCGCAGTCTCTCTCGCAGTCTCTCTCGCAGTCTGCCTCGCAGTTTCTCTCGCTGTCTCCCTCGCTGTCTCCCTCGCTGTCTCCCTCGCTGTCTCCCTCGCTGTCTCCCTCGCTGTATCCCTCGCAGTCTCTCTCGCCGTCTCTCTCGCCGTCTCCCTCGCAGTCTCTCTCGAAGTCTCTCTCGCCGTCTCTCTCGCCGTCTCTCTCGCCGTCTCTCTCGCCGTCTCTCTCGCAGTCGCCCTCGCCGTCTCCCTCGCCGTCGCCCTCGCAGTCACTCTCGCAGTCTCTCTCGCTGTCTCCCTCGCTGTCTCCCTCGCTGTCTCTCTCGCAGTCTCCCTCACAGTCTCTCTCGCAGTCTCTCTCGCTGTCTCTCTCGCTGTCTCTCTCGCTGTCTCCCTTGCAGTCTCCCTCGCTGTATCTCTCACAGTCTCTCTCGCTGTCTCTCTCGCTGTCTCTCTCGCTGTCTCCCTCGCAGTCTCTCTCGCTCTCTCCCTCACTGTCTCTCTCGCCGTCTCTCTCGCCGTCTCTCTCGCCGTCTCTCTCTCCATCTCTCTCGCCGTCTCTCTCTCCATCTCTCTCGCAGTCTCCTTTGCAGTCTCTCTCGCCGTCTCTCTCGCCGTCTCTCTCTCCATCTCTCTCGCCGTCTCTCTCTCCATCTCTCTCGCAGTCTCTCTCGCAGTCTCTCTCGCAGTCTCTCTCGCAGTCTCTCTCGCAGTCTCTCTCGCAGTCTCTCTCGCAGTCTCTCTCGCAGTCTCTCTCGCTGTCCCTCTAGCAGTCTCTCTCGCTGTCCCTCTCGCAGTCTCTCTCGCTGTCTCTCTCGCAGTCTCCTTTGCAGTCTCTCTCGCAGTCTCCTTTGCAGTCTCTCTCGCAGTCTCTCTCGCAGTCTCTCTCGCAGTCTCTCTCGCAGTCTCTCTCGCTGTCCCTCTCGCAGTCTCTCTCGCTGTCCCTCTCGCAGTCTCTCTCGCTGTCTCTCTCGCAGTCTCCTTTGCAGTCTCTCTCGCAGTCTCTCTCGCAGTCTCTCTCGCTGTCCCTCTCGCTGTCCCTCTCGCTGTCCCTCTCGCAGTCTCTCTCGCAGTCTCTCTCGCAGTCTCTCTCGCAGTCTCTCTCGCAGTCTCTCTCGCAGTCTCTCTCGCTGTCTCTCTCGCTGTCTCCCACGCTGTCTCCCTCGCAGTCTCTCTCGCAGTCTCTCTCGCTGTCTCCCTCGCTTTCTCCCTCGCTGTCTCTCTCGCTGTCTCTCTCGCTGTCTCCCTCGCAGTCTCTCTCGCTGTCTCCCTCGCTGTCTCCCTCGCTGTCTCCCTCGCTGTGTCCCTCGCTCTCTCCCTCACTGTCTCCCTCGCCGTCTCTCTCGCAGTCTCTCTCGCAGTCTCCCTCGCAGTCTCCCTCGCAGTCTCCCTCGCAGTCTCTCTCGCAGTCTCTCTCGCTTTCTCCCTCGCAGTCTCTCTCGCAGTCTCTCTCGCAGTCTGCCTCGCAGTTTCTCTCGCTGTCTCCCTCGCTGTCTCCCTCGCTGTCTCCCTCGCAGTCTCTCTCGAAGTCTCTCTCGCCGTCTCTCTCGCCGTCTCTCTCGCCGTCTCTCTCGCCGTCTCTCTCGCCGTCTCTCTCGCCGTCTCTCTCGCAGTCGCCCTCGCCGTCTCCCTCGCCGTCGCCCTCGCAGTCACTCTCGCAGTCTCTCTCGCTGTCTCCCTCGCTGTCTCCCTCGCTGTCTCTCTCGCAGTCTCCCTCACAGTCTCTCTCGCAGTCTCTCTCGCTGTCTCTCTCGCTGTCTCTCTCGCTGTCTCCCTTGCAGTCTCCCTCGCTGTATCTCTCACAGTCTCTCTCGCTGTCTCTCTCGCTGTCTCTCTCGCTGTCTCCCTCGCAGTCTCTCTCGCTCTCTCCCTCACTGTCTCTCTCGCCGTCTCTCTCGCCGTCTCTCTCGCCGTCTCTCTCGCCGTCTCTCTCTCCATCTCTCTCGCCGTCTCTCTCTCCATCTCTCTCGCCGTCTCTCTCTCCATCTCTCTCGCAGTCTCCTTTGCAGTCTCTCTCGCCGTCTCTCTCGCCGTCTCTCTCTCCATCTCTCTCGCCGTCTCTCTCTCCATCTCTCTCGCAGTCTCTCTCGCAGTCTCTCTCGCAGTCTCTCTCGCAGTCTCTCTCGCAGTCTCTCTCGCAGTCTCTCTCGCAGTCTCTCTCGCTGTCCCTCTAGCAGTCTCTCTCGCTGTCCCTCTCGCAGTCTCTCTCGCAGTCTCTCTCGCAGTCTCTCTCGCAGTCTCTCTCGCAGTCTCTCTCGCTGTCCCTCTCGCAGTCTCTCTCGCAGTCTCTGTCGCAGTCTCTCTCGCTGTCTCCCTCGCTGTCTCTCTCGCTGTCTCTCTCGCTGTCTCTCTCGCTGTCTCTCTCGCTGTCTCTCTCGCTGTCTCCCTCGCAGTCTCTCTCGCAGTCTCTCTCGCAGTCTCTCTCGCTGTCTCTCTCGCTGTCTCCCTCGCTGTCTCCCTCGCTGTCTCCCTCGCTGTCTCCCTCGCTGTCTCCCTCGCTGTCTCCCTCGCTGTCTCCCTCGCTGTGTCCCTCGCTCTCTCCCTCACTGTCTCCCTCGCTGTCTCCCTCGCTGTCATCCTCGCAGTTTCTCTCGCTGTCTCCCTCGCTGTCACCCTCGCTGTCTCCCTAGCAGTCGCTCTCGCAGTCTCCCTCGCTGTCTCCCTCGCTGTCTCCCTCGCTGCCTCCCTCGCAGTCTCTCTCGAAGTCTCTCTCGCTGTCTCCCTCGCTCTCTCCCTCGCTCTCTCTCTTGCCGTCTCCCTCGCAGTCTCTCTCGCAGTTTCTCTCGCTTTCTCCCTCACAGTCTCTCTCGCTGTCTCTCTCGCTGTCTCTCTCGCAGTCTCTCTCGCAGTCTCTCTCGCAGTCTCTCTCGCAGTCTCTCTCGCAGTCTCTCTCGCAGTCTCTCTCGCAGTCTCTCTCGCAGTCTCTCTCGCTGTCTCCCTCACAGTCTCTCTCGCTGTCTCCCTCACAGTCTCTCTCGCAGTCTCTCTCGCTTTCTCCCTCGCAGTCTCTATCGCTGTCTCCCTCGCAGTCTCTATCGCTGTCTCCCTCGCAGTCTCCCTCGCAGTCTCCCTCGCAGTCTCCCTCGCAGTCTCTCTCGCAGTCTCTCTCGCTTTCTCCCTCGCTTTCTCCCTCGCTCTCTCCCTCGCAGACTCTCTCGCTGTCTCCCTCGCTGTCTCCCTCGCTGTCTCCCTCGCTGTCTCCCTCGCTGTCTCTCTCAGTCTCTCTCTCAGTCTCTCTCGCTGTCTCCCTCGCAGTCTCCCTCGAAGTCTCCCTCGAAGTCACCCTGGATGTCTCTCTCGCAGTCTCTCTCGCAGTCTCTCTCGCAGTCTCTCTCGCAGTCTCTCTCGCAGTCTCTCTCGCATTCTCTTTCGCTGTGTCTCTCGCTCTCTCCCTCGCTGTCTCCCTCGCTGTCTCCCTCGCTGTCTCCCTCGCTGTCTCACGCGCTCTCTCTCGCAGTCTCTCTTGCTGTCTCTCTCGCTGTCTCCCTCGCTGTCTCCCTCGCTGTCTCCCTCGCTGTCTCCCTCGCTGTGTCCCTCGCTGTGTCCCTCGCTGTGTCCCTCGCGGTGTCCCTCGCTGTGTCCCTCGCTGTGTCCCTCGCTGTGTCCCTCGCGGTGTCCCTCGCGGTGTCCCTCGCGGTGTCCCTCGCTGTGTCCCTCGCTGTGTCCCTCGCTGTGTCCCTCGCTGTCTCCCTCGCTGTCTCCCTCGCTGTCTCCCTCGCTGTCTCCCTCGCTGTCTCCCTCGCTGCCTCCCTCGCTGCCTCCCTCGCTGCCTCCCTCGCAGTCTCTCTCGCAGTCTCTCTCGCAGTCTCTCTCGCAGTCTCTCTCGCAGTCTCTCTCGCTGTCTCCCTCGCTGTCTCCCTCGCTGTCTCCCTCGCTGTCTCCCTCGCTGTCTCCCTCGCTGTCTCCCTCGCTGTCTCCCTCGTCGTCTCCCTCGCCGTCTCCCTTGCAGTCACTCTCTCTGTATCCCCGGCTGTCTCTCTCGCTGTCTCCCTCGCTGTCTCCCTTGCTGTCGCTGTCTCTGTCGCTGTCTCTGTCGCTGTCTCTGTCGCTGTCTCTGTCGCTGTCTCTGTCGCTGTCTCTGTCGCTGTCTCCCTCGCTGTCTCCCTGGCCGTCTCCCTGGCCGTCTCCCTGGCCGTCTCCCTGGCCGTCTCCCTGGCCGTCTCCCTGGCCTTCTCCCTGGCCTTCTCCCTGGCCGTCTCCCTGGCTGTCTCCCTGGCCGTCTCCCTGGCCGTCTCCCTGGCCGTCTCTCTCGCTGTCTCCCTCGCAGTCTCTCTCGCTCTCTCCCTCACTGTCTCTCTCGCCGTCTCTCTCGCCGTCTCTCTCTCCATCTCTCTCGCCGTCTCTCTCTCCATCTCTCTCGCCGTCTCTCTCTCCATCTCTCTCGCAGTCTCCTTTGCAGTCTCTCTCGCAGTCTCTCTCGCAGTCTCTCTCGCAGTCTCTCTCGCAGTCTCTCTCGCAGTCTCTCTCGCAGTCTCTCTCGCAGTCTCTCTCGCTGTCTCTCTCGCTGTCTCTCTCGCTGTCTCCCTCGCAGTCTCTCTCGCAGTCTCTCTCGCAGTCTCTCTCGCTGTCTCTCTCGCTGTCTCTCTCTCCATCTCTCTCGCAGTCTCCTTTGCAGTCTCTCTCGCAGTCTCTCTCGCTGTCTCTCTCGCTGTCTCTCTCGCTGTCTCCCTCGCAGTCTCTCTCGCTGTCTCCCTGGCTGTCTCCCTGGCTGTCTCCCTGGCTGTCTCCCTGGCTGTCTCCCTGGCTGTCTCCCTGGCTGTCTCCCTGGCTGTCTCCCTGGCTGTCTCCCTCGCTGTCTCCCTCGCTGTCTCCCTCGCTGTCTCCCTCGCTGTCTCCCTCGCTGTCTCCCTCGCTCTCTCCCTCACTGTCTCCCTCGCCGTCTCTCTCGCAGTCTCTCTCGCTGTCTTCCTCGCAGTTTCTCTCGCTGTCTCCCTCGCTGTCACCCTCGCTGTCTCCCTAGCAGTCGCTCTCGCAGTCTCTCTCGCAGTCTCTCTCGCTGTCTCTCTCGCTGTCTCTCTCGCTGTCTCCCTCGCTGTCTCCCTCGCTGTCTCCCTCGCTGTCTCCCTCGCTGCCTCCCTCGCAGTCTCTCTCGAAGTCTCTCTCGAAGTCTCTCTCGAAGTCTCTCTCGAAGTCTCTCTCGCTCTCTCCCTCGCTCTCTCCCTCGCTCTCTCTCGCAGTGTCTCTCGCTGTATCCCTCGCTGTCTCTCTCGCAGTTTCTCTCGCTTTCTCCCTCACAGTCTCTCTCGCTGTCTCCCTCGCTGTATCCCTCGCTGTCTCTCTCGCTTTCTCCCTCACAGTCTCTCTCGCAGTCTCTCTCGCAGTCTCTCTCGCAGTCTCTCTCGCTGTCTCCCTCGCTGTCTCCCTCACAGTCTCTCTCGCTGTCTCCCTCGCAGTCTCTCTCACAGTCTCTCTCGCAGTCTCTCTCGCTGTCTCCCTCGCAGTCTCTATCGCTGTCTCCCTCGCAGTCTCCCATCGCAGTCTCTCTCGCAGTCTCTCTCGCTTTCTCCCTCGCTCTCTCCCTCGCAGACTCTCTCACTGTCTCCCTCGTTGTCTCCCTCGTTGTCTCCCTCGCTGTCTCTCTCAGTCTCTCTCGCTGTCTCCCTCGCAGTCTCCCTCGCAGTCTCCCTCGATGTCTCCCTCGATGTCTCCCTCGCTGTCTCCCTCTCAGTCTCTCTCTCAGTCTCTCTCTCAGTCTCTCTCTCAGTCTCTCTCTCAGTCTCTATCGCATTCTCTCTCGCTGTCTCCCTCGCACTCTCTGGCTTTCTCTCTCGCTTTCTCTCTCGCAGTCCCTCTCACTGTCTATCTCGCAGTCTCTCTCGCAGTCTCTCTCGCAGTCTCTCTCGCTGTCTCCCTCACAGTCTCCCTCACAGTCTCTCTCGCTGTCTCTCTCGCCGTCTCCCTCGCAGTCTCTCTCGCAGTCTCTCTCGCTGTCTCCCTCACAGTCTCCCTCACAGTCTCTCTCGCTGTCTCTCTCGCCGTCTCCCTCGCTGTCTCTCTCTCAGTCTCTCTCTCAGTCTCTCTCTCAGTCTCTATCTCAGTCTCTATCGCATTCTCTCTCGCTGTCTCCCTCGCACTCTCTGGCTTTCTCTCTCGCTTTCTCTCTCGCAGTCCCTCTCACTGTCTCTCTCGCAGTCTCTCTCGCAGTCTCTCTCGCAGTCTCTCTCGCTGTCTCCCTCACAGTCTCCCTCACAGTCTCTCTCGCTCTCTCTCTCGCCGTCGCCCTCGCCATCGCCCTCGCCGTCTCCCTCGCCGTCTCCCTCGCAGTCACTCTCGCAGTCTCTCTCGCTGTATCCCTCGCTGTCTCTCTCGCTATCTCCAAAGCAGTCTCTCTCGCAGTCTCCCTCACAGTCTCTCTCGCAGTCTCTCTCGCAGTCTCTCTCGCTATCTCCCTCGCTGTCTCTCTCGCTATCTCCAAAGCAGTCTCTCTCGCAGTCTCCCTCACAGTCTCTCTTGCAGTCTCCCTCACAGTCTCTCTCGCAGTCTCTCTCGCTATCTCTCTCACTGTCTCCCTCGCAGTCTCTCTCGCAGTCTCTCTCGCAGTCTCTCTCGCAGTCTCTCTCGCTTTCTCCCACGCAGTCTCTCTCGCAGTCTCTCTCGCAGTCTCTCTCGCAGTCTCTCTCGCAGTCTCTCTCGCAGTCTCTCTCGCAGTCTTCCTCGCAGTTTCTCTCGCTGTCTCCCTCGCTGTCTCCCTCGCTGTCTCGCTCGCTATCTCCCTCGCTATCTCCCTCGCTGTCTCCCTCGCAGTCTCTCTCGTTGTCTCCCTCGCAGTCTCTCTCGCAGTCTCTCTCGCAGTCTCTCTCGCAGTCTCTCTCGCAGTCTATCTCGCTGTCTCTCTCGCAGTCTCTCTCGCAGTCTCTCTCGCAGTCTCTCTCGCTGTCCCTCTCGCAGTCTCTCTCGCTGTCTCTCTCGCAGTCTCTCTCGCAGTCTCTCTCGCAGTCTCTCTCGCTGTCTCTCTCGCTGTCTCTCTCGCTGTCTCTCTCGCAGTCTCTCTCGCAGTCTCTCTCGCTGTCTCTCTCGCAGTCTCTCTCGCAGTCTCTCTCGCAGTCTCTCTCGCTGTCTCTCTCGCAGTCTCTCTCGCAGTCTCTCTCGCAGTCTCTCTCGCAGTCTCTCTCGCTGTCTCCCTCGCTTTCTCCCTCGCTGTCTCCCTCGCTGTCTCTCTCGCTGTCTCCCTCGCAGTCTCCCTCGCAGTCTCTCTCGCTGTCTCCCTCGCTGTCTCCCTCGCTGTCTCCCTCGCTGTCTCCCTCGCTGTGTCCCTCGCTCTCTCCCTCACTGTCTCCCTCGCTGTCTTCCTCGCAGTTTCTCTCGCTGTCTCCCTCGCTGTCACCCTCGCTGTCTCCCTCGCTGTCTCCCTAGCAGTCGCTCTCGCAGTCTCTCTCGCTGTCTCCCTCGCTGTCTCCCTCGCTGTCTCCCTCGCTGCCTCCCTCGCAGCCTCCCTCGCAGTCTCTCTCGAAGTCTCTCTCGCTCTCTCCCTCGCTCTCTCCCTCGCCCTCTCTCTCGCCGTCTCCCTCGCAGTCTCTCTCGCAGTCTCTCTCGCAGTCTCTCTCGCTGTCTCCCTCACAGTCTCTCTCGCTGTCTCCCTCGTAGTCTCTCTCACAGTCTCTCTCGCAGTCTCGCTCGCCGTCTCCCTCGCAGTCTCCATCGCTGTCTCCCTCGCAGTCTCCCTCGCAGTCTCCCTCGCAGTCTCTCTCGCAGTCTCTCTCGCTTTCTCCCTCGCTCTCTCCCTCGCAGACTCTCTCGCTGTCTCCCTCGCTGTCTCCCTCGCTGTCTCCCTCGCTGTATCCCTCACTGTCTCCCTCGCTGTCTCCCTCGCTGTCTCCCTCGCTGTCTCCCTCGCTGTGTCCCTCGCTCTCTCCCTCACTGTCTCCCTCGCTGTCTTCCTCGCAGTTTCTCTCGCTGTCTCCCTCGCTGTCACCCTCGCTGTCTCCCTCGCTGTCTCCCTAGCAGTCGCTCTCGCAGTCTCTCTCGCTGTCTCCCTCGCTGTCTCCCTCGCTGTCTCCCTCGCTGCCTCCCTCGCAGTCTCTCTCGAAGTCTCTCTCGCTCTCTCTCTCGCTCTCTCCCTCGCTCTCTCCCTCGCCCTCTCTCTCGCCGTCTCCCTCGCAGTCTCTCTCGCAGTGTCTCTCGCTGTATCCCTCGCAGTCTCTCTCGCAGTCTCTCTCGCTGTCTCTCTCGCTGTCTCTCTCGCTGTCTCTCTCGCTGTCTCTCTCGCTGTCTCCCTCGCAGTCTCCCTCGCAGTCTCTCTCGCAGTCTCTCTCGCAGTCTCTCTCGCAGTCTCTCTCGCAGTCTCTCTCGCAGTCTCTCTCGCAGTCTCTCTCGCTGTCTCCCTCACAGTCTCTCTCGCTGTCTCCCTCGTAGTCTCTCTCACAGTCTCTCTCGCAGTCTCTCTCGCAGTCTCTCTCGCTGTCTCCCTCGTAGTCTCTCTCACAGTCTCTCTCGCAGTCTCTCTCGCAGTCTCTCTCGCCGTCTCCCTCGCATTCTCTATCGCTGTCTCCCTCGCAGTCTCCCTCGCAGTCTCCCTCGCAGTCTCCCTCGCAGTCTCTCTCGCAGTCTCTCTTGCTTTCTCCCTCGCTCTCTCCCTCGCAGACTCTCTCGCTGTCTCCCTCGCTGTCTCCCTCGCTGTCTCCCTCGCTGTCTCCCTCACTGTCTCCCTCACTGTCTCTCTCAGTCTCTCTCTCAGTCTCTCTCTCAGTCTCTCTCGCAGTCTCCCTCGCAGTCTCCCTCGAAGTCTCCCTCGAAGTCTCCCTCGAAGTCTCCCTCGAAGTCTCCCTCGAAGTCTCCCTCGAAGTCTCCCTCGAAGTCTCCCTCGAAGTCACCCTGGATGTCTCTCTCGCAGTCTCTCTCGCAGTCTCTCTCGCAGTCTCTCTCGCAGTCTCTCTCGCATTCTCTTTCGCTGTCTCTCTCGATGTCTCTCTCGATGTCTCTCTCGATGTCTCCCTCTCAGTCTCCCTCTCAGTCTCCCTCTCAGTCTCCCTCTCAGTCTCCCTCTCAGTCTCCCTCTCAGTCTCCCTCTCAGTCTCCCTCTCAGTCTCCCTCTCAGTCTCCCTCTCAGTCTCTCTCTCAGTCTCTCTCTCAGTCTCTCTCGCATTCTCTCTCGCTGTCTCCCTCGCTGTCTCCCTCGCACTCTCTGGCTTTCTCTCTCGCTTTCTCTCTCGCAGTCCCTCTCACTGTCTCCCTCGCTGTCTCCCTCTCAGTCTCCCTCTCAGTCTCCCTCTCAGTCTCCCTCTCAGTCTCCCTCTCAGTCTCTCTCTCAGTCTCTCTCGCATTCTCTCTCGCTGTCTCCCTCGCACTCTCTGGCTTTCTCTCTCACTGTCTCTCTCGCAGTCTCTCTCGCTGTCTCCCTCACAGTCTCCCTCACAGTCTCTCTCGCTGTCTCTCTCGCCGTCTCCCTCGCAGTCTCTCTCGAAGGCTCTCTCGCTGTCTCCCTCGCTGTCTCTCTCGCCGTCTCTCTCGCCGTCGCCCTCGCCGTCGCCCTCGCCGTCGCCCTCGCCGTCTCCCTCGCCGTCTCCCTCGCCGTCTCCCTCGCCGTCTCCCTCGCCGTCTCCCTCGCAGTCACTCTCGCAGTCTCTCTCGATGTATCCCTCGCTGTCTCTCTCGCTATCTCCATAGCAGTCTCTCTCGCAGTCTCTCTCGCAGTCTCTCTCGCAG
The DNA here is from genome assembly GCF_036365525.1 of Heterodontus francisci. NCBI lineage: Eukaryota > Metazoa > Chordata > Chondrichthyes > Heterodontiformes > Heterodontidae > Heterodontus > Heterodontus francisci. Next base: position 425,108 of record NW_027141323.1, read on the forward strand.
TCTCTCTCGATGTATCCCTCGCTGTCTCTCTCGCTATCTCCATAGCAGTCTCCCTCGCAGTCTCTCTCGCAGTCTCTCTCGCAGTCTCTCTCGCAGTCTCTCTCGCAGTCTCTCTCGCAGTCTCTCTCGCAGTCTCTCTCGCAGTCTCTCTCGCTGTCTCCCTCACAGTCTCCCTCGCTGTCTCTCTCGCTGTCTCTCTCGCTTTCTCCCACGCAGTCTCTCTCGCAGTCTCTCTCGCAGTCTCTCTCGCAGTCTCTCTCGCAGTCTCTCTCGCAGTTTCTCTCGCTGTCTCCCTCGCTGTCTCCCTCGCTGTCTCCCTCGCTGTCTCCCTCGCTGTCTCCCTCGCTATCTCCCTCGCTGTCTCGCGCGATCTCTCTCGCATTCTCTCTCGTTGTCTCCCTCGCAGTCTCTCTCGCTGTGTCCCTCGCAGTCTCTCTCACAGTCTCTCTCGCTGTCTCTCTCGCTGTCTCTCTCGCTGTCTCTCTCGCTGTCTCTGTCGCTGTCTCCCTCGCTGTCTCCCTCGCTGCCTCCCTCGCAGTCTCTTTCGCAGTCTCTCTCGCAGTCTCTCTCGTTGTCTACCTCGCAGTCTCTCTCGCTGTGTCCCTCGCAGTCTCTCTCACAGTCTCTCTCACAGTCTCTCTCACAGTCTCTCTCACAGTCTCTCTCACAGTCTCTGTCGCTGTCTCTGTCGCTGTCTCTGTCGCTGTCTCTGTCGCTGTCTCTGTCGCTGTCTCCCTCGCTGTCTCCCTCGCTGTCTCCCTCGCTGTCTCCCTCGCTGTCTCTCTCGCTGTCTCTCTCGCTGTCTCTCTCGCTGTCTCTCTCGCTGTCTCCCTCGCTGTCTCCCTCGCTGTCTCCCTCGCTGTCTCCCTCGCTGTCTCCCTCGCCGTCTCCCTCGCCGTCTCCCTCGCCGTCTCAATCGACGTCTCCCTCGCATTCTCTCTCGCAGTGTCTCTCGCTGTATCCCTCGCTGTCTCTCTCGCTATCTCCATAGCATTCTCTCTCGCTGTTTCTCTCGCTTTCTCCCTCGCAGTCTCTCTCGCAGTCTCTCTCGCTGTCTCTCTCGCTGTCTCTCTCGCAGTCTCTCTCGCTGTCTCTCTCGCAGTCTCTCTCGCAGTCTCTCTCGCAGTCTCTCTCGCAGTCTCTCTCGCAGTCTCTCTCGCTGTCTCCCTCGCAGTCTCCCTCGCTGTCTCCCTCGCAGTCTCCCTCGCTGTCTCCCTCGCAGTCTCTCTCGCTGTCTCCCTCGCAGTCTCTATCGCTGTCTCCCTCGCAGTCTCTCTCGCAGTCTCTCTCGCTTTCTCCCTCGCTCTCTCCCTCGCAGACTCTCTCGCAGACTCTCTCGCTGTCTCCCTCGCAGTCTCCCTCGCAGTCTCCCTCGCAGTCTCCCTCGCAGTCTCCCTCGCAGTCTCCCTCGCAGTCTCCCTCGCTGTCTCCCTCGCTGTCTCCCTCGCTGTCTCCCTCGCTGTCTCCCTCGCTGTCTCCCTCGCTGTCTCCCTCGCTGTCTCCCTCGCTGTCTCTCTCGCTGTCTCCCTCGAAGTCACCCTGGATGTCTCTCTCGCAGTCTCTCTCGCATTCTCTCTCGATGTCTCTCTCGATGTCTCTCTCGTTGTCTCCCTCGCTGTCTCCCTCTCAGTCTCCCTCTCAGTCTCCCTCTCAGTCTCTCTCTCAGTCTCTCTCTCAGTCTCTCTCGCATTCTCTCTCGCTGTCTCCCTCGCTGTCTCCCTCGCACTCTCTGGCTTTCTCTCTCGCTTTCTCTCTCGCAGTCCCTCTCGCAGTCCCTCTCGCAGTCTCTCTCGCAGTCTCTCTCGCAGTCTCTCTCGCAGTCTCTCTCGCAGTCTCTCTCGCTGTCTCCCTCACAGTCTCTCTCGCAGTCTCTCTCGCTGTCTCCCTCACAGTCTCCCTCACAGTCTCCCTCACAGTCTCTCTCGCTGTCTCTCTCGCCGTCTCCCTCGCAGTCTCTCTCGAAGTCTCTCTCGCCGTCGCCCTCGCCGTCTCCCTCGCAGTCACTCTCGCTGTCTCTCTCGCTGTATCCCTCGCTGTCTCTCTCGCTATCTCCATAGCAGTCTCTCTCGCAGTCTCCCTCACAGTCTCCCTCGCTGTCTCCCTCGCAGTCTCTCTCGCAGTCTCTCTCGCAGTCTCTCTCGCTATCTCCCTCGCTATCTCCCTCGCTGTCTCTCTCGCTGTATCTCTCGCTGTCTCCCTTGCAGTCTCCCTCGCAGTCTCTCTCGCTTTCTCCCTCGCTTTCTCCCTCGCAGTCTCTCTCGCTTTCTCCCTCGCAGTCTCCCTCACAGTCTCTCTCGCAGTCTCTCTCGCTATCTCCCTCGCTGTCTCTCTCGCTGTCTCTCTCACTGTCTCCCTCGCAGTCTCTCTCTCCATCTCTCTCGCTATCTCCCTCGCTGTCTCTCTCGCTGTCTCCCTCGCAGTCTCCCTCGCAGTCTCCCTCGCAGTCTCCCTCGCAGTCTCCCTCGCAGTCTCTCTCGCAGTCTCTCTCGCAGTCTCTCTCGCTTTCTCCCACGCAGTCTCTCTCGCAGTCTCTCTCGCAGTCTCTCTCGCAGTCTCTCTCGCAGTCTCTCTCGCAGTCTCTCTCGCAGTCTCTCTCGCAGTCTCTCTCGCAGTCTCTCTCGCAGTCTCTCTCGCAGTCTTCCTCGCAGTTTCTCTCGCTGTCTCCCTCGCTGTCTCGCGCGATCTCTCTCGCATTCTCTCTCGTTGTCTCCCTCGCAGTCTCTCTCGCTGTGTCCCTCGCAGTCTCTCTCACAGTCTCTGTCGCTGCCTCTCTCGCTGTCGCTGTCGCTGTCTCTGTCGCTGTCTCCCTCGCTGTCTCCCTCGCTGCCTCCCTCGCAGTCTCTCTCGCAGTCTCCCTCACAGTCTCTCTCGCTATCTCCCTCGCTGTCTCTCTCGCTGTCTCTCTCACTGTCTCCCTCGCAGTCTCTCTCTCCATCTCTCTCGCTATCTCCCTCGCTGTCTCTCTCGCTGTCTCCCTCGCAGTCTCCCTCGCAGTCTCCCTCGCAGTCTCCCTCGCAGTCTCCCTCGCATTCTCTCTCGCAGTCTCTCTCGCAGTCTCTCTCGCAGTCTCTCTCGCAGTCTCTCTCGCAGTCTCTCTCGCAGTCTCTCTCGCAGTCTCTCTCGCAGTCTTCCTCGCAGTTTCTCTCGCTGTCTCCCTCGCTGTCTCCCTCGCTGTCTCCCTCGCTGTCTCCCTCGCTGTCTCCCTCGCTGTCTCCCTCGCTGTCTCCCTCGCTGTCTCGCGCGATCTCTCTCGCATTCTCTCTCGTTGTCTCCCTCGCAGTCTCTCTCGCTGTGTCCCTCGCAGTCTCTCTCACAGTCTCTGTCGCTGCCTCTCTCGCTGTCGCTGTCGCTGTCTCTGTCGCTGTCTCCCTCGCTGTCTCCCTCGCTGTCTCCCTCGCTGCCTCCCTCGCTGCCTCTCTCGCAGTCTCTCTCGCAGTCTCTCTCGCAGTCTCTCTCGCAGTCTCTCTCGCAGTCTCTCTCGCAGTCTCTCTCGCAGTCTCTCTCGCAGTCTCTCTCGCTGTCTCTCTCGCTGTCTCCCTCGCTGTCTCCCTCGCTGTCTCCCTCGCTGTCTCCCTCGCTGTCTCCCTCGCTGTCTCCCTCGCTGTCTCCCTCGCTGTCTCCCTCGCTGTCTCCCTCGCTCACTCTCTCGCTCTCTCTATCGCTCTCTCTCTCTCCGTCTCAATCGCTGTCTCCCTCGCATTCTCCCTCGCTGTCTCTCTCGCTATCTCCATAGCAGTCTCTCTCGCAGTTTCTCTCACATTCTCTCTCGATGTCTCTCTCGATGTCTCTCTCGTTGTCTCCCTCGCTGTCTCCCTCTCAGTCTCCCTCTCAGTCTCCCTCTCAGTCTCCCTCTCAGTCTCCCTCTCAGTCTCTCTCTCAGTCTCTCTCTCAGTCTCTCTCGCATTCTCTCTCGCTGTCTCCCTCGCTGTCTCCCTCGCACTCTCTGGCTTTCTCTCTGGCTTTCTCTCTCGCAGTCCCTCTCGCAGTCCCTCTCGCAGTCTCTCTCGCAGTCTCTCTCGCAGTCTCTCTCGCAGTCTCTCTCGCTGTCTCCCTCACAGTCTCTCTCGCAGTTTCTCTCGCTGTCTCCCTCACAGTCTCCCTCACAGTCTCTCTCGCTGTCTCTCTCGCCGTCTCCCTCGCAGTCTCTCTCGAAGTCTCTCTCGCCGTCGCCCTCGCCGTCTCCCTCGCAGTCACTCTCGCTGTCTCTCTCGCTGTATCCCTCGCTGTCTCTCTCGCTATCTCCATAGCAGTCTCTCTCGCAGTCTCCCTCACAGTCTCCCTCGCTGTCTCCCTCACAGTCTCTCTCGCAGTCTCTCTCGCTATCTCCCTCGCTATCTCCCTCGCTGTCTCTCTCGCTGTATCTCTCGCTGTCTCCCTTGCAGTCTCCCTCGCAGTCTCTCTCGCTTTCTCCCTCGCTTTCTCCCTCGCAGTCTCTCTCGCTTTCTCCCTCGCAGTCTCCCTCACAGTCTCTCTCGCAGTCTCTCTCGCTATCTCCCTCGCTGTCTCTCTCGCTGTCTCTCTCACTGTCTCTCTCACTGTCTCCCTCGCAGTCTCTCTCTCCATCTCTCTCGCTATCTCCCTCGCTGTCTCTCTCGCTGTCTCCCTCGCAGTCTCCCTCGCAGTCTCCCTCGCAGTCTCTCTCGCAGTCTCTCTCGCAGTCTCTCTCGCTTTCTCCCACGCAGTCTCTCTCGCAGTCTCTCTCGCAGTCTCTCTCGCAGTCTCTCTCGCAGTCTCTCTCGCAGTCTCTCTCGCAGTCTCTCTCGCAGTCTTCCTCGCAGTTTCTCTCGCTGTCTCCCTCGCTGTCTCCCTCGCTGTCTCCCTCGCTGTCTCCCTCGCTGTCTCGCGCGATCTCTCTCGCATTCTCTCTCGTTGTCTCCCTCGCAGTCTCTCTCGCTGTGTCCCTCGCAGTCTCTCTCACAGTCTCTGTCGCTGCCTCTCTCGCTGTCGCTGTCGCTGTCTCTGTCGCTGTCTCCCTCGCTGTCTCCCTCGCTGCCTCCCTCGCAGTCTCTCTCGCAGTCTCCCTCACAGTCTCTCTCGCTATCTCCCTCGCTGTCTCTCTCGCTGTCTCTCTCACTGTCTCCCTCGCAGTCTCTCTCTCCATCTCTCTCGCTATCACCCTCGCTGTCTCTCTCGCTGTCTCCCTCGCAGTCTCCCTCGCAGTCTCCCTCGCAGTCTCTCTCGCAGTCTCTCTCGCAGTCTCTCTCGCTTTCTCCCACGCAGTCTCTCTCGCAGTCTCTCTCGCAGTCTCTCTCGCAGTCTCTCTCGCAGTCTCTCTCGCAGTCTCTCTCGCAGTCTCTCTCGCAGTCTTCCTCGCAGTTTCTCTCGCTGTCTCCCTCGCTGTCTCCCTCGCTATCTCCCTCGCTGTCTCGCGCGATCTCTCTCGCATTCTCTCTCGTTGTCTCCCTCGCAGTCTCTCTCGCTGTGTCCCTCGCAGTCTCTCTCACAGTCTCTGTCGCTGCCTCTCTCGCTGTCGCTGTCTCTGTCGCTGTCTCCCTCGCTGTCTCTCTCGCAGTCTCTCTCGCAGTCTCTCTCGCAGTCTCTCTCGCTGTCTCTCTCGCTGTCTCCCTCGCTGTCTCCCTCGCTGTCTCCCTCGCTGTCTCCCTCGCTGTCTCCCTCGCTGTCTCCCTCGCTGTCTCCCTCGCTGTCTCCCTCGCTCACTCTCTCGCTCTCTCTATCGCTCTCTCTCTCGCCGTCTCAATCGCTGTCTCCCTCGCATTCTCTCTCGCAGTGTCTCTCGCTGTATCCCTCGCTGTCTCTCTCGCTATCTCCATAGCAGTCTCTCTCGCAGTTTCTCTCGCTTTCTCCCTCGCAGTCTCTCTCGCAGTCTCTCTCGCTGTCTCTCTCGCAGTCTCTCTCGCTGTCTCTCTCGCAGTCTCTCTCTCAGTCTCTCTCGCAGTCTCTCTCGCTGTCACCCTCGCTGTCCCTCTCGCAGTCCCTCTCGCAGTCCCTCTCGCTGTCTCCCTCGCAGTCTCTCTCGCTGTCTCCCTCGCAGTCTCTATCGCTGTCTCCCTCGCAGTCTCTCTCGCAGTCTCTCTCGCAGTCTCTCTCGCTTTCTCCCTCGCTCTCTCCCTCGCAGACTCTCTCGCTGTCTCCCTCGCAGTCTCCCGCGCAGTCTCCCGCGCAGTCTCCCTCGCAGTCTCCCTCGCAGTCTCCCTCGCAGTCTCCCTCGCAGTCTCCCTCGCAGTCTCCCTCGCAGTCTCCCTCGCAGTCTCCCTCGCTGTCTCCCTCGCTGTCTCCCTCGAAGTCACCCTGGATGTCTCTCTCGCATTCTCTCTCGATGTCTCTCTCGATGTCTCTCTCGTTGTCTCCCTCGCTGTCTCCCTCACAGTCTCTCTCGCTGCCTCTCTCGCTGTCTCTCTCGCCGTCTCTCTCGCCGTCTCCCTCGCAGTCTCTCTCGAAGTCTCTCTCGCTCTCTCTCTCGCCGTCTCCCTCGCCGTCTCCCTCGCCGTCTCCCTCGCCGTCTCCCTCGCCGTCTCCCTCGCCGTCTCCCTCGCCGTCTCCCTCGCCGTCTCCCTCGCAGTCACTCTCGCAGTCTCTCTCGCTGTATCCCTCGCTGTCTCTCTCGCTATCTCCATAGCAGTCTCTCTCGCAGTCTCCCTCACAGTCTCCCTCGCAGTCTCTCTCGCAGTCTCCCTCGCAGTCTCTCTCGCAGTCTCTCTCGCAGTCTCTCTCGCAGTCTCTCTCGCAGTCTCTCTCGCAGTCTCTCTCGCAGTCTCTCTCTCAGTCTCTCTCGCAGTCTCTCTCGCAGTCTCTCTCGCAGTCTCTCTCGCAGTCTCTCTCGCTGTATCTCTCGCTGTCTCCCTTGCAGTCTCCCTCGCAGTCTCTCTCGCTTTCTCCCTCGCTTTCTCCCTCGCAGTCTCTCTCGCTTTCTCCCTCGCAGTCTCCCTCACAGTCTCTCTCGCAGTCTCTCTCGCTATCTCCCTCGCTGTCTCTCTCGCTGTCTCTCTCACTGTCTCTCTCACTGTCTCCCTCGCAGTCTCTCTCTCCATCTCTCTCGCTATCTCCCTCGCTGTCTCTCTCGCTGTCTCCCTCGCAGTCTCCCTCGCAGTCTCCCTCGCAGTCTCTCTCGCAGTCTCTCTCGCAGTCTCTCTCGCTTTCTCCCACGCAGTCTCTCTCGCAGTCTCTCTCGCAGTCTCTCTCGCAGTCTCTCTCGCAGTCTCTCTCGCAGTCTCTCTCGCAGTCTCTCTCGCAGTCTCTCTCGCAGTCTTCCTCGCAGTTTCTCTCGCTGTCTCCCTCGCTGTCTCCCTCGCTGTCTCCCTCGCTGTCTCCCTCGCTGTCTCGCGCGATCTCTCTCGCATTCTCTCTCGTTGTCTCCCTCGCAGTCTCTCTCGCTGTGTCCCTCGCAGTCTCTCTCACAGTCTCTGTCGCTGCCTCTCTCGCTGTCGCTGTCGCTGTCTCTGTCGCTGTCTCCCTCGCTGTCTCCCTCGCTGCCTCCCTCGCAGTCTCTCTCGCAGTCTCCCTCACAGTCTCTCTCGCTATCTCCCTCGCTGTCTCTCTCGCTGTCTCTCTCACTGTCTCCCTCGCAGTCTCTCTCTCCATCTCTCTCGCTATCACCCTCGCTGTCTCTCTCGCTGTCTCCCTCGCAGTCTCCCTCGCAGTCTCCCTCGCAGTCTCTCTCGCAGTCTCTCTCGCAGTCTCTCTCGCTTTCTCCCACGCAGTCTCTCTCGCAGTCTCTCTCGCAGTCTCTCTCGCAGTCTCTCTCGCAGTCTCTCTCGCAGTCTCTCTCGCAGTCTCTCTCGCAGTCTCTCTCGCAGTCTCTCTCGCAGTCTTCCTCGCAGTTTCTCTCGCTGTCTCCCTCGCTGTCTCCCTCGCTATCTCCCTCGCTGTCTCCCTCGCTGTCTCGCGCGATCTCTCTCGCATTCTCTCTCGTTGTCTCCCTCGCAGTCTCTCTCGCTGTGTCCCTCGCAGTCTCTCTCACAGTCTCTGTCGCTGCCTCTCTCGCTGTCGCTGTCGCTGTCTCTGTCGCTGTCTCCCTCGCTGTCTCCCTCGCTGCCTCCCTCGCAGTCTCTCTCGCAGTCTCTCTCGCAGTCTCTCTCGCAGTCTCTCTCGCAGTCTCTCTCGCAGTCTCTCTCGCTGTCTCTCTCGCTGTCTCCCTCGCTGTCTCCCTCGCTGTCTCCCTCGCTGTCTCCCTCGCTGTCTCCCTCGCTGTCTCCCTCGCTCACTCTCTCGCTCTCTCTATCGCTCTCTCTCTCGCCGTCTCAATCGCTGTCTCCCTCGCATTCTCTCTCGCAGTGTCTCTCGCTGTATCCCTCGCTGTCTCTCTCGCTATCTCCATAGCAGTCTCTCTCGCAGTTTCTCTCGCTTTCTCCCTCGCAGTCTCTCTCGCAGTCTCTCTCGCTGTCTCTCTCGCAGTCTCTCTCGCTGTCTCTCTCGCAGTCTCTCTCTCAGTCTCTCTCGCAGTCTCTCTCGCTGTCACCCTCGCTGTCCCTCTCGCAGTCCCTCTCGCAGTCCCTCTCGCAGTCCCTCTCGCTGTCTCCCTCGCAGTCTCTCTCGCTGTCTCCCTCGCAGTCTCTATCGCTGTCTCCCTCGCAGTCTCTCTCGCAGTCTCTCTCGCAGTCTCTCTCGCTTTCTCCCTCGCTCTCTCCCTCGCAGACTCTCTCGCTGTCTCCCTCGCAGTCTCCCGCGCAGTCTCCCGCGCAGTCTCCCTCGCAGTCTCCCTCGCAGTCTCCCTCGCAGTCTCCCTCGCAGTCTCCCTCGCAGTCTCCCTCGCAGTCTCCCTCGCAGTCTCCCTCGCAGTCTCCCTCGCTGTCTCCCTCGCTGTCTCCCTCGAAGTCACCCTGGATGTCTCTCTCGCATTCTCTCTCGATGTCTCTCTCGATGTCTCTCTCGTTGTCTCCCTCGCTGTCTCCCTCACAGTCTCTCTCGCTGCCTCTCTCGCTGTCTCTCTCGCCGTCTCTCTCGCCGTCTCCCTCGCAGTCTCTCTCGAAGTCTCTCTCGCTCTCTCTCTCGCCGTCTCCCTCGCCGTCTCCCTCGCCGTCTCCCTCGCCGTCTCCCTCGCCGTCTCCCTCGCAGTCACTCTCGCAGTCTCTCTCGCTGTATCCCTCGCTGTCTCTCTCGCTATCTCCATAGCAGTCTCTCTCGCAGTCTCCCTCACAGTCTCCCTCGCAGTCTCTCTCGCAGTCTCCCTCGCAGTCTCTCTCGCAGTCTCTCTCGCAGTCTCTCTCGCAGTCTCTCTCGCAGTCTCTCTCGCAGTCTCTCTCGCAGTCTCTCTCGCAGTCTCTCTCGCAGTCTCCCTCGCAGTCTCCGTCGCTATCTCCCTCGCTGTCTCTCTCGTTGTCTCCCTCGCAGTCTCTCTCGCTTTCTCCCTCGCAGTCTCTCTCGCAGTCTCTCTCGCAGTCTCTCTCGCTTTCTCCCTCGCAGTCTCTCTTGCAGTCTCTCTCGCAGTCTCTCTCGCTGTCTCCCTCGCTGTCTCCCTCGCAGTCTCCCTCGCAGTCTCCCTCGCAGTCTCCCTCGCAGTCTCTCTCGCAGTCTCCCTCGCTGTCTCTCTCGCAGTCTCCCTCGCTGTCTCCCTCGCTGTCTCCCTCGCTGTCTCACGCGATCTCTCTCGCATTCTCTCTCGTTGTCTACCTCGCAGTCTCTCTCGCTGTGTCCCTCGCAGTCTCTCTCACAGTCTCTGTCGCTGTCTCTGTCGCTGTCTCCGTCGCTGTCTCCCTCGCTGTCTCCCTCGCTGTCTCCCTCGCTGTCTCCCTCGCTGTCTCCCTCGCTGTCTCCCTCGCAGTCTCTCTCGCAGTCTCTCTCGCGGTCTCTCTCGCGGTCTCTCTCGCTGTCTCTCTCGCTGTCTCTCTCGCTGTCTCTCTCGCTGTCTCTCTCGCTGTCTCTCTCGCTGTCTCTCTCGCTGTCTCCCTCGCTGTCTCCCTCGCTGTCTCTCTCGCCGTCTCCCTCGCCGTCTCCCTTGCCGTCTCAATCGCTGTCTCAATCGCTGTCTCCCTCGCATTCTCTCTCGCAGTCTCTCTCGCTGTCTCCCTCGCAGTCTCTCTCGCTGTCTCCCTCGCAGTCTCTCTCGCTGTCTCCCTCGCAGTCTCTCTCGCTTTCTCCCTCGCTCTCTCCCTCGCAGACTCTCTCGCAGTCTCCCTCGCAGTCTCCCTCGCTGTCTCCCTCGCTGTCTCCCTCGCTGTCTCCCTCGCTGTCTCTCTCGCTGTCTCCCTCGAAGTCACCCTGGATGTCTCTCTCGCAGTCTCTCTCGCATTCTCTCTCGATGTCTCTCTCGATGTCTCTCTCGTTGTCTCCCTCGCTGTCTCCCTCTCAGTCTCCCTCTCAGTCACTCTCGCTGTCTCTCTCGCTGTATCCCTCGCTGTCTCTCTCGCTATCTCCATAGCAGTCTCTCTCGCAGTCTCCCTCACAGTCTCCCTCGCTGTCTCCCTCACAGTCTCTCTCGCAGTCTCTCTCGCAGTCTCTCTCGCAGTCTCTCTCGCAGTCTCTCTCGCTATCTCCCTCGCTGTCTCTCTCGCTGTATCTCTCGCTGTCTCCCTTGCAGTCTCCCTCGCAGTCTCTCTCGCTTTCTCCCTCGCTTTCTCCCTCGCAGTCTCTCTCGCTTTCTCCCTCGTAGTCTCTCTCGCAGTCTCCCTCGCAGTCTCCCTCGCAGTCTCCCTCGCAGTCTCCCTCACAGTCTCCCTCGCAGTCTCTCTCGCTTTCTCCCTCGCAGTCTCTCTCACTGTCTCCCTCGCTGTCTCCCTCGCTGTCTCACACGATCTCTCTCGCATTCTCTCACGTTGTCTCCCTCGCAGTCTCTCTCGCTGTGTCCCTCGCAGTCTCTCTCACAGTCTCTCTCACAGTCTCTGTCGCTGTCTCCCTCGCTGTCTCCCTCGCTGTCTCCCTCGCTGTCTCCCTCGCTGTCTCCCTCGCTGTCTCCCTCGCTGTCTCCCTCGCTGTCTCCCTCGCTGTCTCCCTCGCTGTCTACCTCGCTGTCTACCTCGCTGTCTACCTCGCTGTCTACCTCGCTGCCTCCCTCGCTGTCTCTCTCGCTCTCTCTCTCGCCGTCTCCCTCGCCGTCTCAATCGCCGTCTCCCTCGCATTCTCTCTCGCAGTGTCTCTCGCTGTATCCCTCGCTGTCTCTCTCGCTATCTCCATAGCAGTCTCTCTCGCAGTTTCTCTCGCTTTCTCCCTCGCAGTCTCTCTCGCTGTCTCCCTCACAGTCTCACTCGCAGTCTCTCTTGCTGTCTCTCTCGCTGTCTCCCTCGCTGTCTCCCTCGCTGTCTCCCTCGCTGTCTCCCTCACTGTCTCTCTCGCTGTCTCTCTCGCTGTCTCCCTCGCTCTCTCCCTCGAGGTCTCTCTCACATTCTCTCTCGCTGTCTCTCTCGCTGACTCCCTCGCAGTTTCTATCGCTGTCTCCCTCGCAGTCTCTCTCGCTTTCTCCCTCACTCTCTCCCTCGCTCTCTCTCTCGCTCTCTCTCTCGCTCTCTCACTCGCTCTCTCTCTCGCCGTCTCCCTCGCCGTCTCCCTCGCCGTCTGAATCGCTGTCTCCCTCGTATTCTCTCTCGCAGTGTCCCTCACAGTCTCCCTCGCTGTCTCCCTCACAGTCTCTCTCGCAGTCTCTCTCGCAGTCTCTCTCGCAGTCTCTCTCGCAGTCTCTCTCGCAGTCTCTCTCGCTATCTCCCTCGCTATCTCCCTCGCTATCTCCCTCGCTGTCTCTCTTGCAGTCTCCCTCGCAGTCTCCCTCGCAGTCTCTCTCGCTTTCTCCCTCGCAGTCTCTCTCGCAGTCTCTCTCGCAGTCTCTCTCGCAGTCTCTCTCGCTTTCTCCCTCGCAGTCTCTCTCGCAGTCTCTCTCGCAGTCTGCCTCGCAGTTTCTCTCGCTGTCTCCCTCGCTGTCTCCCTCGCTGTCTCCCTCGCTGTCTCCCTCGCTGTCTCCCTCGCTGTCTCCCTCGCTGTCTCCCTCGCTGTCTCCCTCGCAGTCTCTCTCGCCGTCTCCCTCGCAGTCTCTCTCGAAGTCTCTCTCGCTGTCTCTCTCGCCGTCTCTCTCGCCGTCTCTCTCGCCGTCGCCCTCGCCGTCGCCCTCGCCGTCTCCCTCGCCGTCGCCCTCGCAGTCACTCTCGCAGTCTCTCTCGCTGTATCCCTCGCTGTCTCCCTCGCTGTCTCTCTCGCAGTCTCCCTCACAGTCTCTCTCGCAGTCTCTCTCGCAGTCTCTCTCGCTGTCTCTCTCGCTGTCTCTCTCGCTGTCTCCCTTGCAGTCTCCCTCGCTGTCTCTCTCGCAGTCTCCCTCACAGTCTCTCTCGCAGTCTCTCTCGCAGTCTCTCTCGCTGTCTCTCTCGCTGTCTCTCTCGCTGTCTCCCTTGCAGTCTCCCTCGCTGTATCTCTCACAGTCTCTCTCGCTGTCTCTCTCGCTGTCTCTCTCGCTGTCTCCCTCGCAGTCTCTCTCGCTCTCTCCCTCACTGTCTCTCTCGCCGTCTCTCTCTCCATCTCTCTCGCCGTCTCTCTCTCCATCTCTCTCGCAGTCTCCTTTGCAGTCTCTCTCGCAGTCTCTCTCGCAGTCTCTCTCGCAGTCTCTCTCGCAGTCTCTCTCGCAGTCTCTCTCGCAGTCTCTCTCGCTGTCCCTCTCGCAGTCTCTCTCGCTGTCCCTCTCGCAGTCTCTCTCGCAGTCTCCTTTGCAGTCTCTCTCGCAGTCTCCTTTGCAGTCTCTCTCGCAGTCTCTCTCGCAGTCTCTCTCGCAGTCTCTCTCGCAGTCTCTCTCGCAGTCTCTCTCGCTGTCCCTCTCGCAGTCTCTCTCGCTGTCCCTCTCGCAGTCTCTCTCGCTGTCTCTCTCGCAGTCTCCTTTGCAGTCTCTCTCGCAGTCTCTCTCGCAGTCTCTCTCGCTGTCCCTCTCGCAGTCTCTCTCGCAGTCTCTCTCGCAGTCTCTCTCGCTGTCTCTCTCGCTGTCTCCCACGCTGTCTCCCTCGCAGTCTCTCTCGCAGTCTCTCTCGCTGTCTCCCTCGCTTTCTCCCTCGCTTTCTCCCTCGCTGTCTCTCTCGCTGTCTCTCTCGCTGTCTCCCTCGCAGTCTCCCTCGCTGTCTCCCTCGCTGTCTCCCTCGCTGTCTCCCTCGCTGTGTCCCTCGCTCTCTCCCTCACTGTCTCCCTCGCCGTCTCCCTCGCCGTCTCTCTCGCTGTCTACCTCGCAGTTTCTCTCGCTGTCTCCCTCGCTGTCACCCTCGCTGTCTCCCTCGCTGTCTCCCTAGCAGTCGCTCTCGCAGTCTCTCTCGCTGACTCCCTCGCAGTTTCTCTCGCTGTCTCCCTCGCTGTCACCCTCGCTGTCTCCCTCGCTGTCTCCCTAGCAGTCGCTCTCGCAGTCTCTCTCGCAGTCTCTCTCGCTGTCTCTCTCGCTGTCTCCCTCGCTGTCTCCCTCGCTGTCTCCCTCGCTGCCTCCCTCGCAGTCTCTCTCGAAGTCTCTCTCAAAGTCTCCCTCGCTCTCTCCCTCGCTCTCTCCCTCGCTCTCTCCCTCGCTCTCTCCCTCGCTCTCTCCCTCGCCGTCTCCCTCGCAGTCTCTCTCGCAGTGTCTCTCGCTGTATCCCTCGCTGTCTCTCTCGCTTTCTCCCTCACAGTCTCTCTCGCTGTCTCCCTCGCAGTCTCTCTCGCAGTCTCTCTCGCAGTCTCTCTCGCAGTCTCTCTCGCAGTCTCTCTCGCTGTCTCCCTCGCTGTCTCCCTCACAGTCTCTCTCGCTGTCTCCCTCGCAGTCTCTCTCACAGTCTCTCTCGCAGTCTCTCTCGCTGTCTTCCTCGCAGTCTCTATCGCTGTCTCCCTCGCAGTCTCCCTCGCAGTCTCCCTCGCAGTCTGTCTCGCAGTCTCTCTCGCTTTCTCCCTCGCTCTCTCCCTCGCAGACTCTCTCACTGTCTCCCTCGTTGTCTCCCTCGCTGTCTCTCTCAGTCTCCCTCGATGTCTCCCTCGCTGTCTCCTTCGCTGTCTCCCTCGCTGTCTCCCTCGCTGTCTCCCTCTCAGTCTCTCTCTCAGTCTCTCTCTCAGTCTCTATCGCATTCTCTCTCGCTGTCTCCCTCGCTGTCTCCCTCGCACTCTCTGGCTTTCTCTCTCGCTTTCTCTCTCGCAGTCCCTCTCACTGTCTCTCTCGCAGTCTCTCTCGCTGTCTCCCTCACAGTCTCCCTCACAGTCTCTCTCGCTGTCTCTCTCGCTGTCTCTCTCGCTGTCTCTCTCGCCGTCTCCCTCGCAGTCTCTCTCGCAGTCTCTCTCGCAGTCTCCCTCACAGTCTCTCTCGCAGTCTCTCTCGCAGTCTCTCTCGCTATCTCCCTCGCTGTCTCTCTCGCTGTCTCCCTTGCAGTCTCCCTTGCAGTCTCCCTTGCAGTCTCCCTCGCAGTCTCTCTCGCAGTCTCTCTCGCAGTCTCTCTCGCAGTCTCTCTTGCTTTCTCCCACGCAGTCTCTCTCGCAGTCTCTCTCGCAGTCTCTCTCGCAGTCTCTCTCGCAGTCTCTCTCGCAGTCTCTCTCGCAGTCTCTCTCGCAGTCTCTCTCGCAGTCTTACTCGCAGTTTCTCTCGCTGTCTCCCTCGCTGTCTCCCTCGCTGTCTCCCTCGCTGTCTCCCTCGCTGTCTCCCTCGCTGTCTCCCTCGCAGTCTCTCTCGCAGTCTCTCTCGCAGTCTCTGTCGCAGTCTCTCTCGCTGTCTCTCTCGCTGTCTCTCTCGCTGTCTCCCTCGCTGTCTCCCTCGCTGTCTCCCTCGCTGTCTCCCTCGCTGTCTCCCTCGCCGTCTCCCTCGCCGTCTCAATCGCCGTCTCAATCGCCGTCTCCCTCGCATTCTCTCTCGCAGTCTCTCTCGCTGTCTCCCTCGCAGTCTCTCTCGCTGTCTCCCTCGCAGTCTCTCTCGCTGTCTCCCTCGCAGTCTCTCTCGCTTTCTCCCTCGCTCTCTCCCTCGCAGACTCTCTCGCAGTCTCCCTCGCAGTCTCCCTCGCAGTCTCCCTCGCAGTCTCCCTCGCAGTCTCCCTCGCAGTCTCCCTCGCAGTCTCCCTCGCAGTCTCCCTCGCTGTCTCCCTCGCTGTCTCCCTCGCTGTCTCCCTCGCTGTCTCCCTCGCTGTCTCTCTCGCTGTCTCCCTCGAAGTCAATCTGGATGTCTCTCTCGCAGTCTCTCTCGCATTCTCTCTCGATGTCTCTCTCGATGTCTCTCTCGTTGTCTCCCTCGCTGTCTCCCTCTCAGTCTCCCTCTCAGTCACTCTCGCTGTCTCTCTCGCTGTATCCCTCGCTGTCTCTCTCGCTATCTCCATAGCAGTCTCTCTCGCAGTCTCCCTCACTGTCTCCCTCACAGTCTCTCTCGCAGTCTCTCTCGCAGTCTCTCTCGCAGTCTCTCTCGCAGTCTCTCTCGCTATCTCCCTCGCTGTCTCCCTCGCTGTCTCTCTCGCTGTATCTCTCGCTGTCTCCCTTGCAGTCTCCCTCGCAGTCTCTCTCGCTTTCTCCCTCGCAGTCTCTCTCGCTTTCTCCCTCGCAGTCTCTCTCGCTTTCTCCCTCGCAGTCTCCCTCGCAGTCTCCCTCGCAGTCTCCCTCACAGTCTCTCTCGCAGTCTCTCGCTTTCTCCCTCGCAGTCTCTCTCACTGTCTCCCTCGCTGTCTCCCTCGCTGTCTCACACGATCTCTCTCGCATTCTCTCTCGTTGTCTCCCTCGCAGTCTCTCTCGCTGTGTCCCTCGCAGTCTCTCTCACAGTCTCTGTCGCTGTCTCCCTCGCTGTCTCCCTCGCTGTCTCCCTCGCTGTCTCCCTCGCTGTCTCCCTCGCTGTCTACCTCGCTGTCTACCTCGCTGTCTACCTCGCTGCCTCCCTCGCTGTCTCCCTCGCTGTCTCTCTCGCTCTCTCTCTCGCCGTCTCCCTCGCCGTCTCAATCGCCGTCTCCCTCGCATTCTCTCTCGCAGTGTCTCTCGCTGTATCCCTCGCTGTCTCTCTCGCTATCTCCATAGCAGTCTCTCTCGCAGTTTCTCTCGCTTTCTCCCTCGCAGTCTCTCTCGCTGTCTCCCTCACAGTCTCACTCTCAGTCTCTCTTGCTGTCTCTCTCGCTGTCTCCCTCGCTGTCTCCCTCACAGTCTCTCTCGCTGTCTCTCTCGCTGTCTCCCTCGCTCTCTCCCTCGAGGTCTCTCTCACAGTCTCTCTCGCTGTCTCTCTCGCTGACTCCCTCGCAGTTTCTATCGCTGTCTCCCTCGCAGTCTCTCTCGCTTTCTCCCTCACTCTCTCCCTCGCTCTCTCTCTCGCTCTCTCTCTCGCTCTCTCACTCGCTCTCTCTCTCGCCGTCTCCCTCGCCGTCTCCCTCGCCGTCTGAATCGCTGTCTCCCTCGCATTCTCTCTCGCAGTGTCCCTCACAGTCTCCCTCGCTGTCTCCCTCACAGTCTCTCTCGCAGTCTCTCTCGCAGTCTCTCTCGCAGTCTCTCTCGCAGTCTCTCTCGCAGTCTCTCTCGCTATCTCCCTCGCTATCTCCCTCGCTATCTCCCTCGCTGTCTCTCTTGCAGTCTCCCTCGCAGTCTCCCTCGCAGTCTCTCTCGCTTTCTCCCTCGCAGTCTCTCTCGCAGTCTCTCTCGCTTTCTCCCTCGCAGTCTCTCTCGCAGTCTCTCTCGCAGTCTGCCTCGCAGTTTCTCTCGCAGTTTCTCTCGCTGTCTCCCTCGCTGTCTCCCTCGCTGTCTCCCTCGCTGTCTCCCTCGCTGTCTCCCTCGCTGTCTCCCTCGCTGTCTCCCTCGCAGTCTCTCTCGCCGTCTCCCTCGCAGTCTCTCTCGAAGTCTCTCTCGCTGTCTCTCTCGCCGTCTCTCTCGCCGTCTCTCTCGCCGTCGCCCTCGCCGTCGCCCTCGCCGTCTCCCTCGCCGTCTCCCTCGCCGTCTCCCTCGCCGTCGCCCTCGCAGTCACTCTCGCAGTCTCTCTCGCTGTATCCCTCGCTGTCTCCCTCGCTGTCTCTCTCGCAGTCTCCCTCGCAGTCTCCCTCGCAGTCTCCCTCGCAGTCTCTCTCGCAGTCTCTCTCGCTGTCTCTCTCGCTGTCTCTCTCGCTGTCTCCCTTGCAGTCTCCCTCGCTGTATCTCTCACAGTCTCTCTCGCTGTCTCTCTCGCTGTCTCTCTCGCTGTCTCTCTCGCTGTCTCCCTCGCAGTCTCTCTCGCTCTCTCCCTCACTGTCTCTCTCGCCGTCTCTCTCTCCATCTCTCTCGCCGTCTCTCTCTCCATCTCTCTCGCAGTCTCCTTTGCAGTCTCTCTCGCAGTCTCTCTCGCAGTCTCTCTCGCAGTCTCTCTCGCTGTCCCTCTCGCAGTCTCTCTCGCTGTCCCTCTCGCAGTCTCTCTCGCTGTCTCTCTCGCAGTCTCCTTTGCAGTCTCTCTCGCAGTCTCCTTTGCAGTCTCTCTCGCAGTCTCTCTCGCAGTCTCTCTCGCAGTCTCTCTCGCAGTCTCTCTCGCTGTCCCTCTCGCAGTCTCTCTCGCTGTCCCTCTCGCAGTCTCTCTCGCTGTCTCTCTCGCAGTCTCCTTTGCAGTCTCTCTCGCAGTCTCTCTCGCAGTCTCTCTCGCAGTCTCTCTCGCTTTCTCTCTCGCAGTCTCTCTCGCAGTCTCTCTCGCAGTCTCTCTCGCAGTCTCTCTCGCAGTCTCTCTCGCAGTCTCTCTCGCTGTCTCTCTCGCTGTCTCCCACGCTGTCTCCCTCGCAGTCTCTCTCGCAGTCTCTCTCGCTGTCTCCCTCGCTTTCTCCCTCGCTGTCTCTCTCGCTGTCTCCCTCGCAGTCTCCCTCGCTGTCTCCCTCGCTGTGTCCCTCGCTCTCTCCCTCACTGTCTCCCTCGCCGTCTCTCTCGCTGTCTACCTCGCAGTTTCTCTCGCTGTCTCCCTCGCTGTCACCCTCGCTGTCTCCCTCGCTGTCTCCCTAGCAGTCGCTCTCGCAGTCTCTCTCGCTGACTCCCTCGCAGTTTCTCTCGCTGTCTCCCTCGCTGTCACCCTCGCTGTCTCCCTCGCTGTCTCCCTAGCAGTCGCTCTCGCAGTCTCTCTCGCTGTCTCTCTCGCTGTCTCCCTCGCTGTCTCCCTCGCTGCCTCCCTCGCAGTCTCTCTCGAAGTCTCTCTCAAAGTCTCCCTCGCTCTCTCCCTCGCTCTCTCCCTCGCTCTCTCCCTCGCTCTCTCCCTCGCTCTCTCCCTCGCCGTCTCCCTCGCAGTCTCTCTCGCAGTGTCTCTCGCTGTATCCCTCGCTGTCTCTCTCGCAGTTTCTCTCGCTTTCTCCCTCACAGTCTCTCTCGCTGTCTCCCTCGCAGTCTCTCTCGCAGTCTCTCTCGCAGTCTCTCTCGCAGTCTCTCTCGCAGTCTCTCTCGCTGTCTCCCTCGCTGTCTCCCTCACAGTCTCTCTCGCTGTCTCCCTCGCAGTCTCTCTCACAGTCTCTCTCGCAGTCTCTCTCGCAGTCTCTCTCGCTGTCTTCCTCGCTGTGTCCCTCGCAGTCTCTCTCGCAGTCTCTCTCGCAGTCTCTCTCGCAGTCTCTCTCGCAGTCTCTCTCGCAGTCTTACTCGCAGTTTCTCTCGCTGTCTCCCTCGCTGCCTCCCACGCTGTCTCCCTCGCTGTCTCACGCGATCTCTCTCGCATTCTCTCTCGTTGTCTCCCTTGCAGTCTCTCTCGCTGTGTCCCTCGCAGTCTCTCTCGCAGTCTCTATTGCTGTCTCTGTCGCTGTCTCCCTCGCTGTCTCCCTCACTGCCTCTCTCGAAGTCTCTCTCGCTGTCTACCTCGCTGTCTCCCTCGCTCTCTCTCTCGCTCTCTCTCTCGCCGTCTCCCTCGCCGTCTTAATCGCTGTCTCCCTCGCATTCTCTCTCGCAGTGTCTCTCGTTGTCTCCCTCGCAGTCTCCCTCGCAGTCTCTCTCGCTGTCTCCCTCGCAGTCTCTCTCGAAGTCGCTCTCGCTTTCTCCCTCGCTGTCTCTCTCGCAGTCCTTCTCGCAGTCCTTCTCGCAGTCTCTCTCGCTGTCTCCCTCGCTGTCTCCCTCGCTGTCTCCCTCGCTGTCTCCCTCGCTGTCTCCCTCGCTGTCTCCCTCGCTGTCTCCCTCGCTGTCTCCCTCGCTGTCTCCCTCGCTGTCTCCCATGCAGTCTCTCTCGCTGTCTCTCTCGCTGTCTCCATGGCTTTCTCCCTCGCTGTCTCTCTCGCTGTCTCTCTCGCTGTCTCCCATGCAGTCTCTCTCGCTGTCTCTCTCGCTGTCTCCATGGCTTTCTCCCTCGCTGTCTCCCTCGCTGTCTCTCTCGCTGTCTCTCTCGCTGTCTCTCTCGCTGTCTCTCTCACTGTCTCTCTCGCTGTCTCTCTCGCTGTCTCCCTTGCAGTCTCTCTTGCAGTCTCTCTCGCTGTCTCCCTCACTGTGTCTCTCGCTCTCTCCCTCGCTGTCTCCCTCGCTGTCTCATGCGCTCTCTCTCGCAGTCTCTCTCGCTGTCTCCCTCGCTGTGTCCCTCGCTGTGTCCCTCGCTGTGTCCCTCGCTGTGTCCCTCGCTGTGTCCCTCGCTGTCTCACTCGCAGTCTCCCTCGCAGTCTCCCTCGCTGTCTCCCTCGCAGTCTCCCTCGCAGTCTCCCTCGCTGTCTCCCTCGCTGTCTCCCTCGTCGTCTCCCTCGCCGTCTCCCTTGCAGTCACTCTCTCTGTATCCCCGGCTGTCTCTCTCGCTATCTCCATAGCAGTCTCTCTCGCTATCTCCATAGCAGTCTCTCTCACTGTCTCCCTCGCTGTCTCTGTCTCTGTCGCTGTCTCTGTCGCTGTCTCTGTCGCTGTCTCCCTCGCTGTCTCCCTCGCTGTCTCCCTGGCCGTCTCCCTGGCCGTCTCCCTGGCCGTCTCCCTGGCCGTCTCCCTGGCCGTCTCCCTCGCAGTCTCTCTCGCTGTCTCTCTCGCTGTCTCTCTCAATGTACTCTCGCTGTCTCCCTCGCTGTCTCACTCGCTCTATCCCTCGCTGTATCTCTCGCAGTCTCTCTCACAGTCTCTCTCACAGTCTCTCTCGCTGTCTCCCTCGCAGTCTCTCTCGAAGTCGCTCTCGCTTTCTCCCTCGCTGTCTCTCTCGCAGTCCTTCTCGCAGTCTCTCTCGCTGTCTCCAGCGCTGTCTCCCTCGCTGTCTCCCTCGCTGTCTCCCTCGCTGTCTCCCTCGCTGTCTCCCTCGCTGTCTCCCTCGCTGTCTCCCTCGCTGTCTCCCTCGCTGTCTCCCTCGCTGTCTCCCTCGCTGTCTCCCTCGCTGTCTCCCTCGCTGTCTCCCTCGCTGGCTCTCTCGCTGTCTCAATCGCTTTCTCCCTCGCTGTCTCTCTCGCTGTCTCTCTCGCTGTCTCTCTCGCAGTCTCCCTCGCTGTCTCCCTCGCTGTCTCCCTCGCTGTGTCTCTCGCTCTCTCCCTCGCTGTCTCCCTCGCTGTCTCATGCGCTCTCTCTCGCAGTCTCTCTCGCTGTCTCCCTCACTGTGTCCCTCGCAGTCTCCCTCGCAGTCTCCCTCGCTGTCTCCCTCGCTGTCTCCCTCGCTGTCTCCCTCGCCGTCGCCCTCGCCGTCGCCCTCGCCGTCTCCCTCGCCGTCTCCCTCGCCGTCTCCCTCGCCGTCTCCCTCGCCGTCTCCCTCGCCGTCTCCCTCGCCGTCTCCCTCGCCGTCTCCCTTGCAGTCACTCTCTCTGTATCCCCGGCTGTCTCTCTCGCTATCTCCATAGCAGTCTCTCTCACTGTCTCCCTCGCTCTCACTGTCGCTGTCTCTGTCGCTGTCTCTGTCGCTGTCTCTGTCGCTGTCTCTGTCGCTGTCTCTGTCGCTGTCTCTGTCGCTGTCTCTGTCGCTGTCTCCCTCGCTGTCTCCCTCGTCGTCTCTCTCGCTGTCTCTCTCAATGTACTCTCGCTGTCTCTCTCGCTGTCTCACTCGCTCTATCCCTCGCTGTATCTCTCGCAGTCTCTCTCGCAGTCTCTCTCGCTGTCTACCTCGCAGTCTCTCTCGCTCTCTCCCTCACTGTCTCTCTCGCAGTCTCTCTCGCCGTCTCTCTCGCCATCTCTCTCGCAGTCTCCCTCGCTGTCTCCCTCACAGTCTCTCTCGCTGTCTCCCTTGCAGTCTCCCACACAGTCTCTCACGCTTGTGCCCTCGCTTTCTCCCTCGCAGTCTCTCTCGCAGTCTCTCTCGCAGTCTCTCTCGCAGTCTCTCTCGCTGTCCCTCTCGCTGTCCCTCTCGCAGTCTCTCTCGCTGTCTCTCTCGCAGTCTCCCTCGCTGTCTCTCTCGCTGTCTCTCTCGCTGTCTCTCTCGCTGTCTCCCTCGCAGTCTCTCTCGCAGTCTCCTTTGCAGTCTCTCTCGCTGTCTCTCTCGCTGTCTCTCTCGCTGTCTCTCTCGCTGTCTCTCTCGCTGTCTCTCTCGCTGCCTCTCTCGCAGTCTCTCTCGCAGTCTCTCTCGCAGTCTCTCTCGCAGTCTCTCTCGCAGTCTCTCTCGCAGTCTCTCTCGCAGTCTCCCTCGCAGTCTCCCTCGCAGTCTCCCTCGCTGTCTCCCTCGCTCTCTCCCTCGCAGTCTCCCTCGCCGTCTCCCTCGCCGTCTCCCTCGCCATCTCTCTCGCAGTCTCTCTCGCTGTCTTCCTCGCAGTTTCTCTCGCTGTCTCCCTCGCTGTCTCCCTCGCTGTCTCCCTCGCTGCCTCCCTCGCTGCCTCCCTCGCTGCCTCCCTCGCTGCCTCCCTAGCAGTCGCTCTCGCAGTCGCTCTCGCAGTCTCTCTCGCTGTCTCCCTCGCTGTCTCCCTCGCTGTCTCCCTCGCTGTCTCCCTCGCTGCCTCCCTCGCTGTCTCCCTAGCAGTCGCTCTCGCAGTCTCTCTCGCTGTCTTCCTCGCAGTCTCTCTCGCAGTCTCTCTCGCAGTCTCTCTCGCAGTCTCTCTCGCAGTCTCTCTCGCAGTCTCTCTCGCAGTCTCTCTCGCAGTCTTCCTCGCAGTTTCTCTCGCAGTTTCTCTCGCTGTCTCCCTCGCTGCCTCCCACGCTGTCTCCCTCGCTGTCTCACGCGATCTCTCTCGCATTCTCTCTCGCTGTCTCCCTCGCAGTCTCTCTCAAAGTCGCTCTCGCTTTCTCCCTCGCTGTCTCTCTCGCAGTCCTTCTCGCAGTCCTTCTCGCAGTCCTTCTCGCAGTCCTTCTCGCAGTCCTTCTCGCAGTCTCTCTCGCTGTCTCCAGCGCTGTCTCCCTCGCTGTCTCCCTCGCTGTCTCCCTCGCTGTCTCCCTCGCTGTCTCCCTCGCTGTCTCCCTCGCTGTCTCCCACGCTGTCTCTCTCGCTGTCTCTCTCGCTGTCTCCATGGCTTTCTCCCTCGCTGTCTCTCTCGCTGTCTCTCTCGCTGTCTCTCTCGCTGTCTCTCTCGCTGTCTCTCTCGCTGTCTCTCTCGCTGTCTCTCTCGCTGTCTCTCTCGCTGTCTCTCTTGCAGTCTCCCTCGCTGTATCTCTCACTCTCTCCCTCGCTCTCTCCCTCGCTGTCTCACGCGCTCTCTCTCTGTCTCTCTCGCTGTCTCTCTCGCTGTCTCCCTCGCTGTGTCCCTCGCTGTGTCCCTCGCTGTGTCCCTCGCTGTGTCCCTCGCTGTGTCCCTCGCTGTGTCCCTCGCTGTCTCTCTCGCAGTCTCCCTCGCTGTCTCCCTCGCTGTCTCCCTCGCTGTCTCCCTCGCTGTCTCCCTCGCTGTCTCCCTCGCTGTCTCCCTCGCAGTCTCCCTCGCTGTCTCCCTCGCTGTCTCCCTCGCTGTCTCCCTCGTCGTCTCCCTCGCCGTCTCCCTTGCAGTCACACTCTCAGTATCCCCGGCTGTCTCTCTCGCTATCTCCATAGCAGTCTCTCTCACTGTCTCCCCCGCTGTCTCTGTCTCTGTCTCTGTCTCTGTCGCTGTCTCTGTCGCTGTCTCTGTCGCTGTCTCTGTCGCTGTCTCTGTCGCTGTCTCTGTCGCTGTCTCTGTCTCTGTCGCTGTCTCTGTCGCTGTCTCTGTCGCTGTCTCTGTCGCTGTCTCCCTCGCTGTCTCCCTCGCCGTCTCCCTCGCCGTCTCCCTGGCCGTCTCCCTGGCCGTCTCCCTGGCCGTCTCCCTGGCCGTCTCCCTGGCCGTCTCCCTGGCCGTCTCCCTGGCCGTCTCCCTGGCCGTCTCCCTGGCCGTTTCACTGGCCGTCTCCCTCGCAGTCTCTCTCGCTGTCTCTCTCGCTGTCTCTCTCAATGTACTCTCGCTGTCTCCCTCGCTGTCTCACTCGCTCTATCCCTCGCTGTATCTCTCGCAGTCTCTCTCACAGTCTCTCTCGCTGTCTCTCTCGCTGTCTCCCTCGCAGTCTCTCTCGCTCTCTCCCTCACCGTCTCTCTCGCCGTCTCTCTCGCCGTCTCTCTCGCCGTCTCTCTCTCCATCTCTCTCGCCATCTCTCTCGCAGTCTCCCTCGCTGTCTCCCTCGCAGTCTCCCTCGCAGTCTCCCTCGCAGTCTCCCTTGCTGTCTCCCTCGCAGTCTCCCTCGCAGTCTCCCTCGCAGTCTCCCTCGCAGTCTCTCTCGCAGTGTTTCTCGCAGTGTTTCTCGCAGTCTCTCTCGCAGTCTCCCTCGCTGTCTCCCTCGCAGTCTCTCTCGCAGTCTCTCTCGCAGTCTCTCTCGCAGTCTCTCTCGCAGTCTCTCTCGCAGTCTCCCTCGCTGTCTCCCTCGCAGTCTCCCTCGCAGTCTCTCTCGCAGTCTCTCTCGCAGTCTCTCTCGCAGTCTCTCTCGCTGTCTCTCTCGCTGTCTCTCTCGCTGTCTCCCACGCTGTCTCTCTCGCAGTCTCTCTCGCAGTCTCTCTCGCAGTCTCTCTCGCTGTCTCCCTCGCTTTCTCCCTCGCTGTCTCTCTCGCTGTCTCTCTCGCTGTCTCCCTCGCAGTCTCTCTTGCAGTCTCCCTTGCAGTCTCTCTCGCTGTCTCCCTCGCTGTCTCTCTCGCTGTCTCCCTCGCTGTCTCACGCGCTCTCTCTCGCAGTCTCTCTCGCTGTCTCTCTCGCTGTGTCCCTCGCTGTGTCCCTCGCAGTCTCCCTCGCTGTGTCCCTCGCAGTCTCCCTTGCAGTCACTCTCTCTGTATCCCCGGCTGTGTCTCTCGCTATCTCCATAGCAGTCTCTCTCACTGTCTCTGTCGCTGTCTCTGTCGCTGTCTCTGTCGCTGTCTCTGTCGCTGTCTCTGTCGCTGTCTCTGTCGCTGTCTCTGTCGCTGTCTCTGTCGCTGTCTCCCTTGCTGTCTCCCTTGCTGTCTCCCTCGCTGTCTCCCTCGCTGTCTCCCTCGTCGTCTCCCTCGTCGTCTCCCTGGCCGTCTCCCTGGCCGTCTCCCTGGCCGTCTCCCTGGCCGTCTCCCTGGCCGTCTCCCTGGCCGTCTCCCTGGCCGTCTCCCTGGCCGTCTCCCTGGCCGTCTCCCTGGCCGTCTCCCTGGCCGTCTCCCTCGCAGTCTCTCTCGCAGTCTCTCTCCCCGTCTCTCTCGCTGTCTCTCTCAATGTCCTCTCGCTGTCTCCCTCGCTGTCTCACTCGCTCTATCCCTCGCTGTATCTCTCGCAGTCTCTCTCGCAGTCTCTCTCGCAGTCTCTCTCGCAGTCTCTCTCGCAGTCTCTCTCGCTGTCTCTCTTGCAGTCTCCCTCGCAGTCTCCCTCGCAGTCTCCCTCGCAGTCTCTCTCGCAGTCACTCTCGCAGTCTCTCTCGCAGTCTCCCTCGCAGTCTCCCTCGCAGTCTCCCTCGCAGTCTCTCTCGCTGTCTCCCTCGCAGTCTCTCTCGAAGTCGCTCTCGCTTTCTCCCTCGCTGTCTCTCTCGCTGTCTCTCTCGCAGTCCTTCTCGCAGTCTCTCTCGCTGTCTCCAGCGCTGTCTCCCTCGCTGTCTCCCTCGCTGTCTCCCTCGCTGTCTCCCTCGCTGTCTCCCTCGCTGTCTCCCTCGCTGTCTCCCTCGCTGTCTCCCTCGCTGTCTCTCTCGCTGTCTCTCTCGCTGTCTCTCTCGCTGTCTCTCTCGCTGTCTCCATCGCTTTCTCCCTCGCTGTCTCTCTCGCTGTCTCTCTCGCTGGCTCTCTCGCTGTCTCAATCGCTTTCTCCCTCGCTGTCTCTCTCGCTGTCTCTCTCGCTGTCTCTCTCGCTGTCTCTCTCGCTGTCTCTCTCGCTGCCTCTCTCGCTGTCTCTCTCGCTGTCTCCCTTGCATATTCTCTTGCAGTCTCTCTTGCAGTCTCTCTCGCAGTCTCTCTCGCAGTCTCCCTCGCTGTCTCCCTCGCTGTCTCCCTCGCTGTCTCCCTCGCTGTGTCTCTCGCTCTCTCCCTCGCTGTCTCCCTCGCTGTCTCATGCGCTCTCTCTCGCAGTCTCTCTCGCTGTCTCCCTCACTGTGTCCCTCGCAGTCTCCCTCGCAGTCTCCCTCGCAGTCTCCCTCGCAGTCTCCCTCGCAGTCTCCCTCGCTGTCTCCCTCGCTGTCTCCCTCGCCGTCTCCCTCGCTGTCTCCCTCGCCGTCTCCCTCGCCGTCTCCCTCGCCGTCTCCCTCGCCGTCTCCCTCGCCGTCTCCCTCGCCGTCTCCCTCGCCGTCACTCTCTCTGTATCCCCGGCTGTCTCTCTCGCTATCTCCATAGCAGTCTCTCTCACTGTCTCCCTCGCTGTCTCCCTCGCTGTCTCTGTCGCTGTCGCTGTCTCTGTCGCTGTCTCTGTCGCTGTCTCTGTCGCTGTCTCTGTCGCTGTCTCTGTCGCTGTCTCTGTCGCTGTCTCCCTCGCTGTCTCCCTCGTCGTCTCTCTCGCTGTCTCTCTCAATGTACTCTCGCAGTCTCTCTCGCTGTCTCACTCGCTCTATCCCTCGCTGTATCTCTCGCAGTCTCTTTCGCAGTCTCTTTCGCAGTCTCTCTCACTGTCTCTCTCGCTGTCTACCTCGCAGTCTCTCTCGCTCTCTCCCTCGCTGTCTCTCTCGCAGTCTCTCTCGCCGTCTCTCTCGCCATCTCTCTCGCAGTCTCCCTCGCTGTCTCCCTCGCTGTCTCCCTCGCAGTCTCTCTCGCAGTCTCCCTCGCTGTCTCCCTCACAGTCTCTCTCGCTGTCTCTCTCAATGTACTCTCGCAGTCTCTCTCGCTGTCTCACTCGCTCTATCCCTCGCTGTATCTCTCGCAGTCTCTCTCGCAGTCTCTCTCGCAGTCTCTCTCGCAGTCTCTCTCGCTGTCTCTCTCGCTGTCTACCTCGCAGTCTCTCTCGCTCTCTCCCTCACTGTCTCTCTCGCAGTCTCTCTCGCCATCTCTCTCGCAGTTTCTCTCGCTGTCTCCCTCGCTGTCTCCCTCGCTGCCTCCCTCGCTGCCTCCCTCGCTGCCTCCCTCGCTGCCTCCCTCGCTGCCTCCCTCGCTGTCTCCCAAGCAGTCGCTCTCGCAGTCGCTCTCGCAGTCTCTCTCGCTGTCTCCCTCGCTGTCTCCCTCACTGCCTCCCTCGCTGTCTCCCTAGCAGTCGCTCTCGCAGTCGCTCTCGCAGTCTCTCTCGCTGTCTTCCTCGCTGTGTCCCTCGCAGTCTCTCTCGCAGTCTCTCTCGCAGTCTCTCTCGCAGTCTCTCTCGCAGTCTCTCTCGCAGTCTCTCTCGCAGTCTCTCTCGCAGTCTCTCTCGCAGTCTTACTCGCAGTTTCTCTCGCTGTCTCCCTCGCTGCCTCCCACGCTGTCTCCCTCGCTGTCTCACGCGATCTCTCTCGCATTCTCTCTCGTTGTCTCCCTTGCAGTCTCTCTCGCTGTGTCCCTCGCAGTCTCT
This sequence comes from Heterodontus francisci, assembly GCF_036365525.1. Classification (NCBI taxonomy): domain Eukaryota; kingdom Metazoa; phylum Chordata; class Chondrichthyes; order Heterodontiformes; family Heterodontidae; genus Heterodontus; species Heterodontus francisci. The sequence continues at coordinate 451,621 of NW_027141323.1, forward strand.
CTCGCAGTCTCTATTGCTGTCTCTGTCGCTGTCTCCCTCGCTGTCTCCCTCACTGCCTCTCTCGAAGTCTCTCTCGCTGTCTACCTCGCTGTCTCCCTCGCTCTCTCTCTCGCTCTCTCTCTCGCCGTCTCCCTCGCCGTCTTAATCGCTGTCTCCCTCGCATTCTCTCTCGCAGTGTCTCTCGTTGTCTCCCTCGCAGTCTCCCTCGCAGTCTCTCTCGCTGTCTCCCTCGCAGTCTCTCTCGAAGTCGCTCTCGCTTTCTCCCTCGCTGTCTCTCTCGCAGTCCTTCTCGCAGTCCTTCTCGCAGTCCTTCTCGCAGTCCTTCTCGCAGTCTCTCTCGCTGTCTCCAGCGCTGTCTCCCTCGCTGTCTCCCTCGCTGTCTCCCTCGCTGTCTCCCTCGCTGTCTCCCTCGCTGTCTCCCTCGCTGTCTCCCTCGCTGTCTCCCTCGCTGTCTCCCATGCAGTCTCTCGCTGTCTCTCTCGCTGTCTCCATGGCTTTCTCCCTCGCTGTCTCTCTCGCTGTCTCTCTCGCTGTCTCCCATGCAGTCTCTCTCGCTGTCTCTCTCGCTGTCTCCATGGCTTTCTCCCTCGCTGTCTCCCTCGCTGTCTCTCTCGCTGTCTCTCTCGCTGTCTCTCTCGCTGTCTCTCTCGCTGTCTCTCTCGCTGTCTCTCTCGCTGTCTCTCTTGCAGTCTCACTCGCAGTCTCCCTCGCAGTCTCCCTCGCTGTCTCCCTCGCTGTCTCCCTCGCTGTCTCCCTCGCAGTCTCCCTCGCTGTCTCCCTCTCTGTCTCCTTCGCTGTCTCCCTCGCTGTCTCCCTCGTCGTCTCCCTCGCCGTCTCCCTTGCAGTCACTCTCTCTGTATCCCCGGCTGTCTCTCTCGCTATCTCCATAGCAGTCTCTCTCACTGTCTCCCTCGCTGTCTCTGTCTCTGTCGCTGTCTCTGTCGCTGTCTCTGTCGCTGTCTCTGTCGCTGTCTCCCTCGCTGTCTCCCTCGCTGTCTCCCTGGCCGTCTCCCTGGCCGTCTCCCTGGCCGTCTCCCTGGCCGTCTCCCTGGCCGTCTCCCTGGCCGTCTCCCTGGCCGTCTCCCTGGCCGTCTCCCTGGCCGTCTCCCTGGCCGTCTCCCTGGCCGTCTCCCTGGCCGTCTCCCTGGCCGTCTCCCTGGCCCTCTCCCTGGCCGTCTCCCTCGCAGTCTCTCTCGCTGTCTCTCTCGCTGTCTCTCTCAATGTACTCTCGCTGTCTCCCTCGCTGTCTCACTCGCTCTATCCCTCGCTGTATCTCTCGCAGTCTCTCTCACAGTCTCTCTCACAGTCTCTCTCGCTGTCTCCCTCGCAGTCTCTCTCGAAGTCGCTCTCGCTTTCTCCCTCGCTGTCTCTCTCGCAGTCCTTCTCGCAGTCTCTCTCGCTGTCTCCAGCGCTGTCTCCCTCGCTGTCTCCCTCGCTGTCTCCCTCGCTGTCTCCCTCGCTGTCTCCCTCGCTGTCTCCCTCGCTGTCTCCCTCGCTGTCTCCCTCGCTGTCTCCCTCGCTGTCTCCCTCGCTGTCTCCCTCGCTGGCTCTCTCGCTGTCTCAATCGCTTTCTCCCTCGCTGTCTCTCTCGCTGTCTCTCTCGCTGTCTCTCTCGCAGTCTCCCTCGCTGTCTCCCTCGCTGTCTCCCTCGCTGTGTCTCTCGCTCTCTCCCTCGCTGTCTCCCTCGCTGTCTCATGCGCTCTCTCTCGCAGTCTCTCTCGCTGTCTCCCTCACTGTGTCCCTCGCAGTCTCCCTCGCAGTCTCCCTCACAGTCTCCCTCGCTGTCTCCGTCGCTGTCTCCCTCGCCGTCGCCCTCGCCGTCTCCCTCGCCGTCTCCCTCGCCGTCTCCCTCGCCGTCTCCCTCGCCGTCTCCCTCGCCGTCTTTCTCGCCGTCTCCCTTGCAGTCCTCTGCAGTCCCCGGCTGTCTCTCTCGCTATCTCCATAGCAGTCTCTCTCACTGTCTCCCTCGCTCTCACTGTCGCTGTCTCTGTCGCTGTCTCTGTCGCTGTCTCTGTCGCTGTCTCTGTCTCTGTCGCTGTCTCTGTCGCTGTCTCTGTCTCTGTCGCTGTCTCTGTCGCTGTCTCTGTCGCTGTCTCTGTCGCTGTCTCTGTCGCTGTCTCCCTCGCTATCTCCCTCGTCGTCTCTCTCGCTGTCTCTCTCAATGTACTCTCGCTGTCTCTCTCGCTGTCTCACTCGCTCTATCCCTCGCTGTATCTCTCGCAGTCTCTCTCGCAGTCTCTCTCACAGTCTCTCTCGCTGTCTACCTCGCAGTCTCTCTCGCTCTCTCCCTCACTGTCTCTCTCGCAGTCTCTCTCGCCGTCTCTCTCGCCATCTCTCTCGCAGTCTCCCTCGCTGTCTCCCTCACAGTCTCTCTCGCTGTCTCCCTTGCAGTCTCCCACACAGTCTCTCACGCTTGTGCCCTCGCTTTCTCCCTCGCAGTCTCTCTCGCAGTCTCTCTCGCAGTCTCTCTCGCAGTCTCTCTCGCAGTCTCTCTCGCAGTCTCTCTCGCTGTCCCTCTCGCTGTCCCTCTCGCAGTCTCTCTCGCTGTCCCTCTCGCAGTCTCTCTCGCTGTCTCTCTCGCAGTCTCCCTCGCTGTCTCTCTCGCTGTCCCTCTCGCAGTCTCTCTCGCTGTCTCCCTCGCAGTCTCTCTCGCAGTCTCCTTTGCAGTCTCTCTCGCTGTCTCTCTCGCTGTCTCTCTCGCTGTCTCTCTCGCTGTCTCTCTCGCTGCCTCTCTCGCAGTCTCTCTCGCAGTCTCTCTCGCAGTCTCTCTCGCAGTCTCTCTCGCAGTCTCTCTCGCAGTCTCCCTCGCAGTCTCCCTCGCAGTCTCCCTCGCTGTCTCCCTCGCTCTCTCCCTCGCAGTCTCCCTCGCCGTCTCCCTCGCCGTCTCCCTCGCCATCTCTCTCGCAGTCTCTCTCGCTGTCTTCCTCGCAGTTTCTCTCGCTGTCTCCCTCGCTGTCTCCCTCGCTGCCTCCCTCGCTGCCTCCCTCGCTGCCTCCCTAGCAGTCGCTCTCGCAGTCGCTCTCGCAGTCTCTCTCGCTGTCTCCCTCGCTGTCTCCCTCGCTGTCTCCCTCGCTGTCTCCCTCGCTGCCTCCCTCGCTGTCTCCCTAGCAGTCGCTCTCGCAGTCTCTCTCGCTGTCTTCCTCGCAGTCTCTCTCGCAGTCTCTCTCGCAGTCTCTCTCGCAGTCTCTCTCGCAGTCTCTCTCGCAGTCTCTCTCGCAGTCTTCCTCGCAGTTTCTCTCGCAGTTTCTCTCGCAGTTTCTCTCGCTGTCTCCCTCGCTGCCTCCCACGCTGTCTCCCTCGCTGTCTCACGCGATCTCTCTCGCATTCTCTCTCGCTGTCTCCCTCGCAGTCTCTCTCGAAGTCGCTCTCGCTTTCTCCCTCGCTTTCTCCCTCGCTGTCTCTCTCGCAGTCCTTCTCGCAGTCCTTCTCGCAGTCCTTCTCGCAGTCCTTCTCGCAGTCCTTCTCGCAGTCCTTCTCGCAGTCTCTCTCGCTGTCTCCAGCGCTGTCTCCCTCGCTGTCTCCCTCGCTGTCTCCCTCGCTGTCTCCCTCGCTGTCTCCCTCGCTGTCTCCCACGCTGTCTCTCTCGCTGTCTCTCTCGCTGTCTCCATGGCTTTCTCCCTCGCTGTCTCTCTCGCTGTCTCTCTCGCTGTCTCTCTCGCTGTCTCTCTCGCTGTCTCTCTCGCTGTCTCTCTCGCTGTCTCTCTCGCTGTCTCTCTCGCTGTCTCTCTCGCTGTCTCTCTTGCAGTCTCCCTCGCTGTATCTCTCACTCTCTCCCTCGCTCTCTCCCTCGCTGTCTCACGCGCTCTCTCTCTGTCTCTCTCTCTGTCTCTCTCGCTGTCTCTCTCGCTGTCTCCCTCGCTGTGTCCCTCGCTGTGTCCCTCGCTGTGTCCCTCGCTGTGTCCCTCGCTGTGTCCCTCGCTGTCTCTCTCGCAGTCTCCCTCGCTGTCTCCCTCGCTGTCTCCCTCGCTGTCTCCCTCGCTGTCTCCCTCGCTGTCTCCCTCGCTGTCTCCCTCGCAGTCTCTCTCGCTGTCTCCCTCGCTGTCTCCCTCGCTGTCTCCCTCGCTGTCTCCCTCGTCGTCTCCCTCGCCGTCTCCCTTGCAGTCACACTCTCTGTATCCCCGGCTGTCTCTCTCGCTATCTCCATAGCAGTCTCTCTCACTGTCTCCCCCGCTGTCTCTGTCTCTGTCTCTGTCGCTGTCTCTGTCGCTGTCTCTGTCGCTGTCTCTGTCGCTGTCTCTGTCGCTGTCTCTGTCTCTGTCGCTGTCTCTGTCGCTGTCTCTGTCGCTGTCTCTGTCGCTGTCTCCCTCGCTGTCTCCCTCGCCGTCTCCCTGGCCGTCTCCCTGGCCGTCTCCCTGGCCGTCTCCCTGGCCGTCTCCCTGGCCGTCTCCCTGGCCGTCTCCCTGGCCGTCTCCCTGGCCGTCTCCCTGGCCGTCTCCCTGGCCGTCTCCCTGGCCGTCTCCCTGGCCGTCTCCCTGGCCGTCTCCCTGGCCGTCTCCCTGGCCGTTTCACTGGCCGTCTCCCTCGCAGTCTCTCTCGCAGTCTCTCTCGCTGTCTCTCTCAATGTACTCTCGCTGTCTCCCTCGCTGTCTCACTCGCTCTATCCCTCGCTGTATCTCTCGCAGTCTCTCTCACAGTCTCTCTCGCTGTCTCCCTCGCAGTCTCTCTCGCTCTCTCCCTCACCGTCTCTCTCGCCGTCTCTCTCGCCGTCTCTCTCGCCGTCTCTCTCGCCGTCTCTCTCTCCATCTCTCTCGCCATCTCTCTCGCAGTCTCCCTCGCTGTCTCCCTCGCAGTCTCCCTCGCAGTCTCCCTCGCAGTCTCCCTCGCTGTCTCCCTCGCAGTCTCCCTCGCAGTCTCCCTCGCAGTCTCCCTCGCAGTCTCTCTCGCAGTGTTTCTCGCAGTGTTTCTCGCAGTCTCTCTCGCAGTCTCCCTCGCTGTCTCCCTCGCAGTCTCTCTCGCAGTCTCTCTCGCAGTCTCTCTCGCAGTCTCTCTCGCAGTCTCTCTCGCAGTCTCCCTCGCTGTCTCCCTCGCAGTCTCCCTCGCAGTCTCTCTCGCAGTCTCTCTCGCAGTCTCTCTCGCAGTCTCTCTCGCTGTCTCTCTCGCTGTCTCTCTCGCTGTCTCCCACGCTGTCTCTCTCGCAGTCTCTCTCGCAGTCTCTCTCGCAGTCTCTCTCGCAGTCTCTCTCGCTGTCTCCCTCGCTTTCTCCCTCGCTTTCTCCCTCGCTGTCTCTCTCGCTGTCTCTCTCGCTGTCTCCCTCGCAGTCTCTCTTGCAGTCTCCCTTGCAGTCTCTCTCGCTGTCTCCCTCGCTGTCTCTCTCGCTGTCTCCCTCGCTGTCTCACGCGCTCTCTCTCGCAGTCTCTCTCGCTGTCTCTCTCGCTGTGTCCCTCGCTGTGTCCCTCGCAGTCTCCCTCGCTGTGTCCCTCGCAGTCTCCCTCGCTGTGTCCCTCGCAGTCTCCCTCGCTGTCTCCCTCGCCGTCTCCCTCGCCGTCTCCCTTGCAGTCACTCTCTCTGTATCCCCGGCTGTGTCTCTCGCTATCTCCATAGCAGTCTCTCTCACTGTCTCTGTCGCTGTCTCTGTCGCTGTCTCTGTCGCTGTCTCTGTCGCTGTCTCTGTCACTGTCTCTGTCGCTGTCTCCCTTGCTGTCTCCCTTGCTGTCTCCCTTGCTGTCTCCCTCGCTGTCTCCCTCGTCGTCTCCCTCGTCGTCTCCTTGGCCGTCTCCCTGGCCGTCTCCCTGGCCGTCTCCCTGGCCGTCTCCCTGGCCGTCTCCCTGGCCGTCTCCCTGGCCGTCTCCCTGGCCGTCTCCCTGGCCGTCTCCCTGGCCGTCTCCCTGGCCGTCTCCCTCGCAGTCTCTCTCGCAGTCTCTCTCCCCGTCTCTCTCGCTGTCTCTCTCAATGTCCTCTCGTTGTCTCCCTCGCTGTCTCACTCGCTCTATCCCTCGCTGTATCTCTCGCAGTCTCTCTCGCAGTCTCTCTCGCAGTCTCTCTCGCAGTCTCTCTCGCAGTCTCTCTCGCAGTCTCTCTCGCTGTCTCTCTCGCAGTCTCCCTCGCAGTCTCCCTCGCAGTCTCTCTCGCAGTCACTCTCGCAGTCTCTCTCGCAGTCTCCCTCGCAGTCTCCCTCGCAGTCTCCCTCGCAGTCTCTCTCGCTGTCTCCCTCGCAGTCTCTCTCGAAGTCGCTCTCGCTTTCTCCCTCGCTGTCTCTCTCGCTGTCTCTCTCGCAGTCCTTCTCGCAGTCTCTCTCGCTGTCTCCAGCGCTGTCTCCCTCGCTGTCTCCCTCGCTGTCTCCCTCGCTGTCTCCCTCGCTGTCTCCCTCGCTGTCTCCCTCGCTGTCTCCCTCGCTGTCTCCCTCGCTGTCTCTCTCGCTGTCTCTCTCGCTGTCTCTCTCGCTGTCTCTCTCGCTGTCTCTCTCGCTGTCTCCATCGCTTTCTCCCTCGCTGTCTCTCTCGCTGTCTCTCTCGCTGTCTCTCTCGCTGCCTCTCTCGCTGTCTCTCTCGCTGTCTCCCTTGCATATTCTCTTGCAGTCTCTCTTGCAGTCTCTCTCGCAGTCTCTCTCGCAGTCTCCCTCGCTGTCTCCCTCGCTGTCTCCCTCGCTGTCTCCCTCGCTGTGTCTCTCGCTCTCTCCCTCGCTGTCTCCCTCGCTGTCTCATGCGCTCTCTCTCGCAGTCTCCCTCGCTGTCTCCCTCGCTGTCTCCTTCGCTGTCTCCCTCGCTGTCTCCCTCGTCGTCTCCCTCGCCGTCTCCCTTGCAGTCACTCTCTCTGTATCCCCGGCTGTCTCTCTCGCTATCTCCATAGCAGTCTCTCTCACTGTCTCCCTCGCTGTCTCTGTCTCTGTCTCTGTCTCTGTCGCTGTCTCTGTCGCTGTCTCTGTCGCTGTCTCTGTCGCTGTCTCCCTCGCTGTCTCCCTCGCTGTCTCCCTGGCCGTCTCCCTGGCCGTCTCCCTGGCCGTCTCCCTGGCCGTCTCCCTGGCCGTCTCCCTGGCCGTCTCCCTGGCCGTCTCCCTGGCCGTCTCCCTGGCCCTCTCCCTGGCCGTCTCCCTCGCAGTCTCTCTCGCTGTCTCTCTCGCTGTCTCTCTCAATGTACTCTCGCTGTCTCCCTCGCTGTCTCACTCGCTCTATCCCTCGCTGTATCTCTCGCAGTCTCTCTCACAGTCTCTCTCACAGTCTCTCTCGCTGTCTCCCTCGCAGTCTCTCTCGAAGTCGCTCTCGCTTTCTCCCTCGCTGTCTCTCTCGCAGTCCTTCTCGCAGTCTCTCTCGCTGTCTCCAGCGCTGTCTCCCTCGCTGTCTCCCTCGCTGTCTCCCTCGCTGTCTCCCTCGCTGTCTCCCTCGCTGTCTCCCTCGCTGTCTCCCTCGCTGTCTCCCTCGCTGTCTCCCTCGCTGTCTCCCTCGCTGGCTCTCTCGCTGTCTCAATCGCTTTCTCCCTCGCTGTCTCTCTCGCTGTCTCTCTCGCTGTCTCTCTCGCAGTCTCCCTCGCTGTCTCCCTCGCTGTCTCCCTCGCTGTGTCTCTCGCTCTCTCCCTCGCTGTCTCCCTCGCTGTCTCATGCGCTCTCTCTCGCAGTCTCTCTCGCTGTCTCCCTCACTGTGTCCCTCGCAGTCTCCCTCGCAGTCTCCCTCACAGTCTCCCTCGCTGTCTCCGTCGCTGTCTCCCTCGCCGTCGCCCTCGCCGTCTCCCTCGCCGTCTCCCTCGCCGTCTCCCTCGCCGTCTCCCTCGCCGTCTCCCTCGCCGTCTTTCTCGCCGTCTCCCTTGCAGTCCTCTGCAGTCCCCGGCTGTCTCTCTCGCTATCTCCATAGCAGTCTCTCTCACTGTCTCCCTCGCTCTCACTGTCGCTGTCTCTGTCGCTGTCTCTGTCGCTGTCTCTGTCGCTGTCTCTGTCGCTGTCTCTGTCTCTGTCGCTGTCTCTGTCGCTGTCTCTGTCGCTGTCTCTGTCGCTGTCTCTGTCGCTGTCTCCCTCGCTATCTCCCTCGTCGTCTCTCTCGCTGTCTCTCTCAATGTACTCTCGCTGTCTCTCTCGCTGTCTCACTCGCTCTATCCCTCGCTGTATCTCTCGCAGTCTCTCTCGCAGTCTCTCTCACAGTCTCTCTCGCTGTCTACCTCGCAGTCTCTCTCGCTCTCTCCCTCACTGTCTCTCTCGCAGTCTCTCTCGCCGTCTCTCTCGCCATCTCTCTCGCAGTCTCCCTCGCTGTCTCCCTCACAGTCTCTCTCGCTGTCTCCCTTGCAGTCTCCCACACAGTCTCTCACGCTTGTGCCCTCGCTTTCTCCCTCGCAGTCTCTCTCGCAGTCTCTCTCGCAGTCTCTCTCGCAGTCTCTCTCGCAGTCTCTCTCGCAGTCTCTCTCGCTGTCCCTCTCGCTGTCCCTCTCGCAGTCTCTCTCGCTGTCCCTCTCGCAGTCTCTCTCGCTGTCTCTCTCGCAGTCTCCCTCGCTGTCTCTCTCGCTGTCCCTCTCGCAGTCTCTCTCGCTGTCTCCCTCGCAGTCTCTCTCGCAGTCTCCTTTGCAGTCTCTCTCGCTGTCTCTCTCGCTGTCTCTCTCGCTGTCTCTCTCGCTGTCTCTCTCGCTGCCTCTCTCGCAGTCTCTCTCGCAGTCTCTCTCGCAGTCTCTCTCGCAGTCTCTCTCGCAGTCTCTCTCGCAGTCTCTCTCGCAGTCTCTCTCGCAGTCTCCCTCGCAGTCTCCCTCGCAGTCTCCCTCGCTGTCTCCCTCGCTCTCTCCCTCGCAGTCTCCCTCGCCGTCTCCCTCGCCGTCTCCCTCGCCATCTCTCTCGCAGTCTCTCTCGCTGTCTTCCTCGCAGTTTCTCTCGCTGTCTCCCTCGCTGTCTCCCTCGCTGCCTCCCTCGCTGCCTCCCTCGCTGTCTCCCTAGCAGTCGCTCTCGCAGTCTCTCTCGCTGTCTTCCTCGCAGTCTCTCTCGCAGTCTCTCTCGCAGTCTCTCTCGCAGTCTCTCTCGCAGTCTCTCTCGCAGTCTCTCTCGCAGTCTCTCTCGCAGTCTTCCTCGCAGTTTCTCTCGCAGTTTCTCTCGCTGTCTCCCTCGCTGCCTCCCACGCTGTCTCCCTCGCTGTCTCACGCGATCTCTCTCGCATTCTCTCTCGCTGTCTCCCTCGCAGTCTCTCTCGAAGTCGCTCTCGCTTTCTCCCTCGCTGTCTCTCTCGCAGTCCTTCTCGCAGTCCTTCTCGCAGTCCTTCTCGCAGTCCTTCTCGCAGTCCTTCTCGCAGTCCTTCTCGCAGTCTCTCTCGCTGTCTCCAGCGCTGTCTCCCTCGCTGTCTCCCTCGCTGTCTCCCTCGCTGTCTCCCTCGCTGTCTCCCTCGCTGTCTCCCACGCTGTCTCTCTCGCTGTCTCTCTCGCTGTCTCCATGGCTTTCTCCCTCGCTGTCTCTCTCGCTGTCTCTCTCGCTGTCTCTCTCGCTGTCTCTCTCGCTGTCTCTCTCGCTGTCTCTCTCGCTGTCTCTCTCGCTGTCTCTCTTGCAGTCTCCCTCGCTGTATCTCTCACTCTCTCCCTCGCTCTCTCCCTCGCTGTCTCCCGCGCTCTCTCTCTGTCTCTCTCTCTGTCTCTCTCGCTGTCTCTCTCGCTGTCTCTCTCGCTGTCTCCCTCGCTGTGTCCCTCGCTGTGTCCCTCGCTGTGTCCCTCGCTGTGTCCCTCGCTGTGTCCCTCGCTGTCTCTCTCGCAGTCTCCCTCGCTGTCTCCCTCGCTGTCTCCCTCGCTGTCTCCCTCGCTGTCTCCCTCGCTGTCTCCCTCGCAGTCTCCCTCGCTGTCTCCCTCGCTGTCTCCCTCGCCGTCTTTCTCGCCGTCTCCCTTGCAGTCCTCTGCAGTCCCCGGCTGTCTCTCTCGCTATCTCCATAGCAGTCTCTCTCACTGTCTCCCTCGCTCTCACTGTCGCTGTCTCTGTCGCTGTCTCTGTCGCTGTCTCTGTCGCTGTCTCTGTCGCTGTCTCTGTCGCTGTCTCTGTCGCTGTCTCTGTCTCTGTCGCTGTCTCTGTCGCTGTCTCTGTCGCTGTCTCTGTCGCTGTCTCTGTCGCTGTCTCCCTCGCTATCTCCCTCGTCGTCTCTCTCGCTGTCTCTCTCAATGTACTCTCGCTGTCTCTCTCGCTGTCTCACTCGCTCTATCCCTCGCTGTATCTCTCGCAGTCTCTCTCGCAGTCTCTCTCACAGTCTCTCTCGCTGTCTACCTCGCAGTCTCTCTCGCTCTCTCCCTCACTGTCTCTCTCGCAGTCTCTCTCGCCGTCTCTCTCGCCATCTCTCTCGCAGTCTCCCTCGCTGTCTCCCTCACAGTCTCTCTCGCTGTCTCCCTTGCAGTCTCCCACACAGTCTCTCACGCTTGTGCCCTCGCTTTCTCCCTCGCAGTCTCTCTCGCAGTCTCTCTCGCAGTCTCTCTCGCAGTCTCTCTCGCAGTCTCTCTCGCAGTCTCTCTCGCAGTCTCTCTCGCTGTCCCTCTCGCTGTCCCTCTCGCAGTCTCTCTCGCTGTCCCTCTCGCAGTCTCTCTCGCTGTCTCTCTCGCAGTCTCCCTCGCTGTCTCTCTCGCTGTCCCTCTCGCAGTCTCTCTCGCTGTCTCCCTCGCAGTCTCTCTCGCAGTCTCCTTTGCAGTCTCTCTCGCTGTCTCTCTCGCTGTCTCTCTCGCTGTCTCTCTCGCTGTCTCTCTCGCTGCCTCTCTCGCAGTCTCTCTCGCAGTCTCTCTCGCAGTCTCTCTCGCAGTCTCTCTCGCAGTCTCTCTCGCAGTCTCTCTCGCAGTCTCCCTCGCAGTCTCCCTCGCAGTCTCCCTCGCAGTCTCCCTCGCTGTCTCCCTCGCTCTCTCCCTCGCAGTCTCCCTCGCCGTCTCCCTCGCCGTCTCCCTCGCCGTCTCTCTCGCAGTCTCTCTCGCTGTCTTCCTCGCAGTTTCTCTCGCTGTCTCCCTCGCTGTCTCCCTCGCTGCCTCCCTCGCTGCCTCCCTCGCTGCCTCCCTCGCTGTCTCCCTAGCAGTCGCTCTCGCAGTCGCTCTCGCAGTCTCTCTCGCTGTCTTCCTCGCAGTCTCTCTCGCAGTCTCTCTCGCAGTCTCTCTCGCAGTCTCTCTCGCAGTCTCTCTCGCAGTCTCTCTCGCAGTCTCTCTCGCAGTCTTCCTCGCAGTTTCTCTCGCAGTTTCTCTCGCTGTCTCCCTCGCTGCCTCCCACGCTGTCTCCCTCGCTGTCTCACGCGATCTCTCTCGCATTCTCTCTCGCTGTCTCCCTCGCAGTCTCTCTCGAAGTCGATCTCGCTTTCTCCCTCGCTGTCTCTCTCGCAGTCCTTCTCGCAGTCCTTCTCGCAGTCCTTCTCGCAGTCCTTCTCGCAGTCCTTCTCGCAGTCCTTCTCGCAGTCCTTCTCGCAGTCTCTCTCGCTGTCTCCAGCGCTGTCTCCCTCGCTGTCTCCCTCGCTGTCTCCCTCGCTGTCTCCCTCGCTGTCTCCCTCGCTGTCTCCCACGCTGTCTCTCTCGCTGTCTCTCTCGCTGTCTCTCTCGCTGTCTCCATGGCTTTCTCCCTCGCTGTCTCTCTCGCTGTCTCTCTCGCTGTCTCTCTCGCTGTCTCTCTCGCTGTCTCTCTCGCTGTCTCTCTCGCTGTCTCTCTCGCTGTCTCTCTCGCTGTCTCTCTCGCTGTCTCTCTTGCAGTCTCCCTCGCTGTATCTCTCACTCTCTCCCTCGCTCTCTCCCTCGCTGTCTCACGCGCTCTCTCTCTGTCTCTCTCTCTGTCTCTCTCGCTGTCTCTCTCGCTGTCTCTCTCGCTGTCTCCCTCGCTGTGTCCCTCGCTGTGTCCCTCGCTGTGTCCCTCGCTGTGTCCCTCGCTGTGTCCCTCGCTGTCTCTCTCGCAGTCTCCCTCGCTGTCTCCCTCGCTGTCTCCCTCGCTGTCTCCCTCGCTGTCTCCCTCGCTGTCTCCCTCGCAGTCTCTCTCGCTGTCTCCCTCGCTGTCTCCCTCGCCGTCTTTCTCGCCGTCTCCCTTGCAGTCCTCTGCAGTCCCCGGCTGTCTCTCTCGCTATCTCCATAGCAGTCTCTCTCACTGTCTCCCTCGCTCTCACTGTCGCTGTCTCTGTCGCTGTCTCTGTCGCTGTCTCTGTCGCTGTCTCTGTCGCTGTCTCTGTCGCTGTCTCTGTCGCTGTCTCTGTCGCTGTCTCTGTCTCTGTCTCTGTCTCTGTCGCTGTCTCTGTCGCTGTCTCTGTCGCTGTCTCTGTCGCTGTCTCTGTCGCTGTCTCCCTCGCTATCTCCCTCGTCGTCTCTCTCGCTGTCTCTCTCAATGTACTCTCGCTGTCTCTCTCGCTGTCTCACTCGCTCTATCCCTCGCTGTATCTCTCGCAGTCTCTCTCGCAGTCTCTCTCACAGTCTCTCTCGCTGTCTACCTCGCAGTCTCTCTCGCTCTCTCCCTCACTGTCTCTCTCGCAGTCTCTCTCGCCGTCTCTCTCGCCATCTCTCTCGCAGTCTCCCTCGCTGTCTCCCTCACAGTCTCTCTCGCTGTCTCCCTTGCAGTCTCCCACACAGTCTCTCACGCTTGTGCCCTCGCTTTCTCCCTCGCAGTCTCTCTCGCAGTCTCTCTCGCAGTCTCTCTCGCAGTCTCTCTCGCAGTCTCTCTCGCAGTCTCTCTCGCAGTCTCTCTCGCAGTCTCTCTCGCTGTCCCTCTCGCTGTCCCTCTCGCAGTCTCTCTCGCTGTCCCTCTCGCAGTCTCTCTCGCTGTCTCTCTCGCAGTCTCCCTCGCTGTCTCTCTCGCTGTCCCTCTCGCAGTCTCTCTCGCTGTCTCCCTCGCAGTCTCTCTCGCAGTCTCCTTTGCAGTCTCTCTCGCTGTCTCTCTCGCTGTCTCTCTCGCTGTCTCTCTCGCTGTCTCTCTCGCTGTCTCTCTCGCTGCCTCTCTCGCAGTCTCTCTCGCAGTCTCTCTCGCAGTCTCTCTCGCAGTCTCTCTCGCAGTCTCTCTCGCAGTCTCTCTCGCAGTCTCTCTCGCAGTCTCCCTCGCAGTCTCCCTCGCAGTCTCCCTCGCAGTCTCCCTCGCTGTCTCCCTCGCTCTCTCCCTCGCCGTCTCCCTCGCCGTCTCCCTCGCCGTCTCCCTCGCCGTCTCCCTCGCCGTCTCTCTCGCAGTCTCTCTCGCTGTCTTCCTCGCAGTTTCTCTCGCTGTCTCCCTCGCTGTCTCCCTCGCTGCCTCCCTCGCTGCCTCCCTCGCTGTCTCCCTAGCAGTCGCTCTCGCAGTCGCTCTCGCAGTCTCTCTCGCTGTCTTCCTCGCAGTCTCTCTCGCAGTCTCTCTCGCAGTCTCTCTCGCAGTCTCTCTCGCAGTCTCTCTCGCAGTCTCTCTCGCAGTCTTCCTCGCAGTTTCTCTCGCAGTTTCTCTCGCTGTCTCCCTCGCTGCCTCCCACGCTGTCTCCCTCGCTGTCTCACGCGATCTCTCTCGCATTCTCTCTCGCTGTCTCCCTCGCAGTCTCTCTCGAAGTCGCTCTCGCTTTCTCCCTCGCTGTCTCTCTCGCAGTCCTTCTCGCAGTCCTTCTCGCAGTCCTTCTCGCAGTCCTTCTCGCAGTCCTTCTCGCAGTCCTTCTCGCAGTCTCTCTCGCTGTCTCCAGCGCTGTCTCCCTCGCTGTCTCCCTCGCTGTCTCCCTCGCTGTCTCCCTCGCTGTCTCCCTCGCTGTCTCCCACGCTGTCTCTCTCGCTGTCTCTCTCGCTGTCTCCATGGCTTTCTCCCTCGCTGTCTCTCTCGCTGTCTCTCTCGCTGTCTCTCTCGCTGTCTCTCTCGCTGTCTCTCTCGCTGTCTCTCTCGCTGTCTCTCTCGCTGTCTCTCTTGCAGTCTCCCTCGCTGTATCTCTCACTCTCTCCCTCGCTCTCTCCCTCGCTGTCTCACGCGCTCTCTCTCTGTCTCTCTCTCTGTCTCTCTCGCTGTCTCTCTCGCTGTCTCTCTCGCTGTCTCCCTCGCTGTGTCCCTCGCTGTGTCCCTCGCTGTGTCCCTCGCTGTGTCCCTCGCTGTGTCCCTCGCTGTCTCTCTCGCAGTCTCCCTCGCTGTCTCCCTCGCTGTCTCCCTCGCTGTCTCCCTCGCTGTCTCCCTCGCTGTCTCCCTCGCTGTCTCCCTCGCAGTCTCTCTCGCTGTCTCCCTCGCTGTCTCCCTCGCTGTCTCCCTCGCTGTCTCCCTCGCTGTCTCCCTCGTCGTCTCCCTCGCCGTCTCCCTTGCAGTCACACTCTCTGTATCCCCGGCTGTCTCTCTCGCTATCTCCATAGCAGTCTCTCTCACTGTCTCCCCCGCTGTCTCTGTCTCTGTCGCTGTCTCTGTCGCTGTCTCTGTCGCTGTCTCTGTCGCTGTCTCTGTCGCTGTCTCTGTCGCTGTCTCTGTCGCTGTCTCTGTCGCTGTCTCTGTCTCTGTCGCTGTCTCTGTCGCTGTCTCTGTCGCTGTCTCTGTCGCTGTCTCCCTCGCTGTCTCCCTCGCCGTCTCCCTGGCCGTCTCCCTGGCCGTCTCCCTGGCCGTCTCCCTGGCCGTCTCCCTGGCCGTCTCCCTGGCCGTCTCCCTGGCCGTCTCCCTGGCCGTCTCCCTGGCCGTCTCCCTGGCCGTCTCCCTGGCCGTCTCCCTGGCCGTTTCACTGGCCGTCTCCCTCGCAGTCTCTCTCGCAGTCTCTCTCGCTGTCTCTCTCAATGTACTCTCGCTGTCTCCCTCGCTGTCTCACTCGCTCTATCCCTCGCTGTATCTCTCGCAGTCTCTCTCACAGTCTCTCTCGCTGTCTCCCTCGCAGTCTCTCTCGCTCTCTCCCTCACCGTCTCTCTCGCCGTCTCTCTCGCCGTCTCTCTCGCCGTCTCTCTCGCCGTCTCTCTCTCCATCTCTCTCGCCATCTCTCTCGCAGTCTCCCTCGCTGTCTCCCTCGCAGTCTCCCTCGCAGTCTCCCTCGCAGTCTCCCTCGCAGTCTCCCTCGCTGTCTCCCTCGCAGTCTCCCTCGCAGTCTCCCTCGCAGTCTCCCTCGCAGTCTCTCTCGCAGTGTTTCTCGCAGTGTTTCTCGCAGTCTCTCTCGCAGTCTCCCTCGCTGTCTCCCTCGCAGTCTCTCTCGCAGTCTCTCTCGCAGTCTCTCTCGCAGTCTCTCTCGCAGTCTCTCTCGCAGTCTCTCTCGCAGTCTCCCTCGCTGTCTCCCTCGCAGTCTCCCTCGCAGTCTCTCTCGCAGTCTCTCTCGCAGTCTCTCTCGCAGTCTCTCTCGCTGTCTCTCTCGCTGTCTCTCTCGCTGTCTCCCACGCTGTCTCTCTCGCAGTCTCTCTCGCAGTCTCTCTCGCAGTCTCTCTCGCAGTCTCTCTCGCTGTCTCCCTCGCTTTCTCCCTCGCTGTCTCTCTCGCTGTCTCTCTCGCTGTCTCCCTCGCAGTCTCTCTTGCAGTCTCCCTTGCAGTCTCTCTCGCTGTCTCCCTCGCTGTCTCTCTCGCTGTCTCCCTCGCTGTCTCACGCGCTCTCTCTCGCAGTCTCTCTCGCTGTCTCTCTCGCTGTGTCCCTCGCTGTGTCCCTCGCAGTCTCCCTCGCTGTGTCCCTCGCAGTCTCCCTCGCTGTGTCCCTCGCAGTCTCCCTCGCTGTCTCCCTCGCCGTCTCCCTCGCCGTCTCCCTTGCAGTCACTCTCTCTGTATCCCCGGCTGTGTCTCTCGCTATCTCCATAGCAGTCTCTCTCACTGTCTCTGTCGCTGTCTCTGTCGCTGTCTCTGTCGCTGTCTCTGTCGCTGTCTCTGTCGCTGTCTCCCTTGCTGTCTCCCTTGCTGTCTCCCTCGCTGTCTCCCTCGTCGTCTCCCTCGTCGTCTCCCTGGCCGTCTCCCTGGCCGTCTCCCTGGCCGTCTCCCTGGCCGTCTCCCTGGCCGTCTCCCTGGCCGTCTCCCTGGCCGTCTCCCTGGCCGTCTCCCTGGCCGTCTCCCTGGCCGTCTCCCTGGCCGTCTCCCTGGCCGTCTCCCTGGCCGTCTCCCTGGCCGTCTCCCTCGCAGTCTCTCTCGCAGTCTCTCTCCCCGTCTCTCTCGCTGTCTCTCTCAATGTCCTCTCGCTGTCTCCCTCGCTGTCTCACTCGCTCTATCCCTCGCTGTATCTCTCGCAGTCTCTCTCGCAGTCTCTCTCGCAGTCTCTCTCGCAGTCTCTCTCGCAGTCTCTCTCGCAGTCTCTCTCGCTGTCTCTCTTGCAGTCTCCCTCGCAGTCTCCCTCGCAGTCTCTCTCGCAGTCACTCTCGCAGTCTCTCTCGCAGTCTCCCTCGCAGTCTCCCTCGCAGTCTCCCTCGCAGTCTCTCTCGCTGTCTCCCTCGCAGTCTCTCTCGAAGTCGCTCTCGCTTTCTCCCTCGCTGTCTCTCTCGCTGTCTCTCTCGCAGTCCTTCTCGCAGTCTCTCTCGCTGTCTCCAGCGCAGTCTCCCTCGCTGTCTCCCTCGCTGTCTCCCTCGCTGTCTCCCTCGCTGTCTCCCTCGCTGTCTCCCTCGCTGTCTCCCTCGCTGTCTCCCTCGCTGTCTCTCTCGCTGTCTCTCTCGCTGTCTCTCTCGCTGTCTCTCTCGCTGTCTCCATCGCTTTCTCCCTCGCTGTCTCTCTCGCTGTCTCTCTCGCTGTCTCTCTCGCTGTCTCTCTCGCTGTCTCTCTCGCTGTCTCTCTCGCTGTCTCCCTTGCATATTCTCTTGCAGTCTCTCTTGCAGTCTCTCTCGCAGTCTCTCTCGCAGTCTCCCTCGCTGTCTCCCTCGCTGTCTCCCTCGCTGTCTCCCTCGCTGTGTCTCTCGCTCTCTCCCTCGCTGTCTCCCTCGCTGTCTCATGCGCTCTCTCTCGCAGTCTCTCTCGCTGTCTCCCTCACTGTGTCCTTCGCAGTCTCCCTCGCAGTCTCCCTCGCAGTCTCCCTCGCAGTCTCCCTCGCAGTCTCCCTCGCAGTCTCCCTCGCAGTCTCCCTCGCTGTCTCCCTCGCCGTCTCCCTCGCCGTCTCCCTCGCCGTCTCCCTCGCAGTCTCCCTCGCCGTCTCCCTCGCCGTCTCCCTCGCCGTCACTCTCTCTGTATCCCCGGCTGTCTCTCTCGCTATCTCCATAGCAGTCTCTCTCACTGTCTCCCTCGCTGTCTCCCTCGCTGTCTCTGTCGCTGTCGCTGTCTCTGTCGCTGTCTCTGTCGCTGTCTCTGTCGCTGTCTCTGTCGCTGTCTCTGTCGCTGTCACTGTCGCTGTCTCTGTCGCTGTCTCCCTCGCTGTCTCCCTCGTCGTCTCTCTCGCTGTCACTCTCAATGTACTCTCGCAGTCTCTCTCGCTGTCTCACTCGCTCTATCCCTCGCTGTATCTCTCGCAGTCTCTTTCGCAGTCTCTTTCGCAGTCTCTCTCACTGTCTCTCTCGCTGTCTACCTCGCAGTCTCTCTCGCTCTCTGCCTCGCTGTCTCTCTCGCAGTCTCTCTCGCCGTCTCTCTCGCCATCTCTCTCGCAGTCTCCCTCGCTGTCTCCCTCGCTGTCTCCCTCGCAGTCTCTCTCGCAGTCTCCCTCGCTGTCTCCCTCACAGTCTCTCTCGCTGTCTCTCTCAATGTACTCTCGCAGTCTCTCTCGCTGTCTCACTCGCTCTATCCCTCGCTGTATCTCTCGCAGTCTCTCTCGCAGTCTCTCTCGCAGTATCTCTCGCTGTCTCTCTCGCTGTCTACCTCGCAGTCTCTCTCGCTCTCTCCCTCACTGTCTCTCTCGCAGTCTCTCTCGCCATCTCTCTCGCAGTTTCTCTCGCTGTCTCCCTCGCTGTCTCCCTCGCTGTCTCCCTCGCTGCCTCCCTCGCTGCCTCCCTCGCTGCCTCCCTCGCTGCCTCCCTCGCTGTCTCCCAAGCAGTCGCTCTCGCAGTCGCTCTCGCAGTCTCTCTCGCTGTCTCCCTCGCTGTCTCCCTCACTGCCTCCCTCGCTGTCTCCCTAGCAGTCGCTCTCGCAGTCGCTCTCGCAGTCTCTCTCGCTGTCTTCCTCGCTGTGTCCCTCGCAGTCTCTCTCGCAGTCTCTCTCGCAGTCTCTCTCGCAGTCTCTCTCGCAGTCTTACTCGCAGTTTCTCTCGCTGTCTCCCTCGCTGCCTCCCACGCTGTCTCCCTCGCTGTCTCACGCGATCTCTCTCGCATTCTCTCTCGTTGTCTCCCTTGCAGTCTCTCTCGCTGTGTCCCTCGCAGTCTCTCTCGCAGTCTCTATTGCTGTCTCTGTCGCTGTCTCCCTCGCTGTCTCCCTCACTGCCTCTCTCGAAGTCTCTCTCGCTGTCTACCTCGCTGTCTCCCTCGCTCTCTCTCTCGCTCTCTCTCTCGCCGTCTCCCTCGCCGTCTTAATCGCTGTCTCCCTCGCATTCTCTCTCGCAGTGTCTCTCGTTGTCTCCCTCGCAGTCTCCCTCGCAGTCTCTCTCGCTGTCTCCCTCGCAGTCTCTCTCGAAGTCGCTCTCGCTTTCTCCCTCGCTGTCTCTCTCGCAGTCCTTCTCGCAGTCCTTCTCGCAGTCCTTCTCGCAGTCTCTCTCGCTGTCTCCAGCGCTGTCTCCCTCGCTGTCTCCCTCGCTGTCTCCCTCGCTGTCTCCCTCGCTGTCTCCCTCGCTGTCTCCCTCGCTGTCTCCCTCGCTGTCTCCCATGCAGTCTCTCTCGCTGTCTCTCTCGCTGTCTCCATGGCTTTCTCCCTCGCTGTCTCGCTCGCTGTCTCGCTCGCTGTCTCTCTCGCTGTCTCCCATGCAGTCTCTCTCGCTGTCTCTCTCGCTGTCTCCATGGCTTTCTCCCTCGCTGTCTCCCTCGCTGTCTCTCTCGCTGTCTCTCTCGCTGTCTCTCTCGCTGTCTCTCTCGCTGTCTCTCTCGCTGTCTCTCTCGCTGTCTCTCTCGCTGTCTCCCTTGCAGTCTCTCTTGCAGTCGATCTCGCTGTCTCCCTCACTGTGTCTCTCGCTCTCTCCCTCGCTGTCTCATGCGCTCTCTCTCGCAGTCTCTCTCGCTGTCTCCCTCGCTGTGTCCCTCGCTGTGTCCCTCGCTGTGTCCCTCGCTGTGTCCCTCGCTGTGTCCCTCGCTGTGTCCCTCGCTGTGTCCCTCGCTGTCTCACTCGCAGTCTCCCTCGCAGTCTCCCTCGCTGTCTCCCTCGCTGTCTCCCTCGCAGTCTCCCTCGCTGTCTCCCTCGCTGTCTCCCTCGCTGTCTCCCTCGCTGTCTCCCTCGTCGTCTCCCTCGCCGTCTCCCTTGCAGTCACTCTCTCTGTATCCCCGGCTGTCTCTCTCGCTATCTCCATAGCAGTCTCTCTCACTGTCTCCCTCGCTGTCTCTGTCTCTGTCGCTGTCTCTGTCGCTGTCTCTGTCGCTGTCTCCCTCGCTGTCTCCCTCGCTGTCTCCCTGGCCGTCTCCCTGGCCGTCTCCCTGGCCGTCTCCCTGGCCGTCTCCCTGGCCGTCTCCCTGGCCGTCTCCCTGGCCGTCTCCCTGGCCGTCTCCCTGGCCGTCTCCCTGGCCGTCTCCCTGGCCGTCTCCCTGGCCGTCTCCCTCGCAGTCTCTCTCGCAGTCTCTCTCAATGTACTCTCGCTGTCTCCCTCGCTGTCTCACTCGCTCTATCCCTCGCTGTATCTCTCGCAGTCTCTCTCACAGTCTCTCTCACAGTCTCTCTCGCTGTCTCCCTCGCAGTCTCTCTCGAAGTCGCTCTCGCTTTCTCCCTCGCTGTCTCTCTCGCAGTCCTTCTCGCAGTCTCTCTCGCTGTCTCCAGCGCTGTCTCCCTCGCTGTCTCCCTCGCTGTCTCCCTCGCTGTCTCCCTCGCTGTCTCCCTCGCTGTCTCCCTCGCTGTCTCCCTCGCTGTCTCCCTCGCTGTCTCCCTCGCTGTCTCCCTCGCTGTCTCCCTCGCTGGCTCTCTCGCTGTCTCAATCGCTTTCTCCCTCGCTGTCTCCCTCGCTGTCTCTCTCGCTGTCTCTCTCGCTGTCTCTCTCGCAGTCTCCCTCGCTGTCTCCCTCGCTGTCTCCCTCGCTGTGTCTCTCGCTCTCTCCCTCGCTGTCTCCCTCGCTGTCTCATGCGCTCTCTCTCGCAGTCTCTCTCGCTGTCTCCCTCACTGTGTCCCTCGCAGTCTCCCTCGCAGTCTCCCTCACAGTCTCCCTCGCTGTCTCCCTCGCTGTCTCCCTCGCTGTCTCCCTCGCCGTCGCCCTCGCCGTCGCCCTCGCCGTCGCCCTCGCCGTCTCCCTCGCCGTCTCCCTCGCCGTCTCCCTCGCCGTCTCCCTCGCCGTCTCCCTTGCAGTCACTCTCTCTGTATCCCCGGCTGTCTCTCTCGCTATCTCCATAGCAGTCTCTCTCACTGTCTCCCTCGCTCTCGCTCTCACTGTCGCTGTCTCTGTCTCTGTCGCTGTCTCTGTCGCTGTCTCTGTCGCTGTCTCTGTCGCTGTCTCTGTCGCTGTCTCTGTCGCTGTCTCCCTCGCTGTCTCCCTCGTCGTCTCTCTCGCTGTCTCTCTCAATGTACTCTCGCTGTCTCTCTCGCTGTCTCACTCGCTCTATCCCTCGCTGTATCTCTCGCAGTCTCTCTCGCAGTCTCTCTCACAGTCTCTCTCGCTGTCTACCTCGCAGTCTCTCTCGCTCTCTCCCTCACTGTCTCTCTCGCAGTCTCTCTCGCCGTCTCTCTCGCCATCTCTCTCGCAGTCTCCCTCGCTGTCTCCCTCACAGTCTCTCTCGCTGTCTCCCTTGCAGTCTCCCACACAGTCTCTCACGCTTGTGCCCTCGCTTTCTCCCTCGCAGTCTCTCTCGCAGTCTCTCTCGCAGTCTCTCTCGCAGTCTCTCTCGCAGTCTCTCTCGCAGTCTCTCTCGCTGTCCCTCTCGCTGTCCCTCTCGCTGTCCCTCTCGCAGTCTCTCTCGCTGTCTCTCTCGCAGTCTCCCTCGCTGTCTCTCTCGCTGTCCCTCTCGCAGTCTCTCTCGCTGTCTCCCTCGCAGTCTCTCTCGCTGTCTCTCTCGCTGTCTCTCTCGCTGCCTCTCTCGCAGTCTCTCTCGCAGTCTCTCTCGCAGTCTCTCTCGCAGTCTCTCTCGCAGTCTCTCTCGCAGTCTCCCTCGCAGTCTCCCTCGCAGTCTCCCTCGCAGTCTCCCTCGCAGTCTCCCTCGCTGTCTCCCTCGCTCTCTCCCTCGCAGTCTCCCTCGCCGTCTCCCTCGCCATCTCTCTCGCAGTCTCTCTCGCTGTCTTCCTCGCAGTTTCTCTCGCTGTCTCCCTCGCTGTCTCCCTCGCTGCCTCCCTCGCTGCCTCCCTCGCTGCCTCCCTAGCAGTCGCTCTCGCAGTCGCTCTCGCAGTCTCTCTCGCTGTCTCCCTCGCTGTCTCCCTCGCTGTCTCCCTCGCTGTCTCCCTCGCTGCCTCCCTCGCTGTCTCCCTAGCAGTCGCTCTCGCAGTCTCTCTCGCTGTCTTCCTCGCAGTCTCTCTCGCAGTCTCTCTCGCAGTCTCTCTCGCAGTCTCTCTCGCAGTCTCTCTCGCAGTCTTCCTCGCAGTCTTCCTCGCAGTTTCTCTCGCAGTTTCTCTCGCTGTCTCCCTCGCTGCCTCCCACGCTGTCTCCCACGCTGTCTCCCTCGCTGTCTCACGCGATCTCTCTCGCATTCTCTCTCGCTGTCTCCCTCGCAGTCTCTCTCGAAGTCGCTCTCGCTTTCTCCCTCGCTGTCTCTCTCGCAGTCCTTCTCGCAGTCCTTCTCGCAGTCCTTCTCGCAGTCCTTCTCGCAGTCCTTCTCGCAGTCTCTCTCGCTGTCTCCAGCGCTGTCTCCCTCGCTGTCTCCCTCGCTGTCTCCCTCGCTGTCTCCCTCGCTGTCTCCCTCGCTGTCTCCCTCGCTGTCTCCCTCGCTGTCTCCCTCGCTGTCTCCCTCGCTGTCTCCCACGCTGTCTCTCTCGCTGTCTCTCTCGCTGTCTCCATGGCTTTCTCCCTCGCTGTCTCTCTCGCTGTCTCTCTCGCTGTCTCTCTCGCTGTCTCTCTCGCTGTCTCTCTCGCTGTCTCTCTCGCTGTCTCTCTCGCAGTCTCTCTCGCTGTCTCCCTCGCTGTATCTCTCGCTCTCTCCCTCGCTGTCTCACGCGCTCTCTCTCTGTCTCTCTCGCTGTCTCTCTCGCTGTCTCTCTCGCTGTCTCCCTCGCTGTGTCCCTCGCTGTGTCCCTCGCTGTGTCCCTCGCTGTGTCCCTCGCTGTGTCCCTCGCTGTGTCCCTCGCAGTCTCCCTCGCTGTCTCCCTCGCTGTCTCCCTCGCTGTCTCCCTCGCTGTCTCCCTCGCTGTCTCCCTCGCTGTCTCTCTCGCTGTCTCTCTCGCTGTCTCCCTCGCTGTCTCCCTCGCTGTCTCCCTCGTCGTCTCCCTCGCCGTCTCCCTTGCAGTCACACTCTCTGTATCCCCGGCTGTCTCTCTCGCTATCTCCATAGCAGTCTCTCTCACTGTCTCCCCCGCTGTCTCTGTCTCTGTCTCTGTCGCTGTCTCTGTCGCTGTCTCTGTCGCTGTCTCTGTCGCTGTCTCTGTCGCTGTCTCTGTCTCTGTCGCTGTCTCTGTCGCTGTCTCTGTCGCTGTCTCTGTCGCTGTCTTCCCTCGCTGTCTCCCTCGCCGTCTGCCTCGCCGTCTCCCTGGCCGTCTCCCTGGCCGTCTCCCTGGCCGTCTCCCTGGCCGTCTCCCTGGCCGTCTCCCTGGCCGTCTCCCTGGCCGTCTCCCTGGCCGTCTCCCTGGCCGTTTCACTGGCCGTCTCCCTCGCAGTCTCTCTCGCAGTCTCTCTCGCTGTCTCTCTCGCTGTCTCTCTCAATGTACTCTCGCTGTCTCCCTCGCTGTCTCACTCGCTCTATCCCTCGCTGTATCTCTCGCAGTCTCTCTCACAGTCTCTCTCGCTGTCTCTCTCGCTGTCTCCCTCGCAGTCTCTCTCGCTCTCTCCCTCACCGTCTCTCTCGCCGTCTCTCTCGCCGTCTCTCTCGCCGTCTCTCTCTCCATCTCTCTCGCCATCTCTCTCGCAGTCTCCCTCGCTGTCTCCCTCGCAGTCTCCCTCGCAGTCTCCCTCGCAGTCTCCCTCGCTGTCTCCCTCGCAGTCTCCCTCGCAGTCTCCCTCGCAGTCTCCCTCGCAGTCTCTCTCGCAGTGTTTCTCGCAGTGTTTCTCGCAGTCTCTCTCGCAGTCTCCCTCGCTGTCTCCCTCGCAGTCTCTCTCGCAGTCTCTCTCGCAGTCTCTCTCGCAGTCTCTCTCGCAGTCTCTCTCGCAGTCTCTCTCGCAGTCTCCCTCGCTGTCTCCCTCGCAGTCTCCCTCGCAGTCTCTCTCGCAGTCTCTCTCGCAGTCTCTCTCGCAGTCTCCCTCGCTGTCTCTCTCGCTGTCTCTCTCGCTGTCTCCCTCGCAGTCTCTCTTGCAGTCTCCCTTGCAGTCTCTCTCGCTGTCTCCCTCGCTGTCTCTCTCGCTGTCTCCCTCGCTGTCTCACGCGCTCTCTCTCGCAGTCTCTCTCGCTGTCTCTCTCGCTGTGTCCCTCGCTGTGTCCCTCGCAGTCTCCCTCGCTGTGTCCCTCGCAGTCTCCCTCGCTGTGTCCCTCGCAGTCTCCCTCGCTGTCTCCCTCGCTGTCTCCCTCGCCGTCTCCCTCGCCGTCTCCCTTGCAGTCACTCTCTCTGTATCCCCGGCTGTGTCTCTCGCTATCTCCATAGCAGTCTCTCTCACTGTCTCTGTCGCTGTCTCTGTCGCTGTCTCTGTCGCTGTCTCTGTCGCTGTCTCCCTTGCTGTCTCCCTTGCTGTCTCCCTTGCTGTCTCCCTTGCTGTCTCCCTCGCTGTCTCCCTCGTCGTCTCCCTGGCCGTCTCCCTGGCCGTCTCCCTGGCCGTCTCCCTGGCCGTCTCCCTGGCCGTCTCCCTGGCCGTCTCCCTGGCCGTCTCCCTGGCCGTCTCCCTGGCCGTCTCCCTGGCCGTCTCCCTGGCCGTCTCCCTCGCAGTCTCTCTCGCAGTCTCTCTCCCCGTCTCTCTCGCTGTCTCTCTCAATGTCCTCTCGCTGTCTCCCTCGCTGTCTCACTCGCTCTATCCCTCGCTGTATCTCTCGCAGTCTCTCTCGCAGTCTCTCTCGCAGTCTCTCTCGCAGTCTCTCTCGCAGTCTCTCTCGCAGTCTCTCTCGCTGTCTCTCTTGCAGTCTCCCTCGCAGTCTCCCTCGCAGTCTCCCTCGCAGTCTCTCTCGCAGTCACTCTCGCAGTCTCTCTCGCAGTCTCCCTCGCAGTCTCCCTCGCAGTCTCCCTCGCAGTCTCCCTCGCAGTCTCTCTCGCTGTCTCCCTCGCAGTCTCTCTCGAAGTCGCTCTCGCTTTCTCCCTCGCTGTCTCTCTCGCTGTCTCTCTCGCAGTCCTTCTCGCTGTCTCCAGCGCTGTCTCCAGCGCTGTCTCCCTCGCTGTCTCCCTCGCTGTCTCCCTCGCTGTCTCCCTCGCTGTCTCCCTCGCTGTCTCCCTCGCTGTCTCCCTCGCTGTCTCCCTCGCTGTCTCCCTCGCTGTCTCCCTCGCTGTCTCCCTCGCTGTCTCCCTCGCTGTCTCCCTCGCTGTCTCTCTCGCTGTCTCTCTCGCTGTCTCTCTCGCTGTCTCCATCGCTTTCTCCCTCGCTGTCTCTCTCGCTGTCTCTCTCGCTGTCTCTCTCGCTGTCTCTCTCGCTGTCCCTCTCGCTGCCTCTCTCGCTGCCTCTCTCGCTGCCTCTCTCGCTGTCTCTCTCGCTGTCTCCCTTGCAGTCTCTCTTGCAGTCTCTCTCGCTGTCTCCCTCGCTGTCTCCATCACTGTGTCTCTTGCTCTCTCCCTCGCTGTCTCCCTCGCTGTCTCATGCGCTCTCTCTCGCATTCTCTCTCGCTGTCTCCCTCACTGTGTCCCTCGCTGTGTCCCTCGCTGTCTCTCTCGCAGTCTCCCTCGCTGTCTCCCTCGCCGTCTCCCTCGCCGTCTCCCTTGCATTCACTCTCTCTGTATCCCCGGCTGTCTCTTTCGCTATCTCCATAGCAGTCTCTCTCACTGTCTACCTCGCTGTCTCTGTCGCTGTCTCTGTCACTGTCTCCCTCGCTGTCTCCCTCGCTGTCTCCCTCGCTGTCTCCCTCGCTGTCTCCCTCGCTGTCTCCCTCGCTGTCTCCCTCGCCGTCTCCCTCGCCGTCTCCCTCGCCGTCTCCCTCGCCGTCTCCCTCGCCGTCTCCCTCGCAGTCTCTCTCGCAGTCTCTCTCGCTGTCTCTCTCAATGTACTCTCGCTGTCTCCCTCGCTGTCTCACTCGCTCAATCCCTCGCTGTCTCTCTCGCAGTCTCTCTCGCAGTCTCTCTCGCTGTCTCTCTCGCTGTCTCCCTCGCAGTCTCTCTCGCTCTCTCCCTCACTGTCTCTCTCGCAGTCTCTCTCGCAGTCTCTCTCGCTGTCTCTCTCGCTGTCTCCCTCGCAGTCTCTCTCGCTCTCTCCCTCACTGTCTCTCTCGCAGTCTCCCTCGCTGTCTCCCTCGCTGTCTCCCTCGCAGTCTCCCTCGCTGTCTCCCTCGCAGTCTCTCTCGCAGTCTCTCTCGCAGTCTCTCTCGCAGTCTCTCTCGCAGTCTCTCTCGCTGTCCCTCTCGCAGTCTCTCTCGCTGTCTCTCTCGCAGTCTCTCTCGCTGTCTCTCTCGCAGTCTCCTTTGCATTCTCTCTCGCTGTCTCCCTCGCTTTGTCTCTCGCTGTCTCTCTCGCTGTCTCCCTCGCAGTCTCTCTCGCAGTCTCTCTCGCTGTCTCCCTCGCTTTGTCTCTCGCTGTCTCTCTCGCTTTCTCCCTCGCTGTCTCTCTCGCAGTCCTTCTCGCAGTCCTTCTCGCAGTCTCTCTCGCTGTCTCCAGCGCTGTCACCCTCACATTCTCTCTTGCCGTCTCTCTCGACGTCTCTCTCGCCGTCTCTCTCGCCGTCTCTCTCGCCGTCTCTCTCTCCGTCTCTCTCGCCGTCTCTCTCGCTGTCTCCATCGCTTTCTCCCTCGCTGTCTCCCTCGCTCTCTCCCTCGCTCTCTCCCTCGCTCTCTCTCGCAGTGTCTCTCGCTGTATCCCTCACAGTCTCTCTCGCTGTCTCCCTCGCAGTCTCTCTCACAGTCTCTCTCGCTGTCTCTCTCGCTGTCTCCCTCGCAGTCTCTCTCGCTTTCTCCCTCACAGTCTCTCTCGCAGTCTCTCTCGCAGTCTCTCTCGCAGTCTCTCTCGCTGTCTCCCTCGCAGACTCTCTCACTGTCTCCCTCGTTGTCTCCCTCGTTGTCTCCCTCGCTGTCTCTCTCAGTCTCTCTCGCTGTCTCCCTCGCAGTCTCCCTCGCAGTCTCCCTCGATGTCTCCCTCGATGTCTCCCTCGATGTCTCCCTCGCTGTCTCCCTCTCAGTCTCTCTCTCAGTCTCTCTCTCAGTCTCTCTCTCAGTCTCTCTCTCAGTCTCTATCGCATTCTCTCTCGCTGTCTCCCTCGCACTCTCTGGCTTTCTCTCTGGCTTTCTCTCTCGCAGTCCCTCTCACTGTCTCTCTCGCAGTCTCTCTCGCAGTCTCTCTCGCTGTCTCCCTCACAGTCTCCCTCACAGTCTCTCTCGCTGTCTCTCTCGCCGTCTCCCTCGCAGTCTCTCTCGCAGTCTCTCTCGCTGTCACCCTCACAGTCTCCCTCACAGTCTCTCTCGCTGTCTCTCTCGCCGTCTCCCTCGCTGTCTCTCTCTCAGTCTCTCTCTCAGTCTCTCTCTCAGTCTCTATCGCATTCTCTCTCGCTGTCTCCCTCGCACTCTCTGGCTTTCTCTCTCGCAGTCCCTCTCACTGTCTCTCTCGCAGTCTCTCTCGCAGTCTCTCTCGCTGTCTCCCTCACAGTCTCCCTCACAGTCTCTCTCGCTCTCTCTCTCGCCGTCGCCCTCGCAATCGCCCTCGCCGTCTCCCTCGCCGTCTCCCTCGCAGTCACTCTCGCAGTCTCTCTCGCTGTATCCCTCGCTGTCTCTCTCGCTATCTCCAAAGCAGTCTCTCTCGCAGTCTCCCTCGCAGTCTCTCTCGCAGTCTCTCTCGCTATCTCCCTCGCTGTCTCTCTCGCTATCTCCAAAGCAGTCTCTCTCGCAGTCTCCCTCACAGTCTCTCTCGCAGTCTCCCTCACAGTCTCTCTCGCAGTCTCTCTCGCAGTCTCTCTCGCTATCTCCCTCGCTGTCTCTCTCACTGTCTCCCTCGCAGTCTCCCTCGCAGTCTCTCTCGCAGTCTCTCTCGCAGTCTCTCTCGCTTTCTCCCACGCAGTCTCTCTCGCAGTCTCTCTCGCAGTCTCTCTCGCAGTCTCTCTCGCAGTCTCTCTCGCAGTCTCTCTCGCAGTCTTCCTCGCAGTTTCTCTCGCTGTCTCCCTCGCTGTCTCGCTCGCTATCTCCCTCGCTATCTCCCTCGCTGTCTCCCTCGCAGTCTCTCTCGTTGTCTCCCTCGCAGTCTCTCTCGCAGTCTCTCTCGCAGTCTCTCTCGCAGTCTCTCTCGCAGTCTCTCTCGCTGTCTCTCTCGCTGTCTCTCTCGCTGTCTCTCTCGCAGTCTCTCTCGCAGTCTCTCTCGCAGTCTCTCTCGCAGTCTCTCTCGCTGTCCCTCTCGCAGTCTCTCTCGCTGTCTCTCTCGCAGTCTCTCTCGCAGTCTCTCTCGCTGTCTCTCTCGCTGTCTCTCTCGCAGTCTCTCTCGCAGTCTCTCTCGCAGTCTCTCTCGCTGTCTCTCTCGCAGTCTCTCTCGCAGTCTCTCTCGCTGTCCCTCTCGCAGTCTCTCTCGCTGTCTCTCTCGCTGTCTCTCTCGCAGTCTCTCTCGCAGTCTCTCTCGCAGTCTCTCTCGCAGTCTCTCTCGCTGTCTCCCTCGCTTTCTCCCTCGCTGTCTCTCTCGCTGTCTCTCTCGCTGTCTCTCTCGCTGTCTCCCTCGCAGTCTCTCTCGCTGTCTCCCTCGCTGTCTCCCTCGCTGTCTCCCTCGCTGTCTCCCTCGCTGTGTCCCTCGCTCTCTCCCTCACTGTCTCCCTCGCTGTCTTCCTCGCAGTTTCTCTCGCTGTCTCCCTCGCTGTCACCCTCGCTGTCTCCCTCGCTGTCTCCCTAGCAGTCGCTCTCGCAGTCTCTCTCGCTGTCTCCCTCGCTGTCTCCCTCGCTGTCTCCCTCGCTGTCTCCCTCGCTGCCTCCCTCGCAGTCTCTCTCGAAGTCTCTCTCGCTCTCTCCCTCGCTCTCTCCCTCGCTCTCTCCCTCGCCCTCTCTCTCGCCGTCTCCCTCGCAGTCTCTCTCGCAGTGTCTCTCGCTGTATCCCTCGCTGTATCCCTCGCAGTCTCTCTCGCAGTCTCTCTCGCTGTCTCTCTCGCTGTCTCTCTCGCTGTCTCCCTCGCTGTCTCCCTCGCAGTCTCTCTCGCAGTCTCTCTCGCAGTCTCTCTCGCAGTCTCTCTCGCAGTCTCTCTCGCAGTCTCTCTCGCAGTCTCTCTCGCTGTCTCCCTCACAGTCTCTCTCGCTGTCTCCCTCGTAGTCTCTCTCACAGTCTCTCTCGCAGTCTCTCTCGCCGTCTCCCTCGCAGTCTCTATCGCTGTCTCCCTCGCTGTCTCCCTCGCAGTCTCCCTCGCAGTCTCCCTCGCAGTCTCTCTCGCAGTCTCTCTTGCTTTCTCCCTCGCTCTCTCCCTCGCAGACTCTCTCGCTGTCTCCCTCGCTGTCTCCCTCGCTGTCTCCCTCGCTGTCTCCCTCACTGTCTCTCTCAGTCTCTCTCTCAGTCTCTCTCTCAGTCTCTCTCTCAGTCTCTCTCTCAGTCTCTCTCGCAGTCTCCCTCGCAGTCTCCCTCGAAGTCTCTCTCGCAGTCTCTCTCGCAGTCTTCCTCGCAGTTTCTCTCGCTGTCACCCTCGCTGTCTCCCTCGCTGTCTCCCTCGCTGTCTCCCTCGCTGTCTCCCTCGCTGTCTCCCTCGCTGTCTCCCTCGCTGTCTCCCTCGCTGTCTCCCTCGCTGTCTCCCTCGCTATCTCCCTCGCTGTCTCGCGCGATCTCTCTCGCATTCTCTCTCGTTGTCTCCCTCGCAGTCTCTCTCGCTGTGTCCCTCGCAGTCTCTCTCACAGTCTCTCTCGCTGTCTCTCTCGCTGTCTCTGTCGCTGTCTCTGTCTCCCTCGCTGTCTCCCTCGCTGCCTCCCTCGCAGTCTCTCTCGCAGTCTCTCTCGCAGTCTCTCTCGCAGTCTCTCGCAGTCTCTCTCGCTGTCTCTCTCGCTGTCTCCCTCGCTGTCTCCCTCGCTGTCTCCCTCGCTGTCTCCCTCGCTGTCTCCCTCGCTGTCTCCCTCGCTCACTCTCTCGCTCTCTCTCTCGCTCTCTCTCTCGCCGTCTCAATCGCTGTCTCCCTCGCATTCTCTCTCGCAGTGTCTCTCGCTGTATCCCTCGCTGTCTCTCTCGCTATCTCCATAGCAGTCTCTCTCGCAGTTTCTCTCGCTTTCTCCCTCGCAGTCTCTCTCGCAGTCTCTCTCGCAGTCTCTCTCGCTGTCTCTCTCGCTGTCTCTCTCGCTGTCTCCCTCGCAGTCTCTCTCGCTGTCTCCCTCGCTGTCTCCCTCGCTGTCTCCCTCGCTGTCTCCCTCGCTGTCTCCCTCGCTGTCTCCCTCGCTGTCTCCCTCGCTGTGTCCCTCGCTCTCTCCCTCACTGTCTCCCTCGCTGTCTTCCTCGCAGTTTCTCTCGCTGTCTCCCTCGCTGTCACCCTCGCTGTCTCCCTCGCTGTCTCCCTAGCAGTCGCTCTCGCAGTCTCTCTCGCTGTCTCCCTCGCTGTCTCCCTCGCTGTCTCCCTCGCTGTCTCCCTCGCTGCCTCCCTCGCAGTCTCTCTCGAAGTCTCTCTCGCTCTCTCCCTCGCTCTCTCCCTCGCTCTCTCCCTCGCCCTCTCTCTCGCCGTCTCCCTCGCAGTCTCTCTCGCAGTGTCTCTCGCTGTATCCCTCGCAGTCTCTCTCGCAGTCTCTCTCGCTGTCTCTCTCGCAGTCTCTCTCGCTTTCTCCCTCGCAGTCACTCTCGCAGTCTCTCTCGCAGTCTGCCTCGCAGTTTCTCTCGCTGTCTCCCTCGCTGTCTCCCTCGCTGTCTCCCTCGCTGTCTCCCTCGCAGTCTCTCTCGCCGTCTCCCTCGCAGTCTCTCTCGAAGTCTCTCTCGCCGTCGCCCTCGCCGTCGCCCTCGCCGTCGCCCTCGCCGTCTCCCTCGCCGTCTCCCTCGCCGTCGCCCTCGCAGTCACTCTCGCAGTCTCTCTCGCTGTCTCCCTCGCTGTCTCTCTCGCAGTCTCCCTCTCAGTCTCTCTCGCTGTCTCTCTCGCTGTCTCCCTTGCAGTCTCCCTCGCTGTATCTCTCACAGTCTCTCTCGCTGTCTCTCTCGCAGTCTCTCTCGCAGTCTCTCTCGCTGTCCCTCTCGCAGTCTCTCTCGCTGTCCCTCTCGCAGTCTCTCTCGCTGTCTCTCTCGCAGTCTCCTTTGCAGTCTCTCTCGCAGTCTCTCTCGCAGTCTCTCTCGCTGTCCCTCTCGCAGTCTCTCTCGCAGTCTCTCTCGCAGTCTCTCTCGCAGTCTCTCTCGCAGTCTCTCTCGCAGTCTCTCTCGCAGTCTCTCTCGCAGTCTCTCTCGCTGTCTCTCTCGCTGTCTCCCACGCTGTCTCCCTCGCAGTCTCTCTCGCAGTCTCTCTCGCTGTCTCCCTCGCTTTCTCCCTCGCTTTCTCCCTCGCTGTCTCTCTCGCTGTCTCCCTCGCAGTCTCTCTCGCTGTCTCCCTCGCTGTCTCCCTCGCTGTCTCCCTCGCTGTGTCCCTCGCTCTCTCCCTCACTGTCTCCCTCGCCGTCTCTCTCGCTGTCTACCTCGCAGTTTCTCACGCTGTCTCCCTCGCTGTCACCCTCGCTGTCTCCCTCGCTGTCTCCCTAGCAGTCGCTCTCGCAGTCTCTCTCGCTGACTCCCTCGCAGTTTCTCTCGCTGTCTCCCTCGCTGTCACCCTCGCTGTCTCCCTCGCTGTCTCCCTAGCAGTCGCTCTCGCAGTCTCTCTCGCTGTCTCTCTCGCTGTCTCCCTCGCTGCCTCCCTCGCTGTCTCCCTCGCTGTCTCCCTCGCTGCCTCCCTCGCAGTCTCTCTCGAAGTCTCTCTCAAAGTCTCCCTCGCTCTCTCCCTCGCTCTCTCCCTCGCTCTCTCCCTCGCTCTCTCCCTCGCTCTCTCCCTCGCTCTCTCCCTCGCTCTCTCCCTCGCCGTCTCCCTCGCAGTCTCTCTCGCAGTGTCTCTCGCTGTATCCCTCGCTGTCTCTCTCGCAGTTTCTCTCGCTTTCTCCCTCACAGTCTCTCTCGCTGTCTCCCTCGCAGTCTCTCTCGCAGTCTCTCTCGCAGTCTCTCTCGCAGTCTCTCTCGCAGTCTCTCTCGCTGTCTCCCTCGCTGTCTCCCTCACAGTCTCTCTCGCTGTCTCCCTCGCAGTCTCTCTCACAGTCTCTCTCGCAGTCTCTCTCGCTGTCTTCCTCGCAGTCTCTATCGCTGTCTCCCTCGCAGTCTCCCTCGCAGTCTCCCTCGCAGTCTCCCTCGCAGTCTGTCTCGCAGTCTCTCTCGCTTTCTCCCTCGCTCTCTCCCTCGCAGACTCTCTCACTGTCTCCCTCGTTGTCTCCCTCGCTGTCTCTCTCAGTCTCTCTCTCAGTCTCTCTCTCAGTCTCTCTCGCTGTCTCCCTCGCAGTCTCCCTCGCAGTCTCCCTCGCAGTCTCCCTCGCAGTCTCCCTCGCAGTCTCCCTCACAGTCTCCCTCGATGTCTCCCTCGCTGTCTCCCTCGCTGTCTCCCTCGCTGTCTCCCTCGCTGTCTCCCTCGCTGTCTCCCTCTCAGTCTCTCTCTCAGTCTCTCTCTCAGTCTCTATCGCATTCTCTCTCGCTGTCTCCCTCGCTGTCTCCCTCGCACTCTCTGGCTTTCTCTCTCGCTTTCTCTCTCGCAGTCCCTCTCACTGTCTCTCTCGCAGTCTCTCTCGCTGTCTCCCTCACAGTCTCCCTCACAGTCTCTCTCGCTGTCTCTCTCGCTGTCTCTCTCGCTGTCTCTCTCGCCGTCTCCCTCGCAGTCTCTCTCGAAGTCTCTCTCGCTGTCTCCCTCGCTGTCTCTCTCGCTCTCTCTCTCGCCGTCGCCCTCGCCGTCTCCCTCGCCGTCTCCCTCGCCGTCTCCCTCGCAGTCACTCTCGCAGTCTCTCTCGCTGTATCCCTCGCTGTCTCTCTCGCTATCTCCCTCGCTGTCTCTCTCGCTGTCTCCCTTGCAGTCTCCCTTGCAGTCTCCCTCGCAGTCTCTCTCGCAGTCTCTCTCGCAGTCTCTCTCGCTTTCTCCCACGCAGTCTCTCTCGCAGTCTCTCTCGCAGTCTCTCTCGCAGTCTCTCTCGCAGTCTCTCTCGCAGTCTCTCTCGCAGTCTCTCTCGCAGTCTCTCTCGAAGTCTCTCTCGCAGTCTCTCTCGCAGTCTCTCTCGCAGTCTCTCTCGCAGTCTCTCTCGCAGTCTTCCTCGCAGTTTCTCTCGCTGTCTCCCTCGCTGTCTCCCTCGCTGTCTCCCTCGCTGTCTCCCTCGCTGTCTCCCTCGCTGTCTCCCTCGCTGTCTCCCTCGCAGTCTCTCTCGCAGTCTCTCTCGCAGTCTCTCTCGCTGTCTCTCTCGCTGTCTCCCTCGCTGTCTCCCTCGCTGTCTCCCTCGCTGTCTCCCTCGCTGTCTCTCTCGCCGTCTCCCTCGCCGTCTCCCTCGCCGTCTCCCTCGCCGTCTCAATCGCTGTCTCAATCGCTGTCTCCCTCGCATTCTCTCTCGCAGTCTCTCTCGCTGTCTCCCTCGCAGTCTCTCTCGCTGTCTCCCTCGCAGTCTCTCTCGCTGTCTCCCTCGCAGTCTCTCTCGCTTTCTCCCTCGCTCTCTCCCTCGCAGACTCTCTCGCAGTCTCCCTCGCAGTCTCCCTCGCAGGCTCCCTCGCAGTCTCCCTCGCTGTCTCCCTCGCTGTCTCCCTCGCTGTCTCCCTCGCTGTCTCCCTCGCTGTCTCCCTCGCTGTCTCCCTCGCTGTCTCCCTCGCTGTCTCCCTCGCTGTCTCTCTCGCTGTCTCCCTCGAAGTCACCCTGGATGTCTCTCTCGCAGTCTCTCTCGCATTCTCTCTCGATGTCTCTCTCGTTGTCTCCCTCGCTGTCTCCCTCTCAGTCTCCCTCTCAGTCACTCTCGCTGTCTCTCTCGCTGTATCCCTCGCTGTATCCCTCGCTGTCTCTCTCGCTATCTCCATAGCAGTCTCTCTCGCAGTCTCCCTCACAGTCTCCCTCGCTGCCTCCCTCACAGTCTCTCTCGCAGTCTCTCTCGCAGTCTCTCTCGCAGTCTCTCTCGCAGTCTCTCTCGCAGTCTCTCTCGCTATCTCCCTCGCTATCTCCCTCGCTGTCTCTCTCGCTGTATCTCTCGCTGTCTCCCTTGCAGTCTCCCTTGCAGTCTCCCTCGCAGTCTCTCTCGCTTTCTCCCTCGCTTTCTCCCTCGCAGTCTCTCTCGCTTTCTCCCTCGCAGTCTCTCTCGCTTTCTCCCTCGCAGTCTCTCTCGCTTTCTCCCTCGCAGTCTCCCTCGCAGTCTCCCTCGCAGTCTCCCTCGCAGTCTCCCTCGCAGTCTCTCTCGCAGTCTCTCTCGCTTTCTCCCTCGCAGTCTCTCTCACTGTCTCCCTCGCTGTCTCCCTCGCTGTCTCACACGATCTCTCTCGCATTCTCTCTCGTTGTCTCCCTCGCAGTCTCTCTCGCTGTGTCCCTCGCAGTCTCTCTCACAGTCTCTGTCGCTGTCTCCCTCGCTGTCTCCCTCGCTGTCTCCCTCGCTGTCTCCCTCGCTGTCTCCCTCGCTGTCTACCTCGCTGTCTACCTCGCTGTCTACCTCGCTGTCTACCTCGCTGCCTCCCTCGCTGTCTCCCTCGCTGTCTCTCTCGCTCTCTCTCTCGCCGTCTCCCTCGCCGTCTCAGTCGCCGTCTCCCTCGCATTCTCTCTCGCAGTGTCTCTCGCTGTATCCCTCGCTGTCTCTCTCGCTATCTCCATAGCAGTCTCTCTCGCAGTTTCTCTCGCTTTCTCCCTCGCAGTCTCTCTCGCTGTCTCCCTCACAGTCTCTCTTGCTGTCTCTCTCGCTGTCTCCCTCGCTGTCTCCCTCACAGTCTCTCTCGCTGTCTCTCTCGCTGTCTCCCTCGCTCTCTCCCTCGAGGTCTCTCTCACAGTCTCCCTCGCTGTCTCTCTCGCTGACTCCCTCGCAGTTTCTATCGCTGTCTCCCTCGCAGTCTCTCTCGCTTTCTCCCTCACTCTCTCTCTCGCTCTCTCTCTCGCTCTCTCTCTCGCTCTCTCACTCGCTCTCTCTCTCGCCGTCTCCCTCGCCGTCTGAATCGCTGTCTCCCTCGCATTCTCTCTCGCAGTGTCCCTCACAGTCTCCCTCGCTGTCTCCCTCACAGTCTCTCTCGCAGTCTCTCTCGCTATCTCCCTCGCTATCTCCCTCGCTATCTCCCTCGCAGTCTCTCTCGCAGTCTCTCTCGCAGTCTCTCTCGCTTTCTCCCTCGCAGTCTCTCTCGCAGTCTCTCTCGCAGTCTGCCTCGCAGTTTCTCTCGCAGTTTCTCTCGCTGTCTCCCTCGCTGTCTCCCTCGCTGTCTCCCTCGCTGTCTCCCTCGCTGTCTCCCTCGCTGTCTCCCTCGCAGTCTCTCTCGCCGTCTCTCTCGCCGTCTCCCTCGCAGTCTCTCTCGAAGTCTCTCTCGCCGTCTCTCTCGCCGTCTCTCTCGCCGTCTCTCTCGCCGTCTCTCTCGCCGTCTCTCTCGCAGTCGCCCTCGCCGTCTCCCTCGCCGTCGCCCTCGCAGTCACTCTCGCAGTCTCTCTCGCTGTCTCCCTCGCTGTCTCTCTCGCAGTCTCCCTCACAGTCTCTCTCGCAGTCTCTCTCGCTGTCTCTCTCGCTGTCTCTCTCGCTGTCTCCCTTGCAGTCTCCCTCGCTGTATCTCTCACAGTCTCTCTCGCTGTCTCTCTCGCTGTCTCTCTCGCTGTCTCCCTCGCAGTCTCTCTCGCTCTCTCCCTCACTGTCTCTCTCGCCGTCTCTCTCGCCGTCTCTCTCGCCGTCTCTCTCTCCATCTCTCTCGCCGTCTCTCTCTCCATCTCTCTCGCAGTCTCCTTTGCAGTCTCTCTCGCCGTCTCTCTCGCCGTCTCTCTCTCCATCTCTCTCGCCGTCTCTCTCTCCATCTCTCTCGCAGTCTCTCTCGCAGTCTCTCTCGCAGTCTCTCTCGCAGTCTCTCTCGCAGTCTCTCTCGCAGTCTCTCTCGCAGTCTCTCTCGCTGTCCCTCTAGCAGTCTCTCTCGCTGTCCCTCTCGCAGTCTCTCTCGCTGTCTCTCTCGCAGTCTCCTTTGCAGTCTCTCTCGCAGTCTCCTTTGCAGTCTCTCTCGCAGTCTCTCTCGCAGTCTCTCTCGCAGTCTCTCTCGCTGTCCCTCTCGCAGTCTCTCTCGCTGTCCCTCTCGCAGTCTCTCTCGCTGTCTCTCTCGCAGTCTCCTTTGCAGTCTCTCTCGCAGTCTCTCTCGCAGTCTCTCTCGCTGTCCCTCTCGCTGTCCCTCTCGCAGTCTCTCTCGCAGTCTCTCTCGCAGTCTCTCTCGCAGTCTCTCTCGCAGTCTCTCTCGCTGTCTCTCTCGCTGTCTCCCACGCTGTCTCCCTCGCAGTCTCTCTCGCAGTCTCTCTCGCTGTCTCCCTCGCTTTCTCCCTCGCTGTCTCTCTCGCTGTCTCTCTCGCTGTCTCCCTCGCAGTCTCTCTCGCTGTCTCCCTCGCTGTCTCCCTCGCTGTCTCCCTCGCTGTGTCCCTCGCTCTCTCCCTCACTGTCTCCCTCGCCGTCTCTCTCGCAGTCTCTCTCGCAGTCTCTCTCGCAGTCTCCCTCGCAGTCTCTCTCGCAGTCTCTCTCGCAGTCTCTCTCGCTTTCTCCCTCGCAGTCTCTCTCGCAGTCTCTCTCGCAGTCTGCCTCGCAGTTTCTCTCGCTGTCTCCCTCGCTGTCTCCCTCGCTGTCTCCCTCGCTGTCTCCCTCGCTGTCTCCCTCGCTGTCTCCCTCGCAGTCTCTCTCGCCGTCTCTCTCGCCGTCTCCCTCGCAGTCTCTCTCGAAGTCTCTCTCGCCGTCTCTCTCGCCGTCTCTCTCGCCGTCTCTCTCGCCGTCTCTCTCGCCGTCTCTCTCGCAGTCGCCCTCGCCGTCTCCCTCGCAGTCGCCCTCGCCGTCTCCCTCGCCGTCGCCCTCGCAGTCACTCTCGCAGTCTCTCTCGCTGTCTCCCTCGCTGTCTCCCTCGCTGTCTCTCTCGCAGTCTCCCTCACAGTCTCTCTCGCAGTCTCTCTCGCTGTCTCTCTCGCTGTCTCTCTCGCTGTCTCCCTTGCAGTCTCCCTCGCTGTATCTCTCACAGTCTCTCTCGCTGTCTCTCTCGCTGTCTCTCTCGCTGTCTCCCTCGCAGTCTCTCTCGCTCTCTCCCTCACTGTCTCTCTCGCCGTCTCTCTCGCCGTCTCTCTCGCCGTCCGTCTCTCCATCTCTCTCGCCGTCTCTCTCTCCATCTCTCTCGCAGTCTCCTTTGCAGTCTCTCTCGCCGTCTCTCTCGCCGTCTCTCTCTCCATCTCTCTCGCCGTCTCTCTCTCCATCTCTCTCGCAGTCTCTCTCGCAGTCTCTCTCGCAGTCTCTCTCGCAGTCTCTCTCGCAGTCTCTCTCGCAGTCTCTCTCGCAGTCTCTCTCGCTGTCCCTCTAGCAGTCTCTCTCGCTGTCCCTCTCGCAGTCTCTCTCGCTGTCTCTCTCGCAGTCTCCTTTGCAGTCTCTCTCGCAGTCTCCTTTGCAGTCTCTCTCGCAGTCTCTCTCGCAGTCTCTCTCGCAGTCTCTCTCGCTGTCCCTCTCGCAGTCTCTCTCGCTGTCCCTCTCGCAGTCTCTCTCGCTGTCTCTCTCGCAGTCTCCTTTGCAGTCTCTCTCGCAGTCTCTCTCGCAGTCTCTCTCGCTGTCCCTCTCGCAGTCTCTCTCGCAGTCTCTCTCGCAGTCTCTCTCGCAGTCTCTCTCGCAGTCTCTCTCGCTGTCTCTCTCGCTGTCTCCCACGCTGTCTCCCTCGCAGTCTCTCTCGCAGTCTCTCTCGCTGTCTCCCTCGCTTTCTCCCTCGCTGTCTCTCTCGCTGTCTCTCTCGCTGTCTCCCTCGCAGTCTCTCTCGCTGTCTCCCTCGCTGTCTCCCTCGCTGTCTCCCTCGCTGTGTCCCTCGCTCTCTCCCTCACTGTCTCCCTCGCCGTCTCTCTCGCTGTCTACCTCGCAGTTTCTCTCGCTGTCTCCCTCGCTGTCACCCTCGCTGTCTCCCTCGCTGTCTCCCTAGCAGTGGCTCTCGCAGTCTCTCTCGCTGACTCCCTCGCAGTTTCTCTCGCTGTCTCCCTCGCTGTCACCCTCGCTGTCTCCCTCGCTGTCTCCCTAGCAGTCGCTCTCGCAGTCTCTCTCGCTGTCTCCCTCGCTGTCTCCCTCGCTGTCTCCCTCGCTGTCTCCCTCGCTGCCTCCCTCGCATTCTCTCTCGAAGTCTCTCTCAAAGTCTCCCTCGCTCTCTCCCTCGCTCTCTCCCTCGCTCTCTCCCTCGCCGTCTCCCTCGCAGTCTCTCTCGCAGTGTCTCTCGCTGTATCCCTCGCTGTCTCTCTCGCAGTTTCTCTCGCTTTCTCCCTCACAGTCTCTCTCGCTGTCTCCCTCGCAGTCTCTCTCGCAGTCTCTCTCGCAGTCTCTCTCGCAGTCTCTCTCGCAGTCTCTCTCGCTGTCTCCCTCGCTGTCTCCCTCACAGTCTCTCTCGCTGTCTCCCTCGCAGTCTCTCTCGCAGTCTCTCTCGCAGTCTCTCTCGCTGTCTTCCTCGCAGTCTCTATCGCTGTCTCCCTCGCAGTCTCCCTCGCAGTCTCCCTCGCAGTCTCCCTCGCAGTCTGTCTCGCAGTCTCTCTCGCTTTCTCCCTCGCTCTCTCCCTCGCAGACTCTCTCACTGTCTCCCTCGTTGTCTCCCTCGCTGTCGCTCTCAGTCTCTCTCTCAGTCTCTCTCTCAGTCTCTCTCGCTGTCTCCCTCGCAGTCTCCCTCGCAGTCTCCCTCGCAGTCTCCCTCACAGTCTCCCTCGATGTCTCCCTCGCTGTCTCCCTCGCTGTCTCCCTCGCTGTCTCCCGCGCTGTCTCCCTCTCAGTCTCTCTCTCAGTCTCTCTCTCAGTCTCTATCGCATTCTCTCTCGCTGTCTCCCTCGCTGTCTCCCTCGCACTCTCTGGCTTTCTCTCTCGCTTTCTCTCTCGCAGTCCCTCTCACTGTCTCTCTCGCAGTCTCTCTCGCTGTCTCCCTCACAGTCTCCCTCACAGTCTCCCTCTCAGTCTCTCTCGCTGTCTCTCTCGCTGTCTCTCTCGCTGTCTCTCTCGCCGTCTCCCTCGCCGTCTCTCTCGAAGTCTCTCTCGCTGTCTCCCTCGCTGTCTCTCTCGCTCTCTCTCTCGCCGTCGCCCTCGCCGTCTCCCTCGCCGTCTCCCTCGCCGTCTCCCTCGCCGTCTCCCTCGCCGTCTCCCTCGCAGTCACTCTCGCAGTCTCTCTCGCTGTATCCCTCGCTGTCTCTCTCGCTATCTCCATAGCAGTCTCTCTCGCAGTCTCTCTCGCAGTCTCCCTCACAGTCTCTCTCGCAGTCTCTCTCGCAGTCTCTCTCGCAGTCTCTCTCGCTATCTCCCTCGCTGTCTCTCTCGCTGTCTCTCTCGCTGTCTCCCTTGCAGTCTCCCTTGCAGTCTCCCTTGCAGTCTCCCTCGCAGTCTCTCTCGCAGTCTCTCTCGCTTTCTCCCACGCAGTCTCTCTCGCAGTCTCTCTCGCAGTCTCTCTCGCAGTCTCTCTCGCAGTCTCTCTCGAAGTCTCTCTCGAAGTCTCTCTCGCAGTCTCTCTCGCAGTCTCTCTCGCAGTCTCTCTCGCAGTCTTCCTCGCAGTCTCTCTCGCAGTCTTCCTCGCAGTTTCTCTCGCTGTCTCCCTCGCTGTCTCCCTCGCTGTCTCCCTCGCTGTCTCCCTCGCTGTCTCCCTCGCTGTCTCCCTCGCTGTCTCCCTCGCTGTCTCCCTCGCTGTCTCCCTCGCTATCTCCCTCGCTGTCTCCCTCGCTGTCTCACGCGATCTCTCTCGCATTCTCTCTCGTTGTCTCCCTCGCAGTCTCTCTCGCTGTGTCCCTCGCAGTCTCTCTCACAGTCTCTGTCGCTGTCTCTGTCGCTGTCTCTGTCGCTGTCTCCCTCGCTGTCTCCCTCGCTGTCTCCCTCGCTGTCTCCCTCGATGTCTCCCTCGCAGTCTCTCTTGCAGTCTCTCTCGCAGTCTCTCTCGCAGTCTCTCTCGCTGTCTCTCTCGCAGTCTCTCTCGCAGTCTCTCTCGCAGTCTCTCTCGCAGTCTCTCTCGCAGTCTCTCTCGCAGTCTCTCTCGCAGTCTCTCTCGCTGTCCCTCTCGCAGTCTCTCTCGCTGTCTCTCTCGCAGTCTCTCTCGCTGTCTCTCTCGCAGTCTCTCTCGCTGTCTCCCTCGCTTTCTCCCTCGCTGTCTCTCTCGCTGTCTCTCTCGCTGTCTCTCTCGCTGTCTCTCTCGCTGTCTCTCTCGCTGTCTCTCTCGCTGTCTCCCTCGCAGTCTCTCTCGCAGTCTCTCTCGCAGTCTCTCTCGCAGTCTCTCTCGCTGTCTCTCTCGCAGTCTCTCTCGCAGTCTCTCTCGCAGTCTCTCTCGCAGTCTCTCTCGCAGTCTCTCTCGCTGTCCCTCTCGCAGTCTCTCTCGCAGTCTCTGTCGCAGTCTCTCTCGCTGTCTCCCTCGCTGTCTCCCTCGCTGTCTCTCTCGCTGTCTCTCTCGCTGTCTCTCTCGCTGTCTCTCTCGCTGTCTCCCTCGCAGTCTCTCTCGCTGTCTCTCTCGCTGTCTCCCTCGCTGTCTCCCTCGCTGTCTCCCTCGCTGTCTCCCTCGCTGTCTCCCTCGCTGTCTCCCTCGCTGTCTCCCTCGCTGTGTCCCTCGCTCTCTCCCTCACTGTCTCCCTCGCTGTCATCCTCGCAGTTTCTCTCGCTGTCTCCCTCGCTGTCACCCTCGCTGTCTCCCTCGCTGTCTCCCTAGCAGTCGCTCTCGCAGTCTCCCTCGCTGTCTCCCTCGCTGTCTCCCTCGCTGCCTCCCTCGCAGTCTCTCTCGAAGTCTCTCTCGCTGTCTCCCTCGCTCTCTCCCTCGCTCTCTCTCTTGCCGTCTCCCTCGCAGTCTCTCTCGCAGTTTCTCTCGCTTTCTCCCTCACAGTCTCTCTCGCTGTCTCTCTCGCAGTCTCTCTCGCAGTCTCTCTCGCAGTCTCTCTCGCAGTCTCTCTCGCAGTCTCTCTCGCAGTCTCTCTCGCAGTCTCTCTCGCTGTCTCCCTCACAGTCTCTCTCGCTGTCTCCCTCACAGTCTCTCTCGCAGTCTCTCTCGCTTTCTCCCTCGCAGTCTCTATCGCTGTCTCCCTCGCAGTCTCTATCGCTGTCTCCCTCGCAGTCTCCCTCGCAGTCTCCCTCGCAGTCTCCCTCGCAGTCTCCCTCGCAGTCTCCCTCGCTTTCTCCCTCGCTCTCTCCCTCGCAGACTCTCTCGCTGTCTCCCTCGCTGTCTCCCTCGCTGTCTCCCTCGCTGTCTCCCTCGCTGTCTCTCTCAGTCTCTCTCTCAGTCTCTCTCGCTGTCTCCCTCGCAGTCTCCCTCGAAGTCTCCCTCGAAGTCACCCTGGATGTCTCTCTCGCAGTCTCTCTCGCAGTCTCTCTCGCAGTCTCTCTCGCAGTCTCTCTCGCATTCTCTTTCGCTGTCTCTCTCGATGTCTCCCTCGCAGTCTCCCTCGCTGTCTCCCTCGCTGTCTCCCTCGCTGTCTCTCTCGCTGTCTCCCTCGAAGTCACCCTGGATGTCTCTCTCGCATTCTCTCTCGATGTCTCTCTCGATGTCTCTCTCGATGTAACCCTCACAGTCTCTCTCGCCGTCTCTCTCGCCGTCTCTCTCGCCGTCTCCCTCGCAGTCTCTCTCGAAGTCTCTCTCGCTCTCTCTCTCGCCGTCGCCCTCGCCGTCGCCCTCGCCGTCTCCCTCGCCGTCTCCCTCGCCGTCTCCCTCGCCGTCTCCCTCGCCGTCTCTCTCGCCGTATCCCTCGCTGTCTCTCTCGCTATCTCCATAGCAGTCTCTCTCGCAGTCTCCCTCACAGTCTCCCTCGCTGTCTCCCTCGCAGTCTCTCTCGCAGTCTCTCTCGCAGTCTCTCTCGCAGTCTCTCTCGCAGTCTCTCTCGCAGTCTCTCTCGCAGTCTCTCTCGCAGTCTCCCTCGCAGTCTCCCTCGCTATCTCCCTCGCTGTCTCTCTCGTTGTCTCCCTCGCAGTCTCTCTCGCTTTCTCCCTCGCAGTCTCTCTCGCAGTCTCTCTCGCAGTCTCTCTCGCTTTCTCCCTCGCAGTCTCTCTCGCAGTCTTCCTCGCAGTTTCTCTCGCTGTCTCCCTCGCTGTCTCCCTCGCTGTCTCCCTAGCTGTCTCCCTCGCAGTCTCCCTCGCAGTCTCCCTCGCTGTCTCCCTCGCTGTCTCCCTCGCTGTCTCCCTCGCTGTCTCCCTCGCTGTCTCCCTCGCTGTCTCCCTCGCTGTCTCACGCGATCTCTCTCGCATTCTCTCTCGTTGTCTACCTCGCAGTCTCTCTCGCTGTGTCCCTCGCAGTCTCTCTCACAGTCTCTGTCGCTGTCTCTGTCGCTGTCTCTGTCGCTGTCTCCCTCGCTGTCTCCCTCGCTGTCTCCCTCGCTGTCTCCCTCGCAGTCTCCCTCGCAGTCTCTCTCGAAGTCTCTCTCGAAGTCTCTCTCGCTGTCTCTCTCGCTGTCTCTCTCGCTGTCTCTCTCGCTGTCTCTCTCGCTGTCTCTCTCGCTGTCTCCCTCGCTGTCTCCCTCGCTGTCTCCCTCGCTCTCTCCCTCGCTCTCTCTCTCGCCGTCTCCCTCGCTGTCTCCCTCGCTGTCTCCCTCGCATTCTCTCTCGCAGTGTCTCTCGCTGTATCCCTCGCTGTCTCTCTCGCTGTCTCCATAGCATTCTCTCTCGCTGTTTCTCTCGCTTTCTCCCTCGCTGTCTCCCTCGCTGTCTCCCTCGCAGTCTCTCTCGCAGTCTCTCTCGCAGTCTCTCTCGCTGTCTCTCTCGCAGTCTCTCTCGCAGTCTCTCTCGCAGTCTCTCTCGCTGTCCCTCTCGCAGTCTCTCTCGCTGTCTCTCTCGCAGTCTCTCTCGCTGTCTCTCTCGCAGTCTCTCTCGCTGTCTCCCTCGCTTTCTCCCTCGCTGTCTCCCTCGCTGTCTCTCTCGCTGTCTCTCTCGCTGTCTCTCTCGCTGTCTCTCTCGCTGTCTCCCTCGCAGTCTCCCTCGCAGTCTCCCTCGCAGTCTCTCTCGCTGTCTCTCTCGCAGTCGCTCTCGCAGTCTCTCTCGCAGTCTCTCTCGCAGTCTCTCTCGCTGTCCCTCTCGCAGTCTCTCTCGCTGTCTCTCTCGCAGTCTCTCTCGCAGTCTCTCTCGCTGTCTCCCTCGCTGTCTCTCTCGCTGTCTCTCTCGCTGTCTCTCTCGCTGTCTCTCTCGCTGTCTCTCTCGCTGTCTCCCTCGCAGTCTCTCTCGCTGTCTCCCTCGCTGTCTGCCTCGCTGTCTCCCTCGCTGTCTCCCTCGCTTTCTCCCTCGCTGTCTCCCTCGCTGTCTCCCTCGCTGTCTCCCTCGCTGTCTCCCTCGCTGTGTCCCTCGCTCTCTCCCTCGCTGTCTCCCTCGCTGTCTTCCTCGCAGTTTCTCTCGCTGTCTCCCTCGCTGTCACCCTCGCTGTCTCCCTCGCTGTCTCCCTAGCAGTCGCTCTCGCAGTCTCCCTCGCAGTCTCCCTCGCTGTCTCCCTCGCTGGCTCCCTCGCTGTCTCCCTCGCTGTCTCCCTCGCTGCCTCCCTCGCAGTCTCTCTCGCAGTCTCTCTCGAAGTCTCTCTCGCTGTCTCCCTCGCTCTCTCCCTCGCTCTCTCTCTCGCCGTCTCCATCGCAGTCTCTCTCGCAGTTTCTCTCGCTTTCTCCCTCACAGTCTCTCTCGCTGTCTCTCTCGCAGTCTCTCTCGCAGTCTCTCTCGCAGTCTCTCTCGCAGTCTCTCTCGCAGTCTCTCTCGCAGTCTCTCTCGCTGTCTCTCTCGCAGTCTCTCTCGCAGTCTCTCTCACAGTCTCTCTCGCAGTCTCTCTCGCTGTCTCCCTCGCAGTCTCTATCGCTGTCTCCCTCGCAGTCTCTATCGCTGTCTCCCTCGCAGTCTCCCTCGCAGTCTCTCTCGCAGTCTCTCTTGCTTTCTCCCTCGCTCTCTCCCTCACAGACTCTCTCGCTGTCTCCCTCGCTGTCTCCCTCGCTGTCTCTCTCAGTCTCTCTCTCAGTCTCTCTCTCAGTCTCTCTCGCTGTCTCTCTCGCTGTCTCCCTCGCAGTCTCCCTCGAAGTCACCCTGGATGTCTCTCTCGCAGTCTCTCTCGCAGTCTCTCTCGCAGTCTCTCTCGCAGTCTCTCTCGCAATCTCTCTC
Organism: Heterodontus francisci; assembly: GCF_036365525.1. Lineage (NCBI taxonomy): Eukaryota > Metazoa > Chordata > Chondrichthyes > Heterodontiformes > Heterodontidae > Heterodontus > Heterodontus francisci. The sequence goes on from NW_027141323.1 coordinate 494,706, forward strand.
GCAGTCTCTCTCGCAGTCTCTCTCGCATTCTCTTTCGATGTCTCCCTCGCAGTCTCCCTCGCAGTCTCCCTCGCAGTCTCCCTCGCAGTCTCCCTCGCTGTCTCCCTCGAAGTCACCCTGGATGTCTCTCTCGCATTCTCTCTCGATGTCTCTCTCGATGTCTCTCTCGATGTCTCTCTCGTTGTCTCCCTCGCTGTAACCCTCACAGTCTCTCTCGCTGCCTCTCTCGCTGTCTCTCTCGCCGTCTCTCTCGCCGTCTCCCTCGCAGTCTCTCTCGAAGTCTCTCTCGCTCTCTCTCTCGCCGTCGCCCTCGCCGTCTCCCTCGCCGTCTCCCTCGCCGTCTCCCTCGCAGTCACTCTCGCAGTCTCTCTCGCTGTATCCCTCGCAGTCTCTCTCGCAGTCTCCCTCACAGTCTCCCTCGCTGTCTCCCTCGCAGTCTCCCTCGCAGTCTCTCTCGCAGTCTCTCTCGCAGTCTCTCTCGCAGTCTCTCTCGCAGTCTCTCTCGCAGTCTCTCTCGCAGTCTCCCTCGCAGTCTCCCTCGCAGTCTCCCTCGCTGTCTCTCTCGTTGTCTCCCTCGCAGTCTCTCTCGCTTTCTCTCTCGCTTTCTCCCTCGCAGTCTCTCTCGCAGTCTCTCTCGCAGTCTCTCTCGCAGTCTCTCTCGCAGTCTCTCTCGCTTTCTCCCTCGCAGTCTCTCTCGCAGTCTCTCTCGCAGTCTTCCTCGCAGTCTTCCTCGCAGTTTCTCTCGCTGTCTCCCTCGCTGTCTCCCTCGCTGTCTCCCTCGCTGTCTCCCTCGCTGTCTCCCTCGCTGTCTCCCTCGCAGTCTCCCTCGCAGTCTCTCTCGAAGTCTCTCTCGAAGTCTCTCTCGCTGTCTCTCTCGCTGTCTCTCTCGCTGTCCCTCTCGCTGTCTCTCTCGCTGTCTCTCTCGCTGTCTCCCTCGCTGTCTCCCTCGCTGTCTCCCTCGCTGTCTCCCTCGCTCTCTCTCTCGCCGTCTCCCTCGCTGTCTCCCTCGCTGTCTCCCTCGCATTCTCTCTCGCAGTGTCTCTCGCTGTATCCCTCGCTGTCTCTCTCGCTATCTCCATAGCATTCTCTCTCGCTGTTTCTCTCGCTTTCTCCCTCGCTGTCTCCCTCGCTGTCTCCCTCGCAGTCTCTCTCGCAGTCTCTCTCGCAGTCTCTCTCGCTGTCTCTCTCGCAGTCTCTCTCGCAGTCTCTCTCGCTGTCCCTCTCGCAGTCTCTCTCGCTGTCTCTCTCGCAGTCTCTCTCGCTGTCTCTCTCGCAGTCTCTCTCGCTGTCTCCCTCGCTTTCTCCCTCGCTGTCTCCCTCGCTGTCTCTCTCGCTGTCTCTCTCGCTGTCTCTCTCGCTGTCTCTCTCGCTGTCTCCCTCGCAGTCTCCCTCGCAGTCTCTCTCGCTGTCTCTCTCGCAGTCGCTCTCGCAGTCTCTCTCGCAGTCTCTCTCGCAGTCTCTCTCGCTGTCCCTCTCGCAGTCTCTCTCGCTGTCTCTCTCGCAGTCTCTCTCGCAGTCTCTCTCGCTGTCTCCCTCGCTGTCTCTCTCGCTGTCTCTCTCGCTGTCTCTCTCGCTGTCTCTCTCGCTGTCTCTCTCGCTGTCTCCCTCGCAGTCTCTCTCGCTGTCTCCCTCGCTGTCTGCCTCGCTGTCTCCCTCGCTTTCTCCCTCGCTGTCTCCCTCGCTGTCTCCCTCGCTGTCTCCCTCGCTGTCTCCCTCGCTGTGTCCCTCGCTCTCTCCCTCGCTGTCTCCCTCGCTGTCTTCCTCGCAGTTTCTCTCGCTGTCTCCCTCGCTGTCACCCTCGCTGTCTCCCTCGCTGTCTCCCTAGCAGTCGCTCTCGCAGTCTCCCTCGCAGTCTCCCTCGCTGTCTCCCTCGCTGGCTCCCTCGCTGTCTCCCTCGCTGTCTCCCTCGCTGCCTCCCTCGCAGTCTCTCTCGCAGTCTCTCTCGAAGTCTCTCTCGCTGTCTCCCTCGCTCTCTCCCTCGCTCTCTCTCTCGCCGTCTCCATCGCAGTCTCTCTCGCAGTTTCTCTCGCTTTCTCCCTCACAGTCTCTCTCGCTGTCTCTCTCGCAGTCTCTCTCGCAGTCTCTCTCGCAGTCTCTCTCGCAGTCTCTCTCGCAGTCTCTCTCGCAGTCTCTCTCGCTGTCTCTCTCGCTGTCTCCCTCGCAGTCTCTATCGCTGTCTCCCTCGCAGTCTCTATCGCTGTCTCCCTCGCAGTCTCCCTCGCAGTCTCTCTCGCAGTCTCTCTTGCTTTCTCCCTCGCTCTCTCCCTCGCAGACTCTCTCGCTGTCTCCCTCGCTGTCTCCCTCGCTGTCTCTCTCAGTCTCTCTCTCAGTCTCTCTCTCAGTCTCTCTCGCTGTCTCTCTCGCTGTCTCCCTCGCAGTCTCCCTCGAAGTCACCCTGGATGTCTCTCTCGCAGTCTCTCTCGCAGTCTCTCTCGCAGTCTCTCTCGCAGTCTCTCTCGCAATCTCTCTCGCAGTCTCTCTCGCAGTCTCTCTCGCATTCTCTTTCGATGTCTCCCTCGCAGTCTCCCTCGCAGTCTCCCTCGCAGTCTCCCTCGCAGTCTCCCTCGCAGTCTCCCTCGCTGTCTCCCTCGAAGTCACCCTGGATGTCTCTCTCGCATTCTCTCTCGATGTCTCTCTCGATGTCTCTCTCGATGTCTCTCTCGTTGTCTCCCTCGCTGTAACCCTCACAGTCTCTCTCGCTGCCTCTCTCGCTGTCTCTCTCGCCGTCTCTCTCGCCGTCTCCCTCGCAGTCTCTCTCGAAGTCTCTCTCGCTCTCTCTCTCGCCGTCGCCCTCGCCGTCTCCCTCGCCGTCTCCCTCGCCGTCTCCCTCGCAGTCACTCTCGCAGTCTCTCTCGCTGTATCCCTCGCAGTCTCTCTCGCAGTCTCCCTCACAGTCTCCCTCGCTGTCTCCCTCGCAGTCTCTCTCGCAGTCTCTCTCGCAGTCTCTCTCGCAGTCTCTCTCGCAGTCTCTCTCGCAGTCTCCCTCGCAGTCTCTCTCGCAGTCTCCCTCGCTATCTCCCTCGCTGTCTCTCTCGTTGTCTCCCTCGCAGTCTCTCTCGCTTTCTCTCTCGCTTTCTCCCTCGCAGTCTCTCTCGCAGTCTCTCTCGCAGTCTCTCTCGCAGTCTCTCTCGCTTTCTCCCTCGCAGTCTCTCTCGCAGTCTCTCTCGCAGTCTTCCTCGCAGTTTCTCTCGCTGTCTCCCTCGCTGTCTCCCTCGCTGTCTCCCTCGCTGTCTCCCTCGCTGTCTCCCTCGCTGTCTCCCTCGCTGTCTCCCTCGCAGTCTCCCTCGCAGTCTCCCTCGCTGTCTCCCTCGCTGTCTCCCTCGCTGTCTCCCTCGCTGTCTCCCTCGCTGTCTCACGCGCTCTCTCTCGTTCTCTACCTCGCAGTCTCTCTCGCTGTGTCCCTCGCAGTCTCTCTCACAGTCTCTGTCGCTGTCTCTGTCGCTGTCTCTGTCGCTGTCTCTGTCGCTGTCTCCCTCGCTGTCTCCCTCGCTGTCTCCCTCGCTGTCTCCCTCGCTGTCTCCCTCGCAGTCTCTCTCGCAGTCTCTCTCGAAGTCTCTCTCGCTGTCTCTCTCGCTGTCTCTCTCGCTGTCTCTCTCGCTGTCTCTCTCGCTGTCTCTCTCGCTGTCTCCCTCGCTGTCTCCCTCGCTGTCTCCCTCGCTGACTCCCTCGCTCTCTCTCTCGCCGTCTCCCTCGCCGTCTCCCTCGCCGTCTCAATCGCTGTCTCCCTCGCATTCTCTCTCGCAGTGTCTCTCGCTGTATCCCTCGCTGTCTCTCTCGCTATCTCCATAGCATTCTCTCTCGCTGTTTCTCTCGCTTTCTCCCTCGCAGTCTCTCTCGCTGTCTCCCTCGCAGTCTCTCTCGCTGTCTCCCTCGCAGTCTCTATCGCTGTCTCCCTCGCAGTCTCTCTCGCTTTCTCCCTCGCTCTCTCCCTCGCAGACTCTCTCGCAGACTCTCTCGCTGTCTCCCTCGCAGTCTCCCTCGCTGTCTCCCTCGCTGTCTCCCTCGCTGTCTCCCTCGCAGTCTCCCTCGCAGTCTCCCTCGCTGTCTCCCTCGCTGTCTCCCTCGCAGTCTCCCTCGCAGTCTCCCTCGCAGTCTCTCTCGCAGTCTCTCTCGCAGTCTCTCTCGCTTTCTCCCTCGCTCTCTCCCTCGCAGACTCTCTCGCTGTCTCCCTCGCAGTCTCCCGCGCAGTCTCCCGCGCAGTCTCCCGCGCAGTCTCCCGCGCAGTCTCCCGCGCAGTCTCCCGCGCAGTCTCCCGCGCAGTCTCCCTCGCAGTCTCCCTCGCAGTCTCCCTCGCTGTCTCTCTCGCTGTCTCCCTCGAAGTCACCCTGGATGTCTCTCTCGCATTCTCTCTCGATGTCTCTCTCGATGTCTCTCTCGTTGTCTCCCTCGCTGTCTCTCTCGCTGCCTCTCTCGCTGTCTCTCTCGCCATCTCTCTCGCCATCTCTCTCGCCGTCTCCCTCGCCGTCTCCCTCGCAGTCTCTCTCGAAGTCTCTCTCGCTCTCTCTCTCGCCGTCGCCCTCGCCGTCTCCCTCGCAGTCTCCCTCGCAGTCACTCTCGCAGTCTCTCTCGCTGTATCCCTCGCTGTCTCTCTCGCTATCTCCATAGCAGTCTCTCTCGCAGTCTCCCTCACAGTCTCCCTCGCTGTCTCCCTCGCAGTCTCTCTCGCAGTCTCTCTCGCAGTCTCTCTCGCAGTCTCTCTCGCAGTCTCTCTCGCAGTCTCTCTCGCAGTCTCCCTCGCAGTCTCCCTCGCTATCTCCCTCGCTATCTCCCTCGCTGTCTCTCTCGTTGTCTCCCTCGCAGTCTCTCTCGCTTTCTCCCTCGCAGTCTCTCTCGCAGTCTCTCTCGCAGTCTCTCTCGCAGTCTCTCTCGCTTTCTCCCTCGCAGTCTCTCTCGCAGTCTCTCTCGTAGTCTTCCTCGCAGTTTCTCTCGCTGTCTCCCTCGCTGTCTCCCTCGCTGTCTCCCTCGCTGTCTCCCTCGCTGTCTCCCTCGCTGTCTCCCTCGCTGTCTCCCTCGCAGTCTCCCTCGCAGTCTCCCTCGCAGTCTCCCTCGCTGTCTCCCTCGCTGTCTCCCTCGCTGTCTCTCTCGCAGTCTCCCTCGCTGTCTCCCTCGCTGTCTCCCTCGCTGTCTCCCTCGCTGTCTCCCTCGCTGTCTCACGCGATCTCTCTCGCATTCTCTCTCGTTGTCTACCTCGCAGTCTCTATCGCTGTGTCCCTCGCAGTCTCTCTCACAGTCTCTCTCACAGTCTCTGTCGCTGTCTCTGTCGCTGTCTCTGTCGCTGTCTCCGTCGCTGTCTCCCTCGCTGTCTCCCTCGCTGTCTCCCTCGCTGTCTCCCTCGCAGTCTCTCTCGCAGTCTCTCTCGAAGTCTCTCTCGCAGACTCTCTCGCTGTCTCCCTCGCAGTCTCCCGCGCAGTCTCCCGCGCAGTCTCCCGCGCAGTCTCCCGCGCAGTCTCCCGCGCAGTCTCCCGCGCAGTCTCCCGCGCAGTCTCCCGCGCAGTCTCTCGCGCAGTCTCCCGCGCAGTCTCCCGTGCAGTCTCCCTCGCAGTCTCTCTCGCAGTCTCTCTCGCAGTCTCTCTCGCAGTCTTCCTCGCAGTTTCTCTCGCTGTCTCCCTCGCTGTCTCCCTCGCAGTCTCCCTCGCAGTCTCCCTCGCTGTCTCTCTCGCAGTCTCCCTCGCAGTCTCCCTCGCTGCCTCCCTCGCTGCCTCCCTCGCTGTCTCCCTCGCTGTCTCCCTCGCTGTCTCCCTCGCTGTCTCACGCGATCTCTCTCGCATTCTCTCTCGTTGTCTACCTCGCAGTCTCTCTCGCTGTGTCCCTCGCAGTCTCTCTCACAGTCTCTGTCGCTGTCTCTGTCGCTGTCTCTGTCGCTGTCTCCCTCGCTGTCTCCCTCGCTGTCTCCCTCGCTGTCTCCCTCGCAGTCTCTCTCGCAGTCTCTCTCGAAGTCTCTCTCGAAGTCTCTCTCGAAGTCTCTCTCGAAGTCTCTCTCGAAGTCTCTCTCGAAGTCTCTCTCGAAGTCTCTCTCGAAGTCTCTCTCGCTGTCTCTCTCGCTGTCTCTCTCGCTGTCTCTCTCGCTGTCTCCCTCGCTGTCTCCCTCGCTGTCTCCCTCGCTGTCTCCCTCGCTGTCCCCCTCGCTGTCTCTCTCGCTGTCTCTCTCGCTGTCTCTCTCGCCGTCTCCCTCGCCGTCTCCCTCGCCGTCTCCCTCGCCGTCTCAATCGCTGTCTCCCTCGCATTCTCTCTCGCAGTGTCTCTCGCTGTATCCCTCGCTGTCTCTCTCGCTATCTCCATAGCATTCTCTCTCGCTGTTTCTCTTGCTTTCTTCCTCGCAGTCTCTCTCGCTGTCTCCCTCGCAGTCTCTCTCGCTGTCTCCCTCGCAGTCTCTCTCGCTGTCTCCCTCGCAGTCTCTCTCGCTGTCTCCCTCGCAGTCTCTCTCGCTTTCTCCCTCGCTTTCTCCCTCGCTCTCTCCCTCGCAGACTCTCTCGCAGTCTCCCTCGCAGTCTCCCTCGCAGTCTCCCTCGCAGTCTCCCTCGCAGTCTCCCTCGCAGTCTCCCTCGCAGTCTCCCTCGCAGTCTCCCTCGCAGTCTCCCTCGCTGTCTCCCTCGCTGTCTCCCTCGCTGTCTCCCTCGCTGTCTCCCTCGCAGTCTCCCTCGCTGTCTCCCTCGCAGTCTCCCTCGCAGTCTCCCTCGCAGTCTCCCTCGCAGTCTCCCTCGCAGTCTCCCTCGCAGTCTCCCTCGCAGTCTCCCTCGCTGTCTCTCTCGCTGTCTCCCTCGAAGTCACCCTGGATGTCTCTCTCGCAGTCTCTCTCGCATTCTCTTTCGATGTCTCCCTCGCAGTCTCCCTCGCAGTCTCCCTCGCAGTCTCCCTCGCAGTCTCCCTCGCAGTCTCCCTCGCTGTCTCCCTCGAAGTCACCCTGGATGTCTCTCTCGCATTCTCTCTCGATGTCTCTCTCGATGTCTCTCTCGATGTCTCTCTCGTTGTCTCCCTCGCTGTAACCCTCACAGTCTCTCTCGCTGCCTCTCTCGCTGTCTCTCTCGCCGTCTCTCTCGCCGTCTCCCTCGCAGTCTCTCTCGAAGTCTCTCTCGCTCTCTCTCTCGCCGTCGCCCTCGCCGTCTCCCTCGCCGTCTCCCTCGCCGTCTCCCTCGCAGTCACTCTCGCAGTCTCTCTCGCTGTATCCCTCGCAGTCTCTCTCGCAGTCTCCCTCACAGTCTCCCTCGCTGTCTCCCTCGCAGTCTCTCTCGCAGTCTCTCTCGCAGTCTCTCTCGCAGTCTCTCTCGCAGTCTCTCTCGCAGTCTCTCTCGCAGTCTCTCTCGCAGTCTCCCTCGCAGTCTCCCTCGCTATCTCCCTCGCTGTCTCTCTCGTTGTCTCCCTCGCTGTCTCTCTCGCTTTCTCTCTCGCTTTCTCCCTCGCAGTCTCTCTCGCAGTCTCTCTCGCAGTCTCTCTCGCTTTCTCCCTCGCAGTCTCTCTCGCAGTCTCTCTCGCAGTCTTCCTCGCAGTTTCTCTCGCTGTCTCCCTCGCTGTCTCCCTCGCTGTCTCCCTCGCTGTCTCCCTCGCTGTCTCCCTCGCAGTCTCCCTCGCAGTCTCCCTCGCTGTCTCCCTCGCTGTCTCCCTCGCTGTCTCCCTCGCTGTCTCCCTCGCTGTCTCCCTCGCTGTCTCCCTCGCTGTCTCACGCGATCTCTCTCGTTCTCTACCTCGCAGTCTCTCTCGCTGTGTCCCTCGCAGTCTCTCTCTCAGTCTCTGTCGCTGTCTCTGTCGCTGTCTCTGTCGCTGTCTCTGTCGCTGTCTCCCTCGCTGTCTCCCTCGCTGTCTCCCTCGCTGTCTCCCTCGCTGTCTCCCTCGCTGTCTCCCTCGCAGTCTCTCTCGCAGTCTCTCTCGAAGTCTCTCTCGCTGTCTCTCTCGATGTAACCCTCACAGTCTCTCTCGCTGTCTCTCTCGCCGTCTCTCTCGCCGTCTCTCTCGCCGTCTCCCTCGCAGTCTCTCTCGAAGTCTCTCTCGCTCTCTCTCTCGCCGTCGCCCTCGCCGTCGCCCTCGCCGTCTCCCTCGCCGTCTCCCTCGCCATCTCCCTCGCCGTCTCCCTCGCCGTCTCTCTCGCTGTATCCCTCGCTGTCTCTCTCGCTATCTCCATAGCAGTCTCTCTCGCAGTCTCCCTCACAGTCTCCCTCGCTGTCTCCCTCGCAGTCTCCCTCGCAGTCTCTCTCGCAGTCTCTCTCGCAGTCTCTCTCGCAGTCTCTCTCGCAGTCTCTCTCGCAGTCTCTCTCGCAGTCTCTCTCGCAGTCTCCCTCGCAGTCTCCCTCGCTATCTCCCTCGCTGTCTCTCTCGTTGTCTCCCTCGCAGTCTCTCTCGCTTTCTCCCTCGCAGTCTCTCTCGCAGTCTCTCTCGCAGTCTCTCTCGCTTTCTCCCTCGCAGTCTCTCTCGCAGTCTTCCTCGCAGTTTCTCTCGCTGTCTCCCTCGCTGTCTCCCTCGCTGTCTCCCTCGCTGTCTCCCTAGCTGTCTCCCTCGCAGTCTCCCTCGCAGTCTCCCTCGCAGTCTCCCTCGCTGTCTCCCTCGCTGTCTCCCTCGCTGTCTCCCTCGCTGTCTCCCTCGCTGTCTCCCTCGCTGTCTCCCTCGCTGTCTCACGCGATCTCTCTCGCATTCTCTCTCGTTGTCTACCTCGCAGTCTCTCTCGCTGTGTCCCTCGCAGTCTCTCTCACAGTCTCTGTCGCTGTCTCTGTCGCTGTCTCTGTCGCTGTCTCCCTCGCTGTCTCCCTCGCTGTCTCCCTCGCTGTCTCCCTCGCTGTCTCCCTCGCTGTCTCCCTCGCAGTCTCCCTCGCAGTCTCTCTCGAAGTCTCTCTCGAAGTCTCTCTCGCTGTCTCTCTCGCTGTCTCTCTCGCTGTCTCTCTCGCTGTCTCTCTCGCTGTCTCTCTCGCTGTCTCTCTCGCTGTCTCCCTCGCTGTCTCCCTCGCTGTCTCCCTCGCTGTCTCCCTCGCTCTCTCCCTCGCTCTCTCTCTCGCCGTCTCCCTCGCTGTCTCCCTCGCTGTCTCCCTCGCATTCTCTCTCGCAGTGTCTCTCGCTGTATCCCTCGCTGTCTCTCTCGCTGTCTCCATAGCATTCTCTCTCGCTGTTTCTCTCGCTTTCTCCCTCGCTGTCTCCCTCGCTGTCTCCCTCGCAGTCTCTCTCGCAGTCTCTCTCGCAGTCTCTCTCGCTGTCTCTCTCGCAGTCTCTCTCGCAGTCTCTCTCGCTGTCCCTCTCGCAGTCTCTCTCGCTGTCTCTCTCGCAGTCTCTCTCGCTGTCTCTCTCGCAGTCTCTCTCGCTGTCTCCCTCGCTTTCTCCCTCGCTGTCTCCCTCGCTGTCTCTCTCGCTGTCTCTCTCGCTGTCTCTCTCGCTGTCTCTCTCGCTGTCTCCCTCGCAGTCTCCCTCGCAGTCTCCCTCGCAGTCTCTCTCGCTGTCTCTCTCGCTGTCTCTCTCGCAGTCGCTCTCGCAGTCTCTCTCGCAGTCTCTCTCGCAGTCTCTCTCGCAGTCTCTCTCGCTGTCCCTCTCGCAGTCTCTCTCGCTGTCTCTCTCGCAGTCTCTCTCGCAGTCTCTCTCGCTGTCTCCCTCGCTGTCTCCCTCGCTGTCTCTCTCGCTGTCTCTCTCGCTGTCTCTCTCGCTGTCTCTCTCGCTGTCTCCCTCGCAGTCTCTCTCGCTGTCTCCCTCGCTGTCTGCCTCGCTGTCTGCCTCGCTGTCTCCCTCGCTGTCTCCCTCGCTTTCTCCCTCGCTGTCTCCCTCGCTGTCTCCCTCGCTGTCTCCCTCGCTGTCTCCCTCGCTGTCTCCCTCGCTGTGTCCCTCGCTCTCTCCCTCGCTGTCTCCCTCGCTGTCTTCCTCGCAGTTTCTCTCGCTGTCTCCCTCGCTGTCACCCTCGCTGTCTCCCTCGCTGTCTCCCTAGCAGTCGCTCTCGCAGTCTCCCTCGCAGTCTCCCTCGCTGTCTCCCTCGCTGGCTCCCTCGCTGTCTCCCTCGCTGTCTCCCTCGCTGCCTCCCTCGCAGTCTCTCTCGCAGTCTCTCTCGAAGTCTCTCTCGCTGTCTCCCTCGCTCTCTCCCTCGCTCTCTCTCTCGCCGTCTCCATCGCAGTCTCTCTCGCAGTTTCTCTCGCTTTCTCCCTCACAGTCTCTCTCGCTGTCTCTCTCGCAGTCTCTCTCGCAGTCTCTCTCGCAGTCTCTCTCGCAGTCTCTCTCGCAGTCTCTCTCGCAGTCTCTCTCGCTGTCTCTCTCGCAGTCTCTCTCGCAGTCTCTCTCACAGTCTCTCTCGCAGTCTCTCTCGCTGTCTCCCTCGCAGTCTCTATCGCTGTCTCCCTCGCAGTCTCTATCGCTGTCTCCCTCGCAGTCTCCCTCGCAGTCTCTCTCGCAGTCTCTCTTGCTTTCTCCCTCGCTCTCTCCCTCGCAGACTCTCTCGCTGTCTCCCTCGCTGTCTCCCTCGCTGTCTCCCTCGCTGTCTCTCTCAGTCTCTCTCTCAGTCTCTCTCTCAGTCTCTCTCGCTGTCTCTCTCGCTGTCTCCCTCGCAGTCTCCCTCGAAGTCACCCTGGATGTCTCTCTCGCAGTCTCTCTCGCAGTCTCTCTCGCAGTCTCTCTCGCAGTCTCTCTCGCAGTCTCTCTCGCAATCTCTCTCGCAGTCTCTCTCGCAGTCTCTCTCGCATTCTCTTTCGATGTCTCCCTCGCAGTCTCCCTCGCAGTCTCCCTCGCAGTCTCCCTCGCAGTCTCCCTCGCTGTCTCCCTCGAAGTCACCCTGGATGTCTCTCTCGCATTCTCTCTCGATGTCTCTCTCGATGTCTCTCTCGATGTCTCTCTCGTTGTCTCCCTCGCTGTAACCCTCACAGTCTCTCTCGCTGCCTCTCTCGCTGTCTCTCTCGCCGTCTCTCTCGCCGTCTCCCTCGCAGTCTCTCTCGAAGTCTCTCTCGCTCTCTCTCTCGCCGTCGCCCTCGCCGTCTCCCTCGCCGTCTCCCTCGCCGTCTCCCTCGCAGTCACTCTCGCAGTCTCTCTCGCTGTATCCCTCGCAGTCTCTCTCGCAGTCTCCCTCACAGTCTCCCTCGCTGTCTCCCTCGCAGTCTCTCTCGCAGTCTCTCTCGCAGTCTCTCTCGCAGTCTCTCTCGCAGTCTCTCTCGCAGTCTCTCTCGCAGTCTCCCTCGCAGTCTCCCTCGCAGTCTCCCTCGCTATCTCCCTCGCTGTCTCTCTCGTTGTCTCCCTCGCAGTCTCTCTCGCTTTCTCTCTCGCTTTCTCCCTCGCAGTCTCTCTCGCAGTCTCTCTCGCAGTCTCTCTCGCAGTCTCTCTCGCAGTCTCTCTCGCTTTCTCCCTCGCAGTCTCTCTCGCAGTCTCTCTCGCAGTCTCTCTCGCAGTCTCTCTCGCAGTCTCTCTCGCAGTCTTCCTCGCAGTTTCTCTCGCTGTCTCCCTCGCTGTCTCCCTCGCTGTCTCCCTCGCTGTCTCCCTCGCTGTCTCCCTCGCTGTCTCCCTCGCAGTCTCCCTCGCAGTCTCTCTCGAAGTCTCTCTCGAAGTCTCTCTCGCTGTCTCTCTCGCTGTCTCTCTCGCTGTCTCTCTCGCTGTCTCTCTCGCTGTCTCCCTCGCTGTCTCCCTCGCTGTCTCCCTCGCTCTCTCTCTCGCCGTCTCCCTCGCCGTCTCCCTCGCTGTCTCCCTCGCATTCTCTCTCGCAGTGTCTCTCGCTGTATCCCTCGCTGTCTCTCTCGCTATCTCCATAGCATTCTCTCTCGCTGTTTCTCTCGCTTTCTCCCTCGCTGTCTCCCTCGCTGTCTCCCTCGCAGTCTCTCTCGCAGTCTCTCTCGCAGTCTCTCTCGCTGTCTCTCTCGCAGTCTCTCTCGCAGTCTCTCTCGCTGTCCCTCTCGCAGTCTCTCTCGCTGTCTCTCTCGCAGTCTCTCTCGCTGTCTCTCTCGCAGTCTCTCTCGCTGTCTCCCTCGCTTTCTCCCTCGCTGTCTCCCTCGCTGTCTCTCTCGCTGTCTCTCTCGCTGTCTCTCTCGCTGTCTCTCTCGCTGTCTCCCTCGCAGTCTCCCTCGCAGTCTCCCTCGCAGTCTCTCTCGCTGTCTCTCTCGCAGTCGCTCTCGCAGTCTCTCTCGCAGTCTCTCTCGCAGTCTCTCTCGCTGTCCCTCTCGCAGTCTCTCTCGCTGTCTCTCTCGCAGTCTCTCTCGCAGTCTCTCTCGCTGTCTCCCTCGCTGTCTCTCTCGCTGTCTCCCTCGCTGTCTCTCTCGCTGTCTCTCTCGCTGTCTCTCTCGCTGTCTCCCTCGCAGTCTCTCTCGCTGTCTCCCTCGCTGTCTGCCTCGCTGTCTCCCTCGCTTTCTCCCTCGCTGTCTCCCTCGCTGTCTCCCTCGCTGTCTCCCTCGCTGTCTCCCTCGCTGTGTCCCTCGCTCTCTCCCTCGCTGTCTCCCTCGCTGTCTTCCTCGCAGTTTCTCTCGCTGTCTCCCTCGCTGTCACCCTCGCTGTCTCCCTCGCTGTCTCCCTAGCAGTCGCTCTCGCAGTCTCCCTCGCAGTCACCCTCGCTGTCTCCCTCGCTGGCTCCCTCGCTGTCTCCCTCGCTGTCTCCCTCGCTGCCTCCCTCGCAGTCTCTCTCGCAGTCTCTCTCGAAGTCTCTCTCGCTGTCTCCCTCGCTCTCTCCCTCGCTCTCTCTCTCGCCGTCTCCATCGCAGTCTCTCTCGCAGTTTCTCTCGCTTTCTCCCTCACAGTCTCTCTCGCTGTCTCTCTCGCTGTCTCTCTCGCAGTCTCTCTCGCAGTCTCTCTCGCAGTCTCTCTCGCAGTCTCTCTCGCAGTCTCTCTCGCTGTCTCTCTCGCAGTCTCTCTCGCAGTCTCTCTCGCAGTCTCTCTCGCAGTCTCTCTCGCTGTCTCCCTCGCAGTCTCTATCGCTGTCTCCCTCGCAGTCTCTATCGCTGTCTCCCTCGCAGTCTCCCTCGCAGTCTCTCTCGCAGTCTCTCTTGCTTTCTCCCTCGCTCTCTCCCTCGCAGACTCTCTCGCTGTCTCCCTCGCTGTCTCCCTCGCTGTCTCTCTCAGTCTCTCTCTCAGTCTCTCTCTCAGTCTCTCTCGCTGTCTCTCTCGCTGTCTCCCTCGCAGTCTCCCTCGAAGTCACCCTGGATGTCTCTCTCGCAGTCTCTCTCGCAGTCTCTCTCGCAGTCTCTCTCGCAGTCTCTCTCGCAGTCTCTCTCGCAATCTCTCTCGCAGTCTCTCTCGCAGTCTCTCTCGCATTCTCTTTCGATGTCTCCCTCGCAGTCTCCCTCGCAGTCTCCCTCGCAGTCTCCCTCGCAGTCTCCCTCGCTGTCTCCCTCGAAGTCACCCTGGATGTCTCTCTCGCATTCTCTCTCGATGTCTCTCTCGATGTCTCTCTCGATGTCTCTCTCGTTGTCTCCCTCGCTGTAACCCTCACAGTCTCTCTCGCTGCCTCTCTCGCTGTCTCTCTCGCCGTCTCTCTCGCCGTCTCCCTCGCAGTCTCTCTCGAAGTCTCTCTCGCTCTCTCTCTCGCCGTCGCCCTCGCCGTCTCCCTCGCCGTCTCCCTCGCCGGCTCCCTCGCAGTCACTCTCGCAGTCTCTCTCGCTGTATCCCTCGCAGTCTCTCTCGCAGTCTCTCTCGCAGTCTCTCTCGCAGTCTCTCTCGCAGTCTCTCTCGCAGTCTCTCTCGCAGTCTCCCTCGCAGTCTCCCTCGCAGTCTCCCTCGCTATCTCCTTCGCTGTCTCTCTCGTTGTCTCCCTCGCAGTCTCTCTCGCTTTCTCTCTCGCTTTCTCCCTCGCAGTCTCCCTCACAGTCTCCCTCGCTGTCTCCCTCGCAGTCTCTCTCGCAGTCTCTCTCGCAGTCTCTCTCGCAGTCTCTCTCGCAGTCTCTCTCGCAGTCTCCCTCGCAGTCTCCCTCGCAGTCTCCCTCGCTATCTCCCTCGCTGTCTCTCTCGTTGTCTCCCTCGCAGTCTCTCTCGCTTTCTCTCTCGCTTTCTCCCTCGCAGTCTCTCTCGCAGTCTCTCTCGCAGTCTCTCTCGCAGTCTCTCTCGCTTTCTCCCTCGCAGTCTCTCTCGCAGTCTTCCTCGCAGTTTCTCTCGCTGTCTCCCTCGCTGTCTCCCTCGCTGTCTCCCTCGCTGTCTCCCTCGCTGTCTCCCTCGCTGTCTCCCTCGCAGTCTCCCTCGCAGTCTCCCTCGCTGTCTCCCTCGCTGTCTCCCTCGCTGTCTCCCTCGCTGTCTCCCTCGCTGTCTCACGCGATCTCTCTCGTTCTCTACCTCGCAGTCTCTCTCGCTGTGTCCCTCGCAGTCTCTCTCACAGTCTCTGTCGCTGTCTCTGTCGCTGTCTCTGTCGCTGTCTCTGTCGCTGTGTCCCTCGCTGTCTCCCTCGCTGTCTCCCTCGCTGTCTCCCTCGCTGTCTCCCTCGCTGTCTCCCTCGCTGTCTCTCTCGCAGTCTCTCTCGCAGTCTCTCTCGAAGTCTCTCTCGCTGTCTCTCTCGCTGTCTCTCTCGCTGTCTCTCTCGCTGTCTCTCTCGCTGTCTCTCTCGCTGTCTCCCTCGCTGTCTCCCTCGCTGTCTCCCTCGCTGACTCCCTCGCTCTCTCTCTCGCCGTCTCCCTCGCCGTCTCAATCGCTGTCTCCCTCGCATTCTCTCTCGCAGTGTCTCTCGCTGTATCCCTCGCTGTCTCTCTCGCTATCTCCATAGCATTCTCTCTCGCTGTTTCTCTCGCTTTCTCCCTCGCAGTCTCTCTCGCTGTCTCCCTCGCAGTCTCTCTCGCTGTCTCCCTCGCAGTCTCTATCGCTGTCTCCCTCGCAGTCTCTCTCGCTTTCTCCCTCGCTCTCTCCCTCGCAGACTCTCTCGCAGACTCTCTCGCTGTCTCCCTCGCAGTCTCCCTCGCAGTCTCCCTCGCTGTCTCCCTCGCTGTCTCCCTCGCAGTCTCCCTCGCAGTCTCCCTCGCTGTCTCCCTCGCTGTCTCCCTCGCAGTCTCCCTCGCAGTCTCTCTCGCAGTCTCTCTCGCAGTCTCTCTCGCTTTCTCCCTCGCTCTCTCCCTCGCAGACTCTCTCGCTGTCTCCCTCGCAGTCTCCCGCGCAGTCTCCCGCGCAGTCTCCCGCGCAGTCTCCCGCGCAGTCTCCCGCGCAGTCTCCCGCGCAGTCTCCCGCGCAGTCTCCCGCGCAGTCTCCCGCGCAGTCTCCCTCGCAGTCTCCCTCGCAGTCTCCCTCGCAGTCTCCCTCGCAGTCTCCCTCGCTGTCTCTCTCGCTGTCTCCCTCGAAGTCACCCTGGATGTCTCTCTCGCATTCTCTCTCGATGTCTCTCTCGATGTCTCTCTCGTTGTCTCCCTCGCTGTCTCTCTCGCTGCCTCTCTCGCTGTCTCTCTCGCCATCTCTCTCGCCGTCTCCCTCGCCGTCTCCCTCGCAGTCTCTCTCGAAGTCTCTCTCGCTCTCTCTCTCGCCGTCGCCCTCGCCGTCTCCCTCGCAGTCTCCCTCGCAGTCACTCTCGCAGTCTCTCTCGCTGTATCCCTCGCTGTCTCTCTCGCTATCTCCATAGCAGTCTCTCTCGCAGTCTCCCTCACAGTCTCCCTCACAGTCTCCCTCGCTGTCTCCCTCGCAGTCTCTCTCGCAGTCTCTCTCGCAGTCTCTCTCGCAGTCTCTCTCGCAGTCTCTCTCGCAGTCTCTCTCGCAGTCTCCCTCGCAGTCTCCCTCGCTATCTCCCTCGCTATCTCCCTCGCTGTCTCTCTCGTTGTCTCCCTCGCAGTCTCTCTCGCTTTCTCCCTCGCAGTCTCTCTCGCAGTCTCTCTCGCAGTCTCTCTCGCAGTCTCTCTCGCTTTCTCCCTCGCAGTCTCTCTCGCAGTCTCTCTCGTAGTCTTCCTCGCAGTTTCTCTCGCTGTCTCCCTCGCTGTCTCCCTCGCTGTCTCCCTCGCTGTCTCCCTCGCTGTCTCCCTCGCTGTCTCCCTCGCTGTCTCCCTCGCTGTCTCCCTCGCAGTCTCCCTCGCAGTCTCCCTCGCTGTCTCCCTCGCTGTCTCCCTCGCTGTCTCTCTCGCAGTCTCCCTCGCTGTCTCCCTCGCTGTCTCCCTCGCTGTCTCCCTCGCTGTCTCCCTCGCTGTCTCCCTCGCTGTCTCCCTCGCTGTCTCCCTCGCTGTCTCACGCGATCTCTCTCGCATTCTCTCTCGTTGTCTACCTCGCAGTCTCTATCGCTGTGTCCCTCGCAGTCTCTCTCACAGTCTCTCTCACAGTCTCTGTCGCTGTCTCTGTCGCTGTCTCTGTCGCTGTCTCCCTCGCTGTCTCCCTCGCTGTCTCCCTCGCAGTCTCTCTCGCAGTCTCTCTCGAAGTCTCTCTCGCAGACTCTCTCGCTGTCTCCCTCGCAGTCTCCCGCGCAGTCTCCCGCGCAGTCTCCCGCGCAGTCTCCCGCGCAGTCTCCCGCGCAGTCTCCCGCGCAGTCTCCCGCGCAGTCTCTCGCGCAGTCTCTCGCGCAGTCTCCCGCGCAGTCTCCCGTGCAGTCTCCCTCGCAGTCTCTCTCGCAGTCTCTCTCGCAGTCTCTCTCGCAGTCTTCCTCGCAGTTTCTCTCGCTGTCTCCCTCGCTGTCTCCCTCGCAGTCTCCCTCGCAGTCTCCCTCGCTGTCTCTCTCGCAGTCTCCCTCGCTGCCTCCCTCGCTGCCTCCCTCGCTGTCTCCCTCGCTGTCTCCCTCGCTGTCTCCCTCGCTGTCTCCCTCGCTGTCTCACGCGATCTCTCTCGCATTCTCTCTCGTTGTCTACCTCGCAGTCTCTCTCGCTGTGTCCCTCGCAGTCTCTCTCACAGTCTCTGTCGCTGTCTCTGTCGCTGTCTCTGTCGCTGTCTCTGTCGCTGTCTCCCTCGCTGTCTCCCTCGCTGTCTCCCTCGCTGTCTCCCTCGCAGTCTCTCTCGCAGTCTCTCTCGAAGTCTCTCTCGAAGTCTCTCTCGAAGTCTCTCTCGAAGTCTCTCTCGAAGTCTCTCTCGAAGTCTCTCTCGCTGTCTCTCTCGCTGTCTCTCTCGCTGTCTCTCTCGCTGTCTCCCTCGCTGTCTCCCTCGCTGTCTCCCTCGCTGTCTCCCTCGCTGTCCCCCTCGCTGTCTCTCTCGCTGTCTCTCTCGCTGTCTCTCTCGCCGTCTCCCTCGCCGTCTCCCTCGCCGTCTCAATCGCTGTCTCCCTCGCATTCTCTCTCGCAGTGTCTCTCGCTGTATCCCTCGCTGTCTCTCTCGCTATCTCCATAGCATTCTCTCTCGCTGTTTCTCTTGCTTTCTTCCTCGCAGTCTCTCTCGCTGTCTCCCTCGCAGTCTCTCTCGCTGTCTCCCTCGCAGTCTCTCTCGCTGTCTCCCTCGCAGTCTCTATCGCTGTCTCCCTCGCAGTCTCTCTCGCTTTCTCCCTCGCTTTCTCCCTCGCTCTCTCCCTCGCAGACTCTCTCGCAGTCTCCCTCGCAGTCTCCCTCGCAGTCTCCCTCGCAGTCTCCCTCGCAGTCTCCCTCGCAGTCTCCCTCGCAGTCTCCCTCGCTGTCTCCCTCGCTGTCTCCCTCGCTGTCTCCCTCGCAGTCTCCCTCGCTGTCTCCCTCGCTGTCTCCCTCGCTGTCTCCCTCGCAGTCTCCCTCGCAGTCTCCCTCGCTGTCTCCCTCGCAGTCTCCCTCGCTGTCTCCCTCGCTGTCTCCCTCGCTGTCTCCCTCGCTGTCTCCCTCGCTGTCTCCCTCGCTGTCTCTCTCGCTGTCTCTCTCGCTGTCTCCCTCGAAGTCACCCTGGATGTCTCTCTCGCAGTCTCTCTCGCATTCTCTTTCGATGTCTCCCTCGCAGTCTCCCTCGCAGTCTCCCTCGCAGTCTCCCTCGCAGTCTCCCTCGCAGTCTCCCTCGCTGTCTCCCTCGAAGTCACCCTGGATGTCTCTCTCGCATTCTCTCTCGATGTCTCTCTCGATGTCTCTCTCGATGTCTCTCTCGTTGTCTCCCTCGCTGTAACCCTCACAGTCTCTCTCGCTGCCTCTCTCGCTGTCTCTCTCGCCGTCTCTCTCGCCGTCTCCCTCGCAGTCTCTCTCGAAGTCTCTCTCGCTCTCTCTCTCGCCGTCGCCCTCGCCGTCTCCCTCGCCGTCTCCCTCGCCGTCTCCCTCGCAGTCACTCTCGCAGTCTCTCTCGCTGTATCCCTCGCAGTCTCTCTCGCAGTCTCTCTCGCAGTCTCCCTCACAGTCTCCCTCGCTGTCTCCCTCGCAGTCTCTCTCGCAGTCTCTCTCGCAGTCTCTCTCGCAGTCTCTCTCGCAGTCTCTCTCGCAGTCTCTCTCGCAGTCTCTCTCGCAGTCTCTCTCGCAGTCTCCCTCGCAGTCTCCCTCGCAGTCTCCCTCGCTATCTCCCTCGCTGTCTCTCTCGTTGTCTCCCTCGCAGTCTCTCTCGCTTTCTCTCTCGCTTTCTCCCTCGCAGTCTCTCTCGCAGTCTCTCTCGCAGTCTCTCTCGCAGTCTCTCTCGCTTTCTCCCTCGCAGTCTCTCTCGCAGTCTCTCTCGCAGTCTTCCTCGCAGTTTCTCTCGCTGTCTCCCTCGCTGTCTCCCTCGCTGTCTCCCTCGCTGTCTCCCTCGCTGTCTCCCTCGCAGTCTCCCTCGCTGTCTCCCTCGCTGTCTCCCTCGCTGTCTCCCTCGCTGTCTCCCTCGCTGTCTCCCTCGCTGTCTCCCTCGCTGTCTCACGCGATCTCTCTCGTTCTCTACCTCGCAGTCTCTCTCGCTGTGTCCCTCGCAGTCTCTCTCACAGTCTCTGTCGCTGTCTCTGTCGCTGTCTCTGTCGCTGTCTCTGTCGCTGTCTCCCTCGCTGTCTCCCTCGCTGTCTCCCTCGCTGTCTCCCTCGCTGTCTCCCTCGCTGTCTCCCTCGCTGTCTCCCTCGCTGTCTCCCTCGCAGTCTCTCTCGCAGTCTCTCTCGAAGTCTCTCTCGAAGTCTCTCTCGCTGTCTCTCTCGCTGTCTCTCTCGCTGTCTCTCTCGCTGTCTCTCTCGCTGTCTCTCTCGCTGTCTCTCTCGCTGACTCCCTCGCAGTCTCTCTCGCTGTCTCCCTCGCAGTCTCTCTCGCTGTCTCCCTCGCAGTCTCTATCGCTGTCTCCGTCGCAGTCTCTCTCGCTTTCTCCCTCGCTTTCTCCCTCGCTCTCTCCCTCGCAGACTCTCTCGCAGACTCTCTCGCAGTCTCCCTCGCAGTCTCCCTCGCAGTCTCCCTCGCAGTCTCCCTCGCAGTCTCCCTCGCAGTCTCCCTCGCTGTCTCCCTCGCTGTCTCCCTCGCTGTCTCCCTCGCTGTCTCCCTCGCAGTCTCCCTCGCTGTCTCCCTCGCTGTCTCCCTCGCAGTCTCCCTCGCAGTCTCCCTCGCAGTCTCCCTCGCAGTCTCCCTCGCAGTCTCCCTCGCAGTCTCCCTCGCAGTCTCCCTCGCTGTCTCCCTCGCTGTCTCCCTCGCTGTCTCCCTCGCTGTCTCTCTCGCTGTCTCTCTCGCTGTCTCCCTCGAAGTCACCCTGGATGTCTCTCTCGCAGTCTCTCTCGCATTCTCTCTCGATGTCTCTCTCGATGTCTCTCTCGTTGTCTCCCTCGCTGTCTCCCTCTCAGTCTCCCTCTCAGTCTCCCTCTCAGTCTCCCTCTCAGTCTCCCTCTCAGTCTCTCTCGCATTCTCTCTCGCTGTCTCCCTCGCTGTCTCCCTCGCACTCTCTGGCTTTCTCTCTCGCAGTCCCTCTCGCAGTCCCTCTCGCAGTCCCTCTCGCAGTCCCTCTCGCAGTCCCTCTCGCAGTCCCTCTCGCAGTCCCTCTCGCAGTCTCTCTCGCAGTCTCTCTCGCAGTCTCCCTCACAGTCTCTCTCGCAGTCTCTCTCGCTGTCTCCCTCACAGTCTCCCTCGCAGTCTCTCTCGCTGTCTCCCTCGCAGTCTCTCTCGAAGTCTCTCTCGCCGTCTCCCTCGCCGTCTCCCTCGCAGTCACTCTCGCAGTCTCTCTCGCTGTATCCCTCGCTGTCTCTCTCGCTATCTCCATAGCAGTCTCTCTCGCAGTCTCTCTCGCTGTATCTCTCGCTGTCTCCCTTGCAGTCTCCCTCGCAGTCTCTCTCGCTTTCTCCCTCGCTTTCTCCCTCGCAGTCTCTCTCGCTTTCTCGCTCGCAGTCTCTCTCGCTGTCTCTCTCGCAGTCTCCCTCACTGTCTCCCTCGCTGTCTCCCTCGCTGTCTCACACGATCTCTCTCGCATTCTCTCTCGTTGTCTCCCTCGCAGTCTCTCTCGCTGTGTCCCTCGCAGTCTCTCTCACAGTCTCTGTCGCTGTCTCCCTCGCTGTCTCCCTCGCTGTCTCCCTCGCTGTCTCCCTCGCTGTCTCCCTCGCTGTCTCCCTCGCTGTCTCCCTCGCTGTCTCCCTCGCTGTCTCCCTCGCTGTCTACCTCGCTGTCTCCCTCGCTGTCTACCTCGCTGTCTCCCTCGCTGTCTCCCTCGCTGTCTCCCTCGCTGTCTCCCTCGCTGTCTCTCTCGCTCTCTCTCTCGCCGTCTCCCTCGCCGTCTCAATCGCTGTCTCCCTCGCATTCTCTCTCGCAGTGTCTCTCGCTGTATCCCTCGCTTTCTCTCTCGCTATCTCCATAGCAGTCTCTCTTGCAGTTTCTCTCGCTTTCTCCCTCGCAGTCTCTCTCGCTGTCTCCCTCACAGTCTCACTCGCAGTCTCACTCGCAGTCTCTCTTGCTGTCTCTCTTGCTGTCTCTCTCGCTGTCTCCCTCGCATTCTCTCTCGCAGTGTCTCTCGCTGTATCCCTCGCTGTCTCTCTCGCTATCTCCATAGCAGTCTCTCTCGCAGTTTCTCTCGCTTTCTCCCTCGCAGTCTCTCTCGCTGTCTCCCTCACAGTCTCACTCGCAGACTCTCTTGCTGTCTCTCTCGCTGTCTCCCTCGCTGTCTCCCTCACAGTCTCTCTCGCTGTCTCTCTCGCTGTCTCCCTCGCTCTCTCCCTCGAGGTCTCTCTCACAGTCTCTCTCGCTGACTCCCTCGCAGTTTCTATCGCTGTCTCCCTCGCCGTCTCCCTCGCAGTCACTCTCGCTGTCTCTCTCGCTGTATCCCTCGCTGTCTCTCTCGCTATCTCCATAGCAGTCTCTCTCGCAGTCTCCCTCACTGTCTCCCTCACAGTCTGTATCGCAGTCTCTCTCGCAGTCTCTCTCGCTATCTCCCTCGCTATCTCCCTCGCTGTCTCTCTCGCTGTATCTCTCGCTGTCTCCCTTGCAGTCTCCCTCGCAGTCTCTCTCGCTTTCTCCCTCGCTTTCTCCCTCGCAGTCTCTCTCGCTTTCTCCCTCGCAGTCTCTCTCGCTGTCTCTCTCGCAGTCTCCCTCACTGTCTCCCTCGCTGTCTCCCTCGCTGTCTCACACGATCTCTCTCGCATTCTCTCTCGTTGTCTCCCTCGCAGTCTCTCTCGCTGTGTCCCTCGCAGTCTCTCTCACAGTCTCTGTCGCTGTCTCCCTCGCTGTCTCCCTCGCTGTCTCCCTCGCTGTCTCCCTCGCTGTCTCCCTCGCTGTCTCCCTCGCTGTCTACCTCGCTGTCTACCTCGCTGTCTACCTCGCTGTCTCCCTCGCTGTCTACCTCGCTGTCTACCTCGCTGTCTACCTCGCTGTCTACCTCGCTGTCTCCCTCGCTGTCTCCCTCGCTGTCTCCCTCGCTCTCTCTCTCGCTCTCTCTCTCGCCGTCTCCCTCGCCGTCTCAATCGCTGTCTCACACGATCTCTCTCGCATTCTCTCTCGTTGTCTCCCTCGCAGTCTCTCTCGCTGTGTCCCTCGCAGTCTCTCTCACAGTCTCTGTCGCTGTCTCCCTCGCTGTCTCCCTCGCTGTCTCCCTCGCTGTCTCCCTCGCTGTCTACCTCGCTGTCTCCCTCGCTGTCTCCCTCGCTGTCTCCCTCGCTGTCTCCCTCGCTGTCTCCCTCGCTGTCTCTCTCGCCGTCTCCCTCGCCGTCTCCCTCGCAGTCTCTCTCGCTCTCTCTCTCGCCGTCGCCCTCGCCGTCTCCCTCGCCGTCTCCCTCGCAGTCACTCTCGCAGTCTCTCTTGCTGTATCCCTCGCTGTCTCTCTCGCTGTCTCCATAGCAGTCTCCCTCACAGTCTCCCTCGCTGTCTCCCTCGCAGTCTCTCTCGCAGTCTCTCTCGCAGTCTCTCTCGCAGTCTCTCTCGCTATCTCCCTCGCTATCTCCCTCGCTGTCTCTCTTGCAGTCTCCCTTGCAGTCTCCCTTGCAGTCTCCCTTGCAGTCTCCCTCGCAGTCTCTCTCGCTTTCTCCCTCGCAGTCTCTCTCGCAGTCTCTCTCGCTTTCTCCCTCGCAGTCTCTCTCGCAGTCTCTCTCGCAGTCTCTCTCGCAGTCTGCCTCGCAGTTTCTATCGCTGTCTCCCTCGCTGTCTCCCTCGCACTCTCTGGCTTTCTCTCTCGCAGTCCCTCTCGCAGTCCCTCTCGCAGTCCCTCTCGCAGTCCCTCTCGCAGTCCCTCTCGCAGTCTCTCTCGCAGTCTCTCTCGCAGTCTCTCTCGCAGTCTCCCTCACAGTCTCTCTCGCAGTCTCTCTCGCAGTCTCTCTCGCTGTCTCCCTCACAGTCTCCCTCACAGTCTCTCTCGCTGTCTCCCTCGCAGTCTCTCTCGAAGTCTCTCTCGCCGTCTCCCTCGCAGTCACTCTCGCAGTCTCTCTCGCTGTATCCCTCGCTGTCTCTCTCGCTATCTCCATAGCAGTCTCTCTCGCAGTCTCCCTCACAGTCTCCCTCGCTGTCTCCCTCACAGTCTCTCTCGCAGTCTCTCTCGCTGTATCTCTCGCTGTCTCCCTTGCAGTCTCCCTCGCAGTCTCTCTCGCTTTCTCCCTCGCTTTCTCCCTCGCAGTCTCTCTCGCTTTCTCGCTCGCAGTCTCTCTCGCTGTCTCTCTTGCAGTCTCCCTCACTGTCTCCCTCGCTGTCTCCCTCGCTGTCTCACACGATCTCTCTCGCATTCTCTCTCGTTGTCTCCCTCGCAGTCTCTCTCGCTGTGTCCCTCGCAGTCTCTCTCACAGTCTCTGTCGCTGTCTCCCTCGCTGTCTCCCTCGCTGTCTCCCTCGCTGTCTCCCTCGCTGTCTCCCTCGCTGTCTCCCTCGCTGTCTCCCTCGCTGTCTCCCTCGCTGTCTACCTCGCTGTCTCCCTCGCTGTCTACCTCGCTGTCTCCCTCGCTGTCTCCCTCGCTGTCTCCCTCGCTGTCTCCCTCGCTGTCTCCCTCGCTGTCTCCCTCGCTGTCTCTCTCGCTCTCTCTCTCGCCGTCTCCCTCGCCGTCTCAATCGCTGTCTCCCTCGCATTCTCTCTCGCAGTGTCTCTCGCTGTATCCCTCGCTGTCTCTCTCGCTATCTCCATAGCAGTCTCTCTCGCAGTTTCTCTCGCTTTCTCCCTCGCAGTCTCTCTCGCTGTCTCCCTCACAGTCTCACTCGCAGTCTCACTCGCAGTCTCTCTTGCTGTCTCTCTTGCTGTCTCTCTCGCTGTCTCCCTCGCATTCTCCCTCGCATTCTCTCTCGCAGTGTCTCTCGCTGTATCCCTCGCTGTCTCTCTCGCTATCTCCATAGCAGTCTCTCTCGCAGTTTCTCTCGCTTTCTCCCTCGCAGTCTCTCTCGCTGTCTCCCTCACAGTCTCACTCGCAGACTCTCTTGCTGTCTCTCTCGCTGTCTCTCTCGCTGTCTCCCTCGCTGTCTCCTTCACAGTCTCTCTCGCTGTCTCTCTCGCTGTCTCCCTCGCTCTCTCCCTCGAGGTCTCTCTCACAGTCTCTCTCGCTGACTCCCTCGCAGTTTCTATCGCTGTCTCCCTCGCCGTCTCCCTCGCAGTCACTCTCGCTGTCTCTCTCGCTGTATCCCTCGCTGTCTCTCTCGCTATCTCCATAGCAGTCTCTCTCGCAGTCTCCCTCACAGTCTCCCTCGCTGTCTCCCTCACAGTCTGTATCGCAGTCTCTCTCGCAGTCTCTCTCGCAGTCTCTCTCGCTATCTCCCTCGCTATCTCCCTCGCTGTCTCTCTCGCTGTATCTCTCGCTGTCTCCCTTGCAGTCTCCCTTGCAGTCTCCCTCGCAGTCTCTCTCGCTTTCTCCCTCGCTTTCTCCCTCGCAGTCTCTCTCGCTTTCTCCCTCGCAGTCTCTCTCGCTGTCTCTCTCGCAGTCTCCCTCACTGTCTCCCTCGCTGTCTCCCTCGCTGTCTCACACGATCTCTCTCGCATTCTCTCTCGTTGTCTCCCTCACAGTCTCTCTCGCTGTGTCCCTCGCAGTCTCTCTCACAGTCTCTGTCGCTGTCTCCCTCGCTGTCTCCCTCGCTGTCTCCCTCGCTGTCTCCCTCGCTGTCTACCTCGCTGTCTACCTCGCTGTCTACCTCGCTGTCTCCCTCGCTGTCTCCCTCGCTGTCTCCCTCGCTCTCTCTCTCGCTCTCTCTCTCGCCGTCTCCCTCGCCGTCTCAATCGCTGTCTCACACGATCTCTCTCGCATTCTCTCTCGTTGTCTCCCTCGCAGTCTCTCTCGCTGTGTCCCTCGCAGTCTCTCTCACAGTCTCTGTCGCTGTCTCCCTAGCTGTCTCCCTCGCTGTCTCCCTCGCTGTCTCCCTCGCTGTCTCCCTCGCTGTCTACCTCGCTGTCTACCTCGCTGTCTCCCTCGCTGTCTCCCTCGCTGTCTCCCTCGTTGTCTCCCTCGCTGTCTCCCTCGCTGTCTCCCTCGCTGTCTCCCTCGCTGTCTCCCTCGCTGTCTCTCTCGCCGTCTCCCTCGCAGTCTCTCTCGCTCTCTCTCTCGCCGTCGCCCTCGCCATCTCCCTCGCCGTCTCCCTCGCAGTCACTCTCGCAGTCTCTCTTGCTGTATCCCTCGCTGTCTCTCTCGCTGTCTCCATAGCAGTCTCCCTCACAGTCTCCCTCGCTGTCTCCCTCGCAGTCTCCCTCGCAGTCTCTCTCGCAGTCTCTCTCGCAGTCTCTCTCGCAGTCTCTCTCGCAGTCTCTCTCGCAGTCTCTCTCGCTATCTCCCTCGCTATCTCCCTCGCTGTCTCTCTTGCAGTCTCCCTTGCAGTCTCCCTTGCAGTCTCCCTCGCAGTCTCTCTCGCTTTCTCCCTCGCAGTCTCTCTCGCAGTCTCTGTCGCTTTCTCCCTCGCAGTCTCTCTCGCAGTCTGCCTCGCAGTTTCTCTCGCTGTCTCCCTCGCTGTCTCCCTCGCTGTCTCCCTCGCTGTCTCCCTCGCTGTCTCCCTCGCAGTCTCTCTCGCAGTCTCTCTCGCAGTCTCCCTCGCAGTCTCCCTCGCAGTCTCCCTCGCAGTCTCCCTCGCAGTCTCCCTCGCTGTCTTACGTGATCTCTCTCGCATTCTCTCTCGTTGTCTCCCTCGCAGTTTCTCTCGCTGTGTCCCTCGCAGTCTCTCTCACAGTCTCTGTCGCTGTCTCTGTCGCTGTCTCTGTCGCTGTCTCTGTCGCTGTCTCTGTCGCTGTCTCCCTCGCTGTCTCCCTCGCTGTCTCCCTCGCTGCCTCCCTCGCAGTCTCTCTCGCTGTCTCTCTCGCTGTCTACCTCGCTGTCTACCTCGCTTTCTCCCTCGCTTTCTCCCTCGCTTTCTCCCTCGCTTTCTCCCTCGCTTTCTCCCTCGCTGTCTCCCTCGCTGTCTCCCTCGCTGTCTCCCTCGCTGTCTCCCTCGCTGTCTCCCACGCTGTCTCCCTCGCTGTCTCCCTCGCTCTCTCCCTCGCTCTCTCTCTCGCTCTCTCTCTCGCCGTCTCCCTCGCCGTCTCCCTCGCCGTCTCAATCGCTGTCTCCCTCGCATTCTCTCTCGCAGTGTCTCTCGCTGTATCCCTCGCTGTCTCTCTCGCTATCTCCATAGCAGTCTCTCTCGCAGTTTCTCTCGCTTTCTCCCTCGCAGTCTCTCTCGCTGTCTCCCTCACAGTCTCTCTCGCTGTCTCCCTCACTGTCTCCCTCACTGTCTCCCTCACAAGTCTCTCTCGCTGTCTTCCTCGCTGTCTTCCTCGCTGTCTCCCTCGCTGTCTCCCTCGAGGTCTCTCTCACAGTCTCTCTCGCTGTCTCTCTCGCAGTTTCTATCGCTGTCTCCCTCGCAGTCTCTCTCGCTTTCTCCCTCGCAGTCTCCCTCGCAGTCTCCCTCGCAGTCTCTCTCGCAGTCTCTCTCGCAGTCTCTCTCGCTATCTCCCTTGCTATCTCCCTTGCTATCTCCCTCGCTGTCTCTCTCGCTGTCTCCCTTGCAGTCTCCCTCGCAGTCTCTCTCGCTTTCTCCCTCGCAGTCTCTCTCGCTTTCTCTCTCGCTTTCTCTCTCGCTTTCTCCCTCGCAGTCTCTCTCGCAGTCTCTCTCGCAGTCTCTCTCGCAGTCTCTCTCGCAGTCTCTCTCGCAGTCTCTCTCGCTGTCTCCCTCGCTGTCTCCCTCGCTGTCTCCCTCGCTGTCTCCCTCGCTGTCTCCCTCGCTGTCTCCCTCGCTGTCTCCCTCGCTGTCTCCCTCGCTGCCTCCCACGCTGTCTCCCACGCTGTCTCCCTCGCAGTCTCACTTGCAGTCTCTCTTGCTGTCTCCCTCGCTGTGTCTCTCGCTCTCTCTCTCGCTCTCTCTCTCGCAGTCTCCCTCGCTGTCTCCCTCGCTGTCTCCCTCGCTATCTCCCTCGCTATCTCCCTCGCTGTCTCCCTCGCTGTCTCACACGATCTCTCTCGCATTCTCTCTCGTTGTCTCCCTCGCAGTCTCTCTCGCAGTCTCTATTGCTGTCTCTGTCGCTGTCTCCCTCGCTGTCTCCCTCGCTGTCTCCCTCGCTGTCTCCCTCGCTGCCTCCCTCGCTGCCTCCCTCGCTGCCTCCCTCGCTGCCTCCCTCGCTGCCTCCCTCGCAGTCTCCCTCGCAGTCTCCCTCGCAGTCTCCCTCGCTGTCTACCTCGCTGTCTACCTCGCTGTCTACCTCGCTGTCTCCCTCGCTGTCTCCCTCGCTGTCTCCCTCGCTGTCTCCCTCGCTGTCTCCCTCGCTGTCTCCCTCGCTGTCTCCCTCGCTGTCTCCCTCGCTCTCTCTCTCGCCGTCTCAATCGCTGTCTCCCTCGCATTCTCTCTCGCAGTGTCTCTCGCTGTATCCCTCGCTGTCTCTCTCGCTATCTCCATAGCAGTCTCTCTCGCAGTTTCTCTCGTTTCCTCCCTCGCAGTCTCTCTCGCTGTCTCCCTCACAGTCTCTCTCGCTGTCTCTCTCACTGTCTCCCTCGCTGTCTCCCTCGCTGTCTCCCTCGCTGTCTCCCTCGAGGTCTCCCTCGAGGTCTCTCTCGCAGTCTCTCTCGCTGTCTCTCTCGCTGTCTCTCTCGCTGTCTCTCTCGCTGACTCCCTCGCTGTCTCTATCGCTGTCTCCCTCGCAGTCTCTCTCGCTTTCTCTCTCGCTCTCTCTCTCGCAGTCTCTCTCGCAGTCTCTCTCGCAGTCTCTCTCGCAGTCTCTCTCGCAGTCTCCCTCGCAGTCTCCCTCGCAGTCTCCCTCGCAGTCTCCCTCGCTGTCTCCCTCGCTGTCTCTCTCGCTGTCTCTCTCGCTGTCTCGCTCGCTGTCTCGCTCGCTGTCTCCCTCGCTGTCTCCCTCGCTGTCTCCCTCGCTGTCTCCCTCGCAGTCTCCCTCAATATCCCTCTCGCAGTCTCTCGCAGTCTCTCGCAGTCTCTCTCGCATTCTCTCTCGCAGTCTCCCTCGCAGTCTGTCTCGCAGTCTGTCTCGCAGTCTGTCTCGCAGTCTGTCTCGCAGTCTGTCTCGCAGTCTGTCTCGCAGTCTGTCTCGCAGTCTGTCTCGCAGTCTGTCTCGCAGTCTGTCTCGCAGTCTCTCTCGCAGTCTCTCTCGCAGTCTCTCTCGCAGTCTCTCTCGCAGTCTCTCTCGCAGTCTCTCTCGCAGTCTCTCTCGCAGTCTCCCTCGCAGTCTCCCTCGCAGTCTCCCTCGCAGTCTCACTCGCAGTCTCTCTCGCTGTCTCCCTCGCTGTTTCCCTCACAGTCTCTCTCGCTGTCTCCCTCGCAGTCTCTCTCAAAGTCGCTCTCGCTTTCTCCCTCGCTGTCTCTCTCGCAGTCCTTCTCGCATTCTCTCTCGCTGTCTCCAGCGCTGTCTCCCTCGCTGTCTCCCGAGCTGTCTCCGTCACTGTCTCTCTCGCTGTCTCTCTCGCTGTCTCTCACGCGCTCTCTCACGCGCTCTCTCTCGCAGTCTCTCCCGCTGTCTCCCTCGCAGTCTCTCTCGCTGTCTCCCTTGCTGTCTCCCTTGCTGTCTCTCTTGCTGTCTCCCTCGCAGTCTCTCTCGCAGTCTCTCTCGCAGTCTCTCTCGCAGTCTCTCTCGCAGTCTCTCTCGCAGTCTCTCTCGTTGTCTCCCTCGCTGTCTCACGCGATCTCTCTCGCATTCTCTCTCGTTGTCTCCCTCGCAGTCTCTCTCGCTGTGTCCCTCGCAGTCTCTCTCACAGTCTCTGTCGCTGTCTCCCTCGCTGTCTCCCTCGCTGTCTCCCTCGCTGTCTCCCTCGCTCTCTCTCGCCGTCTCCCTCGCCGTCTCAATCGCTGTCTCCCTCGCATTCTCTCTCGCAGTGTCTCTCGCTGTATCCCTCGCTGTCTCTCTCGCTATCTCCATAGCAGTCTCTCTCGCAGTTTCTCTCGCTTTCTCCCTCGCAGTCTCTCTCGCTGTCTCACTCGCAGTCTCTCTTGCTGTCTCTCTCGCTGTCTCCCTCGCTGTCTCCCTCGCTGTCTCCCTCACAGTCTCTCTCGCTGTCTCCCTCGCTCTCTCCCTCGAGGTCTCTCTCACAGTCTCTCTCGCTGTCTCTCTCGCTGACTCCCTCGCAGTTTCTATCGCTGTCTCTCTCGCTTTCTCCCTCACTCTCTCCCTCGCTGTCTCCCTCGCTCTCTCTCTCGCTCTCTCTCTCGCTCTCTCTCTCGCTCTCTCACTCGCTCTCTCTCTCGCCGTCTCCCTCGCCGTCTCCCTCGCCGTCTCCCTCGCCGTCTCCCTCGCCGTCTCCCTCGCCGTCTCAATCGCTGTCTCCCTCGCATTCTCTCTCGCAGTGTCTCTCGCTGTCTCTCTCGCTATCTCCATAGCAGTCTCTCTCGCAGTTTCTCTCGCTTTCTCCCTCGCAGTCTCTCTCGCTTTCTCCCTCGCAGTCTCTCTCGCTGTCTCCCTCACAGTCTCACTCGCAGTCTCTCTCGCAGTCTCTCTCGCAGTCTCTCTCGCAGTCTCTCTCGCAGTCTCTCTCGCAGTCTCTCTCGCTGTCTCTCTCGCTGTCTCCCTCGCAGTCTCCATCGCTGTCTCCCTCGCAGTCTCTCTCTCAGTCTCCCTCGCAGACTCTCTCGCTCTCTCCCTCGCAGACTCTCTCGCTGTCTCCCTCGCTGTCTCCCTCGCAGTCTCCCTCGCAGTCTCCCTCGCAGTCTCCCTCGCAGTCTCCCTCGCAGTCTCCCTCGCAGTCTCCCTCGCAGTCTCCCTCGCTGTCTCCCTCGCTGTCTCTCTCAGTCTCTCTCGCTGTCTCCCTCGCAGTCTCCCTCGAAGTCACCCTGGATGTCTCTCTCGCAGTCTCTCTCGCATTCTCTCTCAATGTCTCTCTCGATGTCTCTCTCGATGTCTCTCTCGATGTCTCTCTCGTTGTCTCCCTCGCTGTCTCCCTCTCAGTCTCCCTCTCAGTCTCCCTCTCAGTCTCCCTCTCAGTCTCTCTCTCAGTCTCCCTCTCAGTCTCCCTCTCAGTCTCCCTCTCAGTCTCCCTCTCAGTCTCCCTCTCAGTCTCCCTCTCAGTCTCCCTCTCAGTCTCCCTCTCAGTCTCCCTCTCAGTCTCCCTCTCAGTCTCTCTCGCATTCTCTCTCGCTGTCTCCCTCGCTGTCTCCCTCGCACTCTCTGGCTTTCTCTCTGGCTTTCTCTCTCGCAGTCCCTCTCACTGTCTCTCTCACAGTCTCTCTCGCTGTCTCTCTCGCTGTCTCTCTCGCTGTCTCTCTCGCTGTCTCCCTCGCAGTCTCCCTCGCCGTCTCTCTCGCCGTCTCTCTCGCCGTCTCCCTCGCCGTCTCCCTCGCAGTCTCTCTCGCTCTCTCTCTCGCCGTCGCCCGCGCCATCTCCCTCGCCGTCTCCCTCGCAGTCACTCTCGCAGTCTCTCTAGCTGTATCCCTCGCTGTCTCTCTCGCTGTCTCCATAGCAGTCTCCCTCACAGTCTCCCTCACAGTCTCCCTCACAGTCTCCCTCGCTGTCTCCCTCGCTGTCTCCCTCGCTGTCTCCCTCACAGTCTCTCTCGCAGTCTCTCTCGCAGTCTCTCTCGCAGTCTCTCTCGCAGTCTCTCTCGCTGTCTCCCTCGCTATCTCCCTCGCTATCTCCCTCGCTGTCTCTCTTGCAGTCTCCCTTGCAGTCTCCCTCGCAGTCTCTCTCGCTTTCTCCCTCGCAGTCTCTCTCGCAGTCTCTCTCGCTTTCTCCCTCGCAGTCTCTCTCGCAGTCTCTCTCGCAGTCTCTCTCGCAGTCTTCCTCGCAGTCTTCCTCGCAGTTTCTCTCGCTGTCTCCCTCGCTGTCTCCCTCGCTGTCTCCCTCGCTGTCTCCCTCGCTGTCTCCCTCGCAGTCTCCCTCGCAGTCTCCCTCGCAGTCTCCCTCGCAGTCTCCCTCGCTGTCTCCCTCGCTGTCTCCCTCGCTGTCTCACGCGATCTCTCTCGTTGTCTCCCTCGCAGTTTCTCTCGCTGTGTCCCTCGCAGTCTCTGTCGCTGTCTCTGTCGCTGTCTCTGTCGCTGTCTCTGTCGCTGTCTCTGTCGCTGTCTCTGTCGCTGTCTCTATCGCTGTCTCCCTCGCTGTCTCCCTCCCTGCCTCCCTCGCAGTCTCTCTCGAAGTCTCTCTCGCTGTCTACCTCGCTGTCTCCCTCGCTGTCTCCCTCGCTGTCTCCCTCGCTGTCTCCCTCGCTGTCTCCCTTGCTGTCTCCCTCGCTGTCTCCCTCGCTGTCTCCCTCGCTTTCTCCCTCGCTGTCTCCCTCGCTGTCTCTCTCGCTGTCTCCCTCGCTGTCTCCCTCGCTGTCTCCCTCGCTGTCTCCCTCGCTCTCTCCCTCGCTCTCTCCCTCGCTCTCTCTCTCGCTCTCTCTCTCGCCGTCTCCCTCGCCGTCTCAATCGCTGTCTCCCTCGCATTCTCTCTCGCAGTGTCTCTCGCTGTATCCCTCGCTGTCTCTCTCGCTATCTCCATAGCAGTCTCTCTCGCAGTTTCTCTCGCTTTCTCCCTCGCAGTCTCTCTCGCTGTCTCCCTCACAGTCTCTCTCGCTGTCTCCCTCGCAGTCTCCCTCGCAGTCTCCCTCGCAGTCTCCCTCGCAGTCTCCCTCGCAGTCTCTCTCGCTGTCTACCTCGCTGTCTTCCTCGCTGTCTCCCTCGCTGTCTCCCTCGCTGTCTCCCTCGCTGTCTCCCTCGAGGTCTCTCTCGAGGTCTCTCTCGCAGTCTCTCTCGCAGTCTCTCTCGCAGTCTCTCTCGCTGTCTCTCTCGCTGACTCCCTCGCAGTTTCTATCGCTGTCTCCCTCGCAGTCTCTCTCGCTTTCTCCCTCGCAGTCTCTCTCGCTATCTCCCGCGCTATCTCCCTTGCTATCTCCCTCGCTGTCTCTCTCGCTGTCTCCCTTGCAGTCTCCCTCGCTGTCTCCCTTGCAGTCTCCCTCGCAGTCTCTCTCGCTTTCTCTCTCGCTTTCTCCCTCGCAGTCTCTCTCGCAGTCTCTCTCGCAGTCTCTCTCGCTTTCTCTCTCGCTTGCTCCCTCGCAGTCTCTCTCGCAGTCTCTCTCGCAGTCTCTCTCGCAGTCTCTCTCGCAGTCACTCTCGCAGTCTCTCTCGCAGTCTCTCTCGCAGTCTCTCTCGCAGTCTCTCTCGCAGTCTGTCTCGCAGTCTGTCTCGCAGTCTGTCTCGCAGTCTCTCTCGCAGTCTCTCTCGCAGTCTCTCTCGCTGTCTCTCTCGCTGTCTCCCTCGCTGCCTCCCACGCTGTCTCCCACGCTGTCTCCCACGCTGTCTCCCACGCTGTCTCCCACGCTGTCTCCCTCGCAGTCTCCCTCGCAGTCTCCCTCGCAGTCTCTCTTGCATTCTCTCTTGCAGTCTCTCTTGCAGTCTCTCTTGCTGTCTCTATTGCTGTCTCCCTCGCTGTGTCTCTCGCTCTCTCTCTCGCAGTCTCCCTCGCTGTCTCCCTCGCTGTCTCCCTCGCTGTCTCCCTCGCTGTCTCCCTCGCTGTCTCACACGATCTCTCTCGCATTCTCTCTCGTTGTCTCCCTCGCAGTCTCTCTCGCAGTCTCTATTGCTGTCTCCCTCGCTGTCTCCCTCGCTGTCTCCCTCGCTGTCTCCCTCGCTGTCTCCCTCGCTGTCTCCCTCGCTGCCTCCCTCGCTGCCTCCCTCGCTGCCTCCCTCGCAGTCTCCCTCGCAGTCTCTCTCGATGTCTCTCTCGCTGTCTACCTCGCTGTCTCCCTCGCTGTCTCCCTCGCTGTCTCCCTCGCTGTCTCCCTCGCTGTCTCCCTCGCTGTCTCCCTCGCTGTCTCCCTCGCTCTCTCCCTCGCTCTCTCCCTCGCTCTCTCCCTCGCTCTCTCCCTCGCTCTCTCCCTCGCCGTCTCAATCGCTGTCTCCCTCGCATTCTCTCTCGCTATCTCCATAGCAGTCTCTCTCGCAGTTTCTCTCGCTTCCTCCCTCGCAGTCTCTCTCGCTGTCTCCCTCGCTGTCTCCCTCGCTGTCTCCCTCACAGTCTCTCTCGCTGTCTCCCTCGCTGTCTCCCTCGAGGTCTCTCTCGCAGTCTCTCTCACTGTCTCTCTCGCTGTCTCTATCGCTGTCTCTATCGCTGTCTCTATCGCTGTCTCCCTCGCAGTCTCTCTCGCTTTCTCTCTCGCTTTCTCCCTCGCTCTCTCCCTCGCAGTCTCTCTCGCAGTCTCCCTCGCAGTCTCCCTCGCAGTCTCCCTCGCAGTCTCCCTCGCTGTCTCTCTCGCTGTCTCTCTCGCTGTCTCCCTCGCTATCTCCCTCGCTGTCTCCCTCGCTGTCTCCCTCGCTGTCTCCCTCGCTGTCTCCCTCGCAGTCTCCCTCAATATCCCTCTCGCAGTCTCTCTCGCAGTCTCTCTCGCAGTCTCTCTCGCATTCTCTCTCGCAGTCTCCCTCGCAGTCTCCCTCGCAGTCTCCCTCGCAGTCTCCCTCGCAGTCTCCCTTGCAGTCTCCCTCGCAGTCTGTCTCGCAGTCTGTCTCGCAGTCTGTCTCGCAGTCTGTCTCGCAGTCTGTCTCGCAGTCTGTCTCGCTGTCTGTCTCGCAGTCTCCCTCGCAGTCTCCCTCGCAGTCTCTCTCGCTGTCTCCCTCGCTGTTTCCCTCACAGTCTCTCTCGCTGTCTCCCTCGCAGTCTCTCTCGAAGTCGCTCTCGCTTTCTCCCTCGCTGTCTCTCTCGCAGTCCTTCTCGCATTCTCTCTCGCTGTCTCCCTCGCTGTCTCCCTCGCTGTCTCCCTCGCTGTCTCCCTCGCTGTCTCCCTCGCTGTCTCCCTCGCTGTCTCCCTCGCAGTCTCTCTCGCAGTCTCCCTCGCAGTCTCCCTCGCAGTCTCTCTCGATGTCTCTCTCGCTGTCTACCTCGCTGTCTCCCTCGCTGTCTCCCTCGCTGTCTCCCTCGCTGTCTCCCTCGCTGTCTCCCTCGCTGTCTCCCTCGCTGTCTCCCTCGCTCTCTCCCTCGCTCTCTCCCTCGCTCTCTCCCTCGCTCTCTCCCTCGCTCTCTCCCTCGCTCTCTCCCTCGCTCTCTCCCTCGCTCTCTCCCTCGCCGTCTCAATCGCTGTCTCCCTCGCATTCTCTCTCGCTATCTCCATAGCAGTCTCTCTCGCAGTTTCTCTCGCTTCCTCCCTCGCAGTCTCTCTCGCTGTCTCCCTCGCTGTCTCCCTCACAGTCTCTCTCGCTGTCTCTCTCGCTGTCTCCCTCGCTGTCTCCCTCGAGGTCTCTCTCGCAGTCTCTCTCGCAGTCTCTCTCGCAGTCTCTCTCACTGTCTCTCTCACTGACTCCCTCGCTGTCTCTATCGCTGTCTCTATCGCTGTCTCCCTCGCAGTCTCTCTCGTTCTCTCTCTCGCTTTCTCCCTCGCTCTCTCCCTCGCAGTCTCTCTCGCAGTCTCCCTCGCAGTCTCCCTCGCAGTCTCCCTCGCAGTCTCCCTCGCTGTCTCTCTCGCTGTCTCCCTCGCTGTCTCCCTCGCTGTCTCCCTCGCTGTCTCCCTCGCAGTCTCCCTCAATATCCCTCTCGCAGTCTCTCTCGCAGTCTCTCTCGCATTCTCTCTCGCAGTCTCCCTCGCAGTCTCCCTCGCAGTCTCCCTCGCAGTCTCCCTCGCAGTCTCCCTCGCAGTCTCCCTCGCAGTCTGTCTCGCAGTCTGTCTCGCAGTCTGTCTCGCAGTCTGTCTCGCAGTCTGTCTCGCAGTCTCCCTCGCAGTCTCCCTCGCAGTCTCTCTCGCTGTCTCCCTCGCTGTTTCCCTCACAGTCTCTCTCGCTGTCTCCCTCGCAGTCTCTCTCGAAGTCGCTCTCGCTTTCTCCCTCGCTGTCTCTCTCGCAGTCCTTCTCGCATTCTCTCTCGCTGTCTCCCTCGCTGTCTCCCTCGCTGTCTCCCTCGCTGTCTCCCTCGCTGTCTCCCTCGCTGTCTCTCTCGCAGTCTCTCTCGC
The DNA here is from genome assembly GCF_036365525.1 of Heterodontus francisci. Taxonomy (NCBI): domain Eukaryota; kingdom Metazoa; phylum Chordata; class Chondrichthyes; order Heterodontiformes; family Heterodontidae; genus Heterodontus; species Heterodontus francisci. The sequence continues at coordinate 529,065 of NW_027141323.1, forward strand.
AGTCTCCCTCGCTGTCTCCCTCGCTGTCTCCCTCGCTGTCTCCCTCGCCGTCTCCCTCGCAGTCACTCTGTATCCCCCGCTATCTCTCGCGCTATCTCCATAGCAGTCTCTCTCACTGTCTCCCTTGCTGTCTCCCTCGCTGTCTGTCTCTGTCGCTGTCTCTGTCGCTGTCTCTGTCGCTGTCTCTGTCGCTGTCTGTCGCTGTCTGTCTCTGTCGCTGTCTCTGTCGCTGTCTCTGTCGCTGTCTCTGTCGCTGTCTCTGTCGCTGTCTCCCTCGCTGTCTCCCTGGCTGTCTCCCTCGCCGTCTCCCTCGCCGTCTCCCTCGTCGTCTCCCTCGTCGTCTCCCTCGTCGTCTCCCTCGTCGTCTCCCTCGTCGTCTCCCTCGCCGTCTCCCTCGCCGTCTCCCTCGCCGTCTCCCTCGCTGTCTCTCTCGCTGTCTCTCTCGCTGTCTCTCTCAATGTACTCTCGCTGTCTCCCTCGCTGTCTCCCTCGCTGTCTCCCTCGCTGTCTCCCTCGCTGTCTCCCTCGCGGTCTCTCTCGCAGACTGTCTCGCTATCTGTCTCGCAGTCTCTCACCGCCTCCCACGCCTTCTCCCACGCCGTCTCCCACGCCGTCTCCCACGCCGTCTCCCACGCCGTCTCCCACGCCGTCTCCCACGCCGTCTCCCACGCCGTCTCCCTCGCCGTCTCTCTCGCAGTCTCTCTCGCCGTCTTCCTCGCAGTCTCTCTCGCTGTCTCCCTCGCTGCCTCCCTCGCTGCCTCCCTCGCTGCCTCCCTCGCTGCCTCCCTCGCTGTCTCCCCAGCAGTCGCTCTCGCAGTCTCTCTCGCAGTCTCTCTCGCTGTCTCCCTCGCTGTCTCCCTGGCTGTCTCCCTGGCTGCCTCCCTGGCTGTCTCCCTGGCTGTCTCCCTGGCTGTCTCCCTCGCTGTCTCCCTCGCTGTCTCCCTCGCTGTCTCCCTCGCTGTCTCCCTCGCGGTCTCCCTCGCGGTCTCCCTCGCGGTCTCTCTCGCAGACTGTCTCGCTATCTGTCTCGCAGTCTCTCACCGCCTCCCACGCCGTCTCCCACGCCGTCTCCCACGCCGTCTCCCACGCCGTCTCCCTCGCCGTCTCCCTCGCTGTCTCCCTCGCTGTCTCCCTCGCTGTCTCACGCGATCTCTCTCGCATTCTCTCTCGTCGTCTCCCTCGCAGTTTCTCTCGCTGTGTCCCTTGCAGTCTCTCTCACAGTCTCTGTCGCTGTCTCTCTCGCTGTCTCTCTCGCTGTCTCCCTCGCTGCCTCCCTCGCAGTCTCTCTCGAAGTCTCTCTCGAAGTCTCTCTCGCAGTCTCTCTCGCAGTCTCTCTCGCAGTCTCTCTCGCAGTCTCTCTCGCAGTCTCCCTCGCAGTCTCCCTCGCAGTCTCCCTCGCTGTTTCCCTCACAGTCTCTCTCGCTGTCTCCCTCGCTGTCTCTCTCACTGTCTCCCTCGCTGTCTCCCTCGCTGTCTCCCTCGCTGTCTCCCTCGCTGTCTCCCTCGCGGTCTCTCTCGCAGACTGTCTCGCTATCTGTCTCGCAGTCTCTCACCGCCTCCCACGCCGTCTCCCACGCCGTCTCCCTCGCCGTCTCTCTCGCAGTCTCTCTCGCCGTCTTCCTCGCAGTCTCTCTCGCTGTCTCCCTCGCTGTCTCCCTCGCTGTCTCTCTCGCTATCTCCATAGCAGTCTCTCTCACTGTCTCCCTCGCTGTCTCTGTCTCTGTCGCTGTCTCTGTCGCTGTCTCTGTCGCTGTCTCTGTCGCTGTCTCCCTCGCTGTCTCCCTCGCTGTCTCCCTGGCCGTCTCCCTGGCCGTCTCCCTGGCCGTCTCCCTGGCCGTCTCCCTCGCAGTCTCTCTCGCAGTCTCTCTCGCAGTCTCTCTCGCTGTCTCTCTCAATGTACTCTCGCTGTCTCCCTCGCTGTCTCACTCGCTCTATCCCTCGCTGTATCTCTCGCAGTCTCTCTCACAGTCTCTCTCGCTGTCTCCCTCGCAGTCTCTCTTGAAGTCGCTCTCGCTTTCTCCCTCGCTGTCTCTCTCGCAGTCCTTCTCGCAGTCTCTCTCGCTGTCTCCAGCGCTGTCTCCAGCGCTGTCTCCCTCGCTGTCTCCCTCGCTGTCTCCCTCGCTGTCTCCCTCGCTGTCTCCCTCGCTGTCTCCCTCGCTGTCTCCCTCGCTGTCTCCCTCGCTGTCTCCCTCGCTGTCTCCCTCGCTGTCTCCCTCGCTGTCTCTCTCGCTGGCTCTCTCGCTGTCTCAATCGCTTTCTCCCTCGCTGTCTCTCTCGCTGTCTCTCTCGCTGTCTCCCTTGCAGTCTCTCTTGCAGTCTCTCTTGCAGTCTCTCTCGCAGTCTCCCTCGCTGTCTCCCTCGCTGTCTCCATAGCAGTCTCTCTCACTGTCTCCCTCGCTCTCACTGTCGCTGTCTCTGTCGCTGTCTCTGTCGCTGTCTCTGTCGCTGTCTCCCTCGCTGTCTCCCTCGTCGTCTCTCTCGCTGTCTCTCTCAATGTACTCTCGCTGTCTCTCTCGCTGTCTCACTCGCTCTATCCCTCGCTGTATCTCTCGCAGTCTCTCTCGCAGTCTCTCTCACAGTCTCTCTCGCTGTCTCCCTCGCAGTCTCTCTCGCCATCTCTCTCGCAGTCTCTCTCGCTCTCTCCCTCACTGTCTCTCTCGCAGTCTCTCTCGCCGTCTCTCTCGCCATCTCTCTCGCAGTCTCCCTCGCTGTCTCCCTCACAGTCTCTCTCGCTGTCTCCCTTGCAGTCTCCCACACAGTCTCTCACGCTTGTGCCCTCGCTTTCTCCCTCGCAGTCTCTCTCGCAGTCTCTCTCGCTGTCTCCCTCACAGTCTCTCTCGCTGTCTCCCTTGCAGTCTCCCACACAGTCTCTCACGCTTGTGCCCTCGCTTTCTCCCTCGCAGTCTCTCTCGCAGTCTCTCTCGCAGTCTCTCTCGCAGTCTCTCTCGCTGTCCCTCTCGCTGTCCCTCTCGCAGTCTCTCTCGCTGTCTCTCTCGCAGTCTCCCTCGCTGTCTCTCTCGCTGTCCCTCTCGCAGTCTCTCTCGCTGTCTCTCTCGCTGCCTCTCTCGCAGCCTCTCTCGCAGTCTCTCTCGCAGTCTCTCTCGCAGTCTCTCTCGCAGTCTCTCTCGCAGTCTCTCTCGCAGTCTCCCTCGCAGTCTCCCTCGCAGTCTCCCTCGCTGTCTCCCTCGCTCTCTCCCTCGCAGTCTCCCTCGCCGTCTCCCTCGCCGTCTCCCTCGCCGTCTCCCTCGCCGTCTCTCTCGCAGTCTCTCTCGCTGTCTTCCTCGCAGTTTCTCTCGCTGTCTCCCTCGCTGTCTCCCTCGCTGCCTCCCTCGCTGCCTCCCTCGCTGCCTCCCTCGCTGCCGCTCTCGCAGTCGCTCTCGCAGTCTCTCTCGCTGTCTCCCTCGCTGTCTCCCTCGCTGTCTCCCTCGCTGTCTCCCTCGCTGCCTCCCTCGCTGTCTCCCTAGCAGTCGCTCTCGCAGTCTCTCTCGCTGTCTTCCTCGCTGTGTCCCTCGCAGTCTCTCTCGCAGTCTCTCTCGCAGTCTCTCTCGCAGTCTCTCTCGCAGTCTCTCTCGCAGTCTCTCTCGCAGTCTTCCTCGCAGTTTCTCTCGCAGTTTCTCTCGCTGTCTCCCTCGCTGCCTCCCACGCTGTCTCCCTCGCTGTCTCACGCGATCTCTCTCGCATTCTCTCTCGCTGTCTCCCTCGCAGTCTCTCTCGAAGTCGCTCTCGCTTTCTCCCTCGCTGTCTCTCTCGCAGTCCTTCTCGCAGTCCTTCTCGCAGTCCTTCTCGCAGTCCTTCTCGCAGTCCTTCTCGCAGTCTCTCTCGCTGTCTCCAGCGCTGTCTCCCTCGCCGTCTCCCTCGCCGTCTCCCTTGCAGTCACTCTCTCTGTATCCCCGGCTGTCTCTCTCGCTATCTCCATAGCAGTCTCTCTCACTGTCTCCCTCGCTCTCACTGTCGCTGTCTCTGTCGCTGTCTCTGTCGCTGTCTCTGTCGCTGTCTCCCTCGCTGTCTCCCTCGTCGTCTCTCTCGCTGTCTCTCTCAATGTACTCTCGCTGTCTCTCTCGCTGTCTCACTCGCTCTATCCCTCGCTGTATCTCTCGCAGTCTCTCTCGCAGTCTCTCTCACAGTCTCTCTCGCAGTCTCTCTCGCCATCTCTCTCGCAGTCTCTCTCGCTCTCTCCCTCACTGTCTCTCTCGCAGTCTCTCTCGCCGTCTCTCTCGCCATCTCTCTCGCAGTCTCCCTCACAGTCTCTCTCGCTGTCTCCCTTGCAGTCTCCCACACAGTCTCTCACGCTTGTGCCCTCGCTTTCTCCCTCGCAGTCTCTCTCGCAGTCTCTCTCGCTGTCTCCCTCACAGTCTCTCTCGCTGTCTCCCTTGCAGTCTCCCACACAGTCTCTCACGCTTGTGCCCTCGCTTTCTCCCTCGCAGTCTCTCTCGCAGTCTCTCTCGCAGTCTCTCTCGCAGTCTCTCTCGCAGTCTCTCTCGCTGTCCCTCTCGCTGTCCCTCTCGCAGTCTCTCTCGCTGTCTCTCTCGCTGTCTCTCTCGCAGTCTCCCTCGCTGTCTCTCTCGCTGTCCCTCTCGCAGTCTCTCTCGCTGTCTCTCTCGCAGTCTCCCTCGCTGTCCCTCTCGCAGTCTCTCTCGCTGTCTCTCTCGCAGTCTCCCTCGCTGTCTCTCTCGCTGTCCCTCTCGCAGTCTCTCTCGCTGTCTCCCTCGCAGTCTCTCTCGCAGTCTCCTTTGCAGTCTCTCTCGCTGTCTCTCTCGCTGTCTCTCTCGCTGTCTCTCTCGCTGCCTCTCTCGCAGTCTCTCTCGCAGTCTCTCTCGCAGTCTCTCTCGCAGTCTCTCTCGCAGTCTCTCTCGCAGTCTCTCTCACAGTCTCCCTCGCAGTCTCCCTCGCAGTCTCCCTCGCTGTCTCCCTCGCTCTCTCCCTCGCAGTCTCCCTCGCCGTCTCCCTCGCCGTCTCCCTCGCCGTCTCCCTCGCCGTCTCTCTCGCAGTCTCTCTCGCTGTCTTCCTCGCAGTTTCTCTCGCTGTCTCCCTCGCTGTCTCCCTCGCTGCCTCCCTCGCTGCCTCCCTCGCTGCCTCCCTCGCTGCCTCCCTAGCAGTCGCTCTCGCAGTCGCTCTCGCAGTCGCTCTCGCAGTCTCTCTCGCTGTCTCCCTCGCTGTCTCCCTCGCTGTCTCCCTCGCTGTCTCCCTCGCTGTCTCCCTCGCTGCCTCCCTCGCTGTCTCCCTAGCAGTCGCTCTCGCAGTCTCTCTCGCTGTCTTCCTCGCTGTGTCCCTCGCAGTCTCTCTCGCAGTCTCTCTCGCAGTCTCTCTCGCAGTCTCTCTCGCAGTCTCTCTCGCAGTCTCTCTCGCAGTTTCTCTCGCTGTCTCCCTCGCTGCCTCCCACGCTGTCTCCCTCGCTGTCTCACGCGATCTCTCTCGCATTCTCTCTCGCTGTCTCCCTCGCAGTCTCTCTCGAAGTCGCTCTCGCTTTCTCCCTCGCTGTCTCTCTCGCAGTCCTTCTCGCAGTCCTTCTCGCAGTCCTTCTCGCAGTCCTTCTCGCAGTCCTTCTCGCAGTCCTTCTCGCAGTCTCTCTCGCTGTCTCCAGCGCTGTCTCCCTCGCTGTCTCCCTCGCTGTCTCCCTCGCTGTCTCCCTCGCTGTCTCCCTCGCTGTCTCCCTCGCTGTCTCCCTCGCTGTCTCCCTCGCTGTCTCCCTCGCTGTCTCCCACGCTGTCTCTCTCGCTGTCTCCATGGCTTTCTCCCTCGCTGTCTCTCTCGCTGTCTCTCTCGCTGTCTCTCTCGCTGTCTCTCTCGCTGTCTCTCTCGCTGTCTCTCTCGCTGTCTCTCTCGCTGTCTCTCTCGCAGTCTCTCTCGCTGTCTCCCTCGCTGTATCTCTCACTCTCTCCCTCGCTCTCTCCCTCGCTGTCTCACGCGCTCTCTCTCTGTCTCTCTCGCTGTCTCCCTCGCTGTGTCCCTCGCTGTGTCCCTCGCTGTGTCCCTCGCTGTGTCCCTCGCTGTGTCCCTCGCTGTGTCCCTCGCTGTCTCTCTCGCAGTCTCCCTCGCTGTCTCCCTCGCTGTCTCCCTCGCAGTCTCCCTCGCTGTCTCCCTCGCTGTCTCCCTCGCTGTCTCCCTCGCTGTCTCCCTCGCTGTCTCCCTCGCCGTCTCCCTCGCCGTCTCCCTTGCAGTCACACTCTCTGTATCCCCGGCTGTCTCTCTCGCTATCTCCATAGCAGTCTCTCTCACTGTCTCCCCCGCTGTCTCTGTCTCTGTCTCTGTCGCTGTCTCTGTCGCTGTCTCTGTCGCTGTCTCTGTCTCTGTCTCTGTCTCTGTCGCTGTCTCTGTCGCTGTCTCTGTCGCTGTCTCTGTCGCTGTCTCCCTGGCCGTCTCCCTGGCCGTCTCCCTGGCCGTCTCCCTGGCCGTCTCCCTGGCCGTCTCCCTGGCCGTCTCCCTGGCCGTCTCCCTGGCCGTCTCCCTGGCCGTCTCCCTGGCCGTCTCCCTGGCCGTCTCCCTGGCCGTTTCACTGGCCGTCTCACTGGCCGTCTCCCACGCAGTCTCTCTCGCTGTCTCTCTCAATGTACTCTCGCTGTCTCCCTCGCTGTCTCACTCGCTCTATCCCTCGCTGTATCTCTCGCAGTCTCTCTCGCAGTCTCTCTCGCTGTCTCTCTCGCTGTCTCCCTCGCAGTCTCTCTCGCTCTCTCCCTCACCGTCTCTCTCGCCGTCTCTCTCGCCGTCTCTCTCGCCGTCTCTCTCGCCGTCTCTCTCTCCGTCTCTCTCGCCGTCTCTCTCGCAGTCTCCCTCGCAGTCTCCCTCGCTGTCTCCCTCGCAGTCTCCCTCGCAGTCTCCCTCGCTGTCTCCCTCGCAGTCTCCCTCGCAGTCTCCCTCGCAGTCTCCCTCGCAGTCTCCCTCGCAGTCTCTCTCGCAGTCTCTCTCGCAGTCTCTCTCGCAGTCTCCCTCGCTGTCTCCCTCGCAGTCTCTCTCGCAGTCTCTCTCGCAGTCTCTCTCGCAGTCTCTCTCGCTGTCCCTCTCGCAGTCTCTCTCGCTGTCTCTCTCTCTGTCTCTCTCGCTGTCTCCCACGCTGTCTCTCTCGCAGTCTCTCTCGCAGTCTCTCTCGCAGTCTCTCTCGCTGTCTCCCTCGCAGTCTCTCTCGCAGTCTCCCTTGCAGTCTCTCTCGCTGTCTCTCTCGCTGTCTCTCTCGCTGTCTCCCTCGCTGTCTCACGCGCTCTCTCTCGCAGTCTCTCTCGCAGTCTCTCTCGCTGTCTCTCTCGCTGTGTCCCTCGCTGTGTCCCTCGCTGTGTCCCTCGCAGTCTCCCTCGCTGTGTCCCTCGCAGTCTCCCTCGCTGTGTCCCTCGCAGTCTCCCTCGCTGTCTCCCTCGCCGTCTCCCTCGCCGTCTCCCTCGCCGTCTCCCTTGCAGTCACTCTCTCTGTATCCCCGGCTGTGTCTCTCGCTATCTCCATAGCAGTCTCTCTCACTGTCTCTGTCGCTGTCTCTGTCGCTGTCTCTGTCGCTGTCTCCCTTGCTGTCTCCCTTGCTGTCTCCCTTGCTGTCTCCCTTGCTGTCTCCCTTGCTGTCTCCCTTGCTGTCTCCCTCGCTGTCTCCCTCGTCGTCTCCCTCGTCGTCTCCCTGGCCGTCTCCCTGGCCGTCTCCCTGGCCGTCTCCCTGGCCGTCTCCCTGGCCGTCTCCCTGGCCGTCTCCCTGGCCGTCTCCCTGGCCGTCTCCCTGGCCGTCTCCCTGGCCGTCTCCCTGGCCGTCTCCCTCGCCGTCTCTCTCGCAGTCTCTCTCCCCGTCTCTCTCCCCGTCTCTCTCAATGTCCTCTCGCTGTCTCCCTCGCTGTCTCACTCGCTCTATCCCTCGCTGTATCTCTCGCAGTCTCTCTCGCAGTCTCTCTCGCAGTCTCTCTCGCAGTCTCTCTCGCAGTCTCTCTCGCAGTCTCTCTCGCTGTCTCTCTTGCAGTCTCCCTCGCAGTCTCCCTCGCAGTCTCCCTCGCAGTCTCTCTCGCAGTCTCTCTCGCAGTCACTCTCGCAGTCTCTCTCGCAGTCTCCCTCGCAGTCTCCCTCGCAGTCTCTCTCGCTGTCTCCCTCGCAGTCTCTCTCGAAGTCGCTCTCGCTTTCTCCCTCGCTGTCTCTCTCGCAGTCCTTCTCGCAGTCTCTCTCGCTGTCTCCAGCGCTGTCTCCCTCGCTGTCTCCCTCGCTGTCTCCCTCGCTGTCTCCCTCGCTGTCTCCCTCGCTGTCTCCCTCGCTGTCTCCCTCGCTGTCTCCCTCGCTGTCTCTCTCGCTGTCTCTCTCGCTGTCTCTCTCGCTGTCTCTCTCGCTGTCTCTCTCGCTGTCTCCATCGCTTTCTCCCTCGCTGTCTCTCTCGCTGTCTCTCTCGCTGTCTCTCTCGCTGTCTCTCTCGCTGTCTCTCTCGCTGTCTCTCTCGCTGTCCCTCTCGCTGCCTCTCTCGCTGCCTCTCTCGCTGTCTCTCTCGCTGTCTCCCTTGCAGTCTCTCTTGCAGTCTCTCTCGCTGTCTCCCTCGCTGTCTCCATCACTGTGTCTCTTGCTCTCTCCCTCGCTGTCTCCCTCGCTGTCTCATGCGCTCTCTCTCGCATTCTCTCTCGCTGTCTCCCTCACTGTGTCCCTCGCTGTGTCCCTCGCTGTCTCTCTCGCAGTCTCCCTCGCTGTCTCCCTCGCCGTCTCCCTCGCCGTCTCCCTTGCAGTCACTCTCTCTGTATCCCCGGCTGTCTCTTTCGCTATCTCCATAGCAGTCTCTCTCACTGTCTACCTCGCTGTCTCTGTCGCTGTCTCTGTCACTGTCTCCCTCGCTGTCTCCCTCGCTGTCTCCCTCGCTGTCTCCCTCGCTGTCTCCCTCGCTGTCTCCCTCGCCGTCTCCCTCGCCGTCTCCCTCGCCGTCACCCTCGCCGTCTCCCTCGCCGTCTCCCTCGCAGTCTCTCTCGCAGTCTCTCTCGCTGTCTCTCTCAATGTACTCTCGGTGTCTCCCTCGCTGTCTCACTCGCTCAATCCCTCGCTGTCTCTCTCGCAGTCTCTCTCGCTGTCTCTCTCGCTGTCTCCCTCGCAGTCTCTCTCGCTCTCTCCCTCACTGTCTCTCTCGCAGTCTCTCTCGCAGTCTCTCTCGCTGTCTCTCTCGCTGTCTCCCTCGCAGTCTCTCTCGCTCTCTCCCTCACTGTCTCTCTCGCAGTCTCCCTCGCTGTCTCCCTCGCTGTCTCCCTCGCTGTCTCCCTCGCTGTCTCCCTCGCTGTCTCCCTCGCAGTCTCCCTCGCAGTCTCTCTCGCAGTCTCTCTCGCAGTCTCTCTCGCAGTCCCTCTCGCAGTCTCTCTCGCTGTCTCTCTCGCAGTCCCTCTCGCAGTCTCTCTCGCTGTCTCTCTCGCAGTCTCCTTTGCATTCTCTCTCGCTGTCTCTCTCGCTGTCTCCCACGCTGTCTCCCTCGCAGTCTCCCTCGCAGTCTCTCTCGCAGTCTCTCTCGCAGTCTCTCTCGCAGTCTCTCTCGCAGTCTCTCTCGCTGTCTCCCTCGCTTTGTCTCTCGCTGTCTCTTTCGCTGTCTACCTCGCAGTCTCTCTCGCAGTCTCTCTCGCTGTCTCCCTCGCTTTGTCTCTCGCTGTCTCTCTCGCTTTCTCCCTCGCTGTCTCTCTCGCAGTCCTTCTCGCAGTCCTTCTCGCAGTCTCTCTCGCTGTCTCCAGCGCTGTCACCCTCACATTCTCTCTCGCCGTCTCTCTCGCCGTCTCTCTCGCCGTCTCTCTCGCCGTCTCTCTCTCCGTCTCTCTCGCCGTCTCTCTCGCTGTCTCCATCGCTTTCTCCCTCGCTGTCTCTCTCGCTGTCTCCCTTGCAGTCTCTCTTGCAGTCTCTCTCGCTGTCCCCCTCGCTGTGTCTCTCGCTCTCTCCCTCGCTGCCTCCCTCGCTGTCTACCTCGCTGTCTCCCTCGCTGTCTACCTCGCTGTCTCCCTCGCTGTCTCCCTCGCTGTCTCCCTCGCTGTCTCCCTCGCTCTCTCTCTCGCTCTCCCTCTCGCCGTCTCCCTCGCCGTCTCAATCGCTGTCTCCCTCGCATTCTCTCTCGCAGTGTCTCTCGCTGTATCCCTCGCTATCTCCATAGCAGTCTCTCTCGCAGTTTCTCTCGCTTTCTCCCTCGCAGTCTCTCTCGCTGTCTCCCTCACAGTCTCACTCGCAGTCTCTCTCGCTGTCTCTCTCGCTGTCTCTCTCGCTTTCTCCCTCGCTCTCTCCCTCGCAGTCTCTCTCGCAGTCTCTCTCGCAGTCTCTCTCGCAGTCTCTCTCGCAGTCTCCCTCGCAGTCTCCCTCGCAGTCTCCCTCGCTGTCTCCCTCGCTGTCTCCCTCGCTGTCTCCCTCGCTGTCTCCCTCAATATCCCTCTTGCAGTCTCTCTCGCAGTCTCCCTCGCAGTCTCCCTCGCAGTCTCCCTCGCAGTCTCCCTCGCAGTCTCCCTCGCAGTCTCCCTCGCAGTCTCCCTCGCAGTCTCCCTCGCAGTCTCTCTTGCAGTCTCTCTCGCAGTCTCCCTCGCAGTCTCCCTCGCTGTTTCCCTCACAGTCTCTCTCGCCGTCTCTCTCGCCGTCTCTCTCGCCGTCTCTCTCTCCGTCTCTCTCGCCGTCTCTCTCGCAGTCTCCCTCGCAGTCTCCCTCGCTGTCTCCCTCGCAGTCTCCCTCGCAGTCTCCCTCGCTGTCTCCCTCGCAGTCTCCCTCGCAGTCTCCCTCGCAGTCTCCCTCGCAGTCTCTCTCGCAGTCTCTCTCGCAGTCTCTCTCGCAGTCTCCCTCGCTGTCTCCCTCGCAGTCTCTCTCGCAGTCTCTCTCGCAGTCTCTCTCGCAGTCTCTCTCGCTGTCCCTCTCGCAGTCTCTCTCGCTGTCTCTCTCTCTGTCTCTCTCGCTGTCTCCCACGCTGTCTCTCTCGCAGTCTCTCTCGCAGTCTCTCTCGCAGTCTCTCTCGCTGTCTCCCTCGCAGTCTCTCTCGCAGTCTCCCTTGCAGTCTCTCTCGCTGTCTCTCTCGCTGTCTCTCTCGCTGTCTCCCTCGCTGTCTCACGCGCTCTCTCTCGCAGTCTCTCTCGCAGTCTCTCTCGCTGTCTCTCTCGCTGTGTCCCTCGCTGTGTCCCTCGCTGTGTCCCTCGCAGTCTCCCTCGCTGTGTCCCTCGCAGTCTCCCTCGCTGTGTCCCTCGCAGTCTCCCTCGCTGTCTCCCTCGCCGTCTCCCTCGCCGTCTCCCTCGCCGTCTCCCTTGCAGTCACTCTCTCTGTATCCCCGGCTGTGTCTCTCGCTATCTCCATAGCAGTCTCTCTCACTGTCTCTGTCGCTGTCTCTGTCGCTGTCTCTGTCGCTGTCTCCCTTGCTGTCTCCCTTGCTGTCTCCCTTGCTGTCTCCCTTGCTGTCTCCCTTGCTGTCTCCCTCGCTGTCTCCCTCGTCGTCTCCCTCGTCGTCTCCCTGGCCGTCTCCCTGGCCGTCTCCCTGGCCGTCTCCCTGGCCGTCTCCCTGGCCGTCTCCCTGGCCGTCTCCCTGGCCGTCTCCCTGGCCGTCTCCCTCGCCGTCTCTCTCGCAGTCTCTCTCCCCGTCTCTCTCCCCGTCTCTCTCAATGTCCTCTCGCTGTCTCCCTCGCTGTCTCACTCGCTCTATCCCTCGCTGTATCTCTCGCAGTCTCTCTCGCAGTCTCTCTCGCAGTCTCTCTCGCAGTCTCTCTCGCAGTCTCTCTCGCTGTCTCTCTTGCAGTCTCCCTCGCAGTCTCCCTCGCAGTCTCCCTCGCAGTCTCTCTCGCAGTCTCTCTCGCAGTCACTCTCGCAGTCTCTCTCGCAGTCTCCCTCGCAGTCTCCCTCGCAGTCTCTCTCGCTGTCTCCCTCGCAGTCTCTCTCGAAGTCGCTCTCGCTTTCTCCCTCGCTGTCTCTCTCGCAGTCCTTCTCGCAGTCTCTCTCGCTGTCTCCAGCGCTGTCTCCCTCGCTGTCTCCCTCGCTGTCTCCCTCGCTGTCTCCCTCGCTGTCTCCCTCGCTGTCTCCCTCGCTGTCTCCCTCGCTGTCTCCCTCGCTGTCTCTCTCGCTGTCTCTCTCGCTGTCTCTCTCGCTGTCTCTCTCGCTGTCTCTCTCGCTGTCTCCATCGCTTTCTCCCTCGCTGTCTCTCTCGCTGTCTCTCTCGCTGTCTCTCTCGCTGTCTCTCTCGCTGTCTCTCTCGCTGTCCCTCTCGCTGCCTCTCTCGCTGCCTCTCTCGCTGTCTCTCTCGCTGTCTCCCTTGCAGTCTCTCTTGCAGTCTCTCTCGCTGTCTCCCTCGCTGTCTCCATCACTGTGTCTCTTGCTCTCTCCCTCGCTGTCTCCCTCGCTGTCTCATGCGCTCTCTCTCGCATTCTCTCTCGCTGTCTCCCTCACTGTGTCCCTCGCTGTGTCCCTCGCTGTCTCTCTCGCAGTCTCCCTCGCTGTCTCCCTCGCCGTCTCCCTCGCCGTCTCCCTTGCAGTCACTCTCTCTGTATCCCCGGCTGTCTCTTTCGCTATCTCCATAGCAGTCTCTCTCACTGTCTACCTCGCTGTCTCTGTCGCTGTCTCTGTCACTGTCTCCCTCGCTGTCTCCCTCGCTGTCTCCCTCGCTGTCTCCCTCGCTGTCTCCCTCGCTGTCTCCCTCGCCGTCTCCCTCGCCGTCTCCCTCGCCGTCTCCCTCGCCGTCTCCCTCGCCGTCTCCCTCGCAGTCTCTCTCGCAGTCTCTCTCGCTGTCTCTCTCAATGTACTCTCGGTGTCTCCCTCGCTGTCTCACTCGCTCAATCCCTCGCTGTCTCTCTCGCAGTCTCTCTCGCTGTCTCTCTCGCTGTCTCCCTCGCAGTCTCTCTCGCTCTCTCCCTCACTGTCTCTCTCGCAGTCTCTCTCGCAGTCTCTCTCGCTGTCTCTCTCGCTGTCTCCCTCGCAGTCTCTCTCGCTCTCTCCCTCACTGTCTCTCTCGCAGTCTCCCTCGCTGTCTCCCTCGCTGTCTCCCTCGCTGTCTCCCTCGCTGTCTCCCTCGCTGTCTCCCTCGCTGTCTCCCTCGCAGTCTCCCTCGCAGTCTCTCTCGCAGTCTCTCTCGCAGTCTCTCTCGCAGTCCCTCTCGCAGTCTCTCTCGCTGTCTCTCTCGCAGTCCCTCTCGCAGTCTCTCTCGCTGTCTCTCTCGCAGTCTCCTTTGCATTCTCTCTCGCTGTCTCTCTCGCTGTCTCCCACGCTGTCTCCCTCGCAGTCTCCCTCGCAGTCTCTCTCGCAGTCTCTCTCGCAGTCTCTCTCGCAGTCTCTCTCGCAGTCTCTCTCGCTGTCTCCCTCGCTTTGTCTCTCGCTGTCTCTTTCGCTGTCTACCTCGCAGTCTCTCTCGCAGTCTCTCTCGCTGTCTCCCTCGCTTTGTCTCTCGCTGTCTCTCTCGCTTTCTCCCTCGCTGTCTCTCTCGCAGTCCTTCTCGCAGTCCTTCTCGCAGTCTCTCTCGCTGTCTCCAGCGCTGTCACCCTCACATTCTCTCTCGCCGTCTCTCTCGCCGTCTCTCTCGCCGTCTCTCTCGCCGTCTCTCTCTCCGTCTCTCTCGCCGTCTCTCTCGCTGTCTCCATCGCTTTCTCCCTCGCTGTCTCTCTCGCTGTCTCCCTTGCAGTCTCTCTTGCAGTCTCTCTCGCTGTCCCCCTCGCTGTGTCTCTCGCTCTCTCCCTCGCTGCCTCCCTCGCTGTCTACCTCGCTGTCTCCCTCGCTGTCTACCTCGCTGTCTACCTCGCTGTCTCCCTCGCTGTCTCCCTCGCTGTCTCCCTCGCTGTCTCCCTCGCTCTCTCTCTCGCTCTCCCTCTCGCCGTCTCCCTCGCCGTCTCAATCGCTGTCTCCCTCGCATTCTCTCTCGCAGTGTCTCTCGCTGTATCCCTCGCTATCTCCATAGCAGTCTCTCTCGCAGTTTCTCTCGCTTTCTCCCTCGCAGTCTCTCTCGCTGTCTCCCTCACAGTCTCACTCGCAGTCTCTCTCGCTGTCTCTCTCGCTGTCTCTCTCGCTTTCTCCCTCGCTCTCTCCCTCGCAGTCTCTCTCGCAGTCTCTCTCGCAGTCTCTCTCGCAGTCTCTCTCGCAGTCTCCCTCGCAGTCTCCCTCGCAGTCTCCCTCGCTGTCTCCCTCGCTGTCTCCCTCGCTGTCTCCCTCGCTGTCTCCCTCGCAGTCTCCCTCAATATCCCTCTTGCAGTCTCTCTCGCAGTCTCCCTCGCAGTCTCCCTCGCAGTCTCCCTCGCAGTCTCCCTCGCAGTCTCCCTCGCAGTCTCCCTCGCAGTCTCCCTCGCAGTCTCTCTTGCAGTCTCTCTCGCAGTCTCCCTCGCAGTCTCCCTCGCTGTTTCCCTCACAGTCTCTCTCGCTGTCTCCCTCGCTGTCTCTCTCACTGTCTCCCTCGCTGTCTCCCTCGCTGTCTCCCTCGCTGTCTCCCTCGCTGTCTCCCTCGCGGTCTCTCTCGCAGACTGTCTCGCTATCTGTCTCGCAGTCTCTCACCGCCTCCCACGCCGTCTCCCACGCCGTCTCCCTCGCCGTCTCCCTCGCAGTCTCTCTCGCCGTCTTCCTCGCAGTCTCTCTCGCTGTCTCCCTCGCTGTCTCCCTCGCTGTCTCCCTCGCTGCCTCTCTCGCTGCCTCTCTCGCTGCCTCCCTCGCTGCCTCCCTCGCTGTCTCCCCAGCAGTCGCTCTCGCAGTCTCTCTCGCAGTCTCCCTCGCTGTCTCCCTCGCTGTCTCCCTCGCTGTCTCCCTCGCTGTCTCCCTCGCTGTCTCCCTCGCTGTCTCCCTCGCTGTCTCCCTCGCTGTCTCCCTCGATGTCTCCCTCGCGGTCTCTCTCGCAGACTGTCTCGCTATCTGTCTCGCAGTCTCTCACCGCCTCCCACGCCGTCTCCCACGCCGTCTCCCACGCCGTCTCCCACGCCGTCTCCCACGCCGTCTCCCACGCCGTCTCCCACGCCGTCTCCCACGCCGTCTCCCACGCCGTCTCCCACGCCGTCTCCCACGCCGTCTCCCACGCCGTCTCCCACGCCGTCTCCCACGCCGTCTCCCTCGCCGTCTCCCTCGCCGTCTCACGCGATCTCTCTCGCATTCTCTCTCGTTGTCTCCCTCGCAGTTTCTCTCGCTGTGTCCCTTGCAGTCTCTCTCACAGTCTCTGTCGCTGTCTCTGTCGCTGTCTCTCTCGCTGTCTCCCTCACTGCCTCCCTCGCAGTCTCTCTCGAAGTCTCTCTCGCTGTCTACCTCGCTGTCTCCCTCGCTGTCTCCCTCGCTGTCTCCCTCGCTGTCTCCCTCGCTGTCTCCCTCGCTGTCTCCCTCGCTGTCTCCCTCGCTGTCTCCCTCGCTGTCTCTCTCGCTTTCTCTCTTGCTCTCTCTCTCTCGCTCTCTCTCCCTCTCGCCGTCTCCCTCGCCGTCTCAATCGCTGTCTCCCTCGCATTCTCTCTCGCAGTGTCTCTCGCTGTATCCCTCGCTATCTCCATAGCAGTCTCTCTCGCAGTTTCTCTCGCTTTCTCCCTCGCAGTCTCTCTCGCTGTCTCCCTCGCAGTCTCTCTCGCTGTCTTCCTCGCTGTCTTCCTCGCTGTCTTCCTCGCTGTCTTCCTCGCTGTCTTCCTCGCTGTCTTCCTCGCTGTCTCTCTCACTGTCTCCCTCGCTGTCTCCCTCGCTGTCTCCCTCGCTGTCTCCCTCGCTGTCTCCCTCGCGGTCTCTCTCGCAGACTGTCTCGCTATCTGTCTCGCAGTCTCTCACCGCCTCCCACGCCGTCTCCCACGCCGTCTCCCTCGCCGTCTCCCTCGCAGTCTCTCTCGCCGTCTTCCTCGCAGTCTCTCTCGCTGTCTCCCTCGCTGTCTCCCTCGCTGCCTCTCTCGCTGCCTCTCTCGCTGCCTCCCTCGCTGCCTCCCTCGCTGCCTCCCTCGCTGTCTCCCCAGCAGTCGCTCTCGCAGTCTCTCTCGCAGTCTCCCTCGCTGTCTCCCTCGCTGTCTCCCTCGCTGTCTCCCTCGCTGTCTCCCTCGCTGTCTCCCTCGATGTCTCCCTCGCGGTCTCTCTCGCAGACTGTCTCGCTATCTGTCTCGCAGTCTCTCACCGCCTCCCACGCCGTCTCCCACGCCGTCTCCCACGCCGTCTCCCACGCCGTCTCCCACGCCGTCTCCCACGCCGTCTCCCACGCCGTCTCCCACGCCGTCTCCCACGCCGTCTCCCACGCCGTCTCCCACGCCGTCTCCCACGCCGTCTCCCACGCCGTCTCCCACGCCGTCTCCCACGCCGTCTCCCACGCCGTCTCCCACGCCGTCTCCCTCGCCGTCTCCCTCGCCGTCTCCCTCGCCGTCTCACGCGATCTCTCTCGCATTCTCTCTCGTTGTCTCCCTCGCAGTTTCTCTCGCTGTGTCCCTTGCAGTCTCTCTCACAGTCTCTGTCGCTGTCTCTGTCGCTGTCTCTCTCGCTGTCTCCCTCACTGCCTCCCTCGCAGTCTCTCTCGAAGTCTCTCTCGCTGTCTACCTCGCTGTCTCCCTCGCTGTCTCCCTCGCTGTCTCCCTCGCTGTCTCCCTCGCTGTCTCCCTCGCTGTCTCCCTCGCTGTCTCCCTCGCTGTCTCCCTCGCTGTCTCACTCGCTGTCTCTCTCGCTTTCTCTCTTGCTCTCTCTCTCTCGCTCTCTCTCCCTCTCGCCGTCTCCCTCGCCGTCTCAATCGCTGTCTCCCTCGCATTCTCTCTCGCAGTGTCTCTCGCTGTATCGCTCGCTATCTCCATAGCAGTCTCTCTCGCAGTTTCTCTCGCTTTCTCCCTCGCAGTCTCTCTCGCTGTCTCCCTCGCAGTCTCTCTCGCTGTCTTCCTCGCTGTCTTCCTCGCTGTCTTCCTCGCTGTATTCCTCGCTGTCTTCCTCGCTGTCTTCCTCGCTGTATTCCTCGCTGTCTTCCTCGCTGTCTTCCTCGCTGTCTCCCTCGCTGTCTCCCTCGCTGTCTCCCTCGCTGTCTCCCTCGCTCTCTCCCTCGCTCTCTCTCTCGCTCTCTCTCTCGCCGTCTCCCTCGCCGTCTCAATCGCTGTCTCCATAGCAGTCTCTCTCGCAGTTTCTCTCGCTTTCTCCCTCGCAGTCTCTCTCGCAGTCTCTCTCGCTGTCTCCCTCACAGTCTCTCTCGCTCTCTCTCTCGCTGTCTCCCTCGCAGTCTCTCTCGCTGTCTTCCTCGCTGTCTTCCTCGCTGTCTTCCTCGCTGTCTTCCTCGCTGTCTCCCTCGAGGTCTCTCTCACAGTCTCTCTCGCAGTCTCTCTCGCTGTCTCTCTCGCTGACTCCCTCGCAGTTTCTATCGCTGTCTCCCTCGCAGTCTCTCTCGCTTTCTCCCGTGCTATCTCCCTTGCTATCTCCCTCGCTGTCTCTCTCGCTGTCTCCCTTGCAGTCTCCCTCGCAGTCTCTCTCGCTTTCTCCCTCGCAGTCTCTCTCGCTTTCTCTCTCGCTGTCTCCCTCGCTGTCTCCCTCGCTGTCTCCCTCGCTGCCTCCCACGCTGTCTCCCACGCTGTCTCCCACGCTGTCTCCCACGCTGTCTCTCTCGCTGTCTCCCACGCTGTCTCCCTCGCAGTCTCTCTTGCAGTCTCTCTTGCAGTCTCTCTTGCTGTCTCTATTGCTGTCTCCCTCGCTGTGTCTCTCGCTCTCTCTCTCGCAGTCTCCCTCGCTGTCTCCCTCGCTATCTCCCTCGCTGTCTCCCTCGCTGTCTCCCTCGCTGTCTCACACGATCTCTCTCGCATTCTCTCTCGTTGTCTCCCTCGCAGTCTCTCTCGCTTTCTCTGTCGCTGTCTCCCTCGCTGACTCCCTCGCTGCCTCCCTCGCTGCCTCCCTCGCTGCCTCCCTCGCTGCCTCCCTCGCTGCCTCCCTCGCAGTCTCCCTCGCAGTCTCCCTCGCAGTCTCTCTCGATGTCTCTCTCGATGTCTCTCTCGCTGTCTACCTCGCTGTCTACCTCGCTGTCTACCTCGCTGTCTCCCTCGCTGTCTCCCTCGCTGTCTCCCTCGCTGTCTCCCTCGCTCTATCCCTCGCTCTCTCCCTCGCTCTCTCCCTCGCTCTCTCCCTCGCTCTCTCCCTCGCTCTCTCCCTCGCTCTCTCCCTCGCTCTCTCCCTCGCTCTCTCCCTCGCTCTCTCCCTCGCTCTCTCTCTCGCCGTCTCAATCGCTGTCTCCCTCGCATTCTCTCTCGCAGTGTCTCTCGCTGTATCCCTCGCTGTCTCTCTCGCTATCTCCATAGCAGTCTCTCTCGCAGTTTCTCTCGCTTCCTCCCTCGCAGTCTCTCTCGCTGTCTCCCTCACAGTCTCTCTCGCTGTCTCTCTCACTGTCTCCCTCACAGTCTCTCTCGCTGTCTCCCTCGCTGTCTCCCTCGAGGTCTCTCTCACAGTCTCTCTCGCAGTCTCTCTCGCAGTCTCTCTCGCAGTCTCACTCGCAGTCTCCCTCGCAGTCTCCCTCGCTGTCTCCCTCGCTGTTTCCCTCACAGTCTCTCTCGCTGTCTCCCTCGCAGTCTCTCTCGAAGTCGCTCTCGCTTTCTCCCTCGCTGTCTCTCTCGCAGTCCTTCTCGCATTCTCTCTCGCTGTCTCCAGCGCTGTCTCCCTCGCTGTCTCCCTCGCTGTCTCCCGATCTGTCTCCCGAGCTGTCTCCGTCACTGTCTCCCACGCAGTCTCTCTCGCTGTCTCTCACGCGCTCTCTCTCGCAGTCTCTCTCGCTGTCTCCCTCGCAGTCTCCCTCGCAGTCTCTCTCGCTGTCTCTCTCGCTGTCTCCCTTGCTGTCTCCCTCGCTGTGTCCCTCGCTGTGTCCCTCGCTGTCTCTCTCGCAGTTTCCCTCACTGTCTCCCTCGCTGTCTCCCTCGCTGTCTCCCTCGCTGTCTCCCTCGCAGTCTCTCTCGCAGTCTCTCTCGCAGTCTCTCTCGATGTCTCCCTCGCTGATTCCCTCGCTGTCTCCCTCGCTGTCTCCCTCGCAGTCACTCTGTATCCCCCGCTATCTCTCGCGCTATCTCCATAGCAGTCTCTCTCACTGTCTCCCTTGCTGTCTCCCTCGCTGTCTCTGTCTCTGTCGCTGTCTCTGTCGCTGTCTCCCTTGCTGTCTCCCTCGTCGTCTCCCTCGTCGTCTCCCTCGCCGTCTCCCTCGCCGTCTCCCTCGCAGTCTCCCTCGCAGTCTCACTCGCTGTCTCTCTCGCTGTCTCTCTCGCTGTCTCTCTCGCTGTCTCCCTCGCTGTCTCCCTCGCTCTATCCCTCGCTGTATCTCTCGCAGTCTCTCTCGCAGTCTCTCTCGCAGTCTCTCTCGCTGTCTCTCTCGCTGTCTCTCTCGCTGTCTTCCTCGCGGTTTCTTTCGCTGTCTCCCTCGCTGCCTCCCACGCTGTCTCCCTCGCAGTCTCTCTTGCAGTCTCTCTTGCTGTCTCCGTCGCTGTGTCTCTCGCTCTCTCTCTCGCAGTCTCCCTCGCTGTCTCCCTCGCAGTCTCTCTCGCTGTGTCCCTCGCAGTCTCTCTCGCTGTCTCTATCACAGTCCTTCTCGCCGTCCTTCTCACAGTCTCCCTCGCTGTCTCCCTCGCTGTCTCCCTCGCTGTCTCCCTCGCTGTCTCCCTCGCTGTCTCCCACGCTGTCTCCCACGCTGTCTCCCACGCAGTCTCCCTCGCAGTCTCCCTCGCAGTCTCCCTCGCAGTCTCTCTCGCAGTCTCTCTCGCTGTCTCCCTCGCTGTATCCCTCGCTGTCTCCCTCGCTGTCTCCCTCGCTGTCTCCCTCGCTGTGTCCCTCGCTCTCTCCCTCGCAGTCTCCCTCACTGTCTCCCTCGCCGTCTCTCTCGCCGTCTCCCTCGCCGTCTCCCTCGCTGTCTCCCTCGCTGTCTCCCTCGCTGTCTCCCTCGCTGTCTCTCTCGCCGTCTTCCTCGCAGTTTCTCTCGCTGTCTCCCTCGCTGTCTCCCTCGCTGTCTCCCTCGCTGTCTCCCTCGCTGTCTCCCTCGCTGTCTCCCTCGCTGTCTCCCTCGCTGCCTCCCTCGCGGCCTCCCTCGCTGTCTCCCCAGCAGTCGCTCTCGCAGTCGCTCTCGCAGTCTCTCTCGCTGTCTCCCTCGCTGTCTCCCTCGCTGTCTCCCTCGCTGTCTCCCTCGCTGTCTCCCTCGCGGTCTCCCTCGCGGTCTCTCTCGCAGACTGTCTCGCTATCTGTCTCGCAGTCTCTCACTGCCTCCCACGCCGTCTCCCACGCCGTCTCCCACGCCGTCTCCCACGCCGTCTCCCTCGCCGTCTCCCTCGCCGTCTCCCTCGCTGTCTCACGCGATCTCTCTCGCATTCTCTCTCGTTGTCTCCCTCGCAGTTTCTCTCGCTGTTTCCCTTGCAGTCTCTCTCACAGTCTCTGTCGCTGTCTCTGTCGCTGTCTCTGTCGCTGTCTCTCTCGCTGTCTCCCTCACTGCCTCCCTCGCAGTCTCTCTCGAAGTCTCTCTCGCTGTCTACCTCGCTGTCTCCCTCGCTGTCTCCCTCGCTGTCTCCCTCGCTGTCTCCCTCGCTGTCTCCCTCGCTGTCTCCCTCGCTGTCTCCCTCGCTGTCTCCCTCGCTGTCTCCCTCGCTGTCTCCCTCGCTGTCTCCCTCGCTGTCTCTCTCGCTTTCTCTCTTGCTCTCTCTCTCTCGCTCTCTCTCCCTCTCGCCGTCTCCCTCGCCGTCTCAATCGCTGTCTCCCTCGCATTCTCTCTCGCAGTGTCTCTCGCTGTATCCCTCGCTATCTCCATAGCAGTCTCTCTCGCAGTTTCTCTCGCTTTCTCCCTCGCAGTCTCTCTCGCTGTCTCCCTCGCAGTCTCTCTCACTGTCTTCCTCGCTGTATTCCTCGCTGTCTTCCTCGCTGTCTTCATCGCTGTCTTCCTCGCTGTCTTCCTCGCTGTCTCCCTCGCTGTCTCCCTCGCTGTCTCCCTCGCTGTCTCCCTCGCTGTCTCCCTCGCTGTCTCCCTCGCTGTCTCCCTCGCTGTCTCCCTCGCTCTCTCTCTCGCCGTCTCCCTCGCCGTCTCAATCGCTGTCTCCCTCGCATTCTCTCTCTCAGTGTCTCTCGCTGTATCCCTCGCTGTCTCTCTCGCTATCTCCATAGCAGTCTCTCTCGCAGTTTCTCTCGCTTTCTCCCTCGCAGTCTCTCTCGCTGTCTCCCTCACAGTCTCTCTCGCTCTCTCTCTCGCTGTCTCCCTCGCAGTCTTCCTCGCTGTCTTCCTCGCTGTCTTCCTCGCTGTCTTCCTCGCTGTCTCCCTCGAGGTCTCTCTCACAGTCTCTCTCGCAGTCTCTCTCGCTGTCTCTCTCGCTGACTCCCTCGCAGTTTCTATCGCTGTCTCCCTCGCAGTCTCTCTCGCTTTCTCCCTCGCTGTCTCTCTCGCTGTCTCCCTTGCAGTCTCCCTCGCAGTCTCTCTCGCTTTCTCCCTCGCAGTCTCTCTCGCTTTCTCTCTCGCTGTCTCCCTCGCTGTCTCCCTCGCTGTCTCCCTCGCTGTCTCCCTCGCTGCCTCCCACGCTGTCTCCCACGCTGTCTCCCACGCTGTCTCCCACGCTGTCTCCCACGCTGTCTCCCACGCTGTCTCCCACGCTGTCTCCCACGCTGTCTCCCACGCTGTCTCCCACGCTGTCTCCCTCGCAGTCTCTCTTGCAGTCTCTATTGCTGTCTCTATTGCTGTCTCCCTCGCTGTGTCTCTCGCTCTCTCTCTCGCAGTCTCCCTCGCTGTCTCCCTCGCTATCTCCCTCGCTGTCTCCCTCGCTGTCTCACACGATCTCTCTCGCATTCTCTCTCGTTGTCTCCCTCGCAGTCTCTCTCGCTGTCTCTGTCGCTGTCTCCCTCGCTGTCTCCCTCGCTGCCTCCCTCGCTGTCTCCCTCGCTGACTCCCTCGCTGCCTCCCTCGCTGCCTCCCTCGCTGCCTCCCTCGCTGCCTCCCTCGCTGCCTCCCTCGCAGTCTCCCTCGCAGTCTCCCTCGCAGTCTCTCTCGATGTCTCTCTCGATGTCTCTCTCGCTGTCTACCTCGCTGTCTACCTCGCTGTCTACCTCGCTGTCTACCTCGCTGTCTCCCTCGCTGTCTCCCTCGCTGTCTCCCTCGCTCTATCCCTCGCTCTATCCCTCGCTCTCTCCCTCGCTCTCTCCCTCGCTCTCTCCCTCGCTCTCTCCCTCGCTCTCTCCCTCGCTCTCTCCCTCACTCTCTCCCTCGCTCTCTCCCTCGCTCTCTCTCTCGCCGTCTCAATCGCTGTCTCCCTCGCATTCTCTCTCGCAGTGTCTCTCGCTGTATCCCTCGCTGTCTCTCTCGCTATCTCCATAGCAGTCTCTCTCGCAGTTTCTCTCGCTTCCTCCCTCGCAGTCTCTCTCGCTGTCTCCCTCACAGTCTCTCTCGCTGTCTCTCTCACTGTCTCCCTCACAGTCTCTCTCGCTGTCTCCCTCGCTGTCTCCCTCGAGGTCTCTCTCGCAGTCTCTCTCGCAGTCTCTCTCGCAGTCTCTCTCGCAGTCTCTCTCGCAGTCTCACTCGCAGTCTCACTCGCAGTCTCCCTCGCAGTCTCCCTCGCTGTCTCCCTCGCTGTTTCCCTCACAGTCTCTCTCGCTGTCTCCCTCGCAGTCTCTCTCGAAGTCGCTCTCGCTTTCTCCCTCGCTGTCTCTCTCGCAGTCCTTCTCGCATTCTCTCTCGCTGTCTCCAGCGCTGTCTCCCTCGCTGTCTCCCGATCTGTCTCCCGAGCTGTCTCCGTCACTGTCTCCCACGCAGTCTCTCTCGCTGTCTCTCACGCGCTATCTCTCGCAGTCTCTCTCGCAGTCTCTCTCGCTGTCTCCCTCGCAGTCTCCCTCGCAGTCTCCCTCGCAGTCTCTCTCGCTGTCTCTCTCGCTGTCTCCCTTGCTGTCTCCCTCGCTGTGTCCCTCGCTGTGTCCCTCGCTGTCTCTCTCGCAGTTTCCCTCGCTGTCTCCCTCGCTGTCTCCCTCGCTGTCTCCCTCGCAGTCTCTCTCGCAGTCTCTCTCGCAGTCTCTCTCGCAGTCTCTCTCGCAGTCTCTCTCGATGTCTCCCTCGCTGATTCCCTCGCTGTCTCCCTCGCTGTCTCCCTCGCCGTCTCCCTCGCAGTCACTCTGTATCCCCCGCTATCTCTCGCGCTATCTCCATAGCAGTCTCTCTCACTGTCTCCCTTGCTGTCTCCCTCGCTGTCTCTGTCTCTGTCGCTGTCTCTGTCGCTGTCTCCCTTGCTGTCTCCCTCGTCATCTCCCTCGTCGTCTCCCTCGCCGTCTCCCTCGCCGTCTCCCTCGCAGTCTCCCTCGCACTCTCTCGCTGTCTCTCTCGCTGTCTCTCTCGCTGTCTCTCTCGCTGTCTCTCTCGCTGTCTCCCTCGCTGTCTCCCTCGCTCTATCCCTCGCTGTATCTCTCGCAGTCTCTCTCGCAGTCTCTCTCGCAGTCTCTCTCGCAGTCTCTCTCGCAGTCTCTCTCGCAGTCTCTCTCGCTGTCTCTCTCGCTGTCTCTCTCGCTGTCTTCCTCGCGGTTTCTCTCGCTGTCTCCCTCGCTGCCTCCCACGCTGTCTCCCTCGCAGTCTCTCTTGCAGTCTCTCTTGCTGTCTCCGTCGCTGTGTCTCTCGCTCTCTCTCTCGCAGTCTCCCTCGCTGTCTCCCTCGCTATCTCCCTCACTGTCTCCCTCGCTGTCTCACGTGATCTCTCTCGCAGTCTCTCTCGTTGTCTCCCTCGCAGTCTTTCTCGCTGTGTCCCTCGCAGTCTCTCTCGCTGTCTCTATCACAGTCCTTCTCGCCGTCCTTCTCACAGTCTCCCTCGCTGTCTCCCTCGCTGTCTCCCTCGCTGTCTCCCTCGCTGTCTCCCTCGCTGTCTCCCTCGCTGTCTCCCTCGCTGTCTCCCTCGCTGTCTCCCTCGCGGTCTCCCTCGCGGTCTCTCTCGCAGACTGTCTCGCTATCTGTCTCGCAGTCTCTCACTGCCTCCCACGCCGTCTCCCACGCCGTCTCCCTCGCTGTCTCCCTCGCTGTCTCCCTCGCTGTCTCCCTCGCTGTCTCCCTCGTTGTCTCACGCGATCTCTCTCGCATTCTCTCTCGTTGTTTTTCTCGCAGTTTCTCTCGCTGTGTCCCTTGCAGTCTCTCTCACAGTCTCTGTCTCTGTCGCTGTCTCTGTCGCTGTCTCTCTCGCTGTCTCTGTCGCTGTCTCTCTCGCTGTCTTCCTCGCTGTCTTCCTCGCTGCCTCCCTCGCAGTCTCTCTCGAAGTCTCTCTCGCTGTCTCCCTCGCTGTCTCCCTCGCTGTCTCCCTCGCTGTCTCCCTCGCTGTCTCCCTCGCTGTCTCCCTCGCTGTCTCCCTCGCTGTCTCCCTCGCTGTCTCTCTCGCTCTCTCTCTCGCTCTCCCTCTCGCCGTCTCCCTCGCCGTTTCAATCGCTGTCTCCCTCGCATTCTCTCTCGCAGTGTCTCGCGCTGTATCCCTCGCTGTCTCTCTCGCTATCTCCATAGCAGTCTCTCTCGCAGTTTCTCTCGCTTTCTCCCTCGCAGTCTCTCTTGCTGTCTCCCTCACAGTCTCACTCGCAGTCTCTCTCGCTGTCTCTCTCGCTATCTCCCTCGCAGTCTCCCTCGCAGTCTCTCTTGCAGTCTCTCTTGCAGTCTCTCTTGCAGTCTCTCTTGCTGTCTCTCTTGCTGTCTCCCTCGCTGTGTCTCTCGCTCTCTCTCTCGCAGTCTCCCTCGCAGTCTCCCTCGCTGTCTCCCTCGCTATCTCCCTCGCTGGCTCCCTCGCTGTCTCACACGATCTCTCTCGCATTCTCTCTCGTTGTCTCCCTCGCAGTCTCTCTCGCAGTCTCTATTGCTGTCTCTGTCGCTGTCTCCCTCGCTGTCTCCCTCGCTGTCTCCCTCGCTGTCTCCCTCGCTGTCTCCCTCGCTGTCTCCCTCGCTGCCTCCCTCGCTGCCTCCCTCGCTGCCTCCCTCGCAGTCTCCCTCGCAGTCTCTCTCGATGTCTCTCTCGCTGTCTACCTCGCTGTCTCCATCGCTCTCTCCCTCGCTGTCTCCCTCGCTCTCTCCCTCGCTCTCTCCCTCGCTCTCTCTCTCGCCGTCTCAATCGCTGTCTCCCTCGCTGTCTCTCTCGCTATCTCCATAGCAGTCTCTCTCGCAGT
The DNA here is from genome assembly GCF_036365525.1 of Heterodontus francisci. Classification (NCBI taxonomy): domain Eukaryota; kingdom Metazoa; phylum Chordata; class Chondrichthyes; order Heterodontiformes; family Heterodontidae; genus Heterodontus; species Heterodontus francisci. Next base: position 553,983 of record NW_027141323.1, read on the forward strand.
TTCTCTCGCTTCCTCCCTCGCAGTCTCCCTCGCTGTCTCCCTCGCAGTCTCCCTCGCAGTCTCCCTCAATATCCCTCTCGCAGTCTCTCTCGCATTCTCTCTCGCAGTCTCCCTCGCAGTCTCCCTCGCAGTCTCCCTCGCAGTCTCCCTCGCAGTCTCTCTCGCAGTCTCTCTCGCAGTCTCCCTCGCAGTCTCTCTCGCAGTATCACTCGCAGTCTCCCTCGCAGTCTCCCTCGCAGTCTCTCTCGCTGTCTCCCTCGCTGTTTCCCTCACAGTCTCTCTCGCTGTCTCCCTCGCTGTCTCCCTCGCTGTCTCCCTCGCTGTCTCCCTCGCTGTGTCCCTCGCTGTCTCTCTCGCTGTCTCTCTCGCAGTTTCCCTCGCTGTCTCCCTCGCTGTCTCCCTCGCTGTCTCCCTCGCTGTCTCCCTCGCAGTCTCTCTCGCAGTCTCTCTCGCAGTCTCCCTCGCCGTCTCCCTCGCCGTCTCCCTCGTCGTCTCCCTCGCCGTCTCCCTCGCCGTCTCCCTCGCAGTCACTCTCTCTGTATCCCCCGCTGTCTCTCTCGCTATCTCCATAGCAGTCTCTCTCACTGTCTCCCTCGCTGTCTCTGTCGCTGTCTCTGTCGCTGTCTCTGTCGCTGTCTCTGTCGCTGTCTCCGTCGCTGTCTCCCTCGCCGTCTCCCTCGCCGTCTCCCTCGCCGTCTCCCTCGCCGTCTCCCTCGCCGTCTCCCTCGCCGTCTCCCTCGCAGTCTCCCTCGCCGTCTCTCTCGCCGTCTCCCTCGCAGTCTCCCTCGCAGTCTCCCTCGCAGTCTCCCTCGCAGTCTCCCTCGCAGTCTCCCTCGCAGTCTCCCTCGCAGTCTCTCTCGCTGTCTCTCTCAATGTACTCTCGCTGTCTCCCTCGCTGTCTCCCTCGCTGTCTCCCTCGCTGTCTCCCTCGCTGTCTCCCTCGCTGTCTCCCTCGCTGTCTCCCTCGCTGTCTCCCTCGCTGTCTCCCTCGCTCTATCCCTCGCTCTATCCCTCGCTCTATCCCTCGCTCTATCCCTCGCTCTATCCCTCGCTCTATCCCTCGCAGTCTCTCTCGCAGTCTCTCTCGCAGTCTCTCTCGCAGTCTCTCTCGCAGTCTCTCTCGCAGTCTCTCTCGCAGTCTCTCTCGCAGTCTCTCTCGCTGTCTCTCTCGCTGTCTCCCTCGCGGTTTCTCTCGCTGTCTCTCTTGCTGTCTCCCTCGCTGTGTCTCTCGCTCTCTCTTTCGCAGTCTCCCTCGCTGTCTCCCTCGCTATCTCCCTCACTGTCTCACGTGATCTCTCTCGCAGTCTCTCTCGTTGTCTCCCTCGCAGTCTCCCTCGCAGTCTCCCTCGCAGTCTCCCTCGCAGTCTCCCTCGCAGTCTCTCTCGCTGTCTCCCTCGCTGTCTCCCTCGCTGTCTCCCTCGCTGTCTCCCTCGCTTTCTCCCTCGCTGTGTCCCTCGCTCTCTCCCTCAATGTCTCCCTCGCCGTCTCTCTCGCAGTCTCTCTCGCCATCTTCCTCGCAGTTTCTCTCGCTGTCTCCCTCGCTGCCTCCCTCGCTGCCTCCCTCGCTGCCTCCCTCGCTGTCTCCCTAGCAGTCGCTCTCGCAGTCTCTCTCGCAGTCTCTCTCGCAGTCTCTCTCGCAGTCTCTCTCACTGTCTCCCTCAATGTCTCCCTCGCTGTCTCCCTCGCTGTCTCCCTCGCTGTCTCCCTCGCTGTCTCCCTCGCTGTCTCCCTCGCGGTCTCCCTCGCTGTCTCTCTCGCAGACTGTCTCGCTATCTGTCTCGCAGTCTCTCACCGCCTCCCACGCCGTCTCACTCGCTGTCTCACTCGCTGTCTCTCTCGCCGTCTATCTCGCCGTCTCCCTCGCAGTCTCCCTCGCAGTATCCCTCGCTGTCTCTTTCGCTGTCTCTTTCGCTGTCTCTTTCGCTGTCTCTTTCGCTGTCTATCTCGCAGTCTCTCACTCAGTCTCCCTCGCTGTCTCCCTCGCTGTCTCCCTCGCTGTCTCCCTCGCTGTCTCCCTCGCTGTCTCCCTCGCTGTCTCCCTCGCTGTCTCTCTCGCTGTCCCCCTCGCTGTCCCCCTCGCTGTCCCCCTCGCTGTGCCCCTCGCTGTCCCCCTCGCATTCTCCCTCGCATTCTCCCTCGCAGTCTCTCTCGCAGTCTCTCTCGCAGTGTCTCTCGCAGTGTCTCTCGCAGTCTCCCTCGCAGTCTCCCTCGCAGTCTCCCTCGCAGTCTCCCTCGCAGTCTCCCTCGCAGTCTCCCTCGCAGTTTCCCTCGCTGTCTCCCTCGCTGTCTCCCTCGCTGTCTCCCTCGCATTCTCCCTCGCTGTCTCCCTCGCTGTCTCTCGCAGTCGCCTTCGCTGTCTCCCTCGCTGTCTCCCTCGCTGTCTCCCTCGCAGTCTCTCTCGCAGTCTCCCTCGCAGTCTCCCTCGCAGTCTCCCTCGCAGTCTCCCTCGCAGTCTCCCTCGCAGTCTCCCTCGCAGTCTCTCTCGCAGTCTCTCTCGCAGTCTCTCTCGCAGTCTCTCTCGCTGTCTTCCTCGCGGTTTCTCTTGCTGTCTCCCTCGCTGCCTCCCACGCTGTCTCCCTCGCAGTCTCCCTCGCTGCCTCCCACGCTGTCTCCCTCGCAGTCTCCCTCGCAGTCTCTCTCGCAGTCTCTCTCGCAGTCTCTCTCGCAGTCTCTCTCGCTGTCTCCCTCGCTGTCTCCCTCGCTGTGTCTCTCGCTCTCTCTCTCGCAGTCTCCCTGGCTATCTCCCTCGCTGTCTCCCTCGCTGTCTCACGTGATCTCTCTCGCAGTCTCTCTCGTTGTCTCCCTCGCAGTCTCTCTCGCAGTCTCTCTCGCTGTCTCCCTCGCTGTGTCCCTCGCAGTCTCTCTCGCAGTCACTCTCGCAGTCTCTGTCGCTGTCTCCCTCGCTGCCTCCCTCGCTGCCTCCCTCGCTGCCTCCCTCGCAGTCTCTCTCGAAGTCTCTCTCGCTGTCTCCCTCGCTGTCTCCCTCGCTGTCTCCCTCGCTGTCTCCCTCGCTGTCTCCCTCGCTGTCTCCCTCGCTGTCTCCCTCGCTGTCTCTCTCGCTGTCTCTCTCAGTCTCTCACGCTGTCTCCCTCGAAGTCTCCCTCGAAGTAACCCTGGATGTCTCACTCGCAGTCTCTCTCGCAGTCTCTCTCGCATTCTCTTTCGCTGTCTCTCTCGATGTCTCTCTCGTTGTCTCTTTCGTTGTCTCTCTCGATGTCTCCCTCGCTGTCTCCCTCGCTGTCTCCCTCGCTGTCTCCCTCGCTGTCTCCCTCGCTGTCTCCCTCGCTGTCTCCCTCGCTGTCTCCCTCGCACTCTCTCGCTTTCTCTCTCGCTCTCTCCCTCGCAGACTCTCTCGCTGTCTCCCTCGCAGTCTCCCTCGCTGTCTCCCTCGCTGTCTCCCTCGCTGTCTCCCTCGCTGTCTCCCTCACTGTCTCTCTCGCTGTCTCTCTCAGTCTCTCACGCTGTCTCCCTCGCAGTCTCCCTCGAAGTCTCCCTCGAAGTAACCCTGGATGTCTCTCTCGCAGTCTCTCTCGCAGTCTCTCTCGCATTCTCTTTCGCTGTCTCTCTCGATGTCTCTCTCGTTGTCTCTCTCGATGTCTCCCTCGCTGTCTCCCTCGCTGTCTCCCTCGCTGTCTCCCTCGCTGTCTCCCTCGCTGTCTCCCTCGCTGTCTCCCTCTCAGTCTCTCTCGCATTCTCTCTCGCTGTCTCACTCGCTGTCTCCCTCGCACTCTCTGGCTTTCTCTCTCGCTTTCTCTCTCGCAGTCCGTCTCCCTGTCTCTCTCGCAGTCTCTCTCGCAGTCTCTCTCGCAGTCTCTCTCGCAGTCTCTCTCGCAGTCTCTCTCGCAGTCTCTCTCGCTGTCTCCCTCGCAGTCTCCCTCGCTGTCTCTCTCGCCGTCTCTCTCGCCGTCTCCCTCGCAGTCTCTCTCGCAGTCTCTCTCGCAGTCTCTCTCGCAGTCTCTCTCGCAGTCTCTCTCGAAGTCTCTCTCGCTGTCTCCCTCGCTGTCTCCCTCGCTGTCTCCCTCGCTGTCTCCCTCGCTGCCTCTCTCGCTCTCTCTCTCGCTGTCACCCTCGCCATCTCCCTCGCCGTCTCCCTCGCAGTTAGTCTCGCAGTCTCTCTCGCTGTATCCCTCGCTGTCTCTCTCGCTATCTCCATAGCAGTCTCCCTCGCTGTCTCCCTCACAGTCTCCCTCACAGTCTCTCTCGCAGTCTCTCTCGCAGTCTCTCTCGCTATCACCCTCGCTATCTCCCTCGCTGTCTCTCTCGCAGTCTCTCTCGCAGTCTCTCTCGCAGTCTCTCTCGCAGTCTTCCTCGCAGTCTTCCTCGCAGTCTTCCTCGCAGTCTTCCTCGCAGTCTCCCTCGCTGTCTCCCTCGCAGTCTCTCTTGCAGTCTCTCTTGCAGTCTCCCTCGCAGTCTCCCTCGCAGTCTCCCTCGCAGTCTCCCTCGCAGTCTCCCTCGCAGTCTCCCTCGCAGTCTCCCTCGCAGTCTCCCTCGCTGTCTCCCTCGCTGTCTCCCTCGCTGTCTCCCTCGCTGTCTCACGCGATCTCTCTCGCATTCTCTCTCGTGTCCCTCGCAGTCTCTCTCGCTGTGTCCATCGCAGTCTCTCTCACAGTCTCTCTTGCTGTCTCTGTCGCTGTCTCCCTCGCTGTCTCCCTCGCTGTCTCCCTCGCTGTCTCCCTCGCTGTCTCCCTCGCTGTCTCCCTCGCTGTCTCCCTCGCTGCCACCCTCGCAGTCTCTCTCGAAGTCTCTCTCGCTGTCTCTCTCGCTGTCTCCCTCGCTGTCTCCCTCGCTGTCTCGCTCGCTGTCTCCCTCGCAGTCTCTCTCGCCGGCTCCCTAGCCGTCTCAATCGCAGTCTCCCTCGCAGTGTCTCTCGCTGTATCCCTCGCTGTCTCTCTCGCTATCTCCATAGCAGTCTCTCTCGCAGTTTCTCTCGCTTTCTCCCTCGCAGTCTTTCTCGCTGTCTCCCTCACAGTCTCACTCGCAGTCTCACTCGCAGTCTCTCTCGCTGTCTCTCTCGCTGTCTCCCTCGCTGTCTCCCTCGCTGTCTCCCTCACAGTCTCCCTCGCTGTCTCCCTCGAGGTCTCTCTCACAGTCTCTCTCGCAGTCTCTCTCGCTGACTCCCTCGCAGTTTCTATCGCTGTCTCCCTCGTGTTCTCTCTCGCTTTCTCGCTCGCTCTCTCCCTCGCAGTCTCTCTCGCAGTCTCTCTCGCAGTCTCTCTCGCAGTCTCTCTCGCAGTCTCTCTCGCTATCTCTCTCGCTATCTCTCTCGCTATCTCCCTCGCTATCTCCCTCGCTGTCTCTCTCGCTGTCTCCCTTGTAGTCTCCCTTGCAGTCTCCCTTGCAGTCTCCCTCGCAGTCTCCCTCGCAGTCTCTCTCGCTTTCTCCCTCGCAGTCTCTCTCGCTTTCTCCCTCGCAGTCTCCCTCGCAGTCTCCCTCTCAGTCTCCCTCGCAGTCTCTCTCGCAGTCTCTCTCGCAGTCTCTCTCGCAGTCTCTCTCGCAGTCTCTCTCGCAGTCTCTCTCGCAGTCTCTCTCGCAGTCTCTCTCGCAGTCTTCCTCGCAGTTTCTCTCGCTGTCTCCCTCGCTGCCTCCCACGCTGTCTCCCTCGCAGTCTCCCTCGCAGTCTCTCTTGCAGTCTCTCTTGCTGTCTCCCTCGCTCTCTCTCTCGCTCTCTCTCTCGCAGTCTCCCTCGCTGTCTCACGCGATCTCTCTCACATTCTCTCTCGTTGTCTCCCTCGCAGTCTCTCTCGCTGTGTCCCTCGCAGTCTCTCTCGCAGTCTCTATTGCTGTCTCTGTCGCTGTCTCCCTCGCTGTCTCCCTCGCTGTCTCCCTCGCTGTCTCCCTCGCTGTCTCCCTCGCAGTCTCTCTCGAAGTCTCTCTCGCTGTCTACCTCGCTGTCTACCTCGCTGTCTCCCTCGCTGTCTCCCTCGCTGTCTCCCTCGCTGTCTCCCTCGCTGTCTCCCTCGCTGTCTCCCTCGCTGTCTCCCTCGCTGTCTCCCTCGCTGTCTCCCTCGCTGTCTCCCTCGCTTTCTCTCTCGCTTTCTCCCTCGCTCTCTCCCTCAGTCTCTCTCGCAGTCTCTCTCGCAGTCTCTCTCGCAGTCTCTCTCGCAGTCTCTCTCGCAGTCTCTCTCGCAGTCTCTCTCGCTGTCTCCCTCGCTGTCTCCCTCGCTGTCTCCCTCGCTGTATCCCTCGCTGTCTCCCTCGCTGTCTCCCTCGCTGTCTCCCTCGCTGTCTCTCTCGCTGTCTCTCTCGCTGTCTCCCTCGCTGTCTCCCTCGCTGTCTCCCTCGCTGTCTCCCTCAATATCCCTCTCGCTGTCTCTCTCGCTGTCTCTCTCGCTGTCTCTCTCGCTGTCTCTCTCGCTGTCTCTCTCGCTGTCTCTCTCGTTGTCTCTGTCGATGTCTCCCTCGCTGTCTCCCTCGCTGTCTCCCTCGCTGTCTCCCTCGCTGTCTCCCTCGCTGTCTCCCTCGCTGTCTCCCTCGCACTCTCTCGCTTTCTCTCTCGCTCTCTCCCTCGCAGACTCTCTCGCTGTCTCCCTCACAGTCTCCCTCGCTGTCTCCCTCGCTGTCTCCCTCGCTGTCTCCCTCGCTGTCTCCCTCGCTGTCTCCCTCGCTGTCTCCCTCACTGTCTCTCTTGCTGTCTCTCTCAGTCTCTCACGCTGTCTCCCTCGCAGTCTCCCTCGAAGTCTCCCTCGAAGTCTCCCTCGAAGTCTCCCTCGCAGTCTCCCTCGCAGTCTCCCTCGAAGTCTCCCTCGAAGTCTCCCTCGAAGTCTCCCTCGAAGTCTCCCTCGAAGTAACCCTGGATGTCTCTCTCGCAGTCTCTCTTGCAGTCTCTCTCGCATTCTCTTTCGCTGTCTCTCTCGATGTCTCTCTCGTTGTCTCTCTCGATGTCTCCCTCGCTGTCTCCCTCGCTGTCTCCCTCGCTGTCTCCCTCGCTGTCTCCCTCGCTGTCTCCCTCGCTGTCTCCCTCGCTGTCTCCCTCTCAGTCTCTCTCGCATTCTCTCTCGCTGTCTCCCTCGCTGTCTCCCTCGCACTCTCTGGCTTTCTCTCTCGCTTTCTCTCTCGCAGTCCCTCTCCCTGTCTCTCTCGCAGTCTCTCTCGCAGTCTCTCTCGCAGTCTCTCTCGCAGTCTCTCTCGCAGTCTCTCTCGCAGTCTCTCTCGCAGTCTCTCTCGCTGTCTCCCTCGCATTCTCCCTCGCTGTCTCCCTCGCTGTCTCTCGCAGTCGCCTTCGCTGTCTCCCTCGCTGTCTCCCTCGCAGTCTCCCTCGCAGTCTCCCTCGCAGTCTCCCTCGCAGTCTCCCTCGCTGTCTCCCTCGCTGTCTCCCTCGCTGTCTCCCTCGCTGTCTCCCTCGATATCCCTCTCGCTGTCTCTCTCGCTGTCTCTCTCGCTGTCTCTCTCGCTGTCTCTCTCGCTGTCTCTCTCGCTGTCTCTCTCGTTGTCTCTCTCGATGTCTCCCTCGCTGTCTCCCTCGCTGTCTCCCTCGCTGTCTCCCTCGCTGTCTCCCTCGCTGTCTCCCTCGCTGTCTCCCTCGCTTTCTCTCTCGCTCTCTCCCTCGCAGACTCTCTCGCTGTCTCCCTCACAGTCTCCCTCGCTGTCTCCCTCGCTGTCTCCCTCGCTGTCTCCCTCGCTGTCTCCCTCGCTGTCTCCCTCGCTGTCTCCCTCGCTGTCTCCCTCGCTGTCTCCCTCACTGTCTCTCTTGCTGTCTCTCTCAGTCTCTCACGCTGTCTCCCTCGCAGTCTCCCTCACTGTCTCTCTTGCTGTCTCTCTCAGTCTCTCACGCTGTCTCCCTCGCAGTCTCCCTCGAAGTCTCCCTCGAAGTAACCCTGGATGTCTCTCTCGCAGTCTCTCTCGCAGTCTCTCTCGCATTCTCTTTCGCTGTCTCTCTCGATGTCTCTCTCGTTGTCTCTCTCGATGTCTCCCTCGCTGTCTCCCTCGCTGTCTCCCTCGCTGTCTCCCTCGCTGTCTCCCTCGCTGTCTCCCTCGCTGTCTCCCTCGCTGTCTCCCTCTCAGTCTCTCTCGCATTCTCTCTCGCTGTCTCCTTCGCTGTCTCCCTCGCACTCTCTGGCTTTCTCTCTCGCTTTCTCTCTCGCAGTCCCTCTCCCTGTCTCTCTCGCAGTCTCTCTCGCAGTCTCTCTCGCAGTCTCTCTCGCAGTCTCTCTCGCAGTCTCTCTCGCATTCTCTCTCGCTGTCTCCCTCGCATTCTCCCTCGCTGTCTCCCTCGCTGTCTCTCGCAGTCGCCTTCGCTGTCTCCCTCGTTGTCTCCCTCGTTGTCTCCCTCGCAGTCTCCCTCGCAGTCTCCCTCGCAGTCTCCCTCGCAGTCTCCCTCGCTTTCTCCCTCGCTGTGTCCCTCGCTCTCTCCCTCAATGTCTCCCTCGCCGTCTCTCTCGCAGTCTCTCTCGCCATCTTCCTCGCAGTTTCTCTCGCTGTCTCCCTCGCTGCCTCCCTCGCTGCCTCCCTCGCTGTCTCCCTAGCAGTCGCTCTCGCAGTCTCTCTCGCAGTCTCTCTCGCAGTCTCTCTCACTGTCTCCCTCAATGTCTCCCTCGCTGTCTCCCTCGCTGTCTCCCTCGCTGTCTCCCTCGCGGTCTCCCTCGCTGTCTCTCTCGCAGACTGTCTCGCTATCTGTCTCGCAGTCTCTCACCGCCTCCCACGCCGTCTCTGTCGCCGTCTATCTCGCCGTCTCCCTCGCAGTCTCCCTCGCAGTATCCCTCGCTGTCTCTTTCGCTGTCTCTTTCGCTGTCTCTTTCGCTGTCTATCTCGCAGTCTCTCACTCAGTCTCCCTCGCTGTCTCCCTCGCTGTCTCCCTCGCTGTCTCCCTCGCTGTCTCCCTCGCTGTCTCCCTCGCTGTCTCCCTCGCTGTCTCCCTCGCTGTCTCCCTCGCTGTCTCCCTCGCTGTCTCTCTCGCTGTCCCCCTCGCTGTCCCCCTCGCTGTCCCCCTCGCTGTCCCCCTCGCTGTCCCCCTCGCTGTCCCCCTCGCTGTCCCCCTCGCATTCTCCCTCGCATTCTCCCTCGCAGTCTCTCTCGCAGTCTCTCTCGCAGTGTCTCTCGCAGTGTCTCTCGCAGTCTCCCTCGCAGTCTCCCTCGCAGTCTCCCTCGCAGTCTCCCTCGCAGTCTCCCTCGCAGTCTCCCTCGCAGTCTCCCTCGCAGTTTCCCTCGCTGTCTCCCTCGCTGTCTCCCTCGCTGTCTCCCTCGCTGTCTCCCTCGCTGTCTCCCTCGCATTCTCCCTCGCTGTCTCCCTCGCTGTCTCTCGCAGTCGCCTTCGCTGTCTCCCTCGCTGTCTCCCTCGCAGTCTCCCTCGCAGTCTCCCTCGCAGTCTCCCTCGCAGTCTCCCTCGCAGTCTCCCTCGCAGTCTCTCTCGCAGTCTCTCTCGCAGTCTCTCTCGCAGTCTCTCTCGCAGTCTCTCTCGCTGTCTTCCTCGCGGTTTCTCTTGCTGTCTCCCTCGCTGCCTCCCACGCTGTCTCCCTCGCAGTCTCCCTCGCAGTCTCCCTCGCAGTCTCCCTCGCAGTCTCCCTCGCAGTCTCTCTCGCAGTCTCTCTCGCAGTCTCTCTCGCAGTCTCTCTCGCAGTCTCTCTCGCAGTCTCTCTCGCAGTCTCTCTCGCTGTCTCCCTCGCTGTCTCCCTCGCTGTGTCTCTCGCTCTCTCTCTCGCAGTCTCCCTGGCTATCTCCCTCGCTGTCTCCCTCGCTGTCTCACGTGATCTCTCTCGCACTCTCTCTCGTTGTCTCCCTCGCAGTCTCTCTCGCAGTCTCTCTCGCTGTCTCTCTCGCTGTCTCCCTCGCTGTGTCCCTCGCAGTCTCTCTCGCAGTCACTCTCGCAGTCTCTGTCGCTGTCTCCCTCGCTGCCTCCCTCGCTGCCTCCCTCGCTGCCTCCCTCGCAGTCTCTCTCGAAGTCTCTCTCGCTGTCTCCCTCGCTGTCTCCCTCGCTGTCTCCCTCGCTGTCTCCCTCGCTGTCTCCCTCGCTGTCTCTCTCGCTGTCTCTCTCAGTCTCTCACGCTGTCTCCCTCGCAGTCTCCCTCGAAGTCTCCCTCGAAGTCTCCCTCGAAGTAACCCTGGATGTCTCACTCGCAGTCTCTCTCGCAGTCTCTCTCGCATTCTCTTTCGCTGTCTCTCTCGATGTCTCTCTCGTTGTCTCTCTCGATGTCTCCCTCGCTGTCTCCCTCGCTGTCTCCCTCGCTGTCTCCCTCGCTGTCTCCCTCGCTGTCTCCCTCGCTGTCTCCCTCGCACTCTCTCGCTTTCTCTCTCGCTCTCTCCCTCGCAGACTCTCTCGCTGTCTCCCTCACAGTCTCCCTCGCTGTCTCCCTCGCTGTCTCCCTCGCTGTCTCCCTCGCTGTCTCCCTCGCTGTCTCCCTCGCTGTCTCCCTCGCTGTCTCCCTCGCTGTCTCTCTCGCTGTCTCTCTCAGTCTCTCACGCTGTCTCTCACGCTGTCTCCCTCGCAGTCTCCCTCGAAGTCTCCCTCGAAGTCTCCCTCGAAGTAACCCTGGATGTCTCTCTCGCAGTCTCTCTCGCAGTCTCTCTCGCAGTCTCTCTCGCAGTCTCTCTCGCATTCTCTTTCGCTGTCTCTCTCGATGTCTCTCTCGTTGTCTCTCTCGATGTCTCCCTCGCTGTCTCCCTCGCCGTCTCCCTCGCCGTCTTCCTCGCTGTCTCCCTCGCTGTCTCCCTCGCTGTCTCCCTCGCTGTCTCCCTCTCAGTCTCTCTCGCATTCTCTCTCGCTGTCTCACTCGCTGTCTCCCTCGCACTCTCTGGCTTTCTCTCTCGCTTTCTCTCTCGCAGTCCGTCTCCCTGTCTCTCTCGCAGTCTCTCTCGCAGTCTCTCTCGCAGTCTCTCTCGCAGTCTCTCTCGCAGTCTCTCTCGCAGTCTCTCTCGCAGTCTCTCTCGCAGTCTCTCTCGCTGTCTCCCTCGCAGTCTCCCTCGCTGTCTCTCTCGCCGTCTCTCTCGCCGTCTCCCTCGCCGTCTCTCTCGCAGTCTCTCTCGCAGTCTCTCTCGCAGTCTCTCTCGCAGTCTCTCTCGAAGTCTCTCTCGCTGTCTACATCGCTGTCTCCCTCGCTGTCTCCCTCGCTGCCTCTCTCGCTCTCTCTCTCGCTGTCACCCTCGCCATCTCCCTCGCCGTCTCCCTCGCAGTTAGTCTCGCAGTCTCTCTCGCTGTATCCCTCGCTGTCTCTCTCGCTATCTCCATAGCAGTCTCCCTCGCTGTCTCCCTCACAGTCTCCCTCACAGTCTCTCTCGCAGTCTCTCTCGCAGTCTCTCTCGCTATCTCCCTCGCTATCTCCCTCGCTGTCTCTCTCGCTGTCTCCCTCGCAGTCTCCCTCGCTATCTCCCTCGCTGTCTCTCTCGCTGTCTCCCTCGCAGTCTCCCTCGCAGTCTCCCTCGCAGTCTCTCTCGCTTTCTCCCTCGCAGTCTCTCTCGCAGTCTCTCTCGCTTTCTCCCTCGCAGTCTCTCTCGCTTTCTCCCTCGCAGTCTCTCTCGCAGTCTCTCTCGCAGTCTCTCTCGCAGTCTCTCTCGCAGTCTCTCTCGCAGTCTCTCTCGCAGTCTTTCTCGCAGTCTCACTCGCAGTCTCTCTCGCAGTCTTCCTCGCAGTCTTCCTCGCAGTCTTCCTCGCAGTCTCCCTCGCTGTCTCACTCGCAGTCTCTCTCGCTGTCTCTCTCGCTGTCTCCCTCGCTGTCTCCCTCGCTGTCTCCCTCACAGTCTCCCTCGCTGTCTCCCTCGAGGTCTCTCTCGCAGTCTCTCTCGCAGTCTCTCTCGCTGACTCCCTCGCAGTTTCTATCGCTGTCTCCCTCGTGTTCTCTCTCGCTTTCTCGCTCGCTCTCTCCCTCGCAGTCTCTCTCGCAGTCTCTCTCGCAGTCTCTCTCGCAGTCTCTCTCGCAGTCTCTCTCGCAGTCTCTCTCGCAGTCTCTCTCGCTATCTCTCTCGCTGTCCCTCTCGCTGTCTCCCTCGCTGTCTCCCTCGCTGTCTCCCTCGCTGTCTCCCTCGCTGTCTCCCTCGCTGTCTCTCTCGCTGTCTCTCTCAGTCTCTCACGCTGTCTCCCTCGCAGTCTCCCTCGAAGTCTCCCTCGAAGTCTCCCTCGAAGTAACCCTGGATGTCTCACTCGCAGTCTCTCTCGCAGTCTCTCTCGCATTCTCTTTCGCTGTCTCCCTCGCTGTCTCCCTCGCTGTCTCCCTCGCAGTCTCCCTCGCAGTCTCCCTCGCAGTCTCCCTCGCAGTCTCCCTCGCAGTCTCCCTCGCAGTCTCCCTCGCAGTCTGTCTCGCAGTCTCTCTCGCAGTCTCTCTCGCAGTCTCTCTCGCAGTCTCTCTCGCTGTCTTCCTCGCGGTTTCTCTTGCTGTCTCCCTCGCTGCCTCCCACGCTGTCTCCCTCGCAGTCTCCCTCGCAGTCTCCCTCGCAGTCTCCCTCGCAGTCTCCCTCGCAGTCTCCCTCGCAGTCTCCCTCGCAGTCTCTCTCGCAGTCTCTCTCGCAGTCTCTCTCGCTGTCTCCCTCGCTGTCTCCCTCGCTGTGTCTCTCGCTCTCTCTCTCGCAGTCTCCCTGGCTATCTCCCTCGCTGTCTCCCTCGCTGTCTCACGTGATCTCTCTCGCACTCTCTCTCGTTGTCTCCCTCGCAGTCTCTCTCGCAGTCTCTCTCGCTGTCTCCCTCGCTGTGTCCCTCGCAGTCTCTCTCGCAGTCACTCTCGCAGTCTCTGTCGCTGTCTCCCTCGCTGCCTCCCTCGCTGCCTCCCTCGCTGTCTCCCTCGCTGTCTCTCTCGCTGTCTCTCTCAGTCTCTCACGCTGTCTCCCTCGCAGTCTCCCTCGAAGTCTCCCTCGAAGTCTCCCTCGAAGTAACCCTGGATGTCTCACTCGCAGTCTCTCTCGCAGTCTCTCTCGCATTCTCTTTCGCTGTCTCTCTCGATGTCTCTCTCGTTGTCTCTCTCGTTGTCTCTCTCGATGTCTCCCTCGCTGTCTCCCTCGCTGTCTCCCTCGCTGTCTCCCTCGCTGTCTCCCTCGCTGTCTCCTTCGCACTCTCTCGCTTTCTCTCTCGCTCTCTCCCTCGCAGACTCTCTCGCTGTCTCCCTCACAGTCTCCCTCGCTGTCTCCCTCGCTGTCTCCCTCGCTGTCTCCCTCGCTGTCTCCCTCACTGTCTCTCTCGCTGTCTCTCTCAGTCTCTCACGCTGTCTCCCTCGCAGTCTCCCTCGCAGTCTCCCTCGAAGTCTCCCTCGAAGTCTCCCTCGAAGTAACCCTGGATGTCTCTCTCGCAGTCTCTCTCGCAGTCTCTCTCGCATTCTCTTTCGCTGTCTCTCTCGATGTCTCTCTCGTTGTCTCTCTCGATGTCTCCCTCGCTGTCTCCCTCGCTGTCTCCCTCGCTGTCTCCCTCGCTGTCTCCCTCGCTGTCTCCCTCGCTGTCTCCCTCGCTGTCTCCCTCGCTGTCTCCCTCGCTGTCTCCCTCGCTGTCTCCCTCTCAGTCTCTCTCGCTTTCTCTCTCGCTGTCTCACTCGCTGTCTCCCTCGCACTCTCTGGCTTTCTCTCTTGCTTTCTCTCTCGCAGTCCGTCTCCCTGTCTCTCTCGCAGTCTCTCTCGCAGTCTCTCTCGCAGTCTCTCTCGCAGTCTCTCTCGCAGTCTCTCTCGCAGTCTCTCTCGCAGTCTCTCTCGCTGTCTCCCTCGCAGTCTCCCTCGCTGTCTCTCTCGCCGTCTCTCTCGCCGTCTCTCTCGCCGTCTCCCTCGCAGTCTCTCTCGCAGTCTCTCTCGCAGTCTCTCTCGCAGTCTCTCTCGCTGTCTACCTCGCTGTCTCCCTCGCTGTCTCCCTCGCTGCCTCTCTCGCTCTCTCTCTCGCTGTCACCCTCGCCATCTCCCTCGCCGTCTCCCTCGCAGTTAGTCTCGCAGTCTCTCTCGCTGTATCCCTCGCTGTCTCTCTCGCTATCTCCATAGCAGTCTCCCTCGCTGTCTCCCTCACAGTCTCCCTCACAGTCTCCCTCACAGTCTCCCTCACAGTCTCTCTCGCAGTCTCTCTCGCAGTCTCTCTCGCTATCTCCCTCGCTATCTCCCTCGCTGTCTCTCTCGCTGTCTCCCTCGCTGTCTCCCTCGCTGTCTCCCTCGCAGTCTCCCTCGCAGTCTCCCTCGCAGTCTCTCTCGCTTTCTCCCTCGCAGTCTCTCTCGCAGTCTCTCTCGCTTTCTCCCTCGCAGTCTCTCTCGCAGTCTCTCTCGCAGTCTCTCTCGCAGTCTCTCTCGCAGTCTCTCTCGCAGTCTCTCTCGCAGTCTCTCTCGCAGTCTCTCTCGCAGTCTCTCTCGCAGTCTTCCTCGCAGTCTTCCTCGCAGTCTTCCTCGCAGTCTCCCTCGCTGTCTCCCTCGCAGTCTCTCTTGCAGTCTCTCTTGCAGTCTCCCTCGCAGTCTCCCTCGCAGTCTCCCTCGCAGTCTCCCTCGCAGTCTCCCTCGCAGTCTCCCTCGCAGTCTCCCTCGCTGTCTCCCTCGCTGTCTCCCTCGCTGTCTCCCTCGCTGTCTCACGCGATCTCTCTCGCATTCTCTCTCGTGTCCCTCGCAGTCTCTCTCGCTGTGTCCATCGCAGTCTCTCTCACAGTCTCTCTTGCTGTCTCTGTCGCTGTCTCCCTCGCTGTCTCCCTCGCTGTCTCCCTCGCTGTCTCCCTCGCTGTCTCCCTCGCTGTCTCCCTCGCTGTCTCCCTCGCTGTCTCCCTCGCTGCCACCCTCGCAGTCTCTCTCGAAGTCTCTCTCGCTGTCTCTCTCGCTGTCTCCCTCGCTGTCTCCCTCGCTGTCTCGCTCGCTGTCTCCCTCGCAGTCTCTCTCGCAGTTTCTCTCGCTTTCTCCCTCGCAGTCTTTCTCGCTGTCTCCCTCACAGTCTCACTCGCAGTCTCTCTCGCTGTCTCTCTCGCTGTCTCCCTCGCTGTCTCCCTCGCTGTCTCCCTCGCTGTCTCCCTCGAGGTCTCTCTCGCAGTCTCTCTCGCAGTCTCTCTCGCTGACTCCCTCGCAGTTTCTATCGCTGTCTCCCTCGTGTTCTCTCTCGCTTTCTCGCTCGCTCTCTCCCTCGCAGTCTCTCTCGCAGTCTCTGTCGCAGTCTCTCTCGCAGTCTCTCTCGCAGTCTCTCTCGCTGTCTCTCTCGCTGTCTCCCTCGCTGTCTCCCTCGCTGTCTCCCTCGCTGTCTCCCTCGCTGTCTCCCTCGCTGTCTCCCTCGCTGTCTCCCTCGCTGTCTCCCTCGCTGTCTCCCTCGCTGTCTCCCTCGCTGTCTCTCTCGCTGTCTCTCTCAGTCTCTCACGCTGTCTCCCTCGCAGTCTCCCTCGAAGTCTCCCTCGAAGTCTCCCTCGAAGTAACCCTGGATGTCTCACTCGCAGTCTCTCTCGCAGTCTCTCTCGCATTCTCTTTCGCTGTCTCTCTCGATGTCTCTCTCGTTGTCTCTCTCGTTGTCTCTCTCGATGTCTCCCTCGCTGTCTCCCTCGCTGTCTCCCTCGCTGTCTCCCTCGCTGTCTCCCTCGCACTCTCTCGCTTTCTCTCTCGCTCTCTCCCTCGCAGACTCTCTCGCTGTCTCCCTCACAGTCTCCCTCGCTGTCTCCCTCGCTGTCTCCCTCGCTGTCTCCCTCGCTGTCTCCCTCGCTGTCTCCCTCACTGTCTCTCTCGCTGTCTCTCTCAGTCTCTCACGCTGTCTCCCTCGCAGTCTCCCTCGAAGTCTCCCTCGAAGTCTCCCTCGAAGTAACCCTGGATGTCTCTCTCGCAGTCTCTCTCGCAGTCTCTCTCGCATTCTCTTTCGCTGTCTCTCTCGATGTCTCTCTCGTTGTCTCTCTCGATGTCTCCCTCGCTGTCTCCCTCGCTGTCTCCCTCGCTGTCTCCCTCGCTGTCTCCCTCGCTGTCTCCCTCGCTGTCTCCCTCTCAGTCTCTCTCGCATTCTCTCTCGCTGTCTCACTCGCTGTCTCCCTCGCACTCTCTGGCTTTCTCTCTCGCTTTCTCTCTCGCAGTCCGTCTCCCTGTCTCTCTCGCAGTCTCTCTCGCAGTCTCTCTCGCAGTCTCTCTCGCAGTCTCTCTCGCAGTCTCTCTCGCAGTCTCTCTCGCAGTCTCTCTCGCTGTCTCCCTCGCAGTCTCCCTCGCTGTCTCTCTCGCCGTCTCTTTCGCCGTCTCTCTCGCCGTCTCCCTCGCCGTCTCCCTCGCCGTCTCTCTCGCAGTCTCTCTCGCAGTCTCTCTCGCAGTCTCTCTCGCAGTCTCTCTCGCAGTCTCTCTCGCAGTCTCTCTCGAAGTCTCTCTCGCTGTCTACCTCGCTGTCTCCCTCGCCGTCTCCCTCGCAGTTAGTCTCGCAGTCTCTCTCGCTGTATCCCTCGCTGTCTCTCTCGCTATCTCCATAGCAGTCTCCCTCGCTGTCTCCCTCACAGTCTCCCTCACAGTCTCCCTCACAGTCTCTCTCGCAGTCTCTCTCGCAGTCTCTCTCGCTATCTCCCTCGCTATCTCCCTCGCTGTCTCTCTCGCTGTCTCCCTCGCAGTCTCCCTCGCAGTCTCCCTCGCAGTCTCTCTCGCTTTCTCCCTCGCAGTCTCTCTCGCAGTCTCTCTCGCAGTCTCTCTCGCTTTCTCCCTCGCAGTCTCTCTCGCAGTCTCTCTCGCAGTCTCTCTCGCAGTCTCTCTCGCAGTCTCTCTCGCAGTCTCTCTCGCAGTCTCTCTCGCAGTCTCTCTCGCAGTCTCTCTCGCAGTCTTCCTCGCAGTCTTCCTCGCAGTCTTCCTCGCAGTCTCCCTCGCAGTCTCCCTCGCTGTCTCCCTCGCAGTCTCTCTTGCAGTCTCCCTCGCAGTGTCCCTCGCAGTCTCCCTCGCAGTCTCCCTCGCAGTCTCCCTCGCAGTCTCCCTCGCTGTCTCCCTCGCAGTCTCCCTCGCTGTCTCCCTCGCTGTCTCCCTCGCTGTCTCCCTCGCTGTCTCCCTCGCTGTCTCACGCGATCTCTCTCGCATTCTCTCTCGTGTCCCTCGCAGTCTCTCTCGCTGTGTCCATCGCAGTCTCTCTCACAGTCTCTCTTGCTGTCTCTGTCGCTGTCTCCCTCGCTGTCTCCCTCGCTGTCTCCCTCGCTGTCTCCCTCGCTGTCTCCCTCGCTGTCTCCCTCGCTGTCTCCCTCGCTGTCTCCCTCGCTGCCACCCTCGCAGTCTCTCTCGAAGTCTCTCTCGCTGTCTCTCTCGCTGTCTCCCTCGCTGTCTCCCTCGCTGTCTCGCTCGCTGTCTCCCTCGCAGTCTCTCTCGCCGTCTCCCTAGCCGTCTCAATCGCAGTCTCCCTCGCAGTGTCTCTCGCTGTATCCCTCGCTGTCTCTCTCGCTATCTCCATAGCAGTCTCTCTCGCAGTTTCTCTCGCTTTCTCCCTCGCAGTCTCACTCGCAGTCTCTCTCGCTGTCTCTCTCGCTGTCTCCCTCGCTGTCTCCCTCGCTGTCTCCCTCGCTGTCTCCCTCACAGTCTCCCTCGCTGTCTCCCTCGAGGTCTCTCTCGCAGTCTCTCTCGCAGTCTCTCTCGCTGACTCCCTCGCAGTTTCTATCGCTGTCTCCCTCGTGTTCTCTCTCGCTTTCTCGCTCGCTCTCTCCCTCGCAGTCTCTCTCGCAGTCTCTCTCGCAGTCTCTCTCGCAGTCTCTCTCGCAGTCTCTCTCGCTATCTCTCTCGCTATCTCTCTCGCTATCTCCCTCGCTATCTCCCTCGCTGTCTCTCTCGCTGTCTCCCTTGCAGTCTCCCTTGCAGTATCCCTCGCAGTCTCCCTCGCAGTCTCCCTCGCAGTCTCCCTCGCAGTCTCCCTCGCAGTCTCTCTCGCTTTCTCCCTCGCAGTCTCTCTCGCTTTCTCCTTCGCAGTCTCCCTCGCAGTCTCCCTCGCAGTCTCCCTCGCAGTCTCTCTCGCAGTCTCTCTCGCAGTCTCTCTCGCAGTCTCTCTCGCAGTCTCTCTCGCAGTCTCTCTCGCAGTCTCTCTCGCAGTCTCTCTCGCAGTCTCTCTCGCAGTCTCTCTCGCAGTCTCTCTCGCAGTCTTCCTCGCAGTTTCTCTCGCTGTCTCCCTCGCTGCCTCCCACGCTGTCTCCCTCGCAGTCTCCCTCGCAGTCTCTCTTGCAGTCTCTCTTGCAGTCTCTCTTGCTGTCTCCCTCGCTCTCTCTCTCGCTCTCTCTCTCGCAGTCTCCCTCGCTGTCTCACGCGATCTCTCTCACATTCTCTCTCGTTGTCTCCCTCGCAGTCTCTCTCGCTGTGTCCCTCGCAGTCTCTCTCGCAGTCTCTATTGCTGTCTCTGTCGCTGTCTCCCTCGCTGTCTCCCTCGCTGTCTCCCTCGCTGTCTCCCTCGCTGTCTCCCTCGCTGTCTCCCTCGCTGCCTCCCTCGCAGTCTCTCTCGAAGTCTCTCTCGCTGTCTACCTCGCTGTCTACCTCGCTGTCTACCTCGCTGTCTCCCTCGCTGTCTCCCTCGCTGTCTCCCTCGCTGTCTCCCTCGCTGTCTCCCTCGCTGTCTCCCTCGCTTTCTCTCTCGCTTTCTCCCTCGCTCTCTCCCTCAGTCTCTCTCGCAGTCTCTCTCGCAGTCTCTCTCGCAGTCTCTCTCGCAGTCTCTCTCGCTGTCTCCCTCGCTGTCTCCCTCGCTGTCTCCCTCGCTGTCTCCCTCGCTGTCTCCCTCGCTGTCTCCCTCGCTGTCTCCCTCGCTGTCTCCCTCGCTGTCTCCCTCGCTGTCTCCCTCAATATCCCTCTCGCTGTCTCTCTCGCTGTCTCTCTCGCTGTCTCTCTCGCTGTCTCTCTCGCTGTCTCTCTCGCTGTCTCTCTCGATGTCTCCCTCGCTGTCTCCCTCGCTGTCTCCCTCGCTGTCTCCCTCGCTGTCTCCCTCGCTTTCTCCCTCGCTGTCTCCCTCGCACTCTCTCGCTTTCTCTCTCGCTCTCTCCCTCGCAGACTCTCTCGCTGTCTCCCTCACAGTCTCCCTCGCTGTCTCCCTCGCTGTCTCCCTCGCTGTCTCCCTCGCTGTCTCCCTCGCTGTCTCCCTCGCTGTCTCCCTCACTGTCTCTCTTGCTGTCTCTCTCAGTCTCTCACGCTGTCTCCCTCGCAGTCTCCCTCGAAGTCTCCCTCGAAGTCTCCCTTGAAGTCTCCCTCGAAGTAACCCTGGATGTCTCTCTCGCAGTCTCTCTCGCAGTCTCTCTCGCATTCTCTTTCGCTGTCTCTCTCGATGTCTCTCTCGTTGTCTCTCTCGATGTCTCCCTCGCTGTCTCCCTCGCTGTCTCCCTCGCTGTCTCCCTCGCTGTCTCCCTCGCTGTCTCCCTCTCAGTCTCTCTCGCATTCTCTCTCGCTGTCTCCCTCGCTGTCTCCCTCGCACTCTCTGGCTTTCTCTCTCGCTTTCTCTCTCGCAGTCCCTCTCACTGTCTCTCTCGCAGTCTCTCTCGCAGTCTCTCTCGCTGTCTCCCTCACAGTCTCTCTCGCTGTCTCTCTCGCCGTCTCTCTCGCAGTCTCTCTCGCAGTCTCTCTCGCTGTCTCCCTCACAGTCTCCCTCACAGTCTCTCTCGCTGTCTCTCTCGCCGTCTCCCTCGCTGTCTCTCTCTCAGTCTCTCTCTCAGTCTCTCTCTCAGTCTCTATCGCATTCTCTCTCGCTGTCTCCCTCGCACTCTCTGGCTTTCTCTCTCGCTTTCTCTCTCGCAGTCCCTCTCCCTGTCTCTCTCGCTGTCTCCCTCGCTGTCTCCCTCGCTGTCTCCCTCGCTGTCTCCCTCGCTGTCTCCCTCGCTGTCTCCCTCGCTGTCTCCCTCACTGTCTCTCTCGCTGTCTCTCTCAGTCTCTCACGCTGTCTCCCTCGCAGTCTCCCTCGAAGTCTCCCTCGAAGTAACCCTGGATGTCTCTCTCGCAGTCTCTCTCGCAGTCTCTCTCGCATTCTCTTTCGCTGTCTCTCTCGATGTCTCTCTCGTTGTCTCTCTCGTTGTCTCTCTCGATGTCTCCCTCGCTGTCTCCCTCGCTGTCTCCCTCGCTGTCTCCCTCGTTGTCTCTCTCGTTGTCTCTCTCGCTGTCTCCCTCACAGTCTCCCTCGCTGTCTCCCTCGCTGTCTCCCTCGCTGTCTCCCTCGCTGTCTCCCTCGCTGTCTCCCTCGCTGTCTCCCTCGCTGTCTCCCTCACTGTCTCTCTCGCTGTCTCTCTCAGTCTCTCACGCTGTCTCCCTCGCAGTCTCCCTCGAAGTCTCCCTCGAAGTAACCCTGGATGTCTCTCTCGCAGTCTCTCTCGCATTCTCTTTCGCTGTCTCTCTCGATGTCTCTCTCGATGTCTCTCTCGTTGTCTCTCTCGATGTCTCCCTCGCTGTCTCCCTCGCTGTCTCCCTCGCTGTCTCCCTCGCTGTCTCCCTCGCTGTCTCCCTCGCACTCTCTGGCTTTCTCTCTCGCTTTCTCTCTCGCAGTCCCTCTCCCTGTCTCTCTCGCAGTCTCTCTCGCAGTCTCTCTCGCAGTCTCTCTCGCAGTCTCTCTCGCAGTCTCTCTCGCAGTCTCTCTCGCAGTCTCTCTCGCAGTCTCTCTCGCTGTCTCCCTCGCAGTCTCCCTCGCTGTCTCTCTCGCCGTCTCTCTCGCCGTCTCCCTCGCAGTCTCTCTCGCAGTCTCTCTCGCAGTCTCTCTCGCAGTCTCTCTCGAAGTCTCTCTCGCTGTCTACCTCGCTGTCTCCCTCGCTGTCTCCCTCGCTGCCTCTCTCGCTCTCTCTCTCGCTGTCACCCTCGCCATCTCCCTCGCCGTCTCCCTCGCAGTTAGTCTCGCAGTCTCTCTCGCTGTATCCCTCGCTGTCTCTCTCGCTATCTCCATAGCAGTCTCCCTCGCTGTCTCCCTCACAGTCTCCCTCGCAGTCTCTCTCGCAGTCTCTCTCGCAGTCTCTCTCACTATCTCCCTCGCTATCTCCCTCGCTGTCTCTCTCGCTGTCTCCCTCGCAGTCTCCCTCGCAGTCTCTCTCGCTTTCTCCCTCGCAGTCTCTCTCGCAGTCTCTCTCGCTTTCTCCCTCGCAGTCTCTCTCGCTTTCTCCCTCGCAGTCTCTCTCGCAGTCTCTCTCGCAGTCTCTCTCGCAGTCTCTCTCGCAGTCTCTCTCGCAGTCTTCCTCGCAGTCTTCCTCGCAGTCTTCCTCGCAGTCTCCCTCGCTGTCTCCCTCGCAGTCTCTCTTGCAGTCTCTCTTGCAGTCTCCCTCGCAGTCTCCCTCGCAGTCTCCCTCGCAGTCTCCCTCGCAGTCTCCCTCGCAGTCTCCCTCGCAGTCTCCCTCGCTGTCTCCCTCGCTGTCTCCCTCGCTGTCTCACGCGATCTCTCTCGCATTCTCTCTCGTGTCCCTCGCAGTCTCTCTCGCTGTGTCCATCGCAGTCTCTCTCACAGTCTCTCTTGCTGTCTCTGTCGCTGTCTCCCTCGCTGTCTCCCTCGCTGTCTCCCTCGCTGTCTCCCTCGCTGTCTCCCTCGCTGTCTCCCTCGCTGTCTCCCTCGCTGTCTCCCTCGCTGTCTCCCTCGCTGCCACCCTCGCAGTCTCTCTCGAAGTCTCTCTCGCTGTCTCTCTCGCTGTCCCCCTCGCTGTCTCCCTCGCTGTCTCCCTCGCAGTCTCTCTCGCCGTCTCCCTAGCCGTCTCAATCGCAGTCTCCCTTGCAGTGTCTCTCGCTGTATCCCTCGCTGTCTCTCTCGCTATCTCCATAGCAGTCTCTCTCGCAGTTTCTCTCGCTTTCTCCCTCGCAGTCTTTCTCGCTGTCTCCCTCGCAGTCTCACTCGCAGTCTCTCTCGCTGTCTCTCTCGCTGTCTCCCTCGCTGTCTCCCTCGCTGTCTCCCTCACAGTCTCTCTCGCTGTCTCCCTCGAGGTCTCTCTCACAGTCTCTCTCGCAGTCTCTCTCGCAGTCTCTCTCGCTGACTCCCTCGCAGTTTCTATCGCTGTCTCCCTCGTGTTCTCTCTCGCTTTCTCGCTCGCTCTCTCCCTCGCAGTCTCTCTCGCAGTCTCTCTCGCAGTCTCTCTCGCAGTCTCTCTCGCTATCTCTCTCGCTATCTCCCTCGCTATCTCCCTCGCTATCTCCCTCGCTATCTCCCTCGCTGTCTCTCTCGCAGTCTCCCTTGCAGTCTCCCTTGCAGTCTCCCTCGCAGTCTCCCTCGCAGTCTCTCTCGCTTTCTCCCTCGCAGTCTCTCTCGCTTTCTCCCTCGCAGTCTCCCTCGCAGTCTCCCTCGCAGTCTCCCTCGCAGTCTCCCTCGCAGTCTCCCTCGCAGTCTCCCTCGCAGTCTCTCTCGCAGTCTCTCTCGCAGTCTCTCTCGCAGTCTCTCTCGCAGTCTCTCTCGCAGTCTCTCTCGCAGTCTTCCTCGCAGTCTTCCTCGCAGTTTCTCTCGCTGTCTCCCTCGCTGCCTCCCACGCTGTCTCCCTCGCAGTCTCCCTCGCAGTCTCCCTCGCAGTCTCCCTCGCAGTCTCTCTTGCAGTCTCTCTTGCTGTCTCCCTCGCTGTGTCTCTCGCTCTCTCTCTCGCAGTCTCCCTCGCTGTCTCACGCGATCTCTCTCACATTCTCTCTCGTTGTCTCCCTCGCAGTCTCTCTCGCTGTGTCCCTCGCAGTCTCTCTCGCAGTCTCTATTGCTGTCTCTGTCGCTGTCTCCCTCGCTGTCTCCCTCGCTGTCTCCCTCGCTGTCTCCCTCGCTGTCTCCCTCGCTGCCTCCCTCGCAGTCTCCCTCGCAGTCTCTCTCGAAGTCTCTCTCGCTGTCTACCTCGCTGTCTACCTCGCTGTCTCCCTCGCTGTCTCCCTCGCTGTCTCCCTCGCTGTCTCCCTCGCTGTCTCCCTCGCTTTCTCTCTCGCTTTCTCCCTCGCTCTCTCCCTCAGTCTCTCTCGCAGTCTCTCTCGCAGTCTCTCTCGCAGTCTCTCTCGCAGTCTCTCTCGCTGTCTCCCTCGCTGTCTCTCTCGCTGTCTCCCTCGCTGTCTCCCTCGCTGTCTCCCTCGCTGTCTCCCTCGCTGTCTCCCTCGCTGTCTCTCTCGCTGTCTCTCTCGCTGTCTCCCTCGCTGTCTCCCTCGCTGTCTCCCTCGCTGTCTCCCTCAATATCCCTCTCGCTGTCTCTCTCGCTGTCTCTCTCGCTGTCTCTCTCGCTGTCTCTCTCGCTGTCTCTTTCGTCTCTCTCGATGTCTCCCTCGCTGTCTCCCTCGCTGTCTCCCTCGCTGTCTCCCTCGCTGTCTCCCTCGCTGTCTCCCTCGCTGTCTCCCTCGCACTCTCTCGCTTTCTCTCTCGCTCTCTCCCTCGCAGACTCTCTCGCTGTCTCCCTCACAGTCTCCCTCGCTGTCTCCCTCGCTGTCTCCCTCGCTGTCTCCCTCGCTGTCTCCCTCGCTGTCTCTCTTGCTGTCTCTCTCGCAGTCTCTCTCGCTATCTCCCTCGCTATCTCCCTCGCTGTCTCTCTCGCTCTCTCCCTCGCAGACTCTCTCGCTGTCTCCCTCACAGTCTCCCTCGCTGTCTCCCTCGCTGTCTCCCTCGCTGTCTCCCTCGCTGTCTCCCTCGCTGTCTCCCTCGCTGTCTCTCTCGCTGTCTCTCTCGCTGTCTCCCTCGCTGTCTCCCTCGCTGTCTCCCTCGCTGTCTCCCTCAATATCCCTCTCGCTGTCTCTCTCGCTGTCTCTCTCGCTGTCTCTCTCGCTGTCTCTCTCGCTGTCTCTTTCGTCTCTCTCGATGTCTCCCTCGCTGTCTCCCTCGCTGTCTCCCTCGCTGTCTCCCTCGCTGTCTCCCTCGCTGTCTCCCTCGCTGTCTCCCTCGCTGTCTCCCTCGCACTCTCTCGCTTTCTCTCTCGCTCTCTCCCTCGCAGACTCTCTCGCTGTCTCCCTCACAGTCTCCCTCGCTGTCTCCCTCGCTGTCTCCCTCGCTGTCTCCCTCGCTGTCTCCCTCGCTGTCTCCCTCGCTGTCTCTCTTGCTGTCTCTCTCGCAGTCTCTCTCGCTATCTCCCTCGCTATCTCCCTCGCTGTCTCTCTCGCTGTCTCCCTCGCAGTCTCCCTCGCAGTCTCCCTCGCTGTCTCCCTCGCTGTCTCCCTCGCTGTCTCCCTCGCTGTCTCACGCGATCTCTCTCGCATTCTCTCTCGTGTCCCTCGCAGTCTCTCTCGCTGTGTCCATCGCAGTCTCTCTCACAGTCTCTCTTGCTGTCTCTGTCGCTGTCTCCCTCGCTGTCTCCCTCGCTGTCTCCCTCGCTGTCTCCCTCGCTGTCTCCCTCGCTGTCTCCCTCGCTGCCACCCTCGCAGTCTCTCTCGCTGTCTCTCTCGCTGTCTCTCTCGCTGTCTCTCTCGCTGTCTCTCTCGCTGTCTCTCTCGCTGTCTCCCTCGCTGTCTCCCTCGCTGTCTCCCTCGCAGTCTCTCTCGTCGTCTCCCTAGCCGTCTCAATCGCAGTCTCCCTCGCAGTGTCTCTCGCTGTATCCCTCGCTGTCTCTGTCGCTATCTCCATAGCAGTCTCTCTCGCAGTTTCTCTCGCTTTCTCCCTCGCAGTCTTTCTCGCTGTCTCCCTCACAGTCTCACTCGCAGTCTCTCTCGCTGTCTCTCTCGCTGTCTCCCTCGCTGTCTCCCTCGCTGTCTCCCTCGCTGTCTCCCTCACAGTCTCTCTCGCTGTCTCCCTCGAGGTCTCTCTCACAGTCTCTCTCGCAGTCTCTCTCGCAGTCTCTCGCTGACTCCCTCGCAGTTTCTATCGCTGTCTCCCTCGTGTTCTCTCTCGCTTTCTCGCTCGCTCTCTCCCTCGCAGTCTCTCTCGCAGTCTCTCTCGCAGTCTCTCTCGCTATCTCTCTCGCTATCTCCCTCGCTATCTCCCTCGCTATCTCCCTCGCTGTCTCTCTCGCTGTCTCCCTTGCAGTCTCCCTTGCAGTCTCCCTCGCAGTCTCCCTCGCAGTCTCTCTCGCTTTCTCCCTCGCAGTCTCTCTCGCTTTCTCCCTCGCAGTCTCTCTCGCTTTCTCCCTCGCAGTCTCCCTCGCAGTCTCCCTCACAGTCTCTCTCGCAGTCTCTCTCGCAGTCTCTCTCGCAGTCTCTCTCGCAGTCTCTCTCGCAGTCTCTCTCGCAGTCTTCCTCGCAGTTTCTCTCGCTGTCTCCCTCGCTGTCTCCCTCGCTGCCTCCCACGCTGTCTCCCTCGCAGTCTCCCTCGCAGTCTCTCTTGCAGTCTCTCTTGCTGTCTCCCTCGCTGTGTCTCTCGCTCTCTCTCTCGCAGTCTCCCTCGCTGTCTCACGCGATCTCTCTCACATTCTCTCTCGTTGTCTCCCTCGCAGTCTCTCTCGCTGTGTCCCTCGCAGTCTCTCTCGCAGTCTCTATTGCTGTCTCTGTCGCTGTCTCCCTCGCTGTCTCCCTCGCTGTCTCCCTCGCTGTCTCCCTCGCTGTCTCCCTCGCTGTCTCCCTCGCTGCCTCCCTCGCAGTCTCTCTCGAAGTCTCTCTCGCTGTCTACCTCGCTGTCTCCCTCGCTGTCTCCCTCGCTGTCTCCCTCGCTGTCTCCCTCGCTTTCTCTCTCGCTTTCTCCCTCGCTCTCTCCCTCAGTCTCTCTCGCAGTCTCTCTCGCAGTCTCTCTCGCAGTCTCTCTCGCAGTCTCTCTCGCAGTCTCTCTCGCAGTCTCTCTCGCAGTCTCTCTCGCAGTCTCCCTCCCCGTCTCTCTCGCTGTCTCTCTCAATGTCCTCTCGCTGTCTCCCTCGCTGTCTCACTCGCTCTATCCCTCGCTGTATCTCTCGCAGTCTCTCTCGCAGTCTCTCTCGCAGTCTCTCTCGCAGTCTCTCTCGCAGTCTCTCTCGCTGTCTCTCTTGCAGTCTCCCTCGCAGTCTCCCTCGCAGTCTCCCTCGCAGTCTCCCTCGCAGTCTCTCTAGCAGTCACTCTCGCAGTCTCTCTCGCAGTCTCCCTCGCAGTCTCCCTCGCAGTCTCTCTCGCTGTCTCCCTCGCAGTCTCTCTCGAAGTCGCTCTCGCTTTCTCCCTCGCTGTCTCTCTCGCAGTCCTTCTCGCAGTCTCTCTCGCTGTCTCCAGCGCTGTCTCCCTCGCTGTCTCCCTCGCTGTCTCCCTCGCTGTCTCCCTCGCTGTCTCCCTCGCTGTCTCTCTCGCTGTCTCTCTCGCTGTCTCTCTCGCTGTCTCCATCGCTTTCTCCCTCGCTGTCTCTCTCGCTGTCTCTCTCGCTGTCTCTCTCGCTGTCTCTCTCGCTGTCCCTCTCGCTGCCTCTCTCGCTGCCTCTCTCGCTGTCTCTCTCGCTGTCTCCCTTGCAGTCTCCCTTGCAGTCTCTCTTGCAGTCTCTCTCGCTGTCTCCCTCGCTGTCTCCATCACTGTGTCTCTTGCTCTCTCCCTCGCTGTCTCCCTCGCTGTCTCATGCGCTCTCTCTCGCATTCTCTCTCGCTGTCTCCCTCACTGTGTCCCTCGCTGTGTCCCTCGCTGTCTCTCTCGCAGTCTCCCTCGCTGTCTCCCTCGCCGTCTCCCTCGCCGTCTCCCTTGCAGTCACTCTCTCTGTATCCCCGGCTGTCTCTTTCGCTATCTCCATAGCAGTCTCTCTCACTGTCTACCTCGCTGTCTCTGTCGCTGTCTCCCTCGCTGTCTCCCTCGCTGTCTCCCTCGCTGTCTCCCTCGCTGTCTCCCTCGCTGTCTCCCTCGCTGTCTCCCTCGCTGTCTCCCTCGCTGTCTCCCTCGCCGTCTCCCTCGCCGTCTCCCTCGCCGTCTCCCTCGCCGTCTCCCTCGCCGTCTCCCTCGCCGTCTCCCTCGCCGTCTCCCTCGCAGTCTCTCTCGCAGTCTCTCTCGCAGTCTCTCTCGCTGTCTCTCTCAATGTACTCTCGCTGTCTCCCTCGCTGTCTCACTCGCTCAATCCCTCGCTGTCTCTCTCGCAGTCTCTCTCGCTGTCTCTCTCGCTGTCTCCCTCGCAGTCTCTCTCGCTCTCTCCCTCACTGTCTCTCTCGCAGTCTCTCTCGCAGTCTCTCTCGCTGTCTCTCTCGCTGTCTCCCTCGCAGTCTCTCTCGCTCTCTCCCTCACTGTCTCTCTCGCAGTCTCCCTCGCAGTCTCCCTCGCTGTCTCCCTCGCTGTCTCCCTCGCTGTCTCCCTCGCAGTCTCTCTCGCAGTCTCTCTCGCAGTCTCTCTCGCAGTCTCTCTCGCAGTCTCTCTCGCTGTCCCTCTCGCAGTCTCTCTCGCTGTCTCTCTCGCAGTCTCCTTTGCATTCTCTCTCGCTGTCTCTCTCGCTGTCTCCCACGCTGTCTCCCTCGCAGTCTCCCTCGCAGTCTCCCTCGCAGTCTCTCTCGCAGTCTCTCTCGCTGTCTCCCTCGCTTTGTCTCTCGCTGTCTCTCTCGCTGTCTCCCTCGCAGTCTCTCTCGCAGTCTCTCTCGCTGTCTCCCTCGCTTTGTCTCTCGCTGTCTCTCTCGCTTTCTCCCTCGCTGTCTCTCTCGCAGTCCTTCTCGCAGTCCTTCTCGCAGTCTCTCTCGCTGTCTCCAGCGCTGTCACCCTCACATTCTCTCTCGCCGTCTCTCTCGCCGTCTCTCTCGCCGTCTCTCTCGCCGTCTCTCTCGCCGTCTCTCTCGCCGTCTCTCTCTCCGTCTCTCTCTCCGTCTCTCTCGCCGTCTCTCTCGCTGTCTCCATCGCTTTCTCCCTCGCTGTCTCTCTCGCTGTCTCTCTCGCTGTCTCCCTTGCAGTCTCTCTTGCAGTCTCTCTCGCTGTACCCCTCGCTGTGTCTCTCGCTCTCTCCCTCGCTGTCTCCCTCGCTGTCTCCCTCGCTGTCTCCCTCGCTGTCTCCCTCGCTGTCTCACGCGCTCTCTCTCGCAGTCTCTCTTGCTGTCTCTCTTGCTGTCTCTCTCGCTGTCTCCCTCGCTGTCTCCCTCGCTGTCTCCCTCGCTGTCTCCCTCGCTGTCTCCCTCGCTGTCTCCCTCGCTGTCTCCCTCGCTGTGTCCCTCGCGGTGTCCCTCGCGGTGTCCCTCGCTGTGTCCCTCGCTGTGTCCCTCGCTGTGTCCCTCGCGGTGTCCCTCGCTGTGTCCCTCGCTGTGTCCCTCGCTGTGTCCCTCGCTGTCTCCCTCGCTGTCTCCCTCGCTGCCTCCCTCGCTGCCTCCCTCGCTGCCTCCCTCGCAGTCTCTCTCGCAGTCTCTCTCGCAGTCTCTCTCGCAGTCTCTCTCGCAGTCTCTCTCGCAGTCTCTCTCGCTGTCTCCCTCGCTGTCTCCCTCGCTGTCTCCCTCGCTGTCTCCCTCGCTGTCTCCCTCGCTGTCTCCCTTGCTGTCTCCCTCGCTGTCTCCCTCGTCGTCTCCCTCGCCGTCTCCCTTGCAGTCACTCTCTCTGTATCCCCGGCTGTCTCTCTCGCTGTCTCCCTCGCTGTCTCCCTCGCTGTCGCTGTCTCTGTCGCTGTCTCTGTCGCTGTCTCTGTCGCTGTCTCTGTCGCTGTCTCTGTCGCTGTCTCTGTCGCTGTCTCTGTCGCTGTCTCCCTCGCTGTCTCCCTGGCCGTCTCCCTGGCCGTCTCCCTGGCCGTCTCCCTGGCCTTCTCCCTGGCCGTCTCCCTGGCCGTCTCCCTGGCCGTCTCCCTGGCCGTCTCTCTCGCTGTCTCCCTCGCAGTCTCTCTCGCTCTCTCCCTCACTGTCTCTCTCGCCGTCTCTCTCGCCGTCTCTCTCGCCGTCTCTCTCTCCATCTCTCTCGCCGTCTCTCTCTCCATCTCTCTCGCCGTCTCTCTCTCCATCTCTCTCGCAGTCTCCTTTGCAGTCTCTCTCGCAGTCTCTCTCGCAGTCTCTCTCGCAGTCTCTCTCGCAGTCTCTCTCGCAGTCTCTCTCGCAGTCTCTCTCGCAGTCTCTCTCGCAGTCTCTCTCGCAGTCTCTCTCGCAGTCTCTCTCGCAGTCTCTCTCGCTGTCCCTCTCGCAGTCTCTCTCACTGTCTCCCTGGCAGTCTCTCCCGCTCTCTCCCTCACTGTCTCTCTCGCCGTCTCTCTCTCCATCTCTCTCTCCATCTCTCTCGCAGTCTCTCTCGCAGTCTCTCTCGCAGTCTCTCTCGCAGTCTCTCTCGCAGTCTCTCTCGCAGTCTCTCTCGCAGTCTCTCTCGCTGTCCCTCTCGCAGTCTCTCTCGCAGTCTCCTTTGCATTCTCTCTCGCTGTCTCTCTCGCAGTCTCCCTCGCAGTCTCTCTCGCAGTCTCTCTCGCTGTCTCCCTCGCTGTCTCTCTCGCTGTCTCCCTCGCAGTCTCTCTCGCTGTCTCCCTGGCTGTCTCCCTGGCTGTCTCCCTGGCTGTCTCCCTCGCTGTCTCCCTCGCTGTCTCCCTCGCTGTCTCCCTCGCTGTCTCCCTCGCTGTCTCCCTCGCTGTCTCCCTCGCTGTCTCCCTCGCTGTCTCCCTCGCTGTGTCCCTCGCTCTCTCCCTCGCTGTCTCCCTCGCCGTCTCTCTCGCAGTCTCTCTCGCTGTCTTCCTCGCAGTTTCTCTCGCTGTCTCCCTCGCTGTCACCCTCGCTGTCTCCCTAGCAGTCGCTCTCGCAGTCTCTCTCGCAGTCTCTCTCGCAGTCTCTCTCGCTGTCTCTCTCGCTGTCTCTCTCGCTGTCTCCCTCGCTGTCTCCCTCGCTGTCTCCCTCGCTGTCTCCCTCGTTGCCTCCCTCGCAGTCTCTCTCGAAGTCTCTCTCGAAGTCTCTCTCGCTGTCTCCCTCGCTCTCTCCCTCGCTCTCTCCCTCGCTCTCTCTCGCAGTGTCTCTCGCTGTATCCCTCGCTGTCTCTCTCGCAGTTTCTCTCGCTTTCTCCCTCACAGTCTCTCTCGCTGTCTCCCTCGCTGTCTCCCTCGCTGTCTCTCTCGCTTTCTCCCTCACAGTCTCTCTCGCAGTCTCTCTCGCAGTCTCTCTCGCTGTCTCCCTCACAGTCTCTCTCGCTGTCTCCCTCGCAGTCTCTCTCGCAGTCTCTCTCGCAGTCTCTCTCGCTGTCTCCCTCGCAGTCTCCCATCGCAGTCTCTCTCGCAGTCTCTCTCGCTTTCTCCCTCGCTCTCTCCCTCGCTCTCTCCCTCGCAGACTCTCTCACTGTCTCCCTCGTTGTCTCCCTCGTTGTCTCCCTCGCTGTCTCTCTCAGTCTCTCTCGCAGTCTCCCTCGCAGTCTCCCTCGCAGTCTCCCTCGATGTCTCCCTCGATGTCTCCCTCGCTGTCTCTCTCTCAGTCTCTCTCTCAGTCTCTCTCTCAGTCTCTCTCTCAGTCTCTCTCTCAGTCTCTCTCTCAGTCTCTATCGCATTCTCTCTCGCTGTCTCCCTCGCACTCTCTGGCTTTCTCTCTCGCTTTCTCTCTCGCAGTCCCTCTCACTGTCTCTCTCGCAGTCTCTCTCGCAGTCTCTCTCGCTGTCTCCCTCACAGTCTCCCTCACAGTCTCTCTCGCTGTCTCTCTCGCTGTCTCTCTCGCCGTCTCCCTCGCAGTCTCTCTCGCAGTCTCTCTCGCTGTCTCCCTCACAGTCTCCCTCACAGTCTCTCTCGCTGTCTCTCTCGCCGTCTCCCTCGCTGTCTCTCTCTCAGTCTCTCTCTCAGTCTCTATCGCATTCTCTCTCGCTGTCTCCCTCGCACTCTCTGGCTTTCTCTCTCGCTTTCTCTCTCGCAGTCCCTCTCACTGTCTCTCTCGCAGTCTCTCTCGCAGTCTCTCTCGCTGTCTCCCTCACAGTCTCCCTCACAGTCTCTCTCGCTCTCTCTCTCGCCGTCGCCCTCGCCATCGCCCTCGCCGTCTCCCTCGCCGTCTCCCTCGCAGTCACTCTCGCAGTCTCTCTCGCTGTATCCCTCGCTGTCTCTCTCGCTATCTCCAAAGCAGTCTCTCTCGCAGTCTCCCTCACAGTCTCTCTCGTAGTCTCTCTCGCAGTCTCTCTCGCTATCTCCCTCGCTGTCTCTCTCGCTATCTCCAAAGCAGTCTCTCTCGCAGTCTCCCTCACAGTCTCTCTCGCAGTCTCCCTCACAGTCTCTCTCGCAGTCTCTCTCGCAGTCTCTCTCGCTATCTCCCTCGCTGTCTCTCTCACTGTCTCCCTCGCAGTCTCTCTCGCAGTCTCTCTCGCAGTCTCTCTCGCTTTCTCCCACGCAGTCTCTCTCGCAGTCTCTCTCGCAGTCTCTCTCGCAGTCTCTCTCGCAGTCTCTCTCGCAGTCTTCCTCGCAGTTTCTCTCGCTGTCTCCCTCGCTGTCTCCCTCGCTGTCTCGCTCGCTATCTCCCTCGCTGTCTCCCTCGCAGTCTCTCTCGTTGTCTCCCTCGCAGTCTCTCTCGCAGTCTCTCTCGCAGTCTCTCTCGCAGTCTCTCTCGCAGTCTCTCTCGCAGTCTCTCTCGCAGTCTCTCTCGCAGTCTCTCTCGCAGTCTCTCTCGCTGTCTCTCTCGCAGTCTCTCTCGCAGTCTCTCTCGCAGTCTCTCTCGCAGTCTCTCTCGCTGTCCCTCTCGCAGTCCCTCTCGCTGTCTCTCTCGCAGTCTCTCTCGCAGTCTCTCTCGCAGTCTCTCTCGCAGTCTCTCTCGCTGTCTCTCTCGCTGTCTCTCTCGCAGTCTCTCTCGCAGTCTCTCTCGCAGTCTCTCTCGCTGTCTCTCTCGCAGTCTCTCTCGCAGTCTCTCTCGCTGTCCCTCTCGCAGTCTCTCTCGCTGTCTCTCTCGCTGTCTCTCTCGCAGTCTCTCTCGCAGTCTCTCTCGCAGTCTCTCTCGCTGTCTCCCTCGCTTTCTCCCTCGCTGTCTCTCTCGCTGTCTCTCTCGCTGTCTCCCTCGCAGTCTCCCTCGCAGTCTCTCTCGCTGTCTCCCTCGCTGTCTCCCTCGCTGTCTCCCTCGCTGTCTTCCTCGCAGTTTCTCTCGCTGTCTCCCTCGCTGTCTTCCTCGCAGTTTCTCTCGCTGTCTCCCTCGCTGTCACCCTCGCTGTCACCCTCGCTGTCTCCCTCGCTGTCTCCCTAGCAGTCGCTCTCGCAGTCTCTCTCGCTGTCTCCCTCGCTGTCTCCCTCGCTGTCTCCCTCGCTGTCTCCCTCGCTGTCTCCCTCGCTGCCTCCCTCGCAGTCTCTCTCGAAGTCTCTCTCGCTCTCTCCCTCGCTCTCTCCCTCGCTCTCTCCCTCGCCCTCTCTCTCGCCGTCTCCCTCGCAGTCTCTCTCGCAGTGTCTCTCGCTGTATCCCTCGCAGTCTCTCTCGCAGTCTCTCTCGCAGTCTCTCTCGCTGTCTCTCTCGCTGTCTCTCTCGCTGTCTCTCTCGCTGTCTCTCTCGCTGTCTCTCTCGCTGTCTCTCTCGCTGTCTCCCTCGCAGTCTCTCTCGCAGTCTCTCTCGCAGTCTCTCTCGCAGTCTCTCTCGCAGTCTCTCTCGCAGTCTCTCTCGCTGTCTCCCTCACTGTCTCTCTCGCTGTCTCCCTCGTAGTCTCTCTCACAGTCTCTCTCACAGTCTCTCTCGCAGTCTCTCTCGCCGTCTCCCTCGCAGTCTCTATCGCTGTCTCCCTCGCAGTCTCCCTCGCAGTCTCCCTCGCAGTCTCCCTCGCAGTCTCTCTTGCTTTCTCCCTCGCTCTCTCCCTCGCAGACTCTCTCGCTGTCTCCCTCGCTGTCTCCCTCGCTGTCTCCCTCACTGTCTCTCTCAGTCTCTCTCTCAGTCTCTCTCTCAGTCTCTCTCGCAGTCTCCCTCGAAGTCTCCCTCGCTCTCTCCCTCGCTCTCTCCCTCGCTCTCTCCCTCGCTCTCTCCCTCGCTCTCTCTCGCAGTGTCTCTCGCTGTATCCCTCGCTGTCTCTCTCGCAGTTTCTCTCGCTTTCTCCCTCACAGTCTCTCTCGCTGTCTCCCTCGCTGTATCCCTCGCTGTCTCTCTCGCTTTCTCCCTCACAGTCTCTCTCGCAGTCTCTCTCGCAGTCTCTCTCGCAGTCTCTCTCGCAGTCTCTCTCGCTGTCTCCCTCGCTGTCTCCCTCACAGTCTCTCTCGCTGTCTCCCTCGCAGTCTCTCTCACAGTCTCTCTCGCAGTCTCTCTCGCTGTCTCCCTCGCAGTCTCTATCGCTGTCTCCCTCACAGTCTCTCTCGCTGTCTCCCTCGCAGTCTCTCTCACAGTCTCTCTCACAGTCTCTCTCGCAGTCTCTCTCGCTGTCTCCCTCGCAGTCTCTATCGCTGTCTCCCTCGCAGTCTCCCATCGCAGTCTCTCTCGCAGTCTCTCTCGCTTTCTCCCTCGCTCTCTCCCTCGCAGACTCTCTCACTGTCTCCCTCGTTGTCTCCCTCGTTGTCTCCCTCGCTGTCTCTCTCAGTCTCTCTCGCTGTCTCCCTCGCAGTCTCCCTCGCAGTCTCCCTCGCAGTCTCCCTCGATGTCTCCCTCGATGTCTCCCTCGCTGTCTCCCTCTCAGTCTCTCTCTCAGTCTCTCTCTCAGTCTCTCTCTCAGTCTCTCTCTCAGTCTCTCTCTCAGTCTCTCTCTCAGTCTCTATCGCATTCTCTCTCGCTGTCTCCCTCGCACTCTCTGGCTTTCTCTCTCGCTTTCTCTCTCGCAGTCCCTCTCACTGTCTCTCTCGCAGTCTCTCTCGCAGTCTCTCTCGCTGTCTCCCTCACAGTCTCTCTCGCTGTCTCTCTCGCCGTCTCCCTCGCAGTCTCTCTCGCAGTCTCTCTCGCTGTCTCCCTCACAGTCTCCCTCACAGTCTCTCTCGCTGTCTCTCTCGCCGTCTCCCTCGCTGTCTCTCTCTCAGTCTCTCTCTCAGTCTCTCTCTCAGTCTCTATCGCATTCTCTCTCGCTGTCTCCCTCGCACTCTCTGGCTTTCTCTCTCGCTTTCTCTCTCGCAGACCCTCTCACTGTCTCTCTCGCAGTCTCTCTCGCAGTCTCTCTCGCTGTCTCCCTCACAGTCTCCCTCACAGTCTCTCTCGCTCTCTCTCTCGCCGTCGCCCTCGCCGTCGCCCTCGCCATCGCCCTCGCCGTCTCCCTCGCCGTCTCCCTCGCAGTCACTCTCGCAGTCTCTCTCGCTGTATCCCTCGCTGTCTCTCTCGCTATCTCCAAAGCAGTCTCTCTCGCAGTCTCCCTCACAGTCTCTCTCGCAGTCTCTCTCGCAGTCTCTCTCGCAGTCTCTCTCGCTATCTCCCTCGCTGTCTCTCTCGCTATCTCCAAAGCAGTCTCTCTCGCAGTCTCCCTCACAGTCTCTCTCGCAGTCTCCCTCACAGTCTCTCTCGCAGTCTCTCTCGCAGTCTCTCTCGCTATCTCCCTCGCTGTCTCTCTCACTGTCTCCCTCGCAGTCTCTCTCGCAGTCTCTCTCGCAGTCTCTCTCGCAGTCTCTCTCGCTTTCTCCCACGCAGTCTCTCTCGCAGTCTCTCTCGCAGTCTCTCTCGCAGTCTCTCTCGCAGTCTTCCTCGCAGTTTCTCTCGCTGTCTCCCTCGCTGTCTCCCTCGCTGTCTCGCTCGCTATCTCCCTCGCTGTCTCCCTCGCAGTCTCTCTCGTTGTCTCCCTCGCAGTCTCTCTCGCAGTCTCTCTCGCAGTCTCTCTCGCAGTCTCTCTCGCAGTCTCTCTCGCAGTCTCTCTCGCAGTCTCTCTCGCAGTCTCTCTCACAGTCTCTCTCGCTGTCTCTCTCGCTGTCTCTCTCGCAGTCTCTCTCGCAGTCTCTCTCGCAGTCTCTCTCGCAGTCTCTCTCGCAGTCTCTCTCGCAGTCTCTCTCGCAGTCTCTCTCGCTGTCCCTCTCGCAGTCTCTCTCGCTGTCTCTCTCGCAGTCTCTCTCGCAGTCTCTCTCGCTGTCTCTCTCGCTGTCTCTCTCGCAGTCTCTCTCGCAGTCTCTCTCGCTGTCTCTCTCGCAGTCTCTCTCGCAGTCTCTCTCGCTGTCCCTCTCGCAGTCTCTCTCGCTGTCTCTCTCGCTGTCTCTCTCGCAGTCTCTCTCGCAGTCTCTCTCGCAGTCTCTCTCGCAGTCTCTCTCGCTGTCTCCCTCGCTGTCTCCCTCGCTGTCTCTCTCGCTGTCTCTCTCGCTGTCTCTCTCGCTGTCTCTCTCGCTGTCTCCCTCGCAGTCTCTCTCGCTGTCTCCCTCGCTGTCTCCCTCGCTGTCTCCCTCGCTGTCTCCCTCGCTGTCTCCCTCGCTGTGTCCCTCGCTCTCTCCCTCGCTGTCTCCCTCGCTGTCTTCCTCGCAGTTTCTCTCGCTGTCTCCCTCGCTGTCACCCTCGCTGTCTCCCTCGCTGTCTCCCTAGCAGTCGCTCTCGCAGTCTCTCTCGCTGTCTCCCTCGCTGCCTCCCTCGCTGCCTCCCTCGCAGTCTCTCTCGAAGTCTCTCTCGCTCTCTCCCTCGCTCTCTCCCTCGCTTCTCCCTCGCCCTCTCTCTCGCCGTCTCCCTCGCAGTCTCTCTCGCAGTGTTTCTCGCTGTATCCCTCGCAGTCTCTCTCGCAGTCTCTCTCGCTGTCTCTCTCGCTGTCTCTCTCGCTGTCTCCCTCGCTGTCTCCCTCGCAGTCTCTCTCGCAGTCTCTCTCGCAGTCTCTCTCGCAGTCTCTCTCGCAGTCTCTCTCGCAGTCTCTCTCGCTGTCTCCCTCACAGTCTCTCTCGCTGTCTCCCTCGTAGTCTCTCTCGCCGTCTCCCTCGCAGTCTCTATCGCTGTCTCCCTCACAGTCTCCCTCGCAGTCTCCCTCGCAGTCTCTCTCGCAGTCTCTCTTGCTTTCTCCCTCGCTCTCTCCCTCGCAGACTCTCTCGCTGTCTCCCTCGCTGTCTCCCTCGCTGTCTCCCTCGCTGTCTCCCTCACTGTCTCTCTCAGTCTCTCTCTCAGTCTCTCTCTCAGTCTCTCTCTCAGTCTCTCTCGCAGTCTCCCTCGCAGTCTCCCTCGCAGTCTCCCTCGAAGTCTCCCTCGAAGTCTCCCTCGAAGTCTCCCTCGCAGTCTCCCTCGCAGTCTCCCTCGCAGTCTCCCTCGAAGTCTCCCTCGAAGTCTCCCTCGAAGTCACCCTGGATGTCTCTCTCGCAGTCTCTCTCGCAGTCTCTCTCGCAGTCTCTCTCGCATTCTCTCTCGATGTCTCTCTCGATGTCTCTCTCGATGTCTCTCTCGATGTCTCCCTCTCAGTCTCCCTCTCAGTCTCCCTCTCAGTCTCCCTCTCAGTCTCCCTCTCAGTCTCCCTCTCAGTCTCCCTCTCAGTCTCCCTCTCAGTCTCTCTCTCAGTCTCTCTCTCAGTCTTTCTCTCAGTCTCTCTCTCAGTCTCTCTCGCATTCTCTCTCGCTGTCTCCCTCGCTGTCTCCCTCGCACTCTCTGGCTTTCTCTCTCGCTTTCTCTCTCGCAGTCCCTCTCGCTGTCTCCCTCGCTGTCTCCCTCTCAGTCTCCCTCTCAGTCTCCCTCTCAGTCTCCCTCTCAGTCTCCCTCTCAGTCTCTCTCTCAGTCTCTCTCTCAGTCTCTCTCTCAGTCTCTCTCGCATTCTCTCTCGCTGTCACCCTCGCACTCTCTGGCTTTCTCTCTCACTGTCTCTCTCGCAGTCTCTCTCGCTGTCTCCCTCACAGTCTCCCTCACAGTCTCTCTCGCTGTCTCTCTCGCCGTCTCCCTCGCAGTCTCTCTCGAAGTCTCTCTCGCTGTCTTCCTCGCTGTCTCTCTCGCCGTCGCCCTCGCCGTCGCCCTCGCCGTCGCCCTCGCCGTCGCCCTCGCCGTCGCCCTCGCCGTCTCCCTCGCCGTCTCCCTCGCCGTCTCCCTCGCCGTCTCCCTCGCCGTCTCCCTCGCAGTCACTCTCGCAGTCTCTCTCGATGTATCCCTCGCTGTCTCTCTCGCTATCTCCATAGCAGTCTCTCTCGCAGTCTCTCTCGCAGTCTCTCTCGCAGTCTCTCTCGATGTATCCCTCGCTGTCTCTCTCGCTATCTCCATAGCAGTCTCCCTCGCAGTCTCCCTCGCAGTCTCTCTCGCAGTCTCTCTCGCAGTCTCTCTCGCAGTCTCTCTCGCAGTCTCTCTCGCAGTCTCTCTCGCAGTCTCTCTCGCAGTCTCTCTCGCTGTCTCCCTCACAGTCTCCCTCGCTGTCTCTCTCGCTGTCTCTCTCGCTGTCTCTCTCGCTTTCTCCCACGCAGTCTCTCTCGCAGTCTCTCTCGCAGTCTCTCTCGCAGTCTCTCTCGCAGTCTTCCTCGCAGTTTCTCTCGCTGTCTCCCTCGCTGTCTCCCTCGCTGTCTCCCTCGCTGTCTCCCTCGCTGTCTCGCGCGATCTCTCTCGCATTCTCTCTCGTTGTCTCCCTCGCAGTCTCTCTCGCTGTGTCCCTCGCAGTCTCTCTCACAGTCTCTCTCGCTGTCTCTCTCGCTGTCTCTCTCGCTGTCTCTGTCGCTGTCTCTGTCGCTGTCTCCCTCGCTGTCTCCCTCGCTGCCTCCCTCGCAGTCTCTTTCGCAGTCTCTCTCGCAGTCTCTCTCGCAGTCTCTCGCAGTCTCTCGCAGTCTCTCTCGCTGTCTCTCTCGCTGTCTCTCTCGCTGTCTCCCTCGCTGTCTCCCTCGCTGTCTCCCTCGCTGTCTCCCTCGCTGTCTCCCTCGCTGTCTCCCTCGCTGTCTCCCTCGCTCACTCTCTCGCTCTCTCTCTCGCTCTCTCTCTCGCCGTCTCAATCGCTGTCTCCCTCGCATTCTCTCTCGCAGTGTCTCTCGCTGTATCCCTCGCTGTCTCTCTCGCTATCTCCATAGCAGTCTCTCTCGCAGTTTCTCTCGCTTTCTCCCTCGCAGTCTCTCTCGCAGTCTCTCTCGCTGTCTCTCTCGCTGTCTCTCTCGCTGTCTCTCTCGCAGTCTCTCTCGCAGTCTCTCTCGCAGTCTCTCTCGCTGTCACCCTCGCTGTCTCCCTCGCTGTCTCCCTCGCTGTCTCCCTCGCTGTCTCCCTCGCAGTCCCTCTCGCAGTCCCTCTCGCAGTCTCCCTCGCAGTCTCCCTCGCAGTCTCCCTCGCAGTCTCCCTCGCAGTCTCCCTCGCAGTCTCCCTCGCAGTCTCTCTCGCAGTCTCCCTCGCTGTCTCCCTCGCTGTCTCCCTCGCTGTCTCACGCGATCTCTCTCGCATTCTCTCTCGTTGTCTACCTCGCAGTCTCTCTCGCTGTGTCCCTCGCAGTCTCTCTCACAGTCTCTCTCACAGTCTCTCTCACAGTCTCTGTCGCTGTCTCTGTCGCTGTCTCTGTCGCTGTCTCCCTCGCTGTCTCCCTCGCTGTCTCCCTCGCTGTCTCCCTCGCTGTCTCCCTCGCTGTCTCCCTCGCTGTCTCCCTCGCTGTCTCCCTCGCTGTCTCCCTCGCTGTCTCTCTCGCCGTCTCCCTCGCCGTCTCCCTCGCCGTCTCCCTCGCCGTCTCAATCGACGTCTCCCTCGCATTCTCTCTCGCAGTGTCTCTCGCTGTATCCCTCGCTGTCTCTCTCGCTATCTCCATAGCATTCTCTCTCGCTGTTTCTCTCGCTTTCTCCCTCGCAGTCTCTCTCGCTGTCTCTCTCGCTGTCTCTCTCGCAGTCTCTCTCGCAGTCTCTCTCGCTGTCTCTCTCGCAGTCTCTCTCGCAGTCTCTCTCGCAGTCTCTCTCGCAGTCTCTCTCGCTGTCTCCCTCGCAGTCTCCCTCGCTGTCTCCCTCGCAGTCTCTCTCGCTGTCTCCCTCGCAGTCTCTATCGCTGTCTCTATCGCTGTCTCCCTCGCAGTCTCTCTCGCAGTCTCTCTCGCTTTCTCCCTCGCAGTCTCTCTCGAAGTCTCTCTCGCTGTCTTCCTCGCTGTCTCTCTCGCCGTCTCTCTCGCCGTCGCCCTCGCCGTCGCCCTCGCCGTCTCCCTCGCCGTCTCCCTCGCCGTCTCCCTCGCCGTCTCCCTCGCCGTCACTCTCGCAGTCTCTCTCGATGTATCCCTCGCTGTCTCTCTCGCTATCTCCATAGCAGTCTCTCTCGCAGTCTCTCTCGCAGTCTCTCTCGCAGTCTCTCTCGATGTATCCCTCGCTGTCTCTCTCGCTATCTCCATAGCAGTCTCCCTCGCAGTCTCTCTCGCAGTCTCTCTCGCAGTCTCTCTCGCAGTCTCTCTCGCAGTCTCTCTCGCAGTCTCTCTCGCTGTCTCCCTCACAGTCTCCCTCGCTGTCTCCCTCGCTGTCTCTCTCGCTGTCTCTCTCGCTTTCTCCCACGCAGTCTCTCTCGCAGTCTCTCTCGCAGTCTCTCTCGCAGTCTCTCTCGCAGTCTTCCTCGCAGTTTCTCTCGCTGTCTCCCTCGCTGTCTCCCTCGCTGTCTCCCTCGCTGTCTCCCTCGCTATCTCCCTCGCTGTCTCGCGCGATCTCTCTCGCATTCTCTCTCGTTGTCTCCCTCGCAGTCTCTCTCGCTGTGTCCCTCGCAGTCTCTCTCACAGTCTCTCTCGCTGTCTCTCTCGCTGTCTCTCTCGCTGTCTCTGTCGCTGTCTCTGTCGCTGTCTCCCTCGCTGTCTCCCTCGCTGCCTCCCTCGCAGTCTCTTTCGCAGTCTCTCTCGCAGTCTCTCTCGCAGTCTCTCTCGCAGTCTCTCGCAGTCTCTCTCGCTGTCTCTCTCGCTGTCTCTCTCGCTGTCTCTCTCGCTGTCTCCCTCGCTGTCTCCCTCGCTGTCTCCCTTGCTGTCTCCCTCGCTGTCTCCCTCGCTGTCTCCCTCGCTGTCTCCCTCGCTCACTCTCTCGCTCTCTCTCTCGCTCTCTCTCTCGCCGTCTCAATCGCTGTCTCCCTCGCATTCTCTCTCGCAGTGTCTCTCGCTGTATCCCTCGCTGTCTCTCTCGCTATCTCCATAGCAGTCTCTCTCGCAGTTTC
The DNA here is from genome assembly GCF_036365525.1 of Heterodontus francisci. Lineage (NCBI taxonomy): Eukaryota > Metazoa > Chordata > Chondrichthyes > Heterodontiformes > Heterodontidae > Heterodontus > Heterodontus francisci. The sequence goes on from NW_027141323.1 coordinate 593,333, forward strand.
TCTCGCTTTCTCCCTCGCAGTCTCTCTCGCAGTCTCTCTCGCAGTCTCTCTCGCTGTCTCTCTCGCAGTCTCTCTCGCAGTCTCTCTCGCAGTCTCTCTCGCTGTCACCCTCGCTGTCTCCCTCGCTGTCTCCCTCGCTGTCTCCCTCGCTGTCTCCCTCGCTGTCTCCCTCGCTGTCTCCCTCGCTCACTCTCTCGCTCTCTCTCTCGCTCTCTCTCTCGCCGTCTCAATCGCTGTCTCCCTCGCATTCTCTCTCGCAGTGTCTCTCGCTGTATCCCTCGCTGTCTCTCTCGCTATCTCCATAGCAGTCTCTCTCGCAGTTTCTCTCGCTTTCTCCCTCGCAGTCTCTCTCGCTGTCTCCCTCACAGTCTCACTCGCAGTCTCTCTTGCTGTCTCTCTCGCTGTCTCCCTCGCTGTCTCCCTCACAGTCTCTCTCGCTGTCTCTCTCGCTGTCTCCCTCGCTCTCTCCCTCGAGGTCTCTCTCACAGTCTCTCTCGCTGTCTCTCTCGCTGACTCCCTCGCAGTTTCTATCGCTGTCTCCCTCGCAGTCTCTCTCGCTTTCTCCCTCACTCTCTCCCTCGCTCTCTCTCTCGCTCTCTCTCTCGCTCTCTCACTCGCTCTCTCTCTCGCCGTCTCCCTCGCCGTCTCCCTCGCCGTCTGAATCGCTGTCTCCCTCGCATTCTCTCTCGCAGTGTCCCTCACAGTCTCCCTCGCTGTCTCCCTCACAGTCTCTCTCGCAGTCTCTCTCGCAGTCTCTCTCGCAGTCTCTCTCGCTATCTCCCTCGCTATCTCCCTCGCTATCTCCCTCGCTGTCTCTCTTGCAGTCTCCCTCGCAGTCTCCCTCGCAGTCTCTCTCGCTTTCTCCCTCGCAGTCTCTCTCGCAGTCTCTCTCGCAGTCTCCCTCGCAGTCTCTCTCGCAGTCTCTCTCGCAGTCTCTCTCGCAGTCTCTCTCGCTTTCTCCCTCGCAGTCTCTCTCGCAGTCTCTCTCGCAGTCTGCCTCGCAGTTTCTCTCGCTGTCTCCCTCGCTGTCTCCCTCGCTGTCTCCCTCGCTGTCTCCCTCGCTGTCTCCCTCGCAGTCTCTCTCGCCGTCTCCCTCGCCGTCTCCCTCGCCGTCTCCCTCGCAGTCTCTCTCGCTGTCTCTCTCGCCGTCGCCCTCGCCGTCGCCCTCGCCGTCGCCCTCGCCGTCTCCCTCGCCGTCGCCCTCGCAGTCACTCTCGCAGTCTCTCTCGCTGTATCCCTCGCTGTCTCCGTCGCTGTCTCTCTCGCAGTCTCCCTCACAGTCTCTCTCGCAGTCTCTCTCGCTGTCTCTCTCGCTGTCTCCCTTGCAGTCTCCCTCGCTGTATCTCTCACAGTCTCTCTCGCTGTCTCTCTCGCTGTCTCTCTCGCTGTCTCCCTCGCAGTCTCTCTCGCTCTCTCCCTCACTGTCTCTCTCGCCGTCTCTCTCGCCGTCTCTCTCTCCATCTCTCTCGCCGTCTCTCTCTCCATCTCTCTCGCAGTCTCCTTTGCAGTCTCTCTCGCAGTCTCTCTCGCAGTCTCTCTCGCAGTCTCTCTCGCAGTCTCTCTCGCAGTCTCTCTCGCAGTCTCTCTCGCTGTCCCTCTCGCAGTCCCTCTCGCTGTCCCTCTCGCTGTCCCTCTCGCAGTCTCTCTCGCTGTCTCTCTCGCAGTCTCCTTTGCAGTCTCTCTCGCAGTCTCCTTTGCAGTCTCTCTCGCAGTCTCTCTCGCAGTCTCTCTCGCAGTCTCTCTCGCAGTCTCTCTCGCTGTCCCTCTCGCAGTCTCTCTCGCTGTCCCTCTCGCAGTCTCTCTCGCTGTCTCTCTCGCAGTCTCCTTTGCAGTCTCTCTCGCAGTCTCTCTCGCAGTCTCTCTCGCTGTCCCTCTCGCTGTCCCTCTCGCAGTCTCTCTCGCAGTCTCTCTCGCAGTCTCTCTCGCAGTCTCTCTCGCAGTCTCTCTCGCAGTCTCTCTCGCTGTCTCTCTCGCTGTCTCCCACGCTGTCTCCCTCGCAGTCTCTCTCGCAGTCTCTCTCGCAGTCTCTCTCGCTGTCTCCCTCGCTTTCTCCCTCGCTGTCTCTCTCGCTGTCTCCCTCGCAGTCTCTCTCGCTGTCTCCCTCGCTGTCTCCCTCGCTGTCTCCCTCGCTGTCTCCCTCGCTGTGTCCCTCGCTCTCTCCCTCACTGTCTCCCTCGCCGTCTCTCTCGCTGTCTACCTCGCAGTTTCTCTCGCTGTCTCCCTCGCTGTCACCCTCGCTGTCTCCCTCGCTGTCTCCCTAGCAGTCGCTCTCGCAGTCTCTCTCGCTGACTCCCTCGCAGTTTCTCTCGCTGTCTCCCTCGCTGTCACCCTCGCTGTCTCCCTCGCTGTCTCCCTAGCAGTCGCTCTCGCAGTCTCTCTCACTGTCTCTCTCGCTGTCTCCCTCGCTGTCTCCCTCGCTGTCTCCCTCGCTGTCTCCCTCGCTGTCTCCCTCGCTGCCTCCCTCGCAGTCTCTCTCGAAGTCTCTCTCAAAGTCTCCCTCGCTCTCTCCCTCGCTCTCTCCCTCGCTCTCTCCCTCGCCGTCTCCCTCGCAGTCTCTCTCGCAGTGTCTCTCGCTGAATCCCTCGCTGTCTCTCTCGCAGTTTCTCTCGCTTTCTCCCTCACAGTCTCTCTCGCAGTCTCTCTCGCAGTCTCTCTCGCAGTCTCTCTCGCAGTCTCTCTCGCAGTCTCTCTCGCAGTCTCTCTCGCTGTCACCCTCGCTGTCTCCCTCACAGTCTCTCTCGCTGTCTCCCTCGCAGTCTCTCTCGCAGTCTCTCTCGCAGTCTCTCTCGCTGTCTTCCTCGCAGTCTCTATCGCTGTCTCCCTCGCAGTCTCCCTCGCAGTCTCCCTCGCAGTCTCCCTCGCAGTCTCCCTCGCAGTCTGTCTCGCAGTCTCTCTCGCTTTCTCCCTCTCTCTCTCCCTCGCAGACTCTCTCACTGTCTCCCTCGTTGTCTCCCTCGTTGTCTCCCTCGCTGTCTCTCTCAGTCTCTCTCTCAGTCTCCCTCGCAGTCTCCCTCGCAGTCTCCCTCGCAGTCTCCCTCGCAGTCTCCCTCGCAGTCTCCCTCGCAGTCTCCCTCACAGTCTCCCTCGATGTCTCCCTCGCTGTCTCCCTCGCTGTCTCCCTCGCTGTCTCCCTCGCTGTCTCCCTCGCTGTCTCCCTCGCTGTCTCCCTCTCAGTCTCCCTCTCAGTCTCCCTCTCAGTCTCTCTCTCAGTCTCTATCGCATTCTCTCTCGCTGTCTCCCTCGCACTCTCTGGCTTTCTCTCTCGCTTTCTCTCTCGCAGTCCCTCTCACTGTCTCTCTCGCAGTCTCTCTCGCTGTCTCCCTCACAGTCTCCCTCACAGTCTCTCTCGCTGTCTCTCTCGCTGTCTCTCTCGCTGTCTCTCTCGCCGTCTCCCTCGCTGTCTCTCTCGCCGTCTCCCTCGCAGTCTCTCTCGCAGTCTCTCTCGCAGTCTCTCTCGCTGTCTCCCTCACAGTCTCTTTCGCTGTCTCCCTCGCTGTTTCCCTCACAGTCTCTTTCGCTGTCTCCCTCGCAGTCTCCTTCGCAGTCTCTCTCGCAGTCGCTCTCACTTTCTCCCTCGCTGTCTCTCTCGCAGTCCTTCTCGCTGTCTCTCTCGCTGTCTCTCTCGCTGTCTCCCTCGCTGTCTCCCTCGCTGTCTCCCTCACTGTCTCCCTCACTGTCTCCCACGCTGTCTCCCTCGCAGTCTCCCTCGCAGTCTCCCTCGCAGTCTCCCTCGCAGTCTCCCTCGCTTTCTCCCTCGCTGTCTCTCTCGCTGTCTCACTCGCTGTCTCCCTCGCTTTCTCCCTCACAGTCTCCCTCGCTGTCTCCCTCGCTGTCTCCCTCGCTGTCTCCCTCGCTGTCTCCCTCACTGTGTCCCTCGCTCTCTCCCTCGCAGTCTCCCTCACCGTCTACCTCGCCGTCTCTCTCGCAGTCTCTCTCGCTGTCTTCCTCGCAGTCTCTCTCGCTGTCTCCCTCGCTGTCTCCCTCGCTGCCTCCCTCGCTGCCTCCCTCGCTGTCTCCCAAGCAGTCGCTCTCGCAGTCGCTCTCGCAGTCGCTCTCGCAGTCTCTCTCGCTGTCTCCCTCGCTGTCTCCCTCACTGCCTCCCTCGCTGTCTCCCTAGCAGTCGCTCTCGCAGTCTCTCTCGCTGTCTTCCTCGCTGTGTCCCTCGCAGTCTCTCTCGCAGTCTCTCTCGCAGTCTTACTCGCAGTTTCTCTCGCTGTCTCCCTCGCTGCCTCCCACGTTGTCTCCCTCGCTGTCTCCCACGCTGTCTCCCTCGCTGTCTCACGCGATCTCTCTCGCATTCTCTCTCGTTGTCTCCCTTGCAGTCTCTCTCGCTGTGTCCCTCGCAGTCTCTCTCGCAGTCTCTATTGCTGTCTCTGTCGCTGTCTCCCTCGCTGTCTCCCTCGCTGCCTCTCTCGAAGTCTCTCTCGCTGTCTACCTCGCTGTCTCCCTCGCTCTCTCTCTCGCTCTCTCTCTCGCCGTCTCCCTCGCCGTCTTAATCGCTGTCTCCCTCGCATTCTCTCTCGCAGTGTCTCTCGCAGTCTCCCTCGCAGTCTCCCTCGCAGTCTCTCTCGCTGTCTCCCTCGCAGTCTCTCTCGAAGTCGCTCTCGCTTTCTCCCTCGCTGTCTCTCTCGCAGTCCTTCTTGCAGTCCTTCTCGCAGTCCTTCTCGCAGTCCTTCTCGCAGTCTCTCTCGCTGTCTCCAGCGCTGTCTCCCTCGCTGTCTCCCTCGCTGTCTCCCTCGCTGTCTCCCTCGCTGTCTCCCTCGCTGTCTCCCTCGCTGTCTCCCTCGCTGTCTCCCTCGCTGTCTCCCTCGCTGTCTCCCTCGCTGTCTCCCTCGCTGTCTCCCTCGCTGTCTCCCATGCAGTCTCTCTCGCTGTCTCTCTCGCTGTCTCCATGGCTTTCTCCCTCGCTGTCTCTCTCGCTGTCTCTCTCGCTGTCTCTCTCGCTGTCTCTCTCGCTGTCTCTCTCGCTGTCTCTCTCGCTGCCTCTCTCGCTGTCTCTCTCGCTGTCTCCCTTGCTGTCTCTCTTGCAATCTCTCTCGCTGTCTCCCTCACTGTGTCTCTCGCTCTCTCCCTCGCTGTCTCCCTCGCTGTCTCATGCGCTCTCTCTCGCAGTCTCTCTCGCTGTCCCCCTCGCTGTCTCCCTCGCTGTTTCCCTCGCTGTGTCCCTCGCTGTGTCCCTCGCTGTGTCCCTCGCTGTGTCCCTCGCTGTCTCTCTCGCAGTCTCCCTCGCTGTCTCCCTCGCTGTCTCCCTCGCTGTCTCCCTCGCTGTCTCCCTCGCTGTCTCCCTCGCAGTCTCTCTCGCTGTCTCCCTCGTCGTCTCCCTCGCCGTCTCCCTTGCAGTCACTCTCTCTGTATCCCCGGCTGTCTCTCTCGCTATCTCCATAGCAGTCTCTCTCACTGTCTCCCTCGCTGTCTCTGTCTCTGTCGCTGTCTCTGTCGCTGTCTCTGTCGCTGTCTCTGTCGCTGTCTCGGTCGCTGTCTCGGTCGCTGTCTCCCTGGCCGTCTCCCTGGCCGTCTCTCTCGCAGTCTCTCTCGCAGTCTCTCTCGCTGTCTCTCTCAATGTACTCTCGCTGTCTCCCTCGCTGTCTCACTCGCTCTATCCCTCGCTGTATCTCTCGCAGTCTCTCTCACAGTCTCTCTCACAGTCTCTCTCGCTGTCTCCCTCGCAGTCTCTCTCGAAGTCGCTCTCGCTTTCTCCCTCGCTGTCTCTCTCGCAGTCCTTCTCGCAGTCCTTCTCGCAGTCGCTCTCGCTGTCTCCAGCGCTGTCTCCCTCGCTGTCTCCCTCGCTGTCTCCCTCGCTGTCTCCCTCGCTGTCTCCCTCGCTGTCTCCCTCGCTGTCTCCCTCGCTGTCTCCCTCGCTGTCTCCCTCGCTGTCTCCCACGCAGTCTCTCTCGCTGGCTCTCTCGCTGTCTCAATCGCTTTCTCCCTCGCTGTCTCTCTCGCTGTCTCTCTCGCTGTCTCTCTCGCAGTGTCCCTCACAGTCTCCCTCGCTGTCTCCCTCACAGTCTCTCTCGCAGTCTCTCTCGCAGTCTCTCTCGCAGTCTCTCTCGCTATCTCCCTCGCTATCTCCCTCGCTATCTCCCTCGCTGTCTCTCTTGCAGTCTCCCTCGCAGTCTCCCTCGCAGTCTCTCTCGCTTTCTCCCTCGCAGTCTCTCTCGCAGTCTCTCTCGCAGTCTCTCTCGCAGTCTCTCTCGCTTTCTCCCTCGCAGTCTCTCTCGCAGTCTCTCTCGCAGTCTGCCTCGCAGTTTCTCTCGCTGTCTCCCTCGCTGTCTCCCTCGCTGTCTCCCTCGCTGTCTCCCTCGCTGTCTCCCTCGCAGTCTCTCTCGCCGTCTCCCTCGCCGTCTCCCTCGCAGTCTCTCTCGCTGTCTCTCTCGCCGTCTCTCTCGCCGTCGCCCTCGCCGTCGCCCTCGCCGTCTCCCTCGCCGTCGCCCTCGCAGTCACTCTCGCAGTCTCTCTCGCTGTATCCCTCGCTGTCTCCGTCGCTGTCTCTCTCGCAGTCTCCCTCACAGTCTCTCTCGCAGTCTCTCTCGCTGTCTCTCTCGCTGTCTCCCTTGCAGTCTCCCTCGCTGTATCTCTCACAGTCTCTCTCGCTGTCTCTCTCGCTGTCTCTCTCGCTGTCTCCCTCGCAGTCTCTCTCGCTCTCTCCCTCACTGTCTCTCTCGCCGTCTCTCTCGCCGTCTCTCTCTCCATCTCTCTCGCCGTCTCTCTCTCCATCTCTCTCGCAGTCTCCTTTGCAGTCTCTCTCGCAGTCTCTCTCGCAGTCTCTCTCGCAGTCTCTCTCGCAGTCTCTCTCGCAGTCTCTCTCGCTGTCCCTCTCGCAGTCCCTCTCGCTGTCCCTCTCGCTGTCCCTCTCGCAGTCTCTCTCGCTGTCTCTCTCGCAGTCTCCTTTGCAGTCTCTCTCGCAGTCTCCTTTGCAGTCTCTCTCGCAGTCTCTCTCGCAGTCTCTCTCGCAGTCTCTCTCGCAGTCTCTCTCGCTGTCCCTCTCGCAGTCTCTCTCGCTGTCCCTCTCGCAGTCTCTCTCGCTGTCTCTCTCGCAGTCTCCTTTGCAGTCTCTCTCGCAGTCTCTCTCGCAGTCTCTCTCGCTGTCCCTCTCGCAGTCTCTCTCGCAGTCTCTCTCGCAGTCTCTCTCGCAGTCTCTCTCGCAGTCTCTCTCGCTGTCTCTCTCGCTGTCTCCCACGCTGTCTCCCTCGCAGTCTCTCTCGCAGTCTCTCTCGCAGTCTCTCTCGCTGTCTCCCTCGCTTTCTCCCTCGCTGTCTCTCTCGCTGTCTCCCTCGCAGTCTCTCTCGCTGTCTCCCTCGCTGTCTCCCTCGCTGTCTCCCTCGCTGTCTCCCTCGCTGTGTCCCTCGCTCTCTCCCTCACTGTCTCCCTCGCCGTCTCTCTCGCTGTCTACCTCGCAGTTTCTCTCGCTGTCTCCCTCGCTGTCACCCTCGCTGTCTCCCTCGCTGTCTCCCTAGCAGTCGCTCTCGCAGTCTCTCTCGCTGACTCCCTCGCAGTTTCTCTCGCTGTCTCCCTCGCTGTCACCCTCGCTGTCTCCCTCGCTGTCTCCCTAGCAGTCGCTCTCGCAGTCTCTCTCACTGTCTCTCTCGCTGTCTCCCTCGCTGTCTCCCTCGCTGTCTCCCTCGCTGTCTCCCTCGCTGCCTCCCTCGCAGTCTCTCTCGAAGTCTCTCTCAAAGTCTCCCTCGCTCTCTCCCTCGCTCTCTCCCTCGCTCTCTCCCTCGCTCTCTCCCTCGCCGTCTCCCTCGCAGTCTCTCTCGCAGTGTCTCTCGCTGAATCCCTCGCTGTCTCTCTCGCAGTTTCTCTCGCTTTCTCCCTCACAGTCTCTCTCGCAGTCTCTCTCGCAGTCTCTCTCGCAGTCTCTCTCGCAGTCTCTCTCGCTGTCTCCCTCGCTGTCTCCCTCACAGTCTCTCTCGCTGTCTCCCTCGCAGTCTCTCTCACAGTCTCTCTCGCAGTCTCTCTCGCTGTCTTCCTCGCAGTCTCTATCGCTGTCTCCCTCGCAGTCTCCCTCGCAGTCTCCCTCGCAGTCTCCCTCGCAGTCTCCCTCGCAGTCTCCCTCGCAGTCTCCCTCGCAGTCTCCCTCGCAGTCTGTCTCGCAGTCTCTCTCGCTTTCTCCCTCGCTCTCTCCCTCGCAGACTCTCTCACTGTCTCCCTCGTTGTCTCCCTCGTTGTCTCCCTCGCTGTCTCCCTCGCTGTCTCTCTCAGTCTCTCTCTCAGTCTCTCTCTCAGTCTCCCTCGCAGTCTCCCTCGCAGTCTCCCTCGCAGTCTCCCTCGCAGTCTCCCTCGCAGTCTCCCTCACAGTCTCCCTCGATGTCTCCCTCGCTGTCTCCCTCGCTGTCTCCCTCGCTGTCTCCCTCGCTGTCTCCCTCGCTGTCTCCCTCGCTGTCTCCCTCGCTGTCTCCCTCTCAGTCTCCCTCTCAGTCTCTCTCTCAGTCTCTCTCTCAGTCTCTATCGCATTCTCTCTCGCTGTCTCCCTCGCACTCTCTGGCTTTCTCTCTCGCTTTCTCTCTCGCAGTCCCTCTCACTGTCTCTCTCGCAGTCTCTCTCGCTGTCTCCCTCACAGTCTCCCTCACAGTCTCTCTCGCTGTCTCTCTCGCTGTCTCTCTCGCTGTCTCTCTCGCCGTCTCCCTCGCTGTCTCTCTCGCCGTCTCCCTCGCAGTCTCTCTCGCAGTCTCTCTCGCAGTCTCTCTCGCTGTCTCCCTCACAGTCTCTTTCGCTGTCTCCCTCGCTGTTTCCCTCACAGTCTCTTTCGCTGTCTCCCTCGCAGTCTCCTTCGCAGTCTCTCTCGCAGTCGCTCTCACTTTCTCCCTCGCTGTCTCTCTCGCAGTCCTTCTCGCTGTCTCTCTCGCTGTCTCTCTCGCTGTCTCCCTCGCTGTCTCCCTCGCTGTCTCCCTCACTGTCTCCCTCACTGTCTCCCACGCTGTCTCCCTCGCAGTCTCCCTCGCAGTCTCCCTCGCAGTCTCCCTCGCAGTCTCCCTCGCTTTCTCCCTCGCTGTCTCTCTCGCTGTCTCACTCGCTGTCTCCCTCGCTTTCTCCCTCACAGTCTCCCTCGCTGTCTCCCTCGCTGTCTCCCTCGCTGTCTCCCTCACTGTGTCCCTCGCTCTCTCCCTCGCAGTCTCCCTCACCGTCTACCTCGCCGTCTCTCTCGCAGTCTCTCTCGCTGTCTTCCTCGCAGTCTCTCTCGCTGTCTCCCTCGCTGTCTCCCTCGCTGCCTCCCTCGCTGCCTCCCTCGCTGTCTCCCAAGCAGTCGCTCTCGCAGTCGCTCTCGCAGTCGCTCTCGCAGTCTCTCTCGCTGTCTCCCTCGCTGTCTCCCTCACTGCCTCCCTCGCTGTCTCCCTAGCAGTCGCTCTCGCAGTCTCTCTCGCTGTCTTCCTCGCTGTGTCCCTCGCAGTCTCTCTCGCAGTCTCTCTCGCAGTCTTACTCGCAGTTTCTCTCGCTGTCTCCCTCGCTGCCTCCCACGCTGTCTCCCTCGCTGTCTCCCACGCTGTCTCCCTCGCTGTCTCACGCGATCTCTCTCGCATTCTCTCTCGCTGTCTCCCTCGCTGTCTCCCTCGCTGCCTCTCTCGAAGTCTCTCTCGCTGTCTACCTCGCTGTCTCCCTCGCTCTCTCTCTCGCTCTCTCTCTCGCCGTCTCCCTCGCCGTCTTAATCGCTGTCTCCCTCGCATTCTCTCTCGCAGTGTCTCTCGCAGTCTCCCTCGCAGTCTCCCTCGCAGTCTCTCTCGCTGTCTCCCTCGCAGTCTCTCTCGAAGTCGCTCTCGCTTTCTCCCTCGCTGTCTCTCTCGCAGTCCTTCTTGCAGTCCTTCTCGCAGTCCTTCTCGCAGTCTCTCTCGCTGTCTCCAGCGCTGTCTCCCTCGCTGTCTCCCTCGCTGTCTCCCTCGCTGTCTCCCTCGCTGTCTCCCTCGCTGTCTCCCTCGCTGTCTCCCTCGCTGTCTCCCATGCAGTCTCTCTCGCTGTCTCTCTCGCTGTCTCCATGGCTTTCTCCCTCGCTGTTTCTCTCGCTGTCTCTCTCGCTGTCTCTCTCGCTGTCTCTCTCGCTGTCTCTCTCGCTGTCTCTCTCGCTGCCTCTCTCGCTGTCTCTCTCGCTGTCTCCCTTGCTGTCTCTCTTGCAATCTCTCTCGCTGTCTCCCTCACTGTGTCTCTCGCTCTCTCCCTCGCTGTCTCCCTCGCTGTCTCATGCGCTCTCTCTCGCAGTCTCTCTCGCTGTCCCCCTCGCTGTCTCCCTCGCTGTTTCCCTCGCTGTGTCCCTCGCTGTGTCCCTCGCTGTGTCCCTCGCTGTCTCTCTCGCAGTCTCCCTCGCTGTCTCCCTCGCTGTCTCCCTCGCTGTCTCCCTCGCTGTCTCCCTCGCTGTCTCCCTCGCAGTCTCTCTCGCTGTCTCCCTCGTCGTCTCCCTCGCCGTCTCCCTTGCAGTCACTCTCTCTGTATCCCCGGCTGTCTCTCTCGCTATCTCCATAGCAGTCTCTCTCACTGTCTCCCTCGCTGTCTCTGTCTCTGTCGCTGTCTCTGTCGCTGTCTCTGTCGCTGTCTCTGTCGCTGTCTCGGTCGCTGTCTCGGTCGCTGTCTCCCTGGCCGTCTCCCTGGCCGTCTCTCTCGCAGTCTCTCTCGCAGTCTCTCTCGCTGTCTCTCTCAATGTACTCTCGCTGTCTCCCTCGCTGTCTCACTCGCTCTATCCCTCGCTGTATCTCTCGCAGTCTCTCTCACAGTCTCTCTCACAGTCTCTCTCGCTGTCTCCCTCGCAGTCTCTCTCGAAGTCGCTCTCGCTTTCTCCCTCGCTGTCTCTCTCGCAGTCCTTCTCGCAGTCCTTCTCGCAGTCGCTCTCGCTGTCTCCAGCGCTGTCTCCCTCGCTGTCTCCCTCGCTGTCTCCCTCGCTGTCTCCCTCGCTGTCTCCCTCGCTGTCTCCCTCGCTGTCTCCCTCGCTGTCTCCCTCGCTGTCTCCCACGCAGTCTCTCTCGCTGGCTCTCTCGCTGTCTCAATCGCTTTCTCCCTCGCTGTCTCTCTCGCTGTCTCTCTCGCTGTCTCTCTCGCTGTCTCTCTCGCTGCCTCTCTCGCTGTCTCTCTCGCTGTCTCCCTTGCATATTCTCTTGCAGTCTCTCTTGCAGTCTCTCTCGCAGTCTCTCTCGCAGTCTCCCTCGCTGTCTCCCTCGCTGTCTCCCTCGCTGTCTCCCTCGCTGTCTCCCTCGCTGTGTCTCTCGCTCTCTCCCTCGCTGTCTCCCTCGCTGTCTCATGCGCTCTCTCTCGCAGTCTCTCTCGCTGTCTCCCTCACTGTGTCCCTCGCAGTCTCCCTCGCAGTCTCCCTCGCAGTCTCCCTCGCTGTCTCCCTCGCTGTCTCCCTCGCCGTCTCCCTCGCCGTCTCCCTCGCCGTCTCCCTCGCCGTCACTCTCTCTGTATCCCCGGCTGTCTCTCTCGCTATCTCCATAGCAGTCTCTCTCACTGTCTCCCCCGCTGTCTCTCTCGCTGTCTCTGTCTCTGTCGCTGTCGCTGTCTCTGTCGCTGTCTCTGTCGCTGTCTCTGTCGCTGTCTCTGTCGCTGTCTCTGTCGCTGTCACTGTCGCTGTCTCTGTCGCTGTCTCCCTCGCTGTCTCCCTCGTCGTCTCTCTCGCTGTCTCTCTCAATGTACTCTCGCAGTCTCTCTCGCTGTCTCACTCGCTCTATCCCTCGCTGTATCTCTCGCAGTCTCTTTCGCAGTCTCTCTCGCTGTCTCTCTCGCTGTCTCTCTCGCTGTCTCTCTCGCTGTCTACCTCGCAGTCTCTCTCGCTCTCTCCCTCGCTGTCTCTCTCGCAGTCTCTCTCGCCGTCTCTCTCGCCATCTCTCTCGCAGTCTCCCTCGCTGTCTCCCTCGCTGTCTCCTTCGCAGTCTCTCTCGCAGTCTCCCTCGCTGTCTCCCTCACAGTCTCTCTCGCTGTCTCTCTCAATGTACTCTCGCAGTCTCTCTCGCTGTCTCACTCGCTCTATCCCTCGCTGTATCTCTCGCAGTCTCTCTCGCAGTCTCTCTCGCAGTCTCTCTCGCAGTCTCTCTCGCTGTCTCTCTCGCTGTCTACCTCGCAGTCTCTCTCGCTCTCTCCCTCACTGTCTCTCTCGCAGTCTCTCTCGCCGTCTCTCTCGCCATCTCTCTCGCAGTTTCTCTCGCTGTCTCCCTCGCTGTCTCCCTCGCTGTCTCCCTCGCTGCCTCCCTCGCTGCCTCCCTCGCTGCCTCCCTCGCTGCCTCCCTCGCTGTCTCCCAAGCAGTCGCTCTCGCAGTCGCTCTCGCAGTCTCTCTCGCTGTCTCCCTCGCTGTCTCCCTCACTGCCTCCCTCGCTGTCTCCCTAGCAGTCGCTCTCGCAGTCGCTCTCGCAGTCTCTCTCGCTGTCTTCCTCGCTGTGTCCCTCGCAGTCTCTCTCGCAGTCTCTCTCGCAGTCTTACTCGCAGTTTCTCTCGCTGTCTCCCTCGCTGCCTCCCACGCTGTCTCCCTCGCTGTCTCACGCGATCTCTCTCGCATTCTCTCTCGTTGTCTCCCTTGCAGTCTCTCTCGCTGTGTCCCTCGCAGTCTCTCTCGCAGTCTCTATTGCTGTCTCTGTCGCTGTCTCCCTCGCTGTCTCCCTCACTGCCTCTCTCGAAGTCTCTCTCGCTGTCTACCTCGCTGACTTCCTCGCTCTCTCTCTCGCTCTCTCTCTCGCCGTCTCCCTCGCCGTCTTAATCGCTGTCTCCCTCGCATTCTCTCTCGCAGTGTCTCTCGTTGTCTCCCTCGCAGTCTCCCTCGCAGTCTCTCTCGCTGTCTCCCTCGCAGTCTCTCTCGAAGTCGCTCTCGCTTTCTCCCTCGCTGTCTCTCTCGCAGTCCTTCTCGCAGTCCTTCTCGCAGTCCTTCTCGCAGTCCTTCTCGCAGTCCTTCTCGCAGTCCTTCTCGCAGTCCTTCTCGCAGTCTCTCTCGCTGTCTCCAGCGCTGTCTCCCTCGCTGTCTCCCTCGCTGTCTCCCTCGCTGTCTCCCTCGCTGTCTCCCTCGCTGTCTCCCTCGCTGTCTCCCTCGCTGTCTCCCTCGCTGTCTCCCTCGCTGTCTCCCTCGCTGTCTCCCTCGCTGTCTCCCATGCAGTCTCTCTCGCTGTCTCTCTCGCTGTCTCCATGGCTTTCTCCCTCGCTGTCTCTCTCGCTGTCTCTCTCGCTGTCTCCCATGCAGTCTCTCTCGCTGTCTCTCTCGCTGTCTCCATGGCTTTCTCCCTCGCTGTCTCTCTCGCTGTCTCTCTCGCTGTCTCTCTCGCTGTCTCCCTTGCAGTCTCTCTTGCAGTCTCTCTCGCTGTCTCCCTCACTGTGTCTCTCGCTCTCTCCCTCGCTGTCTCCCTCGCTGTCTCATGCGCTCTCTCTCGCAGTCTCTCTCGCTGTCTCCCTCGCTGTGTCCCTCGCTGTGTCCCTCGCTGTGTCCCTCGCTGTCTCCCTCGCTGTCTCCCTCGCAGTCTCCCTCGCAGTCTCCCTCGCTGTCTCCCTCGCTGTCTCCCTCGCAGTCTCTCTCGCTGTCTCCCTCGCTGTCTCCCTCGCTGTCTCCCTCGCTGTCTCCCTCGTCGTCTCCCTCGCCATCTCCCTTGCAGTCACTCTCTCTGTATCCCCGGCTGTCTCTCTCGCTATCTCCATAGCAGTCTCTCTCACTGTCTCCCTCGCCGTCTCCCTCGCCGTCTCCCTGGCCGTCTCCCTGGCCGTCTCCCTGGCCGTCTCCCTGGCCGTCTCCCTGGCCGTCTCCCTGGCCGTCTCCCTGGCCGTCTCCCTGGCCGTCTCCCTCGCAGTCTCTCTCGCAGTCTCTCTCGCTGTCTCTCTCAATGTACTCTCGCTGTCTCCCTCGCTGTCTCACTCGCTCTATCCCTCGCTGTATCTCTCGCAGTCTCTCTCACAGTCTCTCTCACAGTCTCTCTCGCTGTCTCCCTCGCAGTCTCTCTCGAAGTCGCTCTCGCTTTCTCCCTCGCTGTCTCTCTCGCAGTCCTTCTCGCAGTCCTTCTCGCAGTCCTTCTCGCAGTCTCTCTCGCTGTCTCCAGCGCTGTCTCCCTCGCTGTCTCCCTCGCTGTCTCCCTCGCTGTCTCCCTCGCTGTCTCCCTCGCTGTCTCCCTCGCTGTCTCCCTCGCTGTCTCCCTCGCTGTCTCCCTCGCTGTCTCCCACGCAGTCTCTCTCGCTGGCTCTCTCGCTGTCTCAATCGCTTTCTCCCTCGCTGTCTCTCTCGCTGTCTCTCTCGCTGTCTCCCTTGCAGTCTCTCTTGCAGTCTCTCTTGCAGTCTCTCTCGCAGTCTCCCTCGCTGTCTCCCTCGCTGTCTCCCTCGCTGTCTCCCTCGCTGTGTCTCTCGCTCTCTCCCTCGCTGTCTCCCTCGCTGTCTCATGCGCTCTCTCTCACAGTCTCTCTCGCTGTCTCCCTCACTGTGTCCCTCGCAGTCTCCCTCGCAGTCTCCCTCGCAGTCTCCCTCGCAGTCTCCCTCGCAGTCTCCCTCGCTGTCTCCCTCGCTGTCTCCCTCGCTGTCTCCCTCGCCGTCGCCCTCGCCGTCTCCCTCGCCGTCTCCCTCGCCGTCTGCCTCGCCGTCTCCCTCGCCGTCTCCCTCGCCGTCTCCCTCGCCGTCTCCCTTGCAGTCACTCTCTCTGTATCCCCGGCTGTCTCTCTCGCTATCTCCATAGCAGTCTCTCTCACTGTCTCCCTCGCTCTCACTGTCGCTGTCTCTGTCGCTGTCTCTGTCGCTGTCTCTGCCGCTGTCTCTGCCGCTGTCTCTGTCGCTGTCTCTGTCGCTGTCTCTGTCGCTGTCTCTGTCGCTGTCTCTGTCGCTGTCTCCCTCGCTGTCTCCCTCGTCGTCTCTCTCGCTGTCTCTCTCAATGTACTCTCGCTGTCTCTCTCGCTGTCTCTCTCGCTGTCTCACTCGCTCTATCCCTCGCTCTATCCCTCGCTGTATCTCTCGCAGTCTCTCTCGCAGTCTCTCTCTCAGTCTCTCTCGCTGTCTACCTCGCAGTCTCTCTCGCTCTCTCCCTCACTGTCTCTCTCGCAGTCTCTCTCGCCGTCTCTCTCGCCATCTCTCTCGCAGTCTCCCTCGCTGTCTCCCTCACAGTCTCTCTCGCTGTCTCCCTTGCAGTCTCCCACACAGTCTCTCACGCTTGTGCCCTCGCTTTCTCCCTCGCAGTCTCTCTCGCAGTCTCTCTCGCAGTCTCTCTCGCAGTCTCTCTCGCTGTCCCTCTCGCAGTCTCTCTCGCAGTCTTCCTCGCAGTTTCTCTCACAGTTTCTCTCGCTGTCTCCCTCGCTGCCTCCCACGCTGTCTCCCTCGCTGTCTCACGCGATCTCTCTCGCATTCTCTCTCGCTGTCTCCCTCGCAGTCTCTCTCGAAGTCGCTCTCGCTTTCTCCCTCGCTGTCTCTCTCGCAGTCCTTCTCGCAGTCCTTCTCGCAGTCCTTCTCGCAGTCCTTCTCGCAGTCCTTCTCGCAGTCCTTCTCGCAGTCCTTCTCGCAGTCTCTCTCGCTGTCTCCAGCGCTGTCTCCCTCGCTGTCTCCCTCGCTGTCTCCCTCGCTGTCTCCCTCGCTGTCTCCCTCGCTGTCTCCCTCGCTGTCTCCCTCGCTGTCTCCCTCGCTGTCTCCCTCGCTGTCTCCCACGCTGTCTCTCTCGCTGTCTCTCTCGCTGTCTCCATGGCTTTCTCCCTCGCTGTCTCTCTCGCTGTCTCTCTCGCTGTCTCTCTCGCTGTCTCTCTCGCTGTCTCTCTCGCTGTCTCTCTCGCTGTCTCTCTCGCTGTCTCTCTCGCTGTCTCTCTTGCAGTCTCTCTCGCTGTCTCCCTCGCTGTATCTCTCACTCTCTCCCTCGCTGTCTCACGCGCTCTCTCTCTGTCTCTCTCGCTGTCTCTCTCGCTGTCTCCCTCGCTGTGTCCCTCGCTGTGTCCCTCACAGTCTCTCTCGCAGTCTCTCTCGCAGTCTCTCTCGCAGTCTCTCTCGCAGTCTCTGTCGCAGTCTCCCTCGCAGTCTCCCTCGCAGTCTCCCTCGCTGTCTCCCTCGCAGTCTCCCTCGCCGTCTCCCTCGCCGTCTCCCTCGCCGTCTCCCTCGCCATCTCTCTCGCAGTCTCTCTCGCTGTCTTCCTCGCAGTTTCTCTCGCTGTCTCCCTCGCTGTCTCCCTCGCTGCCTCCCTCGCTGCCTCCCTAGCAGTCGCTCTCGCAGTCGCTCTCGCAGTCTCTCTCGCTGTCTCCCTCGCTGTCTCCCTCGCTGTCTCCCTCGCTGTCTCCCTCGCTGTCTTCCTCGCTGTGTCCCTCGCAGTCTCTCTCGCAGTCTCTCTCGCAGTCTCTCTCGCAGTCTCTCTCGCAGTCTCTCTCGCAGTCTCTCTCGCAGTCTCTCTCGCAGTCTCTCTCGCAGTCTTCCTCGCAGTTTCTCTCACAGTTTCTCTCGCTGTCTCCCTCGCTGCCTCCCACGCTGTCTCCCTCGCTGTCTCACGCGATCTCTCTCGCATTCTCTCTCGCTGTCTCCCTCGCAGTCTCTCTCGAAGTCGCTCTCGCTTTCTCCCTCGCTGTCTCTCTCGCAGTCCTTCTCGCAGTCCTTCTCGCAGTCCTTCTCGCAGTCCTTCTCGCAGTCCTTCTCGCAGTCTCTCTCGCTGTCTCCAGCGCTGTCTCCCTCGCTGTCTCCCTCGCTGTCTCCCTCGCTGTCTCCCTCGCTGTCTCCCTCGCTGTCTCCCTCGCTGTCTCCCTCGCTGTCTCCCTCGCTGTCTCCCACGCTGTCTCTCTCGCTGTCTCTCTCGCTGTCTCTCTCGCTGTCTCCATGGCTTTCTCCCTCGCTGTCTCTCTCGCTGTCTCTCTCGCTGTCTCTCTCGCTGTCTCTCTCGCTGTCTCTCTCGCTGTCTCTCTCGCTGTCTCTCTCGCTGTCTCTCTTGCAGTCTCTCTCGCTGTCTCCCTCGCTGTATCTCTCACTCTCTCCCTCGCTGTCTCACGCGCTCTCTCTCTGTCTCTCTCGCTGTCTCTCTCGCTGTCTCCCTCGCTGTGTCCCTCGCTGTGTCCCTCGCTGTGTCCCTCGCTGTGTCCCTCGCTGTGTCCCTCGCTGTGTCCCTCGCTGTGTCCCTCGCTGTCTCTCTCGCAGTCTCCCTCGCTGTCTCCCTCGCTGTCTCCCTCGCTGTCTCCCTCGCTGTCTCCCTCGCAGTCTCTCTCGCTGTCTCCCTCGCTGTCTCCCTCGCTGTCTCCCTCGTCGTCTCCCTCGCCGTCTCCCTTGCAGTCACACTCTCTGTATCCCCGGCTGTCTCTCTCGCTATCTCCATAGCAGTCTCTCTCACTGTCTCCCCCGCTGTCTCTGTCTCTGTCGCTGTCTCTGTCGCTGTCTCTGTCGCTGTCTCTGTCGCTGTCTCTGTCGCTGTCTCTGTCGCTGTCTCTGTCTCTGTCTCTGTCTCTGTCTCTGTCGCTGTCTCTGTCGCTGTCTCTGTCGCTGTCTCTGTCGCTGTCTCCCTCGCTGTCTCCCTCGCCGTCTCCCTCGCCGTCTCCCTGGCCGTCTCCCTGGCCGTCTCCCTGGCCGTCTCCCTGGCCGTCTCCCTGGCCGTCTCCCTGGCCGTCTCCCTGGCCGTCTCCCTGGCCGTCTCCCTGGCCGTCTCCCTGGCCGTCTCACTGGCCGTTTCACTGGCCGTCTCACTGGCCGTCTCCCTCGCAGTCTCTCTCGCAGTCTCTCTCGCTGTCTCTCTCAATGTACTCTCGCTGTCTCCCTCGCTGTCTCACTCGCTCTATCCCTCGCTGTATCTCTCGCAGTCTCTCTCACAGTCTCTCTCGCTGTCTTTCTCGCTGTCTCCCTCGCAGTCTCTCTCGCTCTCTCCCTCACCGTCTCTCTCGCCGTCTCTCTCGCCGTCTCTCTCGCCGTCTCTCTCGCCGTCTCTCTCTCCATCTCTCTCGCCGTCTCTCTCGCAGTCTCCCTCGCTGTCTCCCTCGCAGTCTCCCTCGCAGTCTCCCTCGCCGTCTCCCTCGCAGTCTCCCTCGCAGTCTCCCTCGCAGTCTCCCTCGCAGTCTCTCTCGCAGTGTTTCTCGCAGTCTCTCTCGCAGTCTCCCTCGCTGTCTCCCTCGCAGTCTCTCTCGCAGTCTCTCTCGCAGTCTCTCTCGCAGTCTCTCTCGCAGTCTCCCTCGCTGTCTCCCTCGCAGTCTCCCTCGCAGTCTCTCTCGCAGTCTCTCTCGCAGTCTCTCTCGCAGTCTCTCTCGCTGTCTCTCTCGCTGTCTCTCTCGCTGTCTCCCACGCTGTCTCTCTCGCAGTCTCTCTCGCAGTCTCTCTCGCTGTCTCCCTCGCTTTCTCCCTCGCTTTCTCCCTCGCTGTCTCTCTCGCTGTCTCTCTCGCTGTCTCCCTCGCAGTCTCTCTTGCAGTCTCCCTTGCAGTCTCTCTCGCTGTCTCCCTCGCTGTCTCTCTCGCTGTCTCCCTCGCTGTCTCCCTCGCTGTCTCACGCGCTCTCTCTCGCAGTCTCTCTCGCTGTCTCTCTCGCTGTGTCCCTCGCAGTCTCCCTCGCTGTGTCCCTCGCAGTCTCCCTCGCTGTGTCCCTCGCAGTCTCCCTCGCTGTCTCCCTCGCCGTCTCCCTCGCCGTCTCCCTCGCCGTCTCCCTCGCCGTCTCCCTCGCCGTCTCCCTCGCCGTCTCCCTTGCAGTCACTCTCTCTGTATCCCCGGCTGTGTCTCTCGCTATCTACATAGCAGTCTCTGTCGCTGTCTCTGTCGCTGTCTCTGTCGCTGTCTCTGTCGCTGTCTCCCTTGCTGTCTCCCTTGCTGTCTCCCTCGCTGTCTCCCTCGCTGTCTCCCTCGCTGTCTCCCTCGCTGTCTCCCTCGCTGTCTCCCTCGCTGTCTCCCTCGCTGTCTCCCTCGCTGTCTCCCTCGCTGTCTCCCTCGTCGTCTCCCTCGTCGTCTCCCTCGTCGTCTCCCTGGCCGTCTCCCTGGCCGTCTCCCTGGCCGTCTCCCTGGCCGTCTCCCTGGCCGTCTCCCTGGCCGTCTCCCTGGCCGTCTCCCTGGCAGTCTCCCTCGCAGTCTCTCTCCCCGTCTCTCTCGCTGTCTCTCTCGCTGTCTCTCTCAATGTCCTCTCGCTGTCTCCCTCGCTGTCTCACTCGCTCTATCCCTCGCTGTATCTCTCGCAGTCTCTCTCGCAGTCTCTCTCGCAGTCTCTCTCGCAGTCTCTCTCGCAGTCTCTCTCGCTGTCTCCCTCGCAGTCTCCCTCGCAGTCTCCCTCGCAGTCTCCCTCGCAGTCTCTCTCGCAGTCACTCTCGCAGTCTCTCTCGCAGTCTCCCTCGCAGTCTCCCTCGCAGTCTCTCTCGCTGTCTCCCTCGAAGTCGCTCTCGCTTTCTCCCTCGCTGTCTCTCTCGCAGTCCTTCTCGCAGTCTCTCTCGCTGTCTCCAGCGCTGTCTCCCTCGCTGTCTCCCTCGCTGTCTCCCTCGCTGTCTCCCTCGCTGTCTCCCTCGCTGTCTCCCTCGCTGTCTCCCTCGCTGTCTCCCTCGCTGTCTCCCTCGCTGTCTCCCTCGCTGTCTCCCTCGCTGTCTCTCTCGCTGTCTCTCTCGCTGTCTCCATCGCTTTCTCCCTCGCTGTCTCTCTCGCTGTCTCTCTCGCTGTCTCTCTCGCT
This sequence comes from Heterodontus francisci, assembly GCF_036365525.1. Taxonomy (NCBI): domain Eukaryota; kingdom Metazoa; phylum Chordata; class Chondrichthyes; order Heterodontiformes; family Heterodontidae; genus Heterodontus; species Heterodontus francisci. The sequence continues at coordinate 612,836 of NW_027141323.1, forward strand.
GTCTCTGTCGCTGTCTCTCTCGCTGTCCCTCTCGCTGTCCCTCTCGCTGCCTCTCTCGCTGCCTCTCTCGCTGTCTCTCTCGCTGTCTCCCTTGCAGTCTCTCTTGCAGTCTCTCTCGCTGTCTCCCTCGCTGTCTCCATCACTGTGTCTCTTGCTCTCTCCCTCGCTGTCTCATGCGCTCTCTCTCGCATTCTCTCTCGCTGTCTCCCTCACTGTGTCCCTCGCTGTGTCCCTCGCTGTCTCTCTCGCAGTCTCCCTCGCCGTCTCCCTCGCCGTCTCCCTTGCAGTCACTCTCTCTGTATCCCCGGCTGTCTCTTTCGCTATCTCCATAGCAGTCTCTCTCACTGTCTACCTCGCTGTCTCTGTCGCTGTCTCTGTCACTGTCTCCCTCGCTGTCTCCCTCGCTGTCTCCCTCGCTGTCTCCCTCGCTGTCTCCCTCGCCGTCTCCCTCGCCGTCTCCCTCGCCGTCTCCCTCGCCGTCTCCCTCGCCGTCTCCCTCGCCGTCTCCCTCGCCGTCTCCCTCGCAGTCTCTCTCGCAGTCTCTCTCGCTGTCTCTCTCAATGTACTCTCGCTGTCTCCCTCGCTGTCTCACTCGCTCAATCCCTCGCAGTCTCTCTCGCTGTCTCTCTCGCTGTCTCCCTCGCAGTCTCTCTCGCTCTCTCCCTCACTGTCTCTCTCGCAGTCTCTCTCGCAGTCTCTCTCGCAGTCTCTCTCGCTGTCTCTCTCGCTGTCTCCCTCGCAGTCTCTCTCGCTCTCTCCCTCACTGTCTCTCTCGCAGTCTCCCTCGCTGTCTCCCTCGCTGTCTCCCTCGCTGTCTCCCTCGCTGTCTCCCTCTCAGTCTCCCTCGCAGTCTCTCTCGCAGTCTCTCTCGCAGTCTCTCTCGCAGTCTGTCTCGCAGTCTCTCTCGCTGTCCCTCTCGCAGTCTCTCTCGCTGTCTCTCTCGCAGTCTCCTTTGCATTCTCTCTCGCTGTCTCTCTCGCTGTCTCCCACGCTGTCTCCAGCGCTGTCACCCTCACATTCTCTCTCGCCGTCTCTCTCGCCGTCTCTCTCGCCGTCTCTCTCGCCGTCTCTCTCGCCGTCTCTCTCGCCGTCTCTCTCTCCGTCTCTCTCGCCGTCTCTCTCGCTGTCTCCATCGCTTTCTCCCTCGCTGTCTCTCTCGCTGTCTCCCTTGCAGTCTCTCTTGCAGTCTCTCTCGCTGTCCCCCTCGCTGTGTCTCTCGCTCTCTCCCTCGCTGTCTCCCTCGCTGTCTCCCTCGCTGTCTCACGCGCTCTCTCTCGCAGTCTCTCTTGCTGTCTCTCTCGCTGTCTCCCTCGCTGTCTCCCTCGCTGTCTCCCTCGCTGTCTCCCTCGCTGTCTCCCTCGCTGTGTCCCTCGCTGTGTCCCTCGCGGTGTCCCTCGCGGTGTCCCTCGCTGTGTCCCTCGCTGTGTCCCTCGCTGTGTCCCTCGCGGTGTCCCTCGCGGTGTCCCTCGCTGTGTCCCTCGCTGTGTCCCTCGCTGTGTCCCTCGCTGTGTCCCTCGCTGTCTCCCTCGCTGTCTCCCTCGCTGTCTCCCTCGCTGTCTCCCTCGCTGCCTCCCTCGCTGCCTCCCTCGCTGCCTCCCTCGCAGTCTCTCTCGCAGTCTCTCTCGCAGTCTCTCTCGCAGTCTCTCTCGCTGTCTCCCTCGCTGTCTCCCTCGCTGTCTCCCTCGCTGTCTCCCTCGCTGTCTCCCTCGCTGTCTCCCTCGTCGTCTCCCTCGCCGTCTCCCTTGCAGTCACTCTCTCTGTATCCCCGGCTGTCTCTCTCGCTGTCTCTCTCGCTGTCTCCCTCGCTGTCGCTGTCTCTGTCGCTGTCTCTGTCGCTGTCTCTGTCGCTGTCTCTGTCGCTGTCTCTGTCGCTGTCTCCCTCGCTGTCTCCCTCGCCGTCTCCCTGGCCGTCTCCCTGGCCGTCTCCCTGGCCGTCTCCCTGGCCGTCTCCCTGGCCGTCTCCCTGGCCGTCTCCCTGGCCGTCTCCCTGGCCTTCTCCCTGGCCGTCTCCCTGGCCGTCTCCCTGGCCGTCTCCCTGGCCGTCTCCCTGGCCGTCTCCCTGGCTGTCTCTCTCGCTGTCTCCCTTGCAGTCTCTCTCGCTCTCTCCCTCACTGTCTCTCTCGCCGTCTCTCTCGCCGTCTCTCTCGCCGTCTCTCTCTCCATCTCTCTCGCCGTCTCTCTCTCCATCTCTCTCGCCGTCTCTCTCTCCATCTCTCTCGCAGTCTCCTTTGCAGTCTCTCTCGCAGTCTCTCTCGCAGTCTCTCTCGCAGTCTCTCTCGCAGTCTCTCTCGCAGTCTCTCTCGCAGTCTCTCTCGCAGTCTCTCTCGCAGTCTGTCTCGCTGTCCCTCTCGCAGTCTCTCTCACTGTCTCCCTTGCAGTCTCTCTCGCTCTCTCCCTCACTGTCTCTCTCGCCGTCTCTCTCTCCATCTCTCTCTCCATCTCTCTCGCAGTCTCCTTTGCAGTCTCTCTCGCAGTCTCTCTCGCAGTCTCTCTCGCTGTCCCTCTCGCAGTCTCTCTCGCAGTCTCCTTTGCATTCTCTCTCGCTGTCTCTCTCGCTGTCTCCCTCGCAGTTTCTCTCGCAGTCTCTCTCGCTGTCTCCCTCGCTTTCTCCCTCGCTGTCTCTCTCGCTGTCTCTCTCGCTGTCTCCCTCGCAGTCTCTCTCGCTGTCTCCCTGGCTGTCTCTCTCGCAGTCTCCCTCACAGTCTCTCTCGCAGTCTCTCTCGCAGTCTCTCTCGCTATCTCCCTCGCTGTCTCTCTCGCTATCTCCAAAGCAGTCTCTCTCGCAGTCTCCCTCACAGTCTCTCTCGCAGTCTCCCTCACAGTCTCTCTCGCAGTCTCTCTCGCAGTCTCTCTCGCTATCTCCCTCGCTGTCTCTCTCACTGTCTCCCTCGCAGTCTCTCTCGCAGTCTCTCTCGCAGTCTCTCTCGCTTTCTCCCACGCAGTCTCTCTCGCAGTCTCTCTCGCAGTCTCTCTCGCAGTCTCTCTCGCAGTCTCTCTCGCAGTCTTCCTCGCAGTTTCTCTCGCTGTCTCCCTCGCTGTCTCCCTCGCTGTCTCGCTCGCTATCTCCCTCGCTGTCTCCCTCGCAGTCTCTCTCGTTGTCTCCCTCGCAGTCTCTCTCGCAGTCTCTCTCGCAGTCTCTCTCGCAGTCTCTCTCGCAGTCTCTCTCGCAGTCTCTCTCGCAGTCTCTCTCGCAGTCTCTCTCGCTGTCTCTCTCGCTGTCTCTCTCGCAGTCTCTCTCGCAGTCTCTCTCGCAGTCTCTCTCGCAGTCTCTCTCGCTGTCCCTCTCGCAGTCTCTCTCGCTGTCTCTCTCGCAGTCTCTCTCGCAGTCTCTCTCGCAGTCTCTCTCGCAGTCTCTCTCGCTGTCTCTCTCGCTGTCTCTCTCGCAGTCTCTCTCGCAGTCTCTCTCGCTGTCTCTCTCGCAGTCTCTCTCGCTGTCCCTCTCGCTGTCCCTCTCGCAGTCTCTCTCGCTGTCTCTCTCGCTGTCTCTCTCGCAGTCTCTCTCGCAGTCTCTCTCGCAGTCTCTCTCGCTGTCTCCCTCGCTTTCTCCCTCGCTGTCTCTCTCGCTGTCTCTCTCGCTGTCTCCCTCGCAGTCTCCCTCGCAGTCTCTCTCGCTGTCTCCCTCGCTGTCTCCCTCGCTGTCTCCCTCGCTGTCTCCCTCGCTGTTCCTCACTGTCTCCCTCGCTGTCTTCCTCGCAGTTTCTCTCGCTGTCTCCCTCGCTGTCTTCCTCGCAGTTTCTCTCGCTGTCTCCCTCGCTGTCACCCTCGCTGTCACCCTCGCTGTCTCCCTCGCTGTCTCCCTAGCAGTCGCTCTCGCAGTCTCTCTCGCTGTCTCCCTCGCTGTCTCCCTCGCTGTCTCCCTCGCTGCCTCCCTCGCAGTCTCTCTCGAAGTCTCTCTCGCTCTCTCCCTCGCTCTCTCCCTCGCTCTCTCCCTCGCCCTCTCTCTCGCCGTCTCCCTCGCAGTCTCTCTCGCAGTGTCTCTCGCTGTATCCCTCGCAGTCTCTCTCGCAGTCTCTCTCGCAGTCTCTCTCGCAGTCTCTCTCGCAGTCTCTCTCGCTGTCTCTCTCGCTGTCTCTCTCGCTGTCTCTCTCGCTGTCTCCCTCGCAGTCTCTCTCGCAGTATCTCTCGCAGTCTCTCTCGCAGTCTCTCTCGCAGTCTCTCTCGCAGTCTCTCTCGCTGTCTCCCTCACAGTCTCTCTCGCTGTCTCCCTCGTAGTCTCTCTCACAGTCTCTCTCACAGTCTCTCTCGCAGTCTCTCTCGCCGTCTCCCTCGCAGTCTCTATCGCCGTCTCCCTCGCAGTCTCCCTCGCAGTCTCCCTCGCAGTCTCCCTCGCAGACTCTCTCGCTGTCTCCCTCGCTGTCTCCCTCGCTGTCTCCCTCGCTGTCTCCCTCACTGTCTCTCTCAGTCTCTCTCTCAGTCTCTCTCTCAGTCTCTCTCGCAGTCTCCCTCGAAGTCTCCCTCGCTCTCTCCCTCGCTCTCTCCCTCGCTCTCTCCCTCGCTCTCTCTCGCAGTGTCTCTCGCTGTATCCCTCGCTGTCTCTCTCGCAGTTTCTCTCGCTTTCTCCCTCACAGTCTCTCTCGCTGTCTCCCTCGCTGTATCCCTCGCTGTCTCTCTCGCTTTCTCCCTCACAGTCTCTCTCGCAGTCTCTCTCGCAGTCTCTCTCGCAGTCTCTCTCGCAGTCTCTCTCGCTGTCTCCCTCGCTGTCTCCCTCACAGTCTCTCTCGCTGTCTCCCTCGCAGTCTCTCTCACAGTCTCTCTCGCAGTCTCTCTCGCTGTCTCCCTCGCAGTCTCTATCGCTGTCTCCCTCGCAGTCTCCCATCGCAGTCTCTCTCGCAGTCTCTCTCGCTTTCTCCCTCGCTCTCTCCCTCGCAGACTCTCTCACTGTCTCCCTCGTTGTCTCCCTCGTTGTCTCCCTCGCTGTCTCTCTCAGTCTCTCTCGCTGTCTCCCTCGCAGTCTCCCTCGCAGTCTCCCTCGCAGTCTCCCTCGATGTCTCCCTCGATGTCTCCCTCGCTGTCTCCCTCTCAGTCTCTCTCTCAGTCTCTCTCTCAGTCTCTCTCTCAGTCTCTCTCTCAGTCTCTCTCTCAGTCTCTATCGCATTCTCTCTCGCTGTCTCCCTCGCACTCTCTGGCTTTCTCTCTCGCTTTCTCTCTCGCAGTCCCTCTCACTGTCTCTCTCGCAGTCTCTCTCGCAGTCTCTCTCGCTGTCTCCCTCACAGTCTCTCTCGCTGTCTCTCTCGCCGTCTCCCTCGCAGTCTCTCTCGCAGTCTCTCTCGCTGTCTCCCTCACAGTCTCCCTCACAGTCTCTCTCGCTGTCTCTCTCACAGTCTCTCTCGCTGTCTCTCTCGCCGTCTCCCTCGCTGTCTCTCTCTCAGTCTCTCTCTCAGTCTCTCTCTCAGTCTCTATCGCATTCTCTCTCGCTGTCTCCCTCGCACTCTCTGGCTTTCTCTCTCGCTTTCTCTCTCGCAGTCCCTCTCACTGTCTCTCTCGCAGTCTCTCTCGCAGTCTCTCTCGCTGTCTCTCTCGCTGTCTCCCTCACAGTCTCCCTCACAGTCTCTCTCGCTCTCTCTCTCGCCGTCGCCCTCGCCGTCGCCCTCGCCGTCGCCCTCGCCGTCTCCCTCGCCGTCTCCCTCGCAGTCACTCTCGCAGTCTCTCTCGCTGTATCCCTCGCTGTCTCTCTCGCTATCTCCAAAGCAGTCTCTCTCGCAGTCTCCCTCACAGTCTCTCTCGCAGTCTCTCTCGCTATCTCCCTCGCTGTCTCTCTCGCTATCTCCAAAGCAGTCTCTCTCGCAGTCTCCCTCACAGTCTCTCTCGCAGTCTCCCTCACAGTCTCTCTCGCAGTCTCTCTCGCAGTCTCTCTCGCTATCTCCCTCGCTGTCTCTCTCACTGTCTCCCTCGCAGTCTCTCTCGCAGTCTCTCTCGCTTTCTCCCACGCAGTCTCTCTCGCAGTCTCTCTCGCAGTCTCTCTCGCAGTCTCTCTCGCAGTCTTCCTCGCAGTTTCTCTCGCTGTCTCCCTCGCTGTCTCCCTCGCTGTCTCGCTCGCTATCTCCCTCGTTGTCTCCCTCGCAGTCTCTCTCGTTGTCTCCCTCGCAGTCTCTCTCGCAGTCTCTCTCGCAGTCTCTCTCGCAGTCTCTCTCGCAGTCTCTCTCGCAGTCTCTCTCGCAGTCTCTCTCGCTGTCTCTCTCGCAGTCTCTCTCGCAGTCTCTCTCGCAGTCTCTCTCGCAGTCTCTCTCGCAGTCTCTCTCGCAGTCTCTCTCGCAGTCTCTCTCGCAGTCTCTCTCGCTGTCCCTCTCGCAGTCTCTCTCGCTGTCTCTCTCGCAGTCTCTCTCGCTGTCTCTCTCGCTGTCTCTCTCGCAGTCTCTCTCGCAGTCTCTCTCGCAGTCTCTCTCGCTGTCTCTCTCGCAGTCTCTCTCGCAGTCTCTCTCGCTGTCCCTCTCGCAGTCTCTCTCGCTGTCTCTCTCGCTGTCTCTCTCGCTGTCTCTCTCGCAGTCTCTCTCGCAGTCTCTCTCGCAGTCTCTCTCGCTGTCTCCCTCGCTGTCTCTCTCGCTGTCTCTCTCGCTGTCTCTCTCGCTGTCTCTCTCGCTGTCTCTCTCGCTGTCTCTCTCGCTGTCTCTCTCGCTGTCTCCCTCGCAGTCTCTCTCGCTGTCTCCCTCGCTGTCTCCCTCTCTGTCTCCCTCTCTGTCTCCCTCGCTGTCTCCCTCGCTGTCTCCCTCGCTGTCTCCCTCGCTGTCTCCCTCGCTGTGTCCCTCGCTCTCTCCCTCGCTGTCTCCCTCGCTGTCTTCCTCGCAGTTTCTCTCGCTGTCTCCCTCGCTGTCACCCTCGCTGTCTCCCTCGCTGTCTCCCTAGCAGTCGCTCTCGCAGTCTCTCTCGCTGTCTCCCTCGCTGTCTCCCTCGCTGCCTCCCTCGCTGCCTCCCTCGCAGTCTCTCTCGAAGTCTCTCTCGCTCTCTCCCTCGCTCTCTCCCTCGCTCTCTCCCTCGCCCTCTCTCTCGCCGTCTCCCTCGCAGTCTCTCTCGCAGTGTTTCTCGCTGTATCCCTCGCAGTCTCTCTCGCAGTCTCTCTCGCAGTCTCTCTTGCTTTCTCCCTCGCTCTCTCCCTCGCAGACTCTCTCGCTGTCTCCCTCGCTGTCTCCCTCGCTGTCTCCCTCGCTGTCTCCCTCACTGTCTCTCTCAGTCTCTCTCTCAGTCTCTCTCTCAGTCTCTCTCTCAGTCTCTCTCGCAGTCTCCCTCGCAGTCTCCCTCGCAGTCTCCCTCGCAGTCTCCCTCGCAGTCTCCCTCGCAGTCTCCCTCGAAGTCTCCCTCGAAGTCTCCCTCGAAGTCTCCCTCGAAGTCTCCCTCGAAGTCTCCCTCGCAGTCTCCCTCGAAGTCTCCCTCGAAGTCACCCTGGATGTCTCTCTCGCAGTCTCTCTCGCAGTCTCTCTCGCAGTCTCTCTCGCATTCTCTCTCGCATTCTCTCTCGATGTCTCTCTCGATGTCTCTCTCGATGTCTCTCTCGATGTCTCTCTCGATGTCTCCCTCGATGTCTCCCTCTCAGTCTCCCTCTCAGTCTCCCTCTCAGTCTCCCTCTCAGTCTCCCTCTCAGTCTCCCTCTCAGTCTCTCTCTCAGTCTTTCTCTCAGTCTCTCTCTCAGTCTCTCTCGCATTCTCTCTCGCTGTCTCCCTCGCTGTCTCCCTCGCACTCTCTGGCTTTCTCTCTCGCTTTCTCTCTCGCAGTCCCTCTCACTGTCTCCCTCGCTGTCTCCCTCTCAGTCTCCCTCTCAGTCTCCCTCTCAGTCTCCCTCTCAGTCTCTCTCTCAGTCTCTCTCTCAGTCTCTCTCTCAGTCTCTCTCGCATTCTCTCTCGCTGTCACCCTCGCACTCTCTGGCTTTCTCTCTCACTGTCTCTCTCGCAGTCTCTCTCGCTGTCTCCCTCACAGTCTCCCTCACAGTCTCTCTCGCTGTCTCTCTCGCCGTCTCCCTCGCAGTCTCTCTCGAAGTCTCTCTCGCTGTCTTCCTCGCTGTCTCTCTCGCCGTCTCTCTCGCCGTCGCCCTCGCCGTCGCCCTCGCCGTCTCCCTCGCCGTCTCCCTCGCCGTCTCCCTCGCCGTCTCCCTCGCAGTCACTCTCGCAGTCTCTCTCGATGTATCCCTCGCTGTCTCTCTCGCTATCTCCATAGCAGTCTCTCTCGCAGTCTCTCTCGCAGTCTCTCTCGCAGTCTCTCTCGATGTATCCCTCGCTGTCTCTCTCGCTATCTCCATAGCAGTCTCCCTCGCCGTCTCTCTCGCAGTCTCTCTCGCAGTCTCTCTCGCAGTCTCTCTCGCAGTCTCTCTCGCAGTCTCTCTCGCAGTCTCTCTCGCTGTCTCCCTCACAGTCTCCCTCGCTGTCTCTCTCGCTGTCTCTCTCGCTTTCTCCCACGCAGTCTCTCTCGCTGTCTCCCTCGCTGTCTCCCTCGCTGTCTCCCTCGCTGTCTCGCGCGATCTCTCTCGCATTCTCTCTCGTTGTCTCCCTCGCAGTCTCTCTCGCTGTGTCTCTCACAGTCTCTCTCGCTGTCTCTCTCGCTGTCTCTCTCGCTGTCTCTGTCGCTGTCTCTGTCGCTGTCTCCCTCGCTGTCTCCCTCGCTGCCTCCCTCGCAGTCTCTTTCGCAGTCTCTCTCGCAGTCTCTCTCGCAGTCTCTCTCGCAGTCTCTCGCAGTCTCTCTCGCTGTCTCTCTCGCTGTCTCTCTCGCTGTCTCCCTCGCTGTCTCCCTCGCTGTCTCCCTCGCTGTCTCCCTCGCTGTCTCCCTCGCTGTCTCCCTCGCTCACTCTCTCGCTCTCTCTCTCGCTCTCTCTCTCGCCGTCTCAATCGCTGTCTCCCTCGCATTCTCTCTCGCAGTGTCTCTCGCTGTATCCCTCGCTGTCTCTCTCGCTATCTCCATAGCAGTCTCTCTCGCAGTTTCTCTCGCTTTCTCCCTCGCAGTCTCTCTCGCAGTCTCTCTCGCTGTCTCTCTCGCTGTCTCTCTCGCAGTCTCTCTCGCAGTCTCTCTCGCAGTCTCTCTCGCTGTCACCCTCGCTGTCTCCCTCGCTGTCTCCCTCGCTGTCTCCCTCGCTGTCTCCCTCGCAGTCCCTCTCGCAGTCCCTCTCGCAGTCTCCCTCGCAGTCTCCCTCGCAGTCTCCCTCGCAGTCTCCCTCGCAGTCTCCCTCGCAGTCTCCCTCGCAGTCTCTCTCGCAGTCTCCCTCGCTGTCTCCCTCGCTGTCTCCCTCGCTGTCTCACGCGATCTCTCTCGCATTCTCTCTCGTTGTCTACCTCGCAGTCTCTCTCGCTGTGTCCCTCGCAGTCTCTCTCACAGTCTCTCTCACAGTCTCTCTCACAGTCTCTGTCGCTGTCTCTGTCGCTGTCTCTGTCGCTGTCTCCCTCGCTGTCTCCCTCGCTGTCTCCCTCGCTGTCTCCCTCGCTGTCTCCCTCGCTGTCTCCCTCGCTGTCTCTCTCGCCGTCTCCCTCGCCGTCTCCCTCGCCGTCTCAATCGACGTCTCCCTCGCATTCTCTCTCGCAGTGTCTCTCGCTGTATCCCTCGCTGTCTCTCTCGCTATCTCCATAGCATTCTCTCTCGCTGTTTCTCTCGCTTTCTCCCTCGCAGTCTCTCTCGCTGTCTCTCTCGCTGTCTCTCTCGCAGTCTCTCTCGCAGTCTCTCTCGCTGTCTCTCTCGCAGTCTCTCTCGCAGTCTCTCTCGCAGTCTCTCTCGCAGTCTCTCTCGCTGTCTCCCTCGCAGTCTCCCTCGCTGTCTCCCTCGCAGTCTCTCTCGCTGTCTCCCTCGCAGTCTCTATCGCTGTCTCTATCGCTGTCTCCCTCGCAGTCTCTCTCGCAGTCTCTCTCGCTTTCTCCCTCGCAGTCTCTCTCGAAGTCTCTCTCGCTGTCTTCCTTGCTGTCTCTCTCGCCGTCTCTCTCGCCGTCGCCCTCGCCGTCGCCCTCGCCGTCTCCCTCGCCGTCTCCCTCGCCGTCTCCCTCGCCGTCACTCTCGCAGTCTCTCTCGATGTATCCCTCGCTGTCTCTCTCGCTATCTCCATAGCAGTCTCTCTCGCAGTCTCTCTCGCAGTCTCTCTCGCAGTCTCTCTCGATGTATCCCTCGCTGTCTCTCTCGCTATCTCCATAGCAGTCTCCCTCGCAGTCTCTCTCGCAGTCTCTCTCGCAGTCTCTCTCGCAGTCTCTCTCGCAGTCTCTCTCGCAGTCTCTCTCGCAGTCTCTCTCGCTGTCTCCCTCACAGTCTCCCTCACAGTCTCCCTCGCTGTCTCTCTCGCTGTCTCTCTCGCTTTCTCCCACGCAGTCTCTCTCGCAGTCTCTCTCGCTGTCTCTCTCGCTGTCTCTCTCGCAGTCTCTCTCGCAGTCTCTCTCGCAGTCTCTCTCGCAGTCTCCCTCGCTGTCACCCTCGCTGTCTCCCTCGCTGTCTCCCTCGCTGTCTCCCTCGCTGTCTCCCTCGCTGTCTCCCTCGCAGTCCCTCTCGCAGTCCCTCTCGCAGTCTCCCTCGCAGTCTCCCTCGCAGTCTCCCTCGCAGTCTCCCTCGCAGTCTCCCTCGCAGTCTCCCTCGCAGTCTCTCTCGCAGTCTCCCTCGCTGTCTCCCTCGCTGTCTCCCTCGCTGTCTCCCTCGCTGTCTCACGCGATCTCTCTCGCATTCTCTCTCGTTGTCTACCTCGCAGTCTCTCTCGCTGTGTCCCTCGCAGTCTCTCTCACAGTCTCTCTCACAGTCTCTCTCACAGTCTCTGTCGCTGTCTCTGTCGCTGTCTCTGTCGCTGTCTCTGTCGCTGTCTCTGTCGCTGTCTCTGTCGCTGTCTCCCTCGCTGTCTCCCTAGCAGTCGCTCTCGCAGTCTCTCTCGCTGTCTCCCTCGCTGTCTCCCTCGCTGTCTCCCTCGCTGCCTCCCTCGCAGTCTCTCTCGAAGTCTCTCTCGCTCTCTCCCTCGCTCTCTCCCTCGCTCTCTCCCTCGCCCTCTCTCTCGCCGTCTCCCTCGCAGTCTCTCTCGCAGTGTCTCTCGCTGTATCCCTCGCAGTCTCTCTCGCAGTCTCTCTCGCAGTCTCTCTCGCTGTCTCTCTCGCTGTCTCTCTCGCTGTCTCTCTCGCTGTCTCCCTCGCAGTCTCTCTCGCAGTCTCTCTCGCAGTCTCTCTCGCAGTCTCTCTCGCAGTCTCTCTCGCAGTCTCTCTCGCTGTCTCCCTCACAGTCTCTCTCGCTGTCTCCCTCGTAGTCTCTCTCACAGTCTCTCTCGCAGTCTCTCTCGCAGTCTCTCTCGCCGTCTCTCTCGCCGTCTCCCTCGCAGTCTCTATCGCCGTCTCCCTCGCAGTCTCCCTCGCAGTCTCCCTCGCAGTCTCCCTCGCAGTCTCTCTCGCAGTCTCTCTTGCTTTCTCCCTCGCTCTCTCCCTCGCAGACTCTCTCGCTGTCTCCCTCGCTGTCTCCCTCGCTGTCTCCCTCGCTGTCTCCCTCGCTGTCTCCCTCACTGTCTCTCAGTCTCTCTCTCAGTCTCTCTCTCAGTCTCTCTCGCAGTCTCCCTCGAAGTCTCCCTCGCTCTCTCCCTCGCTCTCTCCCTCGCTCTCTCCCTCGCTCTCTCTCGCAGTGTCTCTCGCTGTATCCCTCGCTGTCTCTCTCGCAGTTTCTCTCGCTTTCTCCCTCACAGTCTCTCTCGCTGTCTCCCTCGCTGTATCCCTCGCTGTCTCTCTCGCTTTCTCCCTCACAGTCTCTCTCGCAGTCTCTCTCGCAGTCTCTCTCGCAGTCTCTCTCGCAGTCTCTCTCGCTGTCTCCCTCGCTGTCTCCCTCACAGTCTCTCTCGCTGTCTCCCTCGCTGTCTCCCTCGCAGTCTCTCTCACAGTCTCTCTCGCAGTCTCTCTCGCTGTCTCCCTCGCAGTCTCTATCGCTGTCTCCCTCGCAGTCTCCCATCGCAGTCTCTCTCGCAGTCTCTCTCGCTTTCTCCCTCGCTCTCTCCCTCGCAGACTCTCTCACTGTCTCCCTCGTTGTCTCCCTCGTTGTCTCCCTCGCTGTCTCTCTCAGTCTCTCTCGCTGTCTCCCTCGCTGTCTCCCTCGCAGTCTCCCTCGCAGTCTCCCTCGATGTCTCCCTCGATGTCTCCCTCGCTGTCTCCCTCTCAGTCTCTCTCTCAGTCTCTCTCTCAGTCTCTCTCTCAGTCTCTCTCTCAGACTCTATCGCATTCTCTCTCGCTGTCTCCCTCGCACTCTCTGGCTTTCTCTCTCGCTTTCTCTCTCGCAGTCCCTCTCACTGTCTCTCTCGCAGTCTCTCTCGCAGTCTCTCTCGCTGTCTCCCTCACTGTCTCTCTCGCCGTCTCCCTCGCAGTCTCTCTCGCAGTCTCTCTCGCTGTCTCCCTCACAGTCTCCCTCACAGTCTCTCTCGCTGTCTCTCTCGCCGTCTCCCTCGCTGTCTCTCTCTCAGTCTCTCTCTCAGTCTCTCTCTCAGTCTCTATCGCATTCTCTCTCGCTGTCTCCCTCGCACTCTCTGGCTTTCTCTCTCGCTTTCTCTCTCGCAGTCCCTCTCACTGTCTCTCTCGCAGTCTCTCTCGCAGTCTCTCTCGCTGTCTCCCTCACAGTCTCCCTCACAGTCTCTCTCGCTCTCTCTCTCGCCGTCGCCCTCGCCGTCGCCCTCGCCATCGCCCTCGCCGTCTCCCTCGCCGTCTCCCTCGCAGTCACTCTCGCAGTCTCTCTCGCTGTATCCCTCGCTGTCTCTCTCGCTATCTCCAAAGCAGTCTCTCTCGCAGTCTCCCTCACAGTCTCTCTCGCAGTCTCTCTCGCAGTCTCTCTCGCTATCTCCCTCGCTGTCTCTCTCGCTATCTCCAAAGCAGTCTCTCTCGCAGTCTCCCTCACAGTCTCTCTCGCAGTCTCCCTCACAGTCTCTCTCGCAGTCTCTCTCGCAGTCTCTCTCGCTATCTCCCTCGCTATCTCCCTCGCTGTCTCTCTCACTGTCTCCCTCGCAGTCTCTCTCGCAGTCTCTCTCGCAGTCTCTCTCGCTTTCTCCCACGCAGTCTCTCTCGCAGTCTCTCTCGCAGTCTCTCTCGCAGTCTCTCTCGCAGTCTCTCTCGCAGTCTCTCTCGCAGTCTTCCTCGCAGTTTCTCTCGCTGTCTCTCTCGCTGTCTCCCTCGCTGTCTCCCTCGCTGTCTCGCTCGCTATCTCCCTCGCTGTCTCCCTCGCAGTCTCTCTCGTTGTCTCCCTCGCAGTCTCTCTCGCAGTCTCTCTCGCAGTCTCTCTCGCAGTCTCTCTCGCAGTCTCTCTCGCAGTCTCTCTCGCAGTCTCTCTCGCTGTCTCTCTCGCTGTCTCTCTCGCAGTCTCTCTCGCAGTCTCTCTCGCAGTCTCTCTCGCAGTCTCTCTCGCTGTCCCTCTCGCAGTCTCTCTCGCTGTCTCTCTCGCAGTCTCTCTCGCAGTCTCTCTCGCTGTCTCTCTCGCTGTCTCTCTCGCAGTCTCTCTCGCAGTCTCTCTCGCAGTCTCTCTCGCTGTCTCTCTCGCAGTCTCTCTCGCAGTCTCTCTCGCTGTCCCTCTCGCAGTCTCTCTCACTGTCTCTCTCGCTGTCTCTCTCGCAGTCTCTCTCGCAGTCTCTCTCGCAGTCTCTCTCGCTGTCTCTCTCGCTGTCTCTCTCGCTGTCTCTCTCGCTGTCTCTCTCGCTGTCTCTCTCGCTGTCTCCCTCGCAGTCTCTCTCGCTGTCTCCCTCGCTGTCTCCCTCGCTGTCTCCCTCGCTGTCTCCCTCGCTGTCTCCCTCGCTGTCTCCCTCGCTGTGTCCCTCGCTCTCTCCCTCGCTGTCTCCCTCGCTGTCTTCCTCGCAGTTTCTCTCGCTGTCTCCCTCGCTGTCACCCTCGCTGTCTCCCTCGCTGTCTCCCTAGCAGTCGCTCTCGCAGTCTCTCTCGCTGTCTCCCTCGCTGTCTCCCTCGCTGTCTCCCTCGCTGCCTCCCTCGCAGTCTCTCTCGAAGTCTCTCTCGCTCTCTCCCTCGCTCTCTCCCTCGCTCTCTCCCTCGCCCTCTCTCTCGCCGTCTCCCTCGCAGTCTCTCTCGCAGTGTCTCTCGCTGTATCCCTCGCAGTCTCTCTCGCAGTCTCTCTCGCTGTCTCTCTCGCTGTCTCTCTCGCTGTCTCCCTCGCAGTCTCTCTCGCAGTCTCTCTCGCAGTCTCTCTCGCAGTCTCTCTCGCAGTCTCTCTCGCAGTCTCTCTCGCTGTCTCCCTCACAGTCTCTCTCGCTGTCTCCCTCGTAGTCTCTCTCACAGTCTCTCTCGCAGTCTCTCTCGCCGTCTCCCTCGCAGTCTCTATCGCTGTCTCCCTCACAGTCTCCCTCGCAGTCTCCCTCGCAGTCTCTCTCGCAGTCTCTCTTGCTTTCTCCCTCGCTCTCTCCCTCGCAGACTCTCTCGCTGTCTCCCTCGCTGTCTCCCTCGCTGTCTCCCTCGCTGTCTCCCTCACTGTCTCTCTCAGTCTCTCTCTCAGTCTCTCTCTCAGTCTCTCTCTCAGTCTCTCTCGCAGTCTCCCTCGCAGTCTCCCTCGAAGTCTCCCTCGAAGTCTCCCTCGAAGTCTCCCTCGAAGTCTCCCTCGAAGTCACCCTGGATGTCTCTCTCGCAGTCTCTCTCGCAGTCTCTCTCGCAGTCTCTCTCGCAGTCTCTCTCGCATTCTCTCTCGATGTCTCTCTCGATGTCTCTCTCGATGTCTCTCTCGATGTCTCCCTCTCAGTCTCTCTCTCAGTCTCCCTCTCAGTCTCCCTCTCAGTCTCCCTCTCAGTCTCCCTCTCAGTCTCCCTCTCAGTCTCTCTCTCAGTCTCTCTCTCAGTCTCTCTCTCAGTCTCTCTCTCAGTCTCTCTCGCATTCTCTCTCGCTGTCTCCCTCGCTGTCTCCCTCGCACTCTCTGGCTTTCTCTCTCGCTTTCTCTCTCGCAGTCCCTCTCACTGTCTCCCTCGCTGTCTCCCTCTCAGTCTCCCTCTCAGTCTCCCTCTCAGTCTCCCTCTCAGTCTCCCTCTCAGTCTCTCTCTCAGTCTCTCTCTCAGTCTCTCTCTCAGTCTCTCTCGCATTCTCTCTCGCTGTCACCCTCGCACTCTCTGGCTTTCTCTCTCACTGTCTCTCTCGCAGTCTCTCTCGCTGTCTCCCTCACAGTCTCCCTCACAGTCTCTCTCGCTGTCTCTCTCGCCGTCTCCCTCGCAGTCTCTCTCGAAGTCTCTCTCGCTGTCTTCCTCGCTGTCTCTCTCGCCGTCTCTCTCGCCGTCGCCCTCGCCGTCGCCCTCGCCGTCTCCCTCGCCGTCTCCCTCGCCGTCTCCCTCGCCGTCTCCCTCGCAGTCACTCTCGCAGTCTCTCTCGATGTATCCCTCGCTGTCTCTCTCGCTATCTCCATAGCAGTCTCTCTCGCAGTCTCTCTCGATGTATCCCTCGCTGTCTCTCTCGCTATCTCCATAGCAGTCTCCCTCGCAGTCTCTCTCGCAGTCTCTCTCGCAGTCTCTCTCGCAGTCTCTCTCGCAGTCTCTCTCGCAGTCTCTCTCGCAGTCTCTCTCGCAGTCTCTCTCGCAGTCTCTCTCGCAGTCTCTCTCGCTGTCTCCCTCGCAGTCTCCCTCGCTGTCTCCCTCGCTGTCTCTCTCGCTGTCTCTCTCGCTTTCTCCCACGCAGTCTCTCTCGCAGTCTCTCTCGCAGTCTCTCTCGCAGTCTTCCTCGCAGTTTCTCTCGCTGTCTCCCTCGCTGTCTCCCTCGCTGTCTCCCTCGCTGTCTCCCTCGCTGTCTCCCTCGCTGTCTCGCGCGATCTCTCTCGCATTCTCTCTCGTTGTCTCCCTCGCAGTCTCTCTCGCTGTGTCCCTCGCAGTCTCTCTCACAGTCTCTCTCGCTGTCTCTCTCGCTGTCTCTCTCGCTGTCTCTCTCGCTGTCTCTGTCGCTGTCTCTGTCGCTGTCTCCCTCGCTGTCTCCCTCGCTGCCTCCCTCGCAGTCTCTTTCGCAGTCTCTCTCGCAGTCTCTCTCGCAGTCTCTCTCGCAGTCTCTCGCAGTCTCTCTCGCTGTCTCTCTCGCTGTCTCTCTCGCTGTCTCTCTCGCTGTCTCCCTCGCTGTCTCCCTCGCTGTCTCCCTCGCTGTCTCCCTCGCTGTCTCCCTCGCTGTCTCCCTCGCTGTCTCCCTCGCTCACTCTCTCGCTCTCTCTCTCGCTCTCTCTCTCGCCGTCTCAATCGCTGTCTCCCTCGCATTCTCTCTCGCAGTGTCTCTCGCTGTATCCCTCGCTGTCTCTCTCGCTATCTCCATAGCAGTCTCTCTCGCAGTTTCTCTCGCTTTCTCCCTCGCAGTCTCTCTCGCAGTCTCTCTCGCTGTCTCTCTCGCTGTCTCTCTCGCAGTCTCTCTCGCTGTCTCTCTCGCTGTCTCTCTCGCAGTCTCTCTCGCAGTCTCTCTCGCAGTCTCTCTCGCTGTCACCCTCGCTGTCTCCCTCGCTGTCTCCCTCGCTGTCTCCCTCGCTGTCTCCCTCGCAGTCCCTCTCGCAGTCCCTCTCGCAGTCTCCCTCGCAGTCTCCCTTGCAGTCTCCCTCGCAGTCTCCCTCGCAGTCTCCCTCGCAGTCTCCCTCGCAGTCTCTCTCGCAGTCTCCCTCGCTGTCTCCCTCGCTGTCTCCCTCGCTGTCTCACGCGATCTCTCTCGCATTCTCTCTCGTTGTCTACCTCGCAGTCTCTCTCGCTGTGTCCCTCGCAGTCTCTCTCACAGTCTCTCTCACAGTCTCTCTCACAGTCTCTGTCGCTGTCTCTGTCGCTGTCTCTGTCGCTGTCTCCCTCGCTGTCTCCCTCGCTGTCTCCCTCGCTGTCTCCCTCGCTGTCTCCCTCGCTGTCTCCCTCGCTGTCTCTCTCGCCGTCTCCCTCGCCGTCTCCCTCGCCGTCTCAATCGACGTCTCCCTCGCATTCTCTCTCGCAGTGTCTCTCGCTGTATCCCTCGCTGTCTCTCTCGCTATCTCCATAGCATTCTCTCTCGCTGTTTCTCTCGCTTTCTCCCTCGCAGTCTCTCTCGCTGTCTCTCTCGCTGTCTCTCTCGCTGTCTCTCTCGCAGTCTCTCTCGCAGTCTCTCTCGCTGTCTCTCTCGCAGTCTCTCTCGCAGTCTCTCTCGCAGTCTCTCTCGCAGTCTCTCTCGCTGTCTCCCTCGCAGTCTCCCTCGCTGTCTCCCTCGCAGTCTCTCTCGCTGTCTCCCTCGCAGTCTCTATCGCTGTCTCTATCGCTGTCTCCCTCGCAGTCTCTCTCGCAGTCTCTCTCGCTTTCTCCCTCGCAGTCTCTCTCGAAGTCTCTCTCGCTGTCTTCCTCGCTGTCTCTCTCGCCGTCGCCCTCGCCGTCGCCCTCGCCGTCTCCCTCGCCGTCTCCCTCGCCGTCTCCCTCGCCGTCTCCCTCGCCGTCACTCTCGCAGTCTCTCTCGATGTATCCCTCGCTGTCTCTCTCGCTATCTCCATAGCAGTCTCTCTCGCAGTCTCTCTCGCAGTCTCTCTCGCAGTCTCTCTCGCAGTCTCTCTCGATGTATCCCTCGCTGTCTCTCTCGCTATCTCCATAGCAGTCTCCCTCGCAGTCTCTCTCGCAGTCTCTCTCGCAGTCTCTCTCCCAGTCTCTCTCGCAGTCTCTCTCGCAGTCTCTCTCGCAGTCTCTCTCGCTGTCTCCCTCACAGTCTCCCTCACAGTCTCCCTCGCTGTCTCTCTCGCTGTCTCTCTCGCTTTCTCCCACGCAGTCTCTCTCGCAGTCTCTCTCGCAGTCTCTCTCGCAGTCTCTCTCGCAGTCTTCCTCGCAGTTTCTCTCGCTGTCTCCCTCGCTGTCTCCCTCGCTGTCTCCCTCGCTGTCTCCCTCGCTGTCTCCCTCGCTATCTCCCTCGCTGTCTCGCGCGATCTCTCTCGCATTCTCTCTCGTTGTCTCCCTCGCAGTCTCTCTCGCTGTGTCCCTCGCAGTCTCTCTCACAGTCTCTCTCGCTGTCTCTCTCGCTGTCTCTCTCGCTGTCTCTGTCGCTGTCTCTGTCGCTGTCTCCCTCGCTGTCTCCCTCGCTGCCTCCCTCGCAGTCTCTTTCGCAGTCTCTCTCGCAGTCTCTCTCGCAGTCTCTCTCGCAGTCTCTCGCAGTCTCTCGCAGTCTCTCTCGCTGTCTCTCTCGCTGTCTCTCTCGCTGTCTCCCTCGCTGTCTCCCTCGCTGTCTCCCTCGCTGTCTCCCTCGCTGTCTCCCTCGCTGTCTCCCTCGCTGTCTCCCTCGCTGTCTCCCTCGCTCACTCTCTCGCTCTCTCTCTCGCTCTCTCTCTCGCCGTCTCAATCGCTGTCTCCCTCGCATTCTCTCTCGCAGTGTCTCTCGCTGTATCCCTCGCTGTCTCTCTCGCTATCTCCATAGCAGTCTCTCTCGCAGTTTCTCTCGCTTTCTCCCTCGCAGTCTCTCTCGCAGTCTCTCTCGCTGTCTCTCTCGCAGTCTCTCTCGCAGTCTCTCTCGCTGTCTCTCTCGCAGTCTCTCTCGCAGTCTCTCTCGCAGTCTCTCTCGCAGTCTCTCTCGCTGTCTCTCTCGCTGTCTCCCTCGCAGTCTCCCTCGCTGTCTCCCTCGCAGTCTCTCTCGCTGTCTCCCTCGCAGTCTCTATCGCTGTCTCCCTCGCAGTCTCTCTCGCAGTCTCTCTCGCTTTCTCCCTCGCTCTCTCCCTCGCAGACTCTCTCGCAGACTCTCTCGCAGACTCTCTCGCTGTCTCCCTCGCAGTCTCCCTCGCAGTCTCCCTCGCAGTCTCCCTCGCAGTCTCCCTCGCTGTCTCCCTCGCTGTCTCCCTCGCTGTCTCCCTCGCTGTCTCCCTCGCTGTCTCCCTCGCTGTCTCCCTCGCTGTCTCCCTCGCTGTCTCCCTCGCTGTCTCTCTCGCTGTCTCCCTCGAAGTCACCCTGGATGTCTCTCTCGCAGTCTCTCTCGCAGTCTCTCTCGCATTCTCTCTCGATGTCTCTCTCGATGTCTCTCTCGTTGTCTCCCTCGCTGTCTCCCTCTCAGTCTCCCTCTCAGTCTCCCTCTCAGTCTCCCTCTCAGTCTCTCTCTCAGTCTCTCTCGCATTCTCTCTCGCTGTCTCCCTCGCTGTCTCCCTCGCACTCTCTGGCTTTCTCTCTGGCTTTCTCTCTCGCAGTCCCTCTCGCAGTCCCTCTCGCAGTCTCTCTCGCAGTCTCTCTCGCAGTCTCTCTCGCAGTCTCTCTCGCAGTCTCTCTCGCAGTCTCCCTCACAGTCTCTCTCGCAGTCTCTCTCGCTGTCTCCCTCACAGTCTCCCTCACAGTCTCCCTCACAGTCTCTCTCGCTGTCTCTCTCGCCGTCTCCCTCGCAGTCTCTCTCGAAGTCTCTCTCGCCGTCGCCCTCGCCGTCTCCCTCGCAGTCACTCTCGCTGTCTCTCTCGCTGTATCCCTCGCTGTCTCTCTCGCTATCTCCATAGCAGTCTCTCTCGCAGTCTCCCTCACAGTCTCCCTCGCTGTCTCCCTCACAGTCTCTCTCGCAGTCTCTCTCGCTATCTCCCTCGCTATCTCCCTCGCTGTCTCTCTCGCTGTATCTCTCGCTGTCTCCCTTGCAGTCTCCCTCGCAGTCTCTCTCGCTTTCTCCCTCGCTTTCTCCCTCGCAGTCTCTCTCGCTTTCTCCCTCGCAGTCTCCCTCACAGTCTCTCTCGCAGTCTCTCTCGCTATCTCCCTCGCTGTCTCTCTCGCTGTCTCTCTCACTGTCTCCCTCGCAGTCTCTCTCTCCATCTCTCTCGCTATCTCCCTCGCTGTCTCTCTCGCTGTCTCTCTCGCTGTCTCCCTCGCAGTCTCCCTCGCAGTCTCCCTCGCAGTCTCCCTCGCAGTCTCTCTCGCAGTCTCTCTCGCAGTCTCTCTCGCTTTCTCCCACACAGTCTCTCTCGCAGTCTCTCTCGCAGTCTCTCTCGCAGTCTCTCTCGCAGTCTCTCTCGCAGTCTCTCTCGCAGTCTCTCTCGCAGTCTCTCTCGCAGTCTTCCTCGCAGTTTCTCTCGCTGTCTCCCTCGCTGTCTCCCTCGCTGTCTCCCTCGCTATCTCCCTCGCTGTCTCCCTCGCTGTCTCGCGCGATCTCTCTCGCATTCTCTCTCGTTGTCTCCCTCGCAGTCTCTCTCGCTGTGTCCCTCGCAGTCTCTCTCACAGTCTCTGTCGCTGCCTCTCTCGCTGTCGCTGTCGCTGTCTCTGTCGCTGTCTCCCTCGCTGTCTCCCTCGCTGCCTCCCTCGCAGTCTCTCTCGCAGTCTCCCTCACAGTCTCTCTCGCAGTCTCTCTCGCTATCTCCCTCGCTGTCTCTCTCGCTGTCTCTCTCACTGTCTCCCTCGCAGTCTCTCTCTCCATCTCTCTCGCTATCTCCCTCGCTGTCTCTCTCGCTGTCTCCCTCGCAGTCTCCCTCGCAGTCTCCCTCGCAGTCTCCCTCGCAGTCTCTCTCGCAGTCTCTCTCGCAGTCTCTCTCGCTTTCTCCCACGCAGTCTCTCTCGCAGTCTCTCTCGCAGTCTCTCTCGCAGTCTCTCTCGCAGTCTCTCTCGCAGTCTCTCTCGCAGTCTTCCTCGCAGTTTCTCTCGCTGTCTCCCTCGCTGTCTCCCTCGCTGTCTCCCTCGCTATCTCCCTCGCTGTCTCGCGCGATCTCTCTCGCATTCTCTCTCGTTGTCTCCCTCGCAGTCTCTCTCGCTGTGTCCCTCGCAGTCTCTCTCACAGTCTCTGTCGCTGCCTCTCTCGCTGTCGCTGTCTCTGTCGCTGTCTCCCTCGCTGTCTCCCTCGCTGTCTCCCTCGCTGTCTCCCTCGCTGTCTCCCTCGCTGCCTCCCTCGCAGTCTCTCTCGCAGTCTCTCTCGCAGTCTCTCTCGCTGTCTCTCTCGCTGTCTCCCTCGCTGTCTCCCTCGCTGTCTCCCTCGCTGTCTCCCTCGCTGTCTCCCTCGCTGTCTCCCTCGCTGTCTCCCTCGCTGTCTCCCTCGCTGTCTCCCTCGCTGTCTCCCTCGCTCACTCTCTCGCTCTCTCTATCGCTCTCTCTCTCGCCGTCTCAATCGCTGTCTCCCTCGCATTCTCTCTCGCAGTGTCTCTCGCTGTATCCCTCGCTGTCTCTCTCGCTATCTCCATAGCAGTCTCTCTCGCAGTTTCTCTCGCAATCTCTCTCGATGTCTCTCTCGATGTCTCTCTCGTTGTCTCCCTCGCTGTCTCCCTCTCAGTCTCCCTCTCAGTCTCCCTCTCAGTCTCCCTCTCAGTCTCCCTCTCAGTCTCTCTCTCAGTCTCTCTCTCAGTCTCTCTCGCATTCTCTCTCGCTGTCTCCCTCGCTGTCTCCCTCGCACTCTCTGGCTTTCTCTCTGGCTTTCTCTCTCGCAGTCCCTCTCGCAGTCCCTCTCGCAGTCTCTCTCGCAGTCTCTCTCGCAGTCTCTCTCGCAGTCTCTCTCGCTGTCTCCCTCACAGTCTCTCTCGCTGTCTCCCTCACAGTCTCCCTCACAGTCTCCCTCACAGTCTCTCTCGCTGTCTCTCTCGCCGTCTCCCTCGCAGTCTCCCTCGAAGTCTCTCTCGCCGTCGCCCTCGCCGTCTCCCTCGCAGTCACTCACGCTGTCTCTCTCGCTGTATCCCTCGCTGTCTCTCTCGCTATCTCCATAGCAGTCTCTCTCGCAGTCTCCCTCACAGTCTCCCTCGCTGTCTCCCTCACAGTCTCTCTCGCAGTCTCTCTCGCTATCTCCCTCGCTATCTCCCTCGCTGTCTCTCTCGCTGTATCTCTCGCTGTCTACCTTGCAGTCTCCCTCGCAGTCTCTCTCGCTTTCTCCCTCGCTTTCTCCCTCGCAGTCTCTCTCGCTTTCTCCCTCGCAGTCTCCCTCACAGTCTCTCTCGCAGTCTCTCTCGCTATCTCCCTCGCTGTCTCTCTCGCTGTCTCTCTCACTGTCTCCCTCGCAGTCTCTCTCTCCATCTCTCTCGCTATCTCTCTCGCTGTCTCCCTCGCAGTCTCCCTCGCAGTCTCCCTCGCAGTCTCCCTCGCAGTCTCTCTCGCAGTCTCTCTCGCAGTCTCTCTCGCAGTCTCTCTCGCTTTCTCCCACGCAGTCTCTCTCGCAGTCTCTCTCGCAGTCTCTCTCGCAGTCTCTCTCGCAGTCTCTCTCGCAGTCTCTCTCGCAGTCTCTCTCGCAGTCTCTCTCGCAGTCTCTCTCGCAGTCTTCCTCGCAGTTTCTCTCGCTGTCTCCCTCGCTGTCTCCCTCGCTGTCTCCCTCGCTATCTCCCTCGCTGTCTCCCTCGCTGTCTCGCGCGATCTCTCTCGCATTCTCTCTCGTTGTCTCCCTCGCAGTCTCTCTCGCTGTGTCCCTCGCAGTCTCTCTCACAGTCTCTGTCGCTGCCTCTCTCGCTGTCGCTGTCGCTGTCGCTGTCTCCCTCGCTGTCTCCCTCGCTGCCTCCCTCGCAGTCTCTCTCGCAGTCTCCCTCACAGTCTCTCTCGCAGTCTCTCTCGCAGTCTCTCTCGCTATCTCCCTCGCTGTCTCTCTCGCTGTCTCTCTCACTGTCTCCCTCGCAGTCTCTCTCTCCATCTCTCTCGCTATCTCCCTCGCTGTCTCTCTCGCTGTCTCCCTCGCAGTCTCCCTCGCAGTCTCCCTCGCAGTCTCCCTCGCAGTCTCTCTCGCAGTCTCTCTCGCAGTCTCTCTCGCTTTCTCCCACGCAGTCTCTCTCGCAGTCTCTCTCGCAGTCTCTCTCGCAGTCTCTCTCGCAGTCTCTCTCGCAGTCTCTCTCGCAGTCTCTCTCGCAGTCTCTCTCGCAGTCTTCCTCGCAGTTTCTCTCGCTGTCTCCCTCGCTGTCTCCCTCGCTGTCTCCCTCGCTATCTCCCTCGCTGTCTTGCGCGATCTCTCTCGCATTCTCTCTCGTTGTCTCCCTCGCAGTCTCTCTCGCTGTGTCCCTCGCAGTCTCTCTCACAGTCTCTGTCGCTGCCTCTCTCGCTGTCGCTGTCGCTGTCTCCCTCGCTGTCTCCCTCGCTGCCTCCCTCGCAGTCTCTCTCGCAGTCTCTCTCGCAGTCTCTCTCGCTGTCTCTCTCGCTGTCTCCCTCGCTGTCTCCCTCGCTGTCTCCCTCGCCGTCTCCCTCGCTGTCTCCCTCGCTGTCTCCCTCGCTCACTCTCTCGCTCTCTCTATCGCTCTCTCTCTCGCCGTCTCAATCGCTGTCTCCCTCGCATTCTCTCTCGCAGTGTCTCTCGCTGTATCCCTCGCTGTCTCTCTCGCTATCTCCATAGCAGTCTCTCTCGCAGTTTCTCTCGCTTTCTCCCTCGCAGTCTCTCTCGCAGTCTCTCTCGCTGTCTCTCTCGCAGTCTCTCTCGCTGTCTCTCTCGCAGTCTCTCTCTCAGTCTCTCTCGCAGTCTCTCTCGCTGTCACCCTCGCTGTCCCTCTCGCAGTCCCTCTCGCAGTCCCTCTCGCAGTCCCTCTCGCAGTCCCTCTCGCTGTCTCCCTCGCAGTCTCTCTCGCTGTCTCCCTCGCAGTCTCTATCGCTGTCTCCCTCGCAGTCTCTCTCGCAGTCTCTCTCGCAGTCTCTCTCGCTCTCTCCCTCGCAGACTCTCTCGCTGTCTCCCTCGCAGTCTCCCGCGCAGTCTCCCTCGCAGTCTCCCTCGCAGTCTCCCTCGCAGTCTCCCTCGCAGTCTCCCTCACAGTCTCCCTCGCTGTCTCCCTCGCTGTCTCCCTCGCTGTCTCCCTCGAAGTCACCCTGGATGTCTCTCTCGCATTCTCTCTCGATGTCTCTCTCGATGTCTCTCTCGTTGTCTCCCTCGCCGTCTCTCTCGCCGTCTCCCTCGCAGTCTCTCTCGCTGCCTCTCTCGCTGTCTCTCTCGCCGTCTCTCTCGCCGTCTCCCTCGCAGTCTCTCTCGAAGTCTCTCTCGCTCTCTCTCTCGCCGTCTCCCTCGCCGTCTCCCTCGCCGTCTCCCTCGCCGTCTCCCTCACCGTCTCCCTCGCAGTCACTCTCGCAGTCTCTCTCGCTGTATCCCTCGCTGTCTCTCTCGCTATCTCCATAGCAGTCTCTCTCGCAGTCTCCCTCACAGTCTCCCTCGCAGTCTCTCTCGCAGTCTCCCTCGCAGTCTCTCTCGCAGTCTCTCTCGCAGTCTCTCTCGCAGTCTCTCTCGCAGTCTCTCTCGCAGTCTCCCTCGCAGTCTCCGTCGCTATCTCCCTCGCTGTCTCTCTCGTTGTCTCCCTCGCAGTCTCTCTCGCTTTCTCCCTCGCAGTCTCTCTCGCAGTCTCTCTCGCAGTCTCTCTCGCTTTCTCCCTCGCAGTCTCTCTCGCAGTCTCTCTCGCAGTCTCTCTCGCAGTCTCTCTCGCTGTCTCCCTCGCTGTCTCCCTCGCTGTCTCCCTCGCAGTCTCCCTCGCAGTCTCCCTCGCAGTCTCCCTCGCAGTCTCCCTCGCAGTCTCTCTCGCAGTCTCCCTCGCTGTCTCTCTCGCAGTCTCCCTCGCTGTCTCCCTCGCTGTCTCCCTCGCTGTCTCCCTCGCTGTCTCCCTCGCTGTCTCACGCGATCTCTCTCGCATTCTCTCTCGTTGTCTACCTCGCAGTCTCTCTCTCTGTGTCCCTCGCAGTCTCTCTCACAGTCTCTGTCGCTGTCTCTGTCGCTGTCTCCGTCGCTGTCTCCGTCGCTGTCTCCCTCGCTGTCTCCCTCGCTGTCTCCCTCGCTGTCTCCCTCGCTGTCTCCCTCGCAGTCTCTCTCGCAGTCTCTCTCGCTGTCTCTCTCGCTGTCTCTCTCGCTGTCTCTCTCGCTGTCTCTCTCGCTGTCTCTCTCGCTGTCTCTCTCGCTGTCTCCCTCGCTGTCTCCCTCGCTGTCTCCCTCGCTGTCTCCCTCGCTGTCTCTCTCGCCGTCTCCCTCGCCGTCTCCCTCGCCGTCTCAATCGCTGTCTCAATCGCTGTCTCCCTCGCATTCTCTCTCGCAGTCTCTCTCGCTGTCTCCCTCGCAGTCTCTCTCGCTGTCTCCCTCGCAGTCTCTCTCGCTGTCTCCCTCGCAGTCTCTCTCGCTTTCTCCCTCGCTCTCTCCCTCGCAGACTCTCTCGCAGTCTCCCTCGCAGTCTCCCTCGCAGGCTCCCTCGCAGTCTCCCTCGCAGTCTCCCTCGCTGTCTCCCTCGCTGTCTCCCTCGCTGTCTCCCTCGCTGTCTCCCTCGCTGTCTCCCTCGCTGTCTCCCTCGCTGTCTCCCTCGCTGTCTCCCTCGCTGTCTCTCTCGCTGTCTCCCTCGAAGTCACCCTGGATGTCTCTCTCGCAGTCTCTCTCGCATTCTCTCTCGATGTCTCTCTCGATGTCTCTCTCGTTGTCTCCCTCGCTGTCTCCCTCTCAGTCTCCCTCTCAGTCACTCTCGCTGTCTCTCTCGCTGTATCCCTCGCTGTCTCTCTCGCTATCTCCATAGCAGTCTCTCTCGCAGTCTCCCTCACAGTCTCCCTCGCTGTCTCCCTCACAGTCTCTCTCGCAGTCTCTCTCGCAGTCTCTCTCGCAGTCTCTCTCGCAGTCTCTCTCGCAGTCTCTCTCGCTATCTCCCTCGCTATCTCCCTCGCTGTCTCTCTCGCTGTATCTCTCGCTGTCTCCCTTGCAGTCTCCCTCGCAGTCTCCCTCGCAGTCTCTCTCGCTTTCTCCCTCGCAGTCTCTCTCGCTTTCTCCCTCGCAGTCTCCCTCGCAGTCTCCCTCGCAGTCTCCCTTGCAGTCTCCCTCACAGTCTCTCTCGCAGTATCTCTCGCTTTCTCCCTCGCAGTCTCTCTCACTGTCTCCCTCGCTGTCTCCCTCGCTGTCTCCCTCGCTGTCTCCCTCGCTGTCTCCCTCGCTGTCTCCCTCGCTGTCTCCCTCGCTGTCTCCCTCGCTGTCTCCCTCGCTGTCTACCTCGCTGTCTCCCTCGCTGTCTACCTCGCTGTCTCCCTCGCTGTCTCCCTCGCTGTCTCCCTCGCTGTCTCTCTCGCTCTCTCTCTCGCCGTCTCCGTCGCCGTCTCAATCGCCGTCTCCCTCGCATTCTCTCTCGCAGTGTCTCTCGCTGTATCCCTCGCTGTCTCTCTCGCTATCTCCATAGCAGTCTCTCTCGCAGTTTCTCTCGCTTTCTCCCTCGCAGTCTCTCTCGCTGTCTCCCTCACAGTCTCACTCGCAGTCTCTCTTGCTGTCTCTCTCGCTGTCTCCCTCGCTGTCTCCCTCGCTGTCTCCCTCGCTGTCTCCCTCACAGTCTCTCTCGCTGTCTCTCTCGCTGTCTCCCTCGCTCTCTCCCTCGAGGTCTCTCTCACAGTCTCTCTCGCTGTCTCTCTCGCTGACTCCCTCGCAGTTTCTATCGCTGTCTCCCTCGCAGTCTCTCTCGCTTTCTCCCTCACTCTCTCCCTCGCTCTCTCTCTCGCTCTCTCTCTCGCTCTCTCACTCGCTCTCTCTCTCGCCGTCTCCCTCGCCGTCTCCCTCGCCGTCTGAATCGCTGTCTCCCTCGCATTCTCTCTCGCAGTGTCCCTCACAGTCTCCCTCGCTGTCTCCCTCACAGTCTCTCTCGCAGTCTCTCTCGCAGTCTCTCTCGCAGTCTCTCTCGCAGTCTCTCTCGCAGTCTCTCTCGCAGTCTCTCTCGCTATCTCCCTCGCTATCTCCCTCGCTATCTCCCTCGCTGTCTCTCTTGCAGTCTCCCTCGCAGTCTCCCTCGCAGTCTCTCTCGCTTTCTCCCTCGCTGTCTCTCTCGCA
Source organism: Heterodontus francisci (assembly GCF_036365525.1). NCBI lineage: Eukaryota > Metazoa > Chordata > Chondrichthyes > Heterodontiformes > Heterodontidae > Heterodontus > Heterodontus francisci. Next base: position 639,325 of record NW_027141323.1, read on the forward strand.
GTCTCTCTCGCAGTCTCTCTCGCTTTCTCCCTCGCAGTCTCTCTCGCAGTCTCTCTCGCAGTCTGCCTCGCAGTTTCTCTCGCTGTCTCCCTCGCTGTCTCCCTCGCTGTCTCCCTCGCTGTCTCCCTCGCTGTCTCCCTCGCTGTCTCTCTCGCCGTCTCCCTCGCAGTCTCTCTCGAAGTCTCTCTCGCTGTCTCTCTCGCCGTCTCTCTCGCCGTCTCTCTCGCCGTCGCCCTCGCCGTCGCCCTCGCCGTCTCCCTCGCCGTCTCCCTCGCCGTCGCCCTCGCAGTCACTCTCGCAGTTTCTCTCGCTGTATCCCTCGCTGTCTCCCTCGCTGTCTCTCTCGCAGTCTCCCTCGCAGTCTCTCTCGCAGTCTCTCTCGCAGTCTCTCTCGCTGTCTCTCTCGCTGTCTCTCTCGCTGTCTCCCTTGCAGTCTCCCTCGCTGTATCTCTCACAGTCTCTCTCGCTGTCTCCCTCGCAGTCTCTCTCGCTCTCTCCCTCACTGTCTCTCTCGCCGTCTCTCTCGCCGTCTCTCTCTCCATCTCTCTCGCCGTCTCTCTCTCCATCTCTCTCGCAGTCTCCTTTGCAGTCTCTCTCGCAGTCTCTCTCGCAGTCTCTCTCGCAGTCTCTCTCGCAGTCTCTCTCGCAGTCTCTCTCGCTGTCCCTCTCGCAGTCTCTCTCGCTGTCCCTCTCGGAGTCTCTCTCGCTGTCTCTCTCGCAGTCTCCTTTGCAGTCTCTCTCGCAGTCTCCTTTGCAGTCTCTCTCGCAGTCTCTCTCGCAGTCTCTCTCGCAGTCTCTCTCGCTGTCCCTCTCGCAGTCTCTCTCGCTGTCCCTCTCGCAGTCTCTCTCGCTGTCTCTCTCGCAGTCTCTCTCGCTTTCTCCCTCGCTCTCTCCCTCGCAGACTCTCTCGCAGTCTCCCTCGCAGTCTCCCTCGCAGGCTCCCTCGCAGGCTCCCTCGCTGTCTCCCTCGCTGTCTCCCTCGCTGTCTCCCTCGCTGTCTCCCTCGCTGTCTCCCTCGCTGTCTCTCTCGCTGTCTCCCTCGAAGTCACCCTGGATGTCTCTCTCGCAGTCTCTCTCGCATTCTCTCTCGATGTCTCTCTCGATGTCTCTCTCGTTGTCTCCCTCGCTGTCTCCCTCTCAGTCTCCCTCTCAGTCACTCTCGCTGTCTCTCTCGCTGTATCCCTCGCTGTCTCTCTCGCTATCTCCATAGCAGTCTCTCTCGCAGTCTCCCTCACAGTCTCCCTCGCTGTCTCCCTCACAGTCTCTCTCGCAGTCTCTCTCGCAGTCTCTCTCGCAGTCTCTCTCGCAGTCTCTCTCGCTATCTCCCTCGCTATCTCCCTCGCTGTCTCTCTCGCAGTATCTCTCGCTGTCTCCCTTGCAGTCTCCCTCGCAGTCTCTCTCGCTTTCTCCCTCGCTTTCTCCCTCGCAGTCTCTCTCGCAGTCTCTCTCGCTTTCTCCCTCGCAGTCTCTCTCGCTTTCTCCCTCGCAGTCTCCCTCGCAGTCTCCCTCGCAGTCTCCCTCGCAGTCTCCCTCGCAGTCTCCCTCACAGTCTCTATCGCAGTCTCTCTCGCTTTCTCCCTCGCAGTCTCTCTCACTGTCTCCCTCGCTGTCTCCCTCGCTGTCTCACACGATCTCTCTCGCATTCTCTCTCGTTGTCTCCCTCGCAGTCTCTCTCGCTGTGTCCCTCGCAGTCTCTCTCACAGTCTCTGTCGCTGTCTCCCTCGCTGTCTCCCTCGCTGTCTCCCTCGCTGTCTCCCTCGCTGTCTCCCTCGCTGTCTCCCTCGCTGTCTCCCTCGCTGTCTACCTCGCTGTCTACCTCGCTGTCTACCTCGCTGTCTCCCTCGCTGTCTCCCTCGCTGTCTCTCTCGCTCTCTCTCTCGCCGTCTCCCTCGCCGTCTCAATCGCCGTCTCCCTCGCATTCTCTCTCGCAGTGTCTCTCGCTGTATCCCTCGCTGTCTCTCTCGCTATCTCCATAGCAGTCTCTCTCGCAGTTTCTCTCGCTTTCTCCCTCGCAGTCTCTCTCGCTGTCTCCCTCACAGTCTCACTCGCAGTCTCTCTTGCTGTCTCTCTCGCTGTCTCCCTCGCTGTCTCCCTCGCTGTCTCCCTCACAGTCTCTCTCGCTGTCTCTCTCGCTGTCTCCCTCGCTCTCTCCCTCGAGGTCTCTCTCACAGTCTCTCTCGCTGTCTCTCTCGCTGACTCCCTCGCAGTTTCTATCGCTGTCTCCCTCGCAGTCTCTCTCGCTTTCTCCCTCACTCTCTCCCTCGCTCTCTCTCTCGCTCTCTCTCTCGCTCTCTCACTCGCTCTCTCTCTCGCCGTCTCCCTCGCCGTCTCCCTCGCCGTCTGAATCGCTGTCTCCCTCGCATTCTCTCTCGCAGTGTCCCTCACAGTCTCCCTCGCTGTCTCCCTCACAGTCTCTCTCGCAGTCTCTCTCGCAGTCTCTCTCGCAGTCTCTCTCGCAGTCTCTCTCGCAGTCTCTCTCGCTATCTCCCTCGCTATCTCCCTCGCTATCTCCCTCGCTGTCTCTCTTGCAGTCTCCCTCGCAGTCTCCCTCGCAGTCTCTCTCGCTTTCTCCCTCGCAGTCTCTCTCGCAGTCTCTCTCGCAGTCTCTCTCGCTTTCTCCCTCGCAGTCTCTCTCGCAGTCTCTCTCGCAGTCTGCCTCGCAGTTTCTCTCGCTGTCTCCCTCGCTGTCTCCCTCGCTGTCTCCCTCGCTGTCTCCCTCGCTGTCTCCCTCGCTGTCTCCCTCGCAGTCTCTCTCGCCGTCTCCCTCGCAGTCTCTCTCGAAGTCTCTCTCGCTGTCTCTCTCGCCGTCTCTCTCGCCGTCTCTCTCGCCGTCTCTCTCGCCGTCTCTCTCGCCGTCGCCCTCGCCGTCGCCCTCGCCGTCTCCCTCGCCGTCTCCCTCGCCGTCGCCCTCGCAGTCACTCTCGCAGTCTCTCTCGCTGTATCCCTCGCTGTCTCCCTCGCTGTCTCTCTCGCAGTCTCCCTCACAGTCTCTCTCGCAGTCTCTCTCGCTGTCTCTCTCGCTGTCTCTCTCGCTGTCTCCCTTGCAGTCTCCCTCGCTGTATCTCTCACAGTCTCTCTCGCTGTCTCTCTCGCTGTCTCTCTCGCTGTCTCCCTCGCAGTCTCTCTCGCTCTCTCCCTCACTGTCTCTCTCGCCGTCTCTCTCGCCGTCTCTCTCTCCATCTCTCTCGCCGTCTCTCTCTCCATCTCTCTCGCAGTCTCCTTTGCAGTCTCTCTCGCAGTCTCTCTCGCAGTCTCTCTCGCAGTCTCTCTCGCAGTCTCTCTCGCAGTCTCTCTCGCAGTCTCTCTCGCTGTCCCTCTCGCAGTCTCTCTCGCTGTCTCTCTCGCAGTCTCTCTCGCAGTCTCTCTCGCTGTCCCTCTCGCAGTCTCTCTCGCTGTCCCTCTCGCAGTCTCTCTCGCTGTCTCTCTCGCAGTCTCCTTTGCAGTCTCTCTCGCAGTCTCTCTCGCAGTCTCTCTCGCTGTCCCTCTCGCAGTCTCTCTCGCAGTCTCTCTCGCAGTCTCTCTCGCAGTCTCTCTCGCAGTCTCTCTCGCAGTCTCTCTCGCAGTCTCTCTCGCTGTCTCTCTCGCTGTCTCCCACGCTGTCTCTCTCGCAGTCTCTCTCGCTGTCTCCCTCGCTTTCTCCCTCGCTGTCTCTCTCGCTGTCTCTCTCGCTGTCTCCCTCGCAGTCTCTCTCGCTGTCTCCCTCGCTGTCTCCCTCGCTGTCTCCCTCGCTGTCTCCCTCGCTGTGTCCCTCGCTCTCTCCCTCACTGTCTCCCTCGCCGTCTCTCTCGCTGTCTACCTCGCAGTTTCTCTCGCTGTCTCCCTCGCTGTCACCCTCGCTGTCTCCCTCGCTGTCTCCCTAGCAGTCGCTCTCACAGTCTCTCTCGCTGACTCCCTCGCAGTTTCTCTCGCTGTCTCCCTCGCTGTCACCCTCGCTGTCTCCCTCGCTGTCTCCCTAGCAGTCGCTCTCGCAGTCTCTCTCGCTGTCTCTCTCGCTGTCTCCCTCGCTGTCTCCCTCGCTGCCTCCCTCGCAGTCTCTCTCGAAGTCTCTCTCAAAGTCTCCCTCGCTCTCTCCCTCGCTCTCTCCCTCGCTCTCTCCCTCGCTCTCTCCCTCGCTCTCTCCCTCGCCGTCTCCCTCGCAGTCTCTCTCGCAGTGTCTCTCGCTGTATCCCTCGCTGTCTCTCTCGCAGTTTCTCTCGCTTTCTCCCTCACAGTCTCTCTCGCTGTCTCCCTCGCAGTCTCTCTCGCAGTCTCTCTCGCAGTCTCTCTCGCAGTCTCTCTCGCAGTCTCTCTCGCTGTCTCCCTCGCTGTCTCCCTCACAGTCTCTCTCGCTGTCTCCCTCGCAGTCTCTCTCACAGTCTCTCTCGCAGTCTCTCTCGCTGTCTTCCTCGCAGTCTCTATCGCTGTCTCCCTCGCAGTCTCCCTCGCAGTCTCCCTCGCAGTCTGTCTCGCAGTCTCTCTCGCTTTCTCCCTCGCTCTCTCCCTCGCAGACTCTCTCACTGTCTCCCTCGTTGTCTCCCTCGCTGTCTCTCTCAGTCTCTCTCTCAGTCTCTCTCGCTGTCTCCCTCGCAGTCTCCCTCGCAGTCTCCCTCACAGTCTCCCTCGATGTCTCCCTCGCTGTCTCCCTCGCTGTCTCCCTCGCTGTCTCCCTCGCTGTCTCCCTCGCTGTCTCCCTCGCTGTCTCCCTCGCTGTCTCCCTCGCTGTCTCCCTCTCAGTCTCTCTCTCAGTCTCTATCGCATTCTCTCTCGCTGTCTCCCTCGCTGTCTCCCTCGCACTCTCTGGCTTTCTCTCTCGCTTTCTCTCTCGCAGTCCCTCTCACTGTCTCTCTCGCTGTCTCCCTCACAGTCTCCCTCACAGTCTCTCTCGCTGTCTCTCTCGCTGTCTCTCTCGCTGTCTCTCTCGCTGTCTCTCTCGCCGTCTCCCTCGCAGTCTCTCTCGAAGTCTCTCTCGCTGTCTCCCTCGCTGTCTCTCTCGCTCTCTCTCTCGCCGTCGCCCTCGCCGTCTCCCTCACCGTCTCCCTCGCCGTCTCCCTCGCAGTCACTTTCGCAGTCTCTCTCGCTGTATCCCTCGCTGTCTCTCTCGCTATCTCCATAGCAGTCTCTCTCGCGGTCTCTCTCGCAGTCTCCCTCACAGTCTCTCTCGCTATCTCCCTCGCTGTCTCTCTCGCTGTCTCCCTTGCAGTCTCCCTTGCAGTCTCCCTCGCAGTCTCTCTCGCAGTCTCTCTCGCAGTCTCTCTCGCTTTCTCCCACGCAGTCTCTCTCGCAGTCTCTCTCGCAGTCTCTCTCGCAGTCTCTCTCGCAGTCTCTCTCGCAGTCTCTCTCGAAGTCTCTCTCGCAGTCTCTCTCGCAGTCTCTCTCGCAGTCTCTCTCGCAGTCTTCCTCGCAGTTTCTCTCGCTGTCTCCCTCGCTGTCTCCCTCGCTGTCTCCCTCGCTGTCTCCCTCGCTGTCTCCCTCGCTGTCTCCCTCGCTGTCTCCCTCGCTGTCTCCCTCGCTGTCTCCCTCGCTGTCTCCCTCGCATTCTCTCTCGCATTCTCTCTCGCAGTCTCTCTCGCTGTCTCTCTCGCTGTCTCTCTCGCTGTCTCTCTCGCTGTCTCTCTCGCTGTCTCTCTCGCTGTCTCTCTCGCTGTCCCTCTCGCAGTCTCTCTCGCTGTCTCCCTCGCAGTCTCTCTCGCTTTCTCCCTCGCTCTCTCCCTCGCTCTCTCCCTCGCAGACTCTCTCGCAGTCTCCCTCGCAGTCTCCCTCGCTGTCTCCCTCGCTGTCTCCCTCGCTGTCTCCCTCGCTGTCTCCCTCGCTGTCTCCCTCGCTGTCTCCCTCGCTGTCTCTCTCGCTGTCTCCCTCGCTGTCTCTCTCGCTGTCTCCCTCGAAGTCACCCTGGATGTCTCTCTCGCAGTCTCTCTCGCATTCTCTCTCGATGTCTCTCTCGATGTCTCTCTCGTTGTCTCCCTCGCTGTCTCCCTCTCAGTCTCCCTCTCAGTCACTCTCGCTGTCTCTCTCGCTGTATCCCTCGCTGTCTCTCTCGCTATCTCCATAGCAGTCTCTCTCGCAGTCTCCCTCACAGTCTCCCTCGCTGTCTCCCTCACAGTCTCTCTCGCAGTCTCTCTCGCAGTCTCTCTCGCAGTCTCTCTCGCAGTCTCTCTCGCAGTCTCTCTCGCTATCTCCCTCGCTATCTCCCTCGCTGTCTCTCTCGCTGTATCTCTCGCTGTCTCCCTTGCAGTCTCCCTCGCAGTCTCTCTCGCTTTCTCCCTCGCTTTCTCCCTCGCAGTCTCTCTCGCTTTCTCTCTCGCAGTCTCTCTCGCTTTCTCCCTCGCAGTCTCCCTCGCAGTCTCCCTCGCAGTCTCCCTCGCAGTCTCCCTCACAGTCTCTCTCGCAGTCTCTCTCGCTTTCTCCCTCGCAGTCTCTCTCACTGTCTCCCTCGCTGTCTCCCTCGCTGTCTCACACGATCTCTCTCGCATTCTCTCTCGTTGTCTCCCTCGCAGTCTCTCTCGCTGTGTCCCTCGCAGTCTCTGTCGCTGTCTCCCTCGCTGTCTCCCTCGCTGTCTCCCTCGCTGTCTCCCTCGCTGTCTCCCTCGCTGTCTCCCTCGCTGTCTCCCTCGCTGTCTCCCTCGCTGTCTACCTCGCTGTCTACCTCGCTGTCTACCTCGCTGCCTCCCTCGCTGTCTCCCTCGCTGTCTCTCTCGCTCTCTCTCTCGCCGTCTCCCTCGCCGTCTCAATCGCCGTCTCCCTTGCATTCTCTCTCGCAGTGTCTCTCGCTGTATCCCTCGCTGTCTCTCTCGCTATCTCCATAGCAGTCTCTCTCGCAGTTTCTCTCGCTTTCTCCCTCGCAGTCTCTCTCGCTGTCTCCCTCACAGTCTCACTCGCAGTCTCTCTTGCTGTCTCTCTCGCTGTCTCCCTCGCTGTCTCCCTCACAGTCTCTCTCGCTGTCTCTCTCGCTGTCTCCCTCGCTCTCTCCCTCGAGGTCTCTCTCACAGTCTCTCTCGCTGTCTCTCTCGCTGACTCCCTCGCAGTTTCTATCGCTGTCTCCCTCGCAGTCTCTCTCGCTTTCTCCCTCGCTCTCTCCCTCGCTCTCTCTCTCGCTCTCTCTCTCGCTCTCTCACTCGCTCTCTCTCTCGCCGTCTCCCTCGCCGTCTCCCTCGCCGTCTGAATCGCTGTCTCCCTCGCATTCTCTCTCGCAGTGTCCCTCACAGTCTCCCTCGCTGTCTCCCTCACAGTCTCTCTCGCAGTCTCTCTCGCAGTCTCTCTCGCAGTCTCTCTCGCTATCTCCCTCGCTATCTCCCTCGCTATCTCCCTCGCTGTCTCTCTTGCAGTCTCCCTCGCAGTCTCCCTCGCAGTCTCTCTCGCTTTCTCCCTCGCAGTCTCTCTCGCAGTCTCTCTCGCAGTCTCTCTCGCTTTCTCCCTCGCAGTCTCTCTCGCAGTCTCTCTCGCAGTCTGCCTCGCAGTTTCTCTCGCTGTCTCCCTCGCTGTCTCCCTCGCTGTCTCCCTCGCTGTCTCCCTCGCTGTCTCCCTCGCTGTCTCCCTCGCAGTCTCTCTCGCCGTCTCCCTCGCCGTCTCCCTCGCAGTCTCTCTCGCTGTCTCTCTCGCCGTCTCTCTCGCCGTCGCCCTCGCCGTCGCCCTCGCCGTCTCCCTCGCCGTCGCCCTCGCAGTCACTCTCGCAGTCTCTCTCGCTGTATCCCTCGCTGTCTCCCTCGCTGTCTCTCTCGCAGTCTCCCTCACAGTCTCTCTCGCAGTCTCTCTCGCTGTCTCTCTCGCTGTCTCCCTTGCAGTCTCCCTCGCTGTATCTCTCACAGTCTCTCTCGCTGTCTCTCTCGCTGTCTCTCTCGCTGTCTCCCTCGCAGTCTCTCTCGCTCTCTCCCTCACTGTCTCTCTCGCCGTCTCTCTCGCCGTCTCTCTCTCCATCTCTCTCGCCGTCTCTCTCTCCATCTCTCTCGCAGTCTCCTTTGCAGTCTCTCTCGCAGTCTCTCTCGCAGTCTCTCTCGCAGTCTCTCTCGCAGTCTCTCTCGCAGTCTCTCTCGCTGTCCCTCTCGCAGTCCCTCTCGCTGTCCCTCTCGCAGTCTCTCTCGCTGTCTCTCTCGCAGTCTCCTTTGCAGTCTCTCTCGCAGTCTCCTTTGCAGTCTCTCTCGCAGTCTCTCTCGCAGTCTCTCTCGCAGTCTCTCTCGCTGTCCCTCTCGCAGTCTCTCTCGCTGTCCCTCTCGCAGTCTCTCTCGCTGTCTCTCTCGCAGTCTCCTTTGCAGTCTCTCTCGCAGTCTCTCTCGCAGTCTCTCTCGCTGTCCCTCTCGCAGTCTCTCTCGCAGTCTCTCTCGCAGTCTCTCTCGCAGTCTCTCTCGCAGTCTCTCTCGCAGTCTCTCTCGCTGTCTCTCTCGCTGTCTCCCACGCTGTCTCCCTCGCAGTCTCTCTCGCAGTCTCTCTCGCAGTCTCTCTCGCTGTCTCCCTCGCTTTCTCCCTCGCTGTCTCTCTCGCTGTCTCTCTCGCTGTCTCTCTCGCTGTCTCCCTCGCAGTCTCTCTCGCTGTCTCCCTCGCTGTCTCCCTCGCTGTCTCCCTCGCTGTGTCCCTCGCTCTCTCCCTCACTGTCTCCCTCGCCGTCTCTCTCGCTGTCTACCTCGCAGTTTCTCTCGCTGTCTCCCTCGCTGTCACCCTCGCTGTCTCCCTCGCTGTCTCCCTAGCAGTCGCTCTCGCAGTCTCTCTCGCTGACTCCCTCGCAGTTTCTCTCGCTGTCTCCTTCGCTGTCACCCTCGCTGTCTCCCTCGCTGTCTCCCTAGCAGTCGCTCTCGCAGTCTCTCTCACTGTCTCTCTCGCTGTCTCCCTCGCTGTCTCCCTCGCTGTCTCCCTCGCTGCCTCCCTCGCAGTCTCTCTCGAAGTCTCTCTCAAAGTCTCCCTCGCTCTCTCCCTCGCTCTCTCCCTCGCTCTCTCCCTCGCTCTCTCCCTCGCCGTCTCCCTCGCAGTCTCTCTCGCAGTGTCTCTCGCTGTATCCCTCGCTGTCTCTCTCGCAGTTTCTCTCGCTTTCTCCCTCACAGTCTCTCTCGCTGTCTCTCTCGCAGTCTCTCTCGCAGTCTCTCTCGCAGTCTCTCTCGCAGTCTCTCTCGCTGTCTCCCTCGCTGTCTCCCTCACAGTCTCTCTCGCTGTCTCCCTCGCAGTCTCTCTCACAGTCTCTCTCGCAGTCTCTCTCGCTGTCTTCCTCGCAGTCTCTATCGCTGTCTCCCTCGCAGTCTCCCTCGCAGTCTCCCTCGCAGTCTCCCTCGCAGTCTCCCTCGCAGTCTGTCTCGCAGGCTCTCTCGCTTTCTCCCTCGCTCTCTCCCTCGCAGACTCTCTCACTGTCTCCCTCGTTGTCTCCCTCGTTGTCTCCCTCGCTGTCTCTCTCAGTCTCTCTCTCAGTCTCTCTCTCAGTCTCCCTCGCAGTCTCCCTCGCAGTCTCCCTCGCAGTCTCCCTCGCAGTCTCCCTCACAGTCTCCCTCACAGTCTCTCTCGCTGTCTCTCTCGCTGTCTCTCTCGCTGTCTCTCTCGCTGTCTCTCTCGCCGTCTCCCTCGCAGTCTCTCTCGAAGTCTCTCTCGCTGTCTCCCTCGCTGTCTCTCTCGCTCTCTCTCTCGCCGTCGCCCTCGCCGTCTCCCTCACCGTCTCCCTCGCCGTCTCCCTCGCAGTCACTTTCGCAGTCTCTCTCGCTGTATCCCTCGCTGTCTCTCTCGCTATCTCCATAGCAGTCTCTCTCGCGGTCTCTCTCGCAGTCTCCCTCACAGTCTCTCTCGCTATCTCCCTCGCTGTCTCTCTCGCTGTCTCCCTTGCAGTCTCCCTTGCAGTCTCCCTCGCAGTCTCTCTCGCAGTCTCTCTCGCAGTCTCTCTCGCTTTCTCCCACGCAGTCTCTCTCGCAGTCTCTCTCGCAGTCTCTCTCGCAGTCTCTCTCGCAGTCTCTCTCGCAGTCTCTCTCGAAGTCTCTCTCGCAGTCTCTCTCGCAGTCTCTCTCGCAGTCTCTCTCGCAGTCTTCCTCGCAGTTTCTCTCGCTGTCTCCCTCGCTGTCTCCCTCGCTGTCTCCCTCGCTGTCTCCCTCGCTGTCTCCCTCGCTGTCTCCCTCGCTGTCTCCCTCGCTGTCTCCCTCGCTGTCTCCCTCGCTGTCTCCCTCGCATTCTCTCTCGCATTCTCTCTCGCAGTCTCTCTCGCTGTCTCTCTCGCTGTCTCTCTCGCTGTCTCTCTCGCTGTCTCTCTCGCTGTCTCTCTCGCTGTCTCTCTCGCTGTCTCTCTCGCTGTCCCTCTCGCAGTCTCTCTCGCTGTCTCCCTCGCAGTCTCTCTCGCTTTCTCCCTCGCTCTCTCCCTCGCTCTCTCCCTCGCAGACTCTCTCGCAGTCTCCCTCGCAGTCTCCCTCGCTGTCTCCCTCGCTGTCTCCCTCGCTGTCTCCCTCGCTGTCTCCCTCGCTGTCTCCCTCGCTGTCTCCCTCGCTGTCTCTCTCGCTGTCTCCCTCGCTGTCTCTCTCGCTGTCTCCCTCGAAGTCACCCTGGATGTCTCTCTCGCAGTCTCTCTCGCATTCTCTCTCGATGTCTCTCTCGATGTCTCTCTCGTTGTCTCCCTCGCTGTCTCCCTCTCAGTCTCCCTCTCAGTCACTCTCGCTGTCTCTCTCGCTGTATCCCTCGCTGTCTCTCTCGCTATCTCCATAGCAGTCTCTCTCGCAGTCTCCCTCACAGTCTCCCTCGCTGTCTCCCTCACAGTCTCTCTCGCAGTCTCTCTCGCAGTCTCTCTCGCAGTCTCTCTCGCAGTCTCTCTCGCAGTCTCTCTCGCTATCTCCCTCGCTATCTCCCTCGCTGTCTCTCTCGCTGTATCTCTCGCTGTCTCCCTTGCAGTCTCCCTCGCAGTCTCTCTCGCTTTCTCCCTCGCTTTCTCCCTCGCAGTCTCTCTCGCTTTCTCTCTCGCAGTCTCTCTCGCTTTCTCCCTCGCAGTCTCCCTCGCAGTCTCCCTCGCAGTCTCCCTCGCAGTCTCCCTCACAGTCTCTCTCGCAGTCTCTCTCGCTTTCTCCCTCGCAGTCTCTCTCACTGTCTCCCTCGCTGTCTCCCTCGCTGTCTCACACGATCTCTCTCGCATTCTCTCTCGTTGTCTCCCTCGCAGTCTCTCTCGCTGTGTCCCTCGCAGTCTCTGTCGCTGTCTCCCTCGCTGTCTCCCTCGCTGTCTCCCTCGCTGTCTCCCTCGCTGTCTCCCTCGCTGTCTCCCTCGCTGTCTCCCTCGCTGTCTCCCTCGCTGTCTACCTCGCTGTCTACCTCGCTGTCTACCTCGCTGCCTCCCTCGCTGTCTCCCTCGCTGTCTCTCTCGCTCTCTCTCTCGCCGTCTCCCTCGCCGTCTCAATCGCCGTCTCCCTTGCATTCTCTCTCGCAGTGTCTCTCGCTGTATCCCTCGCTGTCTCTCTCGCTATCTCCATAGCAGTCTCTCTCGCAGTTTCTCTCGCTTTCTCCCTCGCAGTCTCTCTCGCTGTCTCCCTCACAGTCTCACTCGCAGTCTCTCTTGCTGTCTCTCTCGCTGTCTCCCTCGCTGTCTCCCTCACAGTCTCTCTCGCTGTCTCTCTCGCTGTCTCCCTCGCTCTCTCCCTCGAGGTCTCTCTCACAGTCTCTCTCGCTGTCTCTCTCGCTGACTCCCTCGCAGTTTCTATCGCTGTCTCCCTCGCAGTCTCTCTCGCTTTCTCCCTCGCTCTCTCCCTCGCTCTCTCTCTCGCTCTCTCTCTCGCTCTCTCACTCGCTCTCTCTCTCGCCGTCTCCCTCGCCGTCTCCCTCGCCGTCTGAATCGCTGTCTCCCTCGCATTCTCTCTCGCAGTGTCCCTCACAGTCTCCCTCGCTGTCTCCCTCACAGTCTCTCTCGCAGTCTCTCTCGCAGTCTCTCTCGCAGTCTCTCTCGCTATCTCCCTCGCTATCTCCCTCGCTATCTCCCTCGCTGTCTCTCTTGCAGTCTCCCTCGCAGTCTCCCTCGCAGTCTCTCTCGCTTTCTCCCTCGCAGTCTCTCTCGCAGTCTCTCTCGCAGTCTCTCTCGCAGTCTCTCTCGCTTTCTCCCTCGCAGTCTCTCTCGCAGTCTGCCTCGCAGTTTCTCTCGCTGTCTCCCTCGCTGTCTCCCTCGCTGTCTCCCTCGCTGTCTCCCTCGCTGTCTCCCTCGCTGTCTCCCTCGCAGTCTCTCTCGCCGTCTCCCTCGCCGTCTCCCTCGCAGTCTCTCTCGCTGTCTCTCTCGCCGTCTCTCTCGCCGTCGCCCTCGCCGTCGCCCTCGCCGTCTCCCTCGCCGTCGCCCTCGCAGTCACTCTCGCAGTCTCTCTCGCTGTATCCCTCGCTGTCTCCCTCGCTGTCTCTCTCGCAGTCTCCCTCACAGTCTCTCTCGCAGTCTCTCTCGCTGTCTCTCTCGCTGTCTCCCTTGCAGTCTCCCTCGCTGTATCTCTCACAGTCTCTCTCGCTGTCTCTCTCGCTGTCTCTCTCGCTGTCTCCCTCGCAGTCTCTCTCGCTCTCTCCCTCACTGTCTCTCTCGCCGTCTCTCTCGCCGTCTCTCTCTCCATCTCTCTCGCCGTCTCTCTCTCCATCTCTCTCGCAGTCTCCTTTGCAGTCTCTCTCGCAGTCTCTCTCGCAGTCTCTCTCGCAGTCTCTCTCGCAGTCTCTCTCGCAGTCTCTCTCGCTGTCCCTCTCGCAGTCCCTCTCGCTGTCCCTCTCGCAGTCTCTCTCGCTGTCTCTCTCGCAGTCTCCTTTGCAGTCTCTCTCGCAGTCTCCTTTGCAGTCTCTCTCGCAGTCTCTCTCGCAGTCTCTCTCGCAGTCTCTCTCGCTGTCCCTCTCGCAGTCTCTCTCGCTGTCCCTCTCGCAGTCTCTCTCGCTGTCTCTCTCGCAGTCTCCTTTGCAGTCTCTCTCGCAGTCTCTCTCGCAGTCTCTCTCGCTGTCCCTCTCGCAGTCTCTCTCGCAGTCTCTCTCGCAGTCTCTCTCGCAGTCTCTCTCGCAGTCTCTCTCGCTGTCTCTCTCGCTGTCTCCCACGCTGTCTCCCTCGCAGTCTCTCTCGCAGTCTCTCTCGCAGTCTCTCTCGCTGTCTCCCTCGCTTTCTCCCTCGCTGTCTCTCTCGCTGTCTCTCTCGCTGTCTCTCTCGCTGTCTCCCTCGCAGTCTCTCTCGCTGTCTCCCTCGCTGTCTCCCTCGCTGTCTCCCTCGCTGTGTCCCTCGCTCTCTCCCTCACTGTCTCCCTCGCCGTCTCTCTCGCTGTCTACCTCGCAGTTTCTCTCGCTGTCTCCCTCGCTGTCACCCTCGCTGTCTCCCTCGCTGTCTCCCTAGCAGTCGCTCTCGCAGTCTCTCTCGCTGACTCCCTCGCAGTTTCTCTCGCTGTCTCCTTCGCTGTCACCCTCGCTGTCTCCCTCGCTGTCTCCCTAGCAGTCGCTCTCGCAGTCTCTCTCACTGTCTCTCTCGCTGTCTCCCTCGCTGTCTCCCTCGCTGTCTCCCTCGCTGCCTCCCTCGCAGTCTCTCTCGAAGTCTCTCTCAAAGTCTCCCTCGCTCTCTCCCTCGCTCTCTCCCTCGCTCTCTCCCTCGCTCTCTCCCTCGCCGTCTCCCTCGCAGTCTCTCTCGCAGTGTCTCTCGCTGTATCCCTCGCTGTCTCTCTCGCAGTTTCTCTCGCTTTCTCCCTCACAGTCTCTCTCGCTGTCTCTCTCGCAGTCTCTCTCGCAGTCTCTCTCGCAGTCTCTCTCGCAGTCTCTCTCGCTGTCTCCCTCGCTGTCTCCCTCACAGTCTCTCTCGCTGTCTCCCTCGCAGTCTCTCTCACAGTCTCTCTCGCAGTCTCTCTCGCTGTCTTCCTCGCAGTCTCTATCGCTGTCTCCCTCGCAGTCTCCCTCGCAGTCTCCCTCGCAGTCTCCCTCGCAGTCTCCCTCGCAGTCTGTCTCGCAGGCTCTCTCGCTTTCTCCCTCGCTCTCTCCCTCGCAGACTCTCTCACTGTCTCCCTCGTTGTCTCCCTCGTTGTCTCCCTCGCTGTCTCTCTCAGTCTCTCTCTCAGTCTCTCTCTCAGTCTCCCTCGCAGTCTCCCTCGCAGTCTCCCTCGCAGTCTCCCTCGCAGTCTCCCTCACAGTCTCCCTCGATGTCTCCCTCGCTGTCTCCCTCGCTGTCTCCCTCGCTGTCTCTCTCGCTGTCTCCCTCGCTGTCTCCCTCGCTGTCTCCCTCGCTGTCTCCCTCGCTGTCTCCCTCTCAGTCTCCCTCTCAGTCTCTCTCTCAGTCTCTATCGCATTCTCTCTCGCTGTCTCCCTCGCACTCTCTGGCTTTCTCTCTCGCTTTCTCTCTCGCAGTCCCTCTCACTGTCTCTCTCGCAGTCTCTCTCGCTGTCTCCCTCACAGTCTCCCTCACAGTCTCTCTCGCTGTCTCTCTCGCTGTCTCTCTCGCTGTCTCTCTCGCCGTCTCCCTCGCTGTCTCTCTCGCCGTCTCCCTCGCAGTCTCTCTCGAAGTCTCTCTCGCTGTCTCCCTCGCTGTCTCTCTCGCTCTCTCTCTCGCCGTCGCCCTCGCCGTCTCCCTCGCCGTCTCCCTCGCCGTCTCCCTCGCAGTCACTCTCGCAGTCTCTCTCGCTGTATCCCTCGCTGTCTCTCTCGCTATCTCCATAGCAGTCTCTCTCGCAGTCTCTCTCGCAGTCTCCCTCACAGTCTCTCTCGCAGTCTCTCTCGCAGTCTCTCTCGCTATCTCCCTCGCTGTCTCTCTCGCTGTCTCCCTTGCAGTCTCCCTTGCAGTCTCCCTCGCAGTCTCTCTCGCAGTCTCTCTCGCAGTCTCTCTCGCTTTCTCCCACGCAGTCTCTCTCGCAGTCTCTCTCGCAGTCTCTCTCGCAGTCTCTCTCGCAGTCTCTCTCGCAGTCTCTCTCGCAGTCTCTCTCGCAGTCTTCCTCGCAGTTTCTCTCGCTGTCTCCCTCGCTGTCTCCCTCGCTGTCTCCCTCGCTGTCTCCCTCGCTGTCTCCCTCGCTGTCTCCCTCGCTGTCTCCCTCGCTGTCTCCCTCGCTATCTCCCTCGCTGTCTCCCTCGCTGTCTCACGCGATCTCTCTCGCATTCTCTCTCGTTGTCTCCCTCGCAGTCTCTCTCGCTGTGTCCCTCGCAGTCTCTCTCACAGTCTCTGTCGCTGTCTCTGTCGCTGTCTCCCTCGCTGTCTCCCTCGCTGTCTCCCTCGATGTCTCCCTCGCAGTCTCTCTCGCAGTCTCTCTCGCAGTCTCTCTCGCAGTCTCTCTCGCTGTCTCTCTCGCAGTCTCTCTCGCAGTCTCTCTCGCAGTCTCTCTCGCAGTCTCTCTCGCAGTCTCTCTCGCTGTCCCTCTCGCAGTCTCTCTCGCTGTCTCTCTCGCAGTCTCTCTCGCTGTCTCTCTCGCAGTCTCTCTCGCTGTCTCCCTCGCTTTCTCCCTCGCTGTCTCTCTCGCTGTCTCTCTCGCTGTCTCTCTCGCTGTCTCCCTCGCTGTCTCCCTCGCAGTCTCTCTCGCAGTCTCTCTCGCAGTCTCTCTCGCTGTCTCTCTCGCTGTCTCTCTCGCAGTCTCTCTCGCAGTCTCTCTCGCAGTCTCTCTCGCAGTCTCTCTCGCTGTCCCTCTCGCAGTCTCTCTCGCTGTCTCTCTCGCAGTCTCTCTCGCAGTCTCTCTCGCAGTCTCTCTCGCTGTCTCCCTCGCTGTCTCTCTCGCTGTCTCTCTCGCTGTCTCTCTCGCTGTCTCTCTCGCTGTCTCTCTCGCAGTCTCCCTCGCAGTCTCTCTCGCTGTCTCCCTCGCTGTCTCCCTCGCTGTCTCCCTCGCTGTCTCCCTCGCTGTCTCCCTCGCTGTGTCCCTCGCTCTCTCCCTCACTGTCTCCCTCGCTGTCATCCTCGCAGTTTCTCTCGCTGTCTCCCTCGCTGTCACCCTCGCTGTCTCCCTCGCTGTCTCCCTAGCAGTCGCTCTCGCAGTCTCCCTCGCTGTCTCCCTCGCTGTCTCCCTCGCTATCTCCCTCGCTGCCTCCCTCGCAGTCTCTCTCGAAGTCTCTCTCGAAGTCTCTCTCGCTGTCTCCCTCGCTCTCTCCCTCGCTCTCTCTCTCGCCGTCTCCCTCGCAGTCTCTCTCGCAGTTTCTCTCGCTTTCTCCCTCACAGTCTCTCTCGCTGTCTCTCTCGCAGTCTCTCTCGCAGTCTCTCTCGCAGTCTCTCTCGCAGTCTCTCTCGCAGTCTCTCTCGCAGTCTCTCTCGCTGTCTCCCTCACAGTCTCTCTCGCTGTCTCCCTCACAGTCTCTCTCGCAGTCTCTCTCGCAGTCTCTCTCGCTGTCTCCCTCGCAGTCTCTATCGCTGTCTCCCTCGCAGTCTCTATCGCTGTCTCCCTCGCAGTCTCCCTCGCAGTCTCCCTCGCAGTCTCCCTCGCAGTCTCCCTCGCAGTCTCTCTCGCAGTCTCTCTCGCTTTCTCCCTCGCTTTCTCCCTCGCTCTCTCCCTCGCAGACTCTCTCGCTGTCTCCCTCGCTGTCTCCCTCGCTGTCTCCCTCGCTGTCTCCCTCGCTGTCTCCCTCGCTGTCTCCCTCGCTGTCTCCCTCGAAGTCTCCCTCGAAGTCACCCTGGATGTCTCTCTCGCAGTCTCTCTCGCAGTCTCTCTCGCAGTCTCTCTCGCATTCTCTTTCGCTGTCTCTCTCGATGTCTCTCTCGATGTCTCCCTCGCAGTCTCCCTCGCAGTCTCCCTCGCTGTCTCCCTCGCTGTCTCCCTCGCTGTCTCTCTCGCTGTCTCCCTCGAAGTCACCCTGGATGTCTCTCTCGCATTCTCTCTCGATGTCTCTCTCGATGTCTCTCTCGATGTAACCCTCACAGTCTCTCTCGCCGCCTCTCTCGCTGTCTCTCTCGCCGTCTCTCTCGCCGTCTCCCTCGCAGTCTCTCTCGAAGTCTCTCTCGCTCTCTCTCTCGCCGTCTCCCTCGCCGTCTCCCTCGCCGTCTCCCTCGCCGTCTCTCTCGCTGTATCCCTCGCTGTCTCTCTCGCTATCTCCATAGCAGTCTCTCTCGCAGTCTCCCTCACAGTCTCCCTCGCTGTCTCCCTCGCAGTCTCTCTCGCAGTCTCTCTCGCAGTCTCTCTCGCAGTCTCTCTCGCAGTCTCTCTCGCAGTCTCCCTCGCAGTCTCCCTCGCTATCTCCCTCGCTGTCTCTCTCGTTGTCTCCCTCGCAGTCTCTCTCGCTTTCTCCCTCGCAGTCTCTCTCGCAGTCTCTCTCGCAGTCTCTCTCGCAGTCTCTCTCGCTTTCTCCCTCGCAGTCTCTCTCACAGTCTCTCTCGCAGTCTTCCTCGCAGTTTCTCTCGCTGTCTCCCTCGCTGTCTCCCTCGCTGTCTCCCTAGCTGTCTCCCTCGCAGTCTCCCTCGCAGTCTCCCTCGCAGTCTCCCTCGCTGTCTCCCTCGCAGTCTCCCTCGCAGTCTCCCTCGCTGTCTCCCTCGCTGTCTCCCTCGCTGTCTCCCTCGCTGTCTCACGCGATCTCTCTCGCATTCTCTCTCGTTGTCTACCTCGCAGTCTCTCTCGCTGTGTCCCTCGCAGTCTCTCTCACAGTCTCTGTCGCTGTCGCTGTCTCTGTCGCTGTCTCCCTCGCTGTCTCCCTCGCTGTCTCCCTCGCTGTCTCCCTCGCAGTCTCTCTCGCAGTCTCTCTCGAAGTCTCTCTCGAAGTCTCTCTCGCTGTCTCTCTCGCTGTCTCTCTCGCTGTCTCTCTCGCTGTCTCTCTCGCTGTCTCTCTCGCTGTCTCTCTCGCTGTCTCCCTCGCTGTCTCCCTCGCTGTCTCCCTCGCAGTCTCTCTCGCAGTCTCTCTCGCTGTCTCTCTCGCTGTCTCCCTCACTGTGTCCCTCGCAGTCTCCCTCGCTGTCTCCCTCGCTGTCTCCCTCATCGTCTCCCTCGCCGTCTCCCTTGCAGTCACTCTCTCTGTATCCCCGGCTGTCTCTCTCGCTATCTCCATAGCAGTCTCTCTCACTGTCTCCCTCGCTGTCTCTGTCGCTGTCTCTGTCGCTGTCTCTGTCGCTGTCTCTGTCGCTGTCTCTGTCGCTGTCTCCGTCGCTGTCTCCCTCGCCGTCTCCCTCGCAGTCTCTCTCGCAGTCTCTCTCGCTGTCTCTCTCAATGTACTCTCGCTGTCTCCCTCACTGTCTCACTCGCTCTATCCCTCGCTGTATCTCTCGCAGTCTCTCTCGCAGTCTCTCTCACAGTCTCTCTCGCAGTCTCTCTCACAGTCTCTCTCGCTGTCTCTCTCGCTGTCTCCCTCGCAGTCTCTCTCGCTCTCTCCCTCACTGTCTCTCTCGCAGTCTCTCTCGCCGTCTCTCTCTCCATCTCTCTCGCCATCTCTCTAGCCATCTCTCTCGCAGTCTCCCTCGCTGTCTCCCTCGCTGTCTCCCTCGCTGTTTCCCTCGCAGTCTCCCTCGCAGTCTCCCTCGCAGTCTCTCTCGCAGTCTCTCTCGCAGTCTCTCTCGCAGTCTCTCTCGCAGTCTCTCTCGCAGTCTCTCTCGCAGTCTCCCTCGCTGTCTCCCTCGCTGTCTCCCTCACAGTCTCTCTCGCTGTCTCCCTTGCAGTCTCCCACACAGTCTCTCACGCTTTCTCCCTCGCTTTCTCCCTCGCAGTCTCTCTCGCAGTCTCTCTCGCAGTCTCTCTCGCAGTCTCTCTCGCAGTCTCTCTCGCAGTCTCTCTCGCAGTCTCTCTCGCAGTCTCCCTCGCAGTCTCCCTCGCAGTCTCTCTCGTAGTCTCCTTTGCAGTCTCTCTCGCTGTCTCTCTCGCTGTCTCTCTCGCTGTCTCTCTCGCTGTCTCTCTCGCAGTCTCTCTCGCAGTCTCTCTCGCAGTCTCCCTCGCAGTCTCCCTCGCAGTCTCTTTCGCTGTCTCCCTCGCTGTTTCCCTCACAGTCTCTTTCGCTGTCTCCCTCGCAGTCTCCTTCGCAGTCTCTCTCGCAGTCGCTCTCACTTTCTCCCTCGCTGTCTCTCTCGCAGTCCTTCTCGCAGTCTCTCTCGCTGTCTCTCTCGCTGTCTCCCTCGCTGTCTCCCTCGCTGTCTCCCTCACTGTCTCCCTCACTGTCTCCCACGCTGTCTCCCTCGCAGTCTCCCTCGCAGTCTCCCTCGCAGTCTCCCTCGCAGTCTCCCTCGCTGTCTCCCTCGCTTTCTCCCTCGCTGTCTCTCTCGCTGTCTCACTCGCTGTCTCCCTCGCTTTCTCCCTCACAGTCTCCCTCGCTGTCTCCCTCGCTGTCTCCCTCGCTGTCTCCCTCGCTGTCTCCCTCACTGTGTCCCTCGCTCTCTCCCTCGCAGTCTCCCTCACCGTCTACCTCGCCGTCTCTCTCGCAGTCTCTCTCGCTGTCTTCCTCGCAGTCTCTCTCGCTGTCTCCCTCGCTGTCTCCCTCGCTGCCTCCCTCGCTGCCTCCCTCGCTGTCTCCCAAGCAGTCGCTCTCGCAGTCGCTCTCGCAGTCGCTCTCGCAGTCTCTCTCGCTGTCTCCCTCGCTGTCTCCCTCACTGCCTCCCTCGCTGTCTCCCTAGCAGTCGCTCTCGCAGTCTCTCTCGCTGTCTTCCTCGCTGTGTCCCTCGCAGTCTCTCTCGCAGTCTCTCTCGCAGTCTTACTCGCAGTTTCTCTCGCTGCCTCCCACGCTGTCTCCCTCGCTGTCTCCCACGCTGTCTCCCTCGCTGTCTCACGCGATCTCTCTCGCATTCTCTCTCGTTGTCTCCCTTGCAGTCTCTCTCGCTGTGTCCCTCGCAGTCTCTCTCGCAGTCTCTATTGCTGTCTCTGTCGCTGTCTCCCTCGCTGTCTCCCTCGCTGCCTCTCTCGAAGTCTCTCTCGCTGTCTACCTCGCTGTCTCCCTCGCTCTCTCTCTCGCTCTCTCTCTCACCGTCTCCCTCGCCGTCTTAATCGCTGTCTCCCTCGCATTCTCTCTCGCAGTGTCTCTCGCAGTCTCCCTCGCAGTCTCCCTCGCAGTCTCTCTCGCTGTCTCCCTCGCAGTCTCTCTCGAAGTCGCTCTCGCTTTCTCCCTCGCTGTCTCTCTCGCAGTCCTTCTTGCAGTCCTTCTCGCAGTCCTTCTCGCAGTCTCTCTCGCTGTCTCCAGCGCTGTCTCCCTCGCTGTCTCCCTCGCTGTCTCCCTCGCTGTCTCCCTCGCTGTCTCCCTCGCTGTCTCCCTCGCTGTCTCCCTCGCTGTCTCCCTCGCTGTCTCCCATGCAGTCTCTCTCGCTGTCTCTCTCGCTGTCTCCATGGCTTTCTCCCTCGCTGTCTCTCTCGCTGTCTCTCTCGCTGTCTCTCTCGCTGTCTCTCTCGCTGTCTCTCTCGCTGTCTCTCTCGCTGTCTCTCTCGCTGTCTCTCTCGCTGCCTCTCTCGCTGTCTCTCTCGCTGTCTCCCTTGCTGTCTCTCTTGCAATCTCTCTCGCTGTCTCCCTCACTGTGTCTCTCGCTCTCTCCCTCGCTGTCTCCCTCGCTGTCTCATGCGCTCTCTCTCGCAGTCTCTCTCGCTGTCCCCCTCGCTGTCTCCCTCGCTGTTTCCCTCGCTGTGTCCCTCGCTGTGTCCCTCGCTGTGTCCCTCGCTGTCTCTCTCGCTGTCTCTCTCGCAGTCTCCCTCGCTGTCTCCCTCGCTGTCTCCCTCGCTGTCTCCCTCGCTGTCTCCCTCGCTGTCTCCCTCGCTGTCTCCCTCGCTGTCTCTCTCGCTGTCTCCCTCGTCGTCTCCCTCGCCGTCTCCCTTGCAGTCACTCTCTCTGTATCCCCGGCTGTCTCTCTCGCTATCTCCATAGCAGTCTCTCTCACTGTCTCCCTCGCTGTCTCTGTCTCTGTCGCTGTCTCTGTCGCTGTCTCTGTCGCTGTCTCGGTCGCTGTCTCGGTCGCTGTCTCCCTGGCCGTCTCCCTGGCCGTCTCTCTCGCAGTCTCTCTCGCTGTCTCTCTCAATGTACTCTCGCTGTCTCCCTCGCTGTCTCACTCGCTCTATCCCTCGCTGTATCTC
Organism: Heterodontus francisci; assembly: GCF_036365525.1. Classification (NCBI taxonomy): domain Eukaryota; kingdom Metazoa; phylum Chordata; class Chondrichthyes; order Heterodontiformes; family Heterodontidae; genus Heterodontus; species Heterodontus francisci. The sequence goes on from NW_027141323.1 coordinate 660,150, forward strand.
TCGCAGTCTCTCTCACAGTCTCTCTCACAGTCTCTCTCGCTGTCTCCCTCGCAGTCTCTCTCGAAGTCGCTCTCGCTTTCTCCCTCGCTGTCTCTCTCGCAGTCCTTCTCGCAGTCCTTCTCGCAGTCCTTCTCGCAGTCTCTCTCGCTGTCTCCAGCGCTGTCTCCAGCGCTGTCTCCCTCGCTGTCTCCCTCGCTGTCTCCCTCGCTGTCTCCCTCGCTGTCTCCCTCGCTGTCTCCCTCGCTGTCTCCCTCGCTGTCTCCCTCGCTGTCTCCCTCGCTGTCTCCCACGCAGTCTCTCTCGCTGGCTCTCTCGCTGTCTCAATCGCTTTCTCCCTCGCTGTCTCTCTCGCTGTCTCTCTCGCTGTCTCTCTCGCTGTCTCTCTCGCTGCCTCTCTCGCTGTCTCTCTCGCTGTCTCCCTTGCATATTCTCTTGCAGTCTCTCTTGCAGTCTCTCTTGCAGTCTCTCTCGCAGTCTCTCTCGCAGTCTCCCTCGCTGTCTCCCTCGCTGTCTCCCTCGCTGTCTCCCTCGCTGTGTCTCTCGCTCTCTCCCTCGCTGTCTCCCTCGCTGTCTCATGCGCTCTCTCTCGCAGTCTCTCTCGCTGTCTCCCTCACTGTGTCCCTCGCAGTCTCCCTCGCAGTCTCCCTCGCAGTCTCCCTCGCTGTCTCCCTCGCTGTCTCCCTCGCTGTCTCCCTCGCCGTCTCCCTCGCCGTCTCCCTCGCCGTCTCCCTCGCCGTCACTCTCTCTGTATCCCCGGCTGTCTCTCTCGCTATCTCCATAGCAGTCTCTCTCACTGTCTCCCCCGCTGTCTCTCTCGCTGTCTCTGTCTCTGTCGCTGTCGCTGTCTCTGTCGCTGTCTCTGTCGCTGTCTCTGTCGCTGTCTCTGTCGCTGTCTCTGTCGCTGTCACTGTCGCTGTCTCTGTCGCTGTCTCCCTCGCTGTCTCCCTCGTCGTCTCTCTCGCTGTCTCTCTCAATGTACTCTCGCAGTCTCTCTCGCTGTCTCACTCGCTCTATCCCTCGCTGTATCTCTCGCAGTCTCTTTCGCAGTCTCTCTCACTGTCTCTCTCGCTGTCTCTCTCGCTGTCTACCTCGCAGTCTCTCTCGCTCTCTCCCTCGCTGTCTCTCTCGCAGTCTCTCTCGCCGTCTCTCTCGCCATCTCTCTCGCAGTCTCCCTCGATTTCTCCCTCGCTGTCTCCCTCGCAGTCTCTCTCGCAGTCTCCCTCGCTGTCTCCCTCACAGTCTCTCTCGCTGTCTCTCTCAATGTACTCTCGCAGTCTCTCTCGCTGTCTCACTCGCTCTATCCCTCGCTGTATCTCTCGCAGTCTCTCTCGCAGTCTCTCTCGCAGTCTCTCTCGCAGTCTCTCTCGCAGTCTCTCTCGCAGTCTCTCTCGCTGTCTCTCTCGCTGTCTACCTCGCAGTCTCTCTCGCTCTCTCCCTCACTGTCTCTCTCGCAGTCTCTCTCGCCGTCTCTCTCGCCATCTCTCTCGCAGTTTCTCTCGCTGTCTCCCTCGCTGTCTCCCTCGCTGTCTCCCTCGCTGCCTCCCTCGCTGCCTCCCTCGCTGCCTCCCTCGCTGCCTCCCTCGCTGTCTCCCAAGCAGTCGCTCTCGCAGTCGCTCTCGCAGTCTCTCTCGCTGTCTCCCTCGCTGTCTCCCTCACTGCCTCCCTCGCTGTCTCCCTAGCAGTCGCTCTCGCAGTCGCTCTCGCAGTCTCTCTCGCTGTCTTCCTCGCTGTGTCCCTCGCAGTCTCTCTCGCAGTCTCTCTCGCAGTCTTACTCGCAGTTTCTCTCGCTGTCTCCCTCGCTGCCTCCCACGCTGTCTCCCTCGCTGTCTCACGCGATCTCTCTCGCATTCTCTCTCGTTGTCTCCCTTGCAGTCTCTCTCGCTGTGTCCCTCGCAGTCTCTCTCGCAGTCTCTATTGCTGTCTCTGTCGGTGTCTCCCTCGCTGTCTCCCTCACTGCCTCTCTCGAAGTCTCTCTCGCTGTCTACCTCGCTGTCTCCCTCGCTCTCTCTCTCGCTCTCTCTCTCGCCGTCTCCCTCGCCGTCTTAATCACTGTCTCCCTCGCATTCTCTCTCGCAGTGTCTCTCGTTGTCTCCCTCGCAGTCTCCCTCGCAGTCTCTCTCGCTGTCTCCCTCGCAGTCTCTCTCGAAGTCGCTCTCGCTTTCTCCCTCGCTGTCTCTCTCGCAGTCCTTCTCGCAGTCCTTCTCGCAGTCCTTCTCGCAGTCCTTCTCGCAGTCTCTCTCGCTGTCTCCAGCGCTGTCTCCCTCGCTGTCTCCCTCGCTGTCTCCCTCGCTGTCTCCCTCGCTGTCTCCCTCGCTGTCTCCCTCGCTGTCTCCCTCGCTGTCTCCCTCGCTGTCTCCCTCGCTGTCTCCCTCGCTGTCTCCCTCGCTGTCTCCCATGCAGTCTCTCTCGCTGTCTCTCTCGCTGTCTCCATGGCTTTCTCCCTCGCTGTCTCTCTCGCTGTCTCTCTCGCTGTCTCCCATGCAGTCTCTCTCGCTGTCTCTCTCGCTGTCTCCATGGCTTTCTCCCTCGCTGTCTCTCTCGCTGTCTCTCTCGCTGTCTCTCTCGCTGTCTCCCTTGCAGTCTCTCTTGCAGTCTCTCTCGCTGTCTCCCTCACTGTGTCTCTCGCTCTCTCCCTCGCTGTCTCCCTCGCTGTCTCATGCGCTCTCTCTCGCAGTCTCTCTCGCTGTCTCCCTCGCTGTGTCCCTCGCTGTGTCCCTCGCTGTGTCCCTCGCTGTCTCCCTCGCAGTCTCCCTCGCAGTCTCCCTCGCAGTCTCCCTCGCAGTCTCCCTCGCTGTCTCCCTCGCTGTCTCCCTCGCAGTCTCCCTCGCTGTCTCCCTCGCTGTCTCCCTCGCTGTCTCCCTCGCTGTCTCCCTCGTCGTCTCCCTCGCCGTCTCCCTTGCAGTCACTCTCTCTGTATCCCCGGCTGTCTCTCTCGCTATCTCCATAGCAGTCTCTCTCACTGTCTCCCTCGCTGTCTCCCTGGCCGTCTCCCTGGCCGTCTCCCTGGCCGTCTCCCTGGCCGTCTCCCTGGCCGTCTCCCTGGCCGTCTCCCTGGCCGTCTCCCTCGCAGTCTCTCTCGCAGTCTCTCTCGCTGTCTCTCTCAATGTACTCTCGCTGTCTCCCTCGCTGTCTCACTCGCTCTATCCCTCGCTGTATCTCTCGCAGTCTCTCTCACAGTCTCTCTCACAGTCTCTCTCGCTGTCTCCCTCGCAGTCTCTCTCGAAGTCGCTCTCGCTTTCTCCCTCGCTGTCTCTCTCGCAGTCCTTCTCGCAGTCCTTCTCGCAGTCTCTCTCGCTGTCTCCAGCGCTGTCTCCCTCGCTGTCTCCCTCGCTGTCTCCCTCGCTGTCTCCCTCGCTGTCTCCCTCGCTGTCTCCCACGCAGTCTCTCTCGCTGGCTCTCTCGCTGTCTCAATCGCTTTCTCCCTCGCTGTCTCTCTCGCTGTCTCTCTCGCTGTCTCCCTCACTGTGTCCCTCGCAGTCTCCCTCGCAGTCTCCCTCGCAGTCTCCCTCGCAGTCTCCCTCGCAGTCTCCCTCGCTGTCTCCCTCGCTGTCTCCCTCGCCGTCGCCCTCGCCGTCGCCCTCGCCGTCTCCCTCGCCGTCTCCCTCGCCGTCTCCCTCGCCGTCTCCCTCGCCGTCTCCCGCGCCGTCTCCCTTGCAGTCACTCTCTCTGTATCCCCGGCTGTCTCTCTCGCTATCTCCATAGCAGTCTCTCTCACTGTCTCCCTCGCTCTCACTGTCGCTGTCTCTGTCGCTGTCTCTGTCGCTGTCTCTGTCGCTGTCTCTGCCGCTGTCTCTGCCGCTGTCTCTGTCGCTGTCTCTGTCGCTGTCTCTGTCGCTGTCTCTGTCGCTGTCTCTGTCGCTGTCTCCCTCGCTGTCTCCCTCGTCGTCTCTCTCGCTGTCTCTCTCAATGTACTCTCGCTGTCTCTCTCGCTGTCTCACTCGCTCTATCCCTCGCTCTATCACTCGCTGTATCTCTCGCAGTCTCTCTCGCAGTCTCTCTCACAGTCTCTCTCGCTGTCTACCTCGCAGTCTCTCTCGCTCTCTCCCTCACTGTCTCTCTCGCAGTCTCTCTCGCCGTCTCTCTCGCCATCTCTCTCGCAGTCTCCCTCGCTGTCTCCCTCACAGTCTCTCTCGCTGTCTCCCTTGCAGTCTCCCACACAGTCTCTCACGCTTGTGCCCTCGCTTTCTCCCTCGCAGTCTCTCTCGCAGTCTCTCTCGCAGTCTCTCTCGCAGTCTCTCTCGCTGTCCCTCTCGCTGTCCCTCTCGCTGTCCCTCTCGCAGTCTCTCTCGCTGTCTCTCTCGCAGTCTCCCTCGCTGTCTCTCTCGCTGTCTATCTCGCAGTCTCTCTCGCTGTCTCTCTCGCAGTCTCTCTCGCAGTCTCCTTTGCAGTCTCTCTCGCTGTCTCTCTCGCTGTCTCTCTCGCTGTCTCTCTCGCTGCCTCTCTCGCAGTCTCTCTCGCAGTCTCTCTCGCAGTCTCTCTCGCAGTCTCCCTCGCAGTCTCCCTCGCAGTCTCCCTCGCAGTCTCCCTCGCTGTCTCCCTCGCCGTCTCCCTCGCCGTCTCCCTCGCCGTCTCCCTCGCCGTCTCTCTCGCAGTCTCTCTCGCTGTCTTCCTCGCAGTTTCTCTCGCTGTCTCCCTCGCTGTCTCCCTCGCTGCCTCCCTCGCTGCCTCCCTCGCTGCCTCCCTAGCAGTCGCTCTCGCAGTCGCTCTCGCAGTCTCTCTCGCTGTCTCCCTCGCTGTCTCCCTCGCTGTCTCCCTCGCTGTCTCCCTCGCTGTCTCCCTCGCTGCCTCCCTCGCTGTCTCCCTAGCAGTCGCTCTCGCAGTCTCTCTCGCTGTCTTCCTCGCTGTGTCCCTCGCAGTCTCTCTCGCAGTCTCTCTCGCAGTCTCTCTCGCAGTCTCTCTCGCAGTCTCTCTCGCAGTCTTCCTCGCAGTTTCTCTCACAGTTTCTCTCGCTGTCTCCCTCGCTGCCTCCCACGCTGTCTCCCTCGCTGTCTCACGCGATCTCTCTCGCATTCTCTCTCGCTGTCTCCCTCGCAGTCTCTCTCGAAGTCGCTCTCGCTTTCTCCCTCGCTGTCTCTCTCGCAGTCCTTCTCGCAGTCCTTCTCGCAGTCCTTCTCGCAGTCCTTCTCGCAGTCCTTCTCGCAGTCTCTCTCGCTGTCTCCAGCGCTGTCTCCCTCGCTGTCTCCCTCGCTGTCTCCCTCGCTGTCTCCCTCGCTGTCTCCCTCGCTGTCTCCCTCGCTGTCTCCCTCGCTGTCTCCCACGCTGTCTCTCTCGCTGTCTCTCTCGCTGTCTCCATGGCTTTCTCCCTCGCTGTCTCTCTCGCTGTCTCTCTCGCTGTCTCTCTCGCTGTCTCTCTCGCTGTCTCTCTCGCTGTCTCTCTCGCTGTCTCTCTCGCTGTCTCTCTTGCAGTCTCTCTCGCTGTCTCCCTCGCTGTATCTCTCACTCTCTCCCTCGCTGTCTCACGCGCTCTCTCTCTGTCTCTCTCGCTGTCTCTCTCGCTGTCTCCCTCGCTGTGTCCCTCGCTGTGTCCCTCACAGTCTCTCTCGCAGTCTCTCTCGCAGTCTCTCTCGCAGTCTCTCTCGCAGTCTCTCTCGCAGTCTCCCTCGCAGTCTCCCTCGCAGTCTCCCTCGCTGTCTCCCTCGCAGTCTCCCTCGCCGTCTCCCTCGCCGTCTCCCTCGCCGTCTCCCTCGCCATCTCTCTCGCAGTCTCTCTCGCTGTCTTCCTCGCAGTTTCTCTCGCTGTCTCCCTCGCTGTCTCCCTCGCTGTCTCCCTCGCTGCCTCCCTCGCTGCCTCCCTCGCTGCCTCCCTAGCAGTCGCTCTCGCAGTCGCTCTCGCAGTCTCTCTCGCTGTCTCCCTCGCTGTCTCCCTCGCTGTCTCCCTCGCTGTCTCCCTCGCTGTCTTCCTCGCTGTGTCCCTCGCAGTCTCTCTCGCAGTCTCTCTCGCAGTCTCTCTCGCAGTCTCTCTCGCAGTCTCTCTCGCAGTCTTCCTCGCAGTTTCTCTCACAGTTTCTCTCGCTGTCTCCCTCGCTGCCTCCCACGCTGTCTCCCTCGCTGTCTCACGCGATCTCTCTCGCATTCTCTCTCGCTGTCTCCCTCGCAGTCTCTCTCGAAGTCGCTCTCGCTTTCTCCCTCGCTGTCTCTCTCGCAGTCCTTCTCGCAGTCCTTCTCGCAGTCCTTCTCGCAGTCCTTCTCGCAGTCCTTCTCGCAGTCTCTCTCGCTGTCTCCAGCGCTGTCTCCCTCGCTGTCTCCCTCGCTGTCTCCCTCGCTGTCTCTCTCGCTGTCTCCCTCGCTGTCTCCCTCGCTGTCTCCCTCGCTGTCTCCCACGCTGTCTCTCTCGCTGTCTCTCTCGCTGTCTCCATGGCTTTCTCCCTCGCTGTCTCTCTCGCTGTCTCTCTCGCTGTCTCTCTCGCTGTCTCTCTCGCTGTCTCTCTCGCTGTCTCTCTCGCTGTCTCTCTCGCTGTCTCTCTCGCTGTCTCTCTTGCAGTCTCTCTCGCTGTCTCCCTCGCTGTATCTCTCACTCTCTCCCTCGCTGTCTCACGCGCTCTCTCGCTGTCTCTCTCGCTGTCTCTCTCGCTGTCTCCCTCGCTGTGTCCCTCGCTGTGTCCCTCGCTGTGTCCCTCGCTGTGTCCCTCGCTGTGTCCCTCGCTGTCTCTCTCGCAGTCTCCCTCGCTGTCTCCCTCGCTGTCTCCCTCGCTGTCTCCCTCGCTGTGTCCCTCGCTGTGTCCCTCGCTGTGTCCCTCGCTGTGTCCCTCGCTGTGTCCCTCGCTGTCTCTGTCGCTGTCTCTGTCGCTGTCTCCCTCGCTGTCTCCCTCGCCGTCTCCCTGGCCGTCTCCCTGGCCGTCTCCCTGGCCGTCTCCCTGGCCGTCTCCCTGGCCGTCTCCCTGGCCGTCTCCCTGGCCGTCTCCCTGGCCGTCTCCCTGGCCGTCTCCCTGGCCGTCTCCCTGGCCGTCTCCCTGGCCGTTTCACTGGCCGTCTCACTGGCCGTCTCCCTCGCAGTCTCTCTCGCAGTCTCTCTCGCAGTCTCTCTCGCTGTCTCTCTCAATGTACTCTCGCTGTCTCCCTCGCTGTCTCACTCGCTCTATCCCTCGCTGTATCTCTCGCAGTCTCTCTCACAGTCTCTCTCGCTGTCTTTCTCGCTGTCTCCCTCGCAGTCTCTCTCGCTCTCTCCCTCACCGTCTCTCTCGCCGTCTCTCTCGCCGTCTCTCTCGCCGTCTCTCTCGCCGTCTCTCTCTCCATCTCTCTCGCCGTCTCTCTCGCAGTCTCCCTCGCTGTCTCCCTCGCAGTCTCCCTCGCAGTCTCCCTCGCCGTCTCCCTCGCAGTCTCCCTCGCAGTCTCCCTCGCAGTCTCCCTCGCAGTCTCCCTCGCAGTCTCCCTCGCAGTCTCTCTCGCAGTGTTTCTCGCAGTCTCTCTCGCAGTCTCCCTCGCTGTCTCCCTCGCAGTCTCTCTCGCAGTCTCTCTCGCAGTCTCTCTCGCAGTCTCTCTCGCAGTCTCCCTCGCTGTCTCCCTCGCAGTCTCTCTCGCAGTCTCTCTCGCAGTCTCTCTCGCTGTCTCTCTCGCTGTCTCCCACGCTGTCTCTCTCGCAGTCTCTCTCGCAGTCTCTCTCGCAGTCTCTCTCGCTGTCTCCCTCGCTTTCTCCCTCGCTGTCTCTCTCGCTGTCTCTCTCGCTGTCTCCCTCGCAGTCTCTCTTGCAGTCTCCCTTGCAGTCTCTCTCGCTGTCTCCCTCGCTGTCTCTCTCGCTGTCTCCCTCGCTGTCTCCCTCGCTGTCTCACGCGCTCTCTCTCGCAGTCTCTCTCGCTGTCTCTCTCGCTGTGTCCCTCGCTGTGTCCCTCGCAGTCTCCCTCGCTGTGTCCCTCGCAGTCTCCCTCGCTGTGTCCCTCGCAGTCTCCCTCGCTGTCTCCCTCGCCGTCTCCCTCGCCGTCTCCCTCGCCATCTCTCTCGCAGTCTCTCTCGCTGTCTTCCTCGCAGTTTCTCTCGCTGTCTCCCTCGCTGTCTCCCTCGCTGCCTCCCTCGCTGCCTCCCTCGCTGTCTCACGCGATCTCTCTCGCATTCTCTCTCGTTGTTTCCCTTGCAGTCTCTCTCGCTGTGTCCCTCGCAGTCTCTCTCGCAGTCTCTATTGCTGTCTCTGTCGGTGTCTCCCTCGCTGTCTCCCTCACTGCCTCTCTCGAAGTCTCTCTCGCTGTCTACCTCGCTGTCTCCCTCGCTCTCTCTCTCGCTCTCTCTCTCGCCGTCTCCCTCGCCGTCTTAATCGCTGTCTCCCTCGCATTCTCTCTCGCAGTGTCTCTCGTTGTCTCCCTCGCAGTCTCCCTCGCAGTCTCTCTCGCTGTCTCCCTCGCAGTCTCTCTCGAAGTCGCTCTCGCTTTCTCCCTCGCTGTCTCTCTCGCAGTCCTTCTCGCAGTCCTTCTCGCAGTCCTTCTCGCAGTCCTTCTCGCAGTCTCTCTCGCTGTCTCCAGCGCTGTCTCCCTCGCTGTCTCCCTCGCTGTCTCCCTCGCTGTCTCCCTCGCTGTCTCCCTCGCTGTCTCCCTCGCTGTCTCCCTCGCTGTCTCCCTCGCTGTCTCCCTCGCTGTCTCCCTCGCTGTCTCCCATGCAGTCTCTCTCGCTGTCTCTCTCGCTGTCTCCATGGCTTTCTCCCTCGCTGTCTCTCTCGCTGTCTCTCTCGCTGTCTCCCATGCAGTCTCTCTCGCTGTCTCTCTCGCTGTCTCCATGGCTTTCTCCCTCGCTGTCTCTCTCGCTGTCTCTCTCGCTGTCTCTCTCGCTGTCTCCCTTGCAGTCTCTCTTGCAGTCTCTCTCGCTGTCTCCCTCACTGTGTCTCTCGCTCTCTCCCTCGCTGTCTCCCTCGCTGTCTCATGCGCTCTCTCTCGCAGTCTCTCTCGCTGTCTCCCTCGCTGTGTCCCTCGCTGTGTCCCTCGCTGTGTCCCTCGCTGTGTCCCTCGCTGTCTCCCTCGCTGTCTCCCTCGCAGTCTCCCTCGCAGTCTCCCTCGCAGTCTCCCTCGCAGTCTCCCTCGCTGTCTCCCTCGCTGTCTCCCTCGCAGTCTCTCTCGCTGTCTCCCTCGCTGTCTCCCTCGCTGTCTCCCTCGTCGTCTCCCTCGCCGTCTCCCTTGCAGTCACTCTCTCTGTATCCCCGGCTGTCTCTCTCGCTATCTCCATAGCAGTCTCTCTCACTGTCTCCCTCGCTGTCTCCCTGGCCGTCTCCCTGGCCGTCTCCCTGGCCGTCTCCCTGGCCGTCTCCCTGGCCGTCTCCCTGGCCGTCTCCCTGGCCGTCTCCCTGGCCGTCTCCCTGGCCGTCTCCCTGGCCGTCTCCCTCGCAGTCTCTCTCGCAGTCTCTCTCGCTGTCTCTCTCAATGTACTCTCGCTGTCTCCCTCGCTGTCTCACTCGCTCTATCCCTCGCTGTATCTCTCGCAGTCTCTCTCACAGTCTCTCTCACAGTCTCTCTCGCTGTCTCCCTCGCAGTCTCTCTCGAAGTCGCTCTCGCTTTCTCCCTCGCTGTCTCTCTCGCAGTCCTTCTCGCAGTCCTTCTCGCAGTCTCTCTCGCTGTCTCCAGCGCTGTCTCCCTCGCTGTCTCCCTCGCTGTCTCCCTCGCTGTCTCCCTCGCTGTCTCCCTCGCTGTCTCCCTCGCTGTCTCCCTCGCTGTCTCCCTCGCTGTCTCCCACGCAGTCTCTCTCGCTGGCTCTCTCGCTGTCTCAATCGCTTTCTCCCTCGCTGTCTCTCTCGCTGTCTCTCTCGCTGTCTCCCTTGCAGTCTCTCTTGCAGTCTCTCTTGCAGTCTCTCTCGCAGTCTCCCTCGCAGTCTCCCTCGCAGTCTCCCTCGCAGTCTCCCTCGCAGTCTCCCTCGCTGTCTCCCTCGCCGTCTCCCTCGCCGTCGCCCTCGCCGTCGCCCTCGCCGTCGCCCTCGCCGTCTCCCTCGCCGTCTCCCTCGCCGTCTCCCTCGCCGTCTCCCTCGCCGTCTCCCTCGCCGTCTCCCGCGCCGTCTCCCTTGCAGTCACTCTCTCTGTATCCCCGGCTGTCTCTCTCGCTATCTCCATAGCAGTCTCTCTCACTGTCTCCCTCGCTCTCACTGTCGCTGTCTCTGTCGCTGTCTCTGTCGCTGTCTCTGTCGCTGTCTCTGCCGCTGTCTCTGCCGCTGTCTCTGTCGCTGTCTCTGTCGCTGTCTCTGTCGCTGTCTCTGTCGCTGTCTCTGTCGCTGTCTCTGTCGCTGTCTCCCTCGCTGTCTCCCTCGTCGTCTCTCTCGCTGTCTCTCTCAATGTACTCTCGCTGTCTCTCTCGCTGTCTCACTCGCTCTATCCCTCGCTCTATCACTCGCTGTATCTCTCGCAGTCTCTCTCGCAGTCTCTCTCACAGTCTCTCTCGCTGTCTACCTCGCAGTCTCTCTCGCTCTCTCCCTCACTGTCTCTCTCGCAGTCTCTCTCGCCGTCTCTCTCGCCATCTCTCTCGCAGTCTCCCTCGCTGTCTCCCTCACAGTCTCTCTCGCTGTCTCCCTTGCAGTCTCCCACACAGTCTCTCACGCTTGTGCCCTCGCTTTCTCCCTCGCAGTCTCTCTCGCAGTCTCTCTCGCAGTCTCTCTCGCAGTCTCTCTCGCTGTCCCTCTCGCTGTCCCTCTCGCAGTCTCTCTCGCTGTCTCTCTCGCAGTCTCCCTCGCTGTCTCTCTCGCTGTCCCTCTCGCAGTCTCTCTCGCTGTCTCTCTCGCAGTCTCTCTCGCAGTCTCCTTTGCAGTCTCTCTCGCTGTCTCTCTCGCTGTCTCTCTCGCTGTCTCTCTCGCTGCCTCTCTCGCAGTCTCTCTCGCAGTCTCTCTCGCAGTCTCTCTCGCAGTCTCTCTCGCAGTCTCCCTCGCAGTCTCCCTCGCTGTCTCCCTCGCCGTCTCCCTCGCCGTCTCCCTCGTCGTCTCCCTCGCCGTCTCCCTCGCCGTCTCCCTCGCCGTCTCTCTCGCAGTCTCTCTCGCTGTCTTCCTCGCAGTTTCTCTCGCTGTCTCCCTCGCTGTCTCCCTCGCTGCCTCCCTCGCTGCCTCCCTCGCTGCCTCCCTAGCAGTCGCTCTCGCAGTCGCTCTCGCAGTCTCTCTCGCTGTCTCCCTCGCTGTCTCCCTCGCAGTCTCCCTCGCAGTCTCCCTCGCTGTCTCCCTCGCCGTCTCCCTCGCCGTCTCCCTCGCCGTCTCCCTCGCCGTCTCCCTCGCCGTCTCCCTCGCCGTCTCTCTCGCAGTCTCTCTCGCTGTCTTCCTCGCAGTTTCTCTCGCTGTCTCCCTCGCTGTCTCCCTCGCTGCCTCCCTCGCTGCCTCCCTCGCTGCCTCCCTAGCAGTCGCTCTCGCAGTCGCTCTCGCAGTCTCTCTCGCTGTCTCCCTCGCTGTCTCCCTCGCTGTCTCCCTCGCTGTCTCCCTCGCTGTCTCCCTCGCTGCCTCCCTCGCTGTCTCCCTAGCAGTCGCTCTCGCAGTCTCTCTCGCTGTCTTCCTCGCTGTGTCCCTCGCAGTCTCTCTCGCAGTCTCTCTCGCAGTCTCTCTCGCAGTCTCTCTCGCAGTCTCTCTCGCAGTCTCTCTCGCAGTCTTCCTCGCAGTTTCTCTCACAGTTTCTCTCGCTGTCTCCCTCGCTGCCTCCCACGCTGTCTCCCTCGCTGTCTCACGCGATCTCTCTCGCATTCTCTCTCGCTGTCTCCCTCGCAGTCTCTCTCGAAGTCGCTCTCGCTTTCTCCCTCGCTGTCTCTCTCGCAGTCCTTCTCGCAGTCCTTCTCGCAGTCCTTCTCGCAGTCCTTCTCGCAGTCCTTCTCGCAGTCTCTCTCGCTGTCTCCAGCGCTGTCTCCCTCGCTGTCTCCCTCGCTGTCTCCCTCGCTGTCTCCCTCGCTGTCTCCCTCGCTGTCTCCCTCGCTGTCTCCCTCGCTGTCTCCCTCGCTGTCTCCCACGCTGTCTCTCTCGCTGTCTCTCTCGCTGTCTCCATGGCTTTCTCCCTCGCTGTCTCTCTCGCTGTCTCTCTCGCTGTCTCTCTCGCTGTCTCTCTCGCTGTCTCTCTCGCTGTCTCTCTCGCTGTCTCTCTCGCTGTCTCTCTTGCAGTCTCTCTCGCTGTCTCCCTCGCTGTATCTCTCACTCTCTCCCTCGCTGTCTCACGCGCTCTCTCTCTGTCTCTCTCGCTGTCTCTCTCGCTGTCTCCCTCGCTGTGTCCCTCGCTGTGTCCCTCACAGTCTCTCTCGCAGTCTCTCTCGCAGTCTCTCTCGCAGTCTCTCTCGCAGTCTCTCTCGCAGTCTCTCTCGCAGTCTCCCTCGCAGTCTCCCTCGCAGTCTCCCTCGCTGTCTCCCTCGCAGTCTCCCTCGCCGTCTCCCTCGCCGTCTCCCTCGCCGTCTCCCTCGCCATCTCTCTCGCAGTCTCTCTCGCTGTCTTCCTCGCAGTTTCTCTCGCTGTCTCCCTCGCTGTCTCCCTCGCTGCCTCCCTCGCTGCCTCCCTAGCAGTCGCTCTCGCAGTCGCTCTCGCAGTCTCTCTCGCTGTCTCCCTCGCTGTCTCCCTCGCTGTCTCCCTCGCTGTCTCCCTCGCTGTCTCCCTCGCTGTCTTCCTCGCTGTGTCCCTCGCAGTCTCTCTCGCAGTCTCTCTCGCAGTCTCTCTCGCAGTCTCTCTCGCAGTCTCTCTCGCAGTCTCTCTCGCAGTCTTCCTCGCAGTTTCTCTCACAGTTTCTCTCGCTGTCTCCCTCGCTGCCTCCCACGCTGTCTCCCTCGCTGTCTCACGCGATCTCTCTCGCATTCTCTCTCGCTGTCTCCCTCGCAGTCTCTCTCGAAGTCGCTCTCGCTTTCTCCCTCGCTGTCTCTCTCGCAGTCCTTCTCGCAGTCCTTCTCGCAGTCCTTCTCGCAGTCCTTCTCGCAGTCCTTCTCACAGTCCTTCTCGCAGTCTCTCTCGCTGTCTCCAGCGCTGTCTCCCTCGCTGTCTCCCTCGCTGTCTCCCTCGCTGTCTCTCTCGCTGTCTCCCTCGCTGTCTCCCTCGCTGTCTCCCTCGCTGTCTCCCACGCTGTCTCTCTCGCTGTCTCTCTCGCTGTCTCCATGGCTTTCTCCCTCGCTGTCTCTCTCGCTGTCTCTCTCGCTGTCCCTCTCGCTGTCTCTCTCGCTGTCTCTCTCGCTGTCTCTCTCGCTGTCTCTCTCGCTGTCTCTCTCGCTGTCTCTCTCGCAGTCTCTCTCGCTGTCTCCCTCGCTGTATCTCTCACTCTCTCCCTCGCTGTCTCACGCGCTCTCTCGCTGTCTCTCTCGCTGTCTCTCTCGCTGTCTCTCTCGCTGTCTCCCTCGCTGTGTCCCTCGCTGTGTCCCTCGCTGTGTCCCTCGCTGTGTCCCTCGCTGTGTCCCTCGCTGTCTCTCTCGCAGTCTCCCTCGCTGTCTCCCTCGCTGTCTCCCTCGCTGTCTCCCTCGCTGTGTCCCTCGCTGTGTCCCTCGCTGTGTCCCTCGCTGTGTCCCTCGCTGTGTCCCTCGCTGTCTCTGTCGCTGTCTCTGTCGCTGTCTCCCTCGCCGTCTCCCTGGCCGTCTCCCTGGCCGTCTCCCTGGCCGTCTCCCTGGCCGTCTCCCTGGCCGTCTCCCTGGCCGTCTCCCTGGCCGTCTCCCTGGCCGTCTCCCTGGCCGTTTCACTGGCCGTCTCACTGGCCGTCTCCCTCGCAGTCTCTCTCGCAGTCTCTCTCGCAGTCTCTCTCGCTGTCTCTCTCAATGTACTCTCGCTGTCTCCCTCGCTGTCTCACTCGCTCTATCCCTCGCTGTATCTCTCGCAGTCTCTCTCACAGTCTCTCTCGCTGTCTTTCTCGCTGTCTCCCTCGCAGTCTCTCTCGCTCTCTCCCTCACCGTCTCTCTCGCCGTCTCTCTCGCCGTCTCTCTCGCCGTCTCTCTCGCCGTCTCTCTCTCCATCTCTCTCGCCGTCTCTCTCGCAGTCTCCCTCGCTGTCTCCCTCGCAGTCTCCCTCGCAGTCTCCCTCGCCGTCTCCCTCGCAGTCTCCCTCGCAGTCTCCCTCGCAGTCTCCCTCGCAGTCTTTCTCGCAGTGTTTCTCGCAGTCTCTCTCGCAGTCTCCCTCGCTGTCTCCCTCGCAGTCTCTCTCGCAGTCTCTCTCGCAGTCTCTCTCGCAGTCTCTCTCGCAGTCTCCCTCGCTGTCTCCCTCGCAGTCTCTCTCGCAGTCTCTCTCGCAGTCTCTCTCGCAGTCTCTCTCGCTGTCTCTCTCGCTGTCTCCCACGCTGTCTCTCTCGCAGTCTCTCTCGCAGTCTCTCTCGCTGTCTCCCTCGCAGTCTCTCTCGCTGTCTCCCTCGCTTTCTCCCTCGCTGTCTCTCTCGCTGTCTCTCTCGCTGTCTCCCTCGCAGTCTCTCTTGCAGTCTCCCTTGCAGTCTCTCTCGCTGTCTCCCTCGCTGTCTCTCTCGCTGTCTCCCTCGCTGTCTCCCTCGCTGTCTCACGCGCTCTCTCTCGCAGTCTCTCTCGCTGTCTCTCTCGCTGTGTCCCTCGCTGTGTCCCTCGCAGTCTCCCTCGCTGTGTCCCTCGCAGTCTCCCTCGCTGTGTCCCTCGCAGTCTCCCTCGCTGTCTCCCTCGCCGTCTCCCTCGCCGTCTCCCTTGCAGTCACTCTCTCTGTATCCCCGGCTGTGTCTCTCGCTATCTACATAGCAGTCTCTCTCACTGTCTCTGTCGCTGTCTCTGTCGCTGTCTCTGTCGCTGTCTCTGTCTCCCTTGCTGTCTCCCTTGCTGTCTCCCTTGCTGTCTCCCTCGCTGTCTCCCTCGCTGTCTCCCTCGCTGTCTCCCTCGTCGTCTCCCTCGTCGTCTCCCTGGCCGTCTCCCTGGCCGTCTCCCTGGCCGTCTCCCTGGCCGTCTCCCTGGCCGTCTCCCTGGCCGTCTCCCTGGCCGTCTCCCTCGCAGTCTCTCTCGCAGTCTCTCTCCCCGTCTCTCTCGCTGTCTCTCTCAATGTCCTCTCGCTGTCTCCCTCGCTGTCTCACTCGCTCTATCCCTCGCTGTATCTCTCGCAGTCTCTCTCGCAGTCTCTCTCGCAGTCTCTCTCGCAGTCTCTCTCGCTGTCTCTCTTGCAGTCTCCCTCGCAGTCTCCCTCGCAGTCTCCCTCGCAGTCTCTCTCGCAGTCACTCTCGCAGTCTCTCTCGCAGTCTCCCTCGCAGTCTCTCTCGCTGTCTCCCTCGAAGTCGCTCTCGCTTTCTCCCTCGCTGTCTCTCTCGCAGTCCTTCTCGCAGTCCTTCTCGCAGTCTCTCTCGCTGTCTCCAGCGCTGTCTCCAGCGCTGTCTCCCTCGCTGTCTCCCTCGCTGTCTCCCTCGCTGTCTCCCTCGCTGTCTCCCTCGCTGTCTCCCTCGCTGTCTCCCTCGCTGTCTCCCTCGCTGTCTCCCTCGCTGTCTCCCTCGCTGTCTCCCTCGCTGTCTCCCTCGCTGTCTCCCTCGCTGTCTCTCTCGCTGTCTCTCTCGCTGTCTCCATCGCTTTCTCCCTCGCTGTCTCTGTCGCTGTCTCTCTCGCTGTCTCTCTCGCTGTCTCTCTCGCTGTCTCTCTCGCTGTCCCTCTCGCTGCCTCTCTCGCTGCCTCTCTCGCTGTCTCTCTCGCTGTCTCCCTTGCAGTCTCTCTTGCAGTCTCTCTCGCTGTCTCCCTCGCTGTCTCCATCACTGTGTCTCTTGCTCTCTCCCTCGCTGTCTCATGCGCTCTCTCTCGCATTCTCTCTCGCTGTCTCCCTCACTGTGTCCCTCGCTGTGTCCCTCGCTGTCTCTCTCGCAGTCTCCCTCGCCGTCTCCCTCGCCGTCTCCCTTGCAGTCACTCTCTCTGTATCCCCGGCTGTCTCTTTCGCTATCTCCATAGCAGTCTCTCTCACTGTCTACCTCGCTGTCTCTGTCGCTGTCTCTGTCACTGTCTCCCTCGCTGTCTCCCTCGCTGTCTCCCTCGCTGTCTCCCTCGCTGTCTCCCTCGCTGTCTCCCTCGCCGTCTCCCTCGCCGTCTCCCTCGCCGTCTCCCTCGCCGTCTCCCTCGCAGTCTCTCTCGCAGTCTCTCTCGCTGTCTCTCTCAATGTACTCTCGCTGTCTCCCTCGCTGTCTCACTCGCTCAATCCCTCGCAGTCTCTCTCGCTGTCTCTCTCGCTGTCTCCCTCGCAGTCTCTCTCGCTCTCTCCCTCACTGTCTCTCTCGCAGTCTCTCTCGCAGTCTCTCTCGCAGTCTCTCTCGCTGTCTCTCTCGCTGTCTCCCTCGCAGTCTCTCTCGCTCTCTCCCTCACTGTCTCTCTCGCAGTCTCCCTCGCTGTCTCCCTCGCTGTCTCCCTCGCTGTCACCCTCGCTGTCTCCCTCTCAGTCTCCCTCGCAGTCTCTCTCGCAGTCTCTCTCGCAGTCTCTCTCGCAGTCTCTCTCGCAGTCTGTCTCGCAGTCTCTCTCGCTGTCCCTCTCGCTGTCTCTCTCGCAGTCTCTCTCGCAGTCTCCTTTGCAGTCTCTCTCGCTGTCTCTCTCGCTGTCTCTCTCGCTGTCTCTCTCGCTGCCTCTCTCGCAGTCTCTCTCGCAGTCTCTCTCGCAGTCTCTCTCGCAGTCTCTCTCGCAGTCTCCCTCGCAGTCTCCCTCGCTGTCTCCCTCGCCGTCTCCCTCGCCGTCTCCCTCGTCGTCTCCCTCGCCGTCTCCCTCGCCGTCTCCCTCGCCGTCTCTCTCGCAGTCTCTCTCGCTGTCTTCCTCGCAGTTTCTCTCGCTGTCTCCCTCGCTGTCTCCCTCGCTGCCTCCCTCGCTGCCTCCCTCGCTGCCTCCCTAGCAGTCGCTCTCGCAGTCGCTCTCGCAGTCTCTCTCGCTGTCTCCCTCGCTGTCTCCCTCGCAGTCTCCCTCGCAGTCTCCCTCGCTGTCTCCCTCGCCGTCTCCCTCGCCGTCTCCCTCGCCGTCTCCCTCGCCGTCTCCCTCGCCGTCTCCCTCGCCGTCTCTCTCGCAGTCTCTCTCGCTGTCTTCCTCGCAGTTTCTCTCGCTGTCTCCCTCGCTGTCTCCCTCGCTGCCTCCCTCGCTGCCTCCCTCGCTGCCTCCCTAGCAGTCGCTCTCGCAGTCGCTCTCGCAGTCTCTCTCGCTGTCTCCCTCGCTGTCTCCCTCGCTGTCTCCCTCGCTGTCTCCCTCGCTGTCTCCCTCGCTGCCTCCCTCGCTGTCTCCCTAGCAGTCGCTCTCGCAGTCTCTCTCGCTGTCTTCCTCGCTGTGTCCCTCGCAGTCTCTCTCGCAGTCTCTCTCGCAGTCTCTCTCGCAGTCTCTCTCGCAGTCTCTCTCGCAGTCTCTCTCGCAGTCTTCCTCGCAGTTTCTCTCACAGTTTCTCTCGCTGTCTCCCTCGCTGCCTCCCACGCTGTCTCCCTCGCTGTCTCACGCGATCTCTCTCGCATTCTCTCTCGCTGTCTCCCTCGCAGTCTCTCTCGAAGTCGCTCTCGCTTTCTCCCTCGCTGTCTCTCTCGCAGTCCTTCTCGCAGTCCTTCTCGCAGTCCTTCTCGCAGTCCTTCTCGCAGTCCTTCTCGCAGTCTCTCTCGCTGTCTCCAGCGCTGTCTCCCTCGCTGTCTCCCTCGCTGTCTCCCTCGCTGTCTCCCTCGCTGTCTCCCTCGCTGTCTCCCTCGCTGTCTCCCTCGCTGTCTCCCTCGCTGTCTCCCACGCTGTCTCTCTCGCTGTCTCTCTCGCTGTCTCCATGGCTTTCTCCCTCGCTGTCTCTCTCGCTGTCTCTCTCGCTGTCTCTCTCGCTGTCTCTCTCGCTGTCTCTCTCGCTGTCTCTCTCGCTGTCTCTCTCGCTGTCTCTCTTGCAGTCTCTCTCGCTGTCTCCCTCGCTGTATCTCTCACTCTCTCCCTCGCTGTCTCACGCGCTCTCTCTCTGTCTCTCTCGCTGTCTCTCTCGCTGTCTCCCTCGCTGTGTCCCTCGCTGTGTCCCTCACAGTCTCTCTCGCAGTCTCTCTCGCAGTCTCTCTCGCAGTCTCTCTCGCAGTCTCTCTCGCAGTCTCTCTCGCAGTCTCCCTCGCAGTCTCCCTCGCAGTCTCCCTCGCTGTCTCCCTCGCAGTCTCCCTCGCCGTCTCCCTCGCCGTCTCCCTCGCCGTCTCCCTCGCCATCTCTCTCGCAGTCTCTCTCGCTGTCTTCCTCGCAGTTTCTCTCGCTGTCTCCCTCGCTGTCTCCCTCGCTGCCTCCCTCGCTGCCTCCCTAGCAGTCGCTCTCGCAGTCGCTCTCGCAGTCTCTCTCGCTGTCTCCCTCGCTGTCTCCCTCGCTGTCTCCCTCGCTGTCTCCCTCGCTGTCTCCCTCGCTGTCTTCCTCGCTGTGTCCCTCGCAGTCTCTCTCGCAGTCTCTCTCGCAGTCTCTCTCGCAGTCTCTCTCGCAGTCTCTCTCGCAGTCTCTCTCGCAGTCTTCCTCGCAGTTTCTCTCACAGTTTCTCTCGCTGTCTCCCTCGCTGCCTCCCACGCTGTCTCCCTCGCTGTCTCACGCGATCTCTCTCGCATTCTCTCTCGCTGTCTCCCTCGCAGTCTCTCTCGAAGTCGCTCTCGCTTTCTCCCTCGCTGTCTCTCTCGCAGTCCTTCTCGCAGTCCTTCTCGCAGTCCTTCTCGCAGTCCTTCTCGCAGTCCTTCTCACAGTCCTTCTCGCAGTCTCTCTCGCTGTCTCCAGCGCTGTCTCCCTCGCTGTCTCCCTCGCTGTCTCCCTCGCTGTCTCTCTCGCTGTCTCCCTCGCTGTCTCCCTCGCTGTCTCCCTCGCTGTCTCCCACGCTGTCTCTCTCGCTGTCTCTCTCGCTGTCTCCATGGCTTTCTCCCTCGCTGTCTCTCTCGCTGTCTCTCTCGCTGTCCCTCTCGCTGTCTCTCTCGCTGTCTCTCTCGCTGTCTCTCTCGCTGTCTCTCTCGCTGTCTCTCTCGCTGTCTCTCTCGCAGTCTCTCTCGCTGTCTCCCTCGCTGTATCTCTCACTCTCTCCCTCGCTGTCTCACGCGCTCTCTCGCTGTCTCTCTCGCTGTCTCTCTCGCTGTCTCTCTCGCTGTCTCCCTCGCTGTGTCCCTCGCTGTGTCCCTCGCTGTGTCCCTCGCTGTGTCCCTCGCTGTGTCCCTCGCTGTCTCTCTCGCAGTCTCCCTCGCTGTCTCCCTCGCTGTCTCCCTCGCTGTCTCCCTCGCTGTGTCCCTCGCTGTGTCCCTCGCTGTGTCCCTCGCTGTGTCCCTCGCTGTGTCCCTCGCTGTCTCTGTCGCTGTCTCTGTCGCTGTCTCCCTCGCCGTCTCCCTGGCCGTCTCCCTGGCCGTCTCCCTGGCCGTCTCCCTGGCCGTCTCCCTGGCCGTCTCCCTGGCCGTCTCCCTGGCCGTCTCCCTGGCCGTCTCCCTGGCCGTTTCACTGGCCGTCTCACTGGCCGTCTCCCTCGCAGTCTCTCTCGCAGTCTCTCTCGCAGTCTCTCTCGCTGTCTCTCTCAATGTACTCTCGCTGTCTCCCTCGCTGTCTCACTCGCTCTATCCCTCGCTGTATCTCTCGCAGTCTCTCTCACAGTCTCTCTCGCTGTCTTTCTCGCTGTCTCCCTCGCAGTCTCTCTCGCTCTCTCCCTCACCGTCTCTCTCGCCGTCTCTCTCGCCGTCTCTCTCGCCGTCTCTCTCGCCGTCTCTCTCTCCATCTCTCTCGCCGTCTCTCTCGCAGTCTCCCTCGCTGTCTCCCTCGCAGTCTCCCTCGCAGTCTCCCTCGCCGTCTCCCTCGCAGTCTCCCTCGCAGTCTCCCTCGCAGTCTCCCTCGCAGTCTTTCTCGCAGTGTTTCTCGCAGTCTCTCTCGCAGTCTCCCTCGCTGTCTCCCTCGCAGTCTCTCTCGCAGTCTCTCTCGCAGTCTCTCTCGCAGTCTCTCTCGCAGTCTCCCTCGCTGTCTCCCTCGCAGTCTCTCTCGCAGTCTCTCTCGCAGTCTCTCTCGCAGTCTCTCTCGCTGTCTCTCTCGCTGTCTCCCACGCTGTCTCTCTCGCAGTCTCTCTCGCAGTCTCTCTCGCTGTCTCCCTCGCAGTCTCTCTCGCTGTCTCCCTCGCTTTCTCCCTCGCTGTCTCTCTCGCTGTCTCTCTCGCTGTCTCCCTCGCAGTCTCTCTTGCAGTCTCCCTTGCAGTCTCTCTCGCTGTCTCCCTCGCTGTCTCTCTCGCTGTCTCCCTCGCTGTCTCCCTCGCTGTCTCACGCGCTCTCTCTCGCAGTCTCTCTCGCTGTCTCTCTCGCTGTGTCCCTCGCTGTGTCCCTCGCAGTCTCCCTCGCTGTGTCCCTCGCAGTCTCCCTCGCTGTGTCCCTCGCAGTCTCCCTCGCTGTCTCCCTCGCCGTCTCCCTCGCCGTCTCCCTTGCAGTCACTCTCTCTGTATCCCCGGCTGTGTCTCTCGCTATCTACATAGCAGTCTCTCTCACTGTCTCTGTCGCTGTCTCTGTCGCTGTCTCTGTCGCTGTCTCTGTCTCCCTTGCTGTCTCCCTTGCTGTCTCCCTTGCTGTCTCCCTCGCTGTCTCCCTCGCTGTCTCCCTCGCTGTCTCCCTCGTCGTCTCCCTCGTCGTCTCCCTGGCCGTCTCCCTGGCCGTCTCCCTGGCCGTCTCCCTGGCCGTCTCCCTGGCCGTCTCCCTGGCCGTCTCCCTGGCCGTCTCCCTCGCAGTCTCTCTCGCAGTCTCTCTCCCCGTCTCTCTCGCTGTCTCTCTCAATGTCCTCTCGCTGTCTCCCTCGCTGTCTCACTCGCTCTATCCCTCGCTGTATCTCTCGCAGTCTCTCTCGCAGTCTCTCTCGCAGTCTCTCTCGCAGTCTCTCTCGCTGTCTCTCTTGCAGTCTCCCTCGCAGTCTCCCTCGCAGTCTCCCTCGCAGTCTCTCTCGCAGTCACTCTCGCAGTCTCTCTCGCAGTCTCCCTCGCAGTCTCTCTCGCTGTCTCCCTCGAAGTCGCTCTCGCTTTCTCCCTCGCTGTCTCTCTCGCAGTCCTTCTCGCAGTCCTTCTCGCAGTCTCTCTCGCTGTCTCCAGCGCTGTCTCCAGCGCTGTCTCCCTCGCTGTCTCCCTCGCTGTCTCCCTCGCTGTCTCCCTCGCTGTCTCCCTCGCTGTCTCCCTCGCTGTCTCCCTCGCTGTCTCCCTCGCTGTCTCCCTCGCTGTCTCCCTCGCTGTCTCCCTCGCTGTCTCCCTCGCTGTCTCCCTCGCTGTCTCTCTCGCTGTCTCTCTCGCTGTCTCCATCGCTTTCTCCCTCGCTGTCTCTGTCGCTGTCTCTCTCGCTGTCTCTCTCGCTGTCTCTCTCGCTGTCTCTCTCGCTGTCCCTCTCGCTGCCTCTCTCGCTGCCTCTCTCGCTGTCTCTCTCGCTGTCTCCCTTGCAGTCTCTCTTGCAGTCTCTCTCGCTGTCTCCCTCGCTGTCTCCATCACTGTGTCTCTTGCTCTCTCCCTCGCTGTCTCATGCGCTCTCTCTCGCATTCTCTCTCGCTGTCTCCCTCACTGTGTCCCTCGCTGTGTCCCTCGCTGTCTCTCTCGCAGTCTCCCTCGCCGTCTCCCTCGCCGTCTCCCTTGCAGTCACTCTCTCTGTATCCCCGGCTGTCTCTTTCGCTATCTCCATAGCAGTCTCTCTCACTGTCTACCTCGCTGTCTCTGTCGCTGTCTCTGTCACTGTCTCCCTCGCTGTCTCCCTCGCTGTCTCCCTCGCTGTCTCCCTCGCTGTCTCCCTCGCTGTCTCCCTCGCCGTCTCCCTCGCCGTCTCCCTCGCCGTCTCCCTCGCCGTCTCCCTCGCAGTCTCTCTCGCAGTCTCTCTCGCTGTCTCTCTCAATGTACTCTCGCTGTCTCCCTCGCTGTCTCACTCGCTCAATCCCTCGCAGTCTCTCTCGCTGTCTCTCTCGCTGTCTCCCTCGCAGTCTCTCTCGCTCTCTCCCTCACTGTCTCTCTCGCAGTCTCTCTCGCAGTCTCTCTCGCAGTCTCTCTCGCTGTCTCTCTCGCTGTCTCCCTCGCAGTCTCTCTCGCTCTCTCCCTCACTGTCTCTCTCGCAGTCTCCCTCGCTGTCTCCCTCGCTGTCTCCCTCGCTGTCACCCTCGCTGTCTCCCTCTCAGTCTCCCTCGCAGTCTCTCTCGCAGTCTCTCTCGCAGTCTCTCTCGCAGTCTCTCTCGCAGTCTGTCTCGCAGTCTCTCTCGCTGTCCCTCTCGCAGTCTCTCTCGCTGTCTCTCTCGCAGTCTCCTTTGCATTCTCTCTCGCTGTCTCTCTCGCTGTCTCCCACGCTGTCTCCCTCGCAGTCTCCCTCGCAGTCTCTCTCGCAGTCTCTCTCGCTGTCTCCCTCGCTTTGTCTCTCGCTGTCTCTCTCGCTGTCTCCCTCGCAGTCTCTCTCGCAGTCTCTCTCGCTGTCTCCCTCGCTTTGTCTCTCGCTGTCTCTCTCGCTTTCTCCCTCGCTGTCTCTCTCGCAGTCCTTCTCGCAGTCCTTCTCGCAGTCTCTCTCGCTGTCTCCAGCGCTGTCACCCTCACATTCTCTCTCGCCGTCTCTCTCGCCGTCTCTCTCGCCGTCTCTCTCGCCGTCTCTCTCGCCGTCTCTCTCTCCGTCTCTCTCGCCGTCTCTCTCGCTGTCTCCATCGCTTTCTCCCTCGCTGTCTCTCTCGCTGTCTCCCTTGCAGTCTCTCTTGCAGTCTCTCTCGCTGTCCCCCTCGCTGTGTCTCTCGCTCTCTCCCTCGCTGTCTCCCTCGCTGTCTCCCTCGCTGTCTCACGCGCTCTCTCTCGCAGTCTCTCTTGCTGTCTCTCTCGCTGTCTCCCTCGCTGTCTCCCTCGCTGTCTCCCTCGCTGTCTCCCTCGCTGTCTCCCTCGCTGTGTCCCTCGCTGTGTCCCTCGCTGTGTCCCTCGCGGTGTCCCTCGCGGTGTCCCTCGCTGTGTCCCTCGCGGTGTCCCTCGCTGTGTCCCTCGCTGTGTCCCTCGCGGTGTCCCTCGCGGTGTCCCTCGCGGTGTCCCTCGCGGTGTCCCTCGCTGTGTCCCTCGCTGTGTCCCTCGCTGTGTCCCTCGCTGTGTCCCTCGCTGTGTCCCTCGCTGTCTCCCTCGCTGTCTCCCTCGCTGTCTCCCTCGCTGTCTCCCTCGCTGCCTCCCTCGCAGTCTCTCTCGCAGTCTCTCTCGCAGTCTCTCTCGCTGTCTCCCTCGCTGTCTCCCTCGCTGTCTCCCTCGCTGTCTCCCTCGCTGTCTCCCTCGCTGTCTCCCTCGCTGTCTCCCTCGCTGTCTCCCTCGTCGTCTCCCTCGCAGTCACTCTCTCTGTATCCCCGGCTGTCTCTCTCGCTGTCTCTCTCGCTGTCTCCCTCGCTGTCGCTGTCTCTGTCGCTGTCTCTGTCGCTGTCTCTGTCGCTGTCTCTGTCGCTGTCTCTGTCGCTGTCTCTGTCGCTGTCTCTGTCGCTGTCTCTGTCGCTGTCTCCCTCGCTGTCTCCCTCGCTGTCTCCCTGGCCGTCTCCCTGGCCGTCTCCCTGGCCGTCTCCCTGGCCGTCTCCCTGGCCGTCTCCCTGTCCGTCTCCCTGGCCGTCTCCCTGGCCGTCTCCCTGGCCGTCTCCCTGGCCGTCTCCCTGGCCGTCTCCCTGGCCGTCTCCCTGGCCGTCTCCCTGGCTGTCTCTCTCGCTGTCTCCCTTGCAGTCTCTCTCGCTCTCTCCCTCACTGTCTCTCTCGCCGTCTCTCTCGCCGTCTCTCTCGCCGTCTCTCTCGCCGTCTCTCTCTCCATCTCTCTCGCCGTCTCTCTCTCCATCTCTCTCGCCGTCTCTCTCTCCATCTCTCTCGCAGTCTCCTTTGCAGTCTCTCTCGCAGTCTCTCTCGCAGTCTCTCTCGCAGTCTCTCTCGCAGTCTCTCTCGCAGTCTCTCTCGCAGTCTCTCTCGCTGTCCCTCTCGCAGTCTCTCTCACTGTCTCCCTTGCAGTCTCTCTCGCTCTCTCCCTCACTGTCTCTCTCGCCGTCTCTCTCTCCATCTCTCTCTCCATCTCTCTCGCAGTCTCCTTTGCAGTCTCTCTCGCAGTCTCTCTCGCAGTCTCTCTCGCAGTCTCTCTCGCTGTCCCTCTCGCAGTCTCTCTCGCAGTCTCCTTTGCATTCTCTCTCGCTGTCTCTCTCGCTGTCTCCCTCGCAGTCTCTCTCGCAGTCTCTCTCGCTGTCTCCCTCGCTTTCTCCCTCGCTGTCTCTCTCGCTGTCTCTCTCGCTGTCTCCCTCGCAGTCTCTCTCGCTGTCTCCCTGGCTGTCTCCCTCGCTGTCTCCCTCGCTGTCTCCCTCGCTGTCTCCCTCGCTGTCTCCCTCGCTGTCTCCCTCGCTGTCTCCCTCGCTCTCTCCCTCACTGTCTCCCTCGCCGTCTCTCTCGCAGTCTCTCTCGCTCTCTTCCTCGCAGTTTCTCTCGCTGTCTCCCTCGCTGTCACCCTCGCTGTCTCCCTAGCAGTCGCTCTCGCAGTTGCTCTCGCAGTCTCTCTCGCAGTCTCTCTCGAAGTCTCTCTCGAAGTCTCTCTCGCTGTCTCCCTCGCTCTCTCCCTCGCTCTCTCCCTCGCTCTCTCTCGCAGTGTCTCTCGCTGTATCCCTCGCTGTCTCTCTCGCAGTTTCTCTCGCTTTCTCCCTCACAGTCTCTCTCGCTGTCTCCCTCGCTGTATCCCTCGCTGTCTCTCTCGCTTTCTCCCTCACAGTCTCTCTCGCAGTCTCTCTCGCAGTCTCTCTCGCAGTCTCTCTCGCAGTCTCTCTCGCTGTCTCCCTCGCTGTCTCCCTCACAGTCTCTCTCGCTGTCTCCCTCGCAGTCTCTCTCACAGTCTCTCTCGCAGTCTCTCTCGTTGTCTCCCTCGCAGTCTCTATCGCTGTCTCCCTCGCAGTCTCCCATCGCAGTCTCTCTCGCAGTCTCTCTCGCTTTCTCCCTCGCTCTCTCCCTCGCAGACTCTCTCACTGTCTCCCTCGTTGTCTCCCTCGTTGTCTCCCTCGCTGTCTCTCTCAGTCTCTCTCGCTGTCTCCCTCGCAGTCTCCCTCGCAGTCTCCCTCGATGTCTCCCTCGATGTCTCCCTCGCTGTCTCCCTCTCAGTCTCCCTCTCAGTCTCTCTCTCAGTCTCTCTCTCAGTCTCTCTCTCAGTCTCTCTCTCAGTCTCTATCGCATTCTCTCTCGCTGTCTCCCTCGCACTCTCTGGCTTTCTCTCTCGCTTTCTCTCTCGCAGTCCCTCTCACTGTCTCTCTCGCAGTCTCTCTCGCAGTCTCTCTCGCTGTCTCCCTCACAGTCTCCCTCACAGTCTCTCTCGCCGTCTCCCTCGCAGTCTCTCTCGCAGTCTCTCTCGCTGTCTCCCTCACAGTCTCCCTCACAGTCTCTCTCGCTGTCTCTCTCGCCGTCTCCCTCGCCGTCTCTCTCTCAGTCTCTCTCTCAGTCTCTCTCTCAGTCTCTCTCTCAGTCTCTATCGCATTCTCTCTCGCTGTCTCCCTCGCACTCTCTGGCTTTCTCTCTCGCTTTCTCTCTCGCAGTCCCTCTCACTGTCTCTCTCGCAGTCTCTCTCGCAGTCTCTCTCGCTGTCTCTCTCGCTGTCTCCCTCACAGTCTCCCTCACAGTCTCTCTCGCTCTCTCTCTCGCCGTCGCCCTCGCCATCGCCCTCGCCGTCGCCCTCGCCGTCTCCCTCGCCGTCTCCCTCGCAGTCACTCTCGCAGTCTCTCTCGCTGTATCCCTCGCTGTCTCTCTCGCTATCTCCAAAGCAGTCTCTCTCGCAGTCTCCCTCACAGTCTCTCTCGCAGTCTCTCTCGCAGTCTCTCTCGCTATCTCCCTCGCTGTCTCTCTCGCTATCTCCAAAGCAGTCTCTCTCGCAGTCTCCCTCACAGTCTCTCTCGCAGTCTCCCTCACAGTCTCTCTCGCAGTCTCTCTCGCAGTCTCTCTCGCTATCTCCCTCGCTGGCTCTCTCACTGTCTCCCTCGCAGTCTCTCTCGCAGTCTCTCTCGCAGTCTCTCTCGCTTTCTCCCACGCAGTCTCTCTCGCAGTCTCTCTCGCAGTCTCTCTCGCAGTCTCTCTCGCAGTCTTCCTCGCAGTTTCTCTCGCTGTCTCCCTCGCTGTCTCCCTCGCTGTCTCGCTCGCTATCTCCCTCGCTATCTCCCTCGCTGTCTCCCTCGCAGTCTCTCTCGTTGTCTCCCTCGCAGTCTCTCTCGCAGTCTCTCTCGCAGTCTCTCTCGCAGTCTCTCTCGCAGTCTCTCTCGCTGTCTCTCTCGCTGTCTCTCTCGCAGTCTCTCTCGCAGTCTCTCTCGCTGTCCCTCTCGCAGTCTCTCTCGCTGTCTCTCTCGCAGTCTCTCTCGCAGTCTCTCTCGCAGTCTCTCTCGCTGTCTCTCTCGCTGTCTCTCTCGCAGTCTCTCTCGCAGTCTCTCTCGCAGTCTCTCTCGCAGTCTCTCTCGCTGTCTCTCTCGCAGTCTCTCTCGCAGTCTCTCTCGCTGTCCCTCTCGCAGTCTCTCTCGCTGTCTCTCTCGCTGTCTCTCTCGCAGTCTCTCTCGCAGTCTCTCTCGCTGTCTCCCTCGCTTTCTCCCTCGCTGTCTCTCTCGCTGTCTCTCTCGCTGTCTCCCTCGCAGTCTCTCTCGCTGTCTCCCTCGCTGTCTCCCTCGCTGTCTCCCTCGCTGTCTCCCTCGCTGTCTCCCTCGCTGTGTCCCTCGCTCTCTCCCTCACTGTCTCCCTCGCTGTCTTCCTCGCAGTTTCTCTCGCTGTCTCCCTCGCTGTCACCCTCGCTGTCTCTCTCGCTGTCTCTCTCGCTGTCTCTCTCGCTGTCCCTCTCGCTGCCTCTCTCGCTGCCTCTCTCGCTGCCTCTCTCGCTGTCTCTCTTGCAGTCTCTCTCGCTGTCTCCCTTGCAGTCTCTCTTGCAGTCTCTCTCGCTGTCTCCCTCGCTGTCTCCATCACTGTGTCTCTTGCTCTCTCCCTCGCTGTCTCATGCGCTCTCTCTCGCATTCTCTCTCGCATTCTCTCTCGCTGCCTCTCTCGCTGTCTCTCTCGCTGTCTCCCTTGCAGTCTCTCTTGCAGTCTCTCTCGCTGTCTCCCTCGCTGTCTCCATCACTGTGTCTCTTGCTCTCTCCCTCGCTGTCTCATGCGCTCTCTCTCGCATTCTCTCTCGCTGTCTCCCTCACTGTGTCCCTCGCTGTGTCCCTCGCTGTCTCTCTCGCAGTCTCCCTCGCTGTCTCCCTCGCCGTCTCCCTCGCCGTCTCCCTTGCAGTCACTCTCTCTGTATCCCCGGCTGTCTCTTTCGCTATCTCCATAGCAGTCTCTCTCACTGTCTACCTCGCTGTCTCTGTCGCTGTCTCTGTCACTGTCTCCCTCGCTGTCTCCCTCGCTGTCTCCCTCGCTGTCTCCCTCGCTGTCTCCCTCGCTGTCTCCCTCGCCGTCTCCCTCGCCGTCTCCCTCGCCGTCTCCCTCGCCGTCTCCCTCGCCGTCTCCCTCGCAGTCTCTCTCGCAGTCTCTCTCGCTGTCTCTCTCAATGTACTCTCGCTGTCTCCCTCGCTGTCTCACTCGCTCAATCCCTCGCAGTCTCTCTCGCTGTCTCTCTCGCTGTCTCCCTCGCAGTCTCTCTCGCTCTCTCCCTCACTGTCTCTCTCGCAGTCTCTCTCGCAGTCTCTCTCGCAGTCTCTCTCGCTGTCTCTCTCGCTGTCTCCCTCGCAGTCTCTCTCGCTCTCTCCCTCACTGTCTCTCTCGCAGTCTCCCTCGCTGTCTCCCTCGCTGTCTCCCTCGCTGTCTCCCTCGCTGTCTCCCTCGCAGTCTCCCTCGCAGTCTCCCTCGCAGTCTCTCTCGCAGTCTCTCTCGCAGTCTCTCTCGCAGTCTGTCTCGCAGTCTCTCTCGCTGTCTCTCTCGCTGTCCCTCTCGCAGTCTCTCTCGCTGTCTCTCTCGCAGTCTCCTTTGCATTCTCTCTCGCTGTCTCTCTCGCTGTCTCCCACGCTGTCTCCCTCGCAGTCTCCCTCGCAGTCTCCCTCGCAGTCTCTCTCGCAGTCTCTCTCGCTGTCTCCCTCGCTGTCTCCCTCGCTTTGTCTCTCGCTGTCTCTCTCGCTGTCTCCCTCGCAGTCTCTCTCGCAGTCTCTCTCGCTGTCTCCCTCGCTTTGTCTCTCGTTGTCTCTCTCGCTTTCTCCCTCGCTGTCTCTCTCGCAGTCCTTCTCGCAGTCCTTCTCGCAGTCTCTCTCGCTGTCTCCAGCGCTGTCACCCTCACATTCTCTCTCGCCGTCTCTCTCGCCGTCTCTCTCGCCGTCTCTCTCGCCGTCTCTCTCGCCGTCTCTCTCGCCGTCTCTCTCTCCGTCTCTCTCGCCGTCTCTCTCGCTGTCTCCATCGCTTTCTCCCTCGCTGTCTCTCTCGCTGTCTCCCTTGCAGTCTCTCTTGCAGTCTCTCTCGCTGTCCCCCTCGCTGTGTCTCTCGCTCTCTCCCTCGCTGTCTCCCTCGCTGTCTCACGCGTTCTCTCTCGCAGTCTCTCTTGCTGTCTCTCTCGCTGTCTCCCTCGCTGTCTCCCTCGCTGTGTCCCTCGCTGTGTCCCTCGCGGTGTCCCTCGCGGTGTCCCTCGCGGTGTCCCTCGCTGTGTCCCTCGCTGTGTCCCTCGCGGTGTCCCTCGCTGTGTCCCTCGCTGTGTCCCTCGCTGTGTCCCTCGCTGTCTCCCTCGCTGTCTCCCTCGCTGCCTCCCTCGCTGCCTCCCTCGCTGCCTCCCTCGCTGCCTCCCTCGCTGCCTCCCTCGCAGTCTCTCTCGCAGTCTCTCTCGCAGTCTCTCTCGCAGTCTCTCTCGCAGTCTCTCTCGCTGTCTCCCTCGCTGTCTCCCTCGCTGTCTCCCTCGCTGTCTCCCTCGCTGTCTCCCTCGCTGTCTCCCTCGCTGTCTCCCTCGTCGTCTCCCTCGCCGTCTCCCTTGCAGTCACTCTCTCTGTATCCCCGGCTGTCTCTCTCGCTGTCTCCCTCGCTGTCTCCCTCGCTGTCGCTGTCTCTGTCGCTGTCTCTGTCGCTGTCTCTGTCGCTGTCTCTGTCGCTGTCTCTGTCGCTGTCTCCCTCGCTGTCTCCCTCGCCGTCTCCCTGGCCGTCTCCCTGGCCGTCTCCCTGGCCGTCTCCCTGGCCGTCTCCCTGGCCGTCTCCCTGGCCTTCTCCCTGGCTGTCTCCCTGGCCGTCTCCCTGGCCGTCTCCCTGGCCGTCTCCCTGGCCGTCTCCCTGGCCGTCTCTCTCGCTGTCTCCCTCGCAGTCTCTCTCGCTCTCTCCCTCACTGTCTCTCTCGCCGTCTCTCTCGCCGTCTCTCTCGCCATCTCTCTCGCCGTCTCTCTCTCCATCTCTCTCGCCGTCTCTCTCTCCATCTCTCTCGCCGTCTCTCTCTCCATCTCTCTCGCAGTCTCCTTTGCAGTCTCTCTCGCAGTCTCTCTCGCAGTCTCTCTCGCAGTCTCTCTCGCAGTCTCTCTCGCAGTCTCTCTCGCAGTCTCTCTCGCTGTCCCTCTCGCAGTCTCTCTCACTGTCTCCCTCACTGTCTCTCTCGCCGTCTCTCTCTCCATCTCTCTCTCCATCTCTCTCGCAGTCTCCTTTGCAGTCTCTCTCGCAGTCTCTCTCGCAGTCTCTCTCGCAGTCTCTCTCGCAGTCTCTCTCGCTGTCCCTCTCGCAGTCTCTCTCGCAGTCTCCTTTGCATTCTCTCTCGCTGTCTCTCTCGCTGTCTCCCTCGCAGTCTCTCTCGCAGTCTCTCTCGCTGTCTCCCTCGCTTTCTCCCTCGCTGTCTCTCTCGCTGTCTCTCTCGCTGTCTCCCTCGCAGTCTCTCTCGCTGTCTCCCTGGCTGTCTCCCTCGCTGTCTCCCTCGCTGTCTCCCTCGCTGTCTCCCTCGCTGTCTCCCTCGCTGTCTCCCTCGCTGTCTCCCTCGCTGTCTCCCTCGCTGTCTCCCTCGCTCTCTCCCTCACTGTCTCCCTCGCCGTCTCTCTCGCAGTCTCTCTCGCTGTCCTCCTCGCAGTTTCTCTCGCTGTCTCCCTCGCTGTCACCCTCGCTGTCTCCCTAGCAGTCGCTCTCGCAGTCTCTCTCGAAGTCTCTCTCGCTGTCTCCCTCGCTCTCTCCCTCGCTCTCTCCCTCGCTCTCTCTCGCAGTGTCTCTCGCTGTATCCCTCGCTGTCTCTCTCGCAGTTTCTCTCGCTTTCTCCCTCACAGTCTCTCTCGCTGTCTCCCTCGCTGTATCCCTCGCTGTCTCTCTCGCTTTCTCCCTCACAGTCTCTCTCGCAGTCTCTCTCGCAGTCTCTCTCGCAGTCTCTCTCGCTGTCTCCCTC
Source organism: Heterodontus francisci (assembly GCF_036365525.1). Taxonomy (NCBI): domain Eukaryota; kingdom Metazoa; phylum Chordata; class Chondrichthyes; order Heterodontiformes; family Heterodontidae; genus Heterodontus; species Heterodontus francisci. The sequence continues at coordinate 690,161 of NW_027141323.1, forward strand.
GCTGTCTCCCTCACAGTCTCTCTCGCTGTCTCCCTCGCAGTCTCCCATCGCAGTCTCTCTCGCAGTCTCTCTCGCTTTCTCCCTCGCTCTCTCCCTCGCAGACTCTCTCACTGTCTCCCTCGTTTTCTCCCTCGTTGTCTCCCTCGCTGTCTCTCTCAGTCTCTCTCGCTGTCTCCCTCGCAGTCTCCCTCGCAGTCTCCCTCGATGTCTCCCTCGATGTCTCCCTCGCTGTCTCTCTCTCAGTCTCTCTCTCAGTCTCTCTCTCAGTCTCTCTCTCAGTCTCTCTCTCAGTCTCTATCGCATTCTCTCTCGCTGTCTCCCTCGCACTCTCTGGCTTTCTCTCTGGCTTTCTCTCTCGCAGTCCCTCTCACTGTCTCTCTCGCAGTCACTCTCGCAGTCTCTCTCGCTGTCTCCCTCACAGTCTCCCTCACAGTCTCTCTCGCTGTCTCTCTCGCCGTCTCCCTCGCAGTCTCTCTCGCAGTCTCTCTCGCTGTCTCCCTCACAGTCTCCCTCACAGTCTCTCTCGCTGTCTCTCTCGCCGTCTCCCTCGCTGTCTCTCTCTCAGTCTCTCTCTCAGTCTCTCTCTCAGTCTCTATCGCATTCTCTCTCGCTGTCTCCCTCGCACTCTCTGGCTTTCTCTCTCGCTTTCTCTCTCGCAGTCCCTCTCACTGTCTCTCTCGCAGTCTCTCTCGCTGTCTCCCTCACAGTCTCCCTCACAGTCTCTCTCGCTCTCTCTCTCGCCGTCGCCCTCGCCATCGCCCTCGCCGTCTCCCTCGCCGTCTCCCTCGCAGTCACTCTCGCAGTCTCTCTCGCTGTATCCCTCGCTGTCTCTCTCGCTATCTCCAAAGCAGTCTCTCTCGCAGTCTCCCTCACAGTCTCTCTCGCAGTCTCTCTCGCAGTCTCTCTCGCTATCTCCCTCGCTGTCTCTCTCGCTATCTCCAAAGCAGTCTCTCTCGCAGTCTCCCTCACAGTCTCTCTCGCTGTCTCTCTCGCTGTCTCTCTCGCAGTCTCTCTCGCAGTCTCTCTCGCAGTCTCTCTCGCTGTCTCCCTCGCTTTCTCCCTCGCTGTCTCTCTCGCTGTCTCTCTCGCTGTCTCCCTCGCAGTCTCTCTCGCTGTCTCCCTCGCTGTCTCCCTCGCTGTCTCCCTCGCTGTCTCCCTCGCTGTCTCCCTCGCTGTGTCCCTCGCTCTCTCCCTCACTGTCTCCCTCGCTGTCTTCCTCGCAGTTTCTCTCGCTGTCTCCCTCGCTGTCTCCCTCGCTGTCTCCCTCGCTGTGTCCCTCGCTCTCTCCCTCACTGTCTCCCTCGCTGTCTCCCTAGCAGTCGCTCTCGCAGTCTCTCTCGCTGTCTCCCTCGCTGTCTCTCTCGCTGTCTCCCTCGCTGTCTCCCTCGCTGTCTCCCTCGCAGCCTCCCTCGCAGTCTCTCTCGAAGTCTCTCTCGCTCTCTCCCTCGCTCTCTCCCTCGCTCTCTCCCTCGCCCTCTCTCTCGCCGTCTCCCTCGCAGTGTCTCTCGCAGTGTCTCTCGCTGTATCCCTCGCAGTCTCTCTCGCAGTCTCTCTCGCTGTCTCTCTCGCTGTCTCTCTCGCTGTCTCTCTCGCTGTCTCCCTCGCTGTCTCCCTCGCAGTCTCTCTCGCAGTCTCTCTCGCAGTCTCTCTCGCAGTCTCTCTCGCAGTCTCTCTCGCTGTCTCCCTCACAGTCTCTCTCGCTGTCTCCCTCGTAGTCTCTCTCACAGTCTCCCTCGCAGTCTCTCTCACTGTCTCCCTCGCAGTCTCTCTCGCTCTCTCCCTCACTGTCTCTCTCGCCGTCTCTCTCTCCATCTCTCTCTCCATCTCTCTCGCAGTCTCCTTTGCAGTCTCTCTCGCAGTCTCTCTCGCAGTCTCTCTCGCAGTCTCTCTCGCTGTCCCTCTCGCAGTCTCTCTCGCAGTCTCCTTTGCATTCTCTCTCGCTGTCTCTCTCGCTGTCTCCATCGCAGTCTCTCTCGCTGTCTCCCTCGCTTTCTCCCTCGCTGTCTCTCTCGCTGTCTCTCTCGCTGTCTCCCTCGCAGTCTCTCTCGTTGTCTCCCTGGCTGTCTCCCTCGCTGTCTCCCTCGCTGTCTCCCTCGCTGTCTCCCTCGCTGTCTCCCTCGCTGTCTCCCTCGCTGTCTCCCTCGCTGTCTCCCTCGCTCTCTCCCTCACTGTCTCCCTCGCCGTCTCTCTCGCAGTCTCTCTCGCTGTCTTCCTCGCAGTTTCTCTCGCTGTCTCCCTCGCTTTCACCCTCGCTGTCTCCCTAGCAGTCGCTCTCGCAGTCTCTCTCGAAGTCTCTCTCGCTGTCTCCCTCGCTCTCTCCCTCGCTCTCTCCCTCGCTCTCTCTCGCAGTGTCTCTCGCTGTATCCCTCACTGTCTCTCTCGCAGTTTCTCTCGCTTTCTCCCTCACAGTCTCTCTCGCTGTCTCCCTCGCTGTATCCCTCGCTGTCTCTCTCGCTTTCTCCCTCACAGTCTCTCTCGCAGTCTCTCTCGCAGTCTCTCTCGCAGTCTCTCTCGCAGTCTCTCTCGCTGTCTCCCTCGCTGTCTCCCTCACAGTCTCTCTCGCTGTCTCCCTCGCAGTCTCTCTCACAGTCTCTCTCGCAGTCTCTCTCGCTGTCTCCCTCGCAGTCTCTATCGCTGTCTCCCTCGCAGTCTCCCATCGCAGTCTCTCTCGCTTTCTCCCTCGCTCTCTCCCTCGCAGACTCTCTCACTGTCTCCCTCGTTGTCTCCCTCGTTGTCTCCCTCGCTGTCTCTCTCAGTCTCTCTCGCTGTCTCCCTCGCAGTCTCCCTCGCAGTCTCCCTCGATGTCTCCCTCGATGTCTCCCTCGATGTCTCCCTCGCTGTCTCCCTCTCAGTCTCTCTCTCAGTCTCTCTCTCAGTCTCTCTCTCAGTCTCTCTCTCAGTCTCTATCGCATTCTCTCTCGCTGTCTCCCTCGCACTCTCTGGCTTTCTCTCTCGCTTTCTCTCTCGCAGTCCCTCTCACTGTCTCTCTCGCAGTCTCTCTCGCAGTCTCTCTCGCTGTCTCCCTCACAGTCTCCCTCACAGTCTCCCTCACAGTCTCTCTCGCTGTCTCTCTCGCCGTCTCCCTCGCAGTCTCTCTCGCTGTCTCCCTCACAGTCTCCCTCACAGTCTCTCTCGCTGTCTCTCTCGCCGTCTCCCTCGCCGTCTCTCTCTCAGTCTCTCTCTCAGTCTCTCTCTCAGTCTCTATCGCATTCTCTCTCGCTGTCTCCCTCGCACTCTCTGGCTTTCTCTCTCGCTTTCTCTCTCGCAGTCCCTCTCACTGTCTCTCTCGCAGTCTCTCTCGCAGTCTCTCTCGCTGTCTCCCTCACAGTCTCCCTCACAGTCTCTCTCGCTGTATCCCTCGCTGTCTCTCTCGCTATCTCCAAAGCAGTCTCTCTCGCAGTCTCCCTCACAGTCTCTCTCGCAGTCTCTCTCGCAGTCTCTCTCGCTATCTCCCTCGCTGTCTCTCTCGCTATCTCCAAAGCAGTCTCTCTCGCAGTCTCCCTCACAGTCTCTCTCGCAGTCTCCCTCACAGTCTCTCTCGCAGTCTCTCTCGCAGTCTCTCTCGCTATCTCCCTCGCTGGCTCTCTCACTGTCTCCCTCGCAGTCTCTCTCGCAGTCTCTCTCGCAGTCTCTCTCGCAGTCTCTCTCGCATTCTCCCACGCAGTCTCTCTCGCAGTCTCTCTCGCAGTCTCTCTCGCAGTCTCTCTCGCAGTCTCTCTCGCAGTCTTCCTCGCAGTTTCTCTCGCTGTCTCCCTCGCTGTCTCCCTCGCTGTCTCGCTCGCTATCTCCCTCGCTATCTCCCTCGCTGTCTCCCTCGCAGTCTCTCTCGTTGTCTCCCTCGCAGTCTCTCTCGCAGTCTCTCTCGCAGTCTCTCTCGCAGTCTCTCTCGCAGTCTCTCTCGCAGTCTCTCTCGCAGTCTCTCTCGCAGTCTCTCTCGCAGTCTCTCTCGCAGTCTCTCTCGCTGTCTCTCTCGCTGTCTCTCTCGCAGTCTCTCTCGCAGTCTCTCTCGCTGTCCCTCTCGCAGTCTCTCTCGCTGTCTCTCTCGCAGTCTCTCTCGCAGTCTCTCTCGCAGTCTCTCTCGCTGTCTCTCTCGCTGTCTCTCTCGCAGTCTCTCTCGCAGTCTCTCTCGCAGTCTCTCTCGCTGTCTCTCTCGCAGTCTCTCTCGCAGTCTCTCTCGCTGTCCCTCTCGCAGTCTCTCTCGCTGTCTCTCTCGCTGTCTCTCTCGCAGTCTCTCTCGCAGTCTCTCTCGCAGTCTCTCTCGCTGTCTCCCTCGCTTTCTCCCTCGCTGTCTCTCTCGCTGTCTCTCTCGCTGTCTCCCTCGCAGTCTCTCTCGCTGTCTCCCTCGCTGTCTCCCTCGCTGTCTCCCTCGCTGTCTCCCTCGCTGTCTCCCTCGCTGTGTCCCTCGCTCTCTCCCTCACTGTCTCCCTCGCTGTCTTCCTCGCAGTTTCTCTCGCTGTCTCCCTCGCTGTCACCCTCGCTGTCTCCCTCGCTGTCTCCCTAGCAGTCGCTCTCGCAGTCTCTCTCGCTGTCTCCCTCGCTGTCTCCCTCGCTGTCTCCCTCGCTGCCTCCCTCGCAGTCTCTCTCGAAGTCTCTCTCGCTCTCTCCCTCGCTCTCTCCCTCGCTCTCTCCCTCGCCCTCTCTCTCGCCGTCTCCCTCGCAGTCTCTCTCGCAGTGTCTCTCGCAGTGTCTCTCGCTGTATCCCTCGCAGTCTCTCTCGCAGTCTCTCTCGCTGTCTCTCTCGCTGTCTCTCTCGCTGTCTCCCTCGCTGTCTCCCTCGCAGTCTCTCTCGCAGTCTCTCTCGCAGTCTCTCTCGCAGTCTCTCTCGCAGTCTCTCTCGCTGTCTCCCTCACAGTCTCTCTCGCTGTCTCCCTCGTAGTCTCTCTCACAGTCTCCCTCGCAGTCTCTCTCGCCGTCTCCCTCGCCGTCTCCCTCGCAGTCTCTATCGCAGTCTCTATCGCTGTCTCCCTCGCAGTCTCCCTCGCAGTCTCCCTCGCAGTCTCTCTCGCAGTCTCTCTTGCTTTCTCCCTCGCTCTCTCCCTCGCAGACTCTCTCGCTGTCTCCCTCGCTGTCTCCCTCGCTGTCTCCCTCGCTGTCTCCCTCGCTGTCTCCCTCGCTGTCTCCCTCACTGTCTCTCTCAGTCTCTCTCTCAGTCTCTCTCTCAGTCTCTCTCTCAGTCTCTATCGCAGTCTCTATCGCAGTCTCCCTCGCAGTCTCCCTCGAAGTCTCCCTCGCTGTCTCCCTCGCTCTCTCCCTCGCTCTCTCCCTCGCTCTCTCCCTCGCTCTCTCTCGCAGTGTCTCTCGCTGTATCCCTCGCTGTCTCTCTCGCAGTTTCTCTCGCTTTCTCCCTCACAGTCTCTCTCGCTGTCTCCCTCGCTGTATCCCTCGCTGTCTCTCTCGCTTTCTCCCTCACAGTCTCTCTCGCAGTCTCTCTCGCAGTCTCTCTCGCAGTCTCTCTCGCAGTCTCTCTCGCTGTCTCCCTCGCTGTCTCCCTCACAGTCTCTCTCGCTGTCTCCCTCGCAGTCTCTCTCGCAGTCTCTCTCGCAGTCTCTCTCGCTGTCTCCCTCGCAGTCTCTATCGCTGTCTCCCTCGCAGTCTCCCATCGCAGTCTCCCATCGCAGTCTCTCTCGCAGTCTCTCTCGCTTTCTCCCTCGCTCTCTCCCTCGCAGACTCTCTCACTGTCTCCCTCGTTGTCTCCCTCGTTGTCTCCCTCGTTGTCTCCCTCGTTGTCTCCCTCGCTGTCTCTCTCAGTCTCTCTCGCTGTCTCCCTCGCAGTCTCCCTCGCAGTCTCCCTCGCAGTCTCCCTCGATGTCTCCCTCTCAGTCTCTCTCTCAGTCTCTCTCTCAGTCTCTCTCTCAGTCTCTCTCTCAGTCTCTATCGCATTCTCTCTCGCTGTCTCCCTCGCACTCTCTGGCTTTCTCTCTCGCTTTCTCTCTCGCAGTCCCTCTCACTGTCTCTCTCGCAGTCTCTCTCGCAGTCTCTCTCGCTGTCTCCCTCACAGTCTCTCTCGCTGTCTCTCTCGCTGTCTCTCTCGCCGTCTCCCTCGCAGTCTCTCTCGCAGTCTCTCTCGCTGTCTCCCTCACAGTCTCCCTCACAGTCTCTCTCGCTGTCTCTCTCGCCGTCTCCCTCGCTGTCTCTCTCTCAGTCTCTCTCTCAGTCTCTCTCTCAGTCTCTATCGCATTCTCTCTCGCTGTCTCCCTCGCACTCTCTGGCTTTCTCTCTCGCTTTCTCTCTCGCAGTCCCTCTCACTGTCTCTCTCGCAGTCTCTCTCGCAGTCTCTCTCGCAGTCTCTCTCGCTGTCTCCCTCACAGTCTCTCTCGCTGTCTCTCTCGCTGTCTCTCTCGCTGTCTCTCTCGCCGTCTCCCTCGCAGTCTCTCTCGCAGTCTCTCTCGCTGTCTCCCTCACAGTCTCCCTCGCAGTCTCTCTCGCTGTCTCTCTCGCCGTCTCCCTCGCTGTCTCTCTCTCAGTCTCTCTCTCAGTCTCTCTCTCAGTCTCTATCGCATTCTCTCTCGCTGTCTCCCTCGCACTCTCTGGCTTTCTCTCTCGCTTTCTCTCTCGCAGTCCCTCTCACTGTCTCTCTCGCAGTCTCTCTCGCAGTCTCTCTCGCTGTCTCCCTCACAGTCTCCCTCACAGTCTCTCTCGCTCTCTCTCTCGCCGTCGCCCTCGCCATCGCCCTCGCCGTCTCCCTCGCCGTCTCCCTCGCAGTCACTCTCGCAGTCTCTCTCGCTGTATCCCTCGCTGTCTCTCTCGCTATCTCCAAAGCAGTCTCTCTCGCAGTCTCCCTCACAGTCTCTCTCGCAGTCTCTCTCGCAGTCTCTCTCGCTATCTCCCTCGCTGTCTCTCTCGCTATCTCCAAAGCAGTCTCTCTCGCAGTCTCCCTCACAGTCTCTCTCGCAGTCTCCCTCACAGTCTCTCTCGCAGTCTCTCTCGCAGTCTCTCTCGCTATCTCCCTCGCTGTCTCTCTCACTGTCTCCCTCGCAGTCTCTCTCGCAGTCTCTCTCGCAGTCTCTCTCGCAGTCTCTCTCGCTTTCTCCCACGCAGTCTCTCTCGCAGTCTCTCTCGCAGTCTCTCTCGCAGTCTCTCTCGCAGTCTTCCTCGCAGTTTCTCTCGCTGTCTCCCTCGCTGTCTCGCTCGCTATCTCCCTCGCTATCTCCCTCGCTGTCTCCCTCGCAGTCTCTCTCGCAGTCTCTCTCGCTGTCTCCCTCGCAGTCTCTCTCGCAGTCTCTCTCGCAGTCTCTCTCGCAGTCTCTCTCGCAGTCTCTCTCGCAGTCTCTCTCGCAGTCTCTCTCGCAGTCTCTCTCGCTGTCTCTCTCGCTGTCTCTCTCGCAGTCTCTCTCGCAGTCTCTCTCGCAGTCTTTCTCGCAGTCTCTCTCGCAGTCCCTCTCGCAGTCTCTCTCGCAGTCTCTCTCGCAGTCTCTCTCGCAGTCTCTCTCGCTGTCTCTCTCGCTGTCTCTCTCGCAGTCTCTCTCGCAGTCTCTCTCGCTGTCCCTCTCGCAGTCTCTCTCGCTGTCTCTCTCGCTGTCTCTCTCGCAGTCTCTCTCGCAGTCTCTCTCGCAGTCTCTCTCGCTGTCTCCCTCGCTTTCTCCCTCGCTGTCTCCCTCGCTGTCTCTCTCGCTGTCTCCCTCGCTGTCTCTCTCGCTGTCTCCCTCGCTGTCTCCCTCGCTGTCTCCCTCGCTGTCTCCCTCGCTGTCTCCCTCGCTGTGTCCCTCGCTGTCACCCTCGCTGTCTCCCTCGCTGTCTCCCTAGCAGTCGCTCTCGCAGTCGCTCTCGCAGTCTCTCTCGCTGTCTCCCTCGCTGTCTCCCTCGCTGTCTCCCTCGCTGCCTCCCTCGCAGTCTCTCTCGAAGTCTCTCTCACTCTCTCCCTCGCTCTCTCCCTCGCTCTCTCCCTCGCCCTCTCTCTCGCCGTCTCCCTCGCAGTCTCTCTCGCAGTGTCTCTCGCTGTATCCCTCGCAGTCTCTCTCGCAGTCTCTCTCGCTGTCTCTCTCGCTGTCTCCCTCGCAGTCTCTCTCGCAGTCTCTCTCGCAGTCTCTCTCGCAGTCTCTCTCGCAGTCTCTCTCGCAGTCTCTCTCGCAGTCTCTCTCGCTGTCTCCCTCACAGTCTCTCTCGCTGTCTCCCTCGTAGTCTCTCTCACAGTCTCTCTCGCAGTCTCTCTCGCAGTCTCTCTCGCCGTCTCCCTCGCAGTCTCTATCGCTGTCTCCCTCGCAGTCTCCCTCGCAGTCTCCCTCGCAGTCTCTCTTGCTTTCTCCCTCGCTCTCTCCCTCGCAGACTCTCTCGCTGTCTCCCTCGCTGTCTCCCTCGCTGTCTCCCTCGCTGTCTCCCTCACTGTCTCTCTCAGTCTCTCTCTCAGTCTCTCTCTCAGTCTCTCTCGCAGTCTCCCTCGCAGTCTCCCTCGCAGTCTCCCTCGCAGTCTCCCTCGAAGTCTCCCTCGAAGTCTCCCTCGAAGTCTCCCTCGAAGTCTCCCTCGAAGTCTCCCTCGAAGTCTCCCTCGAAGTCACCCTGGATGTCTCTCTCGCAGTCTCTCTCGCAGTCTCTCTCGCAGTCTCTCTCGCATTCTCTTTCGCTGTCTCTCTCGATGTCTCTCTCGATGTCTCTCTCGATGTCTCCCTCGATGTCTCCCTCTCAGTCTCCCTCTCAGTCTCCCTCTCAGTCTCCCTCTCAGTCTCCCTCTCAGTCTCCCTCTCAGTCTCTCTCTCAGTCTCTCTCTCAGTCTCTCTCGCATTCTCTCTCGCTGTCTCCCTCGCTGTCTCCCTCGCACTCTCTGGCTTTCTCTCTCGCTTTCTCTCTCGCAGTCCCTCTCACTGTCTCCCTCGCTGTCTCCCTCTCAGTCTCCCTCTCAGTCTCCCTCTCAGTCTCCCTCTCAGTCTCCCTCTCAGTCTCCCTCTCAGTCTCTCTCTCAGTCTCTCTCTCAGTCTCTCTCTCAGTCTCTCTCGCATTCTCTCTCGCTGTCTCCCTCGCACTCTCTGGCTTTCTCTCTCACTGTCTCTCTCGCAGTCTCTCTCGCTGTCTCCCTCGCTGTCACCCTCGCTGTCTCCCTAGCAGTCGCTCTCGCAGTCGCTCATGCAGTCTCTCTCGCAGTCTCTCTCGCTTTCTCTCTCGCTGTCTCTCTCGCTGTCTCCCTCGCTGTCTCCCTCGCTGTCTCCCTCGCTGTCTCCCTCGCTGTCTCCCTCGCTGTCTCCCTCGCTGCCTCCCTCGCAGTCTCTCTCGAAGTCTCTCTCGAAGTCTCTCTCGCTGTCTCCCTCGCTCTCTCCCTCGCTCTCTCCCTCGCTCTCTCTCGCAGTGTCTCTCGCTGTATCCCTCGCTGTCTCTCTCGCAGTTTCTCTCGCTTTCTCCCTCACAGTCTCTCTCGCTGTCTCCCTCGCTGTATCTCTCGCTGTCTCCCTTGCTGTATCCCTCGCTGTCTCTCTCGCTTTCTCCCTCACAGTCTCTCTCGCAGTCTCTCTCGCAGTCTCTCTCGCAGTCTCTCTCGCAGTCTCTCTCGCTGTCTCCCTCGCTGTCTCCCTCACAGTCTCTCTCGCTGTCTCCCTCGCAGTCTCCCATCGCAGTCTCTCTCGCAGTCTCTCTCGCTTTCTCCCTCGCTCTCTCCCTCGCAGACTCTCTCACTGTCTCCCTCGTTTTCTCCCTCGTTGTCTCCCTCGCTGTCTCTCTCAGTCTCTCTCGCTGTCTCCCTCGCAGTCTCCCTCGCAGTCTCCCTCGATGTCTCCCTCGATGTCTCCCTCGCTGTCTCTCTCTCAGTCTCTCTCTCAGTCTCTCTCTCAGTCTCTCTCTCAGTCTCTCTCTCAGTCTCTATCGCATTCTCTCTCGCTGTCTCCCTCGCACTCTCTGGCTTTCTCTCTGGCTTTCTCTCTCGCAGTCCCTCTCACTGTCTCTCTCGCAGTCACTCTCGCAGTCTCTCTCGCTGTCTCCCTCACAGTCTCCCTCACAGTCTCTCTCGCTGTCTCTCTCGCCGTCTCCCTCGCAGTCTCTCTCGCAGTCTCTCTCGCTGTCTCCCTCACAGTCTCCCTCACAGTCTCTCTCGCTGTCTCTCTCGCCGTCTCCCTCGCTGTCTCTCTCTCAGTCTCTCTCTCAGTCTCTCTCTCAGTCTCTATCGCATTCTCTCTCGCTGTCTCCCTCGCACTCTCTGGCTTTCTCTCTCGCTTTCTCTCTCGCAGTCCCTCTCACTGTCTCTCTCGCAGTCTCTCTCGCTGTCTCCCTCACAGTCTCCCTCACAGTCTCTCTCGCTCTCTCTCTCGCCGTCGCCCTCGCCATCGCCCTCGCCGTCTCCCTCGCCGTCTCCCTCGCAGTCACTCTCGCAGTCTCTCTCGCTGTATCCCTCGCTGTCTCTCTCGCTATCTCCAAAGCAGTCTCTCTCGCAGTCTCCCTCACAGTCTCTCTCGCAGTCTCTCTCGCAGTCTCTCTCGCTATCTCCCTCGCTGTCTCTCTCGCTATCTCCAAAGCAGTCTCTCTCGCAGTCTCCCTCACAGTCTCTCTCGCTGTCTCTCTCGCTGTCTCTCTCGCAGTCTCTCTCGCAGTCTCTCTCGCAGTCTCTCTCGCTGTCTCCCTCGCTTTCTCCCTCGCTGTCTCTCTCGCTGTCTCTCTCGCTGTCTCCCTCGCAGTCTCTCTCGCTGTCTCCCTCGCTGTCTCCCTCGCTGTCTCCCTCGCTGTCTCCCTCGCTGTCTCCCTCGCTGTGTCCCTCGCTCTCTCCCTCACTGTCTCCCTCGCTGTCTTCCTCGCAGTTTCTCTCGCTGTCTCCCTCGCTGTCTCCCTCGCTGTCTCCCTCGCTGTGTCCCTCGCTCTCTCCCTCACTGTCTCCCTCGCTGTCTCCCTAGCAGTCGCTCTCGCAGTCTCTCTCGCTGTCTCCCTCGCTGTCTCTCTCGCTGTCTCCCTCGCTGTCTCCCTCGCTGTCTCCCTCGCAGCCTCCCTCGCAGTCTCTCTCGAAGTCTCTCTCGCTCTCTCCCTCGCTCTCTCCCTCGCTCTCTCCCTCGCCCTCTCTCTCGCCGTCTCCCTCGCAGTGTCTCTCGCAGTGTCTCTCGCTGTATCCCTCGCAGTCTCTCTCGCAGTCTCTCTCGCTGTCTCTCTCGCTGTCTCTCTCGCTGTCTCTCTCGCTGTCTCCCTCGCTGTCTCCCTCGCAGTCTCTCTCGCAGTCTCTCTCGCAGTCTCTCTCGCAGTCTCTCTCGCAGTCTCTCTCGCTGTCTCCCTCACAGTCTCTCTCGCTGTCTCCCTCGTAGTCTCTCTCACAGTCTCCCTCGCAGTCTCTCTCACTGTCTCCCTCGCAGTCTCTCTCGCTCTCTCCCTCACTGTCTCTCTCGCCGTCTCTCTCTCCATCTCTCTCTCCATCTCTCTCGCAGTCTCCTTTGCAGTCTCTCTCGCAGTCTCTCTCGCAGTCTCTCTCGCAGTCTCTCTCGCTGTCCCTCTCGCAGTCTCTCTCGCAGTCTCCTTTGCATTCTCTCTCGCTGTCTCTCTCGCTGTCTCCATCGCAGTCTCTCTCGCTGTCTCCCTCGCTTTCTCCCTCGCTGTCTCTCTCGCTGTCTCTCTCGCTGTCTCCCTCGCAGTCTCTCTCGTTGTCTCCCTGGCTGTCTCCCTCGCTGTCTCCCTCGCTGTCTCCCTCGCTGTCTCCCTCGCTGTCTCCCTCGCTGTCTCCCTCGCTGTCTCCCTCGCTGTCTCCCTCGCTCTCTCCCTCACTGTCTCCCTCGCCGTCTCTCTCGCAGTCTCTCTCGCTGTCTTCCTCGCAGTTTCTCTCGCTGTCTCCCTCGCTTTCACCCTCGCTGTCTCCCTAGCAGTCGCTCTCGCAGTCTCTCTCGAAGTCTCTCTCGCTGTCTCCCTCGCTCTCTCCCTCGCTCTCTCCCTCGCTCTCTCCCTCGCTCTCTCTCGCAGTGTCTCTCGCTGTATCCCTCACTGTCTCTCTCGCAGTTTCTCTCGCTTTCTCCCTCACAGTCTCTCTCGCTGTCTCCCTCGCTGTATCCCTCGCTGTCTCTCTCGCTTTCTCCCTCACAGTCTCTCTCGCAGTCTCTCTCGCAGTCTCTCTCGCAGTCTCTCTCGCAGTCTCTCTCGCTGTCTCCCTCGCTGTCTCCCTCACAGTCTCTCTCGCTGTCTCCCTCGCAGTCTCTCTCACAGTCTCTCTCGCAGTCTCTCTCGCTGTCTCCCTCGCAGTCTCTATCGCTGTCTCCCTCGCAGTCTCCCATCGCAGTCTCTCTCGCTTTCTCCCTCGCTCTCTCCCTCGCAGACTCTCTCACTGTCTCCCTCGTTGTCTCCCTCGTTGTCTCCCTCGCTGTCTCTCTCAGTCTCTCTCGCTGTCTCCCTCGCAGTCTCCCTCGCAGTCTCCCTCGATGTCTCCCTCGATGTCTCCCTCGATGTCTCCCTCGCTGTCTCCCTCTCAGTCTCTCTCTCAGTCTCTCTCTCAGTCTCTCTCTCAGTCTCTCTCTCAGTCTCTATCGCATTCTCTCTCGCTGTCTCCCTCGCACTCTCTGGCTTTCTCTCTCGCTTTCTCTCTCGCAGTCCCTCTCACTGTCTCTCTCGCAGTCTCTCTCGCAGTCTCTCTCGCTGTCTCCCTCACAGTCTCCCTCACAGTCTCCCTCACAGTCTCTCTCGCTGTCTCTCTCGCCGTCTCCCTCGCAGTCTCTCTCGCTGTCTCCCTCACAGTCTCCCTCACAGTCTCTCTCGCTGTCTCTCTCGCCGTCTCCCTCGCCGTCTCTCTCTCAGTCTCTCTCTCAGTCTCTCTCTCAGTCTCTATCGCATTCTCTCTCGCTGTCTCCCTCGCACTCTCTGGCTTTCTCTCTCGCTTTCTCTCTCGCAGTCCCTCTCACTGTCTCTCTCGCAGTCTCTCTCGCAGTCTCTCTCGCTGTCTCCCTCACAGTCTCCCTCACAGTCTCTCTCGCTGTATCCCTCGCTGTCTCTCTCGCTATCTCCAAAGCAGTCTCTCTCGCAGTCTCCCTCACAGTCTCTCTCGCAGTCTCTCTCGCAGTCTCTCTCGCTATCTCCCTCGCTGTCTCTCTCGCTATCTCCAAAGCAGTCTCTCTCGCAGTCTCCCTCACAGTCTCTCTCGCAGTCTCCCTCACAGTCTCTCTCGCAGTCTCTCTCGCAGTCTCTCTCGCTATCTCCCTCGCTGGCTCTCTCACTGTCTCCCTCGCAGTCTCTCTCGCAGTCTCTCTCGCAGTCTCTCTCGCAGTCTCTCTCGCATTCTCCCACGCAGTCTCTCTCGCAGTCTCTCTCGCAGTCTCTCTCGCAGTCTCTCTCGCAGTCTCTCTCGCAGTCTTCCTCGCAGTTTCTCTCGCTGTCTCCCTCGCTGTCTCCCTCGCTGTCTCGCTCGCTATCTCCCTCGCTATCTCCCTCGCTGTCTCCCTCGCAGTCTCTCTCGTTGTCTCCCTCGCAGTCTCTCTCGCAGTCTCTCTCGCAGTCTCTCTCGCAGTCTCTCTCGCAGTCTCTCTCGCAGTCTCTCTCGCAGTCTCTCTCGCAGTCTCTCTCGCAGTCTCTCTCGCAGTCTCTCTCGCTGTCTCTCTCGCTGTCTCTCTCGCAGTCTCTCTCGCAGTCTCTCTCGCTGTCCCTCTCGCAGTCTCTCTCGCTGTCTCTCTCGCAGTCTCTCTCGCAGTCTCTCTCGCAGTCTCTCTCGCTGTCTCTCTCGCTGTCTCTCTCGCAGTCTCTCTCGCAGTCTCTCTCGCAGTCTCTCTCGCTGTCTCTCTCGCAGTCTCTCTCGCAGTCTCTCTCGCTGTCCCTCTCGCAGTCTCTCTCGCTGTCTCTCTCGCTGTCTCTCTCGCAGTCTCTCTCGCAGTCTCTCTCGCAGTCTCTCTCGCTGTCTCCCTCGCTTTCTCCCTCGCTGTCTCTCTCGCTGTCTCTCTCGCTGTCTCCCTCGCAGTCTCTCTCGCTGTCTCCCTCGCTGTCTCCCTCGCTGTCTCCCTCGCTGTCTCCCTCGCTGTCTCCCTCGCTGTGTCCCTCGCTCTCTCCCTCACTGTCTCCCTCGCTGTCTTCCTCGCAGTTTCTCTCGCTGTCTCCCTCGCTGTCACCCTCGCTGTCTCCCTCGCTGTCTCCCTAGCAGTCGCTCTCGCAGTCTCTCTCGCTGTCTCCCTCGCTGTCTCCCTCGCTGTCTCCCTCGCTGCCTCCCTCGCAGTCTCTCTCGAAGTCTCTCTCGCTCTCTCCCTCGCTCTCTCCCTCGCTCTCTCCCTCGCCCTCTCTCTCGCCGTCTCCCTCGCAGTCTCTCTCGCAGTGTCTCTCGCAGTGTCTCTCGCTGTATCCCTCGCAGTCTCTCTCGCAGTCTCTCTCGCTGTCTCTCTCGCTGTCTCTCTCGCTGTCTCCCTCGCTGTCTCCCTCGCAGTCTCTCTCGCAGTCTCTCTCGCAGTCTCTCTCGCAGTCTCTCTCGCAGTCTCTCTCGCTGTCTCCCTCACAGTCTCTCTCGCTGTCTCCCTCGTAGTCTCTCTCACAGTCTCCCTCGCAGTCTCTCTCGCCGTCTCCCTCGCCGTCTCCCTCGCAGTCTCTATCGCAGTCTCTATCGCTGTCTCCCTCGCAGTCTCCCTCGCAGTCTCCCTCGCAGTCTCCCTCGCAGTCTCTCTCGCAGTCTCTCTTGCTTTCTCCCTCGCTCTCTCCCTCGCAGACTCTCTCGCTGTCTCCCTCGCTGTCTCCCTCGCTGTCTCCCTCGCTGTCTCCCTCGCTGTCTCCCTCGCTGTCTCCCTCACTGTCTCTCTCAGTCTCTCTCTCAGTCTCTCTCTCAGTCTCTCTCTCAGTCTCTATCGCAGTCTCTATCGCAGTCTCCCTCGCAGTCTCCCTCGAAGTCTCCCTCGCTGTCTCCCTCGCTCTCTCCCTCGCTCTCTCCCTCGCTCTCTCCCTCGCTCTCTCTCGCAGTGTCTCTCGCTGTATCCCTCGCTGTCTCTCTCGCAGTTTCTCTCGCTTTCTCCCTCACAGTCTCTCTCGCTGTCTCCCTCGCTGTATCCCTCGCTGTCTCTCTCGCTTTCTCCCTCACAGTCTCTCTCGCAGTCTCTCTCGCAGTCTCTCTCGCAGTCTCTCTCGCAGTCTCTCTCGCTGTCTCCCTCGCTGTCTCCCTCACAGTCTCTCTCGCTGTCTCCCTCGCAGTCTCTCTCGCAGTCTCTCTCGCAGTCTCTCTCGCTGTCTCCCTCGCAGTCTCTATCGCTGTCTCCCTCGCAGTCTCCCATCGCAGTCTCCCATCGCAGTCTCTCTCGCAGTCTCTCTCGCTTTCTCCCTCGCTCTCTCCCTCGCAGACTCTCTCACTGTCTCCCTCGTTGTCTCCCTCGTTGTCTCCCTCGTTGTCTCCCTCGTTGTCTCCCTCGCTGTCTCTCTCAGTCTCTCTCGCTGTCTCCCTCGCAGTCTCCCTCGCAGTCTCCCTCGCAGTCTCCCTCGCAGTCTCCCTCGATGTCTCCCTCTCAGTCTCTCTCTCAGTCTCTCTCTCAGTCTCTCTCTCAGTCTCTCTCTCAGTCTCTATCGCATTCTCTCTCGCTGTCTCCCTCGCACTCTCTGGCTTTCTCTCTCGCTTTCTCTCTCGCAGTCCCTCTCACTGTCTCTCTCGCAGTCTCTCTCGCAGTCTCTCTCGCTGTCTCCCTCACAGTCTCTCTCGCTGTCTCTCTCGCTGTCTCTCTCGCCGTCTCCCTCGCAGTCTCTCTCGCAGTCTCTCTCGCTGTCTCCCTCACAGTCTCCCTCACAGTCTCTCTCGCTGTCTCTCTCGCCGTCTCCCTCGCTGTCTCTCTCTCAGTCTCTCTCTCAGTCTCTCTCTCAGTCTCTATCGCATTCTCTCTCGCTGTCTCCCTCGCACTCTCTGGCTTTCTCTCTCGCTTTCTCTCTCGCAGTCCCTCTCACTGTCTCTCTCGCAGTCTCTCTCGCAGTCTCTCTCGCAGTCTCTCTCGCTGTCTCCCTCACAGTCTCTCTCGCTGTCTCTCTCGCTGTCTCTCTCGCTGTCTCTCTCGCCGTCTCCCTCGCAGTCTCTCTCGCAGTCTCTCTCGCTGTCTCCCTCACAGTCTCCCTCGCAGTCTCTCTCGCTGTCTCTCTCGCCGTCTCCCTCGCTGTCTCTCTCTCAGTCTCTCTCTCAGTCTCTCTCTCAGTCTCTATCGCATTCTCTCTCGCTGTCTCCCTCGCACTCTCTGGCTTTCTCTCTCGCTTTCTCTCTCGCAGTCCCTCTCACTGTCTCTCTCGCAGTCTCTCTCGCAGTCTCTCTCGCTGTCTCCCTCACAGTCTCCCTCACAGTCTCTCTCGCTCTCTCTCTCGCCGTCGCCCTCGCCATCGCCCTCGCCGTCTCCCTCGCCGTCTCCCTCGCAGTCACTCTCGCAGTCTCTCTCGCTGTATCCCTCGCTGTCTCTCTCGCTATCTCCAAAGCAGTCTCTCTCGCAGTCTCCCTCACAGTCTCTCTCGCAGTCTCTCTCGCAGTCTCTCTCGCTATCTCCCTCGCTGTCTCTCTCGCTATCTCCAAAGCAGTCTCTCTCGCAGTCTCCCTCACAGTCTCTCTCGCAGTCTCCCTCACAGTCTCTCTCGCAGTCTCTCTCGCAGTCTCTCTCGCTATCTCCCTCGCTGTCTCTCTCACTGTCTCCCTCGCAGTCTCTCTCGCAGTCTCTCTCGCAGTCTCTCTCGCAGTCTCTCTCGCTTTCTCCCACGCAGTCTCTCTCGCAGTCTCTCTCGCAGTCTCTCTCGCAGTCTCTCTCGCAGTCTTCCTCGCAGTTTCTCTCGCTGTCTCCCTCGCTGTCTCGCTCGCTATCTCCCTCGCTATCTCCCTCGCTGTCTCCCTCGCAGTCTCTCTCGCAGTCTCTCTCGCTGTCTCCCTCGCAGTCTCTCTCGCAGTCTCTCTCGCAGTCTCTCTCGCAGTCTCTCTCGCAGTCTCTCTCGCAGTCTCTCTCGCAGTCTCTCTCGCAGTCTCTCTCGCTGTCTCTCTCGCTGTCTCTCTCGCAGTCTCTCTCGCAGTCTCTCTCGCAGTCTTTCTCGCAGTCTCTCTCGCAGTCCCTCTCGCAGTCTCTCTCGCAGTCTCTCTCGCAGTCTCTCTCGCAGTCTCTCTCGCTGTCTCTCTCGCTGTCTCTCTCGCAGTCTCTCTCGCAGTCTCTCTCGCTGTCCCTCTCGCAGTCTCTCTCGCTGTCTCTCTCGCTGTCTCTCTCGCAGTCTCTCTCGCAGTCTCTCTCGCAGTCTCTCTCGCTGTCTCCCTCGCTTTCTCCCTCGCTGTCTCCCTCGCTGTCTCTCTCGCTGTCTCCCTCGCTGTCTCTCTCGCTGTCTCCCTCGCTGTCTCCCTCGCTGTCTCCCTCGCTGTCTCCCTCGCTGTCTCCCTCGCTGTGTCCCTCGCTGTCACCCTCGCTGTCTCCCTCGCTGTCTCCCTAGCAGTCGCTCTCGCAGTCGCTCTCGCAGTCTCTCTCGCTGTCTCCCTCGCTGTCTCCCTCGCTGTCTCCCTCGCTGCCTCCCTCGCAGTCTCTCTCGAAGTCTCTCTCACTCTCTCCCTCGCTCTCTCCCTCGCTCTCTCCCTCGCCCTCTCTCTCGCCGTCTCCCTCGCAGTCTCTCTCGCAGTGTCTCTCGCTGTATCCCTCGCAGTCTCTCTCGCAGTCTCTCTCGCTGTCTCTCTCGCTGTCTCTCTCGCTGTCTCCCTCGCAGTCTCTCTCGCAGTCTCTCTCGCAGTCTCTCTCGCAGTCTCTCTCGCAGTCTCTCTCGCAGTCTCTCTCGCAGTCTCTCTCGCTGTCTCCCTCACAGTCTCTCTCGCTGTCTCCCTCGTAGTCTCTCTCACAGTCTCTCTCGCAGTCTCTCTCGCAGTCTCTCTCGCCGTCTCCCTCGCAGTCTCTATCGCTGTCTCCCTCGCAGTCTCCCTCGCAGTCTCCCTCGCAGTCTCTCTTGCTTTCTCCCTCGCTCTCTCCCTCGCAGACTCTCTCGCTGTCTCCCTCGCTGTCTCCCTCGCTGTCTCCCTCGCTGTCTCCCTCACTGTCTCTCTCAGTCTCTCTCTCAGTCTCTCTCTCAGTCTCTCTCGCAGTCTCCCTCGCAGTCTCCCTCGCAGTCTCCCTCGCAGTCTCCCTCGAAGTCTCCCTCGAAGTCTCCCTCGAAGTCTCCCTCGAAGTCTCCCTCGAAGTCTCCCTCGAAGTCTCCCTCGAAGTCACCCTGGATGTCTCTCTCGCAGTCTCTCTCGCAGTCTCTCTCGCAGTCTCTCTCGCATTCTCTTTCGCTGTCTCTCTCGATGTCTCTCTCGATGTCTCTCTCGATGTCTCCCTCGATGTCTCCCTCTCAGTCTCCCTCTCAGTCTCCCTCTCAGTCTCCCTCTCAGTCTCCCTCTCAGTCTCCCTCTCAGTCTCTCTCTCAGTCTCTCTCTCAGTCTCTCTCGCATTCTCTCTCGCTGTCTCCCTCGCTGTCTCCCTCGCACTCTCTGGCTTTCTCTCTCGCTTTCTCTCTCGCAGTCCCTCTCACTGTCTCCCTCGCTGTCTCCCTCTCAGTCTCCCTCTCAGTCTCCCTCTCAGTCTCCCTCTCAGTCTCCCTCTCAGTCTCTCTCTCAGTCTCTCTCTCAGTCTCTCTCTCAGTCTCTCTCTCAGTCTCTCTCGCATTCTCTCTCGCTGTCTCCCTCGCACTCTCTGGCTTTCTCTCTCACTGTCTCTCTCGCAGTCTCTCTCGCTGTCTCCCTCGCTGTCACCCTCGCTGTCTCCCTAGCAGTCGCTCTCGCAGTCGCTCATGCAGTCTCTCTCGCAGTCTCTCTCGCTTTCTCTCTCGCTGTCTCTCTCGCTGTCTCCCTCGCTGTCTCCCTCGCTGTCTCCCTCGCTGTCTCCCTCGCTGTCTCCCTCGCTGTCTCCCTCGCTGCCTCCCTCGCAGTCTCTCTCGAAGTCTCTCTCGAAGTCTCTCTCGCTGTCTCCCTCGCTCTCTCCCTCGCTCTCTCCCTCGCTCTCTCTCGCAGTGTCTCTCGCTGTATCCCTCGCTGTCTCTCTCGCAGTTTCTCTCGCTTTCTCCCTCACAGTCTCTCTCGCTGTCTCCCTCGCTGTATCTCTCGCTGTCTCCCTTGCTGTATCCCTCGCTGTCTCTCTCGCTTTCTCCCTCACAGTCTCTCTCGCAGTCTCTCTCGCAGTCTCTCTCGCAGTCTCTCTCGCAGTCTCTCTCGCTGTCTCCCTCGCTGTCTCCCTCACAGTCTCTCTCGCTGTCTCCCTCGCAGTCTCTCTCACAGTCTCTCTCGCAGTCTCTCTCGCTGTCTCCCTCGCAGTCTCTATCGCTGTCTCCCTCGCAGTCTCCCATCGCAGTCTCTCTCGCAGTCTCTCTCGCTTTCTCCCTCGCTCTCTCCCTCGCAGACTCTCTCACTGTCTCCCTCGTTGTCTCCCTCGTTGTCTCCCTCGCTGTCTCTCTCAGTCTCTCTCGCAGTCTCCCTCGCAGTCTCCCTCGCAGTCTCCCTCGATGTCTCCCTCGATGTCTCCCTCGCTGTCTCCCTCTCAGTCTCTCTCTCAGTCTCTCTCTCAGTCTCTATCGCATTCTCTCTCGCTGTCTCCCTCGCACTCTCTGGCTTTCTCTCTCGCAGTCCCTCTCACTGTCTCTCTCGCAGTCTCTCTCGCAGTCTCTCTCGCTGTCTCCCTCACAGTCTCCCTCACAGTCTCTCTCGCTGTCTCTCTCGCCGTCTCCCTCGCAGTCTCTCTCGCAGTCTCTCTCGCTGTCTCTCTCGCTGTCTCCCTCACAGTCTCCCTCACAGTCTCTCTCGCTGTCTCTCTCGCCGTCTCCCTCGCTGTCTCTCTCTCAGTCTCTCTCTCAGTCTCTCTCTCAGTCTCTATCGCATTCTCTCTCGCTGTCTCCCTCGCACTCTCTGGCTTTCTCTCTCGCTTTCTCTCTCGCAGTCCCTCTCACTGTCTCTCTCGCAGTCTCTCTCGCAGTCTCTCTCGCTGTCTCCCTCACAGTCTCCCTCACAGTCTCTCTCGCTCTCTCTCTCGCCGTCGCCCTCGCCATCGCCCTCGCCGTCTCCCTCGCCGTCTCCCTCGCCGTCTCCCTCGCCGTCTCCCTCGCAGTCACTCTCGCAGTCTCTCTCGCTGTATCCCTCGCTGTCTCTCTCGCTATCTCCAAAGCAGTCTCTCTCGCAGTCTCCCTCACAGTCTCTCTCGCAGTCTCTCTCGCAGTCTCTCTCGCTATCTCCCTCGCTGTCTCTCTCGCTATCTCCAAAGCAGTCTCTCTCGCAGTCTCCCTCACAGTGTCTCTCGCAGTCTCCCTCACAGTCTCTCTCGCAGTCTCTCTCGCAGCCTCTCTCGCTATCTCCCTCGCTGGCTCTCTCACTGTCTCCCTCGCAGTCTCTCTCGCAGTCTCTCTCGCAGTCTCTCTCGCTTTCTCCCTCACAGTCTCTCTCGCAGTCTCTCTCGCAGTCTCTCTCGCAGTCTCTCTCGCAGTCTCTCTCGCTATCTCCCTCGCTGGCTCTCTCACTGTCTCCCTCGCAGTCTCTCTCGCAGTCTCTCTCGCAGTCTCTCTCGCTTTCTCCCACGCAGTCTCTCTCGCAGTCTCTCTCGCAGTCTCTCTCGCAGTCTCTCTCGCAGTCTTCCTCGCAGTTTCTCTCGCTGTCTCCCTCGCTGTCTCGCTCGCTCTCTCCCTCGCTATCTCCCTCGCTGTCTCCCTCGCAGTCTCTCTCGCAGTCTCTCTCGCAGTCTCTCTCGCAGTCTCTCTCGCAGTCTCTCTCGCAGTCTCTCTCGCAGTCTCTCTCGCTGTCTCTCTCGCTGTCTCTCTCGCTGTCTCTCTCGCAGTCTCTCTCGCAGTCTCTCTCGCTGTCCCTCTCGCAGTCCCTCTCGCTGTCTCTCTCGCAGTCTCTCTCGCAGTCTCTCTCGCAGTCTCTCTCGCTGTCTCTCTCGCTGTCTCTCTCGCAGTCTCTCTCGCAGTCTCTCTCGCAGTCTCTCTCGCAGTCTCTCTCGCTGTCTCTCTCGCTGTCTCTCTCGCAGTCTCTCTCGCTGTCCCTCTCGCAGTCTCTCTCGCTGTCTCTCTCGCTGTCTCTCTCGCAGTCTCTCTCGCAGTCTCTCTCGCAGTCTCTCTCGCTGTCTCCCTCGCTTTCTCCCTCGCTGTCTCTCTCGCTGTCTCTCTCGCTGTCTCCCTCGCAGTCTCTCTCGCTGTCTCCCTCGCTGTCTCCCTCGCTGTCTCCCTCGCTGTCTCCCTCGCTGTCTCCCTCGCTGTCTCCCTCGCTGTGTCCCTCGCTCTCTCCCTCACTGTCTCCCTCGCTGTCTTCCTCGCAGTTTCTCTCGCTGTCTCCCTCGCTGTCACCCTCGCTGTCTCCCTCGCTGTCTCCCTAGCAGTCGCTCTCGCAGTCTCTCTCGCTGTCTCCCTCGCTGTCTCCCTCGCTGTCTCCCTCGCTGCCTCCCTCGCAGTCTCTCTCGAAGTCTCTCTCGCTCTCTCCCTCGCTCTCTCCCTCGCTCTCTCCCTCGCCCTCTCTCTCGCCGTCTCCCTCGCAGTCTCTCTCGCAGTGTCTCTCGCTGTATCCCTCGCAGTCTTTCTCGCAGTCTCTCTCGCTGTCTCTCTCGCTGTCTCTCTCGCTGTCTCCCTCGCTGTCTCCCTCGCAGTCTCTCTCGCAGTCTCTCTCGCAGTCTCTCTCGCAGTCTCTCTCGCAGTCTCTCTCGCAGTCTCTCTCGCAGTCTCTCTCGCAGTCTCTCTCGCTGTCTCCCTCACAGTCTCTCTCGCTGTCTCCCTCGTAGTCTCTCTCACAGTCTCCCTCGCAGTCTCTCTCGCCGTCTCCCTCGCAGTCTCTATCGCTGTCTCCCTCGCAGTCTCCCTCGCAGTCTCCCTCGCAGTCTCTCTCGCAGTCTCTCTTGCTTTCTCCCTCGCTCTCTCCCTCGCAGACTCTCTCGCTGTCTCCCTCGCTGTCTCCCTCGCTGTCTCCCTCGCTGTCTCCCTCGCTGTCTCCCTCGCTGTCTCCCTCGCTGTCTCTCTCAGTCTCTCTCTCAGTCTCTCTCTCAGTCTCTCTCTCAGTCTCTCTCGCAGTCTCCCTCGCAGTCTCCCTCGCAGTCTCCCTCGAAGTCTCCCTCGCTGTCTCCCTCGCTCTCTCCCTCGCTCTCTCCCTCGCTCTCTCCCTCGCTCTCTCTCGCAGTGTCTCTCGCTGTATCCCTCGCTGTCTCTCTCGCAGTTTCTCTCTCTTTCTCCCTCACAGTCTCTCTCGCTGTCTCCCTCGCTGTATCCCTCGCTGTCTCTCTCGCTTTCTCCCTCACAGTCTCTCTCGCAGTCTCTCTCGCAGTCTCTCTCGCAGTCTCTCTCGCAGTCTCTCTCGCTGTCTCCCTCGCTGTCTCCCTCACAGTCTCTCTCGCTGTCTCCCTCGCAGTCTCTCTCGCAGTCTCTCTCGCAGTCTCTCTCGCAGTCTCTCTCGCTGTCTCCCTCGCAGTCTCTATCGCTGTCTCCCTCGCAGTCTCCCATCGCAGTCTCCCATCGCAGTCTCTCTCGCAGTCTCTCTCGCTTTCTCCCTCGCTCTCTCCCTCGCAGACTCTCTCACTGTCTCCCTCGTTGTCTCCCTCGTTGTCTCCCTCGTTGTCTCCCTCGTTGTCTCCCTCGTTGTCTCCCTCGCTGTCTCTCTCAGTCTCTCTCGCTGTCTCCCTCGCAGTCTCCCTCGCAGTCTCCCTCGATGTCTCCCTCGATGTCTCCCTCGATGTCTCCCTCGCTGTCTCCCTCTCAGTCTCTCTCTCAGTCTCTCTCTCAGTCTCTCTCTCAGTCTCTATCGCATTCTCTCTCGCTGTCTCCCTCGCACTCTCTGGCTTTCTCTCTCGCTTTCTCTCTCGCAGTCCCTCTCACTGTCTCTCTCGCAGTCTCTCTCGCAGTCTCTCTCGCTGTCTCCCTCACAGTCTCCCTCACAGTCTCCCTCACAGTCTCTCTCGCTGTCTCTCTCGCTGTCTCTCTCGCCGTCTCCCTCGCAGTCTCTCTCGCAGTCTCTCTCGCTGTCTCCCTCACAGTCTCCCTCACAGTCTCTCTCGCTGTCTCCAAAGCAGTCTCTCTCGCAGTCTCCCTCGCAGTCTCTCTCGCAGTCTCTCTCGCAGTCTCTCTCGCTATCTCCCTCGCTGTCTCTCTCGCTATCTCCAAAGCAGTCTCTCTCGCAGTCTCCCTCACAGTCTCTCTCGCAGTCTCCCTCACAGTCTCTCTCGCAGTCTCTCTCGCAGTCTCTCTCGCTATCTCCCTCGCTGTCTCTCTCGCAGTCTCTCTCGCAGTCTCTCTCGCAGTCTCTCTCGCAGTCTCTCTCGCAGTCTCTCTCGCTTTCTCTCTCGCTGTCTCTCTCGCAGTCTCTCTCGCAGTCTCTCTCGCAGTCTCTCTCGCTGTCCCTCTCGCAGTCTCTCTCGCAGTCTCTCTCGCAGTCTCTCTCGCAGTCTCTCTCGCTGTCTCTCTCGCTGTCTCTCTCGCAGTCTCTCTCGCAGTCTCTCTCGCTGTCCCTCTCGCAGTCTCTCTCGCTGTCTCTCTCGCTGTCTCTCTCGCAGTCTCTCTCGCAGTCTCTCTCGCAGTCTCTCTCGCTGTCTCCCTCGCTTTCTCCCTCGCTTTCTCCCTCGCTGTCTCTCTCGCTGTCTCTCTCGCTGTCTCCCTCGCAGTCTCTCTCGCTGTCTCCCTCGCTGTCTCCCTCGCTGTCTCCCTCGCTGTCTCCCTCGCTGTCTCCCTCGCTGTCTCCCTCGCTGTGTCCCTCGCTCTCTCCCTCACTGTCTCCCTCGCTGTCTTCCTCGCAGTTTCTCTCGCTGTCTCCCTCGCTGTCACCCTCGCTGTCTCCCTCGCTGTCTCCCTAGCAGTCGCTCTCGCAGTCGCTCTCGCAGTCTCTCTCGCTGTCTCCCTCGCTGTCTCCCTCGCTGTCTCCCTCGCTGCCTCCCTCGCAGTCTCTCTCGAAGTCTCTCTCGCTCTCTCCCTCGCTCTCTCCCTCGCTCTCTCCCTCGCCCTCTCTCTCGCCCTCTCTCTCGCCGTCTCCCTCGCAGTCTCTCTCGCAGTGTCTCTCGCTGTATCCCTCGCAGTCTCTCTCGCAGTCTCTCTCGCTGTCTCTCTCGCTGTCTCTCTCGCTGTCTCCCTCGCAGTCTCTCTCGCAGTCTCTCTCGCAGTCTCTCTCGCAGTCTCTCTCGCAGTCTCTCTCGCTGTCTCCCTCACAGTCTCTCTCGCTGTCTCCCTCGTAGTCTCTCTCACAGTCTCTCTCGCAGTCTCTCTCGCAGTCTCTCTCGCAGTCTCTCTCGCCGTCTCCCTCGCAGTCTCTATCGCTGTCTCCCTCGCAGTCTCCCTCGCAGTCTCTCTTGCTTTCTCCCTCGCTCTCTCCCTCGCAGACTCTCTCGCTGTCTCCCTCGCTGTCTCCCTCGCTGTCTCCCTCGCTGTCTCCCTCACTGTCTCTCTCAGTCTCTCTCTCAGTCTCTCTCTCAGTCTCCCTCGCAGTCTCCCTCGAAGTCTCCCTCGAAGTCTCCCTCGAAGTCTCCCTCGAAGTCTCCCTCGAAGTCTCCCTCGAAGTCACCCTGGATGTCTCTCTCGCAGTCTCTCTCGCAGTCTCTCTCGCAGTCTCTCTCGCATTCTCTTTCGCTGTCTCTCTCGATGTCTCTCTCGATGTCTCTCTCGATGTCTCCCTCGATGTCTCCCTCTCAGTCTCCCTCTCAGTCTCCCTCTCAGTCTCCCTCTCAGTCTCCCTCTCAGTCTCCCTCTCAGTCTCCCTCTCAGTCTCCCTCTCAGTCTCTCTCTCAGTCTCTCTCTCAGTCTCTCTCAGTCTCTCTCACATTCTCTCTCGCTGTCTCCCTCGCTGTCTCCCTCGCACTCTCTGGCTTTCTCTCTGGCTTTCTCTCTCGCAGTCCCTCTCGCTGTCTCCCTCGCTGTCTCCCTCGCTGTCTCCCTCTCAGTCTCCCTCTCAGTCTCCCTCTCAGTCTCCCTCTCAGTCTCCCTCTCAGTCTCCCTCTCAGTCTCTCTCTCAGTCTCTCTCTCAGTCTCTCTCTCAGTCTCTCTCGCATTCTCTCTCGCTGTCTCCCTCGCACTCTCTGGCTTTCTCTCTCACTGTCTCTCTCGCAGTCTCTCTCGCTGTCTCCCTCACAGTCTCCCTCACAGTCTCTCTCGCTGTCTCTCTCGCCGTCTCCCTCGCAGTCTCTCTCGAAGTCTCTCTCGCTGTCTCTCTCGCTGTCTCCCTCGCTGTCTCTCTCGCTGTCTCTCTCGCCGTCTCTCTCGCCGTCGCCCTCGCCGTCGCCCTCGCCGTCGCCCTCGCCGTCTCCCTCGCCGTCTCCCTCGCCGTCTCCCTCGCCGTCACTCTCGCAGTCTCTCTCGATGTATCCCTCGCTGTCTCTCTCGCTATCTCCATAGCAGTCTCTCTCGCAGTCTCTCTCGCAGTCTCTCTCGCAGTCTCTCTCGATGTATCCCTCGCTGTCTCTCTCGCTATCTCCATAGCAGTCTCCCTCGCAGTCTCTCTCGCAGTCTCTCTCGCAGTCTCTCTCTCAGTCTCTCTCGCAGTCTCTCTCGCAGTCTCTCTCGCAGTCTCTCTCGCAGTCTCCCTCGCTGTCTCTCTCGCTGTCTCTCTCGCTTTCTCCCACGCAGTCTCTCTCGCAGTCTCTCTCGCAGTCTCTCTCGCAGTCTCTCTCGCAGTCTCTCTCGCAGTCTTCCTCGCAGTTTCTCTCGCTGTCTCCCTCGCTGTCTCCCTCGCTGTCTCCCTCGCTGTCTCCCTCGCTATCTCCCTCGCTGTCTCGCGCGATCTCTCTCGCATTCTCTCTCGTTGTCTCCCTCGCAGTCTCTCTCGCTGTGTCCCTCGCAGTCTCTCTCACAGTCTCTCTCGCTGTCTCTCTCGCTGTCTCTGTCGCTGTCTCTGTCGCTGTCTCCCTCGCTGTCTCCCTCGCTGCCTCCCTCGCAGTCTCTCTCGCAGTCTCTCTCGCAGTCTCTCTCGCAGTCTCTCTCGCAGTCTCTCGCAGTCTCTCTCGCTGTCTCTCTCGCTGTCTCTCTCGCTGTCTCCCTCGCTGTCTCCCTCGCTGTCTCCCTCGCTGTCTCCCTCGCTCACTCTCTCGCTCTCTCTCTCGCTCTCTCTCTCGCCGTCTCAATCGCTGTCTCCCTCGCATTCTCTCTCGCAGTGTCTCTCGCTGTATCCCTCGCTGTCTCTCTCGCTATCTCCATAGCAGTCTCTCTCGCAGTTTCTCTCGCTTTCTCCCTTGCAGTCTCTCTCGCAGTCTCTCTCGCTGTCTCTCTCGCTGTCTCTCTCGCAATCTCTCTCGCAGTCTCTCTCGCTGTCACCCTCGCTGTCTCCCTCGCTGTCTCCCTCGCTGTCTCCCTCGCTGTCTCCCTCGCTGTCTCCCTCGCAGTCCCTCTCGCAGTCCCTCTCGCAGTCTCCCTCGCAGTCTCCCTCGCAGTCTCCCTCGCAGTCTCCCTCGCAGTCTCCCTCGCAGTCTCTCTCGCAGTCTCCCTCGCTGTCTCCCTCGCTGTCTCCCTCGCTGTCTCACGCGATCTCTCTCGCATTCTCTCTCGTTGTCTACCTCGCAGTCTCTCTCGCTGTGTCCCTCGCAGTCTCTCTCACAGTCTCTCTCACAGTCTCTCTCACAGTCTCTGTCGCTGTCTCTGTCGCTGTCTCTGTCGCTGTCTCTGTCGCTGTCTCCCTCGCTGTCTCCCTCGCTGTCTCCCTCGCTGTCTCCCTCGCTGTCTCTCTCGCTGTCTCTCTCGCTGTCTCCCTCGCTGTCTCCCTCGCTGTCTCCCTCGCTGTCTCCCTCGCTGTCTCCCTCGCTGTCTCCCTCGCTGTCTCTCTCGCCGTCTCCCTCGCCGTCTCCCTCGCCGTCACAATCGACGTCTCCCTCGCATTCTCTCTCGCAGTGTCTCTCGCTGTATCCCTCGCTGTCTCTCTCGCTATCTCCATAGCATTCTCTCTCGCTGTTTCTCTCGCTTTCTCCCTCGCAGTCTCTCTCGCTGTCTCTCTCGCTGTCTCTCTCGCAGTCTCTCTCGCAGTCTCTCTCGCTGTCTCTCTCGCAGTCTCTCTCGCAGTATCTCTCGCAGTCTCTCTCGCAGTCTCTCTCGCAGTCTCTCTCGCTGTCTCCCTCGCAGTCTCCCTCGCTGTCTCCCTCTCAGTCTCCCTCTCAGTCTCCCTCTCAGTCTCCCTCTCAGTCTCCCTCTCAGTCTCTCTCTCAGTCTCTCTCTCAGTCTCTCTCTCAGTCTCTCTCGCATTCTCTCTCGCTGTCTCCCTCGCTGTCTCCCTCGCACTCTCTGGCTTTCTCTCTCGCAGTCCCTCTCGCAGTCCCTCTCGCAGTCCCTCTCGCAGTCTCTCTCGCGGTCTCTCTCGCAGTCTCTCTCGCAGTCTCTCTCGCAGTCTCTCTCGCAGTCTCTCTCGCTGTCTCCCTCGCAGTCTCTCTCGCAGTCTCTCTCGCTTTCTCCCTCGCTCTCTCCCTCGCAGACTCTCTCGCAGACTCTCTCGCTGTCTCCCTCGCAGTCTCCCTCGCAGTCTCCCTCGCAGTCTCCCTCGCAGTCTCCCTCGCAGTCTCCCTCGCAGTCTCCCTCGCTGTCTCCCTCGCTGTCTCCCTCGCTGTCTCCCTCGCTGTCTCCCTCGCTGTCTCCCTCGCTGTCTCCCTCGCTGTCTCCCTCGCTGTCTCTCTCGAAGTCACCCTGGATGTCTCTCTCGCAGTCTCTCTCGCATTCTCTCTCGATGTCTCTCTCGATGTCTCTCTCGTTGTCTCCCTCGCTGTCTCCCTCTCAGTCTCCCTCTCAGTCTCCCTCTCAGTCTCCCTCTCAGTCTCCCTCTCAGTCTCTCTCTCAGTCTCTCTCTCAGTCTCTCTCTCAGTCTCTCTCGCATTCTCTCTCGCTGTCTCCCTCGCTGTCTCCCTCGCACTCTCTGGCTTTCTCTCTCGCAGTCCCTCTCGCAGTCCCTCTCGCAGTCCCTCTCGCAGTCTCTCTCGCGGTCTCTCTCGCAGTCTCTCTCGCAGTCTCTCTCGCAGTCTCTCTCGCTGTCTCCCTCGCAGTCTCTCTCGCAGTCTCTCTCGCTGTCTCCCTCACAGTCTCCCTCACAGTCTCCCTCACAGTCTCTCTCGTTGTCTCTCTCGCCGTCTCCCTCGCAGTCTCTCTCGAAGTCTCTCTCGCCGTCGCCCTCGCCGTCTCCCTCGCAGTCACTCTCGCTGTCTCTCTCGCTGTATCCCTCGCTGTCTCTCTCGCTATCTCCATAGCAGTCTCTCTCGCAGTCTCCCTCACAGTCTCCCTCGCTGTCTCCCTCACAGTCTCTCTCGCAGTCTCTCTCGCTATCTCCCTCGCTATCTCCCTCGCTGTCTCTCTCGCTGTATCTCTCGCTGTCTCCCTTGCAGTCTCCCTCGCAGTCTCTCTCGCTTTCTCCCTCGCTTTCTCCCTCGCAGTCTCTCTCGCTTTCTCCCTCGCAGTCTCCCTCACAGTCTCTCTCGCAGTCTCTCTCGCTATCTCCCTCGCTGTCTCTCTCGCTGTCTCTCTCACTGTCTCCCTCGCAGTCTCTCTCTCCATCTCTCTCGCTATCTCCCTCGCTGTCTCTCTCGCTGTCTCCCTCGCAGTCTCCCTCGCAGTCTCCCTCGCAGTCTCCCTCGCAGTCTCCCTCGCAGTCTCTCTCGCAGTCTCTCTCGCAGTCTCTCTCGCTTTCTCCCACGCAGTCTCTCTCGCAGTCTCTCTCGCAGTCTCTCTCGCAGTCTCTCTCGCAGTCTCTCTCGCAGTCTCTCTCGCAGTCTCTCTCGCAGTCTCCCTCGCAGTTTCTCTCGCTGTCTCCCTCGCTGTCTCCCTCGCTGTCTCCCTCGCTGTCTCCCTCGCTGTCTCGCGCGATCTCTCTCGCATTCTCTCTCGTTGTCTCCCTCGCAGTCTCTCTCGCTGTGTCCCTCGCAGTCTCTCTCACAGTCTCTGTCGCTGCCTCGCTCGCTGTCGCTGTCGCTGTCTCTGTCGCTGTCTCCCTCGCTGTCTCCCTCGCTGCCTCCCTCGCAGTCTCTCTCGCAGTCTCCCTCACAGTCTCTCTCGCAGTCTCTCTCGCTATCTCCCTCGCTGTCTCTCTCGCTGTCTCTCTCACTGTCTCCCTCGCAGTCTCTCTCTCCATCTCTCTCGCTATCTCCCTCGCTGTCTCTCTCGCTGTCTCCCTCGCAGTCTCCCTCGCAGTCTCCCTCGCAGTCTCTCTCGCAGTCTCTCTCGCAGTCTCTCTCGCTTTCTCCCACGCAGTCTCTCTCGCAGTCTCTCTCGCAGTCTCTCTCGCAGTCTCTCTCGCAGTCTCTCTCGCAGTCTCTCTCGCAGTCTTCCTCGCAGTTTCTCTCGCTGTCTCCCTCGCTGTCTCCCTCGCTGTCTCCCTCGCTATCTCCCTCGCTGTCTCCCTCGCTGTCTCGCGCGATCTCTCTCGCATTCTCTCTCGTTGTCTCCCTCGCAGTCTCTCTCGCTGTGTCCCTCGCAGTCTCTGTCGCTGCCTCTCTCGCTGTCGCTGTCGCTGTCTCTGTCGCTGTCTCCCTCGCTGTCTCCCTCGCTGCCTCCCTCGCAGTCTCTCTCGCAGTCTCTCTCGCAGTCTCTCTCGCTGTCTCTCTCGCTGTCTCCCTCGCTGTCTCCCTCGCTGTCTCCCTCGCTGTCTCCCTCGCTGTCTCCCTCGCTGTCTCCCTCGCTGTCTCCCTCGCTCACTCTCTCGCTCTCTCTATCGCTCTCTCTCTCGCCGTCTCAATCGCTGTCTCCCTCGCATTCTCTCTCGCAGTGTCTCTCGCTGTATCCCTCGCTGTCTCTCTCGCTATCTCCATAGCAGTCTGTCTCGCAGTTTCTCTCGCTTTCTCCCTCGCAGTCTCTCTCGCAGTCTCTCTCGCTGTCTCTCTCGCTGTCTCTCTCGCAGTCTCTCTCGCAGTCTCTCTCGCTGTCTCTCTCGCAGTCTCTCTCTCAGTCTCTCTCGCAGTCTCTCTCGCTGTCACCCTCGCTGTCCCTCTCGCAGTCCCTCTCGCAGTCCCTCTCGCAGTCCCTCTCGCTGTCTCCCTCGCAGTCTCTCTCGCTGTCTCCCTCGCAGTCTCTATCGCTGTCTCCCTCGCAGTCTCTCTCGCAGTCTCTCTCGCAGTCTCTCTCGCTTTCTCCCTCGCTCTCTCCCTCGCAGACTCTCTCGCTGTCTCCCTCGCAGTCTCACGCGCAGTCTCCCGCGCAGTCTCCCGCGCAGTCCCCCGCGCAGTCTCCCTCGCAGTCTCCCTCGCAGTCTCCCTCGCAGTCTCCCTCGCAGTCTCCCTCGCAGTCTCCCTCGCAGTCGTCCTCGCTGTCTCCCTCGCTGTCTCCCTCGCTGTCTCCCTCGAAGTCACCCTGGATGTCTCTCTCGCATTCTCTCTCGATGTCTCTCTCGATGTCTCTCTCGTTGTCTCCCTCGCTGTCTCCCTCACAGTCTCTCTCGCTGCCTCTCTCGCTGTCTCTCTCGCCGTCTCTCTCGCCGTCTCCCTCGCAGTCTCTCTCGAAGTCTCTCTCGCTCTCTCTCTCGCCGTCTCCCTCGCCGTCTCCCTCGCCGTCTCCCTCGCCGTCTCCCTCGCCGTCTCCCTCGCAGTCACTCTCGCAGTCTCTCTCGCTGTATCCCTCGCTGTCTCTCTCGCTATCTCCATAGCAGTCTCTCTCGCAGTCTCCCTCACAGTCTCCCTCGCAGTCTCTCTCGCAGTCTCCCTCGCAGTCTCTCTCGCAGTCTCTCTCGCAGTCTCTCTCGCAGTCTCTCTCGCAGTCTCTCTCGCAGTCTCTCTCGCAGTCTCCCTCGCAGTCTCCGTCGCTATCTCCCTCGCTGTCTCTCTCGTTGTCTCCCTCGCAGTCCCTCTCACTGTCTCTCTCGCAGTCTCTCTCGCAGTCTCTCTCGCAGTCTCTCTCGCAGTCTCTCTCGCTATCTCCCTCGCTATCTCCCTCGCTGTCTCTCTCGCTGTATCTCTCGCTGTCTCCCTTGCAGTCTCCCTCGCAGTCTCTCTCGCTTTCTCCCTCGCTTTCTCCCTCGCAGTCTCTCTCGCTTTCTCCCTCGCAGTCTCTCTCGCTTTCTCCCTCGCAGTCTCCCTCGCAGTCTCCCTCGCAGTCTCCCTCGCAGTCTCCCTCGCAGTCTCCCTCGCAGTCTCTCTCGCAGTCTCTCTCGCTTTCTCCCTCGCAGTCTCTCTCACTGTCTCCCTCGCTGTCTCCCTCGCTGTCTCACACGATCTCTCTCGCATTCTCTCTCGTTGTCTCCCTCGCAGTCTCTCTCGCTGTGTCCCTCGCAGTCTCTCTCACAGTCTCTGTCGCTGTCTCCCTCGCTGTCTCCCTCGCTGTCTCCCTCGCTGTCTCCCTCGCTGTCTCCCTCGCTGTCTCCCTCGCTGTCTCCCTCGCTGTCTCCCTCGCTGTCTCCCTCGCTGTCTACCTCGCTGTCTACCTCGCTGTCTACCTCGCTGCCTCCCTCGCTGTCTCCCTCGCTGTCTCTCTCGCTCTCTCTCTCGCCGTCTCCCTCGCCGTCTCAATCGCCGTCTCCCTCGCATTCTCTCTCGCAGTGTCTCTCGCTGTATCCCTCGCTGTCTCTCTCGCTATCTCCATAGCAGTCTCTCTCGCAGTTTCTCTCGCTTTCTCCCTCGCAGTCTCTCTCGCTGTCTCCCTCACAGTCTCACTCGCAGTCTCTCTTGCTGTCTCTCTCGCTGTCTCCCTCGCTGTCTCCCTCGCTGTCTCCCTCACAGTCTCTCTCGCTGTCTCTCTCGCTGTCTCTCTCGCTGTCTCCCTCGCTCTCTCCCTCGAGGTCTCTCTCACAGTCTCTCTCGCTGTCTCTCTCGCTGACTCCCTCGCAGTTTCTATCGCTGTCTCCCTCGCAGTCTCTCTCGCTTTCTCCCTCACTCTCTCCCTCGCTCTCTCTCTCGCTCTCTCTCTCGCTCTCTCACTCGCTCTCTCTCTCGTCGTCTGCCTCGCCGTCTCCCTCGCCGTCTGAATCGCTGTCTCCCTCGCATTCTCTCTCGCAGTGTCCCTCACAGTCTCCCTCGCTGTCTCCCTCGCTGTCTCCCTCACAGTCTCTCTCGCAGTCTCTCTCGCAGTCTCTCTCGCAGTCTCTCTCGCTATCTCCCTCGCTATCTCCCTCGCTGTCTCTCTTGCAATCTCCCTCGCAGTCTCCCTCGCAGTCTCTCTCGCTTTCTCCCTCGCAGTCTCTCTCGCAGTCTCTCTCGCAGTCTCTCTCGCTTTCTCCCTCGCAGTCTCTCTCGCAGTCTCTCTCGCAGTCTGCCTCGCAGTTTCTCTCGCTGTCTCCCTCGCTGTCTCCCTCGCTGTCTCCCTCGCTGTCTCCCTCGCTGTCTCCCTCGCTGTCTCCCTCGCTGTCTCCCTCGCTGTCTCCCTCGCTGTCTCCCTCGCCGTCTCCCTCGCAGTCTCTCTCGAAGTCTCTCTCGCTGTCTCTCTCGCTGTCTCTCTCGCCGTCTCTCTCGCCGTCTCTCTCGCCGTCGCCCTCGCCGTCGCCCTCGCCGTCTCCCTCGCCGTCTCCCTCGCCGTCTCCCTCGCCGTCGCCCTCGCAGTCACTCTCGCAGTCTCTCTCGCTGTATCCCTCGCTGTCTCCCTCGCTGTCTCTCTCGCAGTCTCCCTCACAGTCTCTCTCGCTGTCTCTCTCGCTGTCTCTCTCGCTGTCTCTCTCGCTGTCTCCCTTGCAGTCTCCCTCGCTGTATCTCTCACAGTCTCTCTCGCTGTCTCTCTCGCTGTCTCTCTCGCTGTCTCCCTCGCAGTCTCTCTCGCTCTCTCCCTCACTGTCTCTCTCGCCGTCTCTCTCGCCGTCTCTCTCTCCATCTCTCTCGCCGTCTCTCTCTCCATCTCTCTCGCAGTCTCCTTTGCAGTCTCCTTTGCAGTCTCTCTCGCAGTCTCTCTCGCAGTCTCTCTCGCAGTCTCTCTCGCAGTCTCTCTCGCAGTCTCTCTCGCAGTCTCTCTCGCAGTCTCTCTCGCTGTCCCTCTCGCAGTCTCTCTCGCTGTCCCTCTCGCAGTCTCTCTCGCTGTCTCTCTCGCAGTCTCCTTTGCAGTCTCTCTCTCAGTCTCCTTTGCAGTCTCTCTCGCAGTCTCTCTCGCAGTCTCTCTCGCAGTCTCTCTCGCAGTCTCTCTCGCAGTCTCTCTCGCAGTCCCTCTCGCTGTCTCTCTCGCTGTCTCTCTCGCAGTCTCCTTTGCAGTCTCTCTCGCAGTCTCTCTCGCAGTCTCTCTCGCTGTCCCTCTCGCAGTCCCTCTCGCAGTCTCTCTCGCAGTCTCTCTCGCAGTCTCTCTCGCAGTCTCTCTCGCAGTCTCTCTCGCAGTCTCTCTCGCAGTCTCTCTCGCTGTCTCTCTCGCTGTCTCCCTCGCTTTCTCTCTCGCTGTCTCTCTCGCTGTCTCTCTCGCAGTCTCTCTCGCTGTCTCCCTCGCTGTCTCCCTCGCTGTGTCCCTCGCTCTCTCCCTCACTGTCTCCCTCGCCGTCTCTCTCGCCGTCTACCTCGCAGTTTCTCTCGCTGTCTCCCTCGCTGTCACCCTCGCTGTCTCCCTCGCTGTCTCCCTAGCAGTCGCTCTCGCAGTCTCTCTCGCTGACTCCCTCGCAGTTTCTCTCGCTGTCTCCCTCGCTGTCACCCTCGCTGTCTCCCTCGCTGTCTCCCTAGCAGTCGCTCTCGCAGTCTCTCTCGCTGTCTCTCTCGCTGTCTCCCTCGCTGTCTCCCTCGCTGTCTCCCTCGCTGCCTCCCTCGCTGCCTCCCTCGCAGTCTCTCTCGAAGTCTCTCTCAAAGTCTCCCTCGCTCTCTCCCTCGCTCTCTCCCTCGCTCTCTCCCTCGCTCTCTCCCTCGCTCTCTCCCTCGCTCTCTCCCTCGCTCTCTCCCTCGCCGTCTCCCTCGCAGTCTCTCTCGCAGTGTCTCTCGCTGTATCCCTCGCTGTCTCTCTCGCAGTTTCTCTCGCTTTCTCCCTCACAGTCTCTCTCGCTGTCTCCCTCGCAGTCTCTCTCGCAGTCTCTCTCGCAGTCTCTCTCGCAGTCTCTCTCGCTGTCTCCCTCGCTGTCTCCCTCACAGTCTCTCTCGCTGTCTCCCTCGCAGTCTCTCTCACAGTCTCTCTCGCAGTCTCTCTCGCTGTCTTCCTCGCAGTCTCTATCGCTGTCTCCCTCGCAGTCTCCCTCGCAGTCTGTCTCGCAGTCTCTCTCGCTTTCTCCCTCGCTCTCTCCCTCGCAGACTCTCTCACTGTCTCCCTCGTTGTCTCCCTCGCTGTCTCTCTCAGTCTCTCTCTCAGTCTCTCTCGCTGTCTCCCTCGCAGTCTCCCTCGCAGTCTCCCTCACAGTCTCCCTCGATGTCTCCCTCGCTGTCTCCCTCGCTGTCTCCCTCGCTGTCTCCCTCTCAGTCTCTCTCTCAGTCTCTCTCTCAGTCTCTATCGCATTCTCTCTCGCTGTCTCCCTCGCTGTCTCCCTCGCACTCTCTGGCTTTCTCTCTCGCTTTCTCTCTCGCAGTCCCTCTCACTGTCTCTCTCGCAGTCTCTCTCGCTGTCTCCCTCACAGTCTCCCTCACAGTCTCTCTCGCTGTCTCTCTCGCTGTCTCTCTCGCTGTCTCTCTCGCCGTCTCCCTCGCAGTCTCTCTCGAAGTCTCTCTCGCTGTCTCCCTCGCTGTCTCTCTCGCTCTCTCTCTCGCCGTCTCCCTCGCCGTCTCCCTCGCAGTCACTCTCGCAGTCACTCTCGCAGTCTCTCTCGCTGTATCCCTCGCTGTCTCTCTCGCTATCTCCATAGCAGTCTCTCTCGCAGTCTCTCTCGCAGTCTCCCTCACAGTCTCTCTCGCAGTCTCTCTCGCTGTCTCTCTCGCTATCTCCCTCGCTGTCTCTCTCGCTGTCTCCCTTGCAGTCTCCCTCCCAGTCTCTCTCGCAGTCTCTCTCGCAGTCTCTCTCGCTTTCTCCCACGCAGTCTCTCTCGCAGTCTCTCTCGCAGTCTCTCTCGCAGTCTCTCTCGCAGTCTCTCTCGCAGTCTCTCTCGAAGTCTCTCTCGCAGTCTCTCTCGCAGTCTCTCTCGCAGTCTTCCTCGCAGTTTCTCTCGCTGTCTCCCTCGCTGTCTCCCTCGCTGTCTCCCTCGCTGTCTCCCTCGCTGTCTCCCTCGCTGTCTCCCTCGCTGTCTCCCTCGCTGTCTCCCTCGCTGTCTCCCTCGCTGTCTCCCTCGCAGTCTCTCTCGCAGTCTCTCTCGCTGTCTCTCTCGCTGTCTCTCTCGCTGTCTCTCTCGCTGTCTCTCTCGCTGTCTCCCTCGCTGTCTCCCTCGCTGTCTCCCTCGCTGTCTCTCTCGCCGTCTCCCTCGCCGTCTCCCTCGCCGTCTCAATCGCTGTCTCATTCTCTGTCTCCCTCGCATTCTCTCTCGCAGTCTCTCTCGCTGTCTCCCTCGCAGTCTCTCTCGCTGTCTCCCTCGCAGTCTCTCTCGCTGTCTCCCTCGCAGTCTCTCTCGCTTTCTCCCTCGCTCTCTCCCTCGCAGACTCTCTCGCAGTCTCCCTCGCAGTCTCCCTCGCAGTCTCCCTCGCAGTCTCCCTCGCAGTCTCCCTCGCTGTCTCCCTCGCTGTCTCCCTCGCTGTCTCCCTCGCTGTCTCCCTCGCTGTCTCCCTCGCTGTCTCTCTCGCTGTCTCCCTCGAAGTCACCCTGGATGTCTCTCTCGCATTCTCTCTCGCATTCTCTCTCGATGTCTCTCTCGATGTCTCTCTCGTTGCCTCCCTCGCTGTCTCCCTCTCAGTCTCCCTCTCAGTCACTCTCGCTGTCTCTCTCGCTGTATCCCTCGCTGTCTCTCTCGCTATCTCCATAGCAGTCTCTCTCGCAGTCTCCCTCACAGTCTCCCTCGCTGTCTCCCTCACAGTCTCTCTCGCAGTCTCTCTCGCAGTCTCTCTCGCAGTCTCTCTCGCAGTCTCTCTCGCTATCTCCCTCGCTATCTCCCTCGCTGTCTCTCTCGCTGTATCTCTCGCTGTCTCCCTTGCAGTCTCCCTCGCAGTCTCTCTCGCTTTCTCCCTCGCTTTCTCCCTCGCAGTCTCTCTCGCTTTCTCCCTCGCAGTCTCTCTCGCAGTCTCTCTCGCTTTCTCCCTCGCAGTCTCCCTCGCAGTCTCCCTCGCAGTCTCCCTCGCAGTCTCCCTCGCAGTCTCCCTCGCAGTCTCCCTCGCAGTCTCTCTCGCAGTCTCTCTCGCTTTCTCCCTCGCAGTCTCTCTCACTGTCTCCCTCGCTGTCTCCCTCGCTGTCTCACACGATCTCTCTCGCATTCTCTCTCGTTGTCTCCCTCGCAGTCTCTCTCGCTGTGTCCCTCGCAGTCTCTCTCACAGTCTCTGTCGCTGTCTCCCTCGCTGTCTCCCTCGCTGTCTCCCTCGCTGTCTCCCTCGCTGTCTCCCTCGCTGTCTACCTCGCTGTCTACCTCGCTGCCTCCCTCGCTGTCTCCCTTGCTGTCTCTCTCGCTCTCTCTCTCGCCGTCTCCCTCGCCGTCTCAATCGCCGTCTCCCTCGCATTCTCTCTCGCAGTGTCTCTCGCTGTATCCCTCGCTGTCTCTCTCGCTATCTCCATAGCAGTCTCTCTCGCAGTCTCTCTCGCAGTCTCTCTCGCTTTCTCCCACGCAGTCTCTCTCGCAGTCTCTCTCGCAGTCTCTCTCGCAGTCTCTCTCGCAGTCTCTCTCGCAGTCTCTCTCGAAGTCTCTCTCGCAGTCTCTCTCGCAGTCTCTCTCGCAGTCTCTCTCGCAGTCTTCCTCGCAGTTTCTCTCGCTGTCTCCCTCGCTGTCTCCCTCGCTGTCTCCCTCGCTGTCTCCCTCGCTGTCTCCCTCGCTGTCTCCCTCGCTGTCTCCCTCGCAGTCTCTCTCGCAGTCTCTCTCGCAGTCTCTCTCGCTGTCTCTCTCGCTGTCTCTCTCGCTGTCTCTCTCGCTGTCTCTCTCGCTGTCTCTCTCGCTGTCTCTCTCGCTGTCTCTCTCGCTGTCTCCCTCGCTGTCTCCCTCGCTGTCTCCCTCGCTGTCTCCCTCGCTGTCTCCCTCGCTGTCTCTCTCGCTGTCTCCCTCGAAGTCACCCTGGATGTCTCTCTCGCATTCTCTCTCGCATTCTCTCTCGATGTCTCTCTCGATGTCTCTCTCGTTGTCTCCCTCTCAGTCTCCCTCTCAGTCACTCTCGCTGTCTCTCTCGCTGTATCCCTCGCTGTCTCTCTCGCTATCTCCATAGCAGTCTCTCTCGCAGTCTCCCTCACAGTCTCCCTCGCTGTCTCCCTCACAGTCTCTCTCGCAGTCTCTCTCGCAGTCTCTCTCGCAGTCTCTCTCGCTATCTCCCTCGCTATCTCCCTCGCTGTCTCTCTCGCTGTATCTCTCGCTGTCTCCCTTGCAGTCTCCCTCGCAGTCTCTCTCGCTTTCTCCCTCGCTTTCTCCCTCGCAGTCTCTCTCGCTTTCTCCCTCGCAGTCTCTCTCGCTTTCTCCCTCGCAGTCTCCCTCGCAGTCTCCCTCGCAGTCTCCCTCGCAGTCTCCCTCGCAGTCTCCCTCACAGTCTCTCTCGCAGTCTCTCTCGCTTTCTCCCTCGCAGTCTCTCTCACTGTCTCCCTCGCTGTCTCCCTCGCTGTCTCACACGATCTCTCTCGCATTCTCTCTCGTTGTCTCCCTCGCAGTCTCTCTCGCTGTGTCCCTCGCAGTCTCTCTCACAGTCTCTGTCGCTGTCTACCTCGCTGCCTCCCTCGCTGTCTCCCTTGCTGTCTCTCTCGCTCTCTCTCTCGCCGTCTCCCTCGCCGTCTCAATCGCCGTCTCCCTCGCATTCTCTCTCGCAGTGTCTCTCGCTGTATCCCTCGCTGTCTCTCTCGCTATCTCCATAGCAGTCTCTCTCGCAGTTTCTCTCGCTTTCTCCCTCGCAGTCTCTCTCGCTGTCTCCCTCACAGTCTCACTCGCAGTCTCTCTTGCTGTCTCTCTCGCTGTCTCCCTCGCTGTCTCCCTCACAGTCTCTCTCGCTGTCTCTCTCGCTGTCTCCCTCGCTCTCTCCCTCGAGGTCTCTCTCACAGTCTCTCTCGCTGTCTCTCTCGCTGACTCCCTCGCAGTTTCTATCGCTGTCTCCCTCGCAGTCTCTCTCGCTTTCTCCCTCACTCTCTCCCTCGCTCTCTCTCTCGCTCTCTCTCTCGCTCTCTCTCTCGCCGTCTCCCTCGCCGTCTCCCTCGCCGTCTGAATCGCTGTCTCCCTCGCATTCTCTCTCGCAGTGTCCCTCACAGTCTCCCTCGCTGTCTCCCTCACAGTCTCTCTCGCAGTCTCTCTCGCAGTCTCTCTCGCAGTCTCTCTCGCTATCTCCCTCGCTATCTCCCTCGCTATCTCCCTCGCTATCTCCCTCGCTATCTCCCTCGCTGTCTCTCTTGCAGTCTCCCTCGCAGTCTCCCTCGCAGTCTCTCTCGCTTTCTCCCTCGCAGTCTCTCTCGCTTTCTCCCTCGCAGTCTCTCTCGCAGTCTCTCTCGCAGTCTGCCTCGCAGTTTCTCTCGCTGTCTCCCTCGCTGTCTCCCTCGCTGTCTCCCTCGCTGTCTCCCTCGCTGTCTCCCTCGCAGTCTCTCTCGCCGTCTCCCTCGCAGTCTCTCTCGAAGTCTCTCTCGCTGTCTCTCTCGCCGTCTCTCTCGCCGTCTCTCTCGCCGTCGCCCTCGCCGTCTCCCTCGCCGTCTCCCTCGCCGTCTCCCTCGCCGTCTCCCTCGCCGTCGCCCTCGCAGTCACTCTCGCAGTCTCTCTCGCTGTATCCCTCGCTGTCTCCCTCGCTGTCTCTCTCGCAGTCTCCCTCACAGTCTCTCTCGCAGTCTCTCTCGCTGTCTCTCTCGCTGTCTCTCTCGCTGTCTCCCTTGCAGTCTCCCTCGCTGTATCTCTCACAGTCTCTCTCGCTGTCTCTCTCGCTGTCTCTCTCGCTGTCTCCCTCGCAGTCTCTCTCGCTCTCTCCCTCACTGTCTCTCTCGCCGTCTCTCTCGCCGTCTCTCTCTCCATCTCTCTCGCCGTCTCTCTCTCCATCTCTCTCGCAGTCTCCTTTGCAGTCTCTCTCGCCGTCTCTCTCGCCGTCTCTCTCTCCATCTCTCTCGCCGTCTCTCTCTCCATCTCTCTCGCCGTCTCTCTCTCCATCTCTCTCGCAGTCTCTCTCGCAGTCTCTCTCGCAGTCTCTCTCGCAGTCTCTCTCGCAGTCTCTCTCGCTGTCCCTCTCGCAGTCTCTCTCGCTGTCCCTCTCGCAGTCTCTCTCGCTGTCTCTCTCGCAGTCTCCTTTGCAGTCTCTCTCGCAGTCTCCTTTGCAGTCTCTCTCGCAGTCTCTCTCGCAGTCTCTCTCGCAGTCTCTCTCGCTGTCCCTCTCGCAGTCTCTCTCGCTGTCCCTCTCGCAGTCTCTCTCGCTGTCTCTCTCGCAGTCTCCTTTGCAGTCTCTCTCGCAGTCTCTCTCGCAGTCTCTCTCGCTGTCCCTCTCGCAGTCTCTCTCGCAGTCTCGCTCGCAGTCTCTCTCGCAGTCTCTCTCGCAGTCTCTCTCGCAGTCTCTCTCGCAGTCTCTCTCGCTGTCTCTCTCGCTGTCTCCCACGCTGTCTCCCTCGCAGTCTCTCTCGCAGTCTCTCTCGCTGTCTCCCTCGCTTTCTCCCTCGCTGTCTCTCTCGCTGTCTCTCTCGCTGTCTCCCTCGCAGTCTCTCTCGCTGTCTCCCTCGCTGTCTCCCTCGCTGTGTCCCTCGCTCTCTCCCTCACTGTCTCCCTCGCCGTCTCTCTCGCTGTCTTCCTCGCAGTTTCTCTCGCTGTCTCCCTCGCTGTCACCCTCGCTGTCTCCCTCGCTGTCTCCCTAGCAGTCGCTCTCGCAGTCTCTCTCGCTGACTCCCTCGCAGTTTCTCTCGCTGTCTCCCTCGCTGTCACCCTCGCTGTCTCCCTCGCTGTCTCCCTAGCAGTCGCTCTCGCAGTCTCTCTCGCTGTCTCTCTCGCTGTCTCCCTCGCTGTCTCCCTCGCTGTCTCCCTCGCTGCCTCCCTCGCAGTCTCTCTCGAAGTCTCTCTCAAAGTCTCCCTCGCTCTCTCCCTCGCTCTCTCCCTCGCTCTCTCCCTCGCTCTCTCCCTCGCTCTCTCCCTCGCTCTCTCCCTCGCCGTCTCCCTCGCAGTCTCTCTCGCAGTGTCTCTCGCTGTATCCCTCGCTGTCTCTCTCGCAGTTTCTCTCGCTTTCTCCCTCACAGTCTCTCTCGCTGTCTCCCTCGCAGTCTCTCTCGCAGTCTCTCTCGCAGTCTCTCTCGCAGTCTCTCTCGCAGTCTCTCTCGCTGTCTCCCTCGCTGTCTCCCTCACAGTCTCTCTCGCTGTCTCCCTCGCAGTCTCTCTCACAGTCTCTCTCGCAGTCTCTCTCGCTGTCTTCCTCGCAGTCTCCATCGCTGTCTCCCTCGCAGTCTCCCTCGCAGTCTCCCTCGCAGTCTGTCTCGCAGTCTCTCTCGCTTTCTCCCTCGCTCTCTCCCTCGCAGACTCTCTCACTGTCTCCCTCGTTGTCTCCCTCGCTGTCTCTCTCTGTCTCTCTCTCAGTCTCTCTCGCTGTCTCCCTCGCAGTCTCCCTCGCAGTCTCCCTCACAGTCTCCCTCGATGTCTCCCTCGATGTCTCCCTCGCTGTCTCCCTCGCTGTCTCCCTCGCTGTCTCCCTCGCTGTCTCCCTCGCTGTCTCCCTCGCTGTCTCCCTCGCTGTCTCCCTCGCTGTCTCCCTCGCTGTCTCCCTCTCAGTCTCTCTCTCAGTCTCTCTCTCAGTCTCTATCGCATTCTCTCTCGCTGTCTCCCTCGCTGTCTCCCTCGCACTCTCTGGCTTTCTCTCTCGCTTTCTCTCTCGCAGTCCCTCTCACTGTCTCTCTCGCATTCTCTCTCGCTGTCTCCCTCACAGTCTCCCTCACAGTCTCTCTCGCTGTCTCTCTCGCTGTCTCTCTCGCTGTCTCTCTCGCCGTCTCCCTCGCAGTCTCTCTCGAAGTCTCTCTCGCTGTCTCCCTCGCTGTCTCTCTCGCTGTCTCTCTCGCTCTCTCTCTCGCCGTCGCCCTCGCCGTCTCCCTCGCCGTCTCCCTCGCCGTCTCCCTCGCAGTCACTCTCGCAGTCTCTCTCGCTGTATCCCTCGCTGTCTCTCTCGCTATCTCCATAGCAGTCTCTCTCGCAGTCTCTCTCGCAGTCTCCCTCACAGTCTCTCTCGCAGTCTCTCTCGCAGTCTCTCTCGCTATCTCCCTCGCTGTCTCTCTCGCTGTCTCCCTTGCAGTCTCCCTTGCAGTCTCCCTTGCAGTCTCCCTCGCAGTCTCTCTCGCAGTCTCTCTCGCAGTCTCTCTCGCTTTCTCCCACGCAGTCTCTCTCGCAGTCTCTCTCGCAGTCTCTCTCGCAGTCTCTCTAGAAGTCTCTCTAGAAAGTCTCTCTCGCAGTCTCTCTTGCAGTCTCTCTCGCAGTCTTCCTCGCAGTTTCTCTCGCTGTCTCCCTCGCTGTCTCCCTCGCTGTCTCCCTCGCTGTCTCCCTCGCTGTCTCCCTCGCTGTCTCCCTCGCTGTCTCCCTCGCTGTCTCCCTCGCTGTCTCCCTCGCTGTCTCCCTCGCTGTCTCCCTCGCTGTCTCCCTCGCTGTCACCCTCGCTGTCTCCCTCGCTGTCTCACGCAATCTCTCTCGCATTCTCTCTCGTTGTCTCCCTCGCAGTCTCTCTCGCTGTGTCCCTCGCAGTCTCTCTCACAGTCTCTGTCGCTGTCTCTGTCGCTGTCTCCCTCGCTGTCTCCCTCGCTGTCTCCCTCGCTGTCTCCCTCGATGTCTCACTCGCAGTCTCTCTCGCAGTCTCTCTCGCAGTCTCTCTCGCAGTCTCTCTCGCTGTCTCTCTCGCAGTCTCTCTCGCAGTCTCTCTCGCAGTCTCTCTCGCAGTCTCTCTCGCAGTCTCTCTCGCAGTCTCTCTCGCTGTCCCTCTCGCAGTCTCTCTCGCTGTCTCTCTCGCAGTCTCTCTCGCTGTCTCTCTCGCAGTCTCTCTCGCTGTCTCCCTCGCTTTCTCCCTCGCTTTCTCCCTCGCTGTCTCTCTCGCTGTCTCTCTCGCTGTCTCTCTCGCTGTCTCCCTCGCTGTCTCCCTCGCAGTCTCTCTCGCAGTCTCTCTCGCAGTCTCTCTCGCAGTCTCTCTCGCAGTCTCTCTCGCTGTCTCTCTCGCAGTCTCTCTCGCAGTCTCTCTCGCAGTCTCTCTCGCAGTCTCTCTCGCTGTCCCTCTCGCAGTCTCTCTCGCAGTCTCTCTCGCAGTCTCTCTCGCAGTCTCTCTCGCTGTCTCCCTCGCTGTCTCTCTCGCTGTCTCTCTCGCTGTCTCTCTCGCTGTCTCTCTCGCTATCTCCCTCGCAGTCTCTCTCGCTGTCTCCCTCGCTGTCTCCCTCGCTGTCTCCCTCGCTGTCTCCCTCGCTGTCTCCCTCGCTGTCTCCCTCGCTGTGTCCCTCGCTCTCTCCCTCACTGTCTCCCTCGCTGTCATCCTCACAGTCTCTCTCGCAGTCTCTCTCGCTGTCTCCCTCGCAGTCTCTATCGCTGTCTCCCTCGCAGTCTCTATCGCTGTCTCCCTCGCAGTCTCCCTCGCAGTCTCCCTCGCAGTCTCCCTCGCAGTCTCCTTTGCAGTCTCTCTCGCAGTCTCCTTTGCAGTCTCTCTCGCAGTCTCTCTCGCAGTCTCTCTCGCAGTCTCTCTCGCTGTCCCTCTCGCAGTCTCTCTCGCTGTCCCTCTCGCAGTCTCTCTCGCTGTCTCCTTTGCAGTCTCTCTCGCAGTCTCCTTTGCAGTCTCTCTCGCAGTCTCTCTCGCAGTCTCTCTCGCAGTCTCTCTCGCTGTCCCTCTCGCAGTCTCTCTCGCTGTCCCTCTCGCAGTCTCTCTCGCTGTCTCTCTCGCAGTCTCCTTTGCAGTCTCTCTCGCAGTCTCTCTCGCTGTCCCTCTCGCAGTCTCTCTCGCAGTCTCTCTCGCAGTCTCTCTCGCAGTCTCTCTCGCAGTCTCTCTCGCAGTCTCTCTCGCTGTCTCTCTCGCTGTCTCCCACGCTGTCTCCCTCGCAGTCTCTCTCGCAGTCTCTCTCGCTGTCTCCCTCGCTTTCTCCCTCGCTGTCTCCCTCGCTGTCTCTCTCGCTGTCTCCCTCGCAGTCTCTCTCGCTGTCTCCCTCGCTGTCTCCCTCGCTGTCTCCCTCGCTCTCTCCCTCACTGTCTCCCTCGCCGTCTCTCTCGCTGTCTTCCTCGCAGTTTCTCTCGCTGTCTCCCTCGCTGTCACCCTCGCTGTCTCCCTCGCTGTCTCCCTAGCAGTCGCTCTCGCAGTCTCTCTCGCTGACTCCCTCGCAGTTTCTCTCGCTGTCTCCCTCGCTGTCACCCTCGCTGTCTCCCTCGCTGTCTCCCTAGCAGTCGCTCTCGCAGTCTCTCTCGCTGTCTCTCTCGCTGTCTCCCTCGCTGTCTCCCTCGCTGTCTCCCTCGCTGCCTCCCTCGCAGTCTCTCTCGAAGTCTCTCTCAAAGTCTCCCTCGCTCTCTCCCTCGCTCTCTCCCTCGCTCTCTCCCTCGCTCTCTCCCTCGCTCTCTCCCTCGCCGTCTCCCTCGCAGTCTCTCTCGCAGTGTCTCTCGCTGTATCCCTCGCTGTCTCTCTCGCAGTTTCTCTCGCTTTCTCCCTCACAGTCTCTCTCGCTGTCTCCCTCGCAGTCTCTCTCGCAGTCTCTCTCGCAGTCTCTCTCGCAGTCTCTCTCGCTGTCTCCCTCGCTGTCTCCCTCACAGTCTCTCTCGCTGTCTCCCTCGCAGTCTCTCTCACAGTCTCTCTCGCAGTCTCTCTCGCTGTCTTCCTCGCAGTCTCCATCGCTGTCTCCCTCGCAGTCTCCCTCGCAGTCTCCCTCGCAGTCTCCCTCGCAGTCTGTCTCGCAGTCTCTCTCGCTTTCTCCCTCGCTCTCTCCCTCGCAGACTCTCTCACTGTCTCCCTCGTTGTCTCCCTCGCTGTCTCTCTCTGTCTCTCTCTCAGTCTCTCTCGCTGTCTCCCTCGCAGTCTCCCTCGCAGTCTCCCTCACAGTCTCCCTCGATGTCTCCCTCGCTGTCTCCCTCGCTGTCTCCCTCGCTGTCTCCCTCGCTGTCTCCCTCGCTGTCTCCCTCGCTGTCTCCCTCGCTGTCTCCCTCTCAGTCTCTCTCTCAGTCTCTCTCTCAGTCTCTATCGCATTCTCTCTCGCTGTCTCCCTCGCTGTCTCCCTCGCACTCTCTGGCTTTCTCTCTCGCTTTCTCTCTCGCAGTCCCTCTCACTGTCTCTCTCGCAGTCTCTCTCGCTGTCTCCCTCACAGTCTCCCTCACAGTCTCTCTCGCTGTCTCTCTCGCTGTCTCTCTCGCTGTCTCTCTCGCCGTCTCCCTCGCAGTCTCTCTCGAAGTCTCTCTCGCTGTCTCCCTCGCTGTCTCTCTCGCTGTCTCTCTCGCTCTCTCTCTCGCCGTCGCCCTCGCCGTCTCCCTCGCCGTCTCCCTCGCCGTCTCCCTCGCAGTCACTCTCGCAGTCTCTCTCGCTGTATCCCTCGCTGTCTCTCTCGCTATCTCCATAGCAGTCTCTCTCGCAGTCTCTCTCGCAGTCTCCCTCACAGTCTCTCTCGCAGTCTCTCTCGCAGTCTCTCT
Organism: Heterodontus francisci; assembly: GCF_036365525.1. Classification (NCBI taxonomy): domain Eukaryota; kingdom Metazoa; phylum Chordata; class Chondrichthyes; order Heterodontiformes; family Heterodontidae; genus Heterodontus; species Heterodontus francisci. The sequence continues at coordinate 734,340 of NW_027141323.1, forward strand.
CGCTATCTCCCTCGCTGTCTCTCTCGCTGTCTCCCTTGCAGTCTCCCTTGCAGTCTCCCTCGCAGTCTCTCTCGCAGTCTCTCTCGCAGTCTCTCTCGCAGTCTCTCTCGCTTTCTCCCACGCAGTCTCTCTCGCAGTCTCTCCCGCAGTCTCTCTCGCAGTCTCTCTCGCAGTCTCTCTCGCAGTCTCTCTAGAAGTCTCTCTCGCAGTCTCTCTCGCAGTCTCTCTCGCAGTCTCTCTCGCAGTCTTCCTCGCAGTTTCTCTCGCTGTCTCCCTCGCTGTCTCCCTCGCTGTCTCCCTCGCTGTCTCCCTCGCTGTCTCCCTCGCTGTCTCCCTCGCTGTCTCCCTCGCTGTCTCCCTCGCTGTCTCCCTCGCTGTCACCCTCGCTGTCTCCCTCGCTGTCTCACGCAATCTCTCTCGCATTCTCTCTCGTTGTCTCCCTCGCAGTCTCTCTCGCTGTGTCCCTCGCAGTCTCTCTCACAGTCTCTGTCGCTGTCTCTGTCGCTGTCTCCCTCGCTGTCTCCCTCGCTGTCTCCCTCGCTGTCTCCCTCGCTGTCTCCCTCGATGTCTCCCTCGCAGTCTCTCTCGCAGTCTCTCTCGCAGTCTCTCTCGCAGTCTCTCTCGCTGTCTCTCTCGCAGTCTCTCTCGCAGTCTCTCTCGCAGTCTCTCTCGCAGTCTCTCTCGCAGTCTCTCTCGCTGTCCCTCTCGCAGTCTCTCTCGCTGTCTCTCTCGCAGTCTCTCTCGCTGTCTCTCTCGCAGTCTCCCTCGCTGTCTCCCTCGCTTTCTCCCTCGCTTTCTCCCTCGCTGTCTCTCTCGCTGTCTCTCTCGCTGTCTCTCTCGCTGTCTCTCTCGCTGTCTCTCTCGCTGTCTCCCTCGCTGTCTCCCTCGCTGTCTCCCTCGCAGTCTCTCTCGCAGTCTCTCTCGCAGTCTCTCTCGCAGTCTCTCTCGCAGTCTCTCTCGCAGTCTCTCTCGCTGTCTCTCTCGCAGTCTCTCTCGCAGTCTCTCTCGCAGTCTCTCTCGCTGTCCCTCTCGCAGTCTCTCTCGCAGTCTCTCTCGCAGTCTCTCTCGCAGTCTCTCTCGCTGTCTCCCTCGCTGTCTCTCTCGCTGTCTCTCTCGCTGTCTCTCTCGCTGTCTCTCTCGCTGTCTCTCTCGCTGTCTCCCTCGCAGTCTCTCTCGCTGTCTCCCTCGCTGTCTCCCTCGCTGTCTCCCTCGCTGTCTCCCTCGCTGTCTCCCTCGCTGTCTCCCTCGCTGTCTCCCTCGCTGTCTCCCTCGCTCTCTCCCTCGCTCTCTCCCTCACTGTCTCCCTCGCTGTCATCCTCGCAGTTTCTCTCGCTGTCTCCCTCGCTGTCACCCTCGCTGTCTCCCTCGCTGTCTCCCTAGCAGTCGCTCTCGCAGTCTCCCTCGCTGTCTCCCTCGCTGTCTCCCTCGCTGTCTCCCTCGCAGTCTCTCTCGAAGTCTCTCTCGCTGTCTCCCTCGCTCTCTCCCTCGCTCTCTCTCTCGCCGTCTCCCTCGCAGTCTCTCTCGCAGTTTCTCTCGCTTTCTCCCTCACAGTCTCTCTCGCTGTCTCTCTCGCAGTCTCTCTCGCAGTCTCTCTCGCAGTCTCTCTCGCTGTCTCCCTCACAGTCTCTCTCGCTGTCTCCCTCACAGTCTCTCTCGCAGTCTCTCTCGCTGTCTCCCTCGCAGTCTCTATCGCTGTCTCCCTCGCAGTCTCTATCGCTGTCTCCCTCGCAGTCTCCCTCGCAGTCTCCCTCGCAGTCTCTCTCGCAGTCTCTCTCGCTTTCTCCCTCGCTTTCTCCCTCGCTCTCTCCCTCGCAGACTCTCTCGCTGTCTCCCTCGCTGTCTCCCTCGCTGTCTCCCTCGCTGTCTCTCTCAGTCTCTCTCTCAGACTCTCTCGCTGTCTCCCTCGCAGTCTCCCTTCAAGTCTCCCTCGAAGTCACCCTGGATGTCTCTCTCGCAGTCTCTCTCGCAGTCTCTCTCGCAGTCTCTCTCGCAGTCTCTCTCGCAGTCTCTCTCGCAGTCTCTCTCGCTGTCTCTCTCGCTGTCTCTCTCGCAGTCTCTCTCGCAGTCTCTCTCGCAGTCTCTCTCGCAGTCTCTCTCGCTGTCCCTCTCGCAGTCTCTCTCGCTGTCTCTCTCGCAGTCTCTCTCGCTGTCTCTCTCGCTGTCTCTCTCGCAGTCTCTCTCGCTGTCTCCCTCGCTTTCTCCCTCGCTTTCTCCCTCGCTGTCTCTCTCGCTGTCTCTCTCGCTGTCTCTCTCGCTGTCTCTCTCGCTGTCTCCCTCGCAGTCTCCCTCGCAGTCTCTCTCGCAGTCTCTCTCGCAGTCTCTCTCGCTGTCTCTCTCGCAGTCTCTCTCGCAGTCTCTCTCGCAGTCTCTCTCGCTGTCCCTCTCGCAGTCTCTCTCGCAGTCTCTCTCGCATTCTCTCTCGCTGTCTCCCTCGCTGTCTCCCTCGCTGTCTCTCTCGCTGTCTCTCTCGCTGTCTCTCTCGCTGTCTCTCTCGCTGTCTCCCTCGCTGTCTCCCTCGCTGTCTCCCTCGCTGTCTCCCTCGCTGTGTCCCTCGCTGTGTCCCTCGCTCTCTCCCTCACTGTCTCCCTCGCTGTCATCCTCGCAGTTTCTCTCGCTGTCTCCCTCGCTGTCACCCTCGCTGTCTCCCTCGCTGTCTCCCTAGCAGTCGCTCTCGCAGTCTCCCTCGCTGTCTCCCTCGCTGTCTCCCTCGCTGTCTCCCTCGCTGTCTCCCTCGCTGCCTCCCTCGCAGTCTCTCTCGAAGTCTCTCTCGCTGTCTCCCTCGCTCTCTCCCTCGCTCTCTCTCTCGCCGTCTCCCTCGCAGTCTCTCTCGCAGTTTCTCTCGCTTTCTCCCTCACAGTCTCTCTCGCTGTCTCTCTCGCAGTCTCTCTCGCAGTCTCTCTCGCAGTCTCTCTCGCAGTCTCTCTCGCAGTCTCTCTCGCTGTCTCCCTCACAGTCTCTCTCGCTGTCTCCCTCACAGTCTCTCTCGCAGTCTCTCTCGCTGTCTCCCTCGCAGTCTCTATCGCTGTCTCCCTCGCAGTCTCTATCGCAGTCTCCCTCGCAGTCTCCCTCGCAGTCTCCCTCGCAGTCTCTCTCGCAGTCTCTCTCGCTTTCTCCCTCGCTTTCTCCCTCGCTCTCTCCCTCGCAGACTCTCTCGCTGTCTCCCTCGCTGTCTCCCTCGCTGTCTCCCTCGCTGTCTCCCTCGCTGTCTCCCTCGCTGTCTCCCTCGCTGTCTCCCTCGCTGTCTCCCTCGCTGTCTCCCTCGCTGTCTCCCTCGCTGTCTCCCTCGCTGTCTCTCTCAGTCTCTCTCTCAGTCTCTCTCGATGTCTCCCTCGCAGTCTCCCTCGCAGTCTCCCTCGCTGTCTCCCTCGCTGTCTCCCTCGCTGTCTCTCTCGCTGTCTCCCTCGAAGTCACCCTGGATGTCTCTCTCGCATTCTCTCTCGATGTCTCTCTCGATGTCTCTCTCGATGTAACCCTCACAGTCTCTCTCGCTGCCTCTCTCGCTGTCTCTCTCGCCGTCTCTCTCGCCGTCTCTCTCGCCGTCTCCCTCGCAGTCTCTCTCGAAGTCTCTCTCGCTCTCTCTCTCGCTCTCTCTCTCGCCGTCGCCCTCGCCGTCTCCCTCGCCGTCTCCCTCGCCGTCTCCCTCGCAGTCTCTCTCGCTGTATCCCTCGCTGTCTCTCTCGCTATCTCCATAGCAGTCTCTCTCGCAGTCTCCCTCACAGTCTCCCTCGCAGTCTCTCTCGCAGTCTCTCTCGCAGTCTCCCTCGCAGTCTCCCTCGCTATCTCCCTCGCTGTCTCTCTCGTTGTCTCCCTCGCAGTCTCTCTCGCTTTCTCCCTCGCAGTCTCTCTCGCAGTCTCTCTCGCAGTCTCTCTCGCTTTCTCCCTCGCAGTCTCTCTCGCAGTCTCTCTCGCAGTCTTCCTCGCAGTTTCTCTCGCTGTCTCCCTCGCTGTCTCCCTCGCTGTCTCCCTAGCTGTCTCCCTCGCAGTCTCCCTCGCAGTCTCCCTCGCAGTCTCCCTCGCAGTCTCCCTCGCAGTCTCCCTCGCTGTCTCCCTCGCTGTCTCCCTCGCTGTCTCCCTCGCTGTCTCCCTCGCTGTCTCACGCGATCTCTCTCGCATTCTCTCTCGTTGTCTACCTCGCAGTCTCTCTCGCTGTGTCCCTCGCAGTCTCTCTCACAGTCTCTGTCGCTGTCTCTGTCGCTGTCTCTGTCGCTGTCTCTGTCGCTGTCTCCCTCGCTGTCTCCCTCGCTGTCTGCCTCGCAGTCTCCCTCGAAGTCTCCCTCGAAGTTACCCTGGATGTCTCTCTCGCAGTCTCTCTCGCAGTCTCTCTCGCAGTCTCTCTCGCAGTCTCTCTCGCAGTCTCTCTCGCAGTCTCTCTCGCTGTCTCTCTCGCAGTCTCTCTCGCAGTCTCTCTCGCAGTCTCTCTCGCAGTCTCTCTCGCAGTCTCTCTCGCTGTCCCTCTCGCAGTCTCTCTCGCTGTCTCTCTCGCAGTCTCTCTCGCTGTCTCTCTCGCAGTCTCTCTCGCTGTCTCCCTCGCTTTCTCCCTCGCTTTCTCCCTCGCTGTCTCTCTCGCTGTCTCCCTCGCTGTCTCTCTCGCTGTCTCTCTCGCTGTCTCCCTCGCTGTCTCCCTCGCAGTCTCTCTCGCAGTCTCTCTCGCAGTCTCTCTCGCAGTCTCTCTCGCTGTCTCTCTCGCAGTCTCTCTCGCAGTCTCTCTCGCAGTCTCTCTCGCTGTCCCTCTCGCTGTCCCTCTCGCAGTCTCTCTCGCAGTCTCTCTCGCAGTCTCTCTCGCTGTCTCCCTCGCTGTCTCTCTCGCTGTCTCTCTCGCTGTCTCTCTCGCTGTCTCTCTCGCTGTCTCTCTCGCTGTCTCCCTCGCAGTCTCTCTCGCTGTCTCCCTCGCTGTCTCCCTCGCTGTCTCCCTCGCTGTCTCCCTCGCTGTCTCCCTCGCTGTCTCCCTCGCTGTCTCCCTCGCTGTGTCCCTCGCTCTCTCCCTCACTGTCTCCCTCGCTGTCATCCTCGCAGTTTCTCTCGCTGTCTCCCTCGCTGTCACCCTCGCTGTCTCCCTCGCTGTCTCCCTAGCAGTCGCTCTCGCAGTCTCCCTCGATGTCTCCCTCGCTGTCTCCCTCGCTGTCTCCCTCGCTGCCTCCCTCGCAGTCTCTCTCGAAGTCTCTCTCGCTGTCTCCCTCGCTCTCTCCCTCGCTCTCTCTCTCGCCGTCTCCCTCGCAGTCTCTCTCGCAGTTTCTCTCGCTTTCTCCCTCACAGTCTCTCTCGCTGTCTCTCTCGCAGTCTCTCTCGCAGTCTCTCTCGCAGTCTCTCTCGCAGTCTCTCTCGCAGTCTCTCTCGCAGTCTCTCTCGCTGTCTCCCTCACAGTCTCTCTCGCTGTCTCCCTCACAGTCTCTCTCGCAGTCTCTCTCGCTGTCTCCCTCGCAGTCTCTATCGCTGTCTCCCTCGCAGTCTCTATCGCTGTCTCCCTCGCAGTCTCCCTCGCAGTCTCTCTCGCAGTCTCTCTCGCTTTCTCCCTCGCTTTCTCCCTCGCTCTCTCCCTCGCAGACTCTCTCGCTGTCTCCCTCGCTGTCTCCCTCGCTGTCTCCCTCGCTGTCTCCCTCGCTGTCTCCCTCGCTGTCTCCCTCGCTGTCTCCCTCGCTGTCTCCCTCGCTGTCTCTCGCGCTGTCTCCTTCGAAGTCACCCTGGATGTCTCTCTCGCATTCTCTCTCGATGTCTCTCTCGATGTCTCTCTCGATGTAACCCTCACAGTCTCTCTCGCTGCCTCTCTCGCTGTCTCTCTCGCTGTCTCTCTCGCCGTCTCTCTCGCCGTCTCTCTCGCCGTCTCCCTCGCAGTCTCTCTCGAAGTCTCTCTCGCTCTCTCTCTCGCCGTCGCCCTCGCCGTCTCCCTCGCCGTCTCCCTCGCCGTCTCCCTCGCAGTCTCTCTCGCTGTATCCCTCGCTGTCTCTCTCGCTATCTCCATAGCAGTCTCTCTCGCAGTCTCCCTCACAGTCTCCCTCGCTGTCTCCCTCGCAGTCTCTCTCGCAGTCTCTCTCGCAGTCTCTCTCGCAGTCTCTCTCGCAGTCTCTCTCGCAGTCTCTCTCGCAGTCTCCCTCGCAGTCTCCCTCGCTGTCTCCCTCGCTGTCTCTCTCGTTGTCTCCCTCGCAGTCTCTCTCGCTTTCTCCCTCGCAGTCTCTCTCGCAGTCTCTCTCGCAGTCTCTCTCGCAGTCTCTCTCGCTTTCTCCCTCGCAGTCTCTCTCGCAGTCTCTCTCGCAGTCTTCCTCGCAGTTTCTCTCGCTGTCTCCCTCGCTGTCTCCCTCGCTGTCTCCCTAGCTGTCTCCCTCGCAGTCTCCCTCGCAGTCTCCCTCGCAGTCTCCCTCGCAGTCTCCCTCGCAGTCTCCCTCGCTGTCTCCCTCGCTGTCTCCCTCGCTGTCTCCCTCGCTGTCTCCCTCGCTGTCTCCCTCGCTGTCTCACGCGATCTCTCTCGCATTCTCTCTCGTTGTCTACCTCGCAGTCTCTCTCGCTGTGTCCCTCGCTGTCTCTGTCGCTGTCTCTGTCGCTGTCTCCCTCGCTGTCTCCCTCGCTGTCTCCCTCGCAGTCTCTCTCGCAGTCTCTCTCGAAGTCTCTCTCGAAGTCTCTCTCGCTGTCTCTCTCGCTGTCTCTCTCGCTGTCTCTCTCGCTGTCTCTCTCGCTGTCTCTCTCGCTGTCTCTCTCGCTGTCTCCCTCGCTGTCTCCCTCGCTGTCTCCCTCGCTGACTCCCTCGCTCTCTCTCTCGCCGTCTCCCTCGCTGTCTCCCTCGCATTCTCTCTCGCAGTGTCTCTCGCTGTATCCCTCGCTGTCTCTCTCGCTATCTCCATAGCATTCTCTCTCGCTGTTTCTCTCGCTTTCTCCCTCGCAGTCTCTCTCGCTGTCTCCCTCGCAGTCTCTCTCGCTGTCTCCCTCGCAGTCTCTATCGCTGTCTCCCTCGCAGTCTCTCTCGCTTTCTCCCTCGCTTTCTCCCTCGCTCTCTCCCTCGCAGACTCCCTCGCAGACTCTCTCGCAGACTCTCTCGCTGTCTCCCTCGCAGTCTCCCTCGCAGTCTCCCTCGCTGTCTCCCTCGCTGTCTCCCTCGCAGTCTCCCTCGCAGTCTCCCTCGCTGTCTCCCTAGCTGTCTCCCTAGCTGTCTCCCTCGCTGTCTCCCTCGCTGTCTCTCTCGCTGTCTCTCTCGCAGTCTCTCTCGCAGTCTCTCTCGCTTTCTCCCTCGCTCTCTCCCTTGCAGACTCTCTCGCTGTCTCCCGCGCAGTCTCCCGCGCAGTCTCCCGCGCAGTCTCCCGCGCAGTCTCCCGCGCAGTCTCCCGCGCAGTCTCCCGCGCAGTCTCCCGCGCAGTCTCCCGCGCAGTCTCCCGCGCAGTCTCCCTCGCTGTCTCCCTCGCTGTCTCCCTCGCTGTCTCCCTCGCTGTCTCTCTCGCTGTCTCTCTCGCTGTCTCCCTCGATGTCTCTCTCGCATTCTCTCTCGATGTCTCTCTCGATGTCTCTCTCGTTGTCTCCCTCGCTGTCTCCCTCACAGTCTCTCTCGCTGCCTCTCTCGCTGTCTCTCTCGCCATCTCTCTCGCCGTCTCCCTCGCAGTCTCTCTCGAAGTCTCTCTCGCTCTCTCTCTCGCCGTCGCCCTCGCCGTCTCCCTCGCCGTCTCCCTCGCAGTCACTCTCGCAGTCTCTCTCGCTGTATCCCTCGCTGTCTCTCTCGCTATCTCCATAGCAGTCTCTCTCGCAGTCTCCCTCACAGTCTCCCTCACAGTCTCCCTCGCTGTCTCCCTCGCAGTCTCTCTCGCAGTCTCTCTCGCAGTCTCTCTCGCAGTCTCTCTCGCAGTCTCCCTCGCAGTCTCCCTCGCTGTCTCCCTCACAGTCTCTCTCGCTGTCTCCCTCGCAGTCTCTCTCACAGTCTCTCTCGCAGTCTCTCTCGCAGTCTCTCTCGCTGTCTTCCTCGCAGTCTCTATCGCAGTCTCCCTCGCAGTCTCCCTCGCAGTCTCCCTCGCAGTCTCTCTCGCAGTCTCTCTCGCTTTCTCCCTCGCTCTCTCCCTCGCAGACTCTCTCACTGTCTCCCTCGCTGTCTCCCTCGTTGTCTCCCTCGCTGTCTCTCTCAGTCTCTCTCTCAGTCTCTCTCGCTGTCTCCCTCGCAGTCTCCCTTGCAGTCTCCCTCGCAGTCTCCCTCGCAGTCTCCCTCGCAGTCTCCCTCGATGTCTCCCTCGATGTCTCCCTCGCTGTCTCCCTCGCTGTCTCCCTCGCTGTCTCCCTCGCTGTCTCTCTCTCAGTCTCTCTCTCAGTCTCTCTCTCAGTCTCTATCGCATTCTCTCTCGCTGTCTCCCTCGCTGTCTCCCTCGCACTCTCTGGCTTTCTCTCTGGCCTTCTCTCTCGCAGTCCCTCTCACTGTCTCTCTCGCAGTCTCTCTCGCTGTCTCCCTCACAGTCTCTCTCGCCGTCTCTCTCGCCGTCTCCCTCGCAGTCTCTCTCGAAGTCTCTCTCGCTGTCTCCCTCGCTGTCTCTCTCGCTCTCTCTCTCGCCGTCGCCCTCGCCGTCTCCCTCGCCGTCTCCCTCGCCGTCTCCCTCGCCGTCTCCCTCACAGTCACTCTCGCAGTCTCTCTCGCTGTATCCCTCGCTGTCTCTCTCGCTATCTCCATAGCAGTCTCTCTCGCAGTCTCCCTCACAGTCTCTCTCGCAGTCTCTCTCGCTATCTCCCTCGCTGTCTCTCTCGCTGTCTCCCTTGCAGTCTCCCTTGCAGTCTCCCTCGCAGTCTCTCTCGCAGTCTCTCTCGCAGTCTCTCTCGCTTTCTCCCACGCAGTCTCTCTCGCAGTCTCTCTCGCAGTCTCTCTCGCAGTCTCTCTCGCAGTCTCTCTCGCAGTCTCTCTCGCAGTCTCTCTCGCAGTTTCTCTCGCTGTCTCCCTCGCTGTCTCCCTCGCTGTCTCCCTCGCTGTCTCCCTCGCTGTCTCCCTCGCTGTCTCCCTCGCTGTCTCCCTCGCTATCTCCCTCGCTATCTCCCTCGCTGTCTCCCTCGCTGTCTCACGCGATCTCTCTCGCATTCTCTCTCGTTGTCTCCCTCGCAGTCTCTCTCGCTGTGTCCCTCGCAGTCTCTCTCACAGTCTCTGTCGCTGTCTCTGTCGCTGTCACTGTCGCTGTCTCTGTCGCTGTCTCCCTCGCTGTCTCCCTCGCAGTCTCCCTCGCAGTCTCTCTCGCAGTCTCTCTCGCAGTCTCTCTCGCAGTCTCTCTCGCAGTCTCTCTCGCTGTCTCTCTCGCAGTCTCTCTCGCAGTCTCTCTCGCAGTCTCTCTCGCTGTCCCTCTCGCAGTCTCTCTCGCAGTCTCTCTCGCTGTCTCTCTCGCAGTCTCTCTCGCTGTCTCCCTCGCTTTCTCCCTCGCTGTCTCTCTCGCTGTCTCTCTCGCTGTCTCTCTCGCTGTCTCTCTCGCTGTCTCCCTCGCTGTCTCCCTCGCAGTCTCCCTCGCAGTCTCCCTCGCAGTCTCTCTCGCAGTCTCTCTCGCAGTCTCTCTCGCTGTCTCTCTCGCAGTCGCTCTCGCAGTCTCTCTCGCAGTCTCTCTCGCAGTCTCTCTCGCTGTCCCTCTCGCAGTCTCTCTCGCTGTCTCTCTCGCAGTCTCTCTCGCAGTCTCTCTCGCTGTCTCCCTCGCTGTCTCTCTCGCTGTCTCTCTCGCTGTCTCTCTCGCTGTCTCCCTCGCAGTCTCTCTCGCTGTCTCCCTCGCTGTCTGCCTCGCTGTCTCCCTCGCTTTCTCCCTCGCTGTCTCCCTCGCTGTCTCCCTCGCTGTCTCCCTCGCTGTGTCCCTCGCTCTCTCCCTCGCTGTCTCCCTCGCTGTCTTCCTCGCAGTTTCTCTCGCTGTCTCCCTCGCTGTCACCCTCGCTGTCTCCCTCGCTGTCTCCCTAGCAGTCGCTCTCGCAGTCTCCCTCGCTGTCTCCCTCGCTGTCTCCCTCGCTGTCTCCCTCGCAGTCTCTCTCGCAGTCTCTCTCGCTGTCTCCCTCGCTCTCTCCCTCGCTCTCTCTCTCGCCGTCTCCATCGCAGTCTCTCTCGCAGTTTCTCTCGCTTTCTCCCTCACAGTCTCTCTCGCTGTCTCTCTCGCAGTCTCTCTCGCAGTCTCTCTCGCAGTCTCTCTCGCAGTCTCCCTCGCAGTCTCTCTCGCTGTCTCCCTCACAGTCTCTCTCGCTGTCTCCCTCGCAGTCTCTCTCACAGTCTCTCTCGCAGTCTCTCTCGCTGTCTCCCTCGCAGTCTCTATCGGTGTCTCCCTCGCAGTCTCTATCGCTGTCTCCCTCGCAGTCTCCCTCGCAGTCTCTCTCGCAGTCTCTCTCGCTTTCTCCCTCGCTCTCTCCCTCGCAGACTCTCTCGCTGTCTCCCTCGCTGTCTCCCTCGCTGTCTCCCTCGCTGTCTCCCTCGCTGTCTCCCTCGCTGTCTCTCTCAGTCTCTCTCTCAGTCTCTCTCTCAGTCTCTCTCGCTGTCTCTCTCGCTGTCTCCCTCGCAGTCTCCCTCGAAGTCACCCTGGATGTCTCTCTCGCAGTCTCTCTCGCAGTCTCTCTCGCAGTCTCTCTCGCAGTCTCTCTCGCAGTCTCTCTCGCAGTCTCTCTCGCAGTCTCTCTCGCAATCTCTCTCGCAGTCTCTCTCGCAGTCTCTCTCGCATTCTCTTTCGCTGTCTCTCTCGATGTCTCCCTCGCAGTCTCCCTCGCAGTCTCCCTCGCAGTCTCCCTCGCAGTCTCCCTCGCAGTCTCCCTCGCAGTCTCCCTCGCTGTCTCCCTCGCTGTCTCCCTCGCTGTCTCTCTCGCTGTCTCCCTGGATGTCTCTCTCGCATTCTCTCTCGCATTCTCTCTCGCATTCTCTCTCGATGTCTCTCTCGATGTCTCTCTCGTTGTCTCCCTCGCTGTAACCCTCACAGTCTCTCTCGCTGCCTCTCTCGCTGTCTCTCTCGCCGTCTCTCTCGCCGTCTCTCTCGCCGTCTCCCTCGCAGTCTCTCTCGAAGTCTCTCTCGCTCTCTCTCTCGCCGTCGCCTTCGCCGTCTCCCTCGCCGTCTCCCTCGCCGTCTCCCTCGCAGTGACTCTCGCAGTCTCTCTCGCTGTATCCCTCGCAGTCTCTCTCGCAGTCTCCCTCACAGTCTCCCTCGCTGTCTCCCTCGCAGTCTCCCTCGCAGTCTCTCTCGCAGTCTCTCTCGCAGTCTCTCTCGCAGTCTCTCTCGCAGTCTCTCTCGCAGTCTCCCTCGCAGTCTCCCTCGCAGTCTCCCTCGCTATCTCCCTCGCTGTCTCTCTCGTTGTCTCCCTCGCAGTCTCTCTCGCTTTCTCCCTCGCAGTCTCTCTCGCAGTCTCTCTCGCAGTCTCTCTCGCTTTCTCCCTCGCAGTCTCTCTCGCAGTCGCTCTCGCAGTCTCTCTCGCAGTCTTCCTCGCAGTTTCTCTCGCTGTCTCCCTCGCTGTCTCCCTCGCAGTCTCCCTCGCAGTCTCCCTCGCTGTCTCCCTCACTGTCTCCCTCGCTGTCTCCCTCGCTGTCTCCCTCGCTGTCTCCCTCGCTGTCTCCCTCGCTGTCTCCCTCGCTGTCTCACGCGATCTCTCTCGCATTCTCTCTCGTTCTCTACCTCGCAGTCTCTCTCGCTGTGTCCCTCGCAGTCTCTCTCACAGTCTCTGTCGCTGTCTCTGTCGCTGTCTCTGTCGCTGTCTCTGTCGCTGTCTCTGTCGCTGTCTCCCTCGCTGTCTCCCTCGCTGTCTCCCTCGCTGTCTCCCTCGCTGTCTCTCTCGCAGTCTCTCTCGAAGTCTCTCTCGAAGTCTCTCTCGCTGTCTCTCTCGCTGTCTCTCTCGCTGTCTCTCTCGCTGTCTCTCTCGCTGTCTCTCTCGCTGTCTCTCTCGCTGTCTCCCTCGCTGTCTCCCTCGCTGTCTCCCTCGCTGTCTCCCTCGCTGTCTCCCTCGCTGACTCCCTCGCTCTCTCTCTCGCCGTCTCCCTCGCCGTCTCCCTCGCCGTCTCCCTCGCCGTCTCAATCGCTGTCTCCCTCGCATTCTCTCTCGCAGTGTCTCTCGCTGTATCCCTCGCTGTCTCTCTCGCTATCTCCATAGCATTCTCTCTCGCTGTTTCTCTCGCTTTCTCCCTCGCAGTCTCTCTCGCTGTCTCCCTCGCAGTCTCTCTCGCTGTCTCCCTCGCAGTCTCTCTCGCTGTCTCCCTCGCAGTCTCTATCGCTGTCTCCCTCGCAGTCTCTCTCGCTTTCTCCCTCGCTTTCTCCCTCGCTCTCTCCCTTGCAGTCTCCCTCGCAGTCTCTCTCGCTTTCTCCCTCGCAGTCTCTCTCGCTTTCTCTCTCGCTTTCTCTCTCGCTTTCTCCCTCGCTTTCTCCCTCGCAGTCTCTCTCGCAGTCTCTCTCGCAGTCTCTCTCGCAGTCTCTCTCGCAGTCTCTCTCGCTGTCTCCCACGCTGTCTCCCACGCTGTCTCCCACGCTGTCTCCCACGCTGTCTCCCACGCTGTCTCCCACGCTGTCTCCCACGCTGTCTCCCACGCTGTCTCCCACGCTGTCTCCCTCGCTGTCTCTATTGCTGTCTCCCTCGCTGTGTCTCTCGCTCTCTCTCTCGCAGTCTACCTCGCTGTTTCCCTCGCTGTCTCCCTCGCTGTCTCCCTCGCTGTCTCCCTCGCTGTCTCCCTCGCTGTCTCCCTCGCTGTCTCCCTCGCTGCCTCCCTCGCTGCCTCCCTCGCTGCCTCCCTCGCAGTCTCCCTCGCAGTCTCCCTCGCAGTCTCCCTCGCAGTCTCCCTCGCAGTCTCCCTCGCAGTCTCTCTCGATGTCTCTCTCGATGTCTCTCTCGCTGTCTACCTCGCTGTCTCCCTCGCTGTCTCCCTCGCTGTCTCCCTCGCTGTCTCCCTCGCTGTCTCCCTCGCTGTCTCCCTCGCTGTCTCCCTCGCTGTCTCCCTCGCTGTCTCCCTCGCTGTCTCCCTCGCTGTCTCCCTCGCTCTCTCCCTCGCTCTCTCCCTCGCTCTCTCTCTCGCCGTCTCAATCGCTGTCTCCCTCGCAGTGTCTCTCGCTGTATCCCTCGCTGTCTCTCTCGCTATCTCCATAGCAGTCTCTCTCGCAGTTTCTCTCGCTTCCTCCCTCGCAGTCTCTCTCGCTGTCTCCCTCACAGTCTCTCTCGCTGTCTCTCTCACTGTCTCCCTCGCTGTCTCCCTCACATTCTCTCTCGCTGTCTCCCTCGCTGTCTCCCTCGAGGCCTCTCTCACAGTCTCTCTCGCAGTCTCTCTCGCAGTCTCTCTCGCTGTCTCTCTCGCTGTCTCTCTCACTGACTCCCTCGCTGTCTCTATCGCTGTCTCCCTCGCAGTCTCTCTCGCTTTCTCCCTCGCTCTCTCCCTCGCTCTCTCCCTCGCTCTCTCCCTCGCAGTCTCTCTCGCAGTCTCTCTCGCAGTCTCCCTCGCTGTCTCCCTCGCTGTCTCCCTCGCTGTCTCCCTCGCTGTCTCCCTCGCTGTCTCTCTCGCTGTCTCTCTCGCTGTCTCTCTCGCTGTCTCCCTCGCTGTCTCCCTCGCTGTCTCCCTCGCAGTCTCCCTCAATATCCCTCTCGCAGTCTCTCTCGCAGTCTCTCTCGCATTCTCTCTCGCAGTCTCCCTCGCAGTCTCCCTCGCAGTCTCTCTCGCAGTCTCTCTCGCAGTCTCTCTCGCAGTCTCTCTCGCAGTCTCTCTCGCAGTCTCTCTCGCAGTCTCACTCGCAGTCTCACTCGCAGTCTCACTCGCAGTCTCACTCGCAGTCTCACTCGCAGTCTCCCTCGCAGTCTCCCTCGCAGTCTCTCTCGCTGTCTCCCTCGCTGTTTCCCTCAGTCTCTCTCGCTGTCTCCCTCGCAGTCTCTCTCGAAGTCGCTCTCGCTTTCTCCCTCGCTGTCTCTCTCGCAGTCCTTCTCGCTGTCTCTCTCGCTGTCTCCAGTGCTGTCTCCCGAGCTGTCTCCGTCACTGTCTCCCTCGCAGCCTCTCTCGCAGCCTCTCTCGCTGTCTCCCTCGCCGTCTCCCTCGCAGTCTCCCTCGCAGTCTCCCTCGCAGTCTCCCTCGCAGTCTCCCTTGCAGTCTCCCTCGCAGTCTGTCTCGCAGTCTGTCTCGCAGTCTGTCTCGCAGTCTGTCTCGCAGTCTGTCTCGCAGTCTGTCTCGCAGTCTGTCTCGCAGTCTGTCTCGCAGTCTGTCTCGCAGTCTGTCTCGCAGTCTGTCTCGCAGTCTGTCTCGCAGTCTGTCTCGCTGTCTGTCTCGCTGTCTGTCTCGCAGTCTCTCTCGCTGTCTCCCTCGCTGTTTCCCTCACAGTCTCTCTCGCTGTCTCCCTCGCAGTCTCTCTCGAAGTCGCTCTCGCTTTCTCCCTCGCTGTCTCTCTCGCAGTCCTTCTCGCATTCTCTCTCGCTGTCTCCCTCGCTGTCTCCCTCGCTGTCTCCCTCGCTGTCTCCCTCGCTGTTTCCCTCGCTGTCTCCCTCGCTGTCTCCCTCGCAGTCTCCCTCGCAGTCTCCCTCGCAGTCTCTCTCGATGTCTCTCTCGCTGTCTACCTCGCTGTCTACCTCGCTGTCTACCTCGCTGTCTCCCTCGCTGTCTCCCTCGCTGTCTCCCTCGCTGTCTCCCTCGCTCTCTCCCTCGCTCTCTCCCTCGCTTTCTCCCTCGCTCTCTCCCTCGCTCTCTCCCTCGCCCTCTCCCTCGCTCTCTCCCTCGCCGTCTCAATCGCTGTCTCCCTCGCATTCTCTCTCGCTATCTCCATAGCAGTCTCTCTCGCAGTTTCTCTCGCTTCCTCCCTCGCAGTCTCTCTCGCTGTCTCCCTCGCTGTCTCCCTCACAGTCTCTCTCGCTGTCTCTCTCGCTGTCTCCCTCGCTGTCTCCCTCGAGGTCTCTCTCGCAGTCTCTCTCGCAGTCTCTCTCACTGTCTCTCTCACTGACTCCCTCGCTGTCTCTATCGCTGTCTCTATCGCTGTCTCCCTCGCAGTCTCTCTCGCTTTCTCTCTCGCTTTCTCCCTCGCTCTCTCCCTCGCAGTCTCTCTCGCAGTCTCCCTCGCAGTCTCCCTCGCAGTCTCCCTCGCAGTCTCCCTCGCAGTCTCCCTCGCTGTCTCTCTCGCTGTCTCCCTCGCTGTCTCCCTCGCTGTCTCCCTCGCTGTCTCCCTCGCAGTCTCCCTCAATATCCCTCTCGCAGTCTCTCTCGCAGTCTCTCTCGCATTCTCTCTCGCAGTCTCCCTCGCAGTCTCCCTCGCAGTCTCCCTCGCAGTCTCCCTCGCAGTCTCCCTCGCAGTCTGTCTCGCAGTCTGTCTCGCAGTCTGTCTCGCAGTCTGTCTCGCAGTCTGTCTCGCAGTCTGTCTCGCAGTCTGTCTCGCAGTCTCCCTCGCTGTCTCCCTCGCTGTTTCCCTCACAGTCTCTCTCGCTGTCTCCCTCGCAGTCTCTCTCGAAGTCGCTCTCGCTTTCTCCCTCGCTGTCTCTCTCGCAGTCCTTCTCGCATTCTCTCTCGCTGTCTCCCTCGCTGTCTCCCTCGCTGTCTCCCTCGCTGTCTCCCTCGCTGTCTCCCTCGCTGTCTCCCTCGCTGTCTCCCTCGCAGTCTCCCTCGCAGTCTCTCTCGCAGTCTCTCTCGCAGTCTCTCTCGCAGTCTCCCTCGCTGTCTCCCTCGCTGTCTCCCTCGCTGTCTCCCTCGCCGTCTCCCTCGCAGTCACTCTGTATCCCCCGCTATCTCTCGCGCTATCTCCATAGCAGTCTCTCTCACTGTCTCCCTTGCTGTCTCCCTCGCTGTCTGTCTCTGTCGCTGTCTCTGTCGCTGTCTCTGTCGCTGTCTGTCTCTGTCGCTGTCGCTGTCTCTGTCGCTGTCTCTGTCGCTGTCTCTGTCGCTGTCTCTGTCGCTGTCTCTGTCGCTGTCTCTGTCGCTGTCTCTGTCGCTGTCTCCCTCGCTGTCTCCCTCGCTGTCTCCCTCGCCGTCTCCCTCGCCGTCTCCCTCGTCGTCTCCCTCGTCGTCTCCCTCGTCGTCTCCCTCGTCGTCTCCCTCGTCGTCTCCCTCGCCGTCTCCCTCGCCGTCTCCCTCGCCGTCTCTCTCGCTGTCTCTCTCGCTGTCTCTCTCGCTGTCTCTCTCAATGTACTCTCGCTGTCTCCCTCGCTGTCTCCCTCGCTGTCTCCCTCGCTGTCTCCCTCGCTGTCTCCCTCGCGGTCTCTCTCGCAGACTGTCTCGCTATCTGTCTCGCAGTCTCTCACCGCCTCCCACGCCGTCTCCCACGCCGTCTCCCTCGCCGTCTCTCTCGCAGTCTCTCTCGCAGTCTCCCTCGCTGCCTCCCTCGCTGCCTCCCTCGCTGCCTCCCTCGCTGCCTCCCTCGCTGCCTCCCTCGCTGCCTCCCTCGCTGCCTCCCTCGCTGTCTCCCCAGCAGTCGCTCTCGCAGTCTCTCTCGCAGTCTCTCTCGCTGTCTCCCTCGCTGTCTCCCTCGCTGTCTCCCTGGCTGTCTCCCTGGCTATCTCCCTGGCTGTCTCCCTGGCTGTCTCCCTGGCTGTCTCCCTGGCTGTCTCCCTGGCTGTCTCCCTCGCTGTCTCCCTCGCAGACTGTCTCGCTATCTGTCTCGCAGTCTCTCACCGCCTCCCACGCCGTCTCCCACGCCGTCTCCCACGCCGTCTCCCTCGCCGTCTCCCTCGCTGTCTCCCTCGCTGTCTCACGCGATCTCTCTCGCATTCTCTCTCGTCGTCTCCCTCGCAGTTTCTCTCGCTGTGTCCCTTGCAGTCTCTCTCACAGTCTCTGTCGCTGTCTCTCTCGCTGACTCCCTCGCAGTTTCTATCGCAGTCTCTCTCGCAGTCTCTCTCGCTATCTCCCGCGCTATCTCCCGCGCTATCTCCCTTGCTATCTCCCTCGCTGTCTCTCTCGCTGTCTCCCTTGCAGTCTCCCTCGCAGTCTCTCTCGCTTTCTCCCTCGCAGTCTCTCTCGCAGTCTCTCTCGCAGTCTCTCTCGCAGTCTCTCTCGCAGTCTCTCTCGCAGTCTCTCTCGCTGTCTCCCTCGCTGTCTCCCTCGCTGCCTCCCACGCTGTCTCCCACGCTGTCTCCCACGCTGTCTCCCACGCTGTCTCCCACGCTGTCTCCCACGCTGTCTCCCACGCTGTCTCCCACGCTGTCTCCCACGCTGTCTCCCTCGCTGTCTCTATTGCTGTCTCCCTCGCTCTCTCTCTCGCTCTCTCTCTCGCAGTCTCCCTCGCTGTTTCCCTCGCTATCTCCCTCGCTGTCTCCCTCGCTGTCTCACACGATCTCTCTCGCATTCTCTCTCGTTGTCTTCCTCGCAGTCTCTATTGCTGTCTCTGTCGCTGTCTCCCTCGCTGTCTCCCTCGCTGTCTCCCTCGCTGTCTCCCTCGCTGTCTCCCTCGCTGTCTCCCTCGCTGTCTCCCTCGCTGTCTCCCTCGCTGCCTCCCTCGCTGTCTCCCTCGCTGTCTCCCTCGCTGCCCCCCTCGCTGCCTCCCTCGCTGCCTCCCTCGCTGCCTCCCTCGCTGCCTCCCTCGCAGTCTCCCTCGCAGTCTCCCTCGCAGTCTCCCTCGCAGTCTCCCTCGCAGTCTCCCTCGCAGTCTCTCTCGATGTCTCTCTCGCTGTCTACCTCGCTGTCTCCCTCGCTGTCTCCCTCGCTGTCTCCCTCGCTGTCTCCCTCGCTGTCTCCCTCGCTCTCTCCCTCGCTCTCTCCCTCGCTCTCTCCCTCGCTCTCTCCCTCGCTCTCTCCCTCGCTCTCTCCCTCGCTCTCTCTCTCGCCGTCTCAATCGCTGTCTCCCTCGCAGTGTCTCTCGCTGTATCCCTCGCTGTCTCTCTCGCTATCTCCATAGCAGTCTCTCTCGCAGTTTCTCTCGCTTCCTCCCTCGCAGTCTCTCTCGCTGTCTCCCTCACAGTCTCTCTCGCTGTCTCTCTCACTGTCTCCCTCGCTGTCTCCCTCACATTCTCTCTCGCTGTCTCCCTCGCTGTCTCCCTCGAGGCCTCTCTCACAGTCTCTCTCGCAGTCTCTCTCGCAGTCTCTCTCGCTGTCTCTCTCGCTGTCTCTCTCACTGACTCCCTCGCTGTCTCTATCGCTGTCTCCCTCGCAGTCTCTCTCGCATTCTCTCTCGCAGTCTCCCTCGCAGTCTCCCTCGCAGTCTCCCTCGCAGTCTCCCTCGCAGTCTCCCTCGCAGTCTGTCTCGCAGTCTGTCTCGCAGTCTGTCTCGCAGTCTGTCTCGCAGTCTGTCTCGCAGTCTGTCTCGCAGTCTGTCTCGCAGTCTGTCTCGCAGTCTCCCTCGCTGTCTCCCTCGCTGTTTCCCTCACAGTCTCTCTCGCTGTCTCCCTCGCAGTCTCTCTCGAAGTCGCTCTCGCTTTCTCCCTCGCTGTCTCTCTCGCAGTCCTTCTCGCATTCTCTCTCGCTGTCTCCCTCGCTGTCTCCCTCGCTGTCTCCCTCGCTGTCTCCCTCGCTGTCTCCCTCGCTGTCTCCCTCGCTGTCTCCCTCGCAGTCTCCCTCGCAGTCTCTCTCGCAGTCTCTCTCGCAGTCTCTCTCGCAGTCTCCCTCGCTGTCTCCCTCGCTGTCTCCCTCGCTGTCTCCCTCGCCGTCTCCCTCGCAGTCACTCTGTATCCCCCGCTATCTCTCGCGCTATCTCCATAGCAGTCTCTCTCACTGTCTCCCTTGCTGTCTCCCTCGCTGTCTGTCTCTGTCGCTGTCTCTGTCGCTGTCTCTGTCGCTGTCTGTCTCTGTCGCTGTCGCTGTCTCTGTCGCTGTCTCTGTCGCTGTCTCTGTCGCTGTCTCTGTCGCTGTCTCTGTCGCTGTCTCTGTCGCTGTCTCCCTCGCTGTCTCCCTCGCTGTCTCCCTCGCTGTCTCCCTCGCCGTCTCCCTCGCCGTCTCCCTCGTCGTCTCCCTCGTCGTCTCCCTCGTCGTCTCCCTCGTCGTCTCCCTCGTCGTCTCCCTCGCCGTCTCCCTCGCCGTCTCCCTCGCTGTCTCTCTCGCTGTCTCTCTCGCTGTCTCTCTCGCTGTCTCTCTCAATGTACTCTCGCTGTCTCCCTCGCTGTCTCCCTCGCTGTCTCCCTCGCTGTCTCCCTCGCGGTCTCCCTCGCGGTCTCTCTCGCAGACTGTCTCGCTATCTGTCTCGCAGTCTCTCACCGCCTCCCACGCCGTCTCCCACGCCGTCTCCCTCGCCGTCTCTCTCGCAGTCTCTCTCGCAGTCTCCCTCGCTGCCTCCCTCGCTGCCTCCCTCGCTGCCTCCCTCGCTGCCTCCCTCGCTGCCTCCCTCGCTGCCTCCCTCGCTGCCTCCCTCGCTGTCTCCCCAGCAGTCGCTCTCGCAGTCTCTCTCGCAGTCTCTCTCGCTGTCTCCCTCGCTGTCTCCCTCGCTGTCTCCCTGGCTGTCTCCCTGGCTATCTCCCTGGCTGTCTCCCTGGCTGTCTCCCTGGCTGTCTCCCTGGCTGTCTCCCTGGCTGTCTCCCTCGCTGTCTCCCTCGCAGACTGTCTCGCTATCTGTCTCGCAGTCTCTCACCGCCTCCCACGCCGTCTCCCACGCCGTCTCCCACGCCGTCTCCCTCGCCGTCTCCCTCGCTGTCTCCCTCGCTGTCTCACGCGATCTCTCTCGCATTCTCTCTCGTCGTCTCCCTCGCAGTTTCTCTCGCTGTGTCCCTTGCAGTCTCTCTCACAGTCTCTGTCGCTGTCTCTCTCGCTGACTCCCTCGCAGTTTCTATCGCAGTCTCTCTCGCAGTCTCTCTCGCTATCTCCCGCGCTATCTCCCGCGCTATCTCCCTTGCTATCTCCCTCGCTGTCTCTCTCGCTGTCTCCCTTGCAGTCTCCCTCGCAGTCTCTCTCGCTTTCTCCCTCGCAGTCTCTCTCGCAGTCTCTCTCGCAGTCTCTCTCGCAGTCTCTCTCGCAGTCTCTCTCGCAGTCTCTCTCGCTGTCTCCCTCGCTGTCTCCCTCGCTGCCTCCCACGCTGTCTCCCACGCTGTCTCCCACGCTGTCTCCCACGCTGTCTCCCACGCTGTCTCCCACGCTGTCTCCCACGCTGTCTCCCACGCTGTCTCCCTCGCTGTCTCTATTGCTGTCTCCCTCGCTCTCTCTCTCGCTCTCTCTCTCGCAGTCTCCCTCGCTGTTTCCCTCGCTATCTCCCTCGCTGTCTCCCTCGCTGTCTCACACGATCTCTCTCGCATTCTCTCTCGTTGTCTTCCTCGCAGTCTCTATTGCTGTCTCTGTCGCTGTCTCCCTCGCTGTCTCCCTCGCTGTCTCCCTCGCTGTCTCCCTCGCTGTCTCCCTCGCTGTCTCCCTCGCTGTCTCCCTCGCTGCCTCCCTCGCTGTCTCCCTCGCTGTCTCCCTCGCTGCCTCCCTCGCTGCCTCCCTCGCTGCCTCCCTCGCTGCCTCCCTCGCAGTCTCCCTCGCAGTCTCCCTCGCAGTCTCCCTCGCAGTCTCCCTCGCAGTCTCTCTCGATGTCTCTCTCGCTGTCTACCTCGCTGTCTCCCTCGCTGTCTCCCTCGCTGTCTCCCTCGCTGTCTCCCTCGCTGTCTCCCTCGCTCTCTCCCTCGCTCTCTCCCTCGCTCTCTCCCTCGCTCTCTCCCTCGCTCTCTCCCTCGCTCTCTCCCTCGCTCTCTCTCTCGCCGTCTCAATCGCTGTCTCCCTCGCAGTGTCTCTCGCTGTATCCCTCGCTGTCTCTCTCGCTATCTCCATAGCAGTCTCTCTCGCAGTTTCTCTCGCTTCCTCCCTCGCAGTCTCTCTCGCTGTCTCCCTCACAGTCTCTCTCGCTGTCTCTCTCACTGTCTCCCTCGCTGTCTCCCTCACATTCTCTCTCGCTGTCTCCCTCGCTGTCTCCCTCGAGGCCTCTCTCACAGTCTCTCTCGCAGTCTCTCTCGCAGTCTCTCTCGCTGTCTCTCTCGCTGTCTCTCTCACTGACTCCCTCGCTGTCTCTATCGCTGTCTCCCTCGCAGTCTCTCTCGCTTTCTCCCTCGCTCTCTCCCTCGCAGTCTCTCTCGCAGTCTCTCTCGCAGTCTCCCTCGCTGTCTCTCTCGCTGTCTCCCTCGCTGTCTCCCTCGCTGTCTCCCTCGCTGTCTCTCTCGCTGTCTCTCTCGCTGTCTCTCTCGCTGTCTCCCTCGCTGTCTCCCTCGCTGTCTCCCTCGCAGTCTCCCTCAATATCCCTCTCGCAGTCTCTCTCGCAGTCTCTCTCGCATTCTCTCTCGCAGTCTCCCTCGCAGTCTCCCTCGCAGTCTCTCTCGCAGTCTCTCTCGCAGTCTCTCTCGCAGTCTCTCTCGCAGTCTCTCTCGCAGTCTCCCTCGCAGTCTCCCTCGCAGTCTCTCTCGCTGTCTCCCTCGCTGTTTCCCTCACAGTCTCTCTCGCTGTCTCCCTCGCAGTCTCTCTCGAAGTCGCTCTCGCTTTCTCCCTCGCTGTCTCTCTCGCAGTCCTTCTCGCTGTCTCTCTCGCTGTCTCCAGCGCTGTCTCCCGAGCTGTCTCCCGAGCTGTCTCCGTCACTGTCTCCCTCGCAGTCTCTCTCGCTGTCTCCCTCGCAGTCTCTCTCGCTGTCTCTCTCGCTGTCTCTCTCGCTGTCTCTCTCGCTGTCTCTCTCGCTGTCTCCCTCGCTGTGTCCCTCGCTGTGTCCCTCGCTGTCTCTCTCGCAGTTTCCCTCACTGTCTCCCTCGCAGTCTCCCTCGCAGTCTCCCTCGCAGTCTCCCTCGCAGTCTCTCTCGCAGTCTCTCTCGCAGTCTCTCTCGATGTCTCTCTCGATGTCTCCCTCGCTGTCTCCCTCGCTGTCTCCCTCGCCGTCTCCCTCGCAGTCACTCTGTATCCCCCGCTATCTCTCGCGCTATCTCCATAGCAGTCTCTCTCACTGTCTCCCTTGCTGTCTCTGTCTCTGTCTCTGTTGCTGTCTCTGTCGCTGTCTCCCTTGCTGTCTCTGTCGCTGTCTCTGTCGCCGTCTCCCTGGCCGTCTCCCTGGCCGTCTCCCTGGCCGTCTCCCTGGCCGTCTCCCTGGCCGTCTCCCTGGCCGTCTCCCTGGCCGTCTCCCTCGCCGTCTCCCTCGCCGTCTCCCTCGCCGTCTCCCTCGCCGTCTCCCTCGCCGTCTCCCTCGTCGTCTTCCTCGCCGTCTCCCTCGCCGTCTCCCTCGCAGTCTCCCTCGCAGTCTCTCTCGCTGTCTCCCTCGCTGTCTCCCTCGCTCTATCCCTCGCTGTATCTCTCGCAGTCTCTCTCGCTGCCTCCCACGCTGTCTCTCTCGCTGTGTCCCTCGCAGTCTCTCTCGCTGTCTCTATCACAGTCCTTCTCGCCGTCCTTCTCACAGTCTCCCTCGCTGTCTCCCTCGCTGTCTCCCTCGCTGTCTCCCTCGCAGTCTCCCTCGCAGTCTCCCTCGCAGTCTCCCTCGCAGTCTCCCTCGCAGTCTCTCTCGCTGTCTCCCTCGCTGTCTCCCTCGCTGTCTCCCTCGCTGTCTCCCTCGCTGTCTCCCTCGCTTTCTCCCTCGCTGTGTCCCTCGCTCTCTCCCTCACAGTCTCCCTCACTGTCTCCCTCGCTGTCTCCCTCGCTGTCTCCCTCGCCGTCTCCCTCGCCGTCTCCCTCGCCGTCTCCCTCGCAGTCTCTCTCGCCGTCTTCCTCGCCGTCTTCCTCGCCGTCTCCCTCGCTGTCTCCCTCGCTGCCTCCCTCGCTGTCTCCCCAGCAGTCGCTCTCGCAGTCTCTCTCGCTGTCTCCCTCGCTGTCTCCCTCGCTGTCTCCCTCGCTGTCTCCCTCGCTGTCTCCCTCGCCGTCTCCCTCGCCGTCTCCCTCGCCGTCTCCCTCGCTGTCTCCCTCGCTGTCTCACGCGATCTCTCTCGCATTCGCTCTCGTTGTCTCCCTCGCAGTTTCTCTCGCTGTGTCCCTTGCAGTCTCTCTCACAGTCTCTGTCGCTGTCTCTGTCGCTGTCTCTGTCGCTGTCTCTGTCGCTGTCTCTCTCGCTGTCTCCCTCGCTGCCTCCCTCGCTGTCTACCTCGCTGTCTACCTCGCTGTCTCACTCGCTGTCTCCCTCGCTGTCTCTCTCGCTCTCTCTCTCGCTCTCCCTCTCGCCGTCTCCCTCGCCGTCTCAATCGCTGTCTCCCTCGCATTCTCTCTCGCAGTGTCTCTCGCTGTATCCCTCGCTGTCTCTCTCGCTATCTCCATAGCAGTCTCTCTCGCAGTTTCTCTCGCTTTCTCCCTCGCAGTCTCTCTCGCTGTCTCTCTCGCTGTCTCCCTCACTGTCTCCCTCGCAGTCTCTCTCGCAGTCTCTCTCGCTGTCTCCCTCGCTGTCTCCCTCGCTGTCTCCCTCGCTTTCTCCCTCGCTGTGTCCCTCGCTCTCTCCCTCACAGTATCCCTCACTGTCTCCCTCACTGTCTCCCTCGCCGTCTCCCTCGCCGTCTCCCTCGCCGTCTCCCTCGCCGTCTCTCTCGCAGTCTCTCTCGCCGTCTTCCTCGCTGTCTTCCTCGCTGTCTCCCTCGCTGTCTCACGCGATCTCTCTCGCATTCTCTCTCGTTGTCTCCCTCGCAGTTTCTCTCGCTGTGTCCCTTGCAGTCTCTCTCACAGTCTCTGTCGCTGTCTCTGTCGCTGTCTCTGTCGCTGTCTCTCTCGCTGTCTACCTCGCTGCCTCCCTCGCTGCCTCCCTCGCTGCCTCCCTCGCTGTCTACCTCGCTGTCTCCCTCGCTGTCTACCTCGCTGTCTCCCTCGCTGTCTCCCTCGCTGTCTCCCTCGCTGTCTCCCTCGCTCTCTCTCTCGCTCTCCCTCTCGCCGTCTCCCTCGCCGTCTCAATCGCTGTCTCCCTCGCATTCTCTCTCGCAGTGTCTCTCGCTGTATCCCTCGCTGTCTCTCTCGCTATCTCCATAGCAGTCTCTCTCGCAGTTTCTCTCGCTTTCTCCCTCGCAGTCTCTCTCGCTGTCTCTCTCGCTGTCTCTCTCGCTGTCTCCCTCACAGTCTCTCTCGCTGTCTTCCTCGCTGTCTTCCTCGCTGTCTTCCTCGCTGTCTTCCTCGCTGTCTTCCTCGCTGTCTCCCTCGAGGTCTCTCTCGCAGTCTCTCTCGCTGTCTCTCTCGCTGACTCCCTCGCAGTTTCTATCGCTGTCTCCCTCGCCGTCTCCCTCGCCGTCTCCCTCGCCGTCTCCCTCGCCGTCTCCCTCGCAGTCTCTCTCGCAGTCTCTCTCGCTATCTCCCTCGCTATCTCCCTCGCTGTCTCCCTCGCAGTCTCTCTCGCAGTCTCTCTCGCAGTCTCTCTCGCAGTCTCTCTCGCAGTCTCTCTCGCTGTCTCCCTCGCTGTCTCCCTCGCTGCCTCCCACGCTGTCTCCCACGCTGACTCCCACGCTGTCTCCCACGCTGTCTCCCACGCTGTCTCCCACGCTGTCTCCCACGCTGTCTCCCACGCTGTCTCCCTCGCTGTCTCTATTGCTGTCTCCCTCGCTGTGTCTCTCGCTCTCTCTCTCGCAGTCTCCCTCGCTGTTTCCCTCGCTATCTCCCTCGCTGTCTCCCTCGCTGTCTCACACGATCTCTCTCGCATTCTCTCTCGTTGTCTTCCTCGCAGTCTCTATTGCTGTCTCTGTCGCTGTCTCCCTCGCTGTCTCCCTCGCTGTCTCCCTCGCTGTCTCCCTCGCTGTCTCCCTCGCTGTCTCCCTCGCTGCCTCCCTCGCTGTCTCCCTCGCTGTCTCCCTCGCTGCCTCCCTCGCTGCCTCCCTCGCTGCCTCCCTCGCTGCCTCCCTCGCAGTCTCCCTCGCAGTCTCCCTCGCAGTCTCCCTCGCAGTCTCCCTCGCAGTCTCTCTCGATGTCTCTCTCGCTGTCTACCTCGCTGTCTCCCTCGCTGTCTCCCTCGCTGTCTCCCTCGCTGTCTCCCTCGCTGTCTCCCTCGCTGTCTCCCTCGCTCTCTCCCTCGCTCTCTCCCTCGCTCTCTCCCTCGCTCTCTCCCTCGCTCTCTCCCTCGCTCTCTCTCTCGCCGTCTCAATCGCTGTCTCCCTCGCAGTGTCTCTCGCTGTATCCCTCGCTGTCTCTCTCGCTATCTCCATAGCAGTCTCTCTCGCAGTTTCTCTCGCTTCCTCCCTCGCAGTCTCTCTCGCTGTCTCCCTCACAGTCTCTCTCGCTGTCTCTCTCTCTGTCTCCCTCGCTGTCTCCCTCACATTCTCTCTCGCTGTCTCCCTCGCTGTCTCCCTCGAGGCCTCTCTCACAGTCTCTCTCGCAGTCTCTCTCGCAGTCTCTCTCGCTGTCTCTCTCACTGACTCCCTCGCTGTCTCTATCGCTGTCTCCCTCGCAGTCTCTCTCGCTTTCTCCCTCGCTCTCTCCCTCGCAGTCTCTCTCGCAGTCTCTCTCGCAGTCTCCCTCGCTGTCTCCCTCGCTGTCTCTCTCGCTGTCTCCCTCGCTGTCTCCCTCGCTGTCTCCCTCGCTGTCTCTCTCGCTGTCTCTCTCGCTGTCTCTCTCGCTGTCTCTCTCGCTGTCTCTCTCGCTGTCTCCCTCGCTGTCTCCCTCGCTGTCTCCCTCGCAGTCTCCCTCAATATCCCTCTCGCAGTCTCTCTCGCAGTCTCTCTCGCATTCTCTCTCGCAGTCTCCCTCGCAGTCTCCCTCGCAGTCTCTCTCGCAGTCTCTCTCGCAGTCTCTCTCGCAGTCTCTCTCGCAGTCTCTCTCGCAGTCTCTCTCGCAGTCTCTCTCGCAGTCTCTCTCGCAGTCTCCCTCGCAGTCTCCCTCGCAGTCTCTCTCGCTGTCTCCCTCGCTGTTTCCCTCACAGTCTCTCTCGCTGTCTCCCTCGCAGTCTCTCTCGAAGTCGCTCTCGCTTTCTCCCTCGCTGTCTCTCTCGCAGTCCTTCTCGCTGTCTCTCTCGCTGTCTCCAGCGCTGTCTCCCGAGCTGTCTCCCGAGCTGTCTCCGTCACTGTCTCCCTCGCAGTCTCTCTCGCTGTCTCCCTCGCAGTCTCTCTCGCTGTCTCTCTCGCTGTCTCTCTCGCTGTCTCTCTCGCTGTCTCTCTCGCTGTCTCCCTCGCTGTGTCCCTCGCTGTGTCCCTCGCTGTCTCTCTCGCAGTTTCCCTCACTGTCTCCCTCGCAGTCTCCCTCGCAGTCTCCCTCGCAGTCTCCCTCGCAGTCTCTCTCGCAGTCTCTCTCGCAGTCTCTCTCGATGTCTCTCTCGATGTCTCCCTCGCTGTCTCCCTCGCTGTCTCCCTCGCCGTCTCCCTCGCAGTCACTCTGTATCCCCCGCTATCTCTCGCGCTATCTCCATAGCAGTCTCTCTCACTGTCTCCCTTGCTGTCTCTGTCTCTGTCTCTGTTGCTGTCTCTGTCGCTGTCTCCCTTGCTGTCTCTGTCGCTGTCTCTGTCGCCGTCTCCCTCGCCGTCTCCCTGGCCGTCTCCCTGGCCGTCTCCCTCGCCGTCTCCCTCGTCGTCTTCCTCGCCGTCTCCCTCGCCGTCTCCCTCGCAGTCTCCCTCGCAGTCTCTCTCGCTGTCTCCCTCGCTGTCTCCCTCGCTCTATCCCTCGCTGTATCTCTCGCAGTCTCTCTCGCTGCCTCCCACGCTGTCTCTCTCGCTGTGTCCCTCGCAGTCTCTCTCGCTGTCTCTATCACAGTCCTTCTCGCCGTCCTTCTCACAGTCTCCCTCGCTGTCTCCCTCGCTGTCTCCCTCGCTGTCTCCCTCGCAGTCTCCCTCGCAGTCTCCCTCGCAGTCTCTCTCGCTGTCTCCCTCGCTGTCTCCCTCGCTGTCTCCCTCGCTGTCTCCCTCGCTTTCTCCCTCGCTGTGTCCCTCGCTCTCTCCCTCACAGTCTCCCTCACTGTCTCCCTCGCTGTCTCCCTCGCTGTCTCCCTCGCTGTCTCCCTCGCCGTCTCCCTCGCCGTCTCCCTCGCCGTCTCCCTCGCCGTCTCCCTCGCAGTCTCTCTCGCCGTCTTCCTCGCCGTCTTCCTCGCCGTCTCCCTCGCTGTCTCCCTCGCTGCCTCCCTCGCTGTCTCCCCAGCAGTCGCTCTCGCAGTCTCTCTCGCTGTCTCCCTCGCTGTCTCCCTCGCTGTCTCCCTCGCTGTCTCCCTCGCCGTCTCCCTCGCCGTCTCCCTCGCCGTCTCCCTCGCTGTCTCCCTCGCTGTCTCACGCGATCTCTCTCGCATTCGCTCTCGTTGTCTCCCTCGCAGTTTCTCTCGCTGTGTCCCTTGCAGTCTCTCTCACAGTCTCTGTCGCTGTCTCTGTCGCTGTCTCTGTCGCTGTCTCTCTCGCTGTCTCCCTCGCTGCCTCCCTCGCTGTCTACCTCGCTGTCTACCTCGCTGTCTCCCTCGCTGTCTCCCTCGCTGTCTCTCTCGCTCTCTCTCTCGCTCTCCCTCTCGCCGTCTCCCTCGCCGTCTCAATCGCTGTCTCCCTCGCATTCTCTCTCGCAGTGTCTCTCGCTGTATCCCTCGCTGTCTCTCTCGCTATCTCCATAGCAGTCTCTCTCGCAGTTTCTCTCGCTTTCTCCCTCGCAGTCTCTCTCGCTGTCTCTCTCGCTGTCTCCCTCACTGTCTCCCTCGCAGTCTCTCTCGCAGTCTCTCTCGCTGTCTCCCTCGCTGTCTCCCTCGCTGTCTCCCTCGCTGTCTCCCTCGCTTTCTCCCTCGCTGTGTCCCTCGCTCTCTCCCTCACAGTATCCCTCACTGTCTCCCTCACTGTCTCCCTCGCCGTCTCCCTCGCCGTCTCCCTCGCCATCTCCCTCGCCGTCTCTCTCGCAGTCTCTCTCGCCGTCTTCCTCGCTGTCTTCCTCGCTGTCTCCCTCGCTGTCTCACGCGATCTCTCTCGCATTCTCTCTCGTTGTCTCCCTCGCAGTTTCTCTCGCTGTGTCCCTTGCAGTCTCTCTCACAGTCTCTGTCGCTGTCTCTGTCGCTGTCTCTGTCGCTGTCTCTCTCGCTGTCTACCTCGCTGCCTCCCTCGCTGCCTCCCTCGCTGCCTCCCTCGCTGTCTACCTCGCTGTCTCCCTCGCTGTCTACCTCGCTGTCTCCCTCGCTGTCTCCCTCGCTGTCTCCCTCGCTGTCTCCCTCGCTCTCTCTCTCGCTCTCCCTCTCGCCGTCTCCCTCGCCGTCTCAATCGCTGTCTCCCTCGCATTCTCTCTCGCAGTGTCTCTCGCTGTATCCCTCGCTGTCTCTCTCGCTATCTCCATAGCAGTCTCTCTCGCAGTTTCTCTCGCTTTCTCCCTCGCAGTCTCTCTCGCTGTCTCTCTCGCTGTCTCTCTCGCTGTCTCCCTCACAGTCTCTCTCGCTGTCTTCCTCGCTGTCTTCCTCGCTGTCTTCCTCGCTGTCTTCCTCGCTGTCTTCCTCGCTATCTCCCTCGAGGTCTCTCTCGCAGTCTCTCTCGCTGTCTCTCTCGCTGACTCCCTCGCAGTTTCTATCGCTGTCTCCCTCGCCGTCTCCCTCGCCGTCTCCCTCGCCGTCTCCCTCGCCGTCTCCCTCGCAGTCTCTCTCGCAGTCTCTCTCGCTATCTCCCTCGCTATCTCCCTCGCTGTCTCCCTCGCAGTCTCTCTCGCAGTCTCTCTCGCAGTCTCTCTCGCAGTCTCTCTCGCAGTCTCTCTCGCAGTCTCTCTCGCTGTCTCCCTCGCTGTCTCCCTCGCTGCCTCCCACGCTGTCTCCCACGCTGTCTCCCACGCTGTCTCCCACGCTGTCTCCCACGCTGTCTCCCACGCTGTCTCCCACGCTGTCTCCCACGCTGTCTCCCTCGCTGTCTCTATTGCTGTCTCCCTCGCTGTGTCTCTCGCTCTCTCTCTCGCAGTCTCCCTCGCTGTTTCCCTCGCTATCTCCCTCGCTGTCTCCCTCGCTGTCTCACACGATCTCTCTCGCATTCTCTCTCGTTGTCTTCCTCGCAGTCTCTATTGCTGTCTCTGTCGCTGTCTCCCTCGCTGTCTCCCTCGCTGTCTCCCTCGCTGTCTCCCTCGCTGTCTCCCTCGCTGTCTCCCTCGCTGCCTCCCTCGCTGTCTCCCTCGCTGTCTCCCTCGCTGCCTCCCTCGCTGCCTCCCTCGCTGCCTCCCTCGCTGCCTCCCTCGCAGTCTCCCTCGCAGTCTCCCTCGCAGTCTCCCTCGCAGTCTCCCTCGCAGTCTCCCTCGCAGTCTCTCTCGATGTCTCTCTCGCTGTCTACCTCGCTGTCTCCCTCGCTGTCTCCCTCGCTGTCTCCCTCGCTGTCTCCCTCGCTGTCTCCCTCGCTGTCTCCCTCGCTGTCTCCCTCGCTGTCTCCCTCGCTCTCTCCCTCGCTCTCTCCCTCGCTCTCTCCCTCGCTCTCTCCCTCGCTCTCTCCCTCGCTCTCTCCCTCGCTCTCTCCCTCGCTCTCTCTCTCGCCGTCTCAATCGCTGTCTCCCTCGCAGTGTCTCTCGCTGTATCCCTCGCTGTCTCTCTCGCTATCTCCATAGCAGTCTCTCTCGCAGTTTCTCTCGCTTCCTCCCTCGCAGTCTCTCTCGCTGTCTCCCTCACAGTCTCTCTCGCTGTCTCTCTCACTGTCTCCCTCGCTGTCTCCCTCACATTCTCTCTCGCTGTCTCCCTCGCTGTCTCCCTCGAGGCCTCTCTCACAGTCTCTCTCGCAGTCTCTCTCGCAGTCTCTCTCGCAGTCTCTCTCGCTGTCTCTCTCACTGACTCCCTCGCTGTCTCTATCGCTGTCTCCCTCGCAGTCTCTCTCGCTTTCTCCCTCGCTCTCTCCCTCGCAGTCTCTCTCGCAGTCTCTCTCGCAGTCTCCCTCGCTGTCTCTCTCGCTGTCTCCCTCGCTGTCTCCCTCGCTGTCTCCCTCGCTGTCTCCCTCGCTGTCTCTCTCGCTGTCTCTCTCGCTGTCTCTCTCGCTGTCTCCCTCGCTGTCTCCCTCGCTGTCTCCCTCGCAGTCTCCCTCAATATCCCTCTCGCAGTCTCTCTCGCAGTCTCTCTCGCATTCTCTCTCGCAGTCTCCCTCGCAGTCTCCCTCGCAGTCTCTCTCGCAGTCTCTCTCGCAGTCTCTCTCGCAGTCTCTCTCGCAGTCTCTCTCGCAGTCTCTCTCGCAGTCTCTCTCGCAGTCTCCCTCGCAGTCTCCCTCGCAGTCTCTCTCGCTGTCTCCCTCGCTGTTTCCCTCACAGTCTCTCTCGCTGTCTCCCTCGCAGTCTCTCTCGAAGTCGCTCTCGCTTTCTCCCTCGCTGTCTCTCTCGCAGTCCTTCTCGCTGTCTCTCTCGCTGTCTCCAGCGCTGTCTCCCGAGCTGTCTCCCGAGCTGTCTCCGTCACTGTCTCCCTCGCAGTCTCTCTCGCTGTCTCCCTCGCAGTCTCTCTCGCTGTCTCTCTCGCTGTCTCTCTCGCTGTCTCTCTCGCTGTCTCTCTCGCTGTCTCCCTCGCTGTGTCCCTCGCTGTGTCCCTCGCTGTCTCTCTCGCAGTTTCCCTCACTGTCTCCCTCGCAGTCTCCCTCGCAGTCTCCCTCGCAGTCTCCCTCGCAGTCTCCCTCGCAGTCTCCCTCGCAGTCTCCCTCGCAGTCTCTCTCGCAGTCTCTCTCGATGTCTCCCTCGCTGTCTCCCTCGCTGTCTCCCTCGCCGTCTCCCTCGCAGTCACTCTGTATCCCCCGCTATCTCTCGCGCTATCTCCATAGCAGTCTCTCTCACTGTCTCCCTTGCTGTCTCTGTCTCTGTCTCTGTTGCTGTCTCTGTCGCTGTCTCCCTTGCTGTCTCTGTCGCTGTCTCTGTCGCCGTCTCCCTCGCCGTCTCCCTGGCCGTCTCCCTGGCCGTCTCCCTGGCCGTCTCCCTGGCCGTCTCCCTGGCCGTCTCCCTGGCCGTCTCCCTGGCCGTCTCCCTCGCCGTCTCCCTCGCCGTCTCCCTCGCCGTCTCCCTCGCCGTCTCCCTCGCCGTCTCCCTCGCCGTCTCCCTCGTCGTCTTCCTCGCCGTCTCCCTCGCCGTCTCCCTCGCAGTCTCCCTCGCAGTCTCTCTCGCTGTCTCCCTCGCTGTCTCCCTCGCTCTATCCCTCGCTGTATCTCTCGCAGTCTCTCTCGCTGCCTCCCACGCTGTCTCTCTCGCTGTGTCCCTCGCAGTCTCTCTCGCTGTCTCTATCACAGTCCTTCTCGCCGTCCTTCTCACAGTCTCCCTCGCTGTCTCCCTCGCTGTCTCCCTCGCTGTCTCCCTCGCTGTCTCCCTCGCAGTCTCCCTCGCAGTCTCCCTCGCAGTCTCTCTCGCTGTCTCCCTCGCTGTCTCCCTCGCTGTCTCCCTCGCTGTCTCCCTCGCTGTCTCCCTCGCTTTCTCCCTCGCTGTGTCCCTCGCTCTCTCCCTCACAGTCTCCCTCACTGTCTCCCTCGCTGTCTCCCTCGCTGTCTCCCTCGCTGTCTCCCTCGCCGTCTCCCTCGCCGTCTCCCTCGCCGTCTCCCTCGCCGTCTCCCTCGCAGTCTCTCTCGCCGTCTTCCTCGCCGTCTTCCTCGCCGTCTCCCTCGCTGTCTCCCTCGCTGCCTCCCTCGCTGTCTCCCCAGCAGTCGCTCTCGCAGTCTCTCTCGCTGTCTCCCTCGCTGTCTCCCTCGCTGTCTCCCTCGCTGTCTCCCTCGCCGTCTCCCTCGCCGTCTCCCTCGCCGTCTCCCTCGCCGTCTCCCTCGCTGTCTCCCTCGCTGTCTCACGCGATCTCTCTCGCATTCGCTCTCGTTGTCTCCCTCGCAGTTTCTCTCGCTGTGTCCCTTGCAGTCTCTCTCACAGTCTCTGTCGCTGTCTCTGTCGCTGTCTCTGTCGCTGTCTCTCTCGCTGTCTCCCTCGCTGTCTCCCTCGCTGTCTCCCTCGCTGTCTCCCTCGCTGTCTCCCTCGCTTTCTCCCTCGCTGTGTCCCTCGCTCTCTCCCTCACAGTCTCCCTCGCTGTCTCACGCGATCTCTCTCGCATTCGCTCTCGTTGTCTCCCTCGCAGTTTCTCTCGCTGTGTCCCTTGCAGTCTCTCTCACAGTCTCTGTCGCTGTCTCTGTCGCTGTCTCTGTCGCTGTCTCTCTCGCTGTCTCCCTCGCTGCCTCCCTCGCTGTCTACCTCGCTGTCTACCTCGCTGTCTACCTCGCTGTCTCCCTCGCTGTCTCCCTCGCTGTCTCTCTCGCTCTCTCTCTCGCTCTCCCTCTCGCCGTCTCCCTCGCCGTCTCAATCGCTGTCTCCCTCGCATTCTCTCTCGCAGTGTCTCTCGCTGTATCCCTCGCTGTCTCTCTCGCTATCTCCATAGCAGTCTCTCTCGCAGTTTCTCTCGCTTTCTCCCTCGCAGTCTCTCTCGCTGTCTCTCTCGCTGTCTCCCTCACTGTCTCCCTCGCAGTCTCTCTCGCAGTCTCTCTCGCTGTCTCCCTCGCTGTCTCCCTCGCTGTCTCCCTCGCTGTCTCCCTCGCTGTCTCCCTCGCTTTCTCCCTCGCTGTGTCCCTCGCTCTCTCCCTCACAGTATCCCTCACTGTCTCCCTCACTGTCTCCCTCGCCGTCTCCCTCGCCGTCTCCCTCGCCGTCTCCCTCGCCGTCTCTCTCGCAGTCTCTCTCGCCGTCTTCCTCGCTGTCTTCCTCGCTGTCTCTCTCGCTGTCTACCTCGCTGCCTCCCTCGCTGCCTCCCTCGCTGCCTCCCTCGCTGTCTACCTCGCTGTCTCCCTCGCTGTCTCCCTCGCTGTCTACCTCGCTGTCTCCCTCGCTGTCTCCCTCGCTGTCTCCCTCGCTGTCTCCCTCGCTGTCTCCCTCGCTCTCTCTCTCGCTCTCCCTCTCGCCGTCTCCCTCGCCGTCTCAATCGCTGTCTCCCTCGCATTCTCTCTCGCAGTGTCTCTCGCTGTATCCCTCGCTGTCTCTCTCGCTATCTCCATAGCAGTCTCTCTCGCAGTTTCTCTCGCTTTCTCCCTCGCAGTCTCTCTCGCTGTCTCTCTCGCTGTCTCTCTCGCTGTCTCCCTCACAGTCTCTCTCGCTGTCTTCCTCGCTGTCTTCCTCGCTGTCTTCCTCGCTGTCTTCCTCGCTGTCTTCCTCGCTGTCTCCCTCGAGGTCTCTCTCGCAGTCTCTCTCGCTGTCTCTCTCGCTGACTCCCTCGCAGTTTCTATCGCTGTCTCCCTCGCCGTCTCCCTCGCCGTCTCCCTCGCCGTCTCCCTCGCCGTCTCCCTCGCAGTCTCTCTCGCTGTCTCTCTCGCTATCTCCCTCGCTATCTCCCTCGCTGTCTCCCTCGCTGTCTCTCTCGCTGCCTCTCTCGCTGTCTCCCTTGCAGTCTCCCTCGCAGTCTCTCTCGCTTTCTCCCTCGCAGTCTCTCTCGCTTTCTCTCTCGCTTTCTCCCTCGCAGTCTCTCTTGCAGTCTCTCTCGCAGTCTCTCTCGCAGTCTCTCTCGCAGTCTCTCTCGCAGTCTCTCTCGCAGTCTTCCTCGCTGTCTCCCTCGCTGTGTCTCTCGCTCTCTCTCTCGCTCTCTCTCTCGCAGTCTCCCTCGCTGTCTCCCTCGCTGTCTCCCTCGCTATCTCCCTCGCTGTCTCCCTCGCTGTCTCACACGATCTCTCTCGCATTCTCTCTCGTTGTCTCCCTCGCAGTCTCTCTCGCAGTCTCTATTGCTGTCTCTGTCGCTGTCTCCCTCGCTGTCTCCCTCGCTGCCTCCCTCGCTGCCTCCCTCGCAGTCTCTCTCGATGTCTCTCTCGCTGTCTACCTCGCTGTCTACCTCGCTGTCTCCCTCGCTGTCTCCCTCGCTGTCTCCCTCGCTGTCTCCCTCGCTCTCTCCCTCGCTCTCTCTCTCGCTGTCTCTCTCGCTATCTCCATAGCAGTCTCTCTCGCTGTTTCTCTCGCTTCCTCCCTCGCAGTCTCTCTCGCTGTCTCCCTCACAGTCTCTCTCGCTGACTCTCTCACAGTCTCTCTCGCAGTCTCTCTCGCAGTCTCTCTCGCTGTCTCTCTCGCTGACTCCCTTGCTGTTTCTATCGCTGTCTCTCTCGCAGTCTCTCTCGCAGTCTCTCTCGCTTTCTCTCTCGCTTTCTCCCTTGCTCTCTCCCTCGCAGTCTCTCTCGCAGTCTCTCTCGCAGTCTCTCTCGCAGTCTCCCTCGCAGTCTCCCTCGCAGTCTCCCTCGCAGTCTCCCTCGCTGTCTCCCTCGCTGTCTCCCTCGCAGTCTCCCTCAATATCCCTCTTGCAGTCTCTCTCGCAGTCTCCCTCGCAGTCTCCCTCGCAGTCTCCCTCGCAGTCTCCCTCGCAGTCTCCCTCGCAGTCTCCCTCGCAGTCTCTCTCGCAGTCTCTCTCGCAGTCTCTCTCGCAGTCTCCCTCGCAGTCTCCCTCGCAGTCTCCCTCGCTGTTTCCCTCACAGTCTCTCTCGCTGTCTCCCTCGCTGTCTCCCTCGCTGTCTCTCTCACTGTCTCCCTCGCTGTCTCCCTCGCTGTCTCCCTCGCTGTCTCCCTCGCTGTCTCCCTCGCGGTCTCTCTCGCAGACTGTCTCGCTATCTGTCTCGCAGTCTCTCACCGCCTCCCACGCCGTCTCCCACGCCGTCTCCCACGCCGTCTCCCTCGCCGTCTCCCTCGCCGTCTCTCTCGCAGTCTCTCTCGCCGTCTTCCTCGCAGTCTCTCTCGCTGTCTCCCTCGCTGTCTCCCTCGCTGCCTCTCTCGCTGCCTCTCTCGCTGCCTCCCTCGCTGCCTCCCTCGCTGTCTCCCCAGCAGTCGCTCTCGCAGTCTCTCTCGCAGTCTCCCTCGCTGTCTCCCTCGCTGTCTCCCTCGCTGTCTCCCTCGCTGTCTCCCTCGCTGTCTCCCTCGCTGTCTCCCTCGCTGTCTCCCTCGCTGTCTCCCTCGATGTCTCCCTCGCGGTCTCTCTCGCACACTGTCTCGCTATCTGTCTCGCAGTCTCTCACCGCCTCCCACGCCGTCTCCCACGCCGTCTCCCACGCCGTCTCCCACGCCGTCTCCCACGCCGTCTCCCTCGCCGTCTCCCTCGCTGTCTCCCTCGCTGTCTCACGCGATCTCTCTCGCATTCTCTCTCGTTGTCTCCCTCGCAGTTTCTCTCGCTGTGTCCCTTGCAGTCTCTCTCACAGTCTCTGTCGCTGTCTCTGTCGCTGTCTCTGTCGCTGTCTCTGTCGCTGTCTCTCTCGCTGTCTCCCTCACTGCCTCCCTCGCAGTCTCTCTCGCTGTCTACCTCGCTGTCTCCCTCGCTGTCTCCCTCGCTGTCTCCCTCGCTGTCTCCCTCGCTGTCTCCCTCGCTGTCTCCCTCGCTGTCTCCCTCGCTGTCTCCCTCGCTGTCTCCCTCGCTGTCTCCCTCGCTGTCTCTCTCGCTTTCTCTCTTGCTCTCTCTCTCTCGCTCTCTCTCCCTCTCGCCGTCTCCCTCGCCGTCTCAATCGCTGTCTCCCTCGCATTCTCTCTCGCAGTGTCTCTCGCTGTATCCCTCGCTATCTCCATAGCAGTCTCTCTCGCAGTTTCTCTCGCTTTCTCCCTCGCAGTCTCTCTCGCTGTCTCCCTCGCAGTCTCTCTCGCTGTCTTCCTCGCTGTCTTCCTCGCTGTATTCCTCGCTGTCTTCCTCGCTGTCTTCCTCGCTGTCTTCCTCGCTGTCTCCCTCGCTGTCTCCCTCGCTGTCTCCCTCGCTGTCTCCCTCGCTGTCTCCCTCGCTCTCTCCCTCGCTCTCTCTCTCGCCGTCTCCCTCGCAGTTTCTATCGCTGTCTCCCTCGCAGTCTCTCTCGCTTTCTCCCTCGCAGTCTCCCTCGCAGTCTCTCTCGCAGTCTCTCTCGCAGTCTCTCTCGCTATCTCCCGTGCTATCTCCCTTGCTATCTCCCTCGCTGTCTCTCTCGCTGTCTCCCTTGCAGTCTCCCTCGCAGTCTCTCTCGCTTTCTCCCTCGCAGTCTCTCTCGCTTTCTCTCTCGCTGTCTCCCTCGCTGTCTCCCTCGCTGTCTCCCTCGCTGCCTCCCACGCTGTCTCCCACGCTGTCTCCCACGCTGTCTCCCACGCTGTCTCCCACGCTGTCTCCCACGCTGTCTCCCACGCTGTCTCCCTCGCAGTCTCTCTCGCAGTCTCTCTTGCAGTCTCTCTTGCTGTCTCTATTGCTGTCTCCCTCGCTGTGTCTCTCGCTCTCTCTCTCGCAGTCTCCCTCGCTGTCTCCCTCGCTATCTCCCTCGCTGTCTCACACGATCTCTCTCGCATTCTCTCTCGTTGTCTCCCTCGCAGTCTCTCTCGCTGTCTCTGTCGCTGTCTCTGTCGCTGTCTCCCTCGCTGTCTCCCTCGCTGCCTCCCTCGCTGTCTCCCTCGCTGTCTCCCTCGCTGACTCCCTCGCTGCCTCCCTCGCTGCCTCCCTCGCTGCCTCCCTCGCTGCCTCCCTCGCAGTCTCCCTCGCAGTCTCCCTCGCAGTCTCCCTCGCAGTCTCCCTCGCAG
Organism: Heterodontus francisci; assembly: GCF_036365525.1. NCBI lineage: Eukaryota > Metazoa > Chordata > Chondrichthyes > Heterodontiformes > Heterodontidae > Heterodontus > Heterodontus francisci. Next base: position 770,365 of record NW_027141323.1, read on the forward strand.
TCTCTCTCGATGTCTCTCTCGATGTCTCTCTCGATGTCTCTCTCGCTGTCTACCTCGCTGTCTACCTCGCTGTCTACCTCGCTGCCTCCCTCGCTGTCTCCCTCGCTGTCTCCCTCGCTCTATCCCTCGCTCTATCCCTCGCTCTCTCCCTCGCTCTCTCCCTCGCTCTCTCCCTCGCTCTCTCCCTCGCTCTCTCCCTCGCTCTCTCTCTCGCCGTCTCAATCGCTGTCTCCCTCGCATTCTCTCTCGCAGTGTCTCTCGCTGTATCCCTCGCTGTCTCTCTCGCTATCTCCATAGCAGTCTCTCTCGCAGTTTCTCTCGCTTCCTCCCTCGCAGTCTCTCTCGCTGTCTCCCTCACAGTCTCTCTCGCTGTCTCTCTCACTGTCTCCCTCACAGTCTCTCTCGCTGTCTCCCTCGCTGTCTCCCTCGAGGTCTCTCTCACAGTCTCTCTCGCAGTCTCTCTCGCAGTCTCTCTCGCAGTCTCTCTCGCAGTCTCACTCGCAGTCTCCCTCGCAGTCTCCCTCGCAGTCTCCCTCGCAGTCTCCCTCGCAGTCTCCCTCGCAGTCTCCCTCGCAGTCTCCCTCGCTGTTTCCCTCACAGTCTCTCTCGCTGTCTCCCTCGCAGTCTCTCTCGAAGTCGCTCTCGCTTTCTCCCTCGCTGTCTCTCTCGCAGTCCTTCTCGCATTCTCTCTCGCTGTCTCCAGCGCTGTCTCCCTCGCTGTCTCCCTCGCTGTCTCCCTCGCTGTCTCCCGAGCTGTCTCCGTCACTGTCTCCCACGCAGTCTCTCTCGCTGTCTCTCACGCGCTCTCTCTCGCAGTCTCTCTCGCTGTCTCTCTCGCTGTCTCCCTCGCAGTCTCCCTCGCAGTCTCTCTCGCTGTCTCTCTCGCTGTCTCCCTTGCTGTCTCCCTCGCTGTGTCCCTCGCTGTGTCCCTCGCTGTCTCTCTCGCAGTTTCCCTCACTGTCTCCCTCGCTGTCTCCCTCGCAGTCTCTCTCGCAGTCTCTCTCGCAGTCTCTCTCGATGTCTCCCTCGCTGATTCCCTCGCTGTCTCCCTCGCTGTCTCCCTCGCCGTCTCCCTCGCAGTCACTCTGTATCCCCCGCTATCTCTCGCGCTATCTCCATAGCAGTCTCTCTCACTGTCTCCCTTGCTGTCTCCCTCGCTGTCTCTGTCTCTGTTGCTGTCTCTGTCGCTGTCTCCCTGGTCGTCTCCCTGGTCGTCTCCCTCGTCGTCTCCCTCGCCGTCTCCCTCGCAGTCTCCCTCGCAGTCTCCCTCGCTGTCTCTCTCGCTGTCTCTCTCGCTGTCTCTCTCGCTGTCTCTCTCGCTGTCTCCCTCGCTGTCTCCCTCGCTCTATCCCTCGCTGTATCTCTCGCAGTCTCTCTCGCAGTCTCTCTCGCAGTCTCTCTCGCAGTCTCTCTCGCAGTCTCTCTCGCAGTCTCTCTCGCTGTCTCTCTCGCTGTCTCTCTCGCTGTCTTCCTCGCGGTTTCTCTCGCTGTCTCCCTCGCTGCCTCCCACGCTGTCTCCCTCGCAGTCTCTCTTGCAGTCTCTCTTGCTGTCTCCGTCGCTGTGTCTCTCGCTCTCTCTCTTGCTGTCTCCCTCGCTGTCTCCCTCGCTATCTCCCTCACTGTCTCCCTCGCTGTCTTACGTGATCTCTCTCGCAGTCTCTCTCGTTGTCTCCCTCGCAGTCTCTCTCGCTGTGTCCCTCGCAGTCTCTCTCGCTGTCTCTATCACAGTCCTTCTCGCCGTCCTTCTCACAGTCTCCCTCGCTGTCTCCCTCGCTGTCTCCCTCGCTGTCTCCCACGCTGTCTCCCACGCTGTCTCCCACGCTGTCTCCCACGCTGTCTCCCTCGCAGTCTCCCTCGCAGTCTCCCTCGCAGTCTCCCTCGCATTCTCCCTCGCAGTCTCCCTCGCAGTCTCCCTCGCAGTCTCCCTCGCAGTCTCCCTCGCAGTCTCCCTCGCAGTCTCTCTCGCAGTCTCTCTCGCTGTCTCCCTCGCTGTATCCCTCGCTGTCTCCCTCGCTGTCTCCCTCGCTGTCTCCCTCGCTGTCTCCCTCGCTGTCTCCCTCGCTGTGTCCCTCGCTCTCTCCCTCGCAGTCTCCCTCGCTGTCTCCCTCGCCGTCTCTCTCGCCGTCTCCCTCGCTGTCTCCCTCGCTGTCTCCCTCGCTGTCTCCCTCGCTGTCTCCCTCGCTGTCTCCCTCGCTGTCTCCCTCGCTGTCTCTCTCGCCGTCTTCCTCGCAGTTTCTCTCGCTGTCTCCCTCGCTGTCTCCCTCGCTGTCTCCCTCGCTGTCTCCCTCGCTGTCTCCCTCGCTGCCTCCCTCGCGGCCTCCCTCGCTGTCTCCCCAGCAGTCGCTCTCGCAGTCGCTCTCGCAGTCTCTCTCGCTGTCTCCCTCGCTGTCTCCCTCGCTGTCTCCCTCGCTGTCTCCCTCGCTGTCTCCCTCGCTGTCTCCCTCGCGGTCTCCCTCGCGGTCTCTCTCGCAGACTGTCTCGCTATCTGTCTCGCAGTCTCTCACTGCCTCCCACGCCGTCTCCCACGCCGTCTCCCTCGCCGTCTCCCTCGCTGTCTCCCTCGCTGTCTCCCTCGCTGTCTCCCTCGCTGTCTCCCTCGCTGTCTCCCTCGCTGTCTCCCTCGTTGTCTCACGCGATCTCTCTCGCATTCTCTCTCGTTGTCTTTCTCGCAGTTTCTCTCGCTGTGTCCCTTGCAGTCTCTCTCACAGTCTCTGTCTCTGTCGCTGTCTCTGTCGCTGTCTCTCTCGCTGTCTCTGTCGCTGTCTCTCTCGCTGTCTCTGTCGCTGTCTCTCTCGCTGTCTTCCTCGCTGCCTCCCTCGCAGTCTCTCTCGAAGTCTCTCTCGCTGTCTCCCTCGCTGTCTCCCTCGCTGTCTCCCTTGCTGTCTCCCTCGCTGTCTCCCTCGCTGTCTCCCTCGCTGTCTCCCTCGCTGTCTCCCTTGCTGTCTCTCTCGCTCTTTCTCTCGCTCTCCCTCGCCGTTTCAATCGCTGTCTCCCTCGCATTCTCTCTCGCAGTGTCTCGTGCTGTAACCCTCGCTGTCTCTCTCGCTATCTCCATCGCAGTCTCTCTCGCTGTCTCCCTCGCTGTCTCCCTCGCTGCCTCTCTCGCTGCCTCTCTCGCTGCCTCCCTCGCTGCCTCCCTCGCTGTCTCCCCAGCAGTCGCTCTCGCAGTCTCTCTCGCAGTCTCCCTCGCTGTCTCCCTCGCTGTCTCCCTCGCTGTCTCCCTCGCTGTCTCCCTCGCTGTCTCCCTCGCTGTCTCCCTCGATGTCTCCCTCGCGGTCTCTCTCGCAGACTGTCTCGCTATCTGTCTCGCAGTCTCTCACCGCCTCCCACGCCGTCTCCCACGCCGTCTCCCACGCCGTCTCCCACGCCGTCTCCCACGCCGTCTCCCACGCCGTCTCCCTCGCCGTCTCCCTCGCTGTCTCCCTCGCTGTCTCCCTCGCTGTCTCACGCGATCTCTCTCGCATTCTCTCTCGTTGTCTCCCTCGCAGTTTCTCTCGCTGTGTCCCTTGCAGTCTCTCTCACAGTCTCTGTCGCTGTCTCTGTCGCTGTCTCTGTCGCTGTCTCTGTCGCTGTCTCCCTCACTGCCTCCCTCGCAGTCTCTCTCGCTGTCTACCTCGCTGTCTACCTCGCTGTCTCCCTCGCTGTCTCCCTCGCTGTCTCCCTCGCTGTCTCCCTCGCTGTCTCCCTCGCTGTCTCCCTCGCTGTCTCCCTCGCTGTCTCCCTCGCTGTCTCTCTCGCTTTCTCTCTTGCTCTCTCTCTCTCGCTCTCTCTCCCTCTCGCCGTCTCCCTCGCCGTCTCAATCGCTGTCTCCCTCGCATTCTCTCTCGCAGTGTCTCTCGCTGTATCCCTCGCTATCTCCATAGCAGTCTCTCTCGCAGTTTCTCTCGCTTTCTCCCTCGCAGTCTCTCTCGCTGTCTCCCTCGCAGTCTCTCTCGCTGTCTTCCTCGCTGTCTTCCTCGCTGTATTCCTCGCTGTCTTTCTCGCTGTCTTCCTCGCTGTCTTCCTCGCTGTCTTCCTCGCTGTCTCCCTCGCTGTCTCCCTCGCTGTCTCCCTCGCTGTCTCCCTCGCTGTCTCCCTCGCTGTCTCCCTCGCTCTCTCCCTCGCTCTCTCCCTCGCTCTCTCTCTCGCTCTCTCTCTCGCTCTCTCTCTCGCCGTCTCCCTCGCCGTCTCAATCGCTGTCTCCCTCGCAATCTCTCTCGCAGTGTCTCTCGCTGTATCCCTCGCTGTCTCTCTCGCTATCTCCATAGCAGTCTCTCTCGCAGTTTCTCTCGCTTTCTCCCTCGCAGTCTCTCTCGCTGTCTCCCTCACAGTCTCTCTCGCTCTCTCTCTCGCTGTCTCCCTCGCAGTCTCTCTCGCTGTCTTCCTCGCTGTCTTCCTCGCTGTCTTCCTCGCTGTCTTCCTCGCTGTCTCCCTCGAGGTCTCTCTCACAGTCTCTCTCGCAGTCTCTCTCGCTGTCTCTCTCGCTGACTCCCTCGCAGTTTCTATCGCTGTCTCCCTCGCAGTCTCTCTCGCTTTCTCCCTCGCAGTCTCCCTCGCAGTCTCTCTCGCAGTCTCTCTCGCAGTCTCTCTCGCTATCTCCCGTGCTATCTCCCTTGCTATCTCCCTCGCTGTCTCTCTCGCTTTCTCCCTTGCAGTCTCCCTCGCAGTCTCTCTCGCTTTCTCCCTCGCAGTCTCTCTCGCTTTCTCTCTCGCTGTCTCCCTCGCTGTCTCCCTCGCTGTCTCCCTCGCTGCCTCCCACGCTGTCTCCCACGCTGTCTCCCACGCTGTCTCCCACGCTGTCTCCCACGCTGTCTCCCACGCTGTCTCCCACGCTGTCTCCCTCGCAGTCTCTCTTGCAGTCTCTCTTGCTGTCTCTATTGCTGTCTCCCTCGCTGTGTCTCTCGCTCTCTCTCTCGCAGTCTCCCTCGCTGTCTCCCTCGCTATCTCCCTCGCTGTCTCCCTCGCTGTCTCACACGATCTCTCTCGCATTCTCTCTCGTTGTCTCCCTCGCAGTCTCTCTCGCTGTCTCTGTCGCTGTCTCCCTCGCTGTCTCCCTCGCTGCCTCCCTCGCTGTCTCCCTCGCTGCCTCCCTCGCTGACTCCCTCGCTGCCTCCCTCGCTGCCTCCCTCGCTGCCTCCCTCGCAGTCTCCCTCGCAGTCTCCCTCGCAGTCTCCCTCGCAGTCTCCCTCGCAGTCTCTCTCGATGTCTCTCTCGATGTCTCTCTCGCTGTCTACCTCGCTGTCTACCTTGCTGTCTACCTCGCTGTCTACCTCGCTGTCTCCCTCGCTGTCTCCCTCGCTGTCTCCCTCGCTCTATCCCTCGCTCTATCCCTCGCTCTCTCCCTCGCTCTCTCCCTCGCTCTCTCCCTCGCTCTCTCCCTCGCTCTCTCCCTCGCTCTCTCCCTCGCTCTCTCTCTCGCCGTCTTAATCGCTGTCTCCCTCGCATTCTCTCTCGCAGTGTCTCTCGCTGTATCCCTCGCTGTCTCTCTCGCTATCTCCATAGCAGTCTCTCTCGCAGTTTCTCTCGCTTCCTCCCTCGCAGTCTCTCTCGCTGTCTCCCTCACAGTCTCTCTCGCTGTCTCTCTCACTGTCTCCCTCACAGTCTCTCTCGCTGTCTCCCTCGCTGTCTCCCTCGAGGTCTCTCTCACAGTCTCTCTCGCAGTCTCTCTCGCAGTCTCTCTCGCAGTCTCTCTCGCAGTCTCTCTCGCAGTCTCACTCGCAGTCTCCCTCGCAGTCTCCCTCGCAGTCTCCCTCGCAGTCTCCCTCGCTGTTTCCCTCACAGTCTCTCTCGCTGTCTCCCTCGCAGTCTCTCTCGAAGTCGCTCTCGCTTTCTCCCTCGCTGTCTCTCTCGCAGTCCTTCTCGCATTCTCTCTCGCTGTCTCCAGCGCTGTCTCCCTCGCTGTCTCCCGATCTGTCTCCCGATCTGTCTCCCGAGCTGTCTCCGTCACTGTCTCCCACGCAGTCTCTCTCGCTGTCTCTCACGCGCTCTCTCTCGCAGTCTCTCTCGCTGTCTCCCTCGCAGTCTCCCTCGCAGTCTCTCTCGCTGTCTCTCTCGCTGTCTCCCTTGCTGTCTCCCTCGCTGTGTCCCTCGCTGTGTCCCTCGCTGTCTCTCTCGCAGTCACTCTGTATCCCCCGCTATCTCTCGCGCTATCTCCATAGCAGTCTCTCTCACTGTCTCCCTTGCTGTCTCCCTCGCTGTCTCTGTCTCTGTCGCTGTCTCTGTCGCTGTCTCCCTTGCTGTCTCCCTCGTCGTCTCCCTCGTCGTCTCCCTCGCCGTCTCTCTCGCAGTCTCTCTCGCAGTCTCTCTCGCAGTCTCTCTCGCAGTCTCTCTCGCAGTCTCTCTCGCAGTCTCTCTCGCTGTCTCTCTCGCTGTCTCTCTCGCTGTCTTCCTCGCGGTTTCTCTCGCTGTCTCCCTCGCTGCCTCCCACGCTGTCTCCCTCGCAGTCTCTCTTGCAGTCTCTCTTGCTGTCTCCGTCGCTGTGTCTCTCGCTCTCTCTCTCGCAGTCTCCCTCGCTGTCTCCCTCGCTATCTCCCTCACTGTCTCCCTCGCTGTCTCACGTGATCTCTCTCGCAGTCTCTCTCGTTGTCTCCCTCGCAGTCTCTCTCGCTGTGTCCCTCGCAGTCTCTCTCGCTGTCTCTATCACAGTCCTTCTCGCCGTCCTTCTCACAGTCTCCCTCGCTGTCTCCCTCGCTGTCTCCCTCGCTGTCTCCCTCGCTGTCTCCCACGCTGTCTCCCACGCTGTCTCCCACGCTGTCTCCCACGCTGTCTCCCACGCTGTCTCCCTCGCAGTCTCCCTCGCAGTCTCCCTCGCAGTCTCCCTCGCAGTCTCCCTCGCATTCTCCCTCGCAGTCTCCCTCGCAGTCTCCCTCGCAGTCTCCCTCGCAGTCTCCCTCGCAGTCTCCCTCGCAGTCTCTCTCGCAGTCTCTCTCGCTGTCTCTCTCGCTGTCTCCCTCGCTGTGTCCCTCGCAGTCTCTCTCGCAGTCACTCTCGCAGTCTCTGTCGCTGTCTCCCTCGCTGCCTCCCTCGCTGCCTCCCTCGCTGCCTCCCTCGAAGTCTCTCTCGCTGTCTCCCTCGCTGTCTCCCTCGCTGTCTCCCTCGCTGTCTCCCTCGCTGTCTCCCTCGCTGTCTCCCTCGCTGTCTCCCTCGCTGTCTCTCTCGCTGTCTCTCTCAGTCTCTCACGCTGTCTCCCTCGCAGTCTCCCTCGAAGTCTCCCTCGAAGTCTCCCTCGAAGTAACCCTGGATGTCTCACTCGCAGTCTCTCTCGCAGTCTCTCTCGCATTCTCTTTCGCTGTCTCTCTCGATGTCTCTCTCGTTGTCTCTCTCGTTGTCTCTCTCGTTGTCTCTCTCGATGTCTCCCTCGCTGTCTCCCTCGCTGTCTCCCTCGCTGTCTCCCTCGCTGTCTCCCTCGCACTCTCTCGCTTTCTCTCTCGCTCTCTCCCTCGCAGACTCTCTCGCTGTCTCCCTCACAGTCTCCCTCGCTGTCTCCCTCGCTGTCTCCCTCGCTGTCTCCCTCGCTGTCTCCCTCGCTGTCTCCCTCGCTGTCTCCCTCACTGTCTCTCTCGCTGTCTCTCTCAGTCTCTCACGCTGTCTCCCTCGCAGTCTCCCTCGAAGTCTCCCTCGAAGTCTCCCTCGAAGTAACCCTGGATGTCTCTCTCGCAGTCTCTCTCGCAGTCTCTCTCGCAGTCTCTCTCGCAGTCTCTCTCGCATTCTCTTTCGCTGTCTCTCTCGATGTCTCTCTCGTTGTCTCTCTCGATGTCTCCCTCGCTGTCTCCCTCGCTGTCTCCCTCGCTGTCTCCCTCGCTGTCTCCCTCGCTGTCTCCCTCGCTGTCTCCCTCGCTGTCTCCCTCGCTGTCTCCCTCGCTGTCTCCCTCGCTGTCTCCCTCTCAGTCTCTCTCGCATTCTCTCTCGCTGTCTCACTCGCTGTCTCCCTCGCACTCTCTGGCTTTCTCTCTCGCTTTCTCTCTCGCAGTCCCTCTCCCTGTCTCTCTCGCAGTCTCTCTCGCAGTCTCTCTCGCAGTCTCTCTCGCAGTCTCTCTCGCAGTCTCTCTCGCAGTCTCTCTCGCAGTCTCTCTCGCTGTCTCCCTCGCAGTCTCCCTCGCCGTCTCTCTCGCCGTCTCTCTCGCCGTCTCCCTCGCAGTCTCTCTCGCAGTCTCTCTCGCAGTCTCTCTCGCAGTCTCTCTCGCAGTCTCTCTCGCAGTCTCTCTCGAAGTCTCTCTCGCTGTCTACCTCGCTGTCTCCCTCGCTGTCTCCCTCGCTGCCTCTCTCGCTCTCTCTCTCGCTGTCACCCTCGCCATCTCCCTCGCCGTCTCCCTCGCAGTTAGTCTCGCAGTCTCTCTCGCTGTATCCCTCGCTGTCTCTCTCGCTATCTCCATAGCAGTCTCCCTCGCTGTCTCCCTCACAGTCTCCCTCACAGTCTCTCTCGCAGTCTCTCTCGCAGTCTCTCTCGCTATCTCCCTCGCTATCTCCCTCGCTGTCTCTCTCGCTGTCTCCCTCGCAGTCTCCCTCGCAGTCTCTCTCGCTTTCTCCCTCGCAGTCTCTCTCGCAGTCTCTCTCGCTTTCTCCCTCGCAGTCTCTCTCGCAGTCTCTCTCGCAGTCTCTCTCGCAGTCTCTCTCGCAGTCTCTCTCGCAGTCTCTCTCGCAGTCTCTCTCGCAGTCTCTCTCGCAGTCTTCCTCGCAGTCTTCCTCGCAGTCTTCCTCGCAGTCTCCCTCGCTGTCTCCCTCGCAGTCTCTCTTGCAGTCTCTCTTGCAGTCTCCCTCGCAGTCTCCCTCGCAGTCTCCCTCGCAGTCTCCCTCGCAGTCTCCCTCGCAGTCTCCCTCGCTGTCTCCCTCGCTGTCTCCCTCGCTGTCTCCCTCGCTGTCTCCCTCGCTGTCTCATGCGATCTCTCTCGCATTCTCTCTCGTGTCCCTCGCAGTCTCTCTCGCTGTGTCCATCGCAGTCTCTCTCACAGTCTCTCTTGCTGTCTCTGTCGCTGTCTCCCTCGCTGTCTCCCTCGCTGTCTCCCTCGCTGTCTCCCTCGCTGTCTCCCTCGCTGTCTCCCTCGCTGTCTCCCTCGCTGTCTCCCTCGCTGCCACCCTCGCAGTCTCTCTCGAAGTCTCTCTTGCTGTCTCTGTCGCTGTCTCCCTCGCTGTCTCCCTCGCTGTCTCCCTCGCTGTCTCCCTCGCTGTCTCCCTCGCTGTCTCCCTCGCTGTCTCCCTCGCTGTCTCCCTCGCTGTCTCCCTCGCTGTCTCCCTCGCTGCCACCCTCGCAGTCTCTCTCGAAGTCTCTCTCGCTGTCTCTCTCGCTGTCTCCCTCGCTGTCTCCCTCGCTGTCTCCCTCGCTGTCTCTCTCGCCGTCTCCCTAGCCGTCTCAATCGCAGTCTCCCTCGCAGTGTCTCTCGCTGTATCCCTCGCTGTCTCTCTCGCTATCTCCATAGCAGTCTCTCTCGCAGTTTCTCTCGCTTTCTCCCTCGCAGTCTTTCTCGCTGTCTCCCTCACAGTCTCACTCGCAGTCTCTCTCGCTGTCTCTCTCGCTGTCTCCCTCGCTGTCTCCCTCGCTGTCTCCCTCACAGTCTCCCTCGCTGTCTCCCTCGAGGTCTCTCTCACAGTCTCTCTCGCAGTCTCTCTCTCAGTCTCTCTCGCATTCTCTCTCGCTGTCTCAGTCGCTGTCTCCCTCGCACTCTCTGGCTTTCTCTCTCGCTTTCTCTCTCGCAGTCCCTCTCCCTGTCTCTCTCGCAGTCTCTCTCGCAGTCTCTCTCGCAGTCTCTCTCGCAGTCTCTCTCGCAGTCTCTCTCGCAGTCTCTCTCGCAGTCTCTCTCGCAGTCTCTCTCGCTGTCTCCCTCGCAGTCTCCCTCGCAGTCTCCCTCGCTGTCTCTCTCGCCGTCTCTCTCGCCGTCTCCCTCGCAGTCTCTCTCGCAGTCTCTCTCGCAGTCTCTCTCGCAGTCTCTCTCGAAGTCTCTCTCGCTGTCTACCTCGCTGTCTCCCTCGCTGTCTCCCTCGCTGCCTCTCTCGCTCTCTCTCTCGCTGTCACCCTCGCCATCTCCCTCGCCGTCTCCCTCGCAGTTAGTCTCGCAGTCTCTCTCGCTGTATCCCTCGCTGTCTCTCTCGCTATCTCCATAGCAGTCTCCCTCGCTGTCTCCCTCACAGTCTCCCTCGCAGTCTCCCTCGCAGTCTCTCTCGCAGTCTCTCTCGCAGTCTCTCTCGCAGTCTCTCTCGCTATCTCCCTCGCTATCTCCCTCGCTGTCTCTCTCGCTGTCTCCCTCGCAGTCTCCCTCGCAGTCTCCCTCGCAGTCTCTCTCGCTTTCTCCCTCGCAGTCTCTCTCGCAGTCTCTCTCGCTTTCTCCCTCGCAGTCTCTCTCGCAGTCTCTCTCGCAGTCTCTCTCGCAGTCTCTCTCGCAGTCTCTCTCGCAGTCTCTCTCGCAGTCTCTCTCGCAGTCTTCCTCGCAGTCTTCCTCGCAGTCTTCCTCGCAGTCTTCCTCGCAGTCTCCCTCGCTGTCTCCCTCGCAGTCTCTCTTGCAGTCTCCCTCGCAGTCTCCCTCGCAGTCTCCCTCGCAGTCTCCCTCGCAGTCTCCCTCGCTGTCTCCCTCGCTGTCTCCCTCGCTGTCTCCCTCGCTGTCTCCCTCGCTGTCTCACGCGATCTCTCTCGCATTCTCTCTCGTGTCCCTCGCAGTCTCTCTCGCTGTGTCCATCGCAGTCTCTCTCACAGTCTCTCTTGCTGTCTCTGTCGCTGTCTCCCTCGCTGTCTCCCTCGCTGTCTCCCTCGCTGTCTCCCTCGCTGTCTCCCTCGCTGTCTCCCTCGCTGTCTCCCTCGCTGTCTCCCTCGCTGCCACCCTCGCAGTCTCTCTCGAAGTCTCTCTCGCTGTCTCTCTCGCTGTCTCCCTCGCTGTCTCCCTCGCTGTCTCCCTCGCTGTCTCCCTCGCAGTCTCTCTCGCCGTCTCCCTAGCCGTCTCAATCGCAGTCTCTCTCGCAGTTTCTCTCGCTTTCTCCATCGCAGTCTTTCTCGCTGTCTCCCTCACAGTCTCACTCGCAGTCTCTCTCGCTGTCTCTCTCGCTGTCTCCCTCGCTGTCTCCCTCGCTGTCTCCCTCACAGTCTCCCTCGCTGTCTCCCTCGAGGTCTCTCTCACAGTCTCTCTCGCAGTCTCTCTCGCTGACTCCCTCGCAGTTTCTATCGCTGTCTCCCTCGTGTTCTCTCTCGCTTTCTCGCTCGCTCTCTCCCTCGCAGTCTCTCTCGCAGTCTCTCTCGCAGTCTCTCTCGCAGTCTCTCTCGCAGTCTCTCTCGCTATCTCTCTCGCTATCTCTCTCGCTATCTCCCTCGCTATCTCCCTCGCTGTCTCTCTCGCTGTCTCCCTTGCAGTCTCCCTTGCAGTCTCCCTTGCAGTCTCCCTCGCAGTCTCCCTCGCAGTCTCCCTCGCAGTCTCTCTCGCTTTCTCCCTCGCAGTCTCTCTCGCTTTCTCCCTCGCAGTCTCCCTCGCAGTCTCCCTCGCAGTCTCCCTCGCAGTCTCCCTCGCAGTCTCCCTCGCAGTCTCCCTCGCAGTCTCTCTCGCAGTCTCTCTCGCAGTCTCTCTCGCAGTCTCTCTCGCAGTCTCTCTCGCAGTCTTCCTCGCAGTCTTCCTCGCAGTTTCTCTCGCTGTCTCCCTCGCTGCCTCCCACGCTGTCTCCCTCGCAGTCTCCCTCGCAGTCTCTCTTGCAGTCTCTCTTGCTGTCTCCCTCGCTCTCTCTCTCGCTCTCTCTCTCGCAGTCTCCCTCGCTGTCTCACGCGATCTCTCTCACATTCTCTCTCGTTGTCTCCCTCGCAGTCTCTCTCGCTGTGTCCCTCGCAGTCTCTCTCGCAGTCTCTATTGCTGTCTCTGTCGCTGTCTCCCTCGCTGTCTCCCTCGCTGTCTCCCTCGCTGTCTCCCTCGCTGTCTCCCTCGCTGCCTCCCTCGCAGACTCTCTCGAAGTCTCTCTCGCTGTCTACCTCGCTGTCTACCTCGCTGTCTCCCTCGCTGTCTCCCTCGCTGTCTCCCTCGCTGTCTCCCTCGCTTTCTCTCTCGCTTTCTCCCTCGCTCTCTCCCTCAGTCTCTCTCGCAGTCTTTCTCGCAGTCTCTCTCGCAGTCTCTCTCGCTGTCTCCCTCGCTGTCTCCCTCGCTGTCTCCCTCGCTGTCTCCCTCGCTGTCTCCCTCGCTGTCTCCCTCGCTGTCTCTCTCGCTGTCTCTCTCGCTGTCTCCCTCGCTGTCTCCCTCGCTGTCTCCCTCGCTGTCTCCCTCAATATCCCTCTCGCTGTCTCTCTCGCTGTCTCTCTCGCTGTCTCTCTCGCTGTCTCTCTCGCTGTCTCTCTCGCTGTCTCTCTCGTTGTCTCTCTCGATGTCTCCCTCGCTGTCTCCCTCGCTGTCTCCCTCGCTGTCTCCCTCGCTGTCTCCCTCGCTGTCTCCCTCGCACTCTCTCGCTTTCTCTCTCGCTCTCTCCCTCGCAGACTCTCTCGCTGTCTCCCTCACAGTCTCCCTCGCTGTCTCCCTCGCTGTCTCCCTCGCTGTCTCCCTCGCTGTCTCCCTCGCTGTCTCTCTTGCTGTCTCTCTCAGTCTCTCACGCTGTCTCCCTCGCAGTCTCCCTCGAAGTCTCCCTCGAAGTCTCCCTTGAAGTCTCCCTCGAAGTAACCCTGGATGTCTCTCTCGCAGTCTCTCTCGCAGTCTCTCTCGCATTCTCTTTCGCTGTCTCTCTCGATGTCTCTCTCGTTGTCTCTCTCGATGTCTCCCTCGCAGTCTCCCTCGCAGTCTCCCTCGCAGTCTCTCTCGCTTTCTCCCTCGCAGTCTCTCTCGCAGTCTCTCTCGCTTTCTCCCTCGCAGTCTCTCTCGCAGTCTCTCTCGCAGTCTCTCTCGCAGTCTCTCTCGCAGTCTCTCTCGCAGTCTCTCTCGCAGTCTCTCTCGCAGTCTCTCTCGCAGTCTTCCTCGCAGTCTTCCTCGCAGTCTTCCTCGCAGTCTTCCTCGCAGTCTTCCTCGCAGTCTCCCTCGCTGTCTCCCTCGCAGTCTCTCTTGCATTCTCCCTCGCAGTCTCCCTCGCAGTCTCCCTCGCAGTCTCCCTCGCAGTCTCCCTCGCAGTCTCCCTCGCTGTCTCCCTCGCTGTCTCCCTCGCTGTCTCCCTCGCTGTCTCCCTCGCTGTCTCACGCGATCTCTCTCGCATTCTCTCTCGTGTCCCTCGCAGTCTCTCTCGCTGTGTCCATCGCAGTCTCTCTCACAGTCTCTCTTGCTGTCTCTGTCGCTGTCTCCCTCGCTGTCTCCCTCGCTGTCTCCCTCGCTGTCTCCCTCGCTGTCTCCCTCGCTGTCTCCCTCGCTGTCTCCCTCGCTGTCTCCCTCGCTGTCTCCCTCGCTGCCACCCTCGCAGTCTCTCTCGAAGTCTCTCTCGCTGTCTCTCTCGCTGTCTCCCTCGCTGTCTCCCTCGCTGTCTCCCTCGCTGTCTCCCTCGCTGTCTCCCTCGCTGTCTCCCTCGCTGTCTCCCTCGCAGTCTCTCTCGCCGTCTCCCTAGCCGTCTCAATCGCAGTCTCCCTCGCAGTGTCTCTCGCTGTATCCCTCGCTGTCTCTCTCGCTATCTCCATAGCAGTCTCTCTCGCAGTTTCTCTCGCTTTCTCCATCGCAGTCTTTCTCGCTGTCTCCCTCACAGTCTCACTCGCAGTCTCTCTCGCTGTCTCTCTCGCTGTCTCCCTCGCTGTCTCCCTCGCTGTCTCCCTCACAGTCTCCCTCGCTGTCTCCCTCGAGGTCTCTCTCACAGTCTCTCTCGCAGTCTCTCTCGCAGTCTCTCTCGCTGACTCCCTCGCAGTTTCTATCGCTGTCTCCCTCGTGTTCTCTCTCGCTTTCTCGCTCGCTCTCTCCCTCGCAGTCTCTCTCGCAGTCTCTCTCGCAGTCTCTCTCGCAGTCTCTCTCGCTATCTCTCTCGCTATCTCTCTCGCTATCTCCCTCGCTATCTCCCTCGCTGTCTCTCTCGCTGTCTCCCTTGCAGTCTCCCTTGCAGTCTCCCTTGCAGTCTCCCTCGCAGTCTCCCTCGCAGTCTCCCTCGCAGTCTCTCTCGCTTTCTCCCTCGCAGTCTCTCTCGCTTTCTCCCTCGCAGTCTCCCTCGCAGTCTCCCTCGCAGTCTCCCTCGCAGTCTCCCTCGCAGTCTCTCTCGCAGTCTCTCTCGCAGTCTCTCTCGCAGTCTCTCTCGCAGTCTCTCTCGCAGTCTTCCTCGCAGTCTTCCTCGCAGTTTCTCTCGCTGTCTCCCTCGCTGCCTCCCACGCTGTCTCCCTCGCAGTCTCCCTCGCAGTCTCTCTTGCAGTCTCTCTTGCTGTCTCCCTCGCTCTCTCTCTCGCTCTCTCTCTCGCAGTCTCCCTCGCTGTCTCACGCGATCTCTCTCACATTCTCTCTCGTTGTCTCCCTCGCAGTCTCTCTCGCTGTGTCCCTCGCAGTCTCTCTCGCAGTCTCTATTGCTGTCTCTGTCGCTGTCTCCCTCGCTGTCTCCCTCGCTGTCTCCCTCGCTGTCTCCCTCGCTGTCTCCCTCGCTGCCTCCCTCGCAGACTCTCTCGAAGTCTCTCTCGCTGTCTACCTCGCTGTCTCCCTCGCTGTCTCCCTCGCTGTCTCCCTCGCTTTCTCTCTCGCTTTCTCCCTCGCTCTCTCCCTCAGTCTCTCTCGCAGTCTCTCTCGCAGTCTCTCTCGCAGTCTCTCTCGCAGTCTCTCTCGCTGTCTCCCTCGCTGTCTCCCTCGCTGTCTCCCTCGCTGTCTCCCTCGCTGTCTCCCTCGCTGTCTCCCTCGCTGTCTCCCTCGCTGTCTCCCTCGCTGTCTCTCTCGCTGTCTCTCTCGCTGTCTCCCTCGCTGTCTCCCTCGCTGTCTCCCTCGCTGTCTCCCTCAATATCCCTCTCGCTGTCTCTCTCGCTGTCTCTCTCGCTGTCTCTCTCGCTGTCTCTCTCGCTGTCTCTCTCGCTGTCTCTCTCGTTGTCTCTCTCGATGTCTCCCTCGCTGTCTCCCTCGCTGTCTCCCTCGCTGTCTCCCTCGCTGTCTCCCTCGCTGTCTCCCTCGCTGTCTCCCTCGCACTCTCTCGCTTTCTCTCTCGCTCTCTCCCTCGCAGACTCTCTCGCTGTCTCCCTCACAGTCTCCCTCGCTGTCTCCCTCGCTGTCTCCCTCGCTGTCTCCCTCGCTGTCTCCCTCGCTGTCTCTCTTGCTGTCTCTCTCAGTCTCTCACGCTGTCTCCCTCGCAGTCTCCCTCGAAGTCTCCCTCGAAGTCTCCCTTGAAGTCTCCCTCGAAGTAACCCTGGATGTCTCTCTCGCAGTCTCTCTCGCAGTCTCTCTCGCATTCTCTTTCGCTGTCTCTCTCGATGTCTCTCTCGTTGTCTCTCTCGATGTCTCCCTCGCTGTCTCCCTCGCTGTCTCCCTCGCTGTCTCCCTCGCTGTCTCCCTCGCTGTCTCCCTCGCTGTCTCCCTCTCAGTCTCCCTCGCATTCTCTCTCGCTGTCTCCCTCGCTGTCTCCCTCGCACTCTCTGGCTTTCTCTCTGGCTTTCTCTCTCGCAGTCCCTCTCCCTGTCTCTCTCGCAGTCTCTCTCGCAGTCTCTCTCGCAGTCTCTCTCGCAGTCTCTCTCGCAGTCTCTCTCGCTGTCTCCCTCGCATTCTCCCTCGCTGTCTCCCTCGCTGTCTCTCGCAGTCGCCTTCGCTGTCTCTCTCGCTGTCTCCCTCGCAGTCTCCCTCGCAGTCTCCCTCGCAGTCTCCCTCGCAGTCTCCCTCGCTGTCTCCCTCGCTGTCTCCCTCGCTGTCTCCCTCGCTGTCTCCCTCGATATCCCTCTCGCTGTCTCTCTCGCTGTCTCTCTCGCTGTCTCTCTCGCTGTCTCTCTCGCTGTCTCTCTCGTTGTCTCTCTCGATGTCTCCCTCGCTGTCTCCCTCGCTGTCTCCCTCGCTGTCTCCCTCGCTGTCTCCCTCGCTGTCTCCCTCGCACTCTCTCGCTTTCTCTCTCGCTCTCTCCCTCGCAGACTCTCTCGCTGTCTCCCTCACAGTCTCCCTCGCTGTCTCCCTCGCTGTCTCCCTCGCTGTCTCCCTCGCTGTCTCCCTCGCTGTCTCCCTCACTGTCTCTCTCACTGTCTCTCTCAGTCTCTCACGCTGTCTCCCTCGCAGTCTCCCTCGAAGTCTCCCTCGAAGTCTCCCTCGAAGTAACCCTGGATGTCTCTCTCGCAGTCTCTCTCGCAGTCTCTCTCGCATTCTCTTTCGCTGTCTCTCTCGATGTCTCTCTCGTTGTCTCTCTCGATGTCTCCCTCGCTGTCTCCCTCGCTGTCTCCCTCGCTGTCTCCCTCGCTGTCTCCCTCGCTGTCTCCCTCTCAGTCTCTCTCGCATTCTCTCTCGCTGTCTCCTTCGCTGTCTCCCTCGCACTCTCTGGCTTTCTCTCTCGCTTTCTCTCTCGCAGTCCCTCTCCCTGTCTCTCTCGCAGTCTCTCTCGCAGTCTCTCTCGCAGTCTCTCTCGCAGTCTCTCTCGCAGTCTCTCTCGCAGTCTCTCTCGCTGTCTCCCTCGCATTCTCCCTCGCTGTCTCCCTCGCTGTCTCTCGCAGTCGCCTTCGCTGTCTCCCTCGCTGTCTCCCTCGCAGTCTCCCTCGCAGTCTCCCTCGCAGTCTCCCTCGCAGTCTCTCTCGCAGTCTCCCTCGCAGTCTCCCTCGCAGTCTCCCTCGCAGTCTCCCTCGCAGTCTCCCTCGCAGTCTCCCTCGCAGTCTCTCTCGCAGTCTCTCTCGCAGTCTCTCTCGCTGTCTCCCTCGCTGTCTCCCTCGCTGTGTCTCTCGCTCTCTCTCTCGCAGTCTCCCTGGCTATCTCCCTCGCTGTCTCCCTCGCTGTCTCACGTGATCTCTCTCGCAGTCTCTCTCGTTGTCTCCCTCGCAGTCTCTCTCGCAGTCTCTCTCGCTGTCTCCCTCGCTGTGTCCCTCGCAGTCTCTCTCGCAGTCACTCTCGCAGTCTCTGTCGCTGTCTCCCTCGCTGCCTCCCTCGCTGCCTCCCTCGCTGCCTCCCTCGCAGTCTCTCTCGCTGTCTCCCTCGCTGTCTCCCTCGCTGTCTCCCTCGCTGTCTCCCTCGCTGTCTCCCTCGCTGTCTCCCTCGCTGTCTCCCTCGCTGTCTCCCTCACTGTCTCTCTCGCTGTCTCTCTCAGTCTCTCACGCTGTCTCCCTCGCAGTCTCCCTCGAAGTCTCCCTCGAAGTAACCCTGGATGTCTCTCTCGCAGTCTCTCTCGCAGTCTCTCTCGCAGTCTCTCTCGCATTCTCTTTCGCTGTCTCTCTCGATGTCTCTCTCGTTGTCTCTCTCGATGTCTCCCTCGCTGTCTCCCTCGCTGTCTCCCTCGCACTCTCTCGCTTTCTCTCTCGCTCTCTCCCTCGCAGACTCTCTCGCTGTCTCCCTCACAGTCTCCCTCGCTGTCTCCCTCGCTGTCTCCCTCGCTGTCTCCCTCGCTGTCTCCCTCACTGTCTCTCTCGCTGTCTGTCTCAGTCTCTCACGCTGTCTCCCTCGCAGTCTCCCTCGAAGTCTCCCTCGAAGTCTCCCTCGAAGTCTCCCTCGAAGTAACCCTGGATGTCTCTCTCGCAGTCTCTCTCGCAGTCTCTCTCGCAGTCTCTCTCGCATTCTCTTTCGCTGTCTCTCTCGATGTCTCTCTCGTTGTCTCTCTCGATGTCTCCCTCGCTGTCTCCCTCGCTGTCTCCCTCGCTGTCTCCCTCGCTGTCTCCCTCGCTGTCTCCCTCTCAGTCTCTCTCGCATTCTCTCTCGCTGTCTCCCTCGCTGTCTCCCTCGCACTCTCTGGCTTTCTCTCTCGCTTTCTCTCTCGCAGTCCCTCTCCCTGTCTCTCTCGCAGTCTCTCTCGCAGTCTCTCTCGCAGTCTCTCTCGCAGTCTCTCTCGCAGTCTCTCTCGCAGTCTCTCTCGCAGTCTCTCTCGCTGTCTCCCTCGCAGTCTCCCTCGCTGTCTCTCTCGCCGTCTCTCTCGCCGTCTCTCTCGCCGTCTCCCTCGCAGTCTCTCTCGCAGTCTCTCTCGCAGTCTCTCTCGCAGTCTCTCTCGCAGTCTCTCTCGAAGTCTCTCTCGCTGTCTACCTCGCTGTCTCCCTCGCTGTCTCCCTCGCTGCCTCTCTCGCTCTCTCTCTCGCTGTCACCCTCGCCATCTCCCTCGCCGTCTCCCTCGCAGTTAGTCTCGCAGTCTCTCTCGCTGTATCCCTCGCTGTCTCTCTCGCTATCTCCATAGCAGTCTCCCTCGCTGTCTCCCTCGCTGTCTCCCTCACAGTCTCCCTCGCAGTCTCTCTCGCAGTCTCTCTCGCAGTCTCTCACGCTATCTCCCTCGCTATCTCCCTCGCTGTCTCTCTCGCTGTCTCCCTCGCAGTCTCCCTCGCAGTCTCCCTCGCAGTCTCTCTCGCTTTCTCCCTCGCAGTCTCTCTCGCAGTCTCTCTCGCTTTCTCCCTCGCAGTCTCTCTCGCAGTCTCTCTCGCAGTCTCTCTCGCAGTCTCTCTCGCAGTCTCTCTCGCAGTCTCTCTCGCAGTCTCTCTCGCAGTCTCCCTCGCAGTCTTCCTCGCAGTCTTCCTCGCAGTCTTCCTCGCAGTCTCCCTCGCTGTCTCCCTCGCAGTCTCTCTTGCAGTCTCTCTTGCAGTCTCCCTCGCAGTCTCCCTCGCAGTCTCCCTCGCAGTCTCCCTCGCAGTCTCCCTCGCAGTCTCCCTCGCAGTCTCCCTCGCAGTCTCCCTCGCTGTCTCCCTCGCTGTCTCCCTCGCTGTCTCCCTCGCTGTCTCCCTCGCTGTCTCCCTCGCTGTCTCACGCGATCTCTCTCGCATTCTCTCTCGTGTCCCTCGCAGTCTCTCTCGCTGTGTCCATCGCAGTCTCTCTCACAGTCTCTCTTGCTGTCTCTGTCGCTGTCTCCCTCGCTGTCTCCCTCGCTGTCTCCCTCGCTGTCTCCCTCGCTGTCTCCCTCGCTGTCTCCCTCGCTGTCTCCCTCGCTGCCACCCTCGCAGTCTCTCTCGAAGTCTCTCTCGCTGTCTCCCTCGCTGTCTCCCTCGCTGTCTCCCTCGCAGTCTCTCTCGCCGTCTCCCTAGCCGTCTCAATCGCAGTCTCCCTCGCAGTGTCTCTCGCTGTATCCCTCGCTGTCTCTCTCGCTATCTCCATAGCAGTCTCTCTCGCAGTTTCTCTCGCTTTCTCCCTCGCAGTCTTTCTCGCTGTCTCCCTCACAGTCTCACTCGCAGTCTCTCTCGCTGTCTCTCTCGCTGTCTCCCTCGCTGTCTCCCTCGCTGTCTCCCTCACAGTCTCTCTCGCTGTCTCCCTCGCTGTCTCCCTCGAGGTCTCTCTCACAGTCTCTCTCGCAGTCTCTCTCGCAGTCTCTCTCGCTGACTCCCTCGCAGTTTCTATCGCTGTCTCCCTCGTGTTCTCTCTCGCTTTCTCGCTCGCTCTCTCCCTCGCAGTCTCTCTCGCAGTCTCTCTCGCAGTCTCTCTCGCAGTCTCTCTCGCAGTCTCTCTCGCTATCTCTCTCGCTATCTCTCTCGCTATCTCCCTCGCTATCTCCCTCGCTATCTCCCTCGCTGTCTCTCTCGCAGTCTCCCTTGCAGTCTCCCTTGCAGTCTCCCTTGCAGTCTCCCTCGCAGTCTCCCTCGCAGTCTCTCTCGCTTTCTCCCTCGCAGTCTCTCTCGCTTTCTCCCTCGCAGTCTCCCTCGCAGTCTCCCTCGCAGTCTCCCTCGCAGTCTCCCTCGCAGTCTCCCTCGCAGTCTCTCTCGCAGTCTCTCTCGCAGTCTCTCTCGCAGTCTCTCTCGCAGTCTCTCTCGCAGTCTCTCTCGCAGTCTTCCTCGCAGTTTCTCTCGCAGTTTCTCTCGCTGTCTCCCTCGCTGCCTCCCACGCTGTCTCCCTCGCAGTCTCCCTCGCAGTCTCTCTTGCAGTCTCTCTTGCTGTCTCCCTCGCTGTGTCTCTCGCTCTCTCTCTCGCAGTCTCCCTCGCTGTCTCACGCGATCTCTCTCACATTCTCTCTCGTTGTCTCCCTCGCAGTCTCTCTCGCTGTGTCCCTCGCAGTCTCTCTCGCAGTCTCTATTGCTGTCTCTGTCGCTGTCTCCCTCGCTGTCTCCCTCGCTGTCTCCCTCGCTGTCTCCCTCGCTGTCTCCCTCGCTGCCTCCCTCGCAGTCTCTCTCGAAGTCTCTCTCGCTGTCTACCTCGCTGTCTACCTCGCTGTCTACCTCGCTGTCTCCCTCGCTGTCTCCCTCGCTGTCTCCCTCGCTGTCTCCCTCGCTGTCTCCCTCGCTTTCTCTCTCGCTTTCTCCCTCGCTCTCTCCCTCAGTCTCTCTCGCAGTCTCTCTCGCAGTCTCTCTCGCAGTCTCTCTCGCAGTCTCCCTCGCTGTCTCCCTCGCTGTCTCCCTCGCTGTCTCCCTCGCTGTCTCCCTCGCTGTCTCCCTCGCTGTCTCTCTCGCTGTCTCTCTCGCTGTCTCTCTCGCTGTCTCCCTCGCTGTTTCCCTCGCTGTCTCCCTCGCTGTCTCCCTCGCTGTCTCCCTCAATATCCCTCTCGCTGTCTCTCTCGCAGTCTCTCTCGCAGACTCTCTCGCTGTCTCCCTCACAGTCTCCCTCGCTGTCTCCCTCGCTGTCTCCCTCGCTGTCTCCCTCGCTGTCTCCCTCACTGTCTCCCTCGCTGTCTCTCTCGCAGTCTCTCTCGCTATCTCCCTCGCTATCTCCCTCGCTGTCTCTCTCGCTGTCTCTCTCGCTGTCTCCCTCGCAGTCTCCCTCGCTGTCTCACGCGATCTCTCTCACATTCTCTCTCGTTGTCTCCCTCGCAGTCTCTCTCGCTGTGTCCCTCGCAGTCTCTCTCGCAGTCTCTATTGCTGTCTCTGTCGCTGTCTCCCTCGCTGTCTCCCTCGCTGTCTCCCTCGCTGTCTCCCTCGCTGCCTCCCTCGCAGTCTCTCTCGAAGTCTCTCTCGCTGTCTACCTCGCTGTCTACCTCGCTGTCTCCCTCGCTGTCTCCCTCGCTGTCTCCCTCGCTGTCTCCCTCGCTTTCTCTCTCGCTTTCTCCCTCGCTCTCTCCCTCAGTCTCTCTCGCAGTCTCTCTCGCAGTCTCTCTCGCAGTCTCTCTCGCAGTCTCTCTCGCAGTCTCCCTCGCTGTCTCCCTCGCTGTCTCCCTCGCTGTCTCCCTCGCTGTCTCCCTCGCTGTCTCCCTCGCTGTCTCTCTCGCTGTCTCTCTCGCTGTCTCTCTCGCTGTCTCCCTCGCTGTTTCCCTCGCTGTCTCCCTCGCTGTCTCCCTCGCTGTCTCCCTCAATATCCCTCTCGCTGTCTCTCTCGCAGTCTCTCTCGCAGACTCTCTCGCTGTCTCCCTCACAGTCTCCCTCGCTGTCTCCCTCGCTGTCTCCCTCGCTGTCTCCCTCGCTGTCTCCCTCACTGTCTCCCTCGCTGTCTCTCTCGCAGTCTCTCTCGCTATCTCCCTCGCTATCTCCCTCGCTGTCTCTCTCGCTGTCTCTCTCGCTGTCTCCCTCGCAGTCTCCCTCGCTGTCTCCCTCGCTGTCTCCCTCGCTGTCTCACGCGATCTCTCTCGCATTCTCCCTCACTGTCTCCCTCGCTGTCTCTCTCGCAGTCTCTCTCGCTATCTCCCTCGCTATCTCCCTCGCTGTCTCTCTCGCTGTCTCTCTCGCTGTCTCCCTCGCAGTCTCCCTCGCTGTCTCCCTCGCTGTCTCACGCGATCTCTCTCGCTTTCTCGCTCGCTCTCTCCCTCGCAGTCTCTCTCGCAGTCTCTCTCGCAGTCTCTCTCGCAGTCTCTCTCGCTATCTCTCTCGCTATCTCTCTCGCTATCTCCCTCGCTATCTCCCTCGCTATCTCCCTCGCTGTCTCTCTCGCAGTCTCCCTTGCAGTCTCCCTTGCAGTCTCCCTTGCAGTCTCCCTCGCAGTCTCCCTCGCAGTCTCTCTCGCTTTCTCCCTCGCAGTCTCTCTCGCTTTCTCCCTCGCAGTCTCCCTCGCAGTCTCCCTCGCAGTCTCCCTCGCAGTCTCTCTCGCAGTCTCTCTCGCAGTCTCTCTCGCAGTCTCTCTCGCAGTCTCTCTCGCAGTCTCTCTCGCAGTCTTCCTCGCAGTTTCTCTCGCAGTTTCTCTCGCTGTCTCCCTCGCTGCCTCCCACGCTGTCTCCCTCGCAGTCTCCCTCGCAGTCTCTCTTGCAGTCTCTCTTGCTGTCTCCCTCGCTGTGTCTCTCGCTCTCTCTCTCGCAGTCTCCCTCGCTGTCTCACGCGATCTCTCTCACATTCTCTCTCGTTGTCTCCCTCGCAGTCTCTCTCGCTGTGTCCCTCGCAGTCTCTCTCGCAGTCTCTATTGCTGTCTCTGTCGCTGTCTCCCTCGCTGTCTCCCTCGCTGTCTCCCTCGCTGTCTCCCTCGCTGCCTCCCTCGCAGTCTCTCTCGAAGTCTCTCTCGCTGTCTACCTCGCTGTCTACCTCGCTGTCTACCTCGCTGTCTCCCTCGCTGTCTCCCTCGCTGTCTCCCTCGCTGTCTCCCTCGCTTTCTCTCTCGCTTTCTCCCTCGCTCTCTCCCTCAGTCTCTCTCGCAGTCTCTCTCGCAGTCTCTCTCGCAGTCTCTCTCGCAGTCTCTCTCGCAGTCTCCCTCGCTGTCTCCCTCGCTGTCTCCCTCGCTGTCTCCCTCGCTGTCTCCCTCGCTGTCTCCCTCGCTGTCTCTCTCGCTGTCTCTCTCGCTGTCTCTCTCGCTGTCTCTCTCGCTGTCTCCCTCGCTGTTTCCCTCGCTGTCTCCCTCGCTGTCTCCCTCGCTGTCTCCCTCAATATCCCTCTCGCTGTCTCTCTCGCAGTCTCTCTCGCA
Source organism: Heterodontus francisci (assembly GCF_036365525.1). Lineage (NCBI taxonomy): Eukaryota > Metazoa > Chordata > Chondrichthyes > Heterodontiformes > Heterodontidae > Heterodontus > Heterodontus francisci. Next base: position 793,056 of record NW_027141323.1, read on the forward strand.
GACTCTCTCGCTGTCTCCCTCACAGTCTCCCTCGCTGTCTCCCTCGCTGTCTCCCTCGCTGTCTCCCTCGCTGTCTCCCTCACTGTCTCCCTCGCTGTCTCTCTCGCAGTCTCTCTCGCTATCTCCCTCGCTATCTCCCTCGCTATCTCCCTCGCTGTCTCTCTCGCTGTCTCTCTCGCTGTCTCCCTCGCAGTCTCCCTCGCTGTCTCCCTCGCTGTCTCCCTCGCTGTCTCACGCGATCTCTCTCGCATTCTCTCTCGTGTCCCTCGCAGTCTCTCTCGCTGTGTCCATCGCAGTCTCTCTCACAGTCTCTCTTGCTGTCTCTGTCGCTGTCTCCCTCGCTGTCTCCCTCGCTGTCTCCCTCGCTGTCTCCCTCGCTGTCTCCCTCGCTGTCTCCCTCGCTGTCTCCCTCGCTGTCTCCCTCGCTGCCACCCTCGCTGCCACCCTCGCAGTCTCTCTCGCTGTCTCTCTCGCTGTCTCTCTCGCTGTCTCCCTCGCTGTCTCCCTCGCTGTCTCCCTCGCAGTCTCTCTCGTCGTCTCCCTAGCCGTCTCAATCGCAGTCTCCCTCGCAGTGTCTCTCGCTGTATCCCTCGCTGTCTCTCTCGCTATCTCCATAGCAGTCTCTCTCGCAGTTTCTCTCGCTTTCTCCCTCGCAGTCTTTCTCGCTGTCTCCCTCACAGTCTCACTCGCAGTCTCTCTCGCTGTCTCTCTCGCTGTCTCCCTCGCTGTCTCCCTCGCTGTCTCCCTCACAGTCTCTCTCGCTGTCTCCCTCGCTGTCTCCCTCGAGGTCTCTCTCACAGTCTCTCTCGCAGTCTCTCTCGCAGTCTCTCGCTGACTCCCTCGCAGTTTCTATCGCTGTCTCCCTCGTGTTCTCTCTCGCTTTCTCGCTCGCTCTCTCCCTCGCAGTCTCTCTCGCAGTCTCTCTCGCTATCTCTCTCGCTATCTCTCTCGCTATCTCCCTCGCTATCTCCCTCGCTATCTCCCTCGCTGTCTCTCTCGCTGTCTCCCTTGCAGTCTCCCTTGCAGTCTCCCTTGCAGTCTCCCTTGCAGTCTCCCTTGCAGTCTCCCTCGCAGTCTCCCTCGCTATCTCCCTCGCTTTCTCCCTCGCAGTCTCTCTCGCTTTCTCCCTCGCAGTCTCCCTCGCAGTCTCCCTCGCAGTCTCTCTCGCAGTCTCTCTCGCAGTCTCTCTCGCAGTCTCTCTCGCAGTCTCTCTCGCAGTCTTCCTCGCAGTTTCTCTCGCTGTCTCCCTCGCTGTCTCCCTCGCTGCCTCCCACGCTGTCTCCCTCGCAGTCTCCCTCGCAGTCTCCCTCGCAGTCTCTCTTGCAGTCTCTCTTGCTGTCTCCCTCGCTGTGTCTCTCGCTCTCTCTCTCGCAGTCTCCCTCGCTGTCTCACGCGATCTCTCTCACATTCTCTCTCGTTGTCTCCCTCGCAGTCTCTCTCGCTGTCTCTATTGCTGTCTCTGTCGCTGTCTCCCTCGCTGTCTCCCTCGCTGTCTCCCTCGCTGTCTCCCTCGCTGTCTCCCTCGCTGTCTCCCTCGCTGCCTCCCTCGCAGTCTCTCTCGAAGTCTCTCTCGCTGTCTACCTCGCTGTCTCCCTCGCTGTCTCCCTCGCTGTCTCCCTCGCTGTCTCCCTCGCTTTCTCTCTCGCTTTCTCCCTCGTTCTCTCCCTCAGTCTCTCTCGCAGTCTCTCTCGCAGTCTCTCTCGCAGTCTCTCTCGCAGTCTCTCTCGCAGTCTCTCTCGCTGTCTCCCTCGCTGTCTCCCTCGCTGTCTCCCTCGCTGTCTCCCTCGCTGTCTCTCTCGCTGTCTCTCTCGCTGTCTCTCTCGCTGTCTCTCTCGCTGTCTCCCTCGCTGTCTCCCTCGCTGTCTCCCTCAATATCCCTCTCGCTGTCTCTCTCGCTGTCTCTCTCGCTGTCTCTCTCGCTGTCTCTCTCGCTGTCTCCCACGCTGTCTCCCACGCTGTCTCCCACGCTGTCTCCCTCGCTGTCTCCCTCGCTGTCTCTCTCGCCGTCTCCCTAGCCGTCTCAATCGCAGTCTCCCTCGCAGTGTCTCTCGCTGTATCCCTCGCTGTCTCTCTCGCTATCTCCATAGCAGTCTCTCTCGCAGTTTCTCTCGCTTTCTCCCTCGCAGTCTTTCTCGCTGTCTCCCTCACAGTCTCACTCGCAGTCTCTCTCGCTGTCTCTCTCGCTGTCTCCCTCGCTGTCTCCCTCGCTGTCTCCCTCGTGTTCTCTCTCGCTTTCTCGCTCGCTCTCTCCCTCGCAGTCTCTCTCGCAGTCTCTCTCGCAGTCTCTCTCGCAGTCTCTCTCGCTATCTCTCTCGCTATCTCTCTCGCTATCTCTCTCGCTATCTCCCTCGCTATCTCCCTCGCTATCTCCCTCGCTGTCTCCCTCGCTGTCTCTCTCGCTGTCTCTCTCGCTGTCTCCCTTGCAGTCTCCCTTGCAGTCTCCCTCGCAGTCTCTCTCGCTTTCTCCCTCGCAGTCTCTCTCGCTTTCTCTCTTGCAGTCTCTCTCGCAGTCTCTCTTGCAGTCTTCCTCGCAGTTTCTCTCGCTGTCTCCCTCGCTGCCTCCCACGCTGTCTCCCTCGCTGTCTCTCTTGCAGTCTCTCTTGCTGTCTCCCTCGCTGTGTCTCTCGCTCTCTCTCTCGCTCTCTCTCTCGCAGTCTCCCTCGCAGTCTCTCTCGCAGTCTCTCTCGCAGTCTCTCTCGCAGTCTCTCTCGCAGTCTCTCTCGCTGTCTCTCTCGCTGTCTACCTCGCTGTCTCCCTCGCTGTCTCCCTCGCTGCCTCCCTCGCAGTCTCTCTCGAAGTCTCTCTCGCTGTCTCTCTCGCTGTCTCTCTCGCTGTCTACCTCGCTGTCTCCCTCGCTGTCTCCCTCGCTGTCTCCCTCGCTGTCTCCCTCGCTGTCTCCCTCGCTGTCTCCCTCGCTGTCTCCCTCGCTTTCTCTCTCGCTGTCTCCCTCGCTGTCTCCCTCGCTGTCTCCCTCGCTGTCTCCCTCGCTGTCTCTCTCGCTATCTCTCTCGCTATCTCCCTCGCTATCTCCCTCGCTATCTCCCTCGCTGTCTCTCTCGCTGTCTCTCTCGCTGTCTCCCTTGCAGTCTCCCTTGCAGTCTCCCTTGCAGTCTCCCTCGCAGTCTCCCTCGCAGTCTCTCTCGCTTTCTCCCTCGCAGTCTCTCTCGCTTTCTCCCTCGCAGTCTCCCTCGCAGTCTCCCTCGCAGTCTCTCTCGCTGTCTCTCTCGCAGTCTCCCTCGCAGTCTCTCTCGCTGTGTCCCTCGCAGTCTCTCTCGCAGTCTCTATTGCTGTCTCTGTCGCTGTCTCCCTCGCTGTCTCCCTCGCTGTCTCCCTCGCTGTCTCCCTCGCTGCCTCCCTCGCAGTCTCTCTCGAAGTCTCTCTCGCTGTCTACCTCGCTGTCTCCCTCGCTGTCTCCCTCGCTGTCTCCCTCGCTTTCTCTCTCGCTTTCTCTCTCGCTTTCTCCCTCGCTCTCTCCCTCGCTTTCTCCCTCGCTCTCTCCCTCAGTCTCTCTCGCAGTCTCTCTCGCAGTCTCTCTCGCAGTCTCTCTCGCAGTCTCTCTCGCAGTCTCTCTCGCAGTCTCTCTCGCTGTCTCCCTCGCTGTCTCCCTCGCTGTCTCCCTCGCTGTCTCCCTCGCTGTCTCCCTCGCTGTCTCTCTCGCTGTCTCTCTCGCTGTCTCTCTCGCTGTCTCTCTCGCTGTCTCCCTCGCTGTCTCCCTCGCTGTCTCCCTCGCTGTCTCCCTCGCTGTCTCCCTCAATATCCCTCTCGCTGTCTCTCTCGCTGTCTCTCTCGCTGTCTCTCTCGCTGTCTCCCACGCTGTCTCCCACGCTGTCTCCCACGCTGTCTCCCTCGCTGTCTCTCTCGCCGTCTCCCTAGCAGTCTCTCTCGCAGTTTCTCTCGCTTTCTCCCTCGCAGTCTTTCTCGCTGTCTCCCTCACAGTCTCACTCGCAGTCTCTCTCGCTGTCTCTCTCGCTGTCTCCCTCGCTGTCTCCCTCGCTGTCTCCCTCGTGTTCTCTCTCGCTTTCTCGCTCGCTCTCTCCCTCGCAGTCTCTCTCGCAGTCTCTCTCGCACTCTCTCTCGCTATCTCTCTCGCTATCTCTCTCGCTATCTCCCTCGCTATCTCCCTCGCTATCTCCCTCGCTGTCTCTCTCGCTGTCTCCCTTTCAGTCTCCCTTGCAGTCTCCCTCGCAGTCTCTCTCGCTTTCTCCCTCGCAGTCTCTCTCGCTTTCTCTCTTGCAGTCTCTCTCGCAGTCTCTCTCGCAGTCTTCCTCGCAGTTTCTCTCGCTGTCTCCCTCGCTGCCTCCCACGCTGTCTCCCTCGCTGTCTCTCTTGCAGTCTCTCTTGCTGTCTCCCTCGCTGTGTCTCTCGCTGTCTCTCTCGCTCTCTCTCTCGCAGTCTCCCTCGCAGTCTCTCTCGCAGTCTCTCTCGCAGTCTCTCTCGCAGTCTCTCTCGCTGTCTCTGTCGCTGTCTCCCTCGCTGTCTCCCTCGCTGTCTCCCTCGCTGCCTCCCTCGCAGTCTCTCTCGAAGTCTCTCTCGCTGTCTCTCTCGCTGTCTCTCTCGCTGTCTACCTCGCTGTCTCCCTCGCTGTCTCCCTCGCTGTCTCCCTCGCTGTCTCCCTCGCTGTCTCCCTCGCTTTCTCTCTCGCTTTCTCCCTCGCTCTCTCCCTCAGTCTCTCTCGCAGTCTCTCTCGCAGTCTCTCTCGCTGTCTCCCTCACTGTCTCCCTCGCTGTCTCCCTCGCAGTCTCTCTCGCAGTCTCTCTCGCTGTCTCTCTCGCTGTCTCCCTCGCTGTCTCCCTCGCTGTCTCCCTCGCTGTCTCCCTCGCTGTCTCCCTCGCTGTCTCCCTCGCTGTCTCTCTCGCTGTCTCTCTCGCTGTCTCTCTCGCTGTCTCCCTCGCTGTCTCCCTCGCTGTCTCCCTCGCTGTCTCTCTCGCTGTCTCTCTCGCCGTCTCTCTCGCCGTCTCCCTCGCTGTCTCCCTCAATATCCCTCTCGCAGTCTCTCTCGCATTCTCTCTTGCAGTCTCCCTCGCAGTCTCCCTCGCAGTCTCCCTCGCAGTCTCCCTCGCAGTCTCCCTCGCAGTCTCTCTCGCAGTCTCTCTCGCAGTCTCTCTCGCAGTCTCTCTCGCAGTCTCTCTCGCAGTCTCCCTCAATATCCCTCTCGCAGTCTCCCTCAATATCCCTCTCGCAGTCTCCCTCAATATCCCTCTCGCAGTCTCCCTCGCAGTCTCCCTCGCAGTCTCCCTCGCAGTCTCCCTCGCAGTCTCCCTCGCAGTCTCCCTCGCAGTCTCTCTCGCTGTCTCCCTCGCTGTTTCCCTCACAGTCTCGCTGTTTCCCTCGCAGTCTCTCTCGAAGTCGCTCTTGCTTTCTCCCTCGCTGTCTCTCTCGCAGTCCTTCTCGCATTCTCTCTCGCTGTCTCCAGCGCTGTCTCCCTCGCCATCTCCCTCGCTGTCTCTCTCGCAGTTAGTCTCGCAGTCTCTCTCGCTGTATCCCTCGCTGTCTCTCTCGCTATCTCCATAGCAGTCTCTCTCGCAGTCTCCCTCGCTGTCTCCCTCACAGTCTCCCTCGCTGTCTCCCTCACAGTCTCCCTCGCAGTCTCTCTCGCAGTCTCTCTCGCAGTCTCTCTCGCAGTCTCTCTCGCAGTCTCTTTCGCTATCTCTCTCGCTATCTCCCTCGCTATCTCCCTCGCTATCTCCCTCGCTATCTCCCTCGCTATCTCCCTCGCTATCTCCCTCGCTATCTCCCTCGCTATCTCCCTCGCTGTCTCCCTCGCTGTCTCCCTCGCTGTCTCCCTCGCTGTCTCCCTCGCTGTCTCTCTCGCTGTCTCCCTCGCAGTCTCCCTCGCAGTCTCCCTCGCAGTCTCTCTCGAAGTCTCTCTCGCTGTCTACCTCGCTGTCTCCCTCGCTGTCTCCCTCGCTGTCTCCCTCGCTGTCTCTCTCGCTTTCTCCCTCGCTCTCTCCCTCAGTCTCTCCCGCAGTCTCTCTCGCAGTCTCTCTCGCAGTCTCTCTCGCAGTCTCTCTCGCAGTCTCTCTCGCAGTCTCTCTCGCTGTCTCCCTCGCTGTCTCCCTCGCTGTCTCCCTCGCTGTCTCCCTCGCTGTCTCCCTCGCTGTCTCCCTCGCTGTCTCCCTCGCTGTCTCCCTCGCTGTCTCTCTCGCTGTCTCTCTCGCTGTCTCTCTCGCTGTCTCCCTCGCTGTCTCCCTCGCTGTCTCCCTCGCTGTCTCCCTCGCTGTCTCCCTCAATATCCCTCTCGCTGTCTCTCTCGCTGTCTCTCTCGCTGTCTCTCTCGCTGTCTCTCTCGCTGTCTCTCTCGCTGTCTCCCACGCTGTCTCCCACGCTGTCTCCCTCGCTGTCTCCCTCGCTGTCTCTCTCGCCGTCTCCCTAGCCGTCTCAATCGCAGTCTCCCTCGCAGTGTCTCTCGCTGTATCCCTCGCTGTCTCTCTCGCTATCTCCATAGCAGTCTCTCTCGCAGTTTCTCTCGCTTTCTCCCTCGCAGTCTTTCTCGCTGTCTCCCTCACAGTCTCACTCGCAGTCTCTCTCGCTGTCTCTCTCGCTGTCTCCCTCGCTGTCTCCCTCGCTGTCTCCCTCGTGTTCTCTCTCGCTTTCTCGCTCGCTCTCTCCCTCGCAGTCTCTCTCGCAGTCTCTCTCGCAGTCTCTCTCGCTATCTCTCTCGCTATCTCTCTCGCTATCTCTCTCGCTATCTCCCTCGCTATCTCCCTCGCTATCTCCCTCGCTGTCTCTCTCGCTGTCTCCCTTGCAGTCTCCCTTGCAGTCTCCCTCGCAGTCTCTCTCGCTTTCTCCCTCGCAGTCTCTCTCGCTTTCTCTCTTGCAGTCTCTCTCGCAGTCTCTCTCGCAGACTTCCTCGCAGTTTCTCTCGCTGTCTCCCTCGCTGCCTCCCACGCTGTCTCCCTCGCTGTCTCTCTTGCAGTCTCCCTCGCTGTCTCCCTCGTGTTCTCTCTCGCTTTCTCGCTCGCTCTCTCCCTCGCAGTCTCTCTCGCAGTCTCCCTCGCAGTCTCTCTTGCAGTCTCTCTTGCTGTCTCCCTCGCTGTGTCTCTCGCTCTCTCTCTCGCAGTCTCCCTCGCTGTCTCACGCGATCTCTCTCACATTCTCTCTCGTTGTCTCCCTCGCAGTCTCTCTCGCTGTGTCCCTCGCAGTCTCTCTCGCAGTCTCTATTGCTGTCTCTGTCGCTGTCTCCCTCGCTGTCTCCCTCGCTGTCTCCCTCGCTGTCTCCCTCGCTGTCTCCCTCGCTGTCTCCCTCGCTGCCTCCCTCGCAGTCTCCCTCGAAGTCTCTCTCGCTGTCTACCTCGCTGTCTCCCTCGCTGTCTCCCTCGCTGTCTCCCTCGCTGTCTCCCTCGCTTTCTCTCTCGCTTTCTCCCTCGCTCTCTCCCTCAGTCTCTCTCGCAGTCCCTCTCGCAGTCTCTCTCGCAGTCTCTCTCGCAGTCTCTCTCGCAGTCTCTCTCGCAGTCTCTCTCGCTGTCTCCCTCGCTGTCTCCCTCGCTGTCTCCCTCGCTGTCTCCCTCGCTGTCTCCCTCGCTGTCTCCCTCGCTGTCTCCCTCGCTGTCTCTCTCGCTGTCTCTCTCGCTGTCTCCCTCGCTGTCTCCCTCGCTGTCTCCCTCGCTGTCTCCCTCGCTGTCTCCCTCGCTGTCTCCCTCAATATCCCTCTCGCTGTCTCTCTCGCTGTCTCTCTCGCTGTCTCTCTCGCTGTCTCTCTCGCTGTCTCCCACGCTGTCTCCCACGCTGTCTCCCACGCTGTCTCCCTCGCTGTCTCCCTCGCTGTCTCTCTCGCCGTCTCCCTAGCAGTCTCTCTCGCAGTTTCTCTCGCTTTCTCCCTCGCAGTCTTTCTCGCTGTCTCCCTCACAGTCTCACTCGCAGTCTCTCTCGCTGTCTCTCTCGCTGTCTCCCTCGCTGTCTCCCTCGCTGTCTCCCTCGTGTTCTCTCTCGCTTTCTCGCTCGCTCTCTCCCTCGCAGTCTCTCTCGCAGTCTCTCTCGCAGTCTCTCTCGCTATCTCTCTCGCTATCTCTCTCGCTATCTCCCTCGCTATCTCCCTCGCTATCTCCCTCGCTGTCTCTCTCGCTGTCTCCCTTGCAGTCTCCCTTGCAGTCTCCCTTGCAGTCTCCCTCGCAGTCTCTCTCGCTTTCTCCCTCGCAGTCTCTCTCGCTTTCTCTCTTGCAGTCTCTCTCGCAGTCTCTCTCGCAGTCTTCCTCGCAGTTTCTCTCGCTGTCTCCCTCGCTGCCTCCCACGCTGTCTCCCTCGCTGTCTCTCTTGCAGTCTCTCTTGCTGTCTCCCTCGCTGTGTCTCTCGCTCTCTCTCTCGCTCTCTCTCTCGCAGTCTCCCTCGCAGTCTCTCTCGCAGTCTCTCTCGCAGTCTCTCTCGCAGTCTCTCTCGCAGTCTCTCTCGCAGTCTCTCTCGCTGTCTCCGTCGCTGTCTCCCTCGCTGTCTCCCTCGCTGTCTCCCTCGCTGCCTCCCTCGCAGTCTCTCTCGAAGTCTCTCTCGCTGTCTCTCTCGCTGTCTCTCTCGCTGTCTCTCTCGCTGTCTACCTCGCTGTCTCCCTCGCTGTCTCCCTCGCTGTCTCCCTCGCTGTCTCCCTCGCTGTCTCCCTCGCTTTCTCTCTCGCTTTCTCCCTCGCTCTCTCCCTCAGTCTCTCTCGCAGTCTCTCTCGCAGTCTCTCTCGCTGTCTCCCTCGCTGTCTCCCTCGCTGTCTCCCTCGCAGTCTCTCTCGCAGTCTCTCTCGCAGTCTCTCTCGCTGTCTCCCTCGCTGTCTCCCTCGCTGTCTCCCTCGCTGTCTCCCTCGCTGTCTCCCTCGCTGTCTCCCTCGCTGTCTCTCTCGCTGTCTCTCTCGCTGTCTCCCTCGCTGTCTCCCTCGCTGTCTCCCTCGCTGTCTCCCTCGCCGTCTCTCTCGCTGTCTCTCTCGCCGTCTCTCTCGCCGTCTCCCTCGCTGTCTCCCTCGCTGTCTCCCTCGCTGTCTCCCTCAATATCCCTCTCGCAGTCTCTCTCGCATTCTCTCTTGCAGTCTCCCTCGCAGTCTCCCTCGCAGTCTCCCTCGCAGTCTCCCTCACAGTCTCTCTCGCAGTCTCTCTCGCAGTCTCTCTCGCAGTCTCTCTCGCAGTCTCTCTCGCAGTCTCCCTCAATATCCCTCTCGCAGTCTCCCTCAATATCCCTCTCGCAGTCTCCCTCAATATCCCTCTCGCAGTCTCTCTCGCAGTCTCCCTCGCAGTCTCCCTCGCAGTCTCCCTCGCAGTCTCCCTCGCAGTCTCCCTCGCAGTCTCTCTCGCTGTCTCCCTCGCTGTTTCCCTCACAGTCTCGCTGTCTCCCTCGCAGTCTCTCTCGAAGTCGCTCTTGCTTTCTCCCTCGCTGTCTCTCTCGCAGTCCTTCTCGCATTCTCTCTCGCTGTCTCCAGCGCTGTCTCCCTCGCCATCTCCCTCGCTGTCTCTCTCGCAGTTAGTCTCGCAGTCTCTCTCGCTGTATCCCTCGCTGTCTCTCTCGCTATCTCCATAGCAGTCTCTCTCGCAGTCTCCCTCGCTGTCTCCCTCACAGTCTCCCTCACAGTCTCTCTCGCAGTCTCTCTCGCAGTCTCTCTCGCAGTCTCTTTCGCTATCTCTCTCGCTATCTCCCTCGCTATCTCCCTCGCTATCTCCCTCGCTATCTCCCTCGCTATCTCCCTCGCTATCTCCCTCGCTATCTCCCTCGCTGTCTCCCTCGCTGTCTCCCTCGCTGTCTCCCTCGCTATCTCCCTCGCTGTCTCCCTCGCTGTCTCCCTCGCTGTCTCCCTCGCTGTCTCCCTCGCTGTCTCTCTCGCTGTCTCCCTCGCAGTCTCCCTCGCAGTCTCCCTCGCAGTCTCTCTCGAAGTCTCTCTCGCTGTCTACCTCGCTGTCTCCCTCGCTGTCTCCCTCGCTGTCTCCCTCGCTGTCTCCCTCGCTTTCTCTCTCGCTTTCTCCCTCGCTCTCTCCCTCAGTCTCTCCCGCAGTCTCTCCCGCAGTCTCTCTCGCAGTCTCTCTCGCAGTCTCTCTCGCAGTCTCTCTCGCAGTCTCTCTCGCAGTCTCTCTCGCAGTCTCTCTCGCAGTCTCTCTCGCTGTCTCCCTCGCTGTCTCCCTCGCTGTCTCCCTCGCTGTCTCTCTCGCTGTCTCTCTCGCTGTCTCTCTCGCTGTCTCCCTCGCTGTCTCCCTCGCTGTCTCCCTCAATATCCCTCTCGCTGTCTCTCTCGCTGTCTCTCTCGCTGTCTCTCTCGCTGTCTCTCTCGCTGTCTCCCACGCTGTCTCCCACGCTGTCTCCCTCGCTGTCTCCCTCGCTGTCTCTCTCGCTATCTCCATAGCAGTCTCTCTCGCAGTTTCTCTCGCTTTCTCCCTCGCAGTCTTTCTCGCTGTCTCCCTCACAGTCTCACTCGCAGTCTCTCTCGCTGTCTCTCTCGCTGTCTCCCTCGCTGTCTCCCTCGCTGTCTCCCTCGTGTTCTCTCTCGCTTTCTCGCTCGCTCTCTCCCTCGCAGTCTCTCTCGCAGTCTCTCTCGCAGTCTCTCTCGCAGTCTCTCTCGCTATCTCTCTCGCTATCTCTCTCGCTATCTCTCTCGCTATCTCTCTCGCTATCTCCCTCGCTATCTCCCTCGCTATCTCCCTCGCTATCTCCCTCGCTGTCTCTCTCGCTGTCTCCCTTGCAGTCTCCCTTGCAGTCTCCCTTGCAGTCTCCCTCGCAGTCTCTCTCGCTTTCTCCCTCGCAGTCTCTCTCGCTTTCTCTCTTGCAGTCTCTCTCGCAGTCTCTCTCGCAGTCTTCCTCGCAGTTTCTCTCGCTGTCTCCCTCGCTGCCTCCCACGCTGTCTCCCTCGCTGTCTCTCTTGCAGTCTCTCTTGCTGTCTCCCTCGCTGTGTCTCTCGCTCTCTCTCTCGCTCTCTCTCTCGCAGTCTCCCTCGCAGTCTCTCTCGCAGTCTCTCTCGCAGTCTCTCTCGCAGTCTCTCTCGCAGTCTCTGTCGCTGTCTCCCTCGCTGTCTCCCTCGCTGTCTCCCTCGCTGCCTCCCTCGCAGTCTCTCTCGAAGTCTCTCTCGCTGTCTCTCTCGCTGTCTCTCTCGCTGTCTACCTCGCTGTCTCCCTCGCTGTCTCCCTCACTGTCTCCCTCGCTGTCTCCCTCGCTGTCTCCCTCGCTGTCTCCCTCGCTGTCTCCCTCGCTGTCTCCCTCGCTTTCTCTCTCGCTTTCTCCCTCGCTCTCTCCCTCAGTCTCTCTCGCAGTCTCTCTCGCAGTCTCTCTCGCTGTCTCCCTCGCTGTCTCCCTCGCTGTCTCCCTCGCAGTCTCTCTCGCAGTCTCTCTCGCTGTCTCCCTCGCTGTCTCCCTCGCTGTCTCCCTCGCTGTCTCCCTCGCTGTCTCTCTCGCTGTCTCCCTCGCTGTCTCCCTCGCTGTCTCCCTCGCTGTCTCCCTCGCTGTCTCTCTCGCCGTCTCCCTCGCTGTCTCCCTCAATATCCCTCTCGCAGTCTCTCTCGCAGTCTCCCTCGCAGTCTCACTCGCAGTCTCCCTCGCAGTCTCCCTCGCATTCTCCCTCACAGTCTCTCTCGCAGTCTCTCTCGCAGTCTCTCTCGCAGTCTCTCTCGCAGTCTCTCTCGCAGTCTCTCTCGCAGTCTCCCTCAATATCCCTCTCGCAGTCTCCCTCAATATCCCTCTCGCAGTCTCCCTCAATATCCCTCTCGCAGTCTCTCTCGCAGTCTCCCTCGCAGTCTCCCTCGCAGTCTCCCTCGCAGTCTCCCTCGCAGTCTCCCTCGCAGTCTCCCTCGCAGTCTCCCTCGCTGTCTCTCTCGCTGTCTCCCTCGCTGTTTCCCTCACAGTCTCGCTGTCTCCCTCGCAGTCTCTCTCGAAGTCGCTCTTGCTTTCTCCCTCGCTGTCTCTCTCGCAGTCCTTCTCGCATTCTCTCTCGCTGTCTCCAGCGCTGTCTCCCTCGCCATCTCCCTCGCTGTCTCTCTCGCAGTTAGTCTCGCAGTCTCTCTCGCTGTCTCCCTCGCTGTCTCCCTCGCTGTCTCCCTCGCTGTCTCCCTCGCTTTCTCTCTCGCTTTCTCCCTCGCTCTCTCCCTCAGTCTCTCCCGCAGTCTCTCTCGCAGTCTCTCTCGCAGTCTCTCTCGCAGTCTCTCTCGCAGTCTCTCTCGCAGTCTCTCTCGCTGTCTCCCTCGCTGTCTCCCTCGCTGTCTCCCTCGCTGTCTCCCTCGCTGTCTCCCTCGCTGTCTCTCTCGCTGTCTCTCTCGCTGTCTCTCTCGCTGTCTCTCTCGCTGTCTCCCTCGCTGTCTCCCTCAATATCCCTCTCGCTGTCTCTCTCGCTGTCTCTCTCGCTGTCTCTCTCGCTGTCTCTCTCGCTGTCTCTCTCGCTGTCTCTCTCGCTGTCTCTCTCGCTGTCTCCCACGCTGTCTCCCACGCTGTCTCCCTCGCTGTCTCCCTCGCTGTCTCTCTCGCCGTCTCCCTAGCCGTCTCAATCGCAGTCTCCCTCGCAGTGTCTCTCGCTGTATCCCTCGCTGTCTCTCTCGCTATCTCCATAGCAGTCTCTCTCGCAGTTTCTCTCGCTTTCTCCCTCGCAGTCTTTCTCGCTGTCTCCCTCACAGTCTCACTCGCAGTCTCTCTCGCTGTCTCTCTCGCTGTCTCCCTCGCTGTCTCCCTCGCTGTCTCCCTCGTGTTCTCTCTCGCTTTCTCGCTCGCTCTCTCCCTCGCAGTCTCTCTCGCAGTCTCTCTCGCAGTCTCTCTCGCTATCTCTCTCGCTATCTCTCTCGCTATCTCTCTCGCTATCTCCCTCGCTATCTCCCTCGCTATCTCCCTCGCTGTCTCTCTCGCTGTCTCCCTTGCAGTCTCCCTTGCAGTCTCCCTTGCAGTCTCCCTCGCAGTCTCTCTCGCTTTCTCCCTCGCAGTCTCTCTCGCTTTCTCTCTTGCAGTCTCTCTCGCAGACTCTCTCGCAGTCTTCCTCGCAGTTTCTCTCGCTGTCTCCCTCGCTGCCTCCCACGCTGTCTCCCTCGCTGTCTCTCTTGCAGTCTCTCTTGCTGTCTCCCTCGCTGTGTCTCTCGCTCTCTCTCTCGCTCTCTCTCTCGCAGTCTCCCTCGCAGTCTCTCTCGCAGTCTCTCTCGCAGTCTCTCTCGCAGTCTCTCTCGCAGTCTTTCTCGCTGTCTCCCTCGCTGTCTCCCTCGCTGTCTCCCTCGCTGTCTCCCTCGCTGCCTCCCTCGCAGTCTCTCTCGCTGTCTCTCTCGCTGTCTCTCTCGCTGTCTACCTCGCTGTCTCCCTCGCTGTCTCCCTCGCTGTCTCCCTCGCTGTCTCCCTCGCTGTCTCCCTCGCTGTCTCCCTCGATGTCTCCCTCGCTGTCTCTCTCGCTGTCTCCCTCGCTTTCTCTCTCGCTTTCTCCCTCGCTCTCTCCCTCAGTCTCTCTCGCAGTCTCTCTCGCAGTCTCTCTCGCTGTCTCCCTCGCTGTCTCCCTCGCTGTCTCCCTCGCAGTCTCTCTCGCTGTCTCCCTCGCTGTCTCCCTCGCTGTCTCCCTCGCTGTCTCCCTCGCTGTCTCCCTCGCTGTCTCCCTCGCTGTCTCTCTCGCTGTCTCCCTCGCTGTCTCCCTCGCTGTCTCCCTCGCTGTCTCCCTCGCTGTCTCCCTCGCTGTCTCTCTCGCTGTCTCTCTCGCCGTCTCTCTCGCCGTCTCCCTCGCTGTCTCCCTCAATATCCCTCTCGCAGTCTCTCTCGCAGTCTCCCTCGCAGTCTCCCTCGCAGTCTCCCTCGCAGTCTCCCTCGCAGTCTCCCTCACAGTCTCTCTCGCAGTCTCTCTCGCAGTCTCTCTCGCAGTCTCTCTCGCAGTCTCTCTCGCAGTCTCCCTCAATATCCCTCTCGCAGTCTCCCTCAATATCCCTCTCGCAGTCTCCCTCAATATCCCTCTCGCAGTCTCTCTCGCAGTCTCCCTCGCAGTCTCCCTCGCAGTCTCCCTCGCAGTCTCCCTCGCAGTCTCCCTCGCAGTCTCCCTCACTGTCTCTCTCGCTGTCTCCCTCGCTGTTTCCCTCACAGTCTCGCTGTCTCCCTCGCAGTCTCTCTCGAAGTCGCTCTTGCTTTCTCCCTCGCTGTCTCTCTCGCAGTCCTTCTCGCATTCTCTCTCGCTGTCTCCAGCGCTGTCTCCCTCGCCATCTCCCTCGCCGTCTCCCTCGCTGTCTCTCTCGCAGTCTCTCTCGCAGTCTCTCTCGCAGTCTCCCTCAATATCCCTCTCGCAGTCTCCCTCAATATCCCTCTCGCAGTCTCCCTCAATATCCCTCTCGCAGTCTCTCTCGCAGTCTCCCTCGCAGTCTCCCTCGCAGTCTCCCTCGCAGTCTCCCTCGCAGTCTCCCTCGCAGTCTCCCTCGCAGTCTCCCTCGCTGTCTCTCTCGCTGTCTCCCTCGCTGTTTCCCTCACAGTCTCGCTGTCTCCCTCGCAGTCTCTCTCGAAGTCGCTCTTGCTTTCTCCCTCGCTGTCTCTCTCGCAGTCCTTCTCGCATTCTCTCTCGCTGTCTCCAGCGCTGTCTCCCTCGCCATCTCCCTCGCTGTCTCTCTCGCAGTTAGTCTCGCAGTCTCTCTCGCTGTCTCCCTCGCTGTCTCCCTCGCTGTCTCCCTCGCTGTCTCCCTCGCTTTCTCTCTCGCTTTCTCCCTCGCTCTCTCCCTCAGTCTCTCCCGCAGTCTCTCTCGCAGTCTCTCTCGCAGTCTCTCTCGCAGTCTCTCTCGCAGTCTCTCTCGCAGTCTCTCTCGCTGTCTCCCTCGCTGTCTCCCTCGCTGTCTCCCTCGCTGTCTCCCTCGCTGTCTCCCTCGCTGTCTCTCTCGCTGTCTCTCTCGCTGTCTCTCTCGCTGTCTCTCTCGCTGTCTCCCTCGCTGTCTCCCTCAATATCCCTCTCGCTGTCTCTCTCGCTGTCTCTCTCGCTGTCTCTCTCGCTGTCTCTCTCGCTGTCTCTCTCGCTGTCTCTCTCGCTGTCTCTCTCGCTGTCTCCCACGCTGTCTCCCTCGCTGTCTCCCTCGCTGTCTCTCTCGCCGTCTCCCTAGCCGTCTCAATCGCAGTCTCCCTCGCAGTGTCTCTCGCTGTATCCCTCGCTGTCTCTCTCGCTATCTCCATAGCAGTCTCTCTCGCAGTTTCTCTCGCTTTCTCCCTCGCAGTCTTTCTCGCTGTCTCCCTCACAGTCTCACTCGCAGTCTCTCTCGCTGTCTCTCTCGCTGTCTCCCTCGCTGTCTCCCTCGCTGTCTCCCTCGTGTTCTCTCTCGCTTTCTCGCTCGCTCTCTCCCTCGCAGTCTCTCTCGCAGTCTCTCTCGCAGTCTCTCTCGCTATCTCTCTCGCTATCTCTCTCGCTATCTCTCTCGCTATCTCCCTCGCTATCTCCCTCGCTATCTCCCTCGCTGTCTCTCTCGCTGTCTCCCTTGCAGTCTCCCTTGCAGTCTCCCTTGCAGTCTCCCTCGCAGTCTCTCTCGCTTTCTCCCTCGCAGTCTCTCTCGCTTTCTCTCTTGCAGTCTCTCTCGCAGACTCTCTCGCAGTCTTCCTCGCAGTTTCTCTCGCTGTCTCCCTCGCTGCCTCCCACGCTGTCTCCCTCGCTGTCTCTCTTGCAGTCTCTCTTGCTGTCTCCCTCGCTGTGTCTCTCGCTCTCTCTCTCGCTCTCTCTCTCGCAGTCTCCCTCGCAGTCTCTCTCGCAGTCTCTCTCGCAGTCTCTCTCGCAGTCTCTCTCGCAGTCTTTCTCGCTGTCTCCCTCGCTGTCTCCCTCGCTGTCTCCCTCGCTGTCTCCCTCGCTGCCTCCCTCGCAGTCTCTCTCGCTGTCTCTCTCGCTGTCTCTCTCGCTGTCTACCTCGCTGTCTCCCTCGCTGTCTCCCTCGCTGTCTCCCTCGCTGTCTCCCTCGCTGTCTCCCTCGCTGTCTCCCTCGATGTCTCCCTCGCTGTCTCTCTCGCTGTCTCCCTCGCTTTCTCTCTCGCTTTCTCCCTCGCTCTCTCCCTCAGTCTCTCTCGCAGTCTCTCTCGCAGTCTCTCTCGCTGTCTCCCTCGCTGTCTCCCTCGCTGTCTCCCTCGCAGTCTCTCTCGCTGTCTCCCTCGCTGTCTCCCTCGCTGTCTCCCTCGCTGTCTCCCTCGCTGTCTCCCTCGCTGTCTCTCTCGCTGTCTCCCTCGCTGTCTCCCTCGCTGTCTCCCTCGCTGTCTCCCTCGCTGTCTCCCTCGCTGTCTCTCTCGCTGTCTCTCTCGCCGTCTCTCTCGCCGTCTCCCTCGCTGTCTCCCTCAATATCCCTCTCGCAGTCTCTCTCGCAGTCTCCCTCGCAGTCTCCCTCGCAGTCTCCCTCGCAGTCTCCCTCGCAGTCTCCCTCACAGTCTCTCTCGCAGTCTCTCTCGCAGTCTCTCTCGCAGTCTCTCTCGCAGTCTCTCTCGCAGTCTCCCTCAATATCCCTCTCGCAGTCTCCCTCAATATCCCTCTCGCAGTCTCCCTCAATATCCCTCTCGCAGTCTCTCTCGCAGTCTCCCTCGCAGTCTCCCTCGCAGTCTCCCTCACTGTCTCTCTCGCTGTCTCCCTCGCTGTTTCCCTCACAGTCTCGCTGTCTCCCTCGCAGTCTCTCTCGAAGTCGCTCTTGCTTTCTCCCTCGCTGTCTCTCTCGCAGTCCTTCTCGCATTCTCTCTCGCTGTCTCCAGCGCTGTCTCCCTCGCCATCTCCCTCGCTGTCTCTCTCGCAGTTAGTCTCGCAGTCTCTCTCGCTGTATCCCTCGCTGTCTCTCTCGCTATCTCCATAGCAGTCTCTCTCGCAGTCTCTCTCGCAGTCTCTCTCGCAGTCTCTCTCGCAGTCTCCCTCAATATCCCTCTCGCAGTCTCCCTCAATATCCCTCTCGCAGTCTCCCTCAATATCCCTCTCGCAGTCTCTCTCGCAGTCTCCCTCGCAGTCTCCCTCGCAGTCTCCCTCGCAGTCTCCCTCGCAGTCTCCCTCGCAGTCTCCCTCACTGTCTCTCTCGCTGTCTCCCTCGCTGTTTCCCTCACAGTCTCGCTGTCTCCCTCGCAGTCTCTCTCGAAGTCGCTCTTGCTTTCTCCCTCGCTGTCTCTCTCGCAGTCCTTCTCGCATTCTCTCTCGCTGTCTCCAGCACTGTCTCCCTCGCCATCTCCCTCGCTGTCTCTCTCGCAGTTAGTCTCGCAGTCTCTCTCGCTGTATCCCTCGCTGTCTCTCTCGCTATCTCCATAGCAGTCTCTCTCGCAGTCTCCCTCGCTGTCTCCCTCACAGTCTCCCTCACAGTCTCTCTCGCAGTCTCTCTCGCAGTCTCTCTCGCAGTCTCTTTCGCTATCTCTCTCGCTATCTCCCTCGCTATCTCCCTCGCTATCTCCCTCGCTATCTCCCTCGCTATCTCCCTCGCTATCTCCCTCGCTATCTCCCTCGCTATCTCCCTCGCTGTCTCCCTCGCTATCTCCCTCGCTGTCTCCCTCGCTGTCTCCCTCGCTTTCTCCCTCGCTGTCTCTCTCGCTGTCTCCCTCGCAGTCTCCCTCGCAGTCTCTCTCGCTTTCTCCCTCGCAGTCTCTCTCGCAGTCTCTCTCGCTTTCTCCCTCGCAGTCTCTCTCGCAGTCTCTCTCGCAGTCTCTCTCGCAGTCTCTCTCGCAGTCTCTCTCGCAGTCTTCCTCACTGTCTTCCTCGCAGTCTCCCTCGCAGTCTCCCTCGCAGTCTCCCTCGCAGTCTTCCTCGCAGTCTTCCTCGCTGTCTCCCTCGCTGTCTCCCTCGCTGTCTCCCTCGCTGTCTCCCTCGCAGTCTCTCTTGCAGTCTCTCTTGCAGTCTCTCTTGCAGTCTCTCTTGCAGTCTCTCTTGCAGTCTCTCTTGCTGTCTCTCTTGCTGTCTCTCTTGCTGTCTCTCTTGCTGTCTCCCTCGCAGTCTCCCTCGCAGTCTCCCTCGCAGTCTCCCTCGCAGTCTCCCTCGCTGTCTCCCTCGCTGTCTCACGCGATCTCTCTCGCATTCTCTCTCGCATTCTCTCTCGTCTCCCTCGCAGTCTCTCTCGCTGTGTCCATCGCAGT
This sequence comes from Heterodontus francisci, assembly GCF_036365525.1. Lineage (NCBI taxonomy): Eukaryota > Metazoa > Chordata > Chondrichthyes > Heterodontiformes > Heterodontidae > Heterodontus > Heterodontus francisci. The sequence goes on from NW_027141323.1 coordinate 810,990, forward strand.
CTCTCTCACAGTCTCTCTCGCTGTCTCCCTCGCTGTCTCCCTCGCTGTCTCCCTCGCTGTCTCCCTCGCTGTCTCCCTCGCTGTCTCCCTCGCTGTCTCCCTCGCTGTCTCCCTCGCTGTCTCCCTCGCTGTCTCCCTCGCTGCCTCCCTCGCAGTGTCTCTCGCTGTATCCCTCGCTGTTTTTCTCGCTATCTCCATAGCAGTCTCTCTCGCAGTTTCTCTCGCTTTCTCCCTCGCAGTCTCTCTCGCTGTCTCCCTCACAGTCTCACTCGCAGTCTCTCTCGCTGTCTCCCTCGCTGTCTCCCTCACAGTCTCCCTCGCTGTCTCCCTCGAGGTCTCTCTCACAGTCTCTCTCGCAGTCTGTCTCGCTGACTCCCTCGCAGTTTCTATCGCTGTCTCCCTCGTGTTCTCTCTCGCTTTCTCCCTCGCTCTCTCCCTTGCAGCCTACCTTGCAGTCTCTCTCGCAGTCTCTCTCGCATTCTCTCTCGCTGTCTCTCTCGCTGTCTCCCTCGCTGTCTCCCTCGCTGTCTCCCTCGCTGTCTCCCTCGCTGTCTCCCTCGCTGTCTCCCTCGCTGTCTCCCTCGCTTTCTCCCTCGCTCTCTCCCTGGCAGTCTCTCTCGCAGTCTCTCTCACTGTCTCTCTCGCTGTCTCTCTCGCTGTCTCTCTCAATGTACTCTCGCTGTCTCCCTCGCTGTCTCCCTCGCTCTATCCCTCGCTGTATCTCTCGCAGTCTCTCTCGCAGTCTCTCTCGCAGTCTCTCTCGCAGTCTCTCTCGCAGTCTCTCTCGCTGTCTCCCTCTCAGTCTCTCTCACTCTCTCTCTCGCAGTCTCTCTCGCCGTCTCTCTCTCCATCTCTCTCTCCGTCTCTCTCGCCGTCTCTCTCGCAGTCTCCCTCGCAGTCTCCCTCGCAGTCTCTCTCGCAGCCTCCCTCGCAGTCTCTCTCGCAGTCTCCCTCGCAGTCTCCCTCGCAGTCTCCCTCGCAGTCTCCCTCGCAGTCTCCCTCGCAGTCTCCCTCGCAGTCTCCCTCGCATTCTCCCTCACAGACTCTCTCGCTGTCTCCATTGCAGTCTCCCACACAGTCTCTGTCGCTGTCTCTCTCGCTGTCTCTCTCAATGTACTCTCGCTGTCTCCCTCGCTGTCTCCCTCGCTGTCTCCCTCGCTCTATCCCTCGCTGTATCTCTCGCAGTCTCTCTCGCAGTCTCTCTCGCAGTCTCTCTCGCAGTCTCTCTCGCAGTCTCTCTCGCAGTCTCTCTCGCTGTCTCTCTCGCTGTCTCCCTCTCAGTCTCTCTCACTCTCTCTCTCGCAGTCTCTCTCGCCGTCTCTCTCTCCATCTCTCTCTCCGTCTCTCTCGCCGTCTCTCTCGCAGTCTCCCTCGCAGTCTCACTCGCAGTCTCCCTCGCAGTCTCCCTCGCAGTCTCCCTCGCAGTCTTTCTCACAGCCTCTCTCGCAGTCTCTCTCGCAGTCTCCCTCGCAGTCTCCCTCGCAGTCTCCCTCGCAGTCTCCCTCGCAGTCTCCCTCGCAGTCTCCCTCGCATTCTCCCTCACAGTCTCTCTCGCTGTCTCCATTGCAGTCTCCCACACAGTCTCTGTCGCTTTCTCCCTCGCTTTCTCCCTCGCAGTCTCTCTCGCAGTCTCTCTCGCAGTCTCTCTCGCAGTCTCTCTCGTAGTCTCTCTCGCAGTCTCTCTCGCAGTCTCTCTCGCTGTCCCTCTCGCTGTCCCTCTCGCAGTCTCTCTCGCAGTCTCTCTCGCAGTCTCCCTCGCAGTCTCTCTCGCAGTCTCTCTCGCAGTCTCTCTCGCTGTCTCTCTCGCTGTCTCTCTCGCTGTCTCTCTCGCTGTCTGTCTCGCTGTCTCTCTCGCTGTCTCTCTCGCTGTCTCTCTCGCTGTCTCCCTCGCAGTCTCCCTCGCAGTCTCCCTCGCAGTCTCCCTCGCAGTCTCCCTCGCAGTCTCCCTCGCTGTTTCCCTCACAGTCTCGCTGTCTCCCTCGCAGTCTCTCTCGAAGTCGCTCTCGCTTTCTCCCTCGCTGTCTCTCTCGCAGTCCTTCTCGCATTCTGTCTCGCTGTCTCCAGCGCTGTCTCCCTCGCCATCTCCCTCGCTGTCTCCCTCACAGTTAGTCTCGCAGTCTCTCTCGCAGTCTCTCTCGCTGTATCCCTCGCTGTATCCCTCGCTGTATCCCTCGCTGTATCCCTCGCTGTATCCCTCGCTGTCTCCCTCACAGTCTCCCTCGCAGTCTCTCTCGCAGTCTCTCTCGCAGTCTCTCTCGCAGTCTCTCTCGCAGTCTCTCTCGCTATCTCCAAAGCTATCTCCCTCGCTATCTCCCTCGCTATCTCTCTCGCAGTCTCTCTCGCAGTCTCTCTCGCAGTCTCTCTCGCAGTCTCTCTCGCAGTCTCTCTCGCAGTCTCTCTCGCAGTCTCCCTCGCAGTCTTCCTCGCAGTCTTCCTCGCATTCTCCCTCGCTGTCTCCCTCGCTGTCTCCCTCGCTGTCTCCCTCGCTGTCTCCCTCGCAGTCTCTCTCGCAGTCTCTCTCGCAGTCTCCCTCGCAGTCTCCCTCGCAGTCTCTCTCGCAGTCTCTCTTGCTGTCTCCCTCGCAGTCTCCCTCGCAGTCTCCCTCGCGGTCTCCCTCGCGGTCTCCCTCGCGGTCTCCCTCGCGGTCTCCCTCGCTGTCTCCCTCGCTGTCTCACGCGATCTCTCTCGCATTCTCTCTCGTCTCCCTCGCAGTCTCTCTCGCTGTGTCCATCGCAGTCTCTCTCACAGTCTCTCTTGCTGTCTCTGTCGCTGTCTCCCTCGCTGTCTCCCTCGCTGTCTCCCTCGCTGTCTCCCTCGCTGTCTCCCTCGCTGTCTCCCTCGCTGCCTCCCTCGCTGCCTCCCTCGCTGCCTCCCTCGCAGTCTCTCTCGAAGTCTCTCTCGAAGTCTCTCTCGAAGTCTCTCTCGAAGTCTCTCTCGCTGTCTCTCTCGCTGTCTCTCTCGCTGTCTCTCTCGCTGTCTCTCTCGCTGTCTCTCTCGCTGTCTCCCTCGCTGTCTCCCTCGCTGTCTCCCTCGCTGTCTCCCTCGCTGTCTCCCTCGCCGTCTCTCTCTCCGTCTCTCTCGCCGTCTCCCTCGCCGTCTCCCTCGCCGTCTCAATCGCTGTCTCCCTCGCAGTGTTTCTCGCTGTATCCCTCGCTGTTTTTCTCGCTATCTCCATAGCAGTCTCTCTCGCAGTTTCTCTCGCTTTCTCCCTCGCAGTCTCTCTCGCTGTCTCCCTCACAGTCTCACTCGCAGTCTCTCTCGCTGTCTCTCTCGCTGTCTCTCTCGCTGTCTCCCTCGCTGTCTCCCTCACAGTCTCCCTCGCTGTCTCCCTCGAGGTCTCTCTCACAGTCTCTCTCGCAGTCTCTCTCGCTATCTCTCTCGCTGTCTCTCTCGCTGTCTCCCTCGCTGTCTCCCTCACAGTCTCCCTCGCTGTCTCCCTCGAGGTCTCTCTCACAGTCTCTCTCGCAGTCTCTCTCGCTATCTCTCTCGCTATCTCTCTCGCTATCTCTCTCGCTATCTCTCTCGCTATCTCTCTCGCTATCTCCCTCGCTATCTCCCTCGCTATCTCCCTCGCTATCTCCCTCGCTGTCTCTCTCGCTGTCTCCCTCGAGGTCTCTCTCACAGTCTCTCTCGCAGTCTCTCTCGCTGACTCCCTCGCAGTTTCTATCGCTGTCTCCCTCGTGTTCTCTCTCGCTTTCTCTCTCGCTTTCTCCCTCGCTCTCTCCCTCGCAGTCTCCCTCGCAGTCTCTCTCGCAATCTCTCTCGCTATCTCTCTCGCTATCTCTCTCGCTATCTCTCTCGCTATCTCTCTCGCTATCTCCCTCGCTATCTCCCTCGCTATCTCCCTCGCTATCTCCCTCGCTGTCTCTCTCGCTTTCTCCCTCGCAGTCTCTCTCGCTTTCTCCCTCGCAGTCTCTCTCGCTTTCTCCCTCGCAGTCTCTCTCGCTTTCTCCCTCGCAGTCTCTCTCGCAGTCTCTCTCGCAGTCTCTCTCGCAGTCTCTCTCGCAGTCTCTCTCGCAGTCTCTCTTGCAGTCTCTCTCGCAGTCTCTCTTGCAGTCTCTCTCGCAGTCTCTCTCGCAGTCTTCGTCGCAGTTTCTATCGCTGTCTCCCTCGCTGCCTCCCACGGTGTCTCCCTCGCAGTCTCTCTTGCAGTCTCTCTTGCTGTCTCCCTCGCTGTGTCTCTCGCTCTCTCCCTCGCTGTCTCCCTCGCTGTCTCCCTCGCTGTCTCCCTCGCTATCTCCCTCGCTATCTCCCTCGCTGTCTCCCTCGCTGTCTCCCTCGCTGTCTCACGCGATCTCTCTCACATTCTCTCTCGTTGTCTCCCTCGCAGTCTCTCTCGCTGTGTCCCTCGCAGTCTCTCTCGCAGTCTCTCTCGCAGTCTCTGTCGCTGTCTCCCTCGCTGTCTCCCTCGCTGTCTCCCTCGCTGTCTCCCTCGCTGTCTCCCTCGCTTTCTCTCTCGCTGTCTCCCTCGCTTTCTCTCACGCTTTCTCTCTCGCTGTCTCCCTCGCTTTCTCTCTCGCTGTCTCCCTCGCTTTCTCCCTCGCTTTCTCTCTCGCTGTCTCCCTCGCTTTCTCTCTCGCTTTCTCCCTCGCTCTCTCCCTCGCAGTCTCCCTCGCTGTCTCCCTCGCTGTCTCCCTCGCTGTCTCCCTCGCTGTCTCCCTCGCTGTCTCCCTCGCCGTCTCCCTCGCCGTCTCCCTCGCAGTCACTCTCTCTGTCTCCCTCGCTGTCTCCCTCGCTGTCTCCCTCGCTGTCTCCCTCGCTGTCTCCCTCGCTGTCTCCCTCGCTGTCTCCCTCGCTGTCTCCCTCGCTTTCTCTCTCGCTGTCTCCCTCGCTTTCTCTCTCGCTTTCTCCCTCGCTATCACCATAGCAGTCTCTCTCACTGTCTCTCTCACTGTCTCTCTCGCTGTCTCTCTCGCTGTCTCTCTCAATGTACTCTCGCTGTCTCCCTCGCTGTCTCCCTCGCTGTCTCCCTCGCTGTCTCCCTCGCTGTATCTCTCGCAGTCTCTCTCGCAGTCTCTCTCGCAGTCTCTCTCGCAGTCTCTCTCGCAGTCTCTCTCGCTGTCTCCCTCTCAGTCTCTCTCGCCGTCTCTCTCGCCGTCTCTCTCTCCGTCTCTCTCTCCGTCTCTCTCGCCGTCTCTCTCGCCGTCTCTCTCGCCGTCTCTCTCGCCGTCTCTCTCGCCGTCTCTCTCGCCGTCTCTCTCGCAGTCTCCCTCGCAGTCTCCCTCGCAGTCTCCCTCGCAGTCTCCCTCGCAGTCTCCCTCGCAGTCTCTCTCGCAGTCTCCCTCGCAGTCTCCCTCGCAGTCTCCCTCGCAGTCTCCCTCGCAGTCTCCCTCGCAGTCTCCCTCGCAGTCTCTCTCGCTGTCACCATTGCAGTCTCCCACACAGTCTCTGTCGCTTTCTCCCTCGCTTTCTCCCTCGCTTTCTCCCTCGCAGTCTCTCTCGCAGTCTCTCTCGCAGTCTCCCTCGCAGTCTCTCTCGCAATCTCTCTCGCTATCTCTCTCGCTATCTCTCTCGCTATCTCTCTCGCTATCTCTCTCGCTATCTCCCTCGCTATCTCCCTCGCTATCTCCCTCGCTATCTCCCTCGCTGTCTCTCTCGCTTTCTCCCTCGCAGTCTCTCTCGCTTTCTCCCTCGCAGTCTCTCTCGCTTTCTCCCTCGCAGTCTCTCTCGCTTTCTCCCTCGCAGTCTCTCTCGCAGTCTCTCTCGCAGTCTCTCTCGCAGTCTCTCTCGCAGTCTCTCTCGCAGTCTCTCTCGCAGTCTCTCTCGCAGTCTCTCTCGCAGTCTCTCTTGCAGTCTCTCTCGCAGTCTCTCTTGCAGTCTCTCTCGCAGTCTCTCTCGCAGTCTTCGTCGCAGTTTCTATCGCTGTCTCCCTCGCTGCCTCCCACGGTGTCTCCCTCGCAGTCTCTCTTGCAGTCTCTCTTGCTGTCTCCCTCGCTGTGTCTCTCGCTCTCTCCCTCGCTGTCTCCCTCGCTGTCTCCCTCGCTATCTCCCTCGCTATCTCCCTCGCTGTCTCCCTCGCTGTCTCCCTCGCTGTCTCACGCGATCTCTCTCACATTCTCTCTCGTTGTCTCCCTCGCAGTCTCTCTCGCTGTGTCCCTCGCAGTCTCTCTCGCAGTCTCTCTCGCAGTCTCTGTCGCTGTCTCCCTCGCTGTCTCCCTCGCTGTCTCCCTCGCTGTCTCCCTCGCTGTCTCCCTCGCTTTCTCTCTCGCTGTCTCCCTCGCTTTCTCTCACGCTTTCTCTCTCGCTGTCTCCCTCGCTTTCTCTCTCGCTGTCTCCCTCGCTTTCTCCCTCGCTTTCTCTCTCGCTGTCTCCCTCGCTTTCTCTCTCGCTTTCTCCCTCGCTCTCTCCCTCGCAGTCTCCCTCGCTGTCTCCCTCGCTGTCTCCCTCGCTGTCTCCCTCGCCGTCTCCCTCGCCGTCTCCCTCGCAGTCACTCTCTCCGTCTCCCTCGCTGTCTCCCTCGCTGTCTCCCTCGCTGTCTCCCTCGCTGTCTCCCTCGCTGTCTCCCTCGCTTTCTCTCTCGCTGTCTCCCTCGCTTTCTCTCTCGCTTTCTCCCTCGCTATCACCATAGCAGTCTCTCTCACTGTCTCTCTCACTGTCTCTCTCGCTGTCTCTCTCGCTGTCTCTCTCAATGTACTCTCGCTGTCTCCCTCGCTGTCTCCCTCGCTGTCTCCCTCGCTGTATCTCTCGCAGTCTCTCTCGCAGTCTCTCTCGCAGTCTCTCTCGCAGTCTCTCTCGCAGTCTCTCTCGCAGTCTCTCTCGCTGTCTCCCTCTCAGTCTCTCTCGCCGTCTCTCTCGCCGTCTCTCTCGCCGTCTCTCTCTCCGTCTCTCTCTCCGTCTCTCTCGCCGTCTCTCTCGCCGTCTCTCTCGCCGTCTCTCTCGCAGTCTCCCTCGCAGTCTCCCTCGCAGTCTCCCTCGCAGTCTCCCTCGCAGTCTCCCTCGCAGTCTCCCTCGCAGTCTCTCTCGCAGTCTCTCTCGCAGTCTCCCTCGCAGTCTCCCTCGCAGTCTCCCTCGCAGTCTCCCTCGCAGTCTCCCTCGCAGTCTCTCTCGCTGTCACCATTGCAGTCTCCCACACAGTCTCTGTCGCTTTCTCCCTCGCTTTCTCCCTCGCTTTCTCCCTCGCAGTCTCTCTCGCAGTCTCTCTCGCAGTCTCTCTCGCAGTCTCTCTCGCAGTCTCTCTCGCAGTCTCTCTCGCAGTCTCTCTCGCAGTCTCTCTCGCAGTCTCTCTCGCAGTCTCTCTCGCTGTCCCTCTCGCAGTCTCTCTCGCAGTCTCTCTCGCAGTCTCTCTCGCAGTCTCTCTCGCTGTCTCCCTCGCAGTCTCTCTCGCAGTCTCCTTTGCAGTCTCTCTCGCTGTCTCTCTCTCGCTGTCTCTCTCTCGCTGTCTCTCTCTCGCTGTCTCCCTCGCAGTCTCCCTCGCTGTCTCCCTCGCTGTTTCCCTCACAGTCTCGCTGTCTCCCTCGCAGTCTCTCTCGAAGTCGCTCTCGCTTTCTCCCTCGCTGTCTCTCTCGCAGTCCTTCTCGCATTCTCTCTCGCTGTCTCCAGCGCTGTCTCCAGCGCTGTCTCCCTCGCCATCTCCCTCGCTGTCTCCCTCGCAGTTAGTCTCGCAGTCTCTCTCGCAGTCTCTCTCGCTGTATCCCTCGCTGTATCCCTCGCTGTCTCCCTCACAGTCTCTCTCGCAGTCTCTCTCGCAGTCTCTCTCGCTATTTCCCTCGCTATCTCCCTCGCAGTCTCTCTCACAGTCTCTCTCGCAGTCTCTCTCGCAGTCTCTCTCGCAGTCTCTCTCGCAGTCTCTCTCGCAGTCTCTCTCGCAGTCTCCCTCGCAGTCTTCCTCGCAGTCTTCCTCGCAGTCTTCCTCCCAGTCTTCCTCCCAGTCTTCCTCCCAGTCTTCCTCCCAGTCTCCCTCGCTGTCTCTCTTGCAGTCTCTCTTGCTGTCTCCCTCGCAGTCTCCCTCGCAGTCTCCCTCGCAGTCTCCCTCGCAGTCTCCCTCGCAGTCTCCCTCGCTGTCTCCCTCGCTGTCTCCCTCGCTGTCTCCCTCGCTGTATCACGCGATCTCTCTCGCATTCTCTCTCGTCTCCCTAGCAGTCTCTCTCGCTGGGTCCATCGCAGTCTCTCTCACAGTCTCTCTTGCTGTCTCTGTCGCTGTCTCTGTCGCTGTCTCCCTCGCTGTCTCCCTCGCTGTCTCCCTCGCTGTCTCCCTCGCTGTCTCCCTCGCTGTCTCCCTCGCTGTCTCCCTCGCTGCCTCCCTCGCTATCTCCCTCGCTGTCTCTCTCGCTTTCTCCCTCGCAGTCTCTCTCGCTTTCTCCCTCGCAGTCTCTCTCGCTTTCTCCCTCGCAGTCTCTCTCGCTTTCTCCCTCGCAGTCTCTCTCGCAGTCTCTCTCGCAGTCTCTCTCGCAGTCTCTCTCGCAGTCTCTCTCGCAGTCTCTCTCGCAGTCTCTCTCGCAGTCTCTCTTGCAGTCTCTCTCGCAGTCTCTCTTGCAGTCTCTCTCGCAGTCTCTCTCGCAGTCTTCGTCGCAGTTTCTATCGCTGTCTCCCTCGCTGCCTCCCACGGTGTCTCCCTCGCAGTCTCTCTTGCAGTCTCTCTTGCTGTCTCCCTCGCTGTGTCTCTCGCTCTCTCCCTCGCTGTCTCCCTCGCTGTCTCCCTCGCTATCTCCCTCGCTATCTCCCTCGCTGTCTCCCTCGCTGTCTCCCTCGCTGTCTCACGCGATCTCTCTCACATTCTCTCTCGTTGTCTCCCTCGCAGTCTCTCTCGCTGTGTCCCTCGCAGTCTCTCTCGCAGTCTCTCTCGCAGTCTCTGTCGCTGTCTCCCTCGCTGTCTCCCTCGCTGTCTCCCTCGCTGTCTCCCTCGCTGTCTCCCTCGCTTTCTCTCTCGCTGTCTCCCTCGCTTTCTCTCACGCTTTCTCTCTCGCTGTCTCCCTCGCTTTCTCTCTCGCTGTCTCCCTCGCTTTCTCCCTCGCTTTCTCTCTCGCTGTCTCCCTCGCTTTCTCTCTCGCTTTCTCCCTCGCTCTCTCCCTCGCAGTCTCCCTCGCTGTCTCCCTCGCTGTCTCCCTCGCTGTCTCCCTCGCTGTCTCCCTCGCTGTCTCCCTCGCCGTCTCCCTCGCCGTCTCCCTCGCAGTCACTCTCTCTGTCTCCCTCGCTGTCTCCCTCGCTGTCTCCCTCGCTGTCTCCCTCGCTGTCTCCCTCGCTGTCTCCCTCGCTTTCTCTCTCGCTGTCTCCCTCGCTTTCTCTCTCGCTTTCTCCCTCGCTATCACCATAGCAGTCTCTCTCACTGTCTCTCTCACTGTCTCTCTCGCTGTCTCTCTCGCTGTCTCTCTCAATGTACTCTCGCTGTCTCCCTCGCTGTCTCCCTCGCTGTCTCCCTCGCTGTATCTCTCGCAGTCTCTCTCGCAGTCTCTCTCGCAGTCTCTCTCGCAGTCTCTCTCGCAGTCTCTCTCGCAGTCTCTCTCGCTGTCTCCCTCTCAGTCTCTCTCGCCGTCTCTCTCGCCGTCTCTCTCGCCGTCTCTCTCTCCGTCTCTCTCTCCGTCTCTCTCGCCGTCTCTCTCGCCGTCTCTCTCGCCGTCTCTCTCGCTGTCTCTCTCGCAGTCTCCCTCGCAGTCTCCCTCGCAGTCTCCCTCGCAGTCTCCCTCGCAGTCTCCCTCGCAGTCTCTCTCGCAGTCTCTCTCGCAGTCTCCCTCGCAGTCTCCCTCGCAGTCTCCCTCGCAGTCTCCCTCGCAGTCTCCCTCGCAGTCTCTCTCGCTGTCACCATTGCAGTCTCCCACACAGTCTCTGTCGCTTTCTCCCTCGCTTTCTCCCTCGCTTTCTCCCTCGCAGTCTCTCTCGCAGTCTCTCTCGCAGTCTCTCTCGCAGTCTCTCTCGCAGTCTCTCTCGCAGTCTCTCTCGCAGTCTCTCTCGCTGTCCCTCTCGCAGTCTCTCTCGCAGTCTCTCTCGCAGTCTCTCTCGCAGTCTCTCTCGCAGTCTCTCTCGCTGTCTCCCTCGCAGTCTCTCTCGCAGTCTCCTTTGCAGTCTCTCTCGCTGTCTCTCTCTCGCTGTCTCTCTCTCGCTGTCTCTCTCTCGCTGTCTCCCTCGCAGTCTCCCTCGCTGTCTCCCTCGCTGTTTCCCTCACAGTCTCGCTGTCTCCCTCGCAGTCTCTCTCGAAGTCGCTCTCGCTTTCTCCCTCGCTGTCTCTCTCGCAGTCCTTCTCGCATTCTCTCTCGCTGTCTCCAGCGCTGTCTCCAGCGCTGTCTCCCTCGCCATCTCCCTCGCTGTCTCCCTCGCAGTTAGTCTCGCAGTCTCTCTCGCAGTCTCTCTCGCTGTATCCCTCGCTGTATCCCTCGCTGTCTCCCTCACAGTCTCTCTCGCAGTCTCTCTCGCAGTCTCTCTCGCTATCTCCCTCGCTATCTCCCTCGCAGTCTCTCTCGCAGTCTCTCTCGCAGTCTCTCTCGCAGTCTCTCTCGCAGTCTCTCTCGCAGTCTCTCTCGCAGTCTCTCTCGCAGTCTCTCTCGCAGTCTCCCTCGCAGTCTTCCTCGCAGTCTTCCTCGCAGTCTTCCTCCCAGTCTTCCTCCCAGTCTTCCTCCCAGTCTTCCTCCCAGTCTCCCTCGCTGTCTCTCTTGCAGTCTCTCTTGCTGTCTCCCTCGCAGTCTCCCTCGCAGTCTCCCTCGCAGTCTCCCTCGCAGTCTCCCTCGCAGTCTCCCTCGCTGTCTCCCTCGCTGTCTCCCTCGCTGTCTCCCTCGCTGTATCACGCGATCTCTCTCGCATTCTCTCTCGTCTCCCTAGCAGTCTCTCTCGCTGTGTCCATCGCAGTCTCTCTCACAGTCTCTCTTGCTGTCTCTGTCGCTGTCTCTGTCGCTGTCTCTGTCGCTGTCTCCCTCGCTGTCTCCCTCGCTGTCTCCCTCGCTGTCTCCCTCGCTGTCTCCCTCGCTGTCTCCCTCGCTGTCTCCCTCGCTGCCTCCCTCGCTGCCTCCCTCGCAGTCTCTCTCGAAGTCTCTCTCGCTGTCTCTCTCGCTGTCTCTCTCGCTGTCTCTCTCGCTGTCTCTCTCGCTGTCTCTCTCGCTGTCTCCCTCGCTGTCTCCCTCGCTGTCTCCCTCGCTGTCTCCCTCGCTGTCTCTCTCGCTGTCTCTCTCGCCGTCTCCCTCGCCGTCTCCCTCGCCGTCTCCCTCGCCGTCTCCCTCGCAGTCTCTCTCGCTGTTTTTGTCGCTATCTCCATAGCAGTCTCTCTCGCAGTCTCTCTCGCTTTCTCCCTCGCAGTCTCTCTCGCAGTCTCTCTCGCAGTCTCTCTCGCTGTCTCCCTCACAGTCTCACTCGCTGTCTCTCTCGCTGTCTCCCTCGCTGTCTCCCTCACAGTCTCCCTCGCTGTCTCCCTCGAGGTGTCTCTCACAGTCTCTCACAGTCTCTCTCGCTGACTCCCTCGCACTTTCTATCGCTGTCTCCCTCGTGTTCTCTCTCGCTTTCTCCCTCGCTCTCTCCCTCGCAGTCTCTCTCGCAGTCTCTCTCGCTATCTCTCTCGCTATCTCTCTCGCTATCTCTCTCGCTATCTCCCTCGCTATCTCCCTCGCTATCTCCCTCGCTATCTCCCTCGCTATCTCCCTCGCTGTCTCTCTCGCTGTCTCTCTCGCTGTCTCCCTCGCAGTCTCCCTCGCAGTCTCCCTCGCAGTCTCCCTCGCATTCTCTCTCGCAGTGTCTCTCGCTGTATCCCTCGCTGTCTCTCTCGCTATCTCCATAGCAGTCTCTCTCGCAGTTTCTCTCGCTTTCTCCCTCGCAGTCTCTCTCGCAGTCTCTCTCGCTGTCTCCCTCACAGTCTCACTCGCTGTCTCTCTCGCTGTCTCCCTCGCTGTCTCCCTCACAGTCTCCCTCACTGTCTCCCTCGCTGTCTCCCTCGAGGTGTCTCTCACAGTCTCTCTCGCTGACTCCCTCGCACTTTCTATCGCTGTCTCCCTCGTGTTCTCTCTCGCTTTCTCCCTCGCTCTCTCCCTCGCTCTCTCCCTCGCAGTCTCTCTCGCTATCTCTCTTGCTATCTCTCTCGCAGTCTCTCTCGCAGTCTCTCTCGCAGTCTCTCTCGCTGTCTCCCTCACAGTCTCACTCGCTGTCTCTCTCGCTGTCTCCCTCGCTGTCTCCCTCACAGTCTCCCTCACTGTCTCCCTCGCTGTCTCCCTCGAGGTGTCTCTCACAGTCTCTCTCGCTGACTCCCTCGCACTTTCTATCGCTGTCTCCCTCGTGTTCTCTCTCGCTTTCTCCCTCGCTCTCTCCCTCGCTCTCTCCCTCGCAGTCTCTCTCGCAGTCTCTCTCGCTATCTCCCTCGCTATCTCCCTCACTATCTCCCTCGCTATCTCCCTCGCTATCTCCCTCGCTATCTCCCTCGCTATCTCTCTCGCTGTCTCTCTCGCTGTCTCCCTCGCTGTGTCCCTCGCTCTCTCCCTCACAGTATCCCTCACAGTATCCCTCACTGTCTCCCTCACTGTGTCCCTCGCCGTCTCCCTCGCCGTCTCCCTCGCCGTCTCTCTCGCAGTCTCTCTCGCGGTCTTCCTCGCTGTCTTCCTCGCTGTCTCCCTCGCTGTCTCACGCGATCTCTCTCGCATTCTCTCTCGTTGTCTCCCTCGCAGTTTCTCTCGCTGTGTCCCTTGCAGTCTCTCTCACAGTCTCTGTCGCTATCGCTGTCGCTGTCTCTGTCGCTGTCTCTGTCGCTGTCTCTCTCGCTGTCTCCCTCGCTGTCTACCTCGCTGCCTCCCTCGCTGCCTCCCTCGCTGTCTACCTCGCTGTCTCCCTCGCTGTCTACCTCGCTGTCTACCTCGCTGTCTCCCTCGCTGTCTCCCTCGCTGTCTCCCTCGCTGTCTCCCTCGCTCTCTCTCTCGCTCTCCCTCTCGCCGTCTCCCTCGCTGTCTCAATCGCTGTCTCCCTCGCATTCTCTCTCGCAGTGTCTCTCGCTGTATCCCTCGCTGTCTCTCTCGCTATCTCCATAGCAGTCTCTCTCGCAGTTTCTCTCGCTTTCTCCCTCGCTGTCTCTCTCGCTGTCTCCCTCGCTGTCTCCCTCACAGTCTCTCTCGCTGTCTTCCTCGCTGTCTTCCTCGCTGTCTTCCTCGCTGTCTTCCTCGCTGTCTTCCTCGCTGTCTTCCTCGCTGTCTCCCTCGCTGTCTCCCTCGCTGTCTCTCTCGCAGTCTCTCTCGCTGTCTCTCTCGCTGACTCCCTCGCAGTTTCTATCGCTGTCTCCCTCGCCGTCTCCCTCGCCGTCTCCCTCGCCGTCTCCCTCGCAGTCTCTCTCGCAGTCTCTCTCGCTATCTCCCTCGCTATCTGCCTCGCTGTCTCCCTCGCTGTCTCTCTCGCTGCCTCTCTCGCTGTCTCCCTTGCAGTCTCCCTCGCAGTCTCTCTCGCTTTCTCCCTCGCAGTCTCTCTCGCTTTCTCTCTCGCTTTCTCCCTCGCAGTCTCTCTTGCAGTCTCTCTCGCAGTCTCTCTTGCAGTCTCTCTCGCAGTCTCTCTCGCAGTCTCTCTCGCAGTCTCTCTCGCAGTCTCTCTCGCAGTCTCCCTCGCTGTCTCCCTCGCTGTGTCTCTCGCTCTCTCTCTCGCTCTCTCTCTCGCAGTATCCCTCGCTGTCTCCCTCGCTGTCTCCCTCGCTATCTCCCTCGCTGTCTCCCTCGCTGTCTCACACGATCTCTCTCGCATTCTCTCTCGTTGTCTCCCTCGCAGTTTCTCTCGCTGTGTCCCTTGCAGTCTCTCTCACAGTCTCTGTCGCTGTCTCTGTCGCTGTCTCTGTCGCTGTCTCTGTCGCTGTCTCTCTCGCTGTCTCCCTCACTGCCTCCCTCGCAGTCTCTCTCGAAGTCTCTCTCGAAGTCTCTCTCGCTGTCTACCTCGCTGTCTCCCTCGCTGTCTCCCTCGCTGTCTCCCTCGCTGTCTCCCTCGCTGTCTCCCTTGCTGTCTCCCTCGCTGTCTCCCTCGCTGTCTCCCTCGCTGTCTCCCTCGCTGTCTCCGTCGCTGTCTCCCTCGCTTTCTCTCTCGCTTTCTCTCTTGCTCTCTCTCTCTCGCTCTCTCTCCCTCTCGCCGTCTCCCTCGCCGTCTCAATCGCTGTCTCCCTCGCATTCTCTCTCGCAGTGTCTCTCGCTGTATCCCTCGCTATCTCCATAGCAGTCTCTCTCGCAGTTTCTCTCGCTTTCTCCCTCGCAGTCTCTCTCGCTGTCTCCCTCGCAGTTTCTATCGCTGTCTCTCTCGCTGACTCCCTCGCAGTTTCTATCGCTGTCTCCCTCGCTGCCTCCCTCGCTGCCTCCCTCGCTGTCTACCTCGCTGTCTCCCTCGCTGTCTACCTCGCTGTCTCCCTCGCTGTCTCCCTCGCTGTCTCCCTCGCTGTCTCCCTCGCTCTCTCTCTCGCTCTCCCTCTCGCCGTCTCCCTCGCCGTCTCAATCGCTGTCTCCCTCGCATTCTCTCTCGCAGTGTCTCTCGCTGTATCCCTCGCTGTCTCTCTCGCTATCTCCATAGCAGTCTCTCTCGCAGTTTCTCTCGCTTTCTCCCTCGCAGTCTCTCTCGCTGTCTCCCTCGCTGTCTCCCTCACAGTCTCTCTCGCTGTCTTCCTCGCTGTCTTCCTCGCTGTCTTCCTCGCTGTCTTCCTCGCTGTCTTCCTCGCTGTCTTCCTCGCTGTCTCCCTCGAGGTCTCTCTCGCAGTCTCTCTCGCTGTCTCTCTCGCTGACTCCCTCGCAGTTTCTATCGCTGTCTCCCTCGCCGTCTCCCTCGCCGTCTCCCTCGCCGTCTCCCTCGCCGTCTCCCTCGCTGTCTCCCTCGCAGTCTCTCTCGCAGTCTCTCTCGCTATCTCCCTCGCTGTCTCCCTCGCTGTCTCCCTCGCTGTCTCTCTCGCTGCCTCTCTCGCTGTCTCCCTTGCAGTCTCCCTCGCAGTCTCTCTCGCTTTCTCCCTCGCAGTCTCTCTCGCTTTCTCTCTCGCTTTCTCCCTCGCAGTCTCTCTTGCAGTCTCTCTCGCAGTCTCTCTCGCAGTCTCTCTCGCAGTCTCTCTCGCAGTCTCTCTCGCAGTCTCTCTCGCAGTCTCTCTCGCAGTCTTCCTCGCTGTCTCCCTCGCTGTGTCTCTCGCTCTCTCTCTCGCTCTCTCTCTCGCTCTCTATCTCGCAGTCTCCCTCGCTGTCTCCCTCGCTGTCTCCCTCGCTATCTCCCTCGCTGTCTCCCTCGCTGTCTCACACGATCTCTCTCGCATTCTCTCTCGTTGTCTCCCTCGCAGTCTCTCTCGCAGTCTCTATTGCTGTCTCTGTCGCTGTCTCCCTCGCTGTCTCCCTCGCTGCCTCCCTCGCTGCCTCCCTCGCAGTCTCTCTCGATGTCTCTCTCGCTGTCTACCTCGCTGTCTACCTCGCTGTCTCCCTCGCTGTCTCCCTCGCTGTCTCCCTCGCTGTCTCCCTCGCTGTCTCCCTCGCTCTCTCCCTCGCTCTCTCTCTCGCTGTCTCTCTCGCTATCTCCATAGCAGTCTCTCTCGCTGTTTCTCTCGCTTCCTCCCTCGCAGTCTCTCTCGCTGTCTCCCTCACAGTCTCTCTCGCTGACTCTCTCACTGTCTCCCTCACAGTCTCTCTCGCTGTCTCCCTCGCTGTCTCCCTCAAGGTCTCTCTCACAGTCTCTCTCGCAGTCTCTCTCGCTGTCTCTCTCGCTGACTCCCTTGCTGTTTCTATCGCTGTCTCTCTCGCAGTCTCTCTCGCAGTCTCTCTCGCTTTCTCCCTCGCTTTCTCCCTCGCTCTCTCCCTCGCAGTCTCTCTCGCAGTCTCTCTCGCAGTCTCTCTCGCAGTCTCTCTCGCAGTCTCTCTCGCAGTCTCCCTCGCAGTCTCCCTCGCTGTCTCCCTCGCTGTCTCCCTCGCTGTCTCCCTCGCTGTCTCCCTCGCAGTCTCCCTCAATATCCCTCTTGCAGTCTCTCTCGCAGTCTCCCTCGCAGTCTCCCTCGCAGTCTCCCTCGCAGTCTCCCTCGCAGTCTCCCTCGCAGTCTCTCTCGCAGTCTCTCTCGCAGTCTCTCTCGCAGTCTCCCTCGCAGTCTCCCTCGCAGTCTCCCTCGCTGTTTCCCTCACAGTCTCTCTCGCTGTCTCCCTCGCTGTCTCTTTCACTGTCTCCCTCGCTGTCTCCCTCGCTGTCTCCCTCGCTGTCTCCCTCGCTGTCTCCCTCGCTGTCTCCCTCGCGGTCTCTCTCGCAGACTGTCTCGCTATCTGTCTCGCAGTCTCTCACCGCCTCCCACGCCGTCTCCCACGCCGTCTCCCACGCCGTCTCCCACGCCGTCTCCCTCGCCGTCTCCCTCGCCGTCTCTCTCGCAGTCTCTCTCGCCGTCTTCCTCGCAGTCTCTCTCGCTGTCTCCCTCGCTGTCTCCCTCGCTGCCTCTCTCGCTGCCTCTCTCGCTGCCTTCCTCGCTGCCTCCCTCGCTGTCTCCCCAGCAGTCGCTCTCGCAGTCTCTCTCGCAGTCTCTCTCGCAGTCTCCCTCGCTGTCTCCCTCGCTGTCTCCCTCGCTGTCTCCCTCGCTGTCTCCCTCGCTGTCTCCCTTGCTGTCTCCCTCGATGTCTCCCTCGCGGTCTCTCTCGCAGACTGTCTCGCTATCTGTCTCGCAGTCTCTCACCGCCTCCCACGCCGTCTCCCACGCCGTCTCCCACGCCGTCTCCCACGCCGTCTCCCACGCCGTCTCCCACGCCGTCTCCCACGCCGTCTCCCACGCCGTCTCCCTCGCCGTCTCCCTCGCCGTCTCCCTCGCTGTCTCACGCGATCTCTCTCGCATTCTCTCTCGTTGTCTCCCTCGCAGTTTCTCTCGCTGTGTCCCTTGCAGTCTCTCTCACAGTCTCTGTCGCTGTCTCTGTCGCTGTCTCTGTCGCTGTCTCTCTCGCTGTCTCCCTCACTGCCTCCCTCGCAGTCTCTCTCGAAGTCTCTCTCGCTGTCTACCTCGCTGTCTCCCTCGCTGTCTCCCTCGCTGTCTCCCTCACTGTCTCCCTCGCTGTCTCCCTCGCTGTCTCCCTCGCTGTCTCCCTCGCTGTCTCCCTCGCTGTCTCCCTCGCTGTCTCCCTCGCTGTCTCCCTCGCTGTCTCTCTCGCTTTCTCTCTTGCTCTCTCTCTCTCGCTCTCTCTCCCTCTCGCCGTCTCCCTCGCCGTCTCAATCGCTGTCTCCCTCGCATTCTCTCTCGCAGTGTCTCTCGCTGTATCCCTCGCTATCTCCATAGCAGTCTCTCTCGCAGTTTCTCTCGCTTTCTCCCTCGCAGTCTCTCTCGCTGTCTCCCTCGCAGTCTCTCTCGCTGTCTTCCTCGCTGTATTCCTCGCTGTCTTCCTCGCTGTCTTCCTCGCTGTCTTCCTCGCTGTCTTCCTCGCTGTCTCCCTCGCTGTCTCCCTCGCTGTCTCCCTCGCTCTCTCCCTCGCTCTCTCCCTCGCTCTCTCCCTCGCTCTCTCCCTCGCTCTCTCCCTCGCTCTCTCCCTCGCTCTCTCTCTCGCTCTCTCTCTCGCCGTCTCCCTCGCCGTCTCAATCGCTGTCTCCATAGCAGTCTCTCTCGCAGTGTCTCTCGCTGTATCCCTCGCTGTCTCTCTCGCTATCTCCATAGCAGTCTCTCTCGCAGTTTCTCTCGCTTTCTCCCTCGCAGTCTCTCTCGCTGTCTCCCTCACAGTCTCCCTCACAGTCTCTCTCGCTCTCTCTCTCGCTGTCTCCCTCGCAGTCTCTCTCGCTGTCTTCCTCGCTGTCTTCCTCGCTGTCTTCCTCGCTGTCTTCCTCGCTGTCTCCCTCGAGGTCTCTCTCACAGTCTCTCTCGCAGTCTCTCTTGCTGTCTCTCTCGCTGACTCCCTCGCAGTTTCTATCGCTGTCTCCCTCGCAGTCTCTCTCGCTTTCTCCCTCGCAGTCTCCCTCGCAGTCTCTCTCGCAGTCTCTCTCGCAGTCTCTCTCGCTATCTCCCGTGCTATCTCCCTTGCTATCTCCCTCGCTGTCTCTCTCGCTGTCTCCCTTCCAGTCTCCCTCGCAGTCTCTCTCGCTTTCTCCCTCGCAGTCTCTCTCGCTTTCTCTCTCGCTGTCTCCCTCGCTGTCTCCCTCGCTGTCTCCCTCGCTGCCTCCCACGCTGTCTCCCACGCTGTCTCCCACGCTGTCTCCCACGCTGTCTCCCACGCTGTCTCCCACGCTGTCTCCCACGCTGTCTCCCTCGCAGTCTCTCTTGCAGTCTCTCTTGCTGTCTCTATTGCTGTCTCCCTCGCTGTGTCTCTCGCTCTCTCTCTCGCAGTCTCCCTCGCTGTCTCCCTCGCTATCTCCCTCGCTGTCTCCCTCGCTGTCTCACACGATCTCTCTCGCATTCTCTCTCGTTGTCTCCCTCGCAGTCTCTCTCGCTGTCTCTGTCGCTGTCTCCCTCGCTGTCTCCCTCGCTGCCTCCCTCGCTGTCTCCCTCGCTGCCTCCCTCGCTGTCTCCCTCGCTGACTCCCTCGCTGCCTCCCTCGCTGCCTCCCTCGCTGCCTCCCTCGCAGTCTCCCTCGCAGTCTCCCTCGCAGTCTCCCTCGCAGTCTCCCTTGCAGTCTCCCTCGCAGTCTCTCTCGATGTCTCTCTCGATGTCTCTCTCGCTGTCTACCTCGCTGTCTACCTCGCTGTCTACCTCGCTGTCTACCTCGCTGTCTACCTCGCTGTCTCCCTCGCTGTCTCCCTCGCTCTATCCCTCGCTCTATCCCTCGCTCTCTCCCTCGCTCTCTCCCTCGCTCTCTCCCTCGCTCTCTCCCTCGCTCTCTCCCTCGCTCTCTCCCTCGCTCTCTCCCTCGCTCTCTCTCTCGCCGTCTCAATCGCTGTCTCCCTCGCATTCTCTCTCGCAGTGTCTCTCGCTGTATCCCTCGCTGTCTCTCTCGCTATCTCCATAGCAGTCTCTCTCGCAGTTTCTCTCGCTTCCTCCCTCGCAGTCTCTCTCGCTGTCTCCCTCACAGTCTCTCTCGCTGTCTCTCTCACTGTCTCCCTCACAGTCTCTCTCGCTGTCTCCCTCGCTGTCTCCCTCGAGGTCTCTCTCACAGTCTCTCTCGCAGTCTCTCTCGCAGTCTCTCTCGCAGTCTCTCTCGCAGTCTCACTCGCAGTCTCACTCGCAGTCTCCCTCGCAGTCTCCCTCGCAGTCTCCCTCGCAGTCTCCCTCGCTGTCTCCCTCGCTGTTTCCCTCACAGTCTCTCTCGCTGTCTCCCTCGCAGTCTCTCTCGAAGTCGCTCTCGCTTTCTCCCTCGCTGTCTCTCTCGCAGTCCTTCTCGCATTCTCTCTCGCTGTCTCCAGCGCTGTCTCCCTCGCTGTCTCCCGATCTGTCTCCGTCACTGTCTCCCACGCAGTCTCTCTCGCTGTCTCTCACGCGCTCTCTCTCGCAGTCTCTCTCGCTGTCTCCCTCGCAGTCTCCCTCGCAGTCTCTCTCGCTGTCTCTCTCGCTGTCTCCCTTGCTGTCTCCCTCGCTGTGTCCCTCGCTGTGTCCCTCGCTGTCTCTCTCGCAGTTTCCCTCACTGTCTCCCTCGCTGTCTCCCTCGCTGTCTCCCTCGCAGTCTCTCTCGCAGTCTCTCTCGCAGTCTCTCTCGATGTCTCCCTCGCTGATTCCCTCGCTGTCTCCCTCGCTGTCTCCCTCGCCGTCTCCCTCGCAGTCACTCTGTATCCCCCGCTATCTCTCGCGCTATCTCCATAGCAGTCTCTCTCACTGTCTCCCTTGCTGTCTCCCTCGCTGTCTCTGTCTCTGTCGCTGTCTCTGTCGCTGTCTCCCTTGCTGTCTCCCTCATCGTCTCCCTCGTCGTCTCCCTCGCCGTCTCCCTCGCCGTCTCCCTCGCCGTCTCCCTCGCCGTCTCCCTCGCAGTCTCCCTCGCAGTCTCACTCGCTGTCTCTCTCGCTGTCTCTCTCGCTGTCTCTCTCGCTGTCTCTCTCGCTGTCTCCCTCGCTGTCTCCCTCGCTCTATCCCTCGCTGTATCTCTCGCAGTCTCTCTCGCAGTCTCTCTCGCAGTCTCTCTCGCAGTCTCTCTCGCAGTCTCTCTCGCAGTCTCTCTCGCAGTCTCTCTCGCTGTCTCTCTCGCTGTCTTCCTCGCGGTTTCTCTCGCTGTCTCCCTCGCTGCCTCCCTCGCTGTCTCCCTCGCAGTCTCTCTTGCAGTCTCTCTTGCTGTCTCCGTCGCTGTGTCTCTGGCTCTCTCTCTCGCAGTCTCCCTCGCTGTCTCCCTCGCTATCTCCCTCACTGTCTCCCTCGCTGTCTCACGTGATCTCTCTCGCAGTCTCTCTCGTTGTCTCCCTCGCAGTCTCTCTCGCTGTGTCCCTCGCAGTCTCTCTCGCTGTCTCTATCACAGTCCTTCTCGCCGTCCTTCTCACAGTCTCCCTCGCTGTCTCCCTCGCTGTCTCCCTCGCTGTCTCCCTCGCTGTCTCCCACGCTGTCTCCCACGCTGTCTCCCACGCTGTCTCCCTCGCAGTCTCCCTCGCAGTCTCCCTCGCAGTCTCCCTCGCTGTCTCCCTCGCTGTCTCCCTCGCTGTCTCTCTCGCCGTCTTCCTCGCAGTTTCTCTCGCTGTCTCCCTCGCTGTCTCCCTCGCTGTCTCCCTCGCTGTCTCCCTCGCTGTCTCCCTCGCTGTCTCCCTCGCTGCCTCCCTCGCGGCCTCCCTCGCTGTCTCCCCAGCAGTCGCTCTCGCAGTCGCTCTCGCAGTCGCTCTCGCAGTCTCCCTCGCTGTCTCCCTCGCTGTCTCCCTCGCTGTCTCCCTCGCTGTCTCCCTCGCGGTCTCCCTCGCGGTCTCTCTCGCAGACTGTCTCGCTATCTGTCTCGCAGTCTCTCACTGCCTCCCACGCCGTCTCCCACGCCGTCTCCCTCGCTGTCTCCCTCGCTGTCTCCCTCGCTGTCTCCCTCGCTGTCTCCCTCGTTGTCTCACGCGATCTCTCTCGCATTCTCTCTCGTTGTCTTTCTCGCAGTTTCTCTCGCTGTGTCCCTTGCAGTCTCTCTCACAGTCTCTGTCTCTGTCGCTGTCTCTGTCGCTGTCTCTGTCGCTGTCTCTCTCGCTGTCTCTGTCGCTGTCTCTCTCGCTGTCTTCCTCGCTGCCTCCCTCGCAGTCTCTCTCGAAGTCTCTCTCGCTGTCTCCCTCGCTGTCTCCCTCGCTGTCTCCCTCGCTGTCTCCCTCGCTGTCTCCCTCGCTGTCTCCCTCGCTGTCTCCCTTGCTGTCTCTCTCGCTCTTTCTCTCGCTCTCCCTCGCCGTTTCAATCGCTGTCTCCCTCGCATTCTCTCTCGCAGTGTCTCGCGCTGTATCCCTCGCTGTCTCTCTCGCTATCTCCATAGCAGTCTCTCTCGCAGTTTCTCTCGCTTTCTCCCTCGCAGTCTCTCTCGCTGTCTCCCTCACAGTCTCACTCGCAGTCTCTCTCGCTGTCTCTCTCGCTGTCTCCCTCACTGTCTCCCTCGCAGTCTCTCTCGCTGTCTTCCTCGCTGTCTTCCTCGCTGTCTACCTCGCTGTCTTCCTCGCTGTCTTCCTCGCTGTCTTCCTCGCTGTCTTCCTCGCTGTCTTCCTCGCTGTCTCCCTCGAGGTCTCTCTCGCAGTCTCTCTCGCAGTCTCTCTCGCAGTCTCTCTCGCTGACTCCCTCGCAGTTTCTATCGCTGTCTCCCTCGCAGACTCTCTCGCTTTCTCCCTCGCCGTCTCCCTCGCAGTCTCTCTCGCTATCTCCCTCGCTATCTCCCTCGCTATCTCCCTCGCTATCTCCCTTGCAGTCTCCCTCGCAGTCTCTCTCGCTTTCTCCCTCGCAGTCTCTCTCGCTTTCTCTCTCGCTTTCTCTCTCGCTTTCTCCCTCGCAGTCTCTCTCGCAGTCTCTCTCGCAGTCTCTCTCTCAGTCTCTCTCGCAGTCTCTCTCGCAGTCTCTCTCGCAGTCTCTCTCGCAGTCTCTCTCGCAGTCTTCCTCGCTGTCTCCCTCGCTGTCTCCCTCGCTGCCTCCCACGCTGTCTCCCTCGCAGTCTCCCTCGCAGTCTCTCTTGCAGTCTCTCTTGCAGTCTCTCTTGCAGTCTCTCTTGCAGTCTCTCTTGCAGTCTCTCTTGCTGTCTCTCTTGCTGTCTCCCTCGCTGTGTCTCTCGCTCTCTCTCTCGCAGTCTCCCTCGCTGTCTCCCTCGCTATCTCCCTCGCTGGCTCCCTCGCTGTCTCACACGATCTCTCTCGCATTCTCTCTCGTTGTCTCCCTCGCAGTCTCTCTCGCAGTCTCTATTGCTGTCTCTGTCGCTGTCTCCCTCGCTGTCTCCCTCGCTGTCTCCCTCGCTGCCTCCCTCGCTGCCTCCCTCGCTGCCTCCCTCGCAGTCTCTCTCGATGTCTCTCTCGCTGTCTCTCTCGCTGTCTCCCTCGCTGTCTCCCTCGCTGTCTCCCTCGCTGTCTCCCTCGCTGTCTCCCTCGCTGTCTCCCTCGCTGTCTCCCTCGCTCTCTCCCTCGCTCTCTCCCTCGCTCTCTCCCTCGCTCTCTCCCTCGCTCTCTCTCTCGCCGTCTCAATCGCTGTCTCCCTCGCTGTCTCTCTCGCTATCTCCATAGCAGTCTCTCTCGCAGTTTCTCTCGCTTCCTCCCTCGCAGTCTCCCTCGCTGTCTCCCTCGCAGTCTCCCTCAATATCCCTCTCGCAGTCTCTCTCGCAGTCTCTCTCGCATTCTCTCTCGCAGTCTCCCTCGCAGTCTCCCTCGCAGTCTCCCTCGCAGTCTCCCTCGCAGTCTCTCTCGCAGTCTCTCTCGCAGTCTCCCTCGCAGTCTCTCTCGCAGTCTCCCTCGCAGTCTCCCTCGCAGTCTCTCTCGCTGTCTCCCTCGCTGTTTCCCTCACAGTCTCTCTCGCTGTCTCCCTCGCTGTCTCCCTCGCTGTCTCCCTCGCTGTCTCCCTCGCTGTCTCCCTCGCTGTGTCCCTCGCTGTGTCCCTCGCTGTCTCTCTCGCAGTTTCCCTCGCTGTCTCCCTCGCTGTCTCCCTCGCTGTCTCCCTCGCAGTCTCTCTCGCAGTCTCTCTCGCAGTCTCCCTCGCCGTCTCCCTCGCCGTCTCCCTCGCCGTCTCCCTCGCCGTCTCCCTCGCCGTCTCCCTCGCAGTCACTCTCTCTGTGTCCCCCGCTGTCTCTCTCGCTATCTCCATAGCAGTCTCTCTCACTGTCTCCCTCGCTGTCTCTGTCGCGGTCTCTGTCGCGGTCTCTGTCGCTGTCTCTGTCGCTGTCTCTGTCGCTGTCTCTGTCGCTGTCTCTGTCGCTGTCTCCGTCGCTGTCTCCCTCGCCGTCTCCCTCGCCGTCTCCCTCGCCGTCTCCCTCGCCGTCTCCCTCGCCGTCTCCCTCGCCGTCTCCCTCGCAGTCTCCCTCGCAGTCTCTCTCGCCGTCTCCCTCGCAGTCTCCCTCGCAGTCTCCCTCGCAGTCTCCCTCGCAGTCTCCCTCGCAGTCTCCCTCGCAGTCTCTCTCGCTGTCTCTCTCAATGTACTCTCGCTGTCTCCCTCGCTGTCTCCCTCGCTGTCTCCCTCGCTGTCTCCCTCGCTGTCTCCCTCGCTGTCTCCCTCGCTGTCTCCCTCGCTGTCTCCCTCGCTCTATCCCTCGCTCTATCCCTCGCAGTCTCTCTCGCAGTCTCTCTCGCAGTCTCTCTCGCAGTCTCTCTCGCAGTCTCTCTCGCAGTCTCTCTCGCAGTCTCTCTCGCTGTCTCTCTCGCTGTCTCCCTCGCGGTTTCTCTCGCTGTCTCTCTTGCTGTCTCCCTCGCTGTGTCTCTCGCTCTCTCTTTCGCAGTCTCCCTCGCTGTCTCCCTCGCTATCTCCCTCACTGTCTCACGTGATCTCTCTCGCAGTCTCTCTCGTTGTCTCCCTCGCAGTCTCCCTCGCAGTCTCCCTCGCAGTCTCCCTCGCAGTCTCCCTCGCAGTCTCCCTCGCAGTCTCCCTCACAGTCTCTCTCGCTGTCTCCCTCGCTGTCTCCCTCGCTGTCTCCCTCGCTGTCTCCCTCGCTGTCTCCCTCGCTTTCTCCCTCGCTGTGTCCCTCGCTCTCTCCCTCAATGTCTCCCTCGCCGTCTCTCTCGCAGTCTCTCTCGCCATCTTCCTCGCAGTTTCTCTCGCTGTCTCCCTCGCTGCCTCCCTCGCTGCCTCCCTCGCTGCCTCCCTCGCTGCCTCCCTCGCTGTCTCCCTAGCAGTCGCTCTCGCAGTCTCTCTCGCAGTCTCTCTCGCAGTCTCTCTCACTGTCTCCCTCAATGTCTCCCTCGCTGTCTCCCTCGCTGTCTCCCTCGCTGTCTCCCTCGCGGTCTCCCTCGCTGTCTCTCTCGCAGACTGTCTCGCTATCTGTCTCGCAGTCTCTCACCGCCTCCCACGCCGTCTCACTCGCTGTCTCACTCGCTGTCTCTCTCGCCGTCTATCTCGCCGTCTCCCTCGCAGTCTCCCTCGCTGTCTCTTTCGCTGTCTCTTTCGCTGTCTCTTTCGCTGTCTCTTTCGCTGTCTATCTCGCAGTCTCTCACTCAGTCTCCCTCGCTGTCTCCCTCGCTGTCTCCCTCGCTGTCTCCCTCGCTGTCTCCCTCGCTGTCTCCCTCGCTGTCTCCCTCGCTGTCTCTCTCGCTGTCCCCCTCGCTGTCCCCCTCGCTGTCCCCCTCGCTGTCCCCCTCGCATTCTCCCTCGCATTCTCCCTCGCATTCTCCCTCGCAGTCTCTCTCGCAGTGTCTCTCGCAGTCTCCCTCGCAGTCTCCCTCGCAGTCTCCCTCGCAGTCTCCCTCGCAGTCTCCCTCGCAGTCTCCCTCGCAGTCTCCCTCGCAGTTTCCCTCGCTGTCTCCCTCGCTGTCTCCCTCGCTGTCTCCCTCGCATTCTCCCTCGCTGTCTCCCTCGCTGTCTCTCGCAGTCGCCTTCGCTGTCTCCCTCGCTGTCTCCCTCGCTGCCACCCTCGCAGTATCTCTCGAAGTCTCTCTCGCTGTCTCTCTTGCTGTCTCCCTCGCTGTCTCCCTCGCTGTCTCCCTCGCTGTCTCCCTCGCTGTCTCCCTCGCAGTCTCTCTCGCCGTCTCCCTAGCCGTCTCAATCGCAGTCTCCCTCGCAGTGTCTCTCGCTGTATCCCTCGCTGTCTCTCTCGCTATCTCCATAGCAGTCTCTCTCGCAGTTTCTCTCGCTTTCTCCCTCGCAGTCTTTCTCGCTGTCTCCCTCACAGTCTCACTCGCAGTCTCTCTCGCTGTCTCTCTCGCTGTCTCCCTCGCTGTCTCCCTCGCTGTCTCCCTCACAGTCTCCCTCGCTGTCTCCCTCGAGGTCTCTCTCACAGTCTCTCTCGCAGTCTCTCTCGCAGTCTCTCTCGCTGACTCCCTCGCAGTTTCTATCGCTGTCTCCCTCGTGTTCTCTCTCGCTTTCTCGCTCGCTCTCTCCCTCGCAGTCTCTCTCGCAGTCTCTCTCGCAGTCTCTATTGCTGTCTCTGTCGCTGTCTCCCTCGCTGTCTCCCTCGCTGTCTCCCTCGCTGTCTCCCTCGCTGTCTCCCTCGCTGTCTCCCTCGCTGCCTCCCTCGCAGTCTCTCTCGAAGTCTCTCTCGCTGTCTACCTCGCTGTCTACCTCGCTGTCTCCCTCACTGTCTCCCTCGCTGTCTCCCTCGCTGTCTCCCTCGCTGTCTCCCTCGCTGTCTCCCTCGCTTTCTCTCTCGCTTTCTCCCTCGCTCTCTCCCTCAGTCTCTCTCGCAGTCTCTCTCGCAGTCTCTCTCGCAGTCTCTCTCGCAGTCTCTCTCGCTGTCTCCCTCGCTGTCTCCCTCGCTGTCTCCCTCGCTGTCTCCCTCGCTGTCTCTCTCGCTGTCTCTCTCGCTGTCTCCCTCGCTGTCTCCCTCGCTGTCTCCCTCGCTGTCTCCCTCGCTGTCTCCCTCAATATCCCTCTCGCTGTCTCTCTCGCTGTCTCTCTCGCTGTCTCTCTCGCTGTCTCTCTCGTTGTCTCTCTCGATGTCTCCCTCGCTGTCTCCCTCGCTGTCTCCCTCGCTGTCTCCCTCGCTGTCTCCCTCGCACTCTCTCGCTTTCTCTCTCGCTCTCTCCCTCGCAGACTCTCTCGCTGTCTCCCTCACAGTCTCCCTCGCTGTCTCCCTCGCTGTCTCCCTCGCTGTCTCCCTCGCTGTCTCCCTCGCTGTCTCCCTCACTGTCTCTCTTGCTGTCTCTCTCAGTCTCTCACGCTGTCTCCCTCGCAGTCTCCCTCGAAGTCTCCCTCGAAGTCTCCCTTGAAGTCTCCCTCGAAGTAACCCTGGATGTCTCTCTCGCAGTCTCTCTCGCAGTCTCTCTCGCATTCTCTTTCGCTGTCTCTCTCGATGTCTCTCTCGTTGTCTCTCTCGATGTCTCCCTCGCTGTCTCCCTCGCTGTCTCCCTCGCTGTCTCCCTCGCTGTCTCCCTCGCTGTCTCCCTCTCAGTCTCTCTCGCATTCTCTCTCGCTGTCTCCCTCGCTGTCTCCCTCGCACTCTCTGGCTTTCTCTCTCGCTTTCTCTCTCGCAGTCCCTCTCCCTGTCTCTCTCGCAGTCTCTCTCGCAGTCTCTCTCGCAGTCTCTCTCGCAGTCTCTCTCGCAGCCTCTCTCGCAGTCTCTCTCGCAGTCTCTCTCGCAGTCTCTCTCGCTGTCTCCCTCGCATTCTCCCTCGCTGTCTCCCTCGCTGTCTCTCGCAGTCGCCTTCGCTGTCTCCCTCGCTGTCTCCCTCGCAGTCTCCCTCGCAGTCTCCCTCGCAGTCTGCCTAGCAGTCTCCCTCGCAGTCTCCCTCGCTGTCTCCCTCGCTGTCTCCCTCGCTGTCTCCCTCGCTGTCTCCCTCGCTGTCTCACTCGCTGTCTCCCTCGATATCCCTCTCGCTGTCTCTCTCGCTGTCTCTCTCGCAGTCTCTCTCGCTGTCTCTCTCGCTGTCTCTCTCGATGTCTCCCTCGCTGTCTCCCTCGCTGTCTCCCTCGCTGTCTCCCTCGCTGTCTCCCTCGCACTCTCTCGCTTTCTCTCTCGCTCTCTCCCTCGCAGACTCTCTCGCTGTCTCCCTCACAGTCTCCCTCGCTGTCTCCCTCGCTGTCTCCCTCGCTGTCTCCCTCGCTGTCTCCCTCGCTGTCTCCCTCACTGTCTCTCTCAGTCTCTCACGCTGTCTCCCTCGCAGTCTCCCTCGAAGTCTCCCTCGAAGTCTCCCTCGAAGTAACCCTGGATGTCTCTCTCGCAGTCTCTCTCGCAGTCTCTCTCGCATTCTCTTTCGCTGTCTCTCTCGATGTCTCTCTCGTTGTCTCTCTCGATGTCTCCCTCGCTGTCTCCCTCGCTGTCTCCCTCGCTGTCTCCCTCGCTGTCTCCCTCGCTGTCTCCCTCTCAGTCTCTCTCGCATTCTCTCTCGCTGTCTCCTTCGCTGTCTCCCTCGCACTCTCTGGCTTTCTCTCTCGCTTTCTCTCTCGCAGTCCCTCTCCCTGTCTCTCTCGCAGTCTCTCTCGCAGTCTCTCTCGCAGTCTCTCTCGCAGTCTCTCTCGCAGTCTCTCTCGCAGTCTCTCTCGCTGTCTCCCTCGCATTCTCCCTCGCTGTCTCCCTCGCTGTCTCTCGCAGTCGCCTTCGCTGTCTCCCTCGCTGTCTCCCTCGCAGTCTCCCTCGCAGTCTCCCTCGCAGTCTCCCTCGCAGTCTCCCTCGCAGTCTCTCTCGCAGTCTCCCTCGCAGTCTCCCTCGCAGTCTCCCTCGCAGTCTCCCTCGCAGTCTCCCTCGCAGTCTCCCTCGCAGTCTCCCTCGCAGTCTCCCTCGCAGTCTCCCTCGCAGTCTCCCTCGCAGTCTCCCTCGCAGTCTCTCTCGCAGTCTCTCTCGCAGTCTCTCTCGCTGTCTCCCTCGCTGTCTCCCTCGCTGTGTCTCTCGCTCTCTCTCTCGCAGTCTCCCTGGCTATCTCCCTCGCTGTCTCCCTCGCTGTCTCACGTGATCTCTCTCGCAGTCTCTCTCGTTGTCTCCCTCGCAGTCTCTCTCGCAGTCTCTCTCGCTGTCTCGCTCGCTGTGTCCCTCGCAGTCTCTCTCGCAGTCACTCTCGCAGTCTCTGTCGCTGTCTCCCTCGCTGCCTCCCTCGCTGCCTCCCTCGCTGCCTCCCTCGCAGTCTCTCTCGAAGTCTCTCTCGCTGTCTCCCTCGCTGTCTCCCTCGCTGTCTCCCTCGCTGTCTCCCTCGCTGTCTCCCTCGCTGTCTCCCTCACTGTCTCTCTCGCTGTCTCTCTCAGTCTCTCACGCTGTCTCCCTCGCAGTCTCCCTCGAAGTCTCCCTCGAAGTCTCCCTCGAAGTAACCCTGGATGTCTCTCTCGCAGTCTCTCTCGCAGTCTCTCTCGCATTCTCTTTCGCTGTCTCTCTCGATGTCTCTCTCGTTGTCTCTCTCGTTGTCTCTCTCGATGTCTCCCTCGCTGTCTCCCTCGCTGTCTCCCTCGCTGTCTCCCTCGCTGTCTCCCTCGCTGTCTCCCTCGCTGTCTCCCTCGCACTCTCTCGCTTTCTCTCTCGCTCTCTCCCTCGCAGACTCTCTCGCTGTCTCCCTCACAGTCTCCCTCGCTGTCTCCCTCGCTGTCTCCCTCGCTGTCTCCCTCGCTGTCTCCCTCACTGTCTCTCTCGCTGTCTCTCTCAGTCTCTCACGCTGTCTCCCTCGCAGTCTCCCTCGAAGTCTCCCTCGAAGTCTCCCTCGAAGTAACCCTGGATGTCTCTCTCGCAGTCTCTCTCGCAGTCTCTCTCGCATTCTCTTTCGCTGTCTCTCTCGATGTCTCTCTCGTTGTCTCTCTCGATGTCTCCCTCGCTGTCTCCCTCGCTGTCTCCCTCGCTGTCTCCCTCGCTGTCTCCCTCTCAGTCTCTCTCGCATTCTCTCTCGCTGTCTCCCTCGCTGTCTCCCTCGCACTCTCTGGCTTTCTCTCTCGCTTTCTCTCTCGCAGTCTCTCTCGCAGTCTCTCTCGCAGTCTCTCTCGCAGTCTCTCTCGCAGTCTCTCTCGCAGTCTCTCTCGCAGTCTCTCTCGCAGTCTCTCTCGCTGTCTCCCTCGCAGTCTCCCTCGCTGTCTCTCTCGCCGTCTCTCTCGCCGTCTCCCTCGCAGTCTCTCTCGCAGTCTCTCTCGCAGTCTCTCTCGCAGTCTCTCTCGAAGTCTCTCTCGCTGTCTACCTCGCTGTCTCCCTCGCTGTCTCCCTCGCTGCCTCTCTCGCTCTCTCTCTCGCTGTCACCCTCGCCATCTCCCTCGCCGTCTCCCTCGCAGTTAGTCTCGCAGTCTCTCTCGCTGTATCCCTCGCTGTCTCTCTCGCTATCTCCATAGCAGTCTCCCTCGCTGTCTCCCTCACAGTCTCCCTCGCAGTCTCTCTCGCAGTCTCTCTCGCAGTCTCTCTCGCTATCTCCCTCGCTATCTCCCTCGCTGTCTCTCTCGCTGTCTCCCTCGCAGTCTCCCTCGCAGTCTCCCTCGCAGTCTCTCTCGCTTTCTCCCTCGCAGTCTCTCTCGCAGTCTCTCTCGCTTTCTCCCTCGCAGTCTCCCTCGCTGTCTCCCTCTCAGTCTCTCTCGCATTCTCTCTCGCTGTCTCCCTCGCTGTCTCTCTCGCTATCTCCATAGCAGTCTCCCTCGCTGTCTCCCTCACAGTCTCCCTCGCAGTCTCTCTCGCAGTCTCTCTCGCAGTCTCTCTCGCTATCTCCCTCGCAGTCTCTCTTGCAGTCTCTCTTGCTGTCTCCCTCGCAGTCTCCCTCGCAGTCTCCCTCGCAGTCTCTCTCGCTTTCTCCCTCGCAGTCTCCCTCGCTGTCTCCCTCGCTGTCTCCCTCGCTGTCTCCCTCGCTGTCTCCCTCGCTGTCTCCCTCGCTGTCTCACGCGATCTCTCTCGCATTCTCTCTCGTGTCCCTCGCAGTCTCTCTCGCTGTGTCCATCGCAGTCTCTCTCACAGTCTCTCTTGCTGTCTCTGTCGCTGTCTCCCTCGCTGTCTCCCTCGCTGTCTCCCTCGCTGTCTCCCTCGCTGTCTCCCTCGCTGTCTCCCTCGCTGTCTCCCTCGCTGTCTCCCTCGCTGCCACCCTCGCAGTCTCTCTCGAAGTCTCTCTCGCAGTCTCTCTCGCTGTCTCTGTCGCTGTCTCCCTCGCTGTCTCCCTCGCTGCCTCCCTCGCTGTCTCCCTCGCTGACTCCCTCGCTGCCTCCCTCGCTGCCTCCCTCGCTGCCTCCCTCGCAGTCTCCCTCGCAGTCTCCCTCGCAGTCTCCCTCGCAGTCTCCCTCGCAGTCTCCCTCGCAGTCTCCCTCGATGTCTCTCTCGATGTCTCTCTCGCTGTCTACCTCGCTGTCTACCTCGCTGTCTACCTCGCTGTCTACCTCGCTGTCTACCTCGCTGTCTACCTCGCTGTCTCCCTCGCTGTCTCCCTCGCTGTCTCCCTCGCTCTATCCCTCGCTCTATCCCTCGCTCTCTCCCTCGCTCTCTCCCTCGCTCTCTCCCTCGCTCTCTCCCTCGCTCTCTCTCTCGCCGTCTCAATCGCTGTCTCCCTCGCATTCTCTCTCGCAGTGTCTCTCGCTGTATCCCTCGCTGTCTCTCTCGCTATCTCCATAGCAGTCTCTCTCGCAGTTTCTCTCGCTTCCTCCCTCGCAGTCTCTCTCGCTGTCTCCCTCACAGTCTCTCTCGCTGTCTCTCTCACTGTCTCCCTCACAGTCTCTCTCGCTGTCTCCCTCGAGGTCTCTCTCACAGTCTCTCTCGCAGTCTCTCTCGCAGTCTCTCTCGCAGTCTCTCTCGCAGTCTCACTCGCAGTCTCACTCGCAGTCTCCCTCGCAGTCTCCCTCGCTGTCTCCCTCGCTGTTTCCCTCACAGTCTCTCTCGCTGTCTCCCTCGCAGTCTCTCTCGAAGTCGCTCTCGCTTTCTCCCTCGCTGTCTCTCTCGCAGTCCTTCTCGCATTCTCTCTCGCTGTCTCCAGCGCTGTCTCCCTCGCTGTCTCCCGATCTGTCTCCCGAGCTGTCTCCGTCACTGTCTCCCACGCAGTCTCTCTCGCTGTCTCTCACGCGCTCTCTCTCGCAGTCTCTCTCGCTGTCTCCCTCGCAGTCTCCCTCGCAGTCTCTCTCGCTGTCTCTCTCGCTGTCTCCCTTGCTGTCTCCCTCGCTGTGTCCCTCGCTGTGTCCCTCGCTGTGTCCCTCGCTGTCTCTCTCGCAGTTTCCCTCACTGTCTCCCTCGCTGTCTCCCTCGCTGTCTCCCTCGCTGTCTCCCTCGCTGTCTCCCTCGCAGTCTCTCTCGCAGTCTCTCTCGCAGTCTCTCTCGATGTCTCCCTCGCTGATTCCCTCGCTATCTCCCTCGCTGTCTCCCTCGCCGTCTCCCTCGCAGTCACTCTGTATCCCCCGCTATCTCTCGCGCTATCTCCATAGCAGTCTCTCTCACTGTCTCCCTTGCTGTCTCCCTCGCTGTCTCTGTCGCTGTCTCCCTTGCCGTCTCCCTCGTCGTCTCCCTCGTCGTCTCCCTCGCCGTCTCCCTCGCCGTCTCCCTCGCAGTCTCCCTCGCAGTCTCACTCGCTGTCTCTCTCGCTGTCTCTCTCGCTGTCTCTCTCGCTGTCTCCCTCGCTGTCTCCCTCGCTCTATCCCTCGCAGTCTCTCTCGCAGTCTCTCTCGCAGTCTCTCTCGCAGTCTCTCTCGCAGTCTCTCTCGCAGTCTCTCTCGCAGTCTCTCTCGCAGTCTCTCTCGCTGTCTTCCTCGCGGTTTCTCTCGCTGTCTCCCTCGCTGCCTCCCACGCTGTCTCCCTCGCAGTCTCTCTTGCAGTCTCTCTTGCTGTCTCCGTCGCTGTGTCTCTCGCTCTCTCTCTCGCAGTCTCCCTCGCTGTCTCCCTCGCTGTCTCCCTCGCTGTGTCCCTCGCAGTCTCTCTCGCTGTCTCTATCACAGTCCTTCTCGCCGTCCTTCTCACAGTCTCCCTCGCTGTCTCCCTCGCTGTCTCCCTCGCTGTCTCCCTCGCTGTCTCCCACGCTGTCTCCCACGCTGTCTCCCACGCTGTCTCCCACGCTGTCTCCCACGCTGTCTCCCACGCTGTCTCCCACGCTGTCTCCCTCGCAGTCTCCCTCGCAGTCTCCCTCGCAGTCTCCCTCGCATTCTCCCTCGCAGTCTCCCTCGCAGTCTCCCTCGCAGTCTCTCTCGCAGTCTCTCTCGCTGTCTCCCTCGCTGTATCCCTCGCTGTCTCCCTCGCTGTCTCCCTCGCTGTCTCCCTCGCTGTCTCCCTCGCTGTCTCCCTCGCTGTGTCCCTCGCTCTCTCCCTCGCAGTCTCCCTCACCGTCTCCCTCGCCGTCTCTCTCGCCGTCTCCCTCGCCGTCTCCCTCGCTGTCTCCCTCGCTGTCTCCCTCGCTGTCTCCCTCGCTGTCTCTCTCGCCGTCTTCCTCGCAGTTTCTCTCGCTGTCTCCCTCGCTGTCTCCCTCGCTGTCTCCCTCGCTGTCTCCCTCGCTGTCTCCCTCGCTGCCTCCCTCGCGGCCTCCCTCGCTGTCTCCGCAGCAGTCGCTCTCGCAGTCGCTCTCGCTGTCTCCCTCGCTGTCTCCCTCGCTGTCTCCCTCGCTGTCTCCCTCGCTGTCTCCCTCGCTGTCTCCCTCGCTGTCTCCCTCGCGGTCTCCCTCGCGGTCTCTCTCGCAGACTGTCTCGCTATCTGTCTCGCAGTCTCTCACTGCCTCCCTCGCTGTCTCCCTCGCTGTCTCCCTCGCTGTCTCCCTCGCTGTCTCCCTCGCATTCTCTCTCGTTGTCTTTCTCGCAGTTTCTCTCGCTGTGTCCCTTGCAGTCTCTCTCACAGTCTCTGTCTCTGTCGCTGTCTCTGTCGCTGTCTCTGTCGCTGTCTCTCTCGCTGTCTCTGTCGCTGTCTCTCTCGCTGTCTTCCTCGCTGCCTCCCTCGCAGTCTCTCTCGAAGTCTCTCTCGCTGTCTCCCTCGCTGTCTCCCTCGCTGTCTCCCTCGCTGTCTCCCTTGCTGTCTCTCTCGCTCTTTCTCTCGCTCTCCCTCGCCGTTTCAATCGCTGTCTCCCTCGCATTCTCTCTCGCAGTGTCTCGCGCTGTATCCCTCGCTGTCTCTCTCGCTATCTCCATAGCAGTCTCTCTCGCAGTTTCTCTCGCTTTCTCCCTCGCAGTCTCTCTCGCTGTCTCCCTCACAGTCTCACTCGCAGTCTCTCTCGCTGTCTCTCTCGCTATCTCCCTCACTGTCTCCCTCGCAGTCTCTCTCGCTGTCTTCCTCGCTGTCTACCTCGCTGTCTTCCTCGCTGTCTTCCTCGCTGTCTTCCTCGCTGTCTTCCTCGCTGTCTTCCTCGCTGTCTTCCTCGCTGTCTCTCTCGCAGTCTCTCTCGCAGTCTCTCTCGCAGTCTCTCTCGCTGACTCCCTCGCAGTTTCTATCGCTGTCTCCCTCGCAGACTCTCTCGCTTTCTCCCTCGCCGTCTCCCTCGCAGTCTCTCTCGCTATCTCCCTCGCTATCTCCCTCGCTATCTCCCTCGCAGTCTCCCTCGCAGTCTCTCTCGCTTTCTCCCTCGCAGTCTCTCTCGCTTTCTCTCTCGCTTTCTCCCTCGCAGTCTCTCTCGCAGTCTCTCTCGCAGTCTCTCTCGCAGTCTCTCTCTCAGTCTCTCTCGCAGTCTCTCTCGCAGTCTCTCTCGCAGTCTCTCTCGCAGTCTCTCTCGCAGTCTTCCTCGCTGTCTCCCTCGCTGCCTCCCACGCTGTCTCCCTCGCAGTCTCCCTCGCAGTCTCTCTTGCAGTCTCTCTTGCAGTCTCTCTTGCAGTCTCTCTTGCAGTCTCTCTTGCTGTCTCTCTTGCTGTCTCCCTCGCTGTGTCTCTCGCTCTCTCTCTCGCAGTCTCCCTCGCTGTCTCCCTCGCTATCTCCCTCGCTATCTCCCTCGCTGGCTCCCTCGCTGTCTCACACGATCTCTCTCGCATTCTCTCTCGTTGTCTCCCTCGCAGTCTCTCTCGCAGTCTCTATTGCTGTCTCTGTCGCTGTCTCCCTCGCTGTCTCCCTCGCTGCCTCCCTCGCTGCCTCCCTCGCTGCCTCCCTCGCAGTCTCTCTCGATGTCTCTCTCGCTGTCTCCCTCGCTGTCTCCCTCGCTGTCTCCCTCGCTGTCTCCCTCGCTCTCTCCCTCGCTCTCTCCCTCGCTGTCTCCCTCGCTCTCTCCCTCGCTCTCTCCCTCGCTCTCTCTCTCGCCGTCTCAATCGCTGTCTCCCTCGCTGTCTCTCTCGCTATCTCCATAGCAGTCTCTCTCGCAGTTTCTCTCGCTTCCTCCCTCGCAGTCTCCCTCGCTGTCTCCCTCGCAGTCTCCCTCAATATCCCTCTCGCAGTCTCTCTCGCAGTCTCTCTCGCATTCTCTCTCGCAGTCTCCCTCGCAGTCTCCCTCGCAGTCTCCCTCGCAGTCTCCCTCGCAGTCTCTCTCGCAGTCTCCCTCGCAGTCTCTCTCGCAGTATCACTCGCAGTCTCCCTCGCAGTCTCCCTCGCAGTCTCTCTCGCTGTCTCCCTCGCTGTTTCCCTCACAGTCTCTCTCGCTGTCTCCCTCGCTGTCTCCCTCGCTGTCTCCCTCGCTGTCTCCCTCGCTGTCTCCCTCGCTGTCTCCCTCGCTGTGTCCCTCGCAGTCTCCCTCGCTGTCTCCCTCGCAGTCTCTCTTGCAGTCTCTCTTGCAGTCTCTCTTGCAGTCTCCCTCGCAGTCTCCCTCGCAGTCTCCCTCGCAGTCTCCCTCGCAGTCTCCCTCGCAGTCTCCCTCGCTGTCTCCCTCGCTGTCTCCCTCGCTGTCTCACGCGATCTCTTTCGCATTCTCTCTCGTGTCCCTCGCAGTCTCTCTCGCAGTGTCCATCGCAGTCTCTCTCACAGTCTCTCTTGCTGTCTCTGTCGCTGTCTCCCTCGCTGTCTCCCTCGCTGTCTCCCTCGCTGTCTCCCTCGCTGTCTCCCTCGCTGTCTCCCTCGCTGTCACCCTCGCTGCCACCCTCGCAGTCTCTCTCGAAGTATCTCTCGCTGTCTCTCTCGCTGTCTCCCTCGCTGTCTCCCTCACTGTCTCCCTCGCTGTCTCCCTCGCAGTCTCTCTCGCCGTCTCCCTAGCCGTCTCAATCGCAGTCTCCCTCGCAGTGTCTCTCGCTGTATCCCTCGCTGTCTCTCTCGCTATCTCCATAGCAGTCTCTCTCGCAGTTTCTCTCGCTTTCTCCCTCGCAGTCTTTCTCGCTGTCTCCCTCACAGTCTCACTCGCAGTCTCTCTCGCTGTCTCTCTCGCTGTCTCCCTCGGTGTCTCCCTCGCTGTCTCCCTCACAGTCTCCCTCGAGGTCTCTCTCACAGTCTCTCTCGCAGTCTCTCTCGCAGTCTCTCTCGCTGACTCCCTCGCAGTTTCTATCGCTGTCTCCCTCGTGTTCTCTCTCGCTTTCTCGCTCGCTCTCTCCCTCGCAGTCTCTCTCGCAGTCTCTCTCGCAGTCTCTCTCGCAGTCTCTCTCGCTATCTCTCTCGCTATCTCTCTCGCTATCTCCCTCGCTATCTCCCTCGCTGTCTCTCTCGCTGTCTCCCTTGCAGTCTCCCTTGCAGTCTCCCTCGCAGTCTCCCTCGCAGTCTCCCTCGCAGTCTCCCTCGCAGTCTCCCTCGCAGTCTCTCTCGCTTTCTCCCTCGCAGTCTCTCTCGCTTTCTCCCTCGCAGTCTCCCTCGCAGTCTCCCTCGCAGTCTCCCTCGCAGTCTCTCTCGCAGTCTCTCTCGCAGTCTCTCTCGCAGTCTCTCTCGCAGTCTCTCTCGCAGTCTCTCTCGCAGTCTTCCTCGCAGTTTCTCTCGCTGTCTCCCTCGCTGCCTCCCACGCTGTCTCCCTCGCAGTCTCCCTCGCAGTCTCCCTCGCAGTCTCTCTTGCAGTCTCTCTTGCTGTCTCCCTCGCTCTCTCTCTCGCTCTCTCTCTCGCAGTCTCCCTCGCTGTCTCACGCGATCTCTCTCACATTCTCTCTCGTTGTCTCCCTCGCAGTCTCTCTCGCTGTGTCCTTCGCAGTCTCTCTCGCAGTCTCTATTGCTGTCTCTGTCGCTGTCTCCCTCGCTGTCTCCCTCGCTGTCTCCCTCGCTGTCTCCCTCGCTGCCTCCCTCGCAGTCTCTCTCGAAGTCTCTCTCGCTGTCTACCTCGCTGTCTACCTCGCTGTCTCCCTCGCTGTCTCCCTCGCTGTCTCCCTCGCTGTCTCCCTCGCTTTCTCTCTCGCTTTCTCCCTCGCTCTCTCCCTCAGTCTCTCTCGCAGTCTCTCTCGCAGTCTCTCTCGCAGTCTCTCTCGCAGTCTCTCTCGCAGTCTCTCTCGCTGTCTCCCTCGCTGTCTCCCTCGCTGTCTCCCTCGCTGTCTCCCTCGCTGTCTCCCTCGCTGTCTCCCTCGCTGTCTCCCTCGCTGTCTCTCTCGCTGTCTCTCTCGCTGTCTCCCTCGCTGTCTCCCTCGCTGTCTCCCTCGCTGTCTCCCTCAATATCCCTCTCGCTGTCTCTCTCGCTGTCTCTCTCGCTGTCTCTCTCGCTGTCTCTCTCGCTGTCTCTCTCGTTGTCTCTCTCGATGTCTCCCTCGCTGTCTCCCTCGCTGTCTCCCTCGCTGTCTCCCTCGCTGTCTCCCTCGCACTCTCTCGCTTTCTCTCTCGCTCTCTCCCTCGCAGACTCTCTCGCTGTCTCCCTCACAGTCTCCCTCGCTGTCTCCCTCGCTGTCTCCCTCGCTGTCTCCCTCGCTGTCTCCCTCGCTGTCTCCCTCGCTGTCTCCCTCGCTGTCTCCCTCGCTGTCTCTCTTGCTGTCTCTCTCAGTCTCTCACGCTGTCTCCCTCGCAGTCTCCCTCGAAGTCTCCCTCGAAGTCTCCCTTGAAGTCTCCCTCCAAGTCTCCCTTGAAGTCTCCCTCGAAGTAACCCTGGATGTCTCTCTCGCAGTCTCTCTCGCAGTCTCTCTCGCATTCTCTTTCGCTGTCTCTCTCGATGTCTCTCTCGTTGTCTCTCTCGATGTCTCCCTCGCTGTCTCCCTCGCTGTCTCCCTCGCTGTCTCCCTCGCTGTCTCCCTCTCAGTCTCTCTCGCATTCTCTCTCGCTGTCTCCCTCGCTGTCTCCCTCGCACTCTCTGGCTTTCTCTCTGGCTTTCTCTCTCGCAGTCCCTCTCCCTGTCTCTCTCGCAGTCTCTCTCGCAGTCTCTCTCGCAGTCTCTCTCGCAGTCTCTCTCGCAGTCTCTCTCGCTGTCTCCCTCGCATTCTCCCTCGCTGTCTCCCTCGCTGTCTCTCGCAGTCGCCTTCGCTGTCTCCCTCGCTGTCTCCCTCGCAGTCTCCCTCGCAGTCTCCCTCGCAGTCTCCCTCGCTGTCTCCCTCGCTGTCTCCCTCGCTGTCTCCCTCGCTGTCTCCCTCGCTGTCTCCCTCGATATCCCTCTCGCTGTCTCTCTCGCTGTCTCTCTCGCTGTCTCTCTCGCTGTCTCTATCGCTGTCTCTCTCGTTGTCTCTCTCGATGTCTCCCTCGCTGTCTCCCTCGCTGTCTCCCTCGCTGTCTCCCTCGCTGTCTCCCTCGCTGTCTCCCTCGCACTCTCTCGCTTTCTCTCTCGCTCTCTCCCTCGCAGACTCTCTCGCTGTCTCCCTCACAGTCTCCCTCGCTGTCTCCCTCGCTGTCTCCCTCGCTGTCTCCCTCGCTGTCTCCCTCACTGTCTCTCTTGCTGTCTCTCTCAGTCTCTCACGCTGTCTCCCTCGCAGTCTCCCTCGCAGTCTCCCTCGAAGTCTCCCTCGAAGTCTCCCTCGAAGTAACCCTGGATGTCTCTCTCGCAGTCTCTCTCGCAGTCTCTCTCGCATTCTCTTTCGCTGTCTCTCTCGATGTCTCTCTCGTTGTCTCTCTCGATGTCTCCCTCGCTGTCTCCCTCGCTGTCTCCCTCGCTGTCTCCCTCGCTGTCTCCCTCGCTGTCTCCCTCTCAGTCTCTCTCGCATTCTCTCTCGCTGTCTCCTTCGCTGTCTC
Organism: Heterodontus francisci; assembly: GCF_036365525.1. Classification (NCBI taxonomy): domain Eukaryota; kingdom Metazoa; phylum Chordata; class Chondrichthyes; order Heterodontiformes; family Heterodontidae; genus Heterodontus; species Heterodontus francisci. The sequence goes on from NW_027141323.1 coordinate 848,612, forward strand.
CCTCGCACTCTCTGGCTTTCTCTCTCGCTTTCTCTCTCGCAGTCCCTCTCCCTGTCTCTCTCGCAGTCTCTCTCGCAGTCTCTCTCGCAGTCTCTCTCGCAGTCTCTCTCGCAGTCTCTCTCGCAGTCTCTCTCGCAGTCTCTCTCGCAGTCTCTCTCGCAGTCTCCCTCGCTGTCTCCCTCGCTGTCTCTCGCAGTCGCCTTCGCTGTCTCCCTCGCTGTCTCCCTCGCAGTCTCCCTCGCAGTCTCCCTCGCAGTCTCCCTCGCAGTCTCCCTCGCAGTCTCTCTCGCAGTCTCCCTCGCAGTCTCCCTCGCAGTCTCCCTCGCAGTCTCTCTCGCAGTCTCCCTCGCAGTCTCCCTCGCAGTCTCCCTCGCAGTCTCCCTCGCAGTCTCCCACGCAGTCTCTCTCGCTGTCTCCCTCGCAGTCTCCCTCGCAGTCTCTCTCGCAGTCTCTCTTGCAGTCTCTCTCGCTGTCTCCCTCGCTGTCTCCCTCGCTGTGTCTCTCGCTCTCTCTCTCGCAGTCTCCCTGGCTATCTCCCTCGCTGTCTCCCTCGCTGTCTCACGTGATCTCTCTCGCAGTCTCTCTCGTTGTCTCCCTCGCAGTCTCTCTCGCAGTCTCTCTCGCTGTCTCCCTCGCTGTGTCCCTCGCAGTCTCTCTCGCAGTCACTCTCGCAGTCTCTGTCGCTGTCTCCCTCGCTGCCTCCCTCGCTGCCTCCCTCGCAGTCTCTCTCGAAGTCTCTCTCGCTGTCTCCCTCGCAGTCTCCCTCGCTGTCTCCCTCGCAGTCTCTCTTGCAGTCTCTCTTGCAGTCTCTCTTGCAGTCTCCCTCGCAGTCTCCCTCGCAGTCTCCCTCGCAGTCTCCCTCGCAGTCTCCCTCGCAGTCTCCCTCGCTGTCTCCCTCGCTGTCTCCCTCGCTGTCTCCCTCGCTGTCTCACGCGATCTCTTTCGCATTCTCTCTCGTGTCCCTCGCAGTCTCTCTCGCTGTGTCCATCGCAGTCTCTCTCACAGTCTCTCTTGCTGTCTCTGTCGCTGTCTCCCTCGCTGTCTCCCTCGCTGTCTCCCTCGCTGTCTCCCTCGCTGTCTCCCTCGCTGTCTCCCTCGCTGTCACCCTCGCTGCCACCCTCGCAGTCTCTCTCGAAGTATCTCTCGCTGTCTCTCTCGCTGTCTCCCTCGCTGTCTCCCTCACTGTCTCCCTCGCTGTCTCCCTCGCAGTCTCTCTCGCCGTCTCCCTAGCCGTCTCAATCGCAGTCTCCCTCGCAGTGTCTCTCGCTGTATCCCTCGCTGTCTCTCTCGCTATCTCCATAGCAGTCTCTCTCGCAGTTTCTCTCGCTTTCTCCCTCGCAGTCTTTCTCGCTGTCTCCCTCACAGTCTCACTCGCAGTCTCTCTCGCTGTCTCTCTCGCTGTCTCCCTCGGTGTCTCCCTCGCTGTCTCCCTCACAGTCTCCCTCGAGGTCTCTCTCACAGTCTCTCTCGCAGTCTCTCTCGCAGTCTCTCTCGCTGACTCCCTCGCAGTTTCTATCGCTGTCTCCCTCGTGTTCTCTCTCGCTTTCTCGCTCGCTCTCTCCCTCGCAGTCTCTCTCGCAGTCTCTCTCGCAGTCTCTCTCGCAGTCTCTCTCGCTATCTCTCTCGCTATCTCTCTCGCTATCTCCCTCGCTATCTCCCTCGCTGTCTCTCTCGCTGTCTCCCTTGCAGTCTCCCTTGCAGTCTCCCTCGCAGTCTCCCTCGCAGTCTCCCTCGCAGTCTCCCTCGCAGTCTCTCTCGCTTTCTCCCTCGCAGTCTCTCTCGCTTTCTCCCTCGCAGTCTCCCTCGCAGTCTCCCTCGCAGTCTCTCTCGCAGTCTCTCTCGCAGTCTCTCTCGCAGTCTCTCTCGCAGTCTCTCTCGCAGTCTCTCTCGCAGTCTCTCTCGCAGTCTTCCTCGCAGTTTCTCTCGCTGTCTCCCTCGCTGCCTCCCACGCTGTCTCCCTCGCAGTCTCCCTCGCAGTCTCCCTCGCAGTCTCTCTTGCAGTCTCTCTTGCTGTCTCCCTCGCTCTCTCTCTCGCTCTCTCTCTCGCAGTCTCCCTCGCTGTCTCACGCGATCTCTCTCACATTCTCTCTCGTTGTCTCCCTCGCAGTCTCTCTCGCTGTGTCCTTCGCAGTCTCTCTCGCAGTCTCTATTGCTGTCTCTGTCGCTGTCTCCCTCGCTGTCTCCCTCGCTGTCTCCCTCGCTGTCTCCCTCGCTGCCTCCCTCGCAGTCTCTCTCGAAGTCTCTCTCGCTGTCTACCTCGCTGTCTACCTCGCTGTCTCCCTCGCTGTCTCCCTCGCTGTCTCCCTCGCTGTCTCCCTCGCTTTCTCTCTCGCTTTCTCCCTCGCTCTCTCCCTCAGTCTCTCTCGCAGTCTCTCTCGCAGTCTCTCTCGCAGTCTCTCTCGCAGTCTCTCTCGCTGTCTCCCTCGCTGTCTCCCTCGCTGTCTCCCTCGCTGTCTCCCTCGCTGTCTCCCTCGCTGTCTCCCTCGCTGTCTCCCTCGCTGTCTCCCTCGCTGTCTCTCTCGCTGTCTCCCTCGCTGTCTCCCTCGCTGTCTCCCTCGCTGTCTCCCTCAATATCCCTCTCGCTGTCTCTCTCGCTGTCTCTCTCGCTGTCTCTCTCGCTGTCTCTCTCGCTGTCTCTCTCGTTGTCTCTCTCGATGTCTCCCTCGCTGTCTCCCTCGCTGTCTCCCTCGCTGTCTCCCTCGCTGTCTCCCTCGCACTCTCTCGCTTTCTCTCTCGCTCTCTCCCTCGCAGACTCTCTCGCTGTCTCCCTCACAGTCTCCCTCGCTGTCTCCCTCGCTGTCTCCCTCGCTGTCTCCCTCGCTGTCTCCCTCGCTGTCTCCCTCGCTGTCTCCCTCGCTGTCTCCCTCGCTGTCTCTCTTGCTGTCTCTCTCAGTCTCTCACGCTGTCTCCCTCGCAGTCTCCCTCGAAGTCTCCCTCGAAGTCTCCCTTGAAGTCTCCCTCCAAGTCTCCCTTGAAGTCTCCCTCGAAGTAACCCTGGATGTCTCTCTCGCAGTCTCTCTCGCAGTCTCTCTCGCATTCTCTTTCGCTGTCTCTCTCGATGTCTCTCTCGTTGTCTCTCTCGATGTCTCCCTCGCTGTCTCCCTCGCTGTCTCCCTCGCTGTCTCCCTCGCTGTCTCCCTCTCAGTCTCTCTCGCATTCTCTCTCGCTGTCTCCCTCGCTGTCTCCCTCGCACTCTCTGGCTTTCTCTCTCGCTTTCTCTCTCGCAGTCCCTCTCCCTGTCTCTCTCGCAGTCTCTCTCGCAGTCTCTCTCGCAGTCTCTCTCGCAGTCTCTCTCGCAGTCTCTCTCGCTGTCTCCCTCGCATTCTCCCTCGCTGTCTCCCTCGCTGTCTCTCGCAGTCGCCTTCGCTGTCTCCCTCGCTGTCTCCCTCGCAGTCTCCCTCGCAGTCTCCCTCGCAGTCTCCCTCGCTGTCTCCCTCGCTGTCTCCCTCGCTGTCTCCCTCGCTGTCTCCCTCGATATCCCTCTCGCTGTCTCTCTCGCTGTCTCTCTCGCTGTCTCTCTCGCTGTCTCTATCGCTGTCTCTCTCGTTGTCTCTCTCGATGTCTCCCTCGCTGTCTCCCTCGCTGTCTCCCTCGCTGTCTCCCTCGCTGTCTCCCTCGCTGTCTCCCTCGCACTCTCTCGCTTTCTCTCTCGCTCTCTCCCTCGCAGACTCTCTCGCTGTCTCCCTCACAGTCTCCCTCGCTGTCTCCCTCGCTGTCTCCCTCGCTGTCTCCCTCGCTGTCTCCCTCACTGTCTCTCTTGCTGTCTCTCTCAGTCTCTCACGCTGTCTCCCTCGCAGTCTCCCTCGCAGTCTCCCTCGAAGTCTCCCTCGAAGTCTCCCTCGAAGTAACCCTGGATGTCTCTCTCGCAGTCTCTCTCGCAGTCTCTCTCGCATTCTCTTTCGCTGTCTCTCTCGATGTCTCTCTCGTTGTCTCTCTCGATGTCTCCCTCGCTGTCTCCCTCGCTGTCTCCCTCGCTGTCTCCCTCGCTGTCTCCCTCGCTGTCTCCCTCTCAGTCTCTCTCGCATTCTCTCTCGCTGTCTCCTTCGCTGTCTCCCTCGCACTCTCTGGCTTTCTCTCTCGCTTTCTCTCTCGCAGTCCCTCTCCCTGTCTCTCTCGCAGTCTCTCTCGCAGTCTCTCTCGCAGTCTCTCTCGCAGTCTCTCTCGCAGTCTCTCTCGCAGTCTCTCTCGCAGTCTCTCTCGCAGTCTCTCTCGCAGTCTCCCTCGCTGTCTCCCTCGCTGTCTCTCGCAGTCGCCTTCGCTGTCTCCCTCGCTGTCTCCCTCGCAGTCTCCCTCGCAGTCTCCCTCGCAGTCTCCCTCGCAGTCTCCCTCGCAGTCTCTCTCGCAGTCTCCCTCGCAGTCTCCCTCGCAGTCTCCCTCGCAGTCTCTCTCGCAGTCTCCCTCGCAGTCTCCCTCGCAGTCTCCCTCGCAGTCTCCCACGCAGTCTCTCTCGCTGTCTCCCTCGCAGTCTCCCTCGCAGTCTCTCTCGCAGTCTCTCTCGCAGTCTCTCTCGCTGTCTCCCTCGCTGTCTCCCTCGCTGTGTCTCTCGCTCTCTCTCTCGCAGTCTCCCTGGCTATCTCCCTCGCTGTCTCCCTCGCTGTCTCACGTGATCTCTCTCGCAGTCTCTCTCGTTGTCTCCCTCGCAGTCTCTCTCGCAGTCTCTCTCGCTGTCTCCCTCGCTGTGTCCCTCGCAGTCTCTCTCGCAGTCACTCTCGCAGTCTCTGTCGCTGTCTCCCTCGCTGCCTCCCTCGCTGCCTCCCTCGCTGCCTCCCTCGCAGTCTCTCTCGAAGTCTCTCTCGCTGTCTCCCTCGCTGTCTCCCTCGCTGTCTCCCTCGCTGTCTCCCTCACTGTCTCTCTCGCTGTCTCTCTCAGTCTCTCACGCTGTATCCCTCGCAGTCTCCCTCGAAGTCTCCCTCGAAGTAACCCTGGATGTCTCTCTCGCAGTCTCTCTCGCAGTCTCTCTCGCATTCTCTTTCGCTGTCTCTCTCGATGTCTCTCTCGTTGTCTCTCTCGATGTCTCCCTCGCTGTCTCCCTCGCTGTCTCCCTCGCTGTCTCCCTCGCTGTCTCCCTCGCTGTCTCCCTCGCTGTCTCCCTCGCTGTCTCCCTCTCAGTCTCTCTCGCATTCTCTCTCGCTGTCTCCCTCGCTGTCTCCCTCGCACTCTCTGGCTTTCTCTCTCGCTTTCTCTCTCGCAGTCCCTCTCCCTGTCTCTCTCGCAGTCTCTCTCGCAGTCTCTCTCGCAGTCTCTCTCGCAGTCTCTCTCGCTGTCTCCCTCGCAGTCTCCCTCGCCGTCTCTCTCGCCGTCTCTCTCGCCGTCTCCCTCGCAGTCTCTCTCGCAGTCTCTCTCGCAGTCTCTCTCGCAGTCTCTCTCGCAGTCTCTCTCGCAGTCTCTCTCGAAGTCTCTCTCGCTGTCTCCCTCGCTGTCTCCCTCGCTGTCTCCCTCGCTGCCTCTCTCGCTCTCTCTCTCGCTGTCACCCTCGCCATCTCCCTCGCCGTCTCCCTCGCAGTTAGTCTCGCAGTCTCTCTCGCTGTATCCCTCGCTGTCTCTCTCTCTATCTCCATAGCAGTCTCCCTCGCTGTCTCCCTCACAGTCTCCCTCGCAGTCTCTCTCGCAGTCTCTCTCGCAGTCTCTCTCGCTATCTCCCTCGCTATCTCCCTCGCTGTCTCTCTCGCTGTCTCCCTCGCAGTCTCCCTCGCAGTCTCCCTCGCAGTCTCTCTCGCTTTCTCCCTCGCAGTCTCTCTCGCAGTCTCTCTCGCTTTCTCCCTCGCAGTCTCTCTCGCAGTCTCTCTCGCAGTCTCTCTCGCAGTCTCTCTCGCAGTCTCTCTCGCAGTCTTCCTCGCAGTCTTCCTCGCAGTCTTCCTCGCAGTCTTCCTCGCAGTCTTCCTCGCAGTCTTCCTCGCAGTCTTCCTCGCAGTCTCCCTCGCTGTCTCCCTCGCAGTCTCTCTTGCAGTCTCCCTCGCAGTCTCCCTCGCAGTCTCCCTCGCAGTCTCCCTCGCAGTCTCCCTCGCAGTCTCCCTCGCAGTCTCCCTCGCAGTCTCCCTCGCAGTCTCCCTCGCTGTCTCCCTCGCTGTCTCCCTCGCTGTCTCCCTCGCTGTCTCACGCGATCTCTCTCGCATTCTCTCTCGTGTCCCTCGCAGTCTCTCTCGCTGTGTCCATCGCAGTCTCTCTCACAGTCTCTCTTGCTGTCTCTGTCGCTGTCTCCCTCGCTGTCTCCCTCGCTGTCTCCCTCGCTGTCTCCCTCGCTGTCTCCCTCGCTGTCTCCCTCGCTGTCTCCCTCGCTGTCTCTCTCGCTGTCTCCCTCGCAGTCTCTCTCGCCGTCTCCCTAGCCGTCTCAATCGCAGTCTCCCTCGCAGTCTCCCTCGCAGTGTCTCTCGCTGTATCCCTCGCTGTCTCTCTCGCTATCTCCATAGCAGTCTCTCTCGCAGTTTCTCTCGCTTTCTCCCTCGCAGTCTTTCTCGCTGTCTCCCTCACAGTCTCACTCGCAGTCTCTCTCGCTGTCTCTCTCGCTGTCTCCCTCGCTGTCTCCCTCGCTGTCTCCCTCACAGTCTCTCTCGCTGTCTCCCTCGCTGTCTCCCTCGAGGTCTCTCTCACAGTCTCTCTCGCAGTCTCTCTCACTGACTCCCTCGCAGTTTCTATCGCTGTCTCCCTCGTGTTCTCTCTCGCTTTCTCGCTCGCTCTCTCCCTCGCAGTCTCTCTCGCAGTGTCTCTCGCAGTCTCTCTCGCAGTCTCTCTCGCTATCTCTCTCGCTATCTCTCTCGCTATCTCCCTCGCTATCTCCCTCGCTGTCTCTCTCGCAGTCTCCCTTGCAGTCTCCCTTGCAGTCTCCCTTGCAGTCTCCCTCGCAGTCTCCCTCGCAGTCTCTCTCGCTTTCTCCCTCGCAGTCTCTCTCGCTTTCTCCCTCGCAGTCTCCCTCGCAGTCTCCCTCGCAGTCTCCCTCGCAGTCTCTCTCGCAGTCTCTCTCGCAGTCTCTCTCGCAGTCTCTCTCGCAGTCTCTCTCGCAGTCTCTCTCGCAGTCTTCCTCGCAGTTTCTCTCGCTGTCTCCCACGCTGTCTCCCACGCTGTCTCCCACGCTGTCTCCCTCGCAGTCTCCCTCGCAGTCTCTCTTGCAGTCTCTCTTGCTGTCTCCCTCGCTGTGTCTCTCGCTCTCTCTCTCGCAGTCTCCCTCGCTGTCTCACGCGATCTCTCTCACATTCTCTCTCGTTGTCTCCCTCGCAGTCTCTCTCGCTGTGTCCCTCGCAGTCTCTCTCGCAGTCTCTATTGCTGTCTCTGTCGCTGTCTCCCTCGCTGTCTCCCTCGCTGTCTCCCTCGCTGTCTCCCTCGCTGTCTCCCTCGCTGTCTCCCTCGCTCTCTCCCTCGCTGCCTCCCTCGCAGTCTCTCTCGAAGTCTCTCTCGCTGTCTACCTCGCTGTCTACCTCGCTGTCTACCTCGCTGTCTCCCTCGCTGTCTCCCTCGCTGTCTCCCTCGCTGTCTCCCTCGCTTTCTCTCTCGCTTTCTCCCTCGCTCTCTCCCTCAGTCTCTCTCGCAGTCTCTCTCGCAGTCTCTCTCGCAGTCTCTCTCGCAGTCTCTCTCGCAGTCTCTCTCGCTGTCTCCCTCGCTGTCTCCCTCGCTGTCTCCCTCGCTGTCTCCCTCGCTGTCTCCCTCGCTGTCTCCCTCGCTGTCTCTCTCGCTGTCTCTCTCGCTGTCTCTCTCGCTGTCTCCCTCGCTGTCTCCCTCGCTGTCTCCCTCGCTGTCTCCCTCAATATCCCTCTCGCTGTCTCTCTCGCTGTCTCTCTCGCTGTCTCTCTCGCTGTCTCTCTCGCTGTCTCTCTCGCTGTCTCTCTCGCTGTCTCTCTCGCTGTCTCTCTCGCTGTCTCTCTCGATGTCTCCCTCGCTGTCTCCCTCGCTGTCTCCCTCGCTGTCTCCCTCGCTGTCTCCCTCGCACTCTCTCGCTTTCTCTCTCGCTCTCTCCCTCACAGTCTCCCTCACAGTCTCCCTCGCTGTCTCCCTCGCTGTCTCCCTCGCTGTCTCCCTCGCTGTCTCCCTCGCTGTCTCCCTCGCTGTCTCCCTCGCTGTCTCTCTTGCTGTCTCTCTCGCAGTCTCCCTCGCTATCTCCCTCGCTATCTCCCTCGCTGTCTCTCTCGCTGTCTCTCTCGCTGTCTCCCTCGCAGTCTCCCTCGCTGTCTCCCTCGCTGTCTCCCTCGCTGTCTCACGCGATCTCTCTCGCATTCTCTCTCGTGTCCCTCGCAGTCTCTCTCGCTGTGTCCATCGCAGTCTCTCTCACAGTCTCTCTTGCTGTCTCTGTCGCTGTCTCCCTCGCTGTCTCCCTCGCTGTCTCCCTCGCTGTCTCCCTCGCTGTCTCCCTCGCTGTCTCCCTCGCTGTCTCCCTCGCTGCCACCCTCGCAGTTTCTCTCGCTGTCTCTCTCGCTGTCTCTCTCGCTGTCTCCCTCGCTGTCTCCCTCGCTGTCTCCCTCGCAGTCTCTCTCGTCGTCTCCCTAGCCGTCTCAATCGCAGTCTCCCTCGCAGTGTCTCTCGCTGTATCCCTCGCTGTCTCTCTCGCTATCTCCATAGCAGTCTCTCTCGCAGTTTCTCTCGCTTTCTCCCTCGCAGTCTTTCTCGCTGTCTCCCTCACAGTCTCACTCGCAGTCTCTCTCGCTGTCTCTCTCGCTGTCTCCCTCGCTGTCTCCCTCGCTGTCTCCCTCACAGTCTCTCTCGCTGTCTCCCTCGCTGTCTCCCTCGAGGTCTCCCTCACAGTCTCTCTCGCAGTCTCTCTCGCAGTCTCTCGCTGACTCCCTCGCAGTTTCTATCGCTGTCTCCCTCGTGTTCTCTCTCGCTTTCTCGCTCGCTCTCTCCCTCGCAGTCTCTCTCGCAGTCTCTCTCGCTATCTCTCTCGCTATCTCTCTCGCTATCTCCCTCGCTATCTCCCTCGCTATCTCCCTCGCTGTCTCTCTCGCTGTCTCCCTTGCAGTCTCCCTTGCAGTCTCCCTTGCAGTCTCCCTTGCAGTCTCCCTTGCAGTCTCCCTCGCAGTCTCCCTCGCAGTCTCTCTCGCTTTCTCCCTCGCAGTCTCTCTCGCTTTCTCCCTCGCAGTCTCCCTCGCAGTCTCCCTCGCAGTCTCTCTCGCAGTCTCTCTCGCAGTCTCTCTCGCAGTCTCTCTCGCAGTCTCTCTCGCAGTCTTCCTCGCAGTTTCTCTCGCTGTCTCCCTCGCTGTCTCCCTCGCTGCCTCCCACGCTGTCTCCCTCGCAGTCTCCCTCGCAGTCTCCCTCGCAGTCTCTCTTGCAGTCTCTCTTGCTGTCTCCCTCGCTGTGTCTCTCGCTCTCTCTCTCGCAGTCTCCCTCGCTGTCTCACGCGATCTCTCTCACATTCTCTCTCGTTGTCTCCCTCGCAGTCTCTCTCGCTGTGTCCCTCGCAGTCTCTCTCGCAGTCTCTATTGCTGTCTCTGTCGCTGTCTCCCTCGCGGTCTCCCTCGCTGTCTCCCTCGCTGTCTCCCTCGCTGTCTCCCTCGCTGTCTCCCTCGCTGTCTCCCTCGCAGTCTCTCTCGAAGTCTCTCTCGCTGTCTACCTCGCTGTCTCCCTCGCTGTCTCCCTCGCTGTCTCCCTCGCTTTCTCTCTCGCTTTCTCCCTCGCTCTCTCCCTCAGTCTCTCTCGCAGTCTCTCTCGCAGTCTCTCTCGCAGTCTCTCTCGCAGTCTCTCTCGCAGTCTCCCTCGCTGTCTCCCTCGCTGTCTCCCTCGCTGTCTCCCTCGCTGTCTCCCTCGCTGTCTCCCTCGCTGTCTCCCTCGCTGTCTCCCTCGCTGTCTCTCTCGCTGTCTCTCTCGCTGTCTCCCTCGCTGTCTCCCTCAATATCCCTCTCGCTGTCTCTCTCGCTGTCTCTCTCGCTGTCTCTCTCGCTGTCTCCCACGCTGTCTCCCACGCTGTCTCCCACGCTGTCTCCCACGCTGTCTCCCACGCTGTCTCCCACGCTGTCTCCCTCGCTGTCTCCCTCGCTGTCTCCCTCGCTGTCTCTCTCGCAGTCTCCCTCGCAGTGTCTCTCGCTGTATCCCTCGCTGTCTCTCTCGCTATCTCCATAGCAGTCTCTCTCGCAGTTTCTCTCGCTTTCTCCCTCGCAGTCTTTCTCGCTGTCTCCCTCACAGTCTCACTCGCAGTCTCTCTCGCTGTCTCTCTCGCTGTCTCCCTCGCTGTCTCCCTCGCTGTCTCCCTCGTGTTCTCTCTCGCTTTCTCGCTCGCTCTCTCCCTCGCAGTCTCTCTCGCAGTCTCTCTCGCAGTCTCTCTCGCTATCTCTCTCGCTATCTCTCTCGCTATCTCTCTCGCTATCTCCCTCGCTATCTCCCTCGCTATCTCCCTCGCTATCTCCCTCGCTGTCTCTCTCGCTGTCTCCCTTGCAGTCTCCCTTGCAGTCTCCCTCGCAGTCTCTCTCGCTTTCTCCCTCGCAGTCTCTCTCGCTTTCTCTCTGGCAGTCTCTCTCGCAGTCTCTCTCGCAGTCTTCCTCGCAGTTTCTCTCGCTGTCTCCCTCGCTGCCTCCCACGCTGTCTCCCTCGCTGTCTCTCTTGCAGTCTCTCTTGCTGTCTCCCTCGCTGTGTCTCTCGCTCTCTCTCTCGCTCTCTCTCTCGCAGTCTCCCTCGCAGTCTCTCTCGCAGTCTCTCTCGCAGTCTCTCTCGCAGTCTCTCTCGCAGTCTCTCTCGCTGTCTCTGTCGCTGTCTCCCTCGCTGTCTCCCTCGCTGTCTCCCTCGCTGTCTCCCTCGCTGTCTCCCTCGCTGCCTCCCTCGCAGTCTCTCTCGAAGTCTCTCTCGCTGTCTCTCTCGCTGTCTACCTCGCTGTCTCCCTCGCTGTCTCCCTCGCTGTCTCCCTCGCTGTCTCCCTCGCTGTCTCCCTCGCTTTCTCTCTCGCTGTCTCCCTCGCTGTCTCCCTCGCTGTCTCCCTCGCTGTCTCCCTCGCTGTCTCCCTCGCTGTCTCCCTCGCTTTCTCTCTCGCTATCTCTCTCGCTATCTCCCTCGCTATCTCCCTCGCTATCTCCCTCGCTGTCTCTCTCGCTGTCTCCCTTGCAGTCTCCCTTGCAGTCTCCCTTGCAGTCTCCCTCGCAGTCTCCCTCGCAGTCTCTCTCGCTTTCTCCCTCGCAGTCTCTCTCGCTTTCTCCCTCGCAGTCTCCCTCGCAGTCTCTCTCGCAGTCTCTCTCGCAGTCTCTCTCGCAGTCTCTCTCGCAGTCTCTCTCGCAGTCTTCCTCGCAGTTTCTCTCGCTGTCTCCCTCGCTGCCTCCCACGCTGTCTCCCTCGCAGTCTCCCTCGCAGTCTCTCTTGCAGTCTCTCTTGCTGTCTCCCTCGCTGTGTCTCTCGCTCTCTCTCTCGCAGTCTCCCTCGCTGTCTCACGCGATCTCTCTCACATTCTCTCTCGTCTCCCTCGCAGTCTCTCTCGCTGTGTCCCTCGCAGTCTCTCTCGCAGTCTCTATTGCTGTCTCTGTCGCTGTCTCCCTCGCTGTCTCCCTCGCTGTCTCCCTCGCTGTCTCCCTCGCTGTCTCCCTCGCTGTCTCCCTCGCTGCCTCCCTCGCAGTCTCTCTCGAAGTCTCTCTCGAAGTCTCTCTCGCTGTCTACCTCGCTGTCTCCCTCGCTGTCTCCCTCGCTGTCTCCCTCGCTGTCTCCCTCGCTTTCTCTCTCGCTTTCTCCCTCGCTCTCTCCCTCAGTCTCTCTCGCAGTCTCTCTCGCAGTCTCTCTCGCAGTCTCTCTCGCAGTCTCTCTCGCTGTCTCCCTCGCTGTCTCCCTCGCTGTCTCCCTCGCTGTCTCCCTCGCTGTCTCCCTCGCTGTCTCCCTCGCTGTCTCTCTCGCTGTCTCTCTCGCTGTCTCTCTCGCTGTCTCTCTCGCTGTCTCCCTCGCTGTCTCCCTCAATATCCCTCTCGCTGTCTCTCTCGCTGTCTCTCTCGCTGTCTCTCTCGCTGTCTCTCTCGCTGTCTCCCACGCTGTCTCCCACGCTGTCTCCCTCGCTGTCTCCCTCGCTGTCTCTCTCGCCGTCTCCCTAGCAGTCTCTCTCGCAGTTTCTCTCGCTTTCTCCCTCGCAGTCTTTCTCGCTGTCTCCCTCACAGTCTCACTCGCAGTCTCTCTCGCTGTCTCTCTCGCTGTCTCCCTCGCTGTCTCCCTCGCTGTCTCCCTCGTGTTCTCTCTCGCTTTCTCGCTCGCTCTCTCCCTCGCAGTCTCTCTCGCAGTCTCTCTCGCAGTCTCTCTCGCTATCTCTCTCGCTATCTCTCTCGCTATCTCCCTCGCTATCTCCCTCGCTATCTCCCTCGCTGTCTCTCTCGCTGTCTCCCTTTCAGTCTCCCTCGCAGTCTTTCTCGCTGTCTCCCTCACAGTCTCACTCGCAGTCTCTCTCGCTGTCTCCCTCGCTGTCTCCCTCGCTGTCTCCCTCGCTGTCTCCCTCACAGTCTCTCTCGCTGTCTCCCTCGCTGTCTCCCTCGAGGTCTCCCTCACAGTCTCTCTCGCAGTCTCTCTCGCAGTCTCTCGCTGACTCCCTCGCAGTTTCTATCGCTGTCTCCCTCGTGTTCTCTCTCGCTTTCTCGCTCGCTCTCTCCCTCGCAGTCTCTCTCGCTATCTCTCTCGCTATCTCCCTCGCTATCTCCCTCGCTATCTCCCTCGCTGTCTCTCTCGCTGTCTCCCTTGCAGTCTCCCTTGCAGTCTCCCTCGCAGTCTCCCTCGCAGTCTCCCTCGCAGTCTCCCTCGCAGTCTCTCTCGCAGTCTCTCTCGCTTTCTCCCTCGCAGTCTCCCTCGCAGTCTCCCTCACAGTCTCTCTCGCAGTCTCTCTCGCAGTCTCTCTCGCAGTCTCTCTCGCAGTCTCTCTCGCAGTCTTCCTCGCAGTTTCTCTCGCTGTCTCCCTCGCTGTCTCCCTCGCTGCCTCCCACGCTGTCTCCCTCGCAGTCTCCCTCGCAGTCTCCCTCGCAGTCTCTCTTGCAGTCTCTCTTGCTGTCTCCCTCGCTGTGTCTCTCGCTCTCACTCTCGCAGTCTCCCTCGCTGTCTCACGCGATCTCTCTCACATTCTCTCTCGTTGTCTCCCTCGCAGTCTCTCTCGCTGTGTCCCTCGCAGTCTCTCTCGCAGTCTCTATTGCTGTCTCTGTCGCTGTCTCCCTCGCGGTCTCCCTCGCTGTCTCCCTCGCTGTCTCCCTCGCTGTCTCCCTCGCTGTCTCCCTCGCTGTCTCCCTCGCAGTCTCTCTCGAAGTCTCTCTCGCTGTCTACCTCGCTGTCTCCCTCGCTGTCTCCCTCGCTGTCTCCCTCGCTGTCTCCCTCGCTTTCTCTCTCGCTTTCTCCCTCGCTCTCTCCCTCAGTCTCTCTCGCAGTCTCTCTCGCAGTCTCTCTCGCAGTCTCTCTCGCAGTCTCTCTCGCAGTCTCTCTCGCAGTCTCTCTCGCTGTCTCCCTCGCTGTCTCCCTCGCTGTCTCCCTCGCTGTCTCCCTCGCTGTCTCCCTCGCTGTCTCCCTCGCTGTCTCTCTCGCTGTCTCTCTCGCTGTCTCCCTCGCTGTCTCCCTCGCTGTCTCCCTCAATATCCCTCTCGCTGTCTCTCTCGCTGTCTCTCTCGCTGTCTCTCTCGCTGTCTCTCTCGCTGTCTCCCACGCTGTCTCCCACGCTGTCTCCCACGCTGTCTCCCACGCTGTCTCCCTCGCTGTCTCCCTCGCTGTCTCCCTCGCTGTCTCTCTCGCCGTCTCCCTAGCCGTCTCAATCGCAGTCTCCCTCGCAGTGTCTCTCGCTGTATCCCTCGCTGTCTCTCTCGCTATCTCCATAGCAGTCTCTCTCGCAGTTTCTCTCGCTTTCTCCCTCGCAGTCTTTCTCGCTGTCTCCCTCACAGTCTCACTCGCAGTCTCTCTCGCTGTCTCTCTCGCTGTCTCCCTCGCTGTCTCCCTCGCTGTCTCCCTCGAGTTCTCTCTCGCTTTCTCGCTCGCTCTCTCCCTCGCAGTCTCTCTCGCAGTCTCTCTCGCAGTCTCTCTCGCTATCTCTCTCGCTATCTCTCTCGCTATCTCTCTCGCTATCTCCCTCGCTATCTCCCTCACTGTCTCCCTCGCTGTCTCTCTCGCTGTCTCCCTTGCAGTCTCCCTTGCAGTCTCCCTCGCAGTCTCTCTCGCTTTCTCCCTCGCAGTCTCTCTCGCTTTCTCTCTTGCAGTCTCTCTCGCAGTCTCTCTCGCAGTCTTCCTCGCAGTTTCTCTCGCTGTCTCCCTCGCTGCCTCCCACGCTGTCTCCCTCGCAGTCTCTCTCGCAGTCTCTCTCGCTATCTCTCTCGCTATCTCTCTCGCTATCTCTCTCGCTATCTCCCTCGCTATCTCCCTCACTGTCTCCCTCGCTGTCTCTCTCGCTGTCTCCCTTGCAGTCTCCCTTGCAGTCTCCCTCGCAGTCTCTCTCGCTTTCTCCCTCGCAGTCTCTCTCGCTTTCTCTCTTGCAGTCTCTCTCGCAGTCTCTCTCGCAGTCTTCCTCGCAGTTTCTCTCGCTGTCTCCCTCGCTGCCTCCCACGCTGTCTCCCTCGCTGTCTCTCTTGCAGTCTCTCTTGCTGTCTCCCTCGCTGTGTCTCTCGCTCTCTCTCTCGCTCTCTCTCTCGCTCTCTCTCTCGCAGTCTCCCTCGCAGTCTCTCTCGCAGTCTCTCTCGCAGTCTCTCTCGCAGTCTCTCTCGCTGTCTCTGTCGCTGTCTCCCTCGCTGTCTCCCTCGCTGTCTCCCTCGCTGCCTCCCTCGCAGTCTCTCTCGAAGTCTCTCTCGCTGTCTCTCTCGCTGTCTCTCTCGCTGTCTCTCTCGCTGTCTACCTCGCTGTCTCCCTCGCTGTCTCCCTCGCTGTCTCCCTCGCTGTCTCCCTCGCTGTCTCCCTCGCTGTCTCCCTCGCTTTCTCTCTCGCTGTCTCCCTCGCTGTCTCCCTCGCTGTCTCCCTCGCTGTCTCCCTCGCTGTCTCCCTCGCTGTCTCCCTCGCTGTCTCCCTCGCTTTCTCTCTCGCTATCTCTCTCGCTATCTCCCTCGCTATCTCCCTCGCTATCTCCCTCGCTGTCTCTCTCGCTGTCTCCCTTGCAGTCTCCCTTGCAGTCTCCCTTGCAGTCTCCCTCGCAGTCTCCCTCGCAGTCTCCCTCGCAGTCTCCCTCGCAGTCTCTCTCGCTTTCTCCCTCGCAGTCTCTCTCGCTTTCTCCCTCGCAGTCTCCCTCGCAGTCTCCCTCGCAGTCTCTCTCGCTGTCTCTCTCGCAGTCTCTCTCGCAGTCTCTCTCGCAGTCTCTCTCGCAGTCTCTCTCGCAGTCTCTCTCGCAGTCTCTCTCGCAGTCTTCCTCGCAGTTTCTCTCGCTGTCTCCCTCGCTGCCTCCCACGCTGTCTCCCTCGCAGTCTCCCTCGCAGTCTCTCTTGCAGTCTCTCTTGCTGTCTCCCTCGCTGTGTCTCTCGCTCTCTCTCTCGCAGTCTCCCTCGCTGTCTCACGCGATCTCTCTCACATTCTCTCTCGTTGTCTCCCTCGCAGTCTCTCTCGCTGTGTCCCTCGCAGTCTCTCTCGCAGTCTCTATTGCTGTCTCTGTCGCTGTCTCCCTCGCTGTCTCCCTCGCTGTCTCCCTCGCTGTCTCCCTCGCTGTCTCCCTCGCTGTCTCCCTCGCTGCCTCCCTCGCAGTCTCTCTCGAAGTCTCTCTCGCTGTCTACCTCGCTGTCTACCTCGCTGTCTCCCTCGCTGTCTCCCTCGCTGTCTCTCTCGCTGTCTCCCTCGCTTTCTCTCTCGCTTTCTCCCTCGCTCTCTCCCTCAGTCTCTCTCGCAGTCTCTCTCGCAGTCTCTCTCGCAGTCTCTCTCGCAGTCTCTCTCGCAGTCTCTCTCGCTGTCTCCCTCGCTGTCTCCCTCGCTGTCTCCCTCGCTGTCTCCCTCGCTGTCTCCCTCGCTGTCTCCCTCGCTGTCTCTCTCGCTGTCTCTCTCGCTGTCTCCCTCGCTGTCTCCCTCGCTGTCTCCCTCAATATCCCTCTCGCTGTCTCTCTCGCTGTCTCTCTCGCTGTCTCTCTCGCTGTCTCTCTCGCTGTCTCCCACGCTGTCTCCCACGCTGTCTCCCTCGCTGTCTCCCTCGCTGTCTCTCTCGCCGTCTCCCTAGCAGTCTCTCTCGCAGTTTCTCTCGCTTTCTCCCTCGCAGTCTTTCTCGCTGTCTCCCTCACAGTCTCACTCGCAGTCTCTCTCGCTGTCTCTCTCGCTGTCTCCCTCGCTGTCTCCCTCGCTGTCTCCCTCGTGTTCTCTCTCGCTTTCTCGCTCGCTCTCTCCCTCGCAGTCTCTCTCGCAGTCTCTCTCGCAGTCTCTCTCGCTATCTCTCTCGCTATCTCTCTCGCTATCTCTCTCGCTATCTCCCTCGCTGTCTCCCTCGCTGTCTCTCTCGCTGTCTCCCTTGCAGTCTCCCTTGCAGTCTCCCTCGCAGTCTCCCTCGCTTTCTCCCTCGCAGTCTCTCTCGCAGTCTCTCTCGCAGTCTTCCTCGCAGTTTCTCTCGCTGTCTCCCTCGCTGCCTCCCACGCTGTCTCCCTCGCTGTCTCTCTTGCAGTCTCTCTTGCTGTCTCCCTCGCTGTGTCTCTCGCTCTCTCTCTCGCTCTCTCTCTCGCAGTCTCCCTCGCAGTCTCTCTCGCAGTCTCTCTCGCAGTCTCTCTCGCAGTCTCTCTCGCTGTCTCTGTCGCTGTCTCCCTCGCTGTCTCCCTCGCTGTCTCCCTCGCTGCCTCCCTCGCTGCCTCCCTCGCAGTCTCTCTCGAAGTCTCTCTCGCTGTCTCTCTCGCTATCTCTCTCGCTATCTCTCTCGCTATCTCCCTCGCTGTCTCCCTCGCTGTCTCTCTCGCTGTCTCCCTTGCAGTCTCCCTTGCAGTCTCCCTCGCAGTCTCCCTCGCTTTCTCCCTCGCAGTCTCTCTCGCAGTCTCTCTCGCAGTCTTCCTCGCAGTTTCTCTCGCTGTCTCCCTCGCTGCCTCCCACGCTGTCTCCCTCGCTGTCTCTCTTGCAGTCTCTCTTGCTGTCTCCCTCGCTGTGTCTCTCGCTCTCTCTCTCGCTCTCTCTCTCGCAGTCTCCCTCGCAGTCTCTCTCGCAGTCTCTCTCGCAGTCTCTCTCGCAGTCTCTCTCGCTGTCTCTGTCGCTGTCTCCCTCGCTGTCTCCCTCGCTGTCTCCCTCGCTGCCTCCCTCGCTGCCTCCCTCGCAGTCTCTCTCGAAGTCTCTCTCGCTGTCTCTCTCGCTGTCTCTCTCGCTGTCTACCTCGCTGTCTCCCTCGCTGTCTCCCTCGCTGTCTCCCTCGCTGTCTCCCTCGCTGTCTCCCTCGCTGTCTCCCTCGCTTTCTCTCTCGCTTTCTCCCTCGCTCTCTCCCTCAGTCTCTCTCGCAGTCTCTCTCGCTGTCTCCCTCGCTGTCTCCCTCGCTGTCTCCCTCGCAGTCTCTCTCGCAGTCTCTCTCGCTGTCTCCCTCGCTGTCTCCCTCGCTGTCTCCCTCGCTGTCTCCCTCGCTGTCTCCCTCGCTGTCTCTCTCGCTTTCTCTCTCGCTGTCTCTCTCGCTGTCTCCCTCGCTGTCTCCCTCGCTGTCTCCCTCGCTGTCTCTCTCGCCGTCTCTCTCGCCGTCTCCCTCGCTGTCTCCCTCGCTGTCTCCCTCGCTGTCTCCCTCAATATCCCTCTCGCAGTCTCTCTCGCATTCTCTCTTGCAGTCTCCCTCGCAGTCTCCCTCGCAGTCTCCCTCGCAGTCTCCCTCGCAGTCTCCCTCGCAGTCTCCCTCGCAGTCTCCCTCGCAGTCTCTCTCGCAGTCTCTCTCGCAGTCTCTCTCGCAGTCTCTCTCGCAGTCTCTCTCGCAGTCTCCCTCAATATCCCTCTCGCAGTCTCCCTCAATATCCCTCTCGCAGTCTCCCTCAATATCCCTCTCGCAGTCTCTCTCGCAGTCTCCCTCGCAGTCTCCCTCGCAGTCTCCCTCGCAGTCTCCCTCGCAGTCTCCCTCGCAGTCTCCCTCGCAGTCTCCCTCGCAGTCTCCCTCGCAGTCTCTCTCGCTGTCTCCCTCGCTGTTTCCCTCACAGTCTCGCTGTCTCCCTCGCAGTCTCTCTCGAAGTCGCTCTTGCTTTCTCCCTCGCTGTCTCTCGCAGTCCTTCTCGCATTCTCTCTCGCTGTCTCCAGCGCTGTCTCCCTCGCCATCTCCCTCGCTGTCTCTCTCGCAGTTAGTCTCGCAGTCTCTCTCGCTGTATCCCTCGCTGTCTCTCTCGCTATCTCCATAGCAGTCTCTCTCGCAGTCTCCCTCGCTGTCTCCCTCACATTCTCCCTCACAGTCTCTCTCGCAGTCTCTCTCGCAGTCTCTCTCGCAGTCTCTTTCGCTATCTCTCTCGCTATCTCCCTCGCTATCTCCCTCGCTATCTCCCTCGCTATCTCCCTCGCTATCTCCCTCGCTATCTCCCTCGCTGTCTCCCTCGCTGTCTCCCTCGCTGTCTCCCTCGCTGTCTCCCTCGCTGTCTCCCTCGCTGTCTCCCTCGCTGTCTCTCTCGCAGTCTCCCTCGCAGTCTCCCTCGCAGTCTCCCTCGCAGTCTCTCTCGAAGTCTCTCTCGCTGTCTACCTGGCTGTCTCCCTCGCTGTCTCCCTCGCTGTCTCCCTCGCTGTCTCCCTCGCTTTCTCTCTCGATTTCTCCCTCGCTCTCTCCCTCAGTCTCTCCCGCAGTCTCTCTCGCAGTCTCTCTCGCAGTCTCTCTCGCAGTCTCTCTCGCAGTCTCTCTCGCTGTCTCCCTCGCTGTCTCCCTCGCTGTCTCCCTCGCTGTCTCCCTCGCTGTCTCCCTCGCTGTCTCTCTCGCTGTCTCTCTCGCTGTCTCTCTCGCTGTCTCCCTCGCTGTCTCCCTCGCTGTCTCCCTCAATATCCCTCTCGGTTTCTCTCTCGCTGTCTCTCTCGCTGTCTCTCTCGCTGTCTCTCTCGCTGTCTCTCTCGCTGTCTCCCACGCTGTCTCCCACGCTGTCTCCCACGCTGTCTCCCTCGCTGTCTCCCTCGCTGTCTCTCTCGCCGTCTCCCTAGCCGTCTCAATCGCAGTCTCCCTCGCAGTGTCTCTCGCTGTATCCCTCGCTGTCTCTCTCGCTATCTCCATAGCAGTCTCTCTCGCAGTTTCTCTCGCTTTCTCCCTCGCAGTCTTTCTCGCTGTCTCCCTCACAGTCTCACTCGCAGTCTCTCTCGCTGTCTCTCTCGCTGTCTCCCTCGCTGTCTCCCTCGTGTTCTCTCTCGCTTTCTCGCTCGCTCTCTCCCTCGCAGTCTCCCTCGCAGTCTCTCTCGCAGTCTCTCTCGCATTCTCTCTCGCTATCTCTCTCGCTATCTCTCTCGCTATCTCCCTCGCTATCTCCCTCGCTATCTCCCTCGCTGTCTCTCTCGCTGTCTCCCTTGCAGTCTGCCTTGCAGTCTCCCTTGCAGTCTCCCTCGCAGTCTCTCTCGCTTTCTCCCTCGCAGTCTCTCTCGCTTTCTCTCTTGCAGTCTCTCTCGCAGTCTCTCTCGCAGTCTTCCTCGCAGTTTCTCTCGCTGTCTCCCTCGCTGCCTCCCACGCTGTCTCCCTCGCTGTCTCTCTTGCAGTCTCTCTTGCTGTCTCCCTCGCTGTGTCTCTCGCTCTCTCTCTCGCTCTCTCTCTCGCAGTCTCCCTCGCAGTCTCTCTCGCAGTCTCTCTCGCAGTCTCTCTCGCAGTCTCTCTCGCAGTCTCTCTCGCAGTCTCTCTCGCAGTCTCTCTCGCAGTCTCTCTCGCAGTCTCTCTCGCTGTCTCTGTCGCTGTCTCCCTCGCTGTCTCCCTCGCTGTCTCCCTCGCTGCCTCCCTCGCAGTCTCTCTCGAAGTCTCTCTCGCTGTCTCTCTCGCTGTCTCTCTCGCTGTCTACCTCGCTGTCTCCCTCGCTGTCTCCCTCGCTGTCTCCCTCGCTGTCTCCCTCGCTGTCTCCCTCGCTTTCTCTCTCGCTTTCTCCCTCGCTCTCTCCCTCAGTCTCTCTCGCAGTCTCTCTCGCAGTCTCTCTCGCTGTCTCCCTCGCTGTCTCCCTCGCTGTCTCCCTCGCAGTCTCTCTCGCAGTCTCTCTCGCTGTCTCCCTCGCTGTCTCCCTCGCTGTCTCCCTCGCTGTCTCCCTCGCTGTCTCCCTCGCTGTCTCCCTCGCTGTCTCCCTCGCTGTCTCCCTCGCTGTCTCTCTCGCTGTCTCCCTCGCTGTCTCCCTCGCTGTCTCCCTCGCTGTCTCCCTCGCTGTCTCTCTCGCTGTCTCTCTCGCCGTCTCTCTCGCCGTCTCCCTCGCTGTCTCCCTCAATATCCCTCTCGCAGTCTCTCTCGCATTCTCTCTTGCAGTCTCCCTCGCAGTCTCCCTCGCAGTCTCCCTCGCAGTCTCCCTCACAGTCTCTCTCGCAGTCTCTCTCGCAGTCTCTCTCGCAGTCTCTCTCGCAGTCTCTCTCGCAGTCTCCCTCAATATCCCTCTCGCAGTCTCCCTCAATATCCCCCTCGCAGTCTCCCTCAATATCCCTCTCGCAGTCTCCCTCAATATCCCTCTCGCAGTCTCCCTCGCAGTCTCCCTCGCAGTCTCCCTCGCAGTCTCCCTCGCAGTCTCCCTCGCAGTCTCCCTCGCAGTCTCCCTCGCTGTCTCCCTCACAGTCTCGCTGTCTCCCTCGCAGTCTCTCTCGAAGTCGCTCTTGCTTTCTCCCTCGCTGTCTCTCTCGCAGTCCTTCTCGCATTCTCTCTCGCTGTCTCCAGCGCTGTCTCCCTCGCCATCTCCCTCGCTGTCTCTCTCGCAGTTAGTCTCGCAGTCTCTCTCGCTGTATCCCTCGCTGTCTCTCTCGCTATCTCCATAGCAGTCTCTCTCGCAGTCTCCCTCGCTGTCTCCCTCATAGTCTCCCTCACAGTCTCTCTCGCAGTCTCTCTCGCAGTCTCTCTCGCAGTCTCTTTCGCTATCTCTCTCGCTATCTCCCTCGCTATCTCCCTCGCTATCTCCCTCGCTATCTCCCTCGCTGTCTCCCTCGCTATCTCCCTCGCTGTCTCCCTCGCTATCTCCCTCGCTGTCTCCCTCGCTTTCTCCCTCGCTGTCTCCCTCGCTGTCTCTCTCGCTGTCTCCCTCGCAGTCTCCCTCGCAGTCTCTCTCGCTTTCTCCCTCGCAGTCTCTCTCGCAGTCTCTCTCGCTTTCTCCCTCGCAGTCTCTCTCGCAGTCTCTCTCGCAGTCTCTCTCGCAGTCTCTCTCGCAGTCTCTCTCGCAGTCTTCCTCACAGTCTTCCTCGCAGTCTCCCTCGCAGTCTCCCTCGCAGTCTCCCTCGCAGTCTCCCTCGCTGTCTCCCTCGCTGTCTCCCTCGCTGTCTCCCTCGCAGTCTCCCTCGCAGTCTCTCTTGCAGTCTCTCTTGCAGTCTCTCTTGCAGTCTCTCTTGCAGTCTCTCTTGCTGTCTCTCTTGCTGTCTCTCTTTCTGTCTCTCTTGCTGTCTCTCTTGCTGTCTCTCTTGCTGTCTCCCTCGCAGTCTCCCTCGCAGTCTCCCTCGCAGTCTCCCTCGCAGTCTCCCTCGCAGTCTCCCTCGCAGTCTCCCTCGCTGTCTCCCTCGCTGTCTCACGCGATCTCTCTCGCATTCTCTCTCGCATTCTCTCTCATCTCCCTCGCAGTCTCTCTCGCTGTGTCCATCGCAGTCTCTCTCACAGTCTCTCTTGCTGTATTCCTCGCTGTCTCCCTCGCTGTCTCCCTCGCTGTCTCCCTCGCTGTCTCCCTCGCTGTCTCCCTCGCTGTCTCCCTCGCTGTCCCCCTCGCTGTCTCCCTCGCTGTCTCCTTCGCTGTCTCCCTCGCTGTCTCCCTCGCTGTCTCCCTCGCTGTCTCCCTCGCTGCCTCCCTCGCAGTGTCTCTCGCTGTATCCCTCGCTGTTTTTCTCGCTATCTCCATAGCAGTCTCTCTCGCAGTTTCTCTCGCTTTGTCCCTCGCAGTCTCTCTCGCTGTCTCCCTCACAGTCTCACTCGCAGTCTCTCTCGCTGTCTCCCTCGCTGTCTCCCTCACAGTCTCCCTCGCTGTCTCCCTCGAGGTCTCTCTCACAGTCTCTCTCGCAGTCTCTCTCGCTGACTCCCTCGCAGTTTCTATC
The DNA here is from genome assembly GCF_036365525.1 of Heterodontus francisci. NCBI lineage: Eukaryota > Metazoa > Chordata > Chondrichthyes > Heterodontiformes > Heterodontidae > Heterodontus > Heterodontus francisci. The sequence goes on from NW_027141323.1 coordinate 870,563, forward strand.
GCTGTCTCCCTCGTGTTCTCTCTCGCTTTCTCCCTCGCTCTCTCCCTTGCAGTCTACCTTGCAGTCTCTCTCGCAGTCTCTCTCGCATTCTCTCTCGCTGTCTCCCTCGCTGTCTCCCTCGCTGTCTCCCTCGCTGTCTCCCTCGCTGTCTCCCTCGCTGTCTCCCTCGCTGTCTCCCTCGCTGTCTCCCTCGCTTTCTCTCTCGCTTTCTCCCTCGCTCTCTCCCTGGCAGTCTCTCTCGCAGTCTCTCTCGCAGTCTCTCTCGCAGTCTCTCTCGCAGTCTCTCTCGCAGTCTCCCTCGCAGTCTCCCTCGCAGTCTCCCTCGCAGTCTCCCTCGCAGTCTCTCTCGCAGTCTCTCTCGCAGTCTCTTTCGCAGTCTCTCTCGCAGTCTCTCTCGCAGTCTCCCTCGCAGTCTCTCTCGCAGTCCCCTCGCTGTCTCCCTCGCTGTTTCCCTCACAGTCTCTATCGCTGTCTCCCTCGCAGTCTCTCTCGAAGTCGCTCTCGCTTTCTCCCTCGCTGTCTCTCTCGCAGTCCTTCTCGCATTCTCTCTCGCTGTCTCCCTCGCTGTCTCCCTCGCTGTATCCCACGCAGTCTCTCTCGCTGTCTCTCATGCGCTCTCTCTCGCAGTCTCTCTCGCAGTCTCACTCGCTGTCTCCCTCGCAGTCTCCCTCGCAGTCTCCCTCGCTGTCTCCCTCGCTGTCTCCCTCGCTGTCTCCCTCGCTGTCTCCCTCGCTGTGTCCCTCGCTGTCTCTCTCGCAGTTTCCCTCGCTGTCTCTCTCGCAGTTTCCCTCGCTGTCTCCCTCGCTGTCTCCCTCGCTGTCTCCCTCGCAGTCTCCCTCGCAGTCTCCCTCGCAGTCTCCCTCGCAGTCTCCCTCGCAGTCTCCCTCGCTGTCTCCCTCGCTGTCTCCCTCGCTGTCTCCCTCGCTGTCTCCCTCGCTGTCTCCCTCGCCGTCTCCCTCGCAGTCACTCTCTCTGTATCCCCCGCTGTCTCTCTCGCTATCTCCATAGCAGTCTCTCTCACTGTCTCTCTCGCTGTCTCTCTCGCTGTCTCTCTCAATGTACTCTCGCTGTCTCCCTCGCTGTCTCCCTCGCTCTATCCCTCGCTCTATCCCTCGCTGTATCTCTCGCAGTCTCTCTCGCAGTCTCTCTCGCAGTCTCTCTCGCTGTCTCCCTCTCAGTCTCTCTCACTCTCTCTCTCGCAGTCTCTCTCGCCGTCTCTCTCTCCATCTCTCTCTCCGTCTCTCTCGCCGTCTCTCTCGCAGTCTCCCTCGCAGTCTCCCTCGCAGTCTCCCTCGCAGTCTCTCTCGCAGCCTCCCTCGCAGTCTCTCTCGCAGTCTCCCTCGCAGTCTCCCTCGCAGTCTCCCTCGCAGTCTCCCTCGCAGTCTCCCTCGCAGTCTCCCTCGCATTCTCCCTCACAGTCTCTCTCGCTGTCTCCATTGCAGTCTCCCACACAGTCTCTGTCGCTGTCTCTCTCGCTGTCTCTCTCAATGTACTCTCGCTGTCTCCCTCGCTGTCTCCCTCGCTCTATCCCTCGCTGTATCTCTCGCAGTCTCTCTCGCAGTCTCTCTCGCAGTCTCTCTCGCAGTCTCTCTCGCAGTCTCTCTCGCTGTCTCTCTCGCTGTCTCCCTCTCAGTCTCTCTCACTCTCTCTCTCGCAGTCTCTCTCGCCGTCTCTCTCTCCGTCTCTCTCGCCGTCTCTCTCGCAGTCTCCCTCGCAGTCTCCCTCGCAGTCTCCCTTGCAGTCTCCCTCGCAGTCTCCCTCGCAGTCTCCCTCGCAGTCTTTCTCGCAGCCTCTCTCGCAGTCTCCCTCGCAGTCTCCCTCGCAGTCTCCCTCGCAGTCTCCCTCGCAGTCTCCCTCGCAGTCTCCCTCGCAGTCTCCCTCGCAGTCTCCCTCGCAGTCTCCCTCGCAGTCTCCCTCGCAGTCTCCCTCGCATTCTCCCTCACAGTCTCTCTCGCTGTCTCCATTGCAGTCTCCCACACAGTCTCTGTCGCTTTCTCCCTCGCTTTCTCCCTCGCAGTCTCTCTCGCAGTCTCTCTCGCAGTCTCTCTCGTAGTCTCTCTCGCAGTCTCTCTCGCAGTCTCTCTCGCTGTCCCTCTCGCTGTCCCTCTCGCAGTCTCTCTCGCAGTCTCTCTCGCAGTCTCCCTCGCAGTCTCTCTCGCAGTCTCTCTCGCAGTCTCCTTTGCAGTCTCTCTCGCTGTCTCTCTCGCTGTCTCTCTCGCTGTCTCTCTCGCTGTCTCTCTCGCTGTCTCTCTCGCTGTCTCTCTCGCTGTCTCTCTCGCTGTCTCCCTCGCAGTCTCCCTCGCAGTCTCCCTCGCAGTCTCCCTCGCAGTCTCCCTCGCTGTTTCCCTCACAGTCTCGCTGTCTCCCTCGCAGTCTCTCTCGAAGTCGCTCTCGCTTTCTCCCTCGCTGTCTCTCTCGCAGTCCTTCTCGCATTCTGTCTCGCTGTCTCCAGCGCTGTCTCCCTCGCCATCTCCCTCGCTGTCTCCCTCACAGTTAGTCTCGCAGTCTCTCTCGCAGTTTCTCTCGCTGTATCCCTCGCTGTATCCCTCGCTGTATCCCTCGCTGTCTCCCTCACAGTCTCCCTCGCAGTCTCTCTCGCAGTCTCTCTCGCAGTTTCTCTCGCTGTATCCCTCGCTGTATCCCTCGCTGTATCCCTCGCTGTCTCCCTCACAGTCTCCCTCGCAGTCTCTCTCGCAGTCTCTCTCGCAGTCTCCCTCGCAGTCTCTCTCGCAGCCTCCCTCGCAGTCTCTCTCGCAGTCTCTCTCGCAGTCTCCCTCGCAGTCTCCCTCGCAGTCTCCCTCGCAGTCTCCCTCGCAGTCTCCCTCGCATTCTCCCTCACAGTCTCCATTGCAGTCTCCCACACAGTCTCTGTCGCTGTCTCTCTCGCTGTCTCTCTCAATGTACTCTCGCTGTCTCCCTCGCTCTATCCCTCGCTGTATCTCTCGCAGTCTCTCTCGCAGTCTCTCTCGCAGTCTCTCTCGCAGTCTCTCTCGCAGTCTCTCTCGCTGTCTCTCTCGCTGTCTCCCTCTCAGTCTCTCTCACTCTCTCTCTCGCAGTCTCTCTCGCCGTCTCTCTCTCCATCTCTCTCTCCGTCTCTCTCGCCGTCTCTCTCGCAGTCTCCCTCGCAGTCTCCCTCGCAGTCTCCCTCGCAGTCTCCCTCGCAGTCTCCCTCGCAGTCTCCCTCGCAGTCTTTCTCGCAGCCTCTCTCGCAGTCTCCCTCGCAGTCTCCCTCGCAGTCTCCCTCGCAGTCTCCCTCGCAGTCTCCCTCGCAGTCTCCCTCGCATTCTCCCTCACAGTCTCTCTCGCTGTCTCCATTGCAGTCTCCCACACAGTCTCTGTCGCTTTCTCCCTCGCTTTCTCCCTCGCAGTCTCTCTCGCAGTCTCTCTCGCAGTCTCTCTCGTAGTCTCTCTCGCAGTCTCTCTCGCAGTCCCTCTCGCTGTCCCTCTCGCTGTCCCTCTCGCAGTCTCTCTCGCAGTCTCTCTCGCAGTCTCCCTCGCAGTCTCTCTCGCAGTCTCTCTCGCAGTCTCCTTTGCAGTCTCTCTCGCTGTCTCTCTCGCTGTCTCTCTCGCTGTCTCTCTCGCTGTCTCTCTCGCTGTCTCTCTCGCAGTCTCCCTCGCAGTCTCCCTCGCAGTCTCCCTCGCAGTCTCCCTCGCAGTCTCCCTCGCAGTCTCCCTCGCTGTTTCCCTCACAGTCTCGCTGTCTCCCTCGCAGTCTCTCTCGAAGTCGCTCTCGCTTTCTCCCTCGCTGTCTCTCTCGCAGTCCTTCTCGCATTCTGTCTCGCTGTCTCCAGCGCTGTCTCCCTCGCCATCTCCCTCGCTGTCTCCCTCACAGTTAGTCTCGCAGTCTCTCTCGCAGTTTCTCTCGCTGTATCCCTCGCTGTATCCCTCGCTGTATCCCTCGCTGTCTCCCTCACAGTCTCCCTCGCAGTCTCTCTCGCAGTCTCTCTCGCAGTCTCTCTCGCAGTCTCTCTCGCTATCTCCAAACCTATCTCCCTCGCTATCTCCCTCGCTATCTCTCTCGCAGTCTCTCTCGCAGTCTCTCTCGCAGTCTCTCTCGCAGTCTCTCTCGCAGTCTCTCTCGCAGTCTCTCTCGCAGTCTTCCTCGCAGTCTTCCTCGCATTCTCCCTCGCTGTCTCCCTCGCTGTCTCCCTCGCTGTCTCCCTCGCTGTCTCCCTCGCAGTCTCCCTCGCAGTCTCTCTCGCAGTCTCCCTCGCCGTCTCCCTCGCAGTCTCTCTCGCAGTCTCTCTCGCAGTCTCTCTCGCTGTCTCCCTCGCAGTCTCCCTCGCAGTCTCCCTCGCAGTCTCCCTCGCAGTCTCCCTCGCAGTCTCCCTCGCAGTCTCCCTCGCGGTCTCCCTCGCTGTCTCCCTCGCTGTCTCACGCGATCTCTCTCGCATTCTCTCTCGTCTCCCTCGCAGTCTCTCTCGCTGTGTCCATCGCAGTCTCTCTCACAGTCTCTCTTGCTGTCTCTGTCGCTGTCTCCCTCGCTGTCTCCCTCGCTGTCTCCCTCGCTGTCTCCCTCGCTGTCTCCCTCGCTGTCTCCCTCGCTGTCTCCCTCGCTGTCTCCCTCGCTGCCTCCCTCGCTGCCTCCCTCGCTGCCTCCCTCGCAGTCTCTCTCGAAGTCTCTCTCGAAGTCTCTCTCGAAGTCTCTCTCGAAGTCTCTCTCGCTGTCTCTCTCGCTGTCTCTCTCGCTGTCTCTCTCGCTGTCTCTCTCGCTGTCTCTCTCGCTGTCTCCCTCGCTGTCTCCCTCGCTGTCTCCCTCGCCGTCTCTCTCTCCGTCTCTCTCGCCGTCTCCCTCGCCGTCTCCCTCGCCGTCTCCCTCGCCGTCTCAATCGCTGTCTCCCTCGCAGTGTTTCTCGCTGTATCCCTCGCTGTTTTTCTCGCTATCTCCATAGCAGTCTCTCTCGCAGTTTCTCTCGCTTTCTCCCTCGCAGTCTCTCTCGCTGTCTCCCTCACAGTCTCACTCGCAGTCTCTCTCGCTGTCTCTCTCGCTGTCTCTCTCGCTGTCTCCCTCGCTGTCTCCCTCACAGTCTCCCTCGCTGTCTCCCTCGAGGTCTCTCTCACAGTCTCTCTCGCAGTCTCTCTCGCTATCTCTCTCGCTATCTCTCTCGCTATCTCTCTCGCTATCTCTCTCGCTATCTCTCTCGCTATCTCCCTCGCTATCTCCCTCGCTATCTCCCTCGCTGTCTCTCTCGCTGTCTCCCTCGCTGTCTCCCTCACAGTCTCCCTCGCTGTCTCCCTCGCTGTCTCCCTCGAGGTCTCTCTCACAGTCTCTCTCGCAGTCTCTCTCGCTGACTCCCTCGCAGTTTCTATCGCTGTCTCCCTCGTGTTCTCTCTCGCTTTCTCTCTCGCTTTCTCCCTCGCTCTCTCCCTCGCAGTCTCCCTCGCAGTCTCTCTCGCAGTCTCTCTCGCTATCTCTCTCGCTATCTCTCTCGCTATCTCTCTCGCTATCTCTCTCGCTATCTCCCTCGCTATCTCCCTCGCTATCTCCCTCGCTATCTCCCTCGCTATCTCCCTCGCTGTCTCTCTCGCTTTCTCCCTCGCAGTCTCTCTCGCTTTCTCCCTCGCAGTCTCTCTCGCTTTCTCCCTCGCAGTCTCTCTCGCTTTCTCCCTCGCAGTCTCTCTCGCAGTCTCTCTCGCAGTCTCTCTCGCAGTCTCTCTCGCAGTCTCTCTCGCAGTCTCTCTCGCAGTCTCTCTCGCAGTCTCTCTTGCAGTCTCTCTCGCAGTCTCTCTTGCAGTCTCTCTCGCAGTCTCTCTCGCAGTCTTCGTCGCAGTTTCTCTCGCTGTCTCCCTCGCTGCCTCCCACGGTGTCTCCCTCGCAGTCTCTCTTGCAGTCTCTCTTGCTGTCTCCCTCGCTGTGTCTCTCGCTCTCTCCCTCGCTGTCTCCCTCGCTGTCTCCCTCGCTATCTCCCTCGCTATCTCCCTCGCTGTCTCCCTCGCTGTCTCCCTCGCTGTCTCACGCGATCTCTCTCACATTCTCTCTCGTTGTCTCCCTCGCAGTCTCTCTCGCTGTGTCCCTCGCAGTCTCTCTCGCAGTCTCTCTCGCAGTCTCTGTCGCTGTCTCCCTCGCTGTCTCCCTCGCTGTCTCCCTCGCTGTCTCCCTCGCTGTCTCCCTCGCTGTCTCCCTCGCTTTCTCTCTCGCTGTCTCCCTCGCTTTCTCTCACGCTTTCTCTCTCGCTGTCTCCCTCGCTTTCTCTCTCGCTGTCTCCCTCGCTTTCTCCCTCGCTTTCTCTCTCGCTGTCTCCCTCGCTTTCTCTCTCGCTTTCTCCCTCGCTCTCTCCCTCGCAGTCTCCCTCGCTGTCTCCCTCGCTGTCTCCCTCGCTGTCTCCCTCGCCGTCTCCCTCGCCGTCTCCCTCGCCGTCTCCCTCGCAGTCACTCTCTCTGTATCCCTCGCTGTCTCCCTCGCTGTCTCCCTCGCTGTCTCCCTCGCTTTCTCTCTCGCTGTCTCCCTCGCTTTCTCTCTCGCTTTCTCCCTCGCTATCACCATAGCAGTCTCTCTCACTGTCTCTCTCACTGTCTCTCTCGCTGTCTCTCTCGCTGTCTCTCTCAATGTACTCTCGCTGTCTCCCTCGCTGTCTCCCTCGCTGTCTCCCTCGCTGTCTCCCTCGCTGTCTCCCTCGCTGTATCTCTCGCAGTCTCTCTCGCAGTCTCTCTCGCAGTCTCTCTCGCTGTCTCCCTCTCAGTCTCTCTCGCCGTCTCTCTCGCCGTCTCTCTCTCCGTCTCTCTCTCCGTCTCTCTCGCCGTCTCTCTCGCCGTCTCTCTCGCCGTCTCTCTCGCAGTCTCCCTCGCAGTCTCCCTCGCAGTCTCCCTCGCAGTCTCCCTCGCAGTCTCCCTCGCAGTCTCCCTCGCAGTCTCCCTCGCAGTCTCTCTCGCAGTCTCTCTCGCAGTCTCCCTCGCAGTCTCCCTCGCAGTCTCCCTCGCAGTCTCTCTCGCTGTCACCATTGCAGTCTCCCACACAGTCTCTGTCGCTTTCTCCCTCGCTTTCTCCCTCGCTTTCTCCCTCGCTGTCTCTCTCACAGTCTCTCTCGCAGTCTCTCTCGCAGTCTCTCTCGCAGTCTCTCTCGCAGTCTCTCTCGCAGTCTCTCTCGCAGTCTCTCTCGCTGTCCCTCTCGCAGTCTCTCTCGCAGTCTCTCTCGCAGTCTCTCTCGCAGTCTCTCTCGCAGTCTCTCTCGCTGTCTCCCTCGCAGTCTCTCTCGCAGTCTCCTTTGCAGTCTCTCTCGCTGTCTCTCTCTCGCTGTCTCTCTCTCGCTGTCTCTCTCTCGCTGTCTCCCTCGCAGTCTCCCTCGCTGTCTCCCTCGCTGTTTCCCTCACAGTCTCGCTGTCTCCCTCGCAGTCTCTCTCGAAGTCGCTCTCGCTTTCTCCCTCGCTGTCTCTCTCGCAGTCCTTCTCGCATTCTCTCTCGCTGTCTCCAGCGCTGTCTCCCTCGCCATCTCCCTCGCTGTCTCCCTCGCAGTTAGTCTCGCAGTCTCTCTCGCAGTCTCTCTCGCTGTATCCCTCGCTGTATCCCTCGCTGTCTCCCTCACAGTCTCTCTCGCAGTCTCTCTCGCAGTCTCTCTCGCTATCTCCCTCGCTATCTCCCTCGCAGTCTCTCTCGCAGTCTCTCTCGCAGTCTCTCTCGCAGTCTCTCTCGCAGTCTCTCTCGCAGTCACTCTCGCAGTCTCTCTCGCAGTCTCCCTCGCAGTCTTCCTCGCAGTCTTCCTCGCAGTCTTCCTCCCAGTCTTCCTCCCAGTCTTCCTCCCAGTCTTCCTCCCAGTCTCCCTCGCTGTCTCTCTTGCAGTCTCTCTTGCTGTCTCCCTCGCAGTCTCCCTCGCAGTCTCCCTCGCTGTCTCCCTCGCTGTCTCCCTCGCTGTCTCCCTCGCTGTATCACGCGATCTCTCTCGCATTCTCTCTCGTCTCCCTCGCAGTCTCTCTCGCTGTGTCCATCGCAGTCTCTCTCACAGTCTCTCTTGCTGTCTCTGTCGCTGTCTCCCTCGCTGTCTCCCTCGCTGTCTCCCTCGCTGTCTCCCTCGCTGTCTCCCTCGCTGTCTCCCTCGCTGTCTCCCTCGCTGTCTCCCTCGCTGTCTCCCTCGCTGCCTCCCTCGCAGTCTCTCTCGAAGTCTCTCTCGCTGTCTCTCTCGCTGTCTCTCTCGCTGTCTCTCTCGCTGTCTCTCTCGCTGTCTCTCTCGCTGTCTCCCTCGCTGTCTCCCTCGCTGTCTCCCTCGCTGTCTCCCTCGCTGTCTCTCTCGCTGTCTCTCTCGCCGTCTCCCTCGCCGTCTCCCTCGCCGTCTCCCTCGCCGTCTCCCTCGCAGTCTCTCTCGCTGTTTTTGTCGCTATCTCCATAGCAGTCTCTCTCGCAGTCTCTCTCGCTTTCTCCCTCGCAGTCTCCCTCGCAGTCTCTCTCGCAGTCTCTCTCGCTGTCTCCCTCACAGTCTCACTCGCTGTCTCTCTCGCTGTCTCCCTCGCTGTCTCCCTCACAGTCTCCCTCGAGGTGTCTCTCACAGTCTCTCTCGCTGACTCCCTCGCACTTTCTATCGCTGTCTCCCTCGTGTTCTCTCTCGCTTTCTCCCTCGCTCTCTCCCTCGCAGTCTCTCTCGCAGTCTCTCTCGCTATCTCTCTCGCTATCTCTCTCGCTATCTCTCTCGCTATCTCCCTCGCTATCTCCCTCGCTATCTCCCTCGCTATCTCCCTCGCTATCTCCCTCGCTGTCTCTCTCGCTGTCTCTCTCGCTGTCTCCCTCGCAGTCTCCCTCGCAGTCTCCCTCGCAGTCTCCCTCTCATTCTCTCTCGCAGTGTCTCTCGCTGTATCCCTCGCTGTCTCTCTCGCTATCTCCATAGCAGTCTCTCTCGCAGTTTCTCTCGCTTTCTCCCTCGCAGTCTCTCTCGCAGTCTCTCTCGCTGTCTCCCTCACAGTCTCACTCGCTGTCTCTCTCGCTGTCTCCCTCGCTGTCTCCCTCACAGTCTCCCTCACTGTCTCCCTCGCTGTCTCCCTCGAGGTGTCTCTCACAGTCTCTCTCGCTGACTCCCTCGCACTTTCTATCGCTGTCTCCCTCGTGTTCTCTCTCGCTTTCTCCCTCGCTCTCTCCCTCGCTCTCTCCCTCGCAGTCTCTCTCGCAGTCTCTCTCGCTATCTCTCTCGCTATCTCTCTCGCAGTCTCTCTCGCAGTCTCTCTCGCAGTCTCTCTCGCTGTCTCCCTCACAGTCTCACTCGCTGTCTCTCTCGCTGTCTCCCTCGCTGTCTCCCTCACAGTCTCCCTCACTGTCTCCCTCGCTGTCTCCCTCGAGGTGTCTCTCACAGTCTCTCTCGCTGACTCCCTCGCACTTTCTATCGCTGTCTCCCTCGTGTTCTCTCTCGCTTTCTCCCTCGCTCTCTCCCTCGCTCTCTCCCTCGCAGTCTCTCTCGCAGTCTCTCTCGCTATCTCCCTCGCTATCTCCCTCACTATCTCCCTCGCTATCTCCCTCGCTATCTCCCTCGCTATCTCCCTCGCTATCTCCCTCGCTATCTCCCTCGCTATCTCCCTCGCTATCTCTCTCGCTGTCTCTCTTGCAGTCTCCCTCGCAGTCTCCCTCGCAGTCTCCCTCGCAGTCTCCCTCGCAGTCTCTCTCGCTTTCTCCCTCGCAGTCTCTCTCGCAGTCTCTCTCGCAGTCTCTCTCGCAGTCTCTCTCGCAGTCTCTCTCGCAGTCTCTCTCGCAGTCTCTCTCGCACTCTTCGTCGCAGTTTCTCTCGCTGTCTCCCTCGCTGCCTCCCACGCTGTCTCCCTCGCAGTCTCTCTTGCAGTCTCCCTCGCTGTGTCTCTCGCTCTCTCTCTCGCAGTCTCCCTCGCTGTCTCCCTCGCTATCTCCCTCGCTGTCTCCCTCGCTGTCTCACGCGATCTCTCTCACATTCTATCTCGTTGTCTCCCTCGCAGTCTCTCTCGCTGTGTCCCTCGCAGTCTCTCTCGCAGTCTCTCTCGCAGTCTGTATTGCTGTCTCTCTCGCTGTGTCCCTCGCTGTCTCCCTCGCTGTCTCCCTCGCTGTCTCCCTCGCTGTCTCCCTCGCTGTCTCCCTCGCTGTTTCCCTCCCAGTCTCTCTCGCTGTCTCCCTCGCAGTCTCTCTCGAAGTCGCTCTCGCTTTCTCCCTCGCTGTCTCTCTCGCAGTCCTTCTCGCATTCTCTCTCGCTGTCTCCAGCGCGGTCTCCCTCGGTGTCTCCCTCGCTGTCTCCCACGCAGTCTCTCTCGCTGTCTCTCAAGCGCTCTCTCTCGCAGTCTCTCTCGCTGTCTCTCTCGCTGTCTCCCTCGCAGTCTCCCTCGCTGTCTCCCTCGCTGTCTCCCTCGCTGGCTCCCTCGCTGTCTCCCTCGCTGTGTCCCTCGCTGTGTCCCTCGCTGTGTCCCTCGCTGTCTCTCTCGCAGTCTCCCTCGCTGTCTCTCTCGCTGTCTCTCTCGCAGTTTCCCTCGCTGTCTCCCTCGCTGTCTCCCTCGCTGTCTCCCTCGCTGTCTCCCTCGCTGTCTCCCTCGCAGTCTCCCTCGCAGTCTCCCTCGCAGTCTCCCTCGCAGTCTCTCTCGCAGTCTCTCTCGCAGTCTCTCTCGCAGTCTCTCTCGCAGTCTCTCTCGCAGTCTCCCTCGCAGTCTCCCTCGCTGTCTCCCTCGCTGTCTCCCTCGCTGTCTCCCTCGCTGTCTCCCTCGCTGTCTCCCTCGCTGTCTCCCTCGCCGTCTCCCTCGCCGTCTCCCTCGCAGTCACTCTCTCTGTATCCCCCGCTGTCGCTGTCTCTGTCGCTGTCTCTGTCGCTGTCTCTGTCGCTGTCTCTGTCGCTGTCTCTGTCGCTGTCTCCCTCTCTGTCTCCCTCGCTGTCTCCCTCGTCGTCTCCCTCGTCGTCTCCCTCGTCGTCTCCCTCGTCGTCTCCCTCGACGTCTCCCTCGCAGTCTCCCTCGCAGTCTCCCTCGCAGTCTCTCTCGCAGTCTCTCTCGCAGTCTCTCTCGCAGTCTCTCTCGCTGTCTCTCTCGCTGTCTCTCTTGCTGTCTCTCTCGCTGTCTCTCTCAATGTACTCTCGCTGTCTCCCTCGCTCTATCCCTCGCTGTATCCCTCTCAGTCTCTCTCACTCTCTCTCTCGCAGTCTCTCTCGCAGTCTCTCTCGCCGTCTCTCTCTCCATCTCTCTCTCCATCTCTCTCGCCGTCTCTCTCGCCGTCTCTCTCGCAGTCTCCCTCGCAGTCTCCCTCGCAGTCTCCCTCGCAGTCTCTCTCGCAGTCTCTCTCGCAGTCTCTCTCGCAGTCTCTCTCGCAGTCTCCCTCGCAGTCTCCCTCGCAGTCTCCCTGACAGTCTCTCTCGCTGTCTCCATTGCAGTCTCCCACACAGTCTCTGTCGCTTTCTCCCTCGCTTTCTCCCTCGCAGTCTCTCTCGCAGTCTCTCTCGCAGTCTCTCTCGCTGTCCCTCTCGCAGTCTCTCTCGCTGTCCCTCTCGCAGTCTCTCTCGCAGTCTCTCTCGCAGTCTCTCTCGCTGTCTCCCTCGCAGTCTCTCTCGCAGTCTCCTTTGCAGTCTCTCTCGCTGTCTCTCTCGCTGTCTCTCTCGCTGTCTCCCTCGCAGTCTCCCTCGCAGTCTCCCTCGCAGTCTCCCTCGCAGTCTCCCTCGCAGTCTCCCTCGCAGTCTCTCTCGCTGTCTCTCTCGCTGTCTCCCTCGCTGTTTCCCTCACAGTCTCCCTCGCTGTCTCCCTCGCTGTCTCTCACGCAGTCGCTCTCACTTTCTCCCTCGCTGTCTCTCTCGCAGTCCTTCTCGCAGTCTCTGTTGCTATCTCCCTCGCTGTCTCCCTCGCTGTCTCCTTCGCAGTCTCCCTCGCAGTCTCCCTCGCAGTCTCCCTCGCAGTCTCCCTCGCAGTCTCTCTCGCAGTCTCTCTCGCAGTCTCTCTCGCAGTCTCTCTCGCAGTCTCTCTCGCAGTCTCTCTCGCTGTCTCCCTCGCTTTCTCCCTCTCTTTCTCCCTCGCTGTCTCTCTCGCTGTCTCTCTCGCTGTCTCTCTCGCTGTCTCTCTCGCTGTCTCTCTCGCTGTCTCCCTCGCAGTCTCTCTCGCTGTCTCTCTCGCTGTCTCTCTCGCTGTCTCTCTCGCAGTTTCCCTCGCTGTCTCCCTCGCTGTCTCCCTCGCTGTCTCCCTCGCTGTCTCCCTCGCTGTCTTCCACGCAGTCTCCCTCGCAGTCTCCCTCGCAGTCTCCCTCGCAGTCTCCCTCGCAGTCTCCCTCGCAGTCTCCCTCGCAGTCTCTCTCGCAGTCTCTCTCGCAGTCTCTGTCGCAGTCTCTCTCGCTGTCTCCCTCGCTTTCTCCCTCGCTGTCTCTCTCGCTGTCTCCCTCGCCGTCTCCCTCGCCGTCTCCCTCGCCGTCTCCCTCGCAGTCTCTCTCGCTGTTTTTGTCGCTATCTCCATAGCAGTCTCTCTCGCAGTCTCTCTCGCTTTCTCCCTCGCAGTCTCCCTCGCAGTCTCTCTCGCAGTCTCTCTCGCTGTCTCCCTCACAGTCTCACTCGCTGTCTCTCTCGCTGTCTCCCTCGCTGTCTCCCTCACAGTCTCCCTCGCTGTCTCCCTCGAGGTGTCTCTCACAGTCTCTCTCGCTGACTCCCTCGCACTTTCTATCGCTGTCTCCCTCGTGTTCTCTCTCGCTTTCTCCCTCGCTCTCTCCCTCGCAGTCTCTCTCGCAGTCTCTCTCGCTATCTCTCTCGCTATCTCTCTCGCTATCTCTCTCGCTATCTCTCTCGCTATCTCCCTCGCTATCTCCCTCGCTATCTCCCTCGCTATCTCCCTCGCTATCTCCCTCGCTATCTCTCTCGCTGTCTCTCTCGCTGTCTCCCTCGCTGTCTCCCTCGCAGTCTCCCTCGCAGTCTCCCTCGCAGTCTCCCTCGCATTCTCTCTCGCAGTGTCTCTCGCTGTATCCCTCGCTGTCTCTCTCGCTATCTCCATAGCAGTCTCTCTCGCAGTTTCTCTCGCTTTCTCCCTCGCAGTCTCTCTCGCAGTCTCTCTCGCTGTCTCCCTCACAGTCTCACTCGCTGTCTCTCTCGCTGTCTCCCTCGCTGTCTCCCTCACAGTCTCCCTCACTGTCTCCCTCGCTGTCTCCCTCGAGGTGTCTCTCACAGTCTCTCTCGCTGACTCCCTCGCACTTTCTATCGCTGTCTCCCTCGTGTTCTCTCTCGCTTTCTCCCTCGCTCTCTCCCTCGCTCTCTCCCTCGCAGTCTCTCTCGCAGTCTCTCTCGCTATCTCTCTCGCTATCTCTCTCGCAGTCTCTCTCGCAGTCTCTCTCGCAGTCTCTCTCGCAGTCTCTCTCGCTGTCTCCCTCACAGTCTCACTCGCTGTCTCTCTCGCTGTCTCCCTCGCTGTCTCCCTCACAGTCTCCCTCACTGTCTCCCTCGCTGTCTCCCTCGAGGTGTCTCTCACAGTCTCTCTCGCTGACTCCCTCGCACTTTCTATCGCTGTCTCCCTCGTGTTCTCTCTCGCTTTCTCCCTCGCTCTCTCCCTCGCAGTCTCTCTCGCAGTCTCTCTCGCTATCTCCCTCGCTATCTCCCTCACTATCTCCCTCGCTATCTCCCTCGCTATCTCCCTCGCTATCTCCCTCGCTATCTCTCTCGCTGTCTCTCTCGCTGTCTCCCTTGCAGTCTCCCTCGCAGTCTCCCTCGCAGTCTCCCTCGCAGTCTCTCTCGCTTTCTCCCTCGCAGTCTCTCTCGCAGTCTCTCTCGCAGTCTCTCTCGCAGTCTCTCTCGCAGTCTCTCTCGCAGTCTCTCTCGCAGTCTCTCTCGCAGTCTCTCTCGCACTCTTCGTCGCAGTTTCTCTCGCTGTCTCCCTCGCTGCCTCCCACGCTGTCTCCCTCGCAGTCTCTCTTGCAGTCTCCCTCGCTGTGTCTCTCGCTCTCTCTCTCGCAGTCTCCCTCGCTGTCTCCCTCGCTATCTCCCTCGCTGTCTCCCTCGCTGTCTCACGCGATCTCTCTCACATTCTATCTCGTTGTCTCCCTCGCAGTCTCTCTCGCTGTGTCCCTCGCAGTCTCTCTCGCAGTCTCTCTCGCAGTCTCTATTGCTGTCTCCCTCGCTGTGTCCCTCGCTGTCTCCCTCGCTGTCTCCCTCGCTGTCTCCCTCGCTGTCTCCCTCGCTGTCTCCCTCGCTGTCTCTCTCGAAGTCTCTCTCGCTGTCTCCCTCGCTGTCTCCCTCGCTGTCTCCCTCGCTTTCTCTCTCGCTTTCTCCCTCGCTCTCTCCCTTGCAGTCTCTCTCGCAGTCTCCCTCGCAGTCTCCCTCGCAGTCTCTCTCGCAGTCTCTCTCGCAGTCTCTCTCGCAGTCTCTCTCGCAGTCTCTCTCGCTGTCTCCCTCGCTGTCTCCCTCGCTGTCTCCCTCGCTGTCTCCCTCGCTGTCGCCCTCGCTGTCTCCCTCGCTTTCTCTCTCGCTTTCTCCCTCGCTCTCTCCCGCAGTCTCTCTCGCAGTCTCTCTCGCAGTCTCTCTCGCAGTCTCTCTCGCAGTCTCCCTCGCAGTCTCTCTCGCAGTCTCTCTCGCAGTCTCTCTCGCAGTCTCCCTGGCAGTCTCTCTCGCAGTCTCTCTCGCAGTCTCTCTCGCAGTCTCTCTCGCAGTCTCTCTCGCAGTCTCCCTCGCAGTCTCTCTCGCAGTCTCCCTCGCTGTTTCCCTCCCAGTCTCTCTCGCTGTCTCCCTCGCAGTCTCTCTCGAAGTCGCTCTCGCTTTCTCCCTCGCTGTCTCTCTCGCAGTCCTTCTCGCATTCTCTCTCGCTGTCTCCAGCGCGGTCTCCCTCGGTGTCTCCCTCGCTGTCTCCCACGCAGTCTCTCTCGCTGTCTCTCAAGCGCTCTCTCTCGCAGTCTCTCTCGCTGTCTCTCTCGCTGTCTCCCTCGCAGTCTCCCTCGCTGTCTCCCTCGCTGTCTCCCTCGCTGTCTCCCTCGCTGTCTCCCTCGCTGTCTCCCTCGCTGTCTCCCTCGCTGTGTCCCTCGCTGTCTCTCTCGCAGTTTCCCTCGCTGTCTCTCTCGCTGTCTCTCTCGCAGTTTCCCTCGCTGTCTCCCTCGCTGTCTCCCTCGCTGTCTCCCTCGCTGTCTCCCTCGCTGTCTCCCTCGCTGTCTCCCTCGCAGTCTCCCTCGCAGTCTCCCTCGCAGTCTCCCTCGCAGTCTCTCTCGCAGTCTCTCTCGCAGTCTCTCTCGCAGTCTCTCTCGCAGTCTCTCTCGCAGTCTCCCTCGCAGTCTCCCTCGCTGTCTCCCTCGCTGTCTCCCTCGCTGTCTCCCTCGCTGTCTCCCTCGCTGTCTCCCTCTCTGTCTCCCTCGCTGTCTCCCTCGTCGTCTCCCTCGTCGTCTCCCTCGTCGTCTCCCTCGTCGTCTCCCTCGACGTCTCCCTCGCAGTCTCCCTCGCAGTCTCTCTCGCAGTCTCTCTCGCAGTCTCTCTCGCAGTCTCTCTCGCAGTCTCTATCGCTGTCTCTCTCGCTGTCTCTCTCGCTGTCTCTCTCGCTGTCTCTCTCGCTGTCTCTCTCAATGTACTCTCGCTGTCTCCCTCGCTCTATCCCTCGCTGTATCCCTCTCAGTCTCTCTCACTCTCTCTCTCGCAGTCTCTCTCGCAGTCTCTCTCGCCGTCTCTCTCTCCATCTCTCTCTCCATCTCTCTCGCCGTCTCTCTCGCAGTCTCCCTCGCAGTCTCCCTCGCAGTCTCCCTCGCAGTCTCTCTCGCAGTCTCTCTCGCAGTCTCTCTCGCAGTCTCTCTCGCAGTCTCTCTCGCAGTCTCCCTCGCAGTCTCCCTCGCAGTCTCCCTGACAGTCTCTCTCGCTGTCTCCATTGCAGTCTCCCACACAGTCTCTGTCGCTTTCTCCCTCGCTTTCTCCCTCGCAGTCTCTCTCGCAGTCTCTCTCGCAGTCTCTCTCGCTGTCCCTCTCGCAGTCTCTCTCGCTGTCCCTCTCGCAGTCTCTCTCGCAGTCTCTCTCGCAGTCTCTCTCGCTGTCTCCCTCGCAGTCTCTCTCGCAGTCTCCTTTGCAGTCTCTCTCGCTGTCTCTCTCGCTGTCTCTCTCGCTGTCTCCCTCGCAGTCTCCCTCGCAGTCTCCCTCGCAGTCTCCCTCGCAGTCTCCCTCGCAGTCTCTCTCGCTGTCTCTCTCGCTGTCTCCCTCGCTGTTTCCCTCACAGTCTCCCTCGCTGTCTCCCTCGCTGTCTCTCACGCAGTCGCTCTCACTTTCTCCCTCGCTGTCTCTCTCGCAGTCCTTCTCGCAGTCTCTGTTGCTATCTCCCTCGCTGTCTCCCTCGCTGTCTCCCTCGCAGTCTCCCTCGCAGTCTCCCTCGCAGTCTCTCTCGCAGTCTCTCTCGCAGTCTCTCTCGCAGTCTCTCTCGCAGTCTCTCTCGCTGTCTCCCTCGCTTTCTCCCTCTCTTTCTCCCTCGCTGTCTCTCTCGCTGTCTCTCTCGCTGTCTCTCTCGCTGTCTCTCTCGCTGTCTCTCTCGCTGTCTCTCTCGCTGTCTCTCTCGCTGTCTCCCTCGCAGTCTCTCTCGCTGTCTCTCTCGCTGTCTCTCTCGCTGTCTCTCTCGCAGTTTCCCTCGCTGTCTCCCTCGCTGTCTCCCTCGCTGTCTCCCTCGCTGTCTCCCTCGCTGTCTTCCACGCAGTCTCCCTCGCAGTCTCCCTCGCAGTCTCCCTCGCAGTCTCCCTCGCAGTCTCTCTCGCAGTCTCTCTCGCAGTCTCTCTCGCAGTCTCTCTCGCTGTCTCCCTCGCTGTCTCCCTCGCTGTCTCTCTCGCTGTCTCCCTCGCTGTCTCCCTCGCTGTCTCCCTCGCCGCCTCCCTCGCCGTCTCCCTCGCCGTCTCCCTCGCAGTCACTCTCTCTGTATCCCCCGCTGTCTCTCTCGCTATCTCCGTAGCAGTCTCTCTCGCTGTCTCCCTCGCTGTCTCCCTCGCTGTCTCCCTCGCTGTCGCTGTCTCTGTCGCTGTCTCTGTCGCTGTCTCTGTCGCTGTCTCTGTCGCTGTCTCTGTCGCTGTCTCCCTCTCTGTCTCTGTCGCTGTCTCCCTCTCTGTCTCCCTCTCTGTCTCCCTCGTCGTCTCCCTCGTCGTCTCCCTCGTCGTCTCCCTCGTCGTCTCCCTCGTCGTCTCCCTCGTCGTCTCCCTCGTCGTCTCCCTCGTCGTCTCCCTCGTCGTCTACCTCGCAGTCTCTCTCGCTGTCTCTCTCGCTGTCTCTCTCGCTGTCTCTCTCTCTGTCTCTCTCAATGTACTCTCGCTGTCTCCCTCGCTGTCTCCCTCGCTGTCTCCCTCGCTGTCTCCCTCGCTGTCTCCCTCGCTGTCTCCCTCGCAGTCTCTCTCGCAGTCTCTCTCGCAGTCTCTCTCGCCGTCTCTCTCTCCATCTCTCTCTCCATCTCTCTCTCCATCTCTCTCGCCGTCTCTCTCGCAGTCTCTCTCGCAGTCTCTCTCGCAGTCTCTCTCGCAGTCTCTCTCGCAGTCTCCCTCACAGTCTCTCTCGCTGTCTCCCTCGCAGTCTCTCTCGCAGTCTCTCGCAGTCTCTCTCGCAGTCTCTCTCACAGTCTCTCTCGCAGTCTCTCTCGCTGTCCCTCTCGCAGTCTCTCTCGCAGTCTCTCTCGCTGTCTCCCTCGCTGTCTCCCTCGCAGTCTCTCTCGCAGTCTCTCTCGCAGTCTCTCTCGCTGTCTCTCTCAATGTACTCTCGCTGTCTCCCTCGCTGTCTCCCTCGCTGTCTCCCTCGCTGTCTCCCTCGGTGTCTCCCTCGCTCTATCCCTCGCTCTATCCCTCGCTGTATCTCTCGCAGTCTCTCTCGCAGTCTCTCTCGCAGTCTCTCTCGCAGTCTCTCTCGCAGTCTCTCTCGCAGTCTCTCTCGCAGTCTCTCTCGCTGTCTCTCTCGCTGTCTCCCTCTCAGTCTCTCTCACTCTCTCTCTCGCAGTCTCTCTCATCGTCTCTCTCTCCATCTCTCTCGCCGTCTCTCTCGCCGTCTCTCTCGCAGTCTCCCTCGCAGTCTCCCTCGCAGTCTCTCTCGCAGTCTCTTTCGCAGTCTCTCTCGCAGTCTCCCTCGCAGTCTCCCTCACAGTCTCTCTCGCTGTCTCCATTGCAGTCTCCCACACAGTCTCTGTCGCTTTCTCCCTCGCTTTCTCCCTCGCAGTCTCTCTCGCAGTCTCTCTCGCAGTCTCTCTCGCTGTCCCTCTCGCAGTCTCTCTCGCAGTCTCTCTCGCTGTCTCCCTCGCAGTCTCTCTCGCAGTCTCCTTTGCAGTCTCTCTCGCTGTCTCTCTCGCTGTCTCCCTCGCAGTCTCCCTCGCAGTCTCCCTCGCAGTCTCCCTCGCAGTCTCCCTCGCAGTCTCTCTCGCTGTCTCCCTCGCTGTTTCCCTCATAGTCTCCCTCGCTGTCTCCCTCGCTGTCTCCCTCGCAGTCTCTCACGCAGTCGCTCTCACTTTCTCCCTCGCTGTCTCTCTTGCAGTCCTTCTCGCAGTCTCTGTTGCTGTCTCCCTCGCTGTCTCCCTCGCTGTCTCCCTCGCTGTCTCCCTCGCTGTCTTCCACGCTGTCTTCCACGCTGTCTTCCACGCTGTCTTCCACGCTGTCTCCCTCGCAGTCTCCCTCGCAGTCTCCCTCGCAGTCTCCCTCGCAGTCTCCCTCGCAGTCTCCCTCGCAGTCTCCCTCGCAGTCTCCCTCGCTGTCTCTCTCGCTGTCTCTCTCGCTGTCTCTCTCGCTGTCTCTCTCGCTGTCCCTCTCGCAGTCTCTCTCGCTGTCCCTCTCGCAGTCTCTCTCGCAGTCTCTCTCGCAGTCTCTCTCGCTGTCTCCCTCGCAGTCTCTCTCGCAGTCTCCTTTGCAGTCTCTCTCGCTGTCTCTCTCGCTGTCTCTCTCGCTGTCTCCCTCGCAGTCTCCCTCGCAGTCTCCCTCGCAGTCTCCCTCGCAGTCTCTCTCGCTGTCTCTCTCGCTGTCTCCCTCGCTGTTTCCCTCACAGTCTCCCTCGCTGTCTCCCTCGCTGTCTCTCACGCAGTCGCTCTCACTTTCTCCCTCGCTGTCTCTCTCGCAGTCCTTCTCGCAGTCTCTGTTGCTATCTCCCTCGCTGTCTCCCTCGCTGTCTCCCTCGCAGTCTCCCTCGCAGTCTCCCTCGCAGTCTCCCTCGCAGTCTCTCTCGCAGTCTCTCTCGCAGTCTCTCTCGCAGTCTCTCTCGCAGTCTCTCTCGCTGTCTCCCTCGCTTTCTCCCTCTCTTTCTCCCTCGCTGTCTCTCTCGCTGTCTCTCTCGCTGTCTCTCTCGCTGTCTCTCTCGCTGTCTCTCTCGCTGTCTCCCTCGCAGTCTCTCTCGCTGTCTCTCTCGCTGTCTCTCTCGCTGTCTCTCTCGCAGTTTCCCTCGCTGTCTCCCTCGCTGTCTCCCTCGCTGTCTCCCTCGCTGTCTCCCTCGCTGTCTTCCACGCAGTCTCCCTCGCAGTCTCCCTCGCAGTCTCCCTCGCAGTCTCCCTCGCAGTCTCCCTCGCAGTCTCCCTCGCAGTCTCCCTCGCAGTCTCTCTCGCAGTCTCTCTCGCAGTCTCTCTCGCAGTCTCTCTCGCTGTCTCCCTCGCTGTCTCTCTCGCTGTCTCCCTCGCTGTCTCCCTCGCTGTCTCCCTCGCCGCCTCCCTCGCCGTCTCCCTCGCCGTCTCCCTCGCAGTCACTCTCTCTGTATCCCCCGCTGTCTCTCTCGCTATCTCCGTAGCAGTCTCTCTCGCTGTCTCCCTCGCTGTCTCCCTCGCTGTCTCCCTCGCTGTCTCCCTCGCTGTCTCCCTCGCTGTCGCTGTCTCTGTCGCTGTCTCTGTCGCTGTCTCTGTCGCTGTCTCTGTCGCTGTCTCCCTCTCTGTCTCTGTCGCTGTCTCCCTCTCTGTCTCCCTCTCTGTCTCCCTCGTCGTCTCCCTCGTCGTCTCCCTCGTCGTCTCCCTCGTCGTCTCCCTCGTCGTCTCCCTCGTCGTCTCCCTCGTCGTCTCCCTCGTCGTCTACCTCGCAGTCTCTCTCGCTGTCTCTCTCGCTGTCTCTCTCGCTGTCTCTCTCTCTGTCTCTCTCAATGTACTCTCGCTGTCTCCCTCGCTGTCTCCCTCGCTGTCTCCCTCGCTGTCTCCCTCGCTGTCTCCCTCGCTGTCTCCCTCGCAGTCTCTCTCGCAGTCTCTCTCGCAGTCTCTCTCGTCGTCTCTCTCTCCATCTCTCTCTCCATCTCTCTCTCCATCTCTCTCGCCGTCTCTCTCGCAGTCTCTCTCGCAGTCTCTCTCGCAGTCTCTCTCGCAGTCTCCCTCACAGTCTCTCTCGCTGTCTCCCTCGCAGTCTCTCTCGCAGTCTCTCGCAGTCTCTCTCGCAGTCTCTCTCACAGTCTCTCTCGCAGTCTCTCTCGCTGTCCCTCTCGCAGTCTCTCTCGCAGTCTCTCTCGCTGTCTCCCTCGCTGTCTCCCTCGCAGTCTCTCTCGCAGTCTCTCTCGCAGTCTCTCTCGCTGTCTCTCTCAATGTACTCTCGCTGTCTCCCTCGCTGTCTCCCTCGCTGTCTCCCTCGGTGTCTCCCTCGCTCTATCCCTCGCTCTATCTCTCGCAGTCTCTCTCGCAGTCTCTCTCGCAGTCTCTCTCGCAGTCTCTCTCGCAGTCTCTCTCGCAGTCTCTCTCGCAGTCTCTCTCGCTGTCTCTCTCGCTGTCTCCCTCTCAGTCTCTCTCACTCTCTCTCTCGCAGTCTCTCTCGTCGTCTCTCTCTCCATCTCTCTCGCCGTCTCTCTCGCCGTCTCTCTCGCCGTCTCTCTCGCAGTCTCCCTCGCAGTCTCCCTCGCAGTCTCTCTCGCAGTCTCTTTCGCAGTCTCTCTCGCAGTCTCCCTCGCAGTCTCCCTCACAGTCTCTCTCGCTGTCTCCATTGCAGTCTCCCACACAGTCTCTGTCGCTTTCTCCCTCGCTTTCTCCCTCGCAGTCTCTCTCGCAGTCTCTCTCGCAGTCTCTCTCGCAGTCTCTCTCGCTGTCCCTCTCGCAGTCTCTCTCGCAGTCTCTCTCGCTGTCTCCCTCGCAGTCTCTCTCGCAGTCTCCTTTGCAGTCTCTCTCGCTGTCTCTCTCGCTGTCTCCCTCGCAGTCTCCCTCGCAGTCTCCCTCGCAGTCTCCCTCGCAGTCTCCCTCGCAGTCTCTCTCGCTGTCTCCCTCGCTGTTTCCCTCACAGTCTCCCTCGCTGTCTCCCTCGCTGTCTCCCTCGCAGTCTCCCTCGCAGTCTCTCACGCAGTCGCTCTCACTTTCTCCCTCGCTGTCTCTCTTGCAGTCCTTCTCGCAGTCTCTGTTGCTGTCTCCCTCGCTGTCTCCCTCGCTGTCTCCCTCGCTGTCTCCCTCGCTGTCTCCCTCGCTGTCTCCCTCGCTGTCTCCCACGCTGTCTTCCACGCTGTCTTCCACGCTGTCTTCCACGCTGTCTTCCACGCTGTCTCCCTCGCAGTCTCCCTCGCAGTCTCCCTCGCAGTCTCCCTCGCAGTCTCCCTCGCAGTCTCCCTCGCTGTCTCCCTCGCTGTCTCTCTCGCTGTCTCTCTCGCTGTCTCTCTCGCTGTCTCTCTCGCAGTCTCTCTCGCTGTCTCCCTCGCTGTGTCCCTCGCAGTCTCTCTCGCAGTCTCTCTCGCAGTCTCTCTCGCAGTCTCTCTCGCAGTCTCTCTCGCAGTCTCTCTCGCAGTCTTCCTCTCAGTTTCTCAAGCTGTCTCCCTCGCTGCCTCCCACGCTGTCTCCCTCGCTGTCTCACGC
Organism: Heterodontus francisci; assembly: GCF_036365525.1. NCBI lineage: Eukaryota > Metazoa > Chordata > Chondrichthyes > Heterodontiformes > Heterodontidae > Heterodontus > Heterodontus francisci. The sequence continues at coordinate 892,142 of NW_027141323.1, forward strand.
GATCTCTCTCGCATTCTCTCTCGTTGTCTCCCTTGCAGTCTCTCTCGCTGTGTCCCTCGCAGTCTCTCTCGCAGTCTCTATTGCTGTCTCCCTCGCTGTCTCCCTCGCTGTCTCCCTCGCTGTCTCCCTCGCTGTCTCCCTCGCTGTCTCCCTCGCTGTCTCCCTCGCTGTCTCCCTCGCTGCCTCCCTCGCAGTCTCTCTCGAAGTCTCTCTCGCTGTCTACCTCGCTGTCTCCCTCGCTGTCTCTCTCGCTGCCTCCCTCGCAGTCTCTCTCGAAGTCTCTCTCGCTGTCTACCTCGCTGTCTCCCTCGCTGTCTCTCTCGCTCTCTCTCTCGCCGTCTCCCTCGCCGTCTTAATCGCTGTCTCCCTCGCATTCTCTCTCGCATTCTCTCTCGCAGTGTCTCTCGCTGTATCCCTCGCTGTCTCTCTCGCTATCTCCATAGCAGTCTCTCTCGCAGTTTCTCTCGCTTCCTCCCTCGCAGTCTCTCTCGCTGTCTCCCTCACAGTGTCTCTCGCTGTCTCTCTCACTGTCTCCCTCGCTGTCTCCCTCACAGTCTCTCTCGCTGTCTCCCTCGCTGTCTCTCTCGCAGTCTCTCTCGCAGTCTCTCTCGCAGTCTCTCTCGCAGTCTCTCTCGCTGTCTCTCTCGCTGTCTCTCTCGCTGACTCCCTCGCAGTTTCTATCGCTGTCTCCCTCGCAGTCTCTCTCGCTTTCTCCCTCGCTCTCTCCCTCGCAGTCTCTCTCGCAGTCTCGCTCGCTGTCTCCCTCACAGTCTCCCTCGCTGTTTCCCTCGCTGTCTACCTCGCTCTCTCTCTCGCTGTCACCCTCGCTGTCACCCTCGCTGTCACCCTCGCTGTCACCCTCGCTGTCACCCTCGCTGTCACCCTCGCTGTCACCCTCGCTGTCACCCTCGCTGTCTCCCTCGCTGTCACCCTCGCTGTCACCCTCGCTGTCACCCTCGCTGTCACCCTCGCTGTCACCCTCGCTGTCTCCCTCGCTGTCTCCCTCGCTGTCTCCCTCGCTGTCTCCCTCGCAGTCTCCCTCACTATCCCTCTCGCAGTCTCTCTCGCTGTCTCCCTCACAGTCTCTCTCGCTGTCTCCCTTGCAGTCTCCCACACAGTCTCTCACGCTTTCTCCCTCGCTTTCTCCCTCGCTTTCTCCCTCGCTTTCTCCCTCGCAGTCTCTCTCGCAGTCTCTCTCGCAGTCTCTCTCGCAGTCTCTCTCGCTGTCTCTCTCGCTGTCTCTCTCGCTGTCTCTCTCGCTGTCTCTCTCGCAGTCTCTCTCGCTGTCTTCCTCGCTGTGTCCCTCGCAGTCTCTCTCGCAGTCTCTCTCGCAGTCTTCCTCTCAGTTTCTCAAGCTGTCTCCCTCGCTGCCTCCCACGCTGTCTCCCTCGCTGTCTCACGCGATCTCTCTCGCATTCTCTCTCGTTGTCTCCCTTGCAGTCTCTCTCGCTGTGTCCCTCGCAGTCTCTCTCGCAGTCTCTATTGCTGTCTCCCTCGCTGTCTCCCTCGCTGTCTCCCTCGCTGTCTCCCTCGCTGTCTCCCTCGCTGCCTCCCTCGCAGTCTCTCTCGAAGTCTCTCTCGCTGTCTACCTCGCTGTCTCCCTCGCTGTCTCTCTCGCTGCCTCCCTCGCAGTCTCTCTCGAAGTCTCTCTCGCTGTCTACCTCGCTGTCTCCCTCGCTGTCTCTCTCGCTCTCTCTCTCGCCGTCTCCCTCGCCGTCTTAATCGCTGTCTCCCTCGCATTCTCTCTCGCATTCTCTCTCGCAGTGTCTCTCGCTGTATCCCTCGCTGTCTCTCTCGCTATCTCCATAGCAGTCTCTCTCGCAGTTTCTCTCACTTCCTCCCTCGCAGTCTCTCTCGCTGTCTCCCTCACAGTGTCTCTCGCTGTCTCTCTCACTGTCTCCCTCGCTGTCTCCCTCACAGTCTCTCTCGCTGTCTCCCTCGCTGTCTCCCTCGAGGTCTCTCTCGCAGTCTCTCTCGCAGTCTCTCTCGCAGTCTCTCTCGCAGTCTCTCTCGCAGTCTCTCTCGCTGTCTCTCTCGCTGTCTCTCTCGCTGACTCCCTCGCAGTTTCTATCGCTGTCTCCCTCGCAGTCTCTCTCGCTTTCTCCCTCGCTCTCTCCCTCGCAGTCTCTCTCGCAGTCTCGCTCGCTGTCTCCCTCGCAGTCTCCCTCGCTGTTTCCCTCGCTGTCTACCTCGCTCTCTCTCTCGCTGTCACCCTCGCTGTCACCCTCGCTGTCACCCTCGCTGTCTCCCTCGCTGTCTCCCTCGCAGTCTCCCTCACTATCCCTCTCGCAGTCTCTCTCGCTGTCTCCCTCACAGTCTCTCTCGCTGTCTCCCTTGCAGTCTCCCACACAGTCTCTCACGCTTTCTCCCTCGCTTTCTCCCTCGCTTTCTCCCTCGCTTTCTCCCTCGCAGTCTCTCTCGCAGTCTCTCTCGCAGTCTCTCTCGCAGTCTCTCTCGCAGTCTCTCTCGCAGTCTCTCTCGCAGTCCCTCTCGCAGTCTCTCTCGCTGTCCCTCTCGCTGTCCCACTCGCAGTCTCCCTCGCAGTCTCCCTCGCAGTCTCTCTCGCAGTCTCCTTTGCAGTCTCTCTCGCTGTCTCTCTCGCTGTCTCTCTCGCTGTCTCTCTCGCTGTCTCTCTCGCTGTCTCTCTCGCTGTCTCTCTCGCAGTCTCCCTCGCAGTCTGCCTCGCAGTTTCCCTCGCAGTCTCTTTCGCTGTCTCCCTCACAGTCTCTTTCGCTGTCTCCCTCGCAGTCTCCCTCGCAGTCTCTCTCGCAGTCGCTCTCACTTTCTCCCTCGCTGTCTCTCTCGCAGTCCTTCTCGCAGTCCTTCTCGCAGTCTCTCTCGCTGTCTCTCTCGCTGTCTCTCTCGCTGTCTCCCTTGCTGTCTCCCTCGCTGTCTCCCTCGCTGTCTCCCTTGCTGTCTCCCTCGCTGTCTCCCTCGCTGTCTCCCTCGCTGTCTCCCTCGCTATCTCCCTCGCTGTCTCCCACGCTGTCTCCCTCGCAGTCTCCCACGCTGTCTCCCTCGCAGTCTCCCTCGCAGTCTCCCTCGCAGTCTGCCTCGCAGTTTCCCTCGCAGTCTCTTTCGCTGTCTCCCTCACAGTCTCTTTCGCTGTCTCCCTCGCTGTCTCCCACGCAGTCTCTCTCGCTGTCTCTCTCGCTGTCTCTCTCGCTGTCTCCATCGCTTTCTCCATCGCTTTCTCCCTCGCTGTCTCTCTCGCTGTCTCTCTCGCTGTCTCTCTCGCTGTCTCTCTCGCTGTCTCTCTCGCTGTCTCCCTTGCAGTCTCTTTTGCAGTCTCTCTCGCTGTCTCCCTCGCTGTGTGTCTCGCTCTCTCCCTCGCTGTCTCACGCGCTCTCTCTCGCAGTCTCTCTCGCTGTCTCCCTCACTGTGTCCCTCGCCGTCTCCCTCGCCGTCTCCCTCGCCGTCTCCCTCGCCGTCTTCCTCGCCGTCTCCCTCGCCGTCTCCCTCGCCGTCTCCCGCGCCGTCTCCCTCGCCGTCTCCCTCGCCGTCTCCCTTGCAGTCACTCTCTCTGTATCCCCGGCTGTCTCTCTCGCTATCTCCATAGCAGTCTCTCTCACTGTCTCTGTCGCTGTCTCTGTCGCTGTCTCTGTCGCTGTCTCTGTCGCTGTCTCTGTCGCTGTCTCCCTCGCTGTCTCACTCGCTCTATCCCTCGCTGTATCTCTCGCAGTCTCTCTCGCAGTCTCTCTCACAGTCTCTCTCACAGTCTCTCTCACAGTCTCTCTCGCTGTCTCCCTCGCAGTCTCCTTTGCAGTCTCCTTTGCAGTCTCCCTCGCAGTCTCTCTTGCTGTCTCTCTTGCTGTCTCCCTCGCTGTCTCCCTCGCTGTCTCCCTCGCTGTCTCCCTCGCTGTCTCTCTCGCTGTCTTCCTCGCTGTTTCTCTCGCTGTCTCCCTCGCTGTCTCCCTCGCTGCCTCTCTCGCTGTCTCCCTAGCAGTCGCTCTCGCAGTCGCTCTCGCAGTCGCTCTCGCAGTCTCTCTCGCTGTCTCCTTCGCTGTCTCCCTCGCTGTCTCCCTCGCTGTGTCTCTCGCTCTCTCCCTCGCTGTCTCATGCGCTCTCTCTCGCAGTCTCTCTCGCTGTCTCCCTCACTGTGTCCCTTGCTGTCTCCCTCGCTGTGTCTCTCGCTCTCTCCCTCGCTGTCTCCCTCGCTGTCTCCCTCGCTGTCTCACGCGCTCTCTCTCGCAGTCTCTCTCGCTGTCTCTCTCGCTGTCTCTCTCGCTTTCTCCCTCGCTGTCTCTCTCGCTTTCTCCCTCGCTGTGTCCCTCGCTGTGTCTCTCGCTGTGTCCCTCGCTGTGTCCCTCGCTGTGTCCCTCGCTGTGTCCCTCGCTGTCTCTCTCGCTGTCTCCCTCGCTGTCTCCCTCGCTGTCTCCCTCGCTGTCTCCCTCGCTGTCTCCCTCGCTGTCTCCCTCGCAGTCTCCCTCGCAGTCTCTCTCGCTGTCTCCCTCGCTGTCTCCCTCGTCGTCTCCCTCGCCGTCTCCCTTGCAGTCACTCTCTCTGTATCCCCGGCTGTCTCTCTCGCCAACTCCATAGCAGTATCTCTCACTGTCTCTGTCGCTGTCTCTGTCGCTGTCTCTGTCGCTGTCTCTGTCGCTGTCTCTGTCGCTGTCTCTGTCGCTGTCTCTGTCGCTGTCTCCGTCGCTGTCTCCCTCGCCGTCTCCCTCGCCGTCTCCCTCGCCGTCTCCCTGGCCGTCTCCCTGGCCGTCTCCCTGGCCGTCTCCCTGGCCGTCTCCCTGGCCGTCTCCCTGGCCGTCTCCCTGGCCGTCTCCCTGACCGTCTCCCTGGCCGTCTCCCTGGCCGTCTCTCTCGCTGTCTCTCTCAATGTACTCTCGCTGTCTCACTCGCTCTATCCCTCGCTGTATTTCTCGCAGTCTCTCTCGCCGTCTCTCTCGCCGTCTCTCTCGCCGTCTCTCTCTCCATCTCTCTCGCCATCTCTCTCGCAGTCTCTCTCGCAGTCTCTCTCGCAGTCTCTCTCGCAGTCTCTCTCGCAGTCTCCCTCGCTGTCTCCCTCCCAGTCTCTCTCGCAGTCTCTCTCGCAGTCTCTCTCGCAGTCTCTCTCGCTGTCCCTCTCGCAGTCTCTCTCGCTGTCCCTCTCGCAGTCTCTCTCGCTGTCCCTCTCGCAGTCTCTCTCGCAGTCTCTCTCGCAGTCTCTCTCGCAGTCTCTCTCGCAGTCTCCCTCGCTGTCTCCCTCCCAGTCTCTCTCGCAGTCTCTCTCGCAGTCTCTCTCGCAGTCTCTCTCGCTGTCCCTCTCGCAGTCTCTCTCGCTGTCTCTCTCGCTGTCTCTCTCGCAGTCTCTCTCGCTGTCCCTCTCGCAGTCTCTCTCGCTGTCCCTCTCGCAGTCTCTCTCGCTGTCTCTCTCGCAGTCTCTCTCGCTGTCCCTCTCGCAGTCTCTCTCGCTGTCTCTCTCGCAGTCTCTCTCGCTGTCCCTCTCGCAGTCTCTCTCGCTGTCCCTCTCGCAGTCTCTCTCGCAGTCCCTCTCGCAGTCTCTCTCGCAGTCTCTCTCGCAGTCTCTCTCGCAGTCTCCCTCGCAGTCTCTCTCGCTGTCTCCCTCGCTTTCTCCCTCGCTGTCTCTCTCGCTGTCTCTCTCGCTGTCTCTCTCGCTGTCTCCCTCGCTGTCTCTCTTGCAGTCTCCCTCGCAGTCTCTCTCGAAGTCGCTCTCGCTTTCTCCCTCACTGTCTCTCTCGCAGTCCTTCTCGCAGTCTCTCTCGCTGTCTCCAGCGCTGTCTCCCTCGCTGTCTCCCTCGCTGTCTCCCTCGCTGTCTCCCTCGCTGTCTCCCTCGCTGTCTCCCTCGCTGTCTCCCTCGCTCTATCCCTCGCTGTATCCCTCGCTGTATCACTCGCAGTCTCACTCGCAGTCTCACTCGCAGTCTCACTCGCAGTCTCACTCGCAGTCTCTCTCGCAGTCTCTCTCGCTGTCTCTCTCGCTGTCTCTCTCGCTGTCTCCCTCTCAGTCTCTCTCACTCTCTCTCTCGCAGTCTCTCTCGTCGTCTCTCTCTCCATCTCTCTCGCCGTCTCTCTCGCCGTCTCTCTCGCAGTCTCCCTCGCAGTCTCCCTCGCAGTCTCTCTCGCAGTCTCTCTCGCAGTCTCTCTCGCAGTCTCTCTCGCAGTCTCCCTCGCAGTCTCCCTCGCAGTCTCTCGCAGTCTCTCTCGCAGTCTCTCTCACAGTCTCTCTCGCAGTCTCTCTCGCAGTCTCTCTCGCAGTCTCTCTCGCTGTCTCTCTCGCAGTCTCTCTCGCTGTCCCTCTCGCAGTCTCTCTCGCTGTCCCTCTCGCAGTCTCTCTCGCAGTCCCTCTCGCAGTCTCTCTCGCAGTCTCTCTCGCAGTCTCTCTCGCAGTCTCCTTTGCAGTCTCTCTCGCTGTCTCTCTCGCAGTCTCCCTCGCAGTCCCCCTCGCAGTCCCCCTCGCAGTCTCCCTCGCTGTCTCCCTCGCTGTCTCTCTCGCAGTCTCTCTCGCAGTCTCTCTCGCAGTCTCTCTCGCAGTCTCCCTCACAGTCTCTCTCGCTGTCTCCCTCGCAGTCTCTCTCGCAGTCTCTCGCAGTCTCTCTCGCAGTCTCTCTCGCAGTCTCTCTCGCAGTCTCTCTCGCTGTCCCTCTCGCAGTCTCTCTCGCAGTCTCTCTCGCTGTCTCCCTCGCAGTCTCTCTCGCAGTCTCTCTCGCAGTCTCTCTCGCAGTCTCTCTCGCTGTCTCTCTCAATGTACTCTCGCTGTCTCCCTCGCTGTCTCCCTCGCTGTCTCCCTCGCTGTCTCCCTCGGTGTCTCCCTCGCTCTATCCCTCGCTCTATCCCTCGCTGTATCTCTCGCAGTCTCTCTCGCAGTCTCTCTCGCAGTCTCTCTCGCAGTCTCTCTCGCAGTCTCTCTCGCAGTCTCTCTCGCAGTCTCTCTCGCAGTCTCTCTCGCAGTCTCTCTCGCAGTCTCTCTCGCTGTCTCTCTCGCTGTCTCCCTCTCAGTCTCTCTCACTCTCTCTCTCGCAGTCTCTCTCGTCGTCTCTCTCTCCATCTCTCTCGCCGTCTCTCTCGCCGTCTCTCTCGCCGTCTCTTTCGCAGTCTCCCTCGCAGTCTCCCTCGCAGTCTCCCTCGCAGTCTCTCTCGCAGTCTCTTTCGCAGTCTCTCTCGCAGTCTCCCTCGCAGTCTCCCTCACAGTCTCTCTCGCTGTCTCCATTGCAGTCTCCCACACAGTCTCTGTCGCTTTCTCCCTCGCTTTCTCCCTCGCAGTCTCTCTCGCAGTCTCTCTCGCAGTCTCTCTCGCAGTCTCTCTCGCAGTCTCTCTCGCAGTCTCTCTCGCTGTCCCTCTCGCAGTCTCTCTCGCAGTCTCTCTCGCTGTCTCCCTCGCAGTCTCTCTCGCTCTCTCTCTCGCAGTCTCTCTCGCAGTCTCCCTCGCAGTCTCCCTCGCTGTCTCCCTCGCTTTCTCTCTCGCTGTCTCTCTCGCTGTCTCTCTCGCTGTCTCTCTCGCTGTCTCTCTCGCTGTCTCTCTCGCAGTCTCTATCGCTGTCTTCCTCGCTGTGTCCCTCGCAGTCTCTCTCGCAGTCTCTCTCGCAGTCTCTCTCGCAGTCTCTCTCGCAGTCTTCCTCTCAGTTTCTCTCGCTGTCTCCCTCGCTGCCTCCCACGCTGTCTCCCTCGCTGTCTCACGCGATCTCTCTCGCATTCTCTCTCGTTGTCTCCCTTGCAGTCTCTCTCGCTGTGTCCCTCGCTGTGTCCCTCGCAGTCTCTCTCGCAGTCTCTCTCGCAGTCTCTCTCGCAGTCTCTATTGCTGTCTCCCTCGCTGTCTCCCTCGCTGTCTCCCTCGCTGTCTCCCTCGCTGTCTCCCTCGCTGCCTCCCTCGCAGTCTCTCTCGCTGTCTACCTCGCTGTCTCCTTCGCTGTCTCTCTCGCTGCCTCCCTCGCAGTCTCTCTCGAAGTCTCTCTCGCTGTCTACCTCGCTGTCTCCCTCGCTGTCTCTCTCGCTCTCTCTCTCGCCGTCTCCCTCGCCGTCTTAATCGCTGTCTCCCTCGCATTCTCTCTCGCAGTGTCTCTCGCTGTATCCCTCGCTGTCTCTCTCGCTATCTCCATAGCAGTCTCTCTCGCAGTTTCTCTCGCTTCCTCCCTCGCAGTCTCTCTCGCTGTCTCCCTCACAGTGTCTCTCGCTGTCTCTCTCACTGTCTCCCTCGCTGTCTCCCTCACAGTCTCTCTCGCTGTCTCCCTCGAGGTCTCTCTCGCAGTCTCTCTCGCAGTCTCTCTCGCAGTCTCTCTCGCAGTCTCTCTCGCTGTCTCTCTCGCTGTCTCTCTCGCTGACTCCCTCGCAGTTTCTATCGCTGTCTCCCTCGCAGTCTCTCTCGCTTTCTCCCTCGCTCTCTCCCTCGCAGTTTCTCTCGCAGTCTCGCTCGCTGTCTCCCTCGCAGTCTCCCTCGCTGTTTCCCTCGCTGTCTACCTCGCTCTCTCTCTCGCTGTCACCCTCGCTGTCACCCTCGCTGTCACCCTCGCTGTCTCCCTCGCTGTCTCCCTCGCTGTCTCCCTCGCTGTCTCCCTCGCAGTCTCCCTCGCAGTCTCCCTCACTATCCCTCTCGCAGTCTCTCTCGCTGTCTCCCTCACAGTCTCTCTCGCTGTCTCCCTTGCAGTCTCCCACACAGTCTCTCACGCTTTCTCCCTCGCTTTCTCCCTCGCTTTCTCCCTCGCAGTCTCTCTCGCAGTCTCTCTCGCAGTCTCTCTCGCAGTCCCTCTCGCAGTCCCTCTCGCAGTCTCTCTCGCAGTCTCTCTCGCAGTCCCTCTCGCTGTCCCACTCGCAGTCTCCCTCGCAGTCTCCCTCGCAGTCTCCCTCGCAGTCTCCCTCGCAGTCTCCTTTGCAGTCTCTCTCGCTGTCTCTCTCGCTGTCTCTCTCGCTGTCTCTCTCGCTGTCTCTCTCGCTGTCTCTCTCGCAGTCTCCCTCGCAGTCTGCCTCGCAGTTTCCCTCGCAGTCTCTTTCGCTGTCTCCCTCACAGTCTCTTTCGCTGTCTCCCTCGCAGTCTCCCTCGCAGTCTCCCTCGCAGTCTCCCTCGCAGTCTCTCTCGCAGTCGCTCTCACTTTCTCCCTCGCTGTCTCTCTCGCAGTCCTTCTCGCAGTCCTTCTCGCAGTCTCTCTCGCTGTCTCTCTCGCTGTCTCTCTCGCTGTCTCCCTTGCTGTCTCCCTCGCTGTCTCACTCGCTCTATCCCTCGCTGTATCTCTCGCAGTCTCTCTCGCAGTCTCTCTCACAGTCTCTCTCACAGTCTCTCTCGCTGTCTCTCTCGCAGTCTCTCTCGCAGGCTCCCTCGCAGTCTCCCTCGCAGTCTCTCTCGCAGTCACTCTCGCAGTCTCCCTCGCAGTCTCCCTCGCAGTCTCCTTTGCAGTCTCCCTCGCAGTCTCTCTTGCTGTCTCCCTCGCTGTCTCCCTCGCTGTCTCCCTCGCTGTCTCCCTCGCTGTCTCCCTCGCTGTCTCCCTCGCTGTCTCCCTCGCTGTCTCCCTCGCTGTCTCCCTCGCTGTCTTCCTCGCTGTTTCTCTCGCTGTCTCCCTCGCTGTCTCCCTCGCTGCCTCTCTCGCTGTCTCCCTAGCAGTCGCTCTCGCAGTCGCTCTCGCAGTCGCTCTCGCAGTCGCTCTCGCAGTCGCTCTCGCAGTCGCTCTCGCAGTCGCTCTCGCAGTCTCTCTCGCTGTCTCCTTCGCTGTCTCCCTCGCTGTCTCCCTCGCTGTGTCTCTCGCTCTCTCCCTCGCTGTCTCCCTCGCTGTCTCATGCGCTCTCTCTCGCAGTCTCTCTCGCTGTCTCCCTCACTGTGTCCCTCGCTGTCTCCCTCGCTGTGTCTCTCGCTCTCTCCCTCGCTGTCTCTCTCGCTGTCTCACGCGCTCTCTCTCGCAGTCTCTCTCGCTGTCTCTCTCGCTGTCTCTCTCGCTTTCTCCCTCGCTGTCTCTCTCGCTTTCTCCCTCGCTGTGTCCCTCGCTGTGTCCCTCGCTGTGTCCCTCGCTGTGTCCCTCGCTGTCTCTCTCGCTGTCTCCCTCGCTGTCTCCCTCGCTGTCTCCCTCGCTGTCTCCCTCGCAGTCTCCCTCGCAGTCTCTCTCGCTGTCTCCCTCGCTGTCTCCCTCGTCGTCTCCCTCGCCGTCTCCCTTGCAGTCACTCTCTCTGTATCCCCGGCTGTCTCTCTCGCCAACTCCATAGCAGTATCTCTCACTGTCTCCCTCGCTGTCTCCCTCGCTGTCTCTGTCGCTGTCTCTGTCGCTGTCTCCGTCGCTGTCTCCGTCGCTGTCTCCGTCGCTGTCTCCCTCGCCGTCTCCCTCGCCGTCTCCCTGGCGGTCTCCCTGGCCCTCTCCCTGGCCGTCTCCCTGGCCGTCTCCCTGGCCGTCTCCCTGGCCGTCTCTCTCGCTGTCTCTCTCAATGTACTCTCGCTGTCTCACTCGCTCTATCCCTCGCTGTATCTCTCGCAGTCTCTCTCGCAGTCTCTCTCGCCGTCTCTCTCGCCGTCTCTCTCGCCGTCTCTCTCTCCATCTCTCTCGCCGTCTCTCTCGCAGTCTCTCTCGCAGTCTCTCTCGCAGTCTCTCTCGCAGTCTCTCTCGCAGTCTCTCTCGCAGTCTCTCTCGCAGTCTCCCTCGCTGTCTCCCTCCCAGTCTCTCTCGCAGTCTCTCTCGCAGTCTCTCTCGCAGTCTCTCTCGCTGTCCCTCTCGCAGTCTCTCTCGCTGTCCCTCTCGCAGTCTCTCTCGCTGTCCCTCTCGCAGTCTCTCTCGCAGTCTCTCTCGCAGTCTCTCTCGCAGTCTCTCTCGCAGTCTCCCTCGCTGTCTCCCTCCCAGTCTCTCTCGCAGTCTCTCTCGCAGTCTCTCTCGCAGTCTCTCTCGCTGTCCCTCTCGCAGTCTCTCTCGCTGTCTCTCTCGCTGTCTCTCTCGCAGTCTCTCTCGCTGTCCCTCTCGCAGTCTCTCTCGCTGTCTCTCTCGCAGTCTCTCTCGCTGTCCCTCTCGCAGTCTCTCTCGCTGTCTCTCTCGCAGTCTCTCTCGCTGTCCCTCTCGCAGTCTCTCTCGCTGTCCCTCTCGCAGTCTCTCTCGCAGTCTCTCTCGCAGTCCCTCTCGCAGTCTCTCTCGCAGTCTCTCTCGCAGTCTCTCTCGCAGTCTCTCTCGCAGTCTCCTTTGCAGTCTCCCTCGCTGTCTCCCTCGCTGTCTCCCTCGCTGTCTCCCTCGCTGTCTCCCTCGCTGTCTCCCTCGCTGTCTCCCTCGCAGTCTCCCTCGCAGTCTCCCTCGCAGTCTCCCTCGCAGTCTCCCTCGCAGTCTCTCTCGCTGTCTCCCTCGCTTTCTCCCTCGCTGTCTCTCTCGCTGTCTCTCTCGCTGTCTCCCTCGCTGTCTCTCTTGCAGTCTCCCTCGCAGTCTCTCTCGAAGTCGCTCTCGCTTTCTCCCTCACTGTCTCTCTCGCAGTCCTTCTCGCAGTCCTTCTCGCAGTCTCTCTCGCTGTCTCCAGCGCTGTCTCCCTCGCTGTCTCCCTCGCTGTCTCCCTCGCTGTCTCCCTCGCTGTCTCCCTCGCTGTCTCCCTCGCTGTCTCCCTTGCTGTCTCCCTTGCTGTCTCCCACGCAGTCTCTCTCGCTGTCTCTCTCGCTGTCTCCATGGCTTTCTCCCTCGCTGTCTCCCTCGCTGTCTCCCTCGCTGTCTCCCTCGCTGTCTCTCTCGCTGTCTCTCTCGCTGTCTCTCTCGCTGTCTCTCTCGCTGTCTCTCTCGCTGTCTCTCTCGCTGCCTCTCTCGCTGCCTCTCTCGCTGCCTCTCTCGCTGTCTCTCTCGCTGTCTCTCTCGCTGTCTCCCTTGCAGTCTCTCTTGCAGTCTCTCTCGCTGTTTCCCTCGCTGTATCTCTCGCTCTCTCCCTCGCTGTCTCCCTCGCTGTCTCACGCGCTCTCTCTCGCAGTCTCTCTCGCTGTCTCTCTCGCTGTCTCCCTCGCTGTTTCCCTCGCTGTGTCCGTCGCTGTGTCCTTCGCTGTCTCTTTCGCAGTCTCCCTCGCAGTCTCCTTTGCAGTCTATCTCGCTGTCTCCCTCGCTGTTTCCCTCACAGTCTCTCTCGCTGTCTCCCTCGCAGTCTCTCTCGAAGTCGCTCTCGCTTTCTCCCTCGCTGTCTCTCACGCAGTCCTTCTCGCAGTCTCTCTCGCTGTCTCCAGCGCTGTCTCCCTCGCTGTCTCCCTCGCTGTCTCCCTCGCTGTCTCCCTCGCTGTCTCCCTCGCTGTCTCCCTCGCTGTCTCCCTCGCTGTCTCCCTCGCTGACTCCCTCGCTGTCTCCCACGCAGTCTCTCTCGCTGTCTCTCTCGCTGTCTCCATCGCTTTCTCCCTCGCTGTCTCTCTTGCTGTCTCTCTCGCTGTCTCTCTCGCTGTCTCTCTCGCTGTCTCTCTCGCTGTCTCTCTCGCTGTCTCTCTCGCTGTCTCCCTTGCAGTCTCCCTTGCAGTCTCCCTTGCAGTCTCTCTTGCAGTCTCTCTCGCTGTCTCCCTCGCTGTCTCCCTCGCTGTGTCTCTCGCTCTCTCCCTCGCTGTCTCCCTCGCTGTCTCATGCGCTCTCTCTCGCAGTCTCTCTCGCAGTCTCCCTCGCTGTGTCCCTCACTGTGTCCCTCGCTGTGTCCCTCGCTGTGTCCCTCGCTGTGTCCCTCGCTGTGTCCCTCGCTGTGTCCCTCGCAGTCTCCCTCGCTGTCTCCCTCGCAGTCTCTCTCGCAGTCTCTCTCGCAGTCTCTCTCGCTGTCTCCCTCGCTTTCTCCCTCGCTTTCTCCCTCGCTTTCTGCCTCGCTGTCCCTCTCGCAGTCTCTCTCGCTGTCCCACTCGCAGTCTCTCTCGCTGTCTCTCTCGCAGTCTCCTTTGCAGTCTCTCTCGCTGTCTCTCTCGCAGTCTCCCTCGCTGTCTCCCTCGCTGTCTCCCTCGCTGTCTCCCTCGCTGTCTCCCTCGCTGTCTCCCTCGCTGTCTCCCTCGCTGTCTCACTCGCAGTCTCCCTCGCAGTCTCTCTCGCAGTCTCTCTCGCTGTCTCCCTCGCTTTCTCCCTCGTTTTCTCCCTCGCTTTCTCCCTCGCTGTCTCTCTCGCTGTCTCTCTCGCTGTCTCCATGGCTTTCTCCCTCGCTGTCTCCCTCGCTGTCTCTCTCGCTGTCTCTCTCGCTGTCTCTCTCGCTGTCTCTCTCGCTGTCTCTCTCGCTGCCTCTCTCGCTGCCTCTCTCGCTGCCTCTCTCGCTGTCTCTCTCGCTGTCTCTCTCGCTGTCTCCCTTGCAGTCTCTCTTGCAGTCTCTCTCGCTGTTTCCCTCGCTGTATCTCTCGCTCTCTCCCTCGCTGTCTCCCTCGCTGTCTCACGCGCTCTCTCTCGCAGTCTCTCTCGCTGTCTCTCTCGCTGTCTCCCTCACTGTTTCCCTCGCTGTGTCCCTCGCTGTGTCCTTCGCTGTCTCTCTCGCAGTCTCCCTCGCAGTCTCCTTTGCAGTCTCTCTCGCAGTCTCTCTCGCAGTCTTCCTCGCAGTTTCTCTCGCTGTGTCCCTCGCTGCCTCCCACGCTGTCTCACGCGATCTCTCTCGCATTCTCTCTCGTTGTCTCCCTCGCCGTCTCCCTCGCCGTCTCCCTCGCCGTCTCCCTCGCCGTCTCCCTCGCAGTCACTCTCTCTGTATCCCCGGCTGTCTCTCTCGCTATCTCCATAGCAGTCTCTCTCACTGTCTCTCTCACTGTCTCTGTCTCTGTCTCTGTCGCTGTCTCCCTCGCTGTCTCTCTCAATGTACTCTCGCTGTCTCCCTCGCTGTCTCACTCGCTGTATCTCTCGCAGTCTCTCTCGCAGTCTCTCTCACTGTCTCTCTCGCTATCTCTCTCGCTGTCTCCCTCGCAGTCTCTCTCGCAGTCTCTCTCGCAGTCTCTCTCGCTGTCTCCCTCGCTTTCTCCCTCGCTTTCTCCCTCGCTTTCTGCCTCGCTTTCTCTCTCGCTGTCCCTCTCGCAGTCTCTCTCGCTGTCCCACTCGCAGTCTCTCTCGCTGTCTCTCTCGCAGTCTCCTTTGCAGTCTCTCTCGCTGTCTCTCTCGCAGTCTCCCTCGCTGTCTCCCTCGCTGTCTCCCTCGCTGTCTCCCTCGCTGTCTCCCTCGCTGTCTCCCTCGCTGTCTCCCTCGCTGTCTCACTCGCAGTCTCCCTCGCAGTCTCTCTCGCAGTCTCTCTCGCAGTCTCTCTCGCTGTCTCCCTCGCTTTCTCCCTCGCTTTCTCCCTCGCTTTCTCCCTCGCTGTCTCTCTCGCTGTCTCTCTCGCTGTCTCCATGGCTTTCTCCCTCGCTGTCTCCCTCGCTGTCTCTCTCGCTGTCTCTCTCGCTGTCTCTCTCGCTGTCTCTCTCGCTGTCTCTCTCGCTGTCTCTCTCGCTGTCTCTCTCGCTGCCTCTCTCGCTGCCTCTCTCGCTGTCTCTCTCGCTGTCTCTCTCGCTGTCTCCCTTGCAGTCTCTCTTGCAGTCTCTCTCGCTGTTTCCCTCGCTGTATCTCTCGCTCTCTCCCTCGCTGTCTCCCTCGCTGTCTCACGCGCTCTCTCTCGCAGTCTCTCTCGCTGTCTCTCTCGCTGTCTCTCTCGCTGTCTCCCTCGCTGTTTCCCTCGCTGTGTCCCTCGCTGTGTCCTTCGCTGTCTCTCTCGCAGTCTCCCTCGCAGTCTCCTTTGCAGTCTCCCTCGCAGTCTCCTTTGCAGTCTCTCTCGCAGTCTCTCTCGCAGTCTTCCTCGCAGTTTCTCTCGCTGTCTCCCTCGCTGCCTCCCACGCTGTCTCCCTCGCAGTCTCTCTTGCAGTCTCCCTCGCTGTGTCTCTCGCTCTCTCTCTCGCAGTCTCCCTCGCTGTCTCCCTCGCTATCTCCCTCGCTGTCTCCCTCGCTGTCTCACGCGATCTCTCTCACATTCTATCTCGTTGTCTCCCTCGCAGTCTCTCTCGCTGTGTCCCTCGCAGTCTCTCTCGCAGTCTCTCTCGCAGTCTGTATTGCTGTCTCTCTCGCTGTGTCCCTCGCTGTCTCCCTCGCTGTCTCCCTCGCTGTCTCCCTCGCTGTCTCCCTCGCTGTCTCCCTCGCTGTTTCCCTCCCAGTCTCTCTCGCTGTCTCCCTCGCAGTCTCTCTCGAAGTCGCTCTCGCTTTCTCCCTCGCTGTCTCTCTCGCAGACCTTCTCGCATTCTCTCTCGCTGTCTCCAGCGCGGTCTCCCTCGGTGTCTCCCTCGCTGTCTCCCACGCAGTCTCTCTCGCTGTCTCTCAAGCGCTCTCTCTCGCAGTCTCTCTCGCTGTCTCTCTCGCTGTCTCCCTCGCAGTCTCCCTCGCTGTCTCCCTCGCTGTCTCCCTCGCTGGCTCCCTCGCTGTCTCCCTCGCTGTGTCCCTCGCTGTGTCCCTCGCTGTCTCTCTCGCAGTCTCCCTCGCTGTCTCTCTCGCTGTCTCTCTCGCAGTTTCCCTCGCTGTCTCCCTCGCTGTCTCCCTCGCTGTCTCCCTCGCTGTCTCCCTCGCTGTCTCCCTCGCTGTCTCCCTCGCTGTCTCCCTCGCAGTCTCCCTCGCAGTCTCCCTCGCAGTCTCCCTCGCAGTCTCTCTCGCAGTCTCTCTCGCAGTCTCTCTCGCAGTCTCTCTCGCAGTCTCTCTCGCAGTCTCCCTCGCAGTCTCCCTCGCTGTCTCCCTCGCTGTCTCCCTCGCTGTCTCCCTCGCTGTCTCCCTCGCTGTCTCCCTCGCCGTCTCCCTCGCCGTCTCCCTCGCAGTCACTCTCTCTGTATCCCCCGCTGTCGCTGTCTCTGTCGCTGTCTCTGTCGCTGTCTCTGTCGCTGTCTCTGTCGCTGTCTCTGTCGCTGTCTCCCTCTCTGTCTCCCTCGCTGTCTCCCTCGTCGTCTCCCTCGTCGTCTCCCTCGTCGTCTCCCTCGTCGTCTCCCTCGACGTCTCCCTCGCAGTCTCCCTCGCAGTCTCCCTCGCAGTCTCTCTCGCAGTCTCTCTCGCAGTCTCTCTCGCAGTCTCTCTCGCAGTCTCTCTCGCTGTCTCTCTCGCTGTCTCTCTTGCTGTCTCTCTCGCTGTCTCTCTCAATGTACTCTCGCTGTCTCCCTCGCTCTATCCCTCGCTGTATCCCTCTCAGTCTCTCTCACTCTCTCTCTCGCAGTCTCTCTCGCAGTCTCTCTCGCCGTCTCTCTCTCCATCTCTCTCTCCATCTCTCTCGCCGTCTCTCTCGCCGTCTCTCTCGCAGTCTCCCTCGCAGTCTCCCTCGCAGTCTCCCTCGCAGTCTCTCTCGCAGTCTCTCTCGCAGTCTCTCTCGCAGTCTCTCTCGCAGTCTCTCTCGCAGTCTCCCTCGCAGTCTCCCTCGCAGTCTCCCTGACAGTCTCTCTCGCTGTCTCCATTGCAGTCTCCCACACAGTCTCTGTCGCTTTCTCCCTCGCTTTCTCCCTCGCAGTCTCTCTCGCAGTCTCTCTCGCAGTCTCTCTCGCTGTCCCTCTCGCAGTCTCTCTCGCTGTCCCTCTCGCAGTCTCTCTCGCAGTCTCTCTCGCAGTCTCTCTCGCTGTCTCCCTCGCAGTCTCTCTCGCAGTCTCCTTTGCAGTCTCTCTCGCTGTCTCTCTCGCTGTCTCTCTCGCTGTCTCCCTCGCAGTCTCCCTCGCAGTCTCCCTCGCAGTCTCCCTCGCAGTCTCCCTCGCAGTCTCTCTCGCTGTCTCTCTCGCTGTCTCCCTCGCTGTTTCCCTCACAGTCTCCCTCGCTGTCTCCCTCGCTGTCTCTCACGCAGTCGCTCTCACTTTCTCCCTCGCTGTCTCTCTCGCAGTCCTTCTCGCAGTCTCTGTTGCTATCTCCCTCGCTGTCTCCCTCGCTGTCTCCTTCGCAGTCTCCCTCGCAGTCTCCCTCGCAGTCTCCCTCGCAGTCTCCCTCGCAGTCTCTCTCGCAGTCTCTCTCGCAGTCTCTCTCGCAGTCTCTCTCGCAGTCTCTCTCGCAGTCTCTCTCGCAGTCTCTCTCGCTGTCTCCCTCGCTTTCTCCCTCTCTTTCTCCCTCGCTGTCTCTCTCGCTGTCTCTCTCGCTGTCTCTCTCGCTGTCTCTCTCGCTGTCTCTCTCGCTGTCTCCCTCGCAGTCTCTCTCGCTGTCTCTCTCGCTGTCTCTCTCGCTGTCTCTCTCGCAGTTTCCCTCGCTGTCTCCCTCGCTGTCTCCCTCGCTGTCTCCCTCGCTGTCTCCCTCGCTGTCTTCCACGCAGTCTCCCTCGCAGTCTCCCTCGCAGTCTCCCTCGCAGTCTCCCTCGCAGTCTCCCTCGCAGTCTCCCTCGCAGTCTCCCTCGCAGTCTCTCTCGCAGTCTCTCTCGCAGTCTCTGTCGCAGTCTCTCTCGCTGTCTCCCTCGCTTTCTCCCTCGCTGTCTCTCTCGCTGTCTCCCTCGCCGTCTCCCTCGCCGTCTCCCTCGCCGTCTCCCTCGCAGTCTCTCTCGCTGTTTTTGTCGCTATCTCCATAGCAGTCTCTCTCGCAGTCTCTCTCGCTTTCTCCCTCGCAGTCTCCCTCGCAGTCTCTCTCGCAGTCTCTCTCGCTGTCTCCCTCACAGTCTCACTCGCTGTCTCTCTCGCTGTCTCCCTCGCTGTCTCCCTCACAGTCTCCCTCGCTGTCTCCCTCGAGGTGTCTCTCACAGTCTCTCTCGCTGACTCCCTCGCACTTTCTATCGCTGTCTCCCTCGTGTTCTCTCTCGCTTTCTCCCTCGCTCTCTCCCTCGCAGTCTCTCTCGCAGTCTCTCTCGCTATCTCTCTCGCTATCTCTCTCGCTATCTCTCTCGCTATCTCTCTCGCTATCTCCCTCGCTATCTCCCTCGCTATCTCCCTCGCTATCTCCCTCGCTATCTCCCTCGCTATCTCTCTCGCTGTCTCTCTCGCTGTCTCCCTCGCTGTCTCCCTCGCAGTCTCCCTCGCAGTCTCCCTCGCAGTCTCCCTCGCATTCTCTCTCGCAGTGTCTCTCGCTGTATCCCTCGCTGTCTCTCTCGCTATCTCCATAGCAGTCTCTCTCGCAGTTTCTCTCGCTTTCTCCCTCGCAGTCTCTCTCGCAGTCTCTCTCGCTGTCTCCCTCACAGTCTCACTCGCTGTCTCTCTCGCTGTCTCCCTCGCTGTCTCCCTCACAGTCTCCCTCACTGTCTCCCTCGCTGTCTCCCTCGAGGTGTCTCTCACAGTCTCTCTCGCTGACTCCCTCGCACTTTCTATCGCTGTCTCCCTCGTGTTCTCTCTCGCTTTCTCCCTCGCTCTCTCCCTCGCTCTCTCCCTCGCAGTCTCTCTCGCAGTCTCTCTCGCTATCTCTCTCGCTATCTCTCTCGCAGTCTCTCTCGCAGTCTCTCTCGCAGTCTCTCTCGCAGTCTCTCTCGCTGTCTCCCTCACAGTCTCACTCGCTGTCTCTCTCGCTGTCTCCCTCGCTGTCTCCCTCACAGTCTCCCTCACTGTCTCCCTCGCTGTCTCCCTCGAGGTGTCTCTCACAGTCTCTCTCGCTGACTCCCTCGCACTTTCTATCGCTGTCTCCCTCGTGTTCTCTCTCGCTTTCTCCCTCGCTCTCTCCCTCGCAGTCTCTCTCGCAGTCTCTCTCGCTATCTCCCTCGCTATCTCCCTCACTATCTCCCTCGCTATCTCCCTCGCTATCTCCCTCGCTATCTCCCTCGCTATCTCCCTCGCTATCTCTCTCGCTGTCTCTCTCGCTGTCTCCCTTGCAGTCTCCCTCGCAGTCTCCCTCGCAGTCTCCCTCGCAGTCTCTCTCGCTTTCTCCCTCGCAGTCTCTCTCGCAGTCTCTCTCGCAGTCTCTCTCGCAGTCTCTCTCGCAGTCTCTCTCGCAGTCTCTCTCGCAGTCTCTCTCGCACTCTTCGTCGCAGTTTCTCTCGCTGTCTCCCTCGCTGCCTCCCACGCTGTCTCCCTCGCAGTCTCTCTTGCAGTCTCCCTCGCTGTGTCTCTCGCTCTCTCTCTCGCAGTCTCCCTCGCTGTCTCCCTCGCTATCTCCCTCGCTGTCTCCCTCGCTGTCTCACGCGATCTCTCTCACATTCTATCTCGTTGTCTCCCTCGCAGTCTCTCTCGCTGTGTCCCTCGCAGTCTCTCTCGCAGTCTCTCTCGCAGTCTCTATTGCTGTCTCCCTCGCTGTGTCCCTCGCTGTCTCCCTCGCTGTCTCCCTCGCTGTCTCCCTCGCTGTCTCCCTCGCTGTCTCCCTCGCTGTCTCTCTCGAAGTCTCTCTCGCTGTCTCCCTCGCTGTCTCCCTCGCTGTCTCCCTCGCTTTCTCTCTCGCTTTCTCCCTCGCTCTCTCCCTTGCAGTCTCTCTCGCAGTCTCCCTCGCAGTCTCCCTCGCAGTCTCCCTCGCAGTCTCTCTCGCAGTCTCTCTCGCAGTCTCTCTCGCAGTCTCTCTCGCAGTCTCTCTCGCTGTCTCCCTCGCTGTCTCCCTCGCTGTCTCCCTCGCTGTCTCCCTCGCTGTCGCCCTCGCTGTCTCCCTCGCTTTCTCTCTCGCTTTCTCCCTCGCTCTCTCCCGCAGTCTCTCTCGCAGTCTCTCTCGCAGTCTCTCTCGCAGTCTCTCTCGCAGTCTCCCTCGCAGTCTCTCTCGCAGTCTCTCTCGCAGTCTCTCTCGCAGTCTCCCTGGCAGTCTCTCTCGCAGTCTCTCTCGCAGTCTCTCTCGCAGTCTCTCTCGCAGTCTCTCTCGCAGTCTCCCTCGCAGTCTCTCTCGCAGTCTCCCTCGCTGTTTCCCTCCCAGTCTCTCTCGCTGTCTCCCTCGCAGTCTCTCTCGAAGTCGCTCTCGCTTTCTCCCTCGCTGTCTCTCTCGCAGTCCTTCTCGCATTCTCTCTCGCTGTCTCCAGCGCGGTCTCCCTCGGTGTCTCCCTCGCTGTCTCCCACGCAGTCTCTCTCGCTGTCTCTCAAGCGCTCTCTCTCGCAGTCTCTCTCGCTGTCTCTCTCGCTGTCTCCCTCGCAGTCTCCCTCGCTGTCTCCCTCGCTGTCTCCCTCGCTGTCTCCCTCGCTGTCTCCCTCGCTGTCTCCCTCGCTGTCTCCCTCGCTGTGTCCCTCGCTGTCTCTCTCGCAGTTTCCCTCGCTGTCTCTCTCGCTGTCTCTCTCGCAGTTTCCCTCGCTGTCTCCCTCGCTGTCTCCCTCGCTGTCTCCCTCGCTGTCTCCCTCGCTGTCTCCCTCGCTGTCTCCCTCGCAGTCTCCCTCGCAGTCTCCCTCGCAGTCTCCCTCGCAGTCTCTCTCGCAGTCTCTCTCGCAGTCTCTCTCGCAGTCTCTCTCGCAGTCTCTCTCGCAGTCTCCCTCGCAGTCTCCCTCGCTGTCTCCCTCGCTGTCTCCCTCGCTGTCTCCCTCGCTGTCTCCCTCGCTGTCTCCCTCGCTGTCTCCCTCTCTGTCTCCCTCGCTGTCTCCCTCGTCGTCTCCCTCGTCGTCTCCCTCGTCGTCTCCCTCGTCGTCTCCCTCGACGTCTCCCTCGCAGTCTCCCTCGCAGTCTCTCTCGCAGTCTCTCTCGCAGTCTCTCTCGCAGTCTCTCTCGCAGTCTCTATCGCTGTCTCTCTCGCTGTCTCTCTCGCTGTCTCTCTCGCTGTCTCTCTCGCTGTCTCTCTCAATGTACTCTCGCTGTCTCCCTCGCTCTATCCCTCGCTGTATCCCTCTCAGTCTCTCTCACTCTCTCTCTCGCAGTCTCTCTCGCAGTCTCTCTCGCCGTCTCTCTCTCCATCTCTCTCTCCATCTCTCTCGCCGTCTCTCTCGCAGTCTCCCTCGCAGTCTCCCTCGCAGTCTCCCTCGCAGTCTCTCTCGCAGTCTCTCTCGCAGTCTCTCTCGCAGTCTCTCTCGCAGTCTCTCTCGCAGTCTCCCTCGCAGTCTCCCTCGCAGTCTCCCTGACAGTCTCTCTCGCTGTCTCCATTGCAGTCTCCCACACAGTCTCTGTCGCTTTCTCCCTCGCTTTCTCCCTCGCAGTCTCTCTCGCAGTCTCTCTCGCAGTCTCTCTCGCTGTCCCTCTCGCAGTCTCTCTCGCTGTCCCTCTCGCAGTCTCTCTCGCTGTCCCTCTCGCAGTCTCTCTCGCAGTCTCTCTCGCAGTCTCTCTCGCTGTCTCCCTCGCAGTCTCTCTCGCAGTCTCCTTTGCAGTCTCTCTCGCTGTCTCTCTCGCTGTCTCTCTCGCTGTCTCCCTCGCAGTCTCCCTCGCAGTCTCCCTCGCAGTCTCCCTCGCAGTCTCCCTCGCAGTCTCTCTCGCTGTCTCTCTCGCTGTCTCCCTCGCTGTTTCCCTCACAGTCTCCCTCGCTGTCTCCCTCGCTGTCTCTCACGCAGTCGCTCTCACTTTCTCCCTCGCTGTCTCTCTCGCAGTCCTTCTCGCAGTCTCTGTTGCTATCTCCCTCGCTGTCTCCCTCGCTGTCTCCCTCGCAGTCTCCCTCGCTGTCTCCCTCGCAGTCTCTCTCGCAGTCTCTCTCGCAGTCTCTCTCGCAGTCTCTCTCGCAGTCTCTCTCGCTGTCTCCCTCGCTTTCTCCCTCTCTTTCTCCCTCGCTGTCTCTCTCGCTGTCTCTCTCGCTGTCTCTCTCGCTGTCTCTCTCGCTGTCTCTCTCGCTGTCTCTCTCGCTGTCTCTCTCGCTGTCTCCCTCGCAGTCTCTCTCGCTGTCTCTCTCGCTGTCTCTCTCGCTGTCTCTCTCGCAGTTTCCCTCGCTGTCTCCCTCGCTGTCTCCCTCGCTGTCTCCCTCGCTGTCTCCCTCGCTGTCTTCCACGCAGTCTCCCTCGCAGTCTCCCTCGCAGTCTCCCTCGCAGTCTCCCTCGCAGTCTCTCTCGCAGTCTCTCTCGCAGTCTCTCTCGCAGTCTCTCTCGCTGTCTCCCTCGCTGTCTCTCTCGCTGTCTCCCTCGCTGTCTCCCTCGCTGTCTCCCTCGCCGCCTCCCTCGCCGTCTCCCTCGCCGTCTCCCTCGCAGTCACTCTCTCTGTATCCCCCGCTGTCTCTCTCGCTATCTCCGTAGCAGTCTCTCTCGCTGTCTCCCTCGCTGTCTCCCTCGCTGTCTCCCTCGCTGTCTCCCTCGCTGTCGCTGTCTCTGTCGCTGTCTCTGTCGCTGTCTCTGTCGCTGTCTCTGTCGCTGTCTCCCTCTCTGTCTCTGTCGCTGTCTCCCTCTCTGTCTCCCTCTCTGTCTCCCTCGTCGTCTCCCTCGTCGTCTCCCTCGTCGTCTCCCTCGTCGTCTCCCTCGTCGTCTCCCTCGTCGTCTCCCTCGTCGTCTCCCTCGTCGTCTACCTCGCAGTCTCTCTCGCTGTCTCTCTCGCTGTCTCTCTCGCTGTCTCTCTCGCTGTCTCTCTCTCTGTCTCTCTCAATGTACTCTCGCTGTCTCCCTCGCTGTCTCCCTCGCTGTCTCCCTCGCTGTCTCCCTCGCTGTCTCCCTCGCTGTCTCCCTCGCAGTCTCTCTCGCAGTCTCTCTCGCAGTCTCTCTCGCCGTCTCTCTCTCCATCTCTCTCTCCATCTCTCTCTCCATCTCTCTCGCCGTCTCTCTCGCAGTCTCTCTCGCAGTCTCTCTCGCAGTCTCTCTCGCAGTCTCCCTCACAGTCTCTCTCGCTGTCTCCCTCGCAGTCTCTCTCGCAGTCTCTCGCAGTCTCTCTCGCAGTCTCTCTCACAGTCTCTCTCGCAGTCTCTCTCGCTGTCCCTCTCGCAGTCTCTCTCGCAGTCTCTCTCGCTGTCTCCCTCGCTGTCTCCCTCGCAGTCTCTCTCGCAGTCTCTCTCGCAGTCTCTCTCGCTGTCTCTCTCAATGTACTCTCGCTGTCTCCCTCGCTGTCTCCCTCGCTGTCTCCCTCGCTGTCTCCCTCGGTGTCTCCCTCGCTCTATCCCTCGCTCTATCCCTCGCTGTATCTCTCGCAGTCTCTCTCGCAGTCTCTCTCGCAGTCTCTCTCGCAGTCTCTCTCGCAGTCTCTCTCGCAGTCTCTCTCGCAGTCTCTCTCGCTGTCTCTCTCGCTGTCTCCCTCTCAGTCTCTCTCACTCTCTCTCTCGCAGTCTCTCTCATCGTCTCTCTCTCCATCTCTCTCGCCGTCTCTCTCGCCGTCTCTCTCGCAGTCTCCCTCGCAGTCTCCCTCGCAGTCTCCCTCGCAGTCTCTCTCGCAGTCTCTTTCGCAGTCTCTCTCGCAGTCTCCCTCGCAGTCTCCCTCACAGTCTCTCTCGCTGTCTCCATTGCAGTCTCCCACACAGTCTCTGTCGCTTTCTCCCTCGCTTTCTCCCTCGCAGTCTCTCTCGCAGTCTCTCTCGCAGTCTCTCTCGCTGTCCCTCTCGCAGTCTCTCTCGCAGTCTCTCTCGCTGTCTCCCTCGCAGTCTCTCTCGCAGTCTCCTTTGCAGTCTCTCTCGCTGTCTCTCTCGCTGTCTCCCTCGCAGTCTCCCTCGCAGTCTCCCTCGCAGTCTCCCTCGCAGTCTCCCTCGCAGTCTCTCTCGCTGTCTCCCTCGCTGTTTCCCTCACAGTCTCCCTCGCTGTCTCCCTCGCTGTCTCCCTCGCAGTCTCTCACGCAGTCGCTCTCACTTTCTCCCTCGCTGTCTCTCTTGCAGTCCTTCTCGCAGTCTCTGTTGCTGTCTCCCTCGCTGTCTCCCTCGCTGTCTCCCTCGCTGTCTCCCTCGCTGTCTTCCACGCTGTCTTCCACGCTGTCTTCCACGCTGTCTTCCACGCTGTCTCCCTCGCAGTCTCCCTCGCAGTCTCCCTCGCAGTCTCCCTCGCAGTCTCCCTCGCAGTCTCCCTCGCAGTCTCCCTCGCTGTCTCTCTCGCTGTCTCTCTCGCTGTCTCTCTCGCTGTCTCTCTCGCTGTCCCTCTCGCAGTCTCTCTCGCTGTCCCTCTCGCAGTCTCTCTCGCAGTCTCTCTCGCAGTCTCTCTCGCTGTCTCCCTCGCAGTCTCTCTCGCAGTCTCCTTTGCAGTCTCTCTCGCTGTCTCTCTCGCTGTCTCTCTCGCTGTCTCCCTCGCAGTCTCCCTCGCAGTCTCCCTCGCAGTCTCCCTCGCAGTCTCTCTCGCTGTCTCTCTCGCTGTCTCCCTCGCTGTTTCCCTCACAGTCTCCCTCGCTGTCTCCCTCGCTGTCTCTCACGCAGTCGCTCTCACTTTCTCCCTCGCTGTCTCTCTCGCAGTCCTTCTCGCAGTCTCTGTTGCTATCTCCCTCGCTGTCTCCCTCGCTGTCTCCCTCGCAGTCTCCCTCGCAGTCTCCCTCGCAGTCTCCCTCGCAGTCTCTCTCGCAGTCTCTCTCGCAGTCTCTCTCGCAGTCTCTCTCGCAGTCTCTCTCGCTGTCTCCCTCGCTTTCTCCCTCTCTTTCTCCCTCGCTGTCTCTCTCGCTGTCTCTCTCGCTGTCTCTCTCGCTGTCTCTCTCGCTGTCTCTCTCGCTGTCTCCCTCGCAGTCTCTCTCGCTGTCTCTCTCGCTGTCTCTCTCGCTGTCTCTCTCGCAGTTTCCCTCGCTGTCTCCCTCGCTGTCTCCCTCGCTGTCTCCCTCGCTGTCTCCCTCGCTGTCTTCCACGCAGTCTCCCTCGCAGTCTCCCTCGCAGTCTCCCTCGCAGTCTCCCTCGCAGTCTCCCTCGCAGTCTCCCTCGCAGTCTCCCTCGCAGTCTCTCTCGCAGTCTCTCTCGCAGTCTCTCTCGCAGTCTCTCTCGCTGTCTCCCTCGCTGTCTCTCTCGCTGTCTCCCTCGCTGTCTCCCTCGCTGTCTCCCTCGCCGCCTCCCTCGCCGTCTCCCTCGCCGTCTCCCTCGCAGTCACTCTCTCTGTATCCCCCGCTGTCTCTCTCGCTATCTCCGTAGCAGTCTCTCTCGCTGTCTCCCTCGCTGTCTCCCTCGCTGTCTCCCTCGCTGTCTCCCTCGCTGTCGCTGTCTCTGTCGCTGTCTCTGTCGCTGTCTCTGTCGCTGTCTCTGTCGCTGTCTCCCTCTCTGTCTCTGTCGCTGTCTCCCTCTCTGTCTCCCTCTCTGTCTCCCTCGTCGTCTCCCTCGTCGTCTCCCTCGTCGTCTCACTCGTCGTCTCCCTCGTCGTCTCCCTCGTCGTCTCCCTCGTCGTCTCCCTCGTCGTCTACCTCGCAGTCTCTCTCGCTGTCTCTCTCGCTGTCTCTCTCGCTGTCTCTCTCTCTGTCTCTCTCAATGTACTCTCGCTGTCTCCCTCGCTGTCTCCCTCGCTGTCTCCCTCGCTGTCTCCCTCGCTGTCTCCCTCGCTGTCTCCCTCGCTGTCTCCCTCGCAGTCTCTCTCGCAGTCTCTCTCGCAGTCTCTCTCGTCGTCTCTCTCTCCATCTCTCTCTCCATCTCTCTCTCCATCTCTCTCGCCGTCTCTCTCGCAGTCTCTCTCGCAGTCTCTCTCGCAGTCTCTCTCGCAGTCTCCCTCACAGTCTCTCTCGCTGTCTCCCTCGCAGTCTCTCTCGCAGTCTCTCGCAGTCTCTCTCGCAGTCTCTCTCACAGTCTCTCTCGCAGTCTCTCTCGCTGTCCCTCTCGCAGTCTCTCTCGCAGTCTCTCTCGCTGTCTCCCTCGCTGTCTCCCTCCGCTGTCTCCCTCGCTGTCTCCCTCGCAGTCTCTCTCGCAGTCTCTCTCGCAGTCTCTCTCGCTGTCTCTCTCAATGTACTCTCGCTGTCTCCCTCGCTGTCTCCCTCGCTGTCTCCCTCGGTGTCTCCCTCGCTCTATCCCTCGCTCTATCTCTCGCAGTCTCTCTCGCAGTCTCTCTCGCAGTCTCTCTCGCAGTCTCTCTCGCAGTCTCTCTCGCAGTCTCTCTCGCAGTCTCTCTCGCTGTCTCTCTCGCTGTCTCCCTCTCAGTCTCTCTCACTCTCTCTCTCGCAGTCTCTCTCGTCGTCTCTCTCTCCATCTCTCTCGCCGTCTCTCTCGCCGTCTCTCTCGCCGTCTCTCTCGCCGTCTCTCTCGCAGTCTCCCTCGCAGTCTCCCTCGCAGTCTCTCTCGCAGTCTCTTTCGCAGTCTCTCTCGCAGTCTCCCTCGCAGTCTCCCTCACAGTCTCTCTCGCTGTCTCCATTGCAGTCTCCCACACAGTCTCTGTCGCTTTCTCCCTCGCTTTCTCCCTCGCAGTCTCTCTCGCAGTCTCTCTCGCAGTCTCTCTCGCAGTCTCTCTCGCTGTCCCTCTCGCAGTCTCTCTCGCAGTCTCTCTCGCTGTCTCCCTCGCAGTCTCTCTCGCAGTCTCCTTTGCAGTCTCTCTCGCTGTCTCTCTCGCTGTCTCCCTCGCAGTCTCCCTCGCAGTCTCCCTCGCAGTCTCCCTCGCAGTCTCCCTCGCAGTCTCTCTCGCTGTCTCCCTCGCTGTTTCCCTCACAGTCTCCCTCGCTGTCTCCCTCGCTGTCTCCCTCGCAGTCTCTCACGCAGTCGCTCTCACTTTCTCCCTCGCTGTCTCTCTTGCAGTCCTTCTCGCAGTCTCTGTTGCTGTCTCCCTCGCTGTCTCCCTCGCTGTCTCCCTCGCTGTCTCCCTCGCTGTCTCCCTCGCTGTCTCCCTCGCTGTCTCCCACGCTGTCTTCCACGCTGTCTTCCACGCTGTCTTCCACGCTGTCTTCCACGCTGTCTCCCTCGCAGTCTCCCTCGCAGTCTCCCTCGCAGTCTCCCTCGCAGTCTCCCTCGCAGTCTCCCTCGCTGTCTCCCTCGCTGTCTCTCTCGCTGTCTCTCTCGCTGTCTCTCTCGCTGTCTCTCTCGCAGTCTCTCTCGCTGTCTCCCTCGCTGTGTCCCTCGCAGTCTCTCTCGCAGTCTCTCTCGCAGTCTCTCTCGCAGTCTCTCTCGCAGTCTCTCTCGCAGTCTCTCTCGCAGTCTTCCTCTCAGTTTCTCAAGCTGTCTCCCTCGCTGCCTCCCACGCTGTCTCCCTCGCTGTCTCACGCGATCTCTCTCGCATTCTCTCTCGTTGTCTCCCTTGCAGTCTCTCTCGCTGTGTCCCTCGCAGTCTCTCTCGCAGTCTCTATTGCTGTCTCCCTCGCTGTCTCCCTCGCTGTCTCCCTCGCTGTCTCCCTCGCTGTCTCCCTCGCTGTCTCCCTCGCTGCCTCCCTCGCAGTCTCTCTCGAAGTCTCTCTCGCTGTCTACCTCGCTGTCTCCCTCGCTGTCTCTCTCGCTGCCTCCCTCGCAGTCTCTCTCGAAGTCTCTCTCGCTGTCTACCTCGCTGTCTCCCTCGCTGTCTCCCTCGCTGTCTCTCTCGCTCTCTCTCTCGCCGTCTCCCTCGCCGTCTTAATCGCTGTCTCCCTCGCATTCTCTCTCGCATTCTCTCTCGCAGTGTCTCTCGCTGTATCCCTCGCTGTCTCTCTCGCTATCTCCATAGCAGTCTCTCTCGCAGTTTCTCTCGCTTCCTTCCTCGCAGTCTCTCTCGCTGTCTCCCTCACAGTGTCTCTCGCTGTCTCTCTCACTGTCTCCCTCGCTGTCTCCCTCACAGTCTCTCTCGCTGTCTCCCTCGCTGTCTCTCTCGCAGTCTCTCTCGCAGTCTCTCTCGCAGTCTCTCTCGCAGTCTCTCTCGCTGTCTCTCTCGCTGTCTCTCTCGCTGACTCCCTCGCAGTTTCTATCGCTGTCTCCCTCGCAGTCTCTCTCGCTTTCTCCCTCGCTCTCTCCCTCGCAGTCTCTCTCGCAGTCTCGCTCGCTGTCTCCCTCACAGTCTCCCTCGCTGTTTCCCTCGCTGTCTACCTCGCTCTCTCTCTCGCTGTCACCCTCGCTGTCACCCTCGCTGTCACCCTCGCTGTCACCCTCGCTGTCACCCTCGCTGTCACCCTCGCTGTCACCCTCGCTGTCACCCTCGCTGTCTCCCTCGCTGTCTCCCTCGCTGTCTCCCTCGCTGTCTCCCTCGCAGTCTCCCTCACTATCCCTCTCGCAGTCTCTCTCGCTGTCTCCCTCACAGTCTCTCTCGCTGTCTCCCTTGCAGTCTCCCACACAGTCTCTCACGCTTTCTCCCTCGCTTTCTCCCTCGCTTTCTCCCTCGCTTTCTCCCTCGCAGTCTCTCTCGCAGTCTCTCTCGCAGTCTCTCTCGCAGTCTCTCTCGCTGTCTCTCTCGCTGTCTCTCTCGCTGTCTCTCTCGCTGTCTCTCTCGCAGTCTCTCTCGCTGTCTTCCTCGCTGTGTCCCTCGCAGTCTCTCTCGCAGTCTCTCTCGCAGTCTTCCTCTCAGTTTCTCAAGCTGTCTCCCTCGCTGCCTCCCACGCTGTCTCCCTCGCTGTCTCACGCGATCTCTCTCGCATTCTCTCTCGTTGTCTCCCTTGCAGTCTCTCTCGCTGTGTCCCTCGCAGTCTCTCTCGCAGTCTCTATTGCTGTCTCCCTCGCTGTCTCCCTCGCTGTCTCCCTCGCTGTCTCCCTCGCTGTCTCCCTCGCTGCCTCCCTCGCAGTCTCTCTCGAAGTCTCTCTCGCTGTCTACCTCGCTGTCTCCCTCGCTGTCTCTCTCGCTGCCTCCCTCGCAGTCTCTCTCGAAGTCTCTCTCGCTGTCTACCTCGCTGTCTCCCTCGCTGTCTCTCTCGCTCTCTCTCTCGCCGTCTCCCTCGCCGTCTTAATCGCTGTCTCCCTCGCATTCTCTCTCGCATTCTCTCTCGCAGTGTCTCTCGCTGTATCCCTCGCTGTCTCTCTCGCTATCTCCATAGCAGTCTCTCTCGCAGTTTCTCTCGCTTCCTCCCTCGCAGTCTCTCTCGCTGTCTCCCTCACAGTGTCTCTCGCTGTCTCTCTCACTGTCTCCCTCGCTGTCTCCCTCACAGTCTCTCTCGCTGTCTCCCTCGCTGTCTCCCGCGAGGTCTCTCTCGCAGTCTCTCTCGCAGTCTCTCTCGCAGTCTCTCTCGCAGTCTCTCTCGCAGTCTCTCTCACTGTCTCTCTCGCTGTCTCTCTCGCTGACTCCCTCGCAGTTTCTATCGCTGTCTCCCTCGCAGTCTCTCTCGCTTTCTCCCTCGCTCTCTCCCTCGCAGTCTCTCTCGCAGTCTCGCTCGCTGTCTCCCTCGCAGTCTCCCTCGCTGTTTCCCTCGCTGTCTACCTCGCTCTCTCTCTCGCTGTCACCCTCGCTGTCACCCTCGCTGTCACCCTCGCTGTCTCCCTCGCTGTCTCCCTCGCAGTCTCCCTCACTATCCCTCTCGCAGTCTCTCTCGCTGTCTCCCTCACAGTCTCTCTCGCTGTCTCCCTTGCAGTCTCCCACACAGTCTCTCACGCTTTCTCCCTCGCTTTCTCCCTCGCTTTCTCCCTCGCTTTCTCCCTCGCAGTCTCTCTCGCAGTCTCTCTCGCAGTCTCTCTCGCAGTCTCTCTCGCAGTCTCTCTCGCAGTCTCTCTCGCAGTCTCTCTCGCAGTCCCTCTCGCAGTCTCTCTCGCTGTCCCTCTCGCTGTCCCACTCGCAGTCTCCCTCGCAGTCTCCCTCGCAGTCTCTCTCGCAGTCTCCTTTGCAGTCTCTCTCGCTGTCTCTCTCGCTGTCTCTCTCGCTGTCTCTCTCGCTGTCTCTCTCGCTGTCTCTCTCGCTGTCTCTCTCGCAGTCTCCCTCGCAGTCTGCCTCGCAGTTTCCCTCGCAGTCTCTTTCGCTGTCTCCCTCACAGTCTCTTTCGCTGTCTCCCTCGCAGTCTCCCTCGCAGTCTCTCTCGCAGTCGCTCTCACTTTCTCCCTCGCTGTCTCTCTCGCAGTCCTTCTCGCAGTCCTTCTCGCAGTCTCTCTCGCTGTCTCTCTCGCTGTCTCTCTCGCTGTCTCCCTTGCTGTCTCCCTCGCTGTCTCCCTCGCTGTCTCCCTTGCTGTCTCCCTCGCTGTCTCCCTCGCTGTCTCCCTCGCTATCTCCCTCGCTGTCTCCCACGCTGTCTCCCTCGCAGTCTCCCACGCTGTCTCCCTCGCAGTCTCCCTCGCAGTCTCCCTCGCAGTCTGCCTCGCAGTTTCCCTCGCAGTCTCTTTCGCTGTCTCCCTCACAGTCTCTTTCGCTGTCTCCCTCGCTGTCTCCCACGCAGTCTCTCTCGCTGTCTCTCTCGCTGTCTCTCTCGCTGTCTCCATCGCTTTCTCCATCGCTTTCTCCCTCGCTGTCTCTCTCGCTGTCTCTCTCGCTGTCTCTCTCGCTGTCTCTCTCGCTGTCTCTCTCGCTGTCTCTCTCGCTGTCTCCCTTGCAGTCTCTTTTGCAGTCTCTCTCGCTGTCTCCCTCGCTGTGTGTCTCGCTCTCTCCCTCGCTGTCTCACGCGCTCTCTCTCGCAGTCTCTCTCGCTGTCTCCCTCACTGTGTCCCTCGCCGTCTCCCTCGCCGTCTCCCTCGCCGTCTTCCTCGCCGTCTCCCTCGCCGTCTCCCTCGCCGTCTCCCGCGCCGTCTCCCTCGCCGTCTCCCTCGCCGTCTCCCTTGCAGTCACTCTCTCTGTATCCCCGGCTGTCTCTCTCGCTATCTCCATAGCAGTCTCTCTCACTGTCTCTGTCGCTGTCTCTGTCGCTGTCTCTGTCGCTGTCTCTGTCGCTGTCTCTGTCGCTGTCTCCCTCGCTGTCTCACTCGCTCTATCCCTCGCTGTATCTCTCGCAGTCTCTCTCGCAGTCTCTCTCACAGTCTCTCTCACAGTCTCTCTCACAGTCTCTCTCGCTGTCTCCCTCGCAGTCTCCTTTGCAGTCTCCTTTGCAGTCTCCCTCGCAGTCTCTCTTGCTGTCTCTCTTGCTGTCTCCCTCGCTGTCTCCCTCGCTGTCTCCCTCGCTGTCTCCCTCGCTGTCTCCCTCGCTGTCTCTCTCGCTGTCTTCCTCGCTGTCTCCCTCGCTGTCTCCCTCGCTGCCTCTCTCGCTGTCTCCCTAGCAGTCGCTCTCGCAGTCGCTCTCGCAGTCGCTCTCGCAGTCTCTCTCGCTGTCTCCTTCGCTGTCTCCCTCGCTGTCTCCCTCGCTGTGTCTCTCGCTCTCTCCCTCGCTGTCTCATGCGCTCTCTCTCGCAGTCTCTCTCGCTGTCTCCCTCACTGTGTCCCTTGCTGTCTCCCTCGCTGTGTCTCTCGCTCTCTCCCTCGCTGTCTCCCTCGCTGTCTCCCTCGCTGTCTCACGCGCTCTCTCTCGCAGTCTCTCTCGCTGTCTCTCTCGCTGTCTCTCTCGCTTTCTCCCTCGCTGTCTCTCTCGCTTTCTCCCTCGCTGTGTCCCTCGCTGTGTCCCTCGCTGTGTCCCTCGCTGTGTCCCTCGCTGTGTCCCTCGCTGTGTCCCTCGCTGTCTCTCTCGCTGTCTCCCTCGCTGTCTCCCTCGCTGTCTCCCTCGCTGTCTCCCTCGCAGTCTCCCTCGCAGTCTCTCTCGCTGTCTCCCTCGCTGTCTCCCTCGTCGTCTCCCTCGCCGTCTCCCTTGCAGTCACTCTCTCTGTATCCCCGGCTGTCTCTCTCGCCAACTCCATAGCAGTATCTCTCACTGTCTCTGTCGCTGTCTCTGTCGCTGTCTCTGTCGCTGTCTCTGTCGCTGTCTCTGTCGCTGTCTCTGTCGCTGTCTCTGTCGCTGTCTCTGTCGCTGTCTCCGTCGCTGTCTCCCTCGCTGTCTCCCTCGCCGTCTCCCTCGCCGTCTCCCTCGCCGTCTCCCTGGCCGTCTCCCTGGCCGTCTCCCTGGCCGTCTCCCTGGCCGTCTCCCTGGCCGTCTCCCTGGCCGCCTCCCTGACCGTCTCCCTGGCCGTCTCCCTGGCCGTCTCTCTCGCTGTCTCTCTCAATGTACTCTCGCTGTCTCACTCGCTCTATCCCTCGCTGTATTTCTCGCAGTCTCTCTCGCCGTCTCTCTCGCCGTCTCTCTCGCCGTCTCTCTCTCCATCTCTCTCGCCATCTCTCTCGCAGTCTCTCTCGCAGTCTCTCTCGCAGTCTCTCTCGCAGTCTCTCTCGCAGTCTCTCTCGCAGTCTCCCTCGCTGTCTCCCTCCCAGTCTCTCTCGCAGTCTCTCTCGCAGTCTCTCTCGCAGTCTCTCTCGCTGTCCCTCTCGCAGTCTCTCTCGCTGTCCCTCTCGCAGTCTCTCTCGCTGTCCCTCTCGCAGTCTCTCTCGCAGTCTCTCTCGCAGTCTCTCTCGCAGTCTCTCTCGCAGTCTCCCTCGCTGTCTCCCTCCCAGTCTCTCTCGCAGTCTCTCTCGCAGTCTCTCTCGCAGTCTCTCTCGCTGTCCCTCTCGCAGTCTCTCTCGCTGTCTCTCTCGCTGTCTCTCTCGCAGTCTCTCTCGCTGTCCCTCTCGCAGTCTCTCTCGCTGTCCCTCTCGCAGTCTCTCTCGCTGTCTCTCTCGCAGTCTCTCTCGCTGTCCCTCTCGCAGTCTCTCTCGCTGTCTCTCTCGCAGTCTCTCTCGCTGTCCCTCTCGCAGTCTCTCTCGCTGTCCCTCTCGCAGTCTCTCTCGCAGTCCCTCTCGCAGTCTCTCTCGCAGTCTCTCTCGCAGTCTCTCTCGCAGTCTCCCTCGCAGTCTCTCTCGCTGTCTCCCTCGCTTTCTCCCTCGCTGTCTCTCTCGCTGTCTCTCTCGCTGTCTCTCTCGCTGTCTCCCTCGCTGTCTCTCTTGCAGTCTCCCTCGCAGTCTCTCTCGAAGTCGCTCTCGCTTTCTCCCTCACTGTCTCTCTCGCAGTCCTTCTCGCAGTCTCTCTCGCTGTCTCCAGCGCTGTCTCCCTCGCTGTCTCCCTCGCTGTCTCCCTCGCTGTCTCCCTCGCTGTCTCCCTCGCTGTCTCCCTCGCTGTCTCCCTCGCTCTATCCCTCGCTGTATCCCTCGCTGTATCACTCGCAGTCTCACTCGCAGTCTCACTCGCAGTCTCACTCGCAGTCTCACTCGCAGTCTCTCTCGCAGTCTCTCTCGCTGTCTCTCTCGCTGTCTCTCTCGCTGTCTCCCTCTCAGTCTCTCTCACTCTCTCTCTCGCAGTCTCTCTCGTCGTCTCTCTCTCCATCTCTCTCGCCGTCTCTCTCGCCGTCTCTCTCGCAGTCTCCCTCGCAGTCTCCCTCGCAGTCTCTCTCGCAGTCTCTCTCGCAGTCTCTCTCGCAGTCTCTCTCGCAGTCTCCCTCGCAGTCTCCCTCGCAGTCTCTCGCAGTCTCTCTCGCAGTCTCTCTCACAGTCTCTCTCGCAGTCTCTCTCGCAGTCTCTCTCGCAGTCTCTCTCGCTGTCTCTCTCGCAGTCTCTCTCGCTGTCCCTCTCGCAGTCTCTCTCGCTGTCCCTCTCGCAGTCTCTCTCGCAGTCCCTCTCGCAGTCTCTCTCGCAGTCTCTCTCGCAGTCTCTCTCGCAGTCTCCTTTGCAGTCTCTCTCGCTGTCTCTCTCGCAGTCTCCCTCGCAGTCCCCCTCGCAGTCCCCCTCGCAGTCTCCCTCGCTGTCTCCCTCGCTGTCTCTCTCGCAGTCTCTCTCGCAGTCTCTCTCGCAGTCTCTCTCGCAGTCTCCCTCACAGTCTCTCTCGCTGTCTCCCTCGCAGTCTCTCTCGCAGTCTCTCGCAGTCTCTCGCAGTCTCTCTCGCAGTCTCTCTCGCAGTCTCTCTCGCAGTCTCTCTCGCTGTCCCTCTCGCAGTCTCTCTCGCAGTCTCTCTCGCTGTCTCCCTCGCAGTCTCTCTCGCAGTCTCTCTCGCAGTCTCTCTCGCAGTCTCTCTCGCTGTCTCTCTCAATGTACTCTCGCTGTCTCCCTCGCTGTCTCCCTCGCTGTCTCCCTCGCTGTCTCCCTCGGTGTCTCCCTCGCTCTATCCCTCGCTCTATCCCTCGCTGTATCTCTCGCAGTCTCTCTCGCAGTCTCTCTCGCAGTCTCTCTCGCAGTCTCTCTCGCAGTCTCTCTCGCAGTCTCTCTCGCAGTCTCTCTCGCAGTCTCTCTCGCAGTCTCTCTCGCTGTCTCTCTCGCTGTCTCCCTCTCAGTCTCTCTCACTCTCTCTCTCGCAGTCTCTCTCGTCGTCTCTCTCTCCATCTCTCTCGCCGTCTCTCTCGCCGTCTCTCTCGCCGTCTCTTTCGCAGTCTCCCTCGCAGTCTCCCTCGCAGTCTCCCTCGCAGTCTCTCTCGCAGTCTCTTTCGCAGTCTCTCTCGCAGTCTCCCTCACAGTCTCTCTCGCTGTCTCCATTGCAGTCTCCCACACAGTCTCTGTCGCTTTCTCCCTCGCTTTCTCCCTCGCAGTCTCTCTCGCAGTCTCTCTCGCAGTCTCTCTCGCAGTCTCTCTCGCAGTCTCTCTCGCAGTCTCTCTCGCTGTCCCTCTCGCAGTCTCTCTCGCAGTCTCTCTCGCTGTCTCCCTCGCAGTCTCTCTCGCTCTCTCTCTCGCAGTCTCTCTCGCAGTCTCCCTCGCAGTCTCCCTCGCTGTCTCCCTCGCTTTCTCTCTCGCTGTCTCTCTCGCTGTCTCTCTCGCTGTCTCTCTCGCTGTCTCTCTCGCTGTCTCTCTCGCAGTCTCTATCGCTGTCTTCCTCGCTGTGTCCCTCGCAGTCTCTCTCGCAGTCTCTCTCGCAGTCTCTCTCGCAGTCTCTCTCGCAGTCTTCCTCTCAGTTTCTCTCGCTGTCTCCCTCGCTGCCTCCCACGCTGTCTCCCTCGCTGTCTCACGCGATCTCTCTCGCATTCTCTCTCGTTGTCTCCCTTGCAGTCTCTCTCGCTGTGTCCCTCGCTGTGTCCCTCGCAGTCTCTCTCGCAGTCTCTCTCGCAGTCTCTCTCGCAGTCTCTATTGCTGTCTCCCTCGCTGTCTCCCTCGCTGTCTCCCTCGCTGTCTCCCTCGCTGTCTCCCTCGCTGCCTCCCTCGCAGTCTCTCTCGCTGTCTACCTCGCTGTCTCCTTCGCTGTCTCTCTCGCTGCCTCCCTCGCAGTCTCTCTCGAAGTCTCTCTCGCTGTCTACCTCGCTGTCTCCCTCGCTGTCTCTCTCGCTCTCTCTCTCGCCGTCTCCCTCGCCGTCTTAATCGCTGTCTCCCTCGCATTCTCTCTCGCAGTGTCTCTCGCTGTATCCCTCGCTGTCTCTCTCGCTATCTCCATAGCAGTCTCTCTCGCAGTTTCTCTCGCTTCCTCCCTCGCAGTCTCTCTCGCTGTCTCCCTCACAGTGTCTCTCGCTGTCTCTCTCACTGTCTCCCTCGCTGTCTCCCTCACAGTCTCTCTCGCTGTCTCCCTCGAGGTCTCTCTCGCAGTCTCTCTCGCAGTCTCTCTCGCAGTCTCTCTCGCAGTCTCTCTCGCTGTCTCTCTCGCTGTCTCTCTCGCTGACTCCCTCGCAGTTTCTATCGCTGTCTCCCTCGCAGTCTCTCTCGCTTTCTCCCTCGCTCTCTCCCTCGCAGTTTCTCTCGCAGTCTCGCTCGCTGTCTCCCTCGCAGTCTCCCTCGCTGTTTCCCTCGCTGTCTACCTCGCTCTCTCTCTCGCTGTCACCCTCGCTGTCACCCTCGCTGTCACCCTCGCTGTCTCCCTCGCTGTCTCCCTCGCTGTCTCCCTCGCTGTCTCCCTCGCAGTCTCCCTCGCAGTCTCCCTCACTATCCCTCTCGCAGTCTCTCTCGCTGTCTCCCTCACAGTCTCTCTCGCTGTCTCCCTTGCAGTCTCCCACACAGTCTCTCACGCTTTCTCCCTCGCTTTCTCCCTCGCTTTCTCCCTCGCAGTCTCTCTCGCAGTCTCTCTCGCAGTCTCTCTCGCAGTCTCTCTCGCAGTCTCTCTCGCAGTCCCTCTCGCAGTCTCTCTCGCAGTCTCTCTCGCAGTCCCTCTCGCTGTCCCACTCGCAGTCTCCCTCGCAGTCTCCCTCGCAGTCTCCCTCGCAGTCTCCCTCGCAGTCTCCTTTGCAGTCTCTCTCGCTGTCTCTCTCGCTGTCTCTCTCGCTGTCTCTCTCGCTGTCTCTCTCGCTGTCTCTCTCGCTGTCTCTCTCGCAGTCTCCCTCGCAGTCTGCCTCGCAGTTTCCCTCGCAGTCTCTTTCGCTGTCTCCCTCACAGTCTCTTTCGCTGTCTCCCTCGCAGTCTCCCTCGCAGTCTCCCTCGCAGTCTCCCTCGCAGTCTCTCTCGCAGTCGCTCTCACTTTCTCCCTCGCTGTCTCTCTCGCAGTCCTTCTCGCAGTCCTTCTCGCAGTCTCTCTCGCTGTCTCTCTCGCTGTCTCTCTCGCTGTCTCCCTTGCTGTCTCCCTCGCTGTCTCACTCGCTCTATCCCTCGCTGTATCTCTCGCAGTCTCTCTCGCAGTCTCTCTCACAGTCTCTCTCACAGTCTCTCTCGCTGTCTCTCTCGCAGTCTCTCTCGCAGGCTCCCTCGCAGTCTCCCTCGCAGTCTCTCTCGCAGTCACTCTCGCAGTCTCCCTCGCAGTCTCCCTCGCAGTCTCCTTTGCAGTCTCCCTCGCAGTCTCCTTTGCAGTCTCCCTCGCAGTCTCTCTTGCTGTCTCCCTCGCTGTCTCCCTCGCTGTCTCCCTCGCTGTCTCCCTCGCTGTCTCCCTCGCTGTCTCCCTCGCTGTCTCCCTCGCTGTCTCCCTCGCTGTCTTCCTCGCTGTTTCTCTCGCTGTCTCCCTCGCTGTCTCCCTCGCTGCCTCTCTCGCTGTCTCCCTAGCAGTCGCTCTCGCAGTCGCTCTCGCAGTCGCTCTCGCAGTCGCTCTCGCAGTCGCTCTCGCAGTCGCTCTCGCAGTCGCTCTCGCAGTCTCTCTCGCTGTCTCCTTCGCTGTCTCCCTCGCTGTCTCCCTCGCTGTCTCCCTCGCTGTGTCTCTCGCTCTCTCCCTCGCTGTCTCCCTCGCTGTCTCATGCGCTCTCTCTCGCAGTCTCTCTCGCTGTCTCCCTCGCTGTGTCCCTCGCTGTCTCCCTCGCTGTGTCTCTCGCTCTCTCCCTCGCTGTCTCTCTCGCTGTCTCACGCGCTCTCTCTCGCAGTCTCTCTCGCTGTCTCTCTCGCTGTCTCTCTCGCTTTCTCCCTCGCTGTCTCTCTCGCTTTCTCCCTCGCTGTGTCCCTCGCTGTGTCCCTCGCTGTGTCCCTCGCTGTGTCCCTCGCTGTCTCTCTCGCTGTCTCCCTCGCTGTCTCCCTCGCTGTCTCCCTCGCTGTCTCCCTCGCAGTCTCCCTCGCAGTCTCTCTCGCTGTCTCCCTCGTCGTCTCCCTCGCCGTCTCCCTTGCAGTCACTCTCTCTGTATCCCCGGCTGTCTCTCTCGCCAACTCCATAGCAGTATCTCTCACTGTCTCCCTCGCTGTCTCCCTCGCTGTCTCTGTCGCTGTCTCCGTCGCTGTCTCCGTCGCTGTCTCCGTCGCTGTCTCCCTCGCCGTCTCCCTCGCCGTCTCCCTGGCGGTCTCCCTGGCCGTCTCCCTGGCCGTCTCCCTGGCCGTCTCCCTGGCCGTCTCCCTGGCCGTCTCCCTGGCCG
Source organism: Heterodontus francisci (assembly GCF_036365525.1). Taxonomy (NCBI): domain Eukaryota; kingdom Metazoa; phylum Chordata; class Chondrichthyes; order Heterodontiformes; family Heterodontidae; genus Heterodontus; species Heterodontus francisci. The sequence goes on from NW_027141323.1 coordinate 929,015, forward strand.
TCTCTCTCGCTGTCTCTCTCAATGTACTCTCGCTGTCTCACTCGCTCTATCCCTCGCTGTATCTCTCGCAGTCTCTCTCGCAGTCTCTCTCGCCGTCTCTCTCGCCGTCTCTCTCGCCGTCTCTCTCTCCATCTCTCTCGCCGTCTCTCTCGCAGTCTCTCTCGCAGTCTCTCTCGCAGTCTCTCTCGCAGTCTCTCTCGCAGTCTCTCTCGCAGTCTCCCTCGCTGTCTCCCTCCCAGTCTCTCTCGCAGTCTCTCTCGCAGTCTCTCTCGCAGTCTCTCTCGCTGTCCCTCTCGCAGTCTCTCTCGCTGTCCCTCTCGCAGTCTCTCTCGCTGTCCCTCTCGCAGTCTCTCTCGCAGTCTCTCTCGCAGTCTCTCTCGCAGTCTCTCTCGCAGTCTCCCTCGCTGTCTCCCTCCCAGTCTCTCTCGCAGTCTCTCTCGCAGTCTCTCTCGCAGTCTCTCTCGCTGTCCCTCTCGCAGTCTCTCTCGCTGTCTCTCTCGCTGTCTCTCTCGCAGTCTCTCTCGCTGTCCCTCTCGCAGTCTCTCTCGCTGTCTCTCTCGCAGTCTCTCTCGCTGTCCCTCTCGCAGTCTCTCTCGCTGTCTCTCTCGCAGTCTCTCTCGCTGTCCCTCTCGCAGTCTCTCTCGCTGTCCCTCTCGCAGTCTCTCTCGCAGTCTCTCTCGCAGTCCCTCTCGCAGTCTCTCTCGCAGTCTCTCTCGCAGTCTCTCTCGCAGTCTCTCTCGCAGTCTCCTTTGCAGTCTCCCTCGCTGTCTCCCTCGCTGTCTCCCTCGCTGTCTCCCTCGCTGTCTCCCTCGCTGTCTCCCTCGCTGTCTCCCTCGCAGTCTCCCTCGCAGTCTCCCTCGCAGTCTCCCTCGCAGTCTCCCTCGCAGTCTCTCTCGCTGTCTCCCTCGCTTTCTCCCTCGCTGTCTCTCTCGCTGTCTCTCTCGCTGTCTCCCTCGCTGTCTCTCTTGCAGTCTCCCTCGCAGTCTCTCTCGAAGTCGCTCTCGCTTTCTCCCTCACTGTCTCTCTCGCAGTCCTTCTCGCAGTCCTTCTCGCAGTCTCTCTCGCTGTCTCCAGCGCTGTCTCCCTCGCTGTCTCCCTCGCTGTCTCCCTCGCTGTCTCCCTCGCTGTCTCCCTCGCTGTCTCCCTCGCTGTCTCCCTCGCTGTCTCCCTTGCTGTCTCCCTTGCTGTCTCCCACGCAGTCTCTCTCGCTGTCTCTCTCGCTGTCTCCATGGCTTTCTCCCTCGCTGTCTCCCTCGCTGTCTCCCTCGCTGTCTCCCTCGCTGTCTCTCTCGCTGTCTCTCTCGCTGTCTCTCTCGCTGTCTCTCTCGCTGTCTCTCTCGCTGTCTCTCTCGCTGTCTCTCTCGCTGCCTCTCTCGCTGCCTCTCTCGCTGCCTCTCTCGCTGTCTCTCTCGCTGTCTCTCTCGCTGTCTCCCTTGCAGTCTCTCTTGCAGTCTCTCTCGCTGTTTCCCTCGCTGTATCTCTCGCTCTCTCCCTCGCTGTCTCCCTCGCTGTCTCCCTCGCTGTCTCACGCGCTCTCTCTCGCAGTCTCTCTCGCTGTCTCTCTCGCTGTCTCCCTCGCTGTTTCCCTCGCTGTGTCCGTCGCTGTGTCCTTCGCTGTCTCTTTCGCAGTCTCCCTCGCAGTCTCCTTTGCAGTCTATCTCGCTGTCTCCCTCGCTGTTTCCCTCACAGTCTCTCTCGCTGTCTCCCTCGCAGTCTCTCTCGAAGTCGCTCTCGCTTTCTCCCTCGCTGTCTCTCACGCAGTCCTTCTCGCAGTCTCTCTCGCTGTCTCCAGCGCTGTCTCCCTCGCTGTCTCCCTCGCTGTCTCCCTCGCTGTCTCCCTCGCTGTCTCCCTCGCTGTCTCCCTCGCTGTCTCCCTCGCTGTCTCCCTCGCTGACTCCCTCGCTGTCTCCCACGCAGTCTCTCTCGCTGTCTCTCTCGCTGTCTCCATCGCTTTCTCCCTCGCTGTCTCTCTTGCTGTCTCTCTCGCTGTCTCTCTCGCTGTCTCTCTCGCTGTCTCTCTCGCTGTCTCTCTCGCTGTCTCTCTCGCTGTCTCCCTTGCAGTCTCCCTTGCAGTCTCCCTTGCAGTCTCTCTTGCAGTCTCTCTCGCTGTCTCCCTCGCTGTCTCCCTCGCTGTGTCTCTCGCTCTCTCCCTCGCTGTCTCCCTCGCTGTCTCATGCGCTCTCTCTCGCAGTCTCTCTCGCAGTCTCCCTCGCTGTGTCCCTCACTGTGTCCCTCGCTGTGTCCCTCGCTGTGTCCCTCGCTGTGTCCCTCGCTGTGTCCCTCGCTGTGTCCCTCGCAGTCTCCCTCGCTGTCTCCCTCGCAGTCTCTCTCGCAGTCTCTCTCGCAGTCTCTCTCGCTGTCTCCCTCGCTTTCTCCCTCGCTTTCTCCCTCGCTTTCTGCCTCGCTGTCCCTCTCGCAGTCTCTCTCGCTGTCCCACTCGCAGTCTCTCTCGCTGTCTCTCTCGCAGTCTCCTTTGCAGTCTCTCTCGCTGTCTCTCTCGCAGTCTCCCTCGCTGTCTCCCTCGCTGTCTCCCTCGCTGTCTCCCTCGCTGTCTCCCTCGCTGTCTCCCTCGCTGTCTCCCTCGCTGTCTCACTCGCAGTCTCCCTCGCAGTCTCTCTCGCAGTCTCTCTCGCTGTCTCCCTCGCTTTCTCCCTCGTTTTCTCCCTCGCTTTCTCCCTCGCTGTCTCTCTCGCTGTCTCTCTCGCTGTCTCCATGGCTTTCTCCCTCGCTGTCTCCCTCGCTGTCTCTCTCGCTGTCTCTCTCGCTGTCTCTCTCGCTGTCTCTCTCGCTGTCTCTCTCGCTGCCTCTCTCGCTGCCTCTCTCGCTGCCTCTCTCGCTGTCTCTCTCGCTGTCTCTCTCGCTGTCTCCCTTGCAGTCTCTCTTGCAGTCTCTCTCGCTGTTTCCCTCGCTGTATCTCTCGCTCTCTCCCTCGCTGTCTCCCTCGCTGTCTCACGCGCTCTCTCTCGCAGTCTCTCTCGCTGTCTCTCTCGCTGTCTCCCTCACTGTTTCCCTCGCTGTGTCCCTCGCTGTGTCCTTCGCTGTCTCTCTCGCAGTCTCCCTCGCAGTCTCCTTTGCAGTCTCTCTCGCAGTCTCTCTCGCAGTCTTCCTCGCAGTTTCTCTCGCCGTGTCCCTCGCTGCCTCCCACGCTGTCTCACGCGATCTCTCTCGCATTCTCTCTCGTTGTCTCCCTCGCCGTCTCCCTCGCCGTCTCCCTCGCCGTCTCCCTCGCCGTCTCCCTCGCAGTCACTCTCTCTGTATCCCCGGCTGTCTCTCTCGCTATCTCCATAGCAGTCTCTCTCACTGTCTCTCTCACTGTCTCTGTCTCTGTCTCTGTCGCTGTCTCCCTCGCTGTCTCTCTCAATGTACTCTCGCTGTCTCCCTCGCTGTCTCACTCGCTGTATCTCTCGCAGTCTCTCTCGCAGTCTCTCTCACTGTCTCTCTCGCTATCTCTCTCGCTGTCTCCCTCGCAGTCTCTCTCGCAGTCTCTCTCGCAGTCTCTCTCGCTGTCTCCCTCGCTTTCTCCCTCGCTTTCTCCCTCGCTTTCTGCCTCGCTTTCTCTCTCGCTGTCCCTCTCGCAGTCTCTCTCGCTGTCCCACTCGCAGTCTCTCTCGCTGTCTCTCTCGCAGTCTCCTTTGCAGTCTCTCTCGCTGTCTCTCTCGCAGTCTCCCTCGCTGTCTCCCTCGCTGTCTCCCTCGCTGTCTCCCTCGCTGTCTCCCTCGCTGTCTCCCTCGCTGTCTCCCTCGCTGTCTCACTCGCAGTCTCCCTCGCAGTCTCTCTCGCAGTCTCTCTCGCAGTCTCTCTCGCTGTCTCCCTCGCTTTCTCCCTCGCTTTCTCCCTCGCTTTCTCCCTCGCTGTCTCTCTCGCTGTCTCTCTCGCTGTCTCCATGGCTTTCTCCCTCGCTGTCTCCCTCGCTGTCTCTCTCGCTGTCTCTCTCGCTGTCTCTCTCGCTGTCTCTCTCGCTGTCTCTCTCGCTGTCTCTCTCGCTGTCTCTCTCGCTGCCTCTCTCGCTGCCTCTCTCGCTGTCTCTCTCGCTGTCTCTCTTGCAGTCTCTCTCGCTGTTTCCCTCGCTGTATCTCTCGCTCTCTCCCTCGCTGTCTCCCTCGCTGTCTCACGCGCTCTCTCTCGCAGTCTCTCTCGCTGTCTCTCTCGCTGTCTCTCTCGCTGTCTCCCTCGCTGTTTCCCTCGCTGTGTCCCTCGCTGTGTCCTTCGCTGTCTCTCTCGCAGTCTCCCTCGCAGTCTCCTTTGCAGTCTCCCTCGCAGTCTCCTTTGCAGTCTCTCTCGCAGTCTCTCTCGCAGTCTTCCTCGCAGTTTCTCTCGCTGTGTCCCTCGCTGCCTCCCACGCTGTCTCACGCGATCTCTCTCGCATTCTCTCTCGTTGTCTCCCTCGCTGTTTCCCTCGCTGTTTCCCTCGCTGTGTCCCTCGCTGTGTCCCTCGCTGTGTCCCTCGCTGTGTCCCTCGCTGTGTCCCTCGCTGTGTCCCTCGCTGTGTCCCTCGCTGTCTCTCTCGCTGTCTCTCTCGCAGTCTCCCTCGCAGTCTCCTTTGCAGTCTCTCTCGCAGTCTCTCTCGCAGTCTTCCTCGCTGTCTCTCTCGCTGTCTCTCTCGCTGTCTCCCTTGCAGTCTCTCTTGCAGTCTCTCTCGCTGTTTCCCTCGCTGTATCTCTCGCTCTCTCCCTCGCTGTCTCCCTCGCTGTCTCACTCGCTGTCTCACGCGCTCTCTCTCGCAGTCTCTCTCGCAGTCTCTCTCGCTGTCTCTCTCGCTGTCTCTCTCGCTGTCTCCCTCGCTGTTTCCCTCGCTGTGTCCCTCGCTGTGTCCCTCGCTGTGTCCCTCGCTGTGTCCCTCGCTGTGTCCCTCGCTGTGTCCCTCGCTGTCTCCCTCGCTGTCTCCCTCGCCGTCTCCCTCGCCGTCTCCCTCGCCGTCTCCCTCGCCGTCTCCCTCGCCGTCTCCCTCGCCGTCTCCCTCGCCGTCTCCCTCGCCGTCTCCCTCGCTGTCTCTCTCAATGTACTCTCGCTGTCTCCCTCGCTGTCTCACTCGCTCTATCCCTCGCTGTATCTCTCGCAGTCTCTCTCGCAGTCTCTCTCGCTGTCTCTCTCGCTGTCTCCCTCGCTGTCTCCCTCGCAGTCTCTCTCGCTCTCTGCCTCACTGTCTCCCTCGCAGTCTCTCTCGCAGTCTCTCTCGCTGTCTCCCTCGCTGTTTCCCTCACAGTCTCTCTCGCTGTCTCCCTCGCAGTCTCTCTCGAAGTCGCTCTCGCTTTCTCCCTCGCTGTCTCTCTCGCAGTCCTTCTCGCAGTCTCTCTCGCTGTCTCCCTCGCTGTCTCCCTCGCTGTCTCCCTCGCTGTCTCCCTCGCTGTCTCCCTCGCTGTCTCCCTCGCTGTCTCCCTCGCTGACTCCCTCGCAGTCTCTCTCGCAGTCTCTCTCGCAGTCTCTCTCGCAGTCTCTCTCGCAGTCTCTCTCGCAGTCTCTCTCGCAGTCTCTCTCACAGTCTCTCTCGCTGTCCCTCTCGCAGTCTCTCTCGCAGTCTCTCTCGCTGTCCCTCTCGCAGTCTCTCTCGCTGTCTCCCTCGCAGTCTCTCTCGCAGTCTCCTTTGCAGTCTCTCTCGCTGTCTCTCTCGCTGTCTCTCTCGCTGTCTCTCTCGCTGTCTCTCTCGCTGTATCTCTCGCTGTCTCTCTCGCAGTCTCCCTCGCAGTCTGCCTCGCAGTCTGCCTCGCAGTCTCCCTCGCAGTCTCTTCCGCTGTCTCCCTCGCTGTTTCCCTCACAGTCTCTTTCGCAGTCTCCCTCGCAGTCTCCCTCGCAGTCTCCCTCGCAGTCTCTCTCGCAGTCGCTCTCACTTTCTCCCTCGCTGTCTCTCTCGCAGTCCTTCTCGCAGTCCTTCTCGCAGTCTCTCTCGCTGTCTCTCTCGCTGTCTCCCTCGCTGTCTCCCTCGCTGTCTTCCTCGCAGTCTCCCTCGCAGTCTCCCTCGCAGTCTCCCTCGCAGTCTCCCTCGCAGTCTCCCTCGCAGTCTCCCTCGCAGTCTCCCTCGCTGTTTCCCTCGCAGTCTCTCTCGCTGTCTCCCTCGCAGTCTCTCTCGAAGTCGCGCTCGCTTTCTCCCTCGCTGTCTCTCTCGCAGTCCTTCTCGCAGTCTCTCTCGCTGTCTCCAGCGCTGTCTCCCTCGCTGTCTCCCTCGCTGTCTCCCTCGCTGTCTCCCTCGCTGTCTCCCACGCAGTCTCTCTCGCTGTCTCTCTCGCTGTCTCTCTCGCTGTCTCCCTCGCTTTCTCCCTCGCTTTCTCCCTCGCTTTCTCCCTCGCTGTCTCTCTCGCTGTCTCTCTCGCTGTCTCTCTCGCTGTCTCTCTCGCTGTCTAACTCGCTGTCTCTCTCGCTGTCTCTCTCGCTGCCTCTCTCGCCGTCTCTCTCGCTGTCTCCCTTGCAGTCTCTCTTGCAGTCTCTCTCGCTGTCTCCCTCGCTGTGTCTCTCTCTCACTCCCTCGCTGTCTCACGCGCCCTCTCTCGCAGTCTCTCTCGCTGTCTCCCTCGCCGTCTCCCTCGCCGTCTCCCTCGCCGTCTCCCTCGCCGTCTCCCTCGCAGTCACTCTCTCTGTATCCCCGGCTGTCTCTCTCGCTATCTCCATAGCAGTCTCTCTCACTGTCTCTCTCACTGTCTCTGTCTCTGTCTCTGTCTCTGTCTCTGTCGCTGTCTCCCTCGCTGTCTCTCTCAATGTACTCTCGCTGTCTCCCTCGCTGTCTCACTCGCTGTATCTCTCGCAGTCTCTCTCGCAGTCTCTCTCACTGTCTCTCTCGCTATCTCTCTCGCAGTCTCCCTCGCAGTCTCCCTCGCAGTCTCCCTCGCAGTCTCCCTCGCAGTCTCTCTCGCAGTCTCTCTCGCAGTCTCTCTCGCAGTCACTCTCGCAGTCTCCCTCGCAGTCTCCCTCGCAGTCTCCCTCGCAGTCTCCCTCGCAGTCTCCCTCGCAGTCTCCCTCGCAGTCTCCCTCGCAGTCTCTCTCGCTGTCTCCCTCGCTGTTTCCCTCACAGTCTCTCTCGCTGTTTCCCTCGCAGTCTCTCTCGAAGTCGCTCTCGCTTTCTCCCTCGCAGTCTCTCTCGCTGTCTCCAGCGCTGTCTCCAGCGCTGTCTCTCTCGCTGTCTCTCTCGCTGTCTCCCTTGCAGTCTCTCTTGCAGTCTCTCTCGCTGTCTCCCTCGCTGTGTCTCTCGCTGTCTCCCTCGCAGTCTCTCTCGCTGTCTCCCTCGCTGTCTCTGTCGCTGTCTCTGTCGCTGTCTCTGTCGCTGTCTCTGTCGCTGTCTCTGTCGCTGTCTCTGTCGCTGTCTCTGTCGCTGTCTCTGTCGCTGTCTTCCTCGTCGTCTCCCTCGCCGTCTCCGTCGCCGTCTCCCTGGCCGTCTCCCTGGCCGTCTCCCTGGCCGTCTCCCTGGCCGTCTCCCTGGCCGTCTCCCTGGCCGTCTCCCTCGCAGTCTCTCTCGCAGTCTCTCTCAATGTACTCTCGCTGTCTCCCTCGCTGTCTCACTCGCTCTATCCCTCGCTGTATCTCTCGCAGTCTCTCTCGCAGTCTCTCTCGCAGTCTCTCTCGCAGTCTCTCTCGCAGTCTCTCTCGCTGTCTCTCTCGCTGTCTCCCTCGCAGTCTCTCTCGCTCTCTCCCTCACTGTCTCTCTCGCAGTCTCTCTCGCCGTCTCTCTCCATCTCTCTCGCCGTCTCTCTCGCAGTCTCCCTCGCTGTCTCACTCGCTGTCTCCCTCGCTGTCTCCCTCGCTGTCTCCCTCGCAGTCTCCCTCGCAGTCTCCCTCGCAGTCTCCCTCGCAGTCTCTCTCGCAGTCTCTCTCGCAGTCTCTCTCGCAGTCTCTCTCGCAGTTTCCCTCGCTGTCTCCCTCACAGTCTCTCTCGCTGTCTCCATTGCAGTCTCCCACACAGTCTCTCACGCTTTCTGCCTCGCTTTCTCCCTCGCAGTCCCTCTCGCAGTCTCTCTCGCTGTCCCTCTCGCAGTCTCTCTCGCTGTCTCCCTCGCAGTCTCTCTCGCTGTCTCTCTCGCTGTCTCTCTCGCTGTCTCTCTCGCTGTCTCTCTCGCTGTCTCTCTCGCTGTCTCTCTCGCAGTCTCTTTCGCTGTCTCCCTCGCTGCCTCCCTCGCTGTCTCCCTAGCAGTCTCTCTCGCTGTCTCCCTCGCTGTCTCCCTCGCTGCCTCCCTCGTTGTCTCCCTAGCAGTCGCTCTCGCAATCTCTCTCGCTGTCTTCCTCGCTGTGTCCCTCGCAGTCTCTCTCGCAGTCTCTCTCGCAGTCTCTCTCGCAGTCTCTCTCGCAGTCTCTCTCGCAGTCTCCCTCGCAGTTTCTCTCGCTGTCTCCCTCGCTGCCTCCCACGCTGTCTCCCTCGCTGTCTCACGCGATCTCTCTCGCATTCTCTCTCGTTGTCTCCCTTGCAGTCTCTCTCGCTGTGTCCCTCGCAGTCTCTCTCGCAGTCTCTATTGCTGTCTCTGTCGCTGTCTCCCTCGCTGTCTCCCTCGCTGTCTCCCTCGCTGTCTCCCTCGCTGTCTCCCTCGCTGTCTCCCTCGAAGTCTACCTCGCTGTCTACCTCGCTGTCTCCCTCGCTCTCTCTCTCGCTCTCTCTCTCGCTCTCTCTCTCGCTCTCTCTCTCGCTCTCTCTCTCGCCGTCTCCCTCGCCGGCTTCATCGCTGTCTCCCTCGCATTCTCTCTCGCAGTGTCTCTCGCAGTGTCTCTCGCAGTGTCTCTCGCTTTCTCCCTCGCAGACTCCATCGCAGTCTCCCTCGCAGTCTCCCTCGCAGTCTCCCTCGCAGTCTCCCTCGCAGTCTCCCTCGCTGTCTCCCTCGCAGTCTCTCTCGAAGTCGCTCTCGCTTTCTCCCTCGCTGTCTCTCTCGCAGTCCTTCTCGCAGTCCTTCTCGCAGTCTCTCTCGCTGTCTCCAGCGCTGTCACCCTCACATTCTCTCTCGCAGTGTCTCTCACTGTCTCCCTCGCAGTCTCCCTCGCAGTCTCCCTCGCAGTCTCCCTCACAGTCTCCCTCGCAGTCTCCCTCGCAGTCTCCCTTGCAGTCTCCCTTGCAGTCTCCCTTGCAGTCTCCCTTGCAGTCTCCCTCGCAGTCTCCCTCGCTGTCTCCATCGCTTTCTCCCTCGCTGTCTCTCTCGCTGTCTCCCTTGCAGTCTCTCTTGCAGTCTCTCTCGCTGTCCCCCTCGCTGTGTCTCTCGCTCTCTCCCTCGCTGTCTCCCTCGCTGTCTCACGCGCACTCTCTCGCAGTCTCTCTTGCTGTCTCTCTCGCTGTGTCCCTCGCTGTGTCCCTCGCTGTGTCCCTCGCTGTGTCCCTCGCTGTGTCCCTCGCTGTCTCCCTCGCTGTCTCCCTCGCTGTCTCCCTCGCCGTCTCCCTTGCAGTCACTCTCTCTGTATCCCGGGCTGTCTCTTACGCTATCTCCATAGCAGTCTCTCTCACTGTCTCCCTCGCTGTCTCTGTCGCTGTCTCTGTCGCTGTCTCCCTCGCTATCTCCCTCGCTGTCTCCCTCGCCGTCTCCCTCGCCGTCTCCCTCGCCGTCTCCCTCGCCGTCTCCCTCGCCGTCTCCCTCGCCGTCTCCCTCGCCGTCTCCCTCGCCGTCTCCCTCGCCGTCTCCCTCGCCGTCTCCCTCGCAGTCTCTCTCGCAGTCTCTCTCAATGTACTCTCGCTGTCTCTCTCGCTGTCTCACTCGCTCTATCCATCGCTGTATCTCTCGCAGTCTCTCTCGCCGTCTCTCTCGCCGTCTCTCTCGCCATCTCTCTCGCAGTCTCCCTCGCTGTCTCCCTCGCTGTCTCCCTCGCTGTCTCCCTCGCTGTCTCCCTCGCTGTCTCCCTCGCAGTCTCCCTCGCAGTCTCCCTCGCAGTCTCCCTCGCAGTCTCCCTCGCAGTCTCTCTCGCAGTCTCTCTCGCAGTCTCTCTCGCAGTCTCTCTCGCAGTCTCTCTCGCAGTCTCTCTCGCTGTCCCTCTCGCAGTCTCTCTCGCTGTCCCTCTCGCAGTCTCTCTCGCTGTCTCCCTCGCAGTCTCTCTCGCAGTCTCCTTTGCAGTCTCTCTCGCAGTCTCCTTTGCAGTCTCTCTCGCTGTCTCTCTCGCTGTCTCTCTCGCTGTCTCTCTCGCTGTCTCTCTCGCTGTCTCTCTCGCTGTATCTCTCGCTGTCTCTCTCGCTGTCTCTCTCGCAGTCTCCCTCGCAGTCTGCCTCGCAGTCTCCCTCGCAGTCTCTTCCGCTGTCTCCCTCGCTGTTTCCCTCACAGTCTCTTTCGCAGTCTCCCTCGCAGTCTCCCTCGCAGTCTCTCTCGCAGTCGCTCTCACTTTCTCCCTCGCTGTCTCTCTCGCAGTCCTTCTCGCAGTCCTTCTCGCAGTCCTTCTCGCAGTCTCTCTCGCTGTCTCCCTCGCTGTCTCCCTCGCTGTCTCCCTCGCTGTCTCCCTTGCAGTCTCCCTCGCAGTCTCTCTCGCAGTCTCTCTCGCAGTCTCTCTCGCAGTCTCCCTCGCAGTTTCTCTCGCTGTCTCCCTCGCTGCCTCCCACGCTGTCTCCCTCGCTGTCTCACGCGATCTCTCTCGCATTCTCTCTCGTTGTCTCCCTTGCAGTCTCTCTCGCTGTGTCCCTCGCAGTCTCTCTCGCAGTCTCTATTGCTGTCTCTGTCGCTGTCTCCCTCGCTGTCTCCCTCGCTGTCTCCCTCGCTGTCTCCCTCGAAGTCTCTCTCGCTGTCTACCTCGCTGTCTCCCTCGCTCTCTCCCTCGCTCTCTCTCTCGCTCTCTCTCTCGCTCTCTCTCTCGCTCTCTCTCTCGCCGTCTCCCTCGCCGGCTTCATCGCTGTCTCCCTCGCATTCTCTCTCGCAGTGTCTCTCGCAGTGTCTCTCGCAGTGTCTCTCGCTGTCTCCCTCGCAGTCTCCATTGCAGTCTCCCTCGCAGTCTCCCTCGCAGTCTCCCTCGCTGTCTCCCTCGCAGTCTCTCTCGAAGTCGCTCTTGCTTTCTCCCTCGCTGTCTCTCTCGCAGTCCTTCTCGCAGTCCTTCTCGCAGTCTCTCTCGCTGTCTCCAGCGCTGTCACCCTCACATTCTCCCTCGCAGTGTTTCTAACTGTCTCCCTCGCAGTCTCCCTCGCAGTCTCCCTCGCAGTCTCCCTCGCAGTCTCCCTCGCAGTCTCCCTCGCAGTCTCCCTCGCAGTCTCCCTTGCAGTCTCCCTTGCAGTCTCCCTCGCAGTCTCCCTCGCAGTCTCCCTCGCAGTCTCCCTCGCTGTCTCCCTCGCTGTCTCCCTCGCTGTCTCCCTCGCTGTCTCCCTCGCTGTCTCCCTCGCTGTCTCCCACGCAGTCTCTCTCGCTGTCTCCATCGCTTTTTCCCTCGCTGTCTCTCTCGCTGTCTCCCTTGCAGTCTCTCTCGCTGTGTCTCTCGCTGTCCCCCTCGCTGTGTCTCTCGCTCTCTCCCTCGCTGTCTCCCTCGCTGTCTCACGCGCACTCTCTCGCAGTCTCTCTTGCTGTCTCTCTCGCTGTGTCCCTCGCTGTGTCCCTTGCTGTGTCCCTCGCTGTGTCCCTCGCTGTGTCCCTCGCTGTGTCCCTCGCTGTGTCCCTCGCTGTGTCCCTCGCTGTGTCCCTCGCTGTCTCCCTCGCTGTCTCCCTCGCTGTCTCCCTCGCCGTCTCCCTTGCAGTCACTCTCTCTGTATCCCGGGCTGTCTCTTACGCTATCTCCATAGCAGTCTCTCTCACTGTCTCCCTCGCTGTCTCCCTCGCTGTCTCTGTCGCTGTCTCTGTCGCTGTCTCCCTCGCTATCTCCCTCGCTGTCTCCCTCGCTGTCTCCAGCGCTGTCTCCCTCGCCGTCTCCCTCGCCGTCTCCCTCGCCGTCTCCCTCGCCGTCTCCCTCGCCGTCTCCCTCGCCGTCTCCCTCGCCGTCTCCCTCGCCGTCTCCCTCGCCGTCTCTCTCGCAGTCTCTCTCGCTGTCTCTCTCAATGTACTCTCGCTGTCTCCCTCGCTGTCTCACTCGCTCTATCCATCGCTGTATCTCTCGCAGTCTCTCTCGCAGTCTCTCTCACAGTCTCTCTCGCTGTCTCTCTCGCTGTCTCCCTCGCAGTCTCTCTCGCTCTCTCCCTCACTGTCTCTCTCGCAGTCTCTCTCGCCGTCTCTCTCGCCATCTCTCTCGCAGTCTCCCTCGCTGTCTCCCTCGCAGTCTCCCTCGCAGTCTCCCTCGCAGTCTCCCTCGCAGTCTCCCTCGCAGTCTCCCTCGCAGTCTCTCTCGCAGTCTCCCTCGCAGTCTCCCTCGCAGTCTCTCTCGCAGTCTCTCTCGCAGTCTCCTTTGCAGTCTCTCTCGCAGTCTCCCTCGCAGTCTCTCTCGCAGTCTCCTTTGCAGTCTCTCTCGCAGTCTCCTTTGCAGTCTCTCTCGCAGTCTCTCTCGCTGTCTCTCTCGCTGTCTCTCTCGCAGTCTCCCTCGCAGTCTGCCTCGCAGTCTCCCTCGCAGTCTCTTCCGCTGTCTCCCTCGCTGTTTCCCTCACAGTCTCTTTCGCAGTCTCCCTCGCAGTCTCCCTCGCAGTCTCCCTCGCAGTCTCCCTCGCAGTCTCCCTCGCAGTCTCTCTCGCAGTCGCTCTCACTTTCTCCCTCGCTGTCTCTCTCGCAGTCCTTCTCGCAGTCCTTCTCGCAGTCCTTCTCGCAGTCCTTCTCGCAGTCTCTCTCGCTGTCTCCCTCGCTGTCTCCCTCGCTGTCTCCCTCGCTGTCTCCCTCGCTGTCTCCCTCGCTGTCTCCCTCGCAGTCTCCCTCGCAGTCTCCCTCGCAGTCTCCCTCGCTGTTTCCCTCACAGTCTCTCTCGCAGTCTCCCTCGCAGTCTCTCTCGAAGTCGCGCTCGCTTTCTCCCTCGCTGTCTCTCTCGCAGTCCTTCTCGCAGTCTCTCTCGCTGTCTCCAGCGCTGTCTCCCTTGCTGTCTCCCTCGCTCTCTCCCTCGCCGTCTCCCTCGCCGTCTCCCTGGCCGTCTCCCTCGCAGTCTCTCTCGCAGTCTCTCTCGCAGTCTCTCTCGCTGTCTCTCTCGCTGTCTCTCTCGCAGTCTCTCTCGCAGTCTCTCTCGCAGTCTCTCTCGCAGTCTCTCTCGCAGTCTCTCTCGCAGTCTCCCTCGCAGTCTCCCTCGCAGTCTCTCTCGCAGTCTCTCTCGCAGTCACTCTCGCAGTCACTCTCGCAGTCTCCCTCGCAGTCTCCCTCGCAGTCTCCCTCGCAGTCTCCCTCGCAGTCTCTCTCGCTGTCTCCCTCGCTGTTTCCCTCACAGTCTCTCTCGCTGTTTCCCTCGCAGTCTCTCTCGAAGTCGCTCTCGCTTTCTCCCTCGCAGTCTCTCTCGCTGTCTGCAGCGCTGTCTCCCTCGCTGTCTCCCTCGCTGTCTCCCTCGCTGTCTCCCTCGCTGTCTCCCTCGCTGTCTCCCTCGCTGTCTCCCTCGCTGTCTCCCTCGCTGTCTCCCTCGCTGTCTCCCAAGCTGTCTCTCTCGCTGTCTCTCTCGCTGTCTCTCTCGCTGTCTCCCTCGCTGTCTCCATCGCTTTCTCCCTCGCTGTCTCTCTCGCTGTCTCTCTCGCTGTCTCTCTCGCTGTCTCTCTCGCTGTCTCCCTTGCAGTCTCTCTTGCAGTCTCTCTCGCTGTCTCCCTCGCTGTGTCTCTCGCTGTCTCCCTCGCTGTCTCCCTCGCTGTCTCACACGCTCTCTCTCGCAGTCTCTCTCGCTGTCTCCCTCTCTGTCTCCCTCGCTGTGTCCCTCGCTGTGTCCCTCGCTGTTTCCCTCGCTGTTTCCCTCGCTGTCTCCCTCGCTGTCTCCCTCGCTGTGTCCCTCGCTGTCTCCCTCGCTGTCTCCCTCGCCGTCTCCCTCGCTGTCTCCCTTGCAGTCACTCTCTCTGTATCCCCGGCTGTCTCTCTCGCTATCTCCATCGCAGTCTCTCTCGCTGTCTCCCTCGCTGTCTCCCTCGCTGTCTCCCTCGCTGTCTCTGTCGCTGTCTCTGTCGCTGTCTCTGTCGCTGTCTCTGTCGCTGTCTCCCTCGCTGTCTCCCTCGTCGTCTCCCTCGTCGTCTCCCTCGCCGTCTCCCTGGCCGTCTCCCTGGCCGTCTCCCTGGCCGTCTCCCTCGCTGTCTCCCACGCTGTCTCTCTCGCTGTCTCTCTCGCTGTCTCCATCGCTTTCTCCCTCGCTGTCTCTCTCGCTGTCTCTCTCGCTGTCTCCCTTGCAGTCTCTCTTGCAGTCTCTCTCGCTGTCCCCCTCGCTGTGTCTCTCGCTCTCTCCCTCGCTGTCTCCCTCGCTGTCTCACGCGCTCTCTCTCGCAGTCTCTCTTGCTGTCTCCCTCGCTGTCTCCCTCGCTGTCTCCCTCGCTGTCTCCCTCGCTGTGTCCCTCGCTGTGTCCCTCGCTGTGTCCTTCGCTGTGTCCCTCGCTGTGTCCCTCGCTGTCTCCCTCGCTGTCTCCCTCGCTGTCTCCCTCGCTGTCTCCCTCGCTGTCTCCCTCGTGTCTCCCTCGTGTCTCCCTCGCTGCCTCCCTCGCTGCCTCCCTCGCTGCCTCCCTCGCTGCCTCCCTCGCTGCCTCCCTCGCTGTCTCCCTCGCAGTCTCCCTCGCAGTCTCCCTCGCAGTCTCCCTCGCAGTCTCCCTCGCAGTCTCCCTCGCAGTCTCTCTCGCAGTCTCTCTCGCAGTCTCTCTCGCTGTCTCCCTCGCTGTCTCCCTCGCTGTATCCCCGGCTGTCTCCCTCGCTGTCTCCCTCGCTGTCTCTGTCTCTGTCGCTGTCTCTGTCGCTGTCTCTGTCGCTGTCTCTGTCGCTGTCTCTGTCGCTGTCTCTGTCGCTGTCTCCCTCGCTGTCTCCCTCGCTGTCTCCCTGGCCGTCTCCCTGGCCGTCTCCCTGGCCGTCTCCCTGGCCGTCTCCCTGGCCGTCTCCCTGGCCGTCTCCCTGGCCGTCTCCCTGGCCGTCTCTCTCGCAGTCTCTCTCGCTGTCTCTCTCAATGTACTCTCGCTGTCTCCCTCGCTGTCTCACTCGCTCTATCCCTCGCTGTATCTCTCACAGTCTCTCTCGCTGTCTCCCTCGCAGTCTCTCTCGCTCTCTCCCTCACTGTCTCTCTCGCCGTCTCTCTCGCCGTCTCTCTCTCCATCTCTCTCGCAGTCTCTCTCGCAGTCTCTCTCGCAGTCTCTCTCGCAGTCTCTCTCGCAGTCTCTCTCGCAGTCTCTCTCGCAGTCTCTCTCGCAGTCTCTCTCGCTGTCCCTCTCGCAGTCTCTCTCACTGTCCCTCTCGCAGTCTCTCTCGCTGTCTCCCTCGCAGTCTCTCTCGCTCTCTCCCTCACTGTCTCTCTCGCCGTCTCTCTCCATCTCTCTCTCCATCTCTCTCGCAGTCTTCTTTGCAGTCTCTCTCGCAGTCTCTCTCGCAGTCTCTCTCGCAGTCTCTCTCGCAGTCTCTCTCGCTGTCCCTCTCGCAGTCTCTCTCGCTGTCCCTCTCGCAGTCTATCTCGCTGTCTCTCGCGCAGTCTCCTTTGCATTCTCTCTCGCTGTCTCTCTCGCTGTCTCCCTCGCAGTCTCTCTCGCAGTCTCTCTCGCTGTCTCCCTCGCTGTCTCCCTCGCAGTCTCTCTCGCTGTCTCCCTCGCTGTCTCCCTCGCTGTCTCCCTCGCTGTCTCCCTCGCTGTCTCCCTCGCTGTCTCCCTCGCTGTCTCCCTCGCTCTCTCCCTCACTGTCTCCCTCGTCGTCTCTCTCGCAGTCTCTCTCGCTGTCTTCCTCGCAGTTTCTCTCGCTGTCTCCCTCGCTGTCACCCTCGCTGTCTCCCTCGCTGTCGCTCTCGCAGTCTCTCTCGCAGTCTCTCTCGCTGTCTCTCTCGCTGTCTCCCTCGCTGTCTCCCTCGCTGTCTCCCTCGCTGTCTCCCTCGCTGCCTCCCTCGCTGCCTCCCTCGCAGTCTCTCTCGAAGTCTCTCTCGAAGTCTCTCTCGCTGTCTCCCTCGCTCTCTCCCTCGCTCTCTCTCGCAGTGTCTCTCGCTGTATCCCTCGCTGTCTCTCTCGCAGTTTCTCTCGCTTTCTCCCTCACAGTCTCTCTCGCTGTCTCCCTCGCTGTCTCCCTCGCAGTCTCTCTCGCAGTCTCTCTCGCAGTCTCTCTCGCTGTCTCCCTCGCTGTCTCCCTCACAGTCTCTCTCGCTGTCTCCCTCGCAGTCTCTCTCACAGTCTCTCTCGCAGTCTGTCTCGCTGTCTCCCTCGCAGTCTCTATCGCTGTCTCCCTCGCAGTCTCCCTCGCAGTCTCTCTCGCAGTCTCTCTCGCTTTCTCCCTCGCTCTCTCCCTCGCAGACTCTCTCACTGTCTCCCTCGTTGTCTCCCTCGCTGTCTCTCTCGCTGTCTCTCTCGCTGTCTCTCTCGCTGTCTCTCTCGATGTCTCCCTCGCAGTCTCTCTCGCTGTCTCCCTCGCTGTCTCCCTCGCTGTCTCCCTCGCTGTGTCCCTCGCTCTCTCCCTCACTGTCTCCCTCGCCGTCTCTCTCGCAGTCTCTGTCGCTGTCTCCCTCGCTGTCTCCCTCGTCGTCTCCCTCGTCGTCTCCCTCGTCGTCTCCCTCGCCGTCTCCCTGGCCGTCTCCCTCGCTGTCTCCCTCGCTGTCTCCCTCGCTGTCTCCCACGCTGTCTCTCTCGCTGTCTCTCTCGCTGTCTCCATCGCTTTCTCCCTCGCTGTCTCTCTCGCTTTCTCTCTCGCTGTCTCCCTTGCAGTCTCTCTTGCAGTCTCTCTCGCTGTCCCCCTCGCTGTGTCTCTCGCTCTCTCCCTCGCTGTCTCCCTCGCTGTCTCACGCGCTCTCTCTCGCAGTCTCTCTTGCTGTCTCCCTCGCTGTCTCCCTCGCTGTCTCCCTCGCTGTCTCCCTCGCTGTCTCCCTCGCTGTGTCCCTCGCTGTGTCCCTCGCTGTGTCCTTCGCTGTGTCCCTCGCTGTGTCCCTCGCTGTCTCCCTCGCTGTCTCCCTCGCTGTCTCCCTCGCTGTCTCCCTCGCTGTCTCCCTCGTGTCTCCCTCGTGTCTCCCTCGCTGCCTCCCTCGCTGCCTCCCTCGCTGCCTCCCTCGCTGCCTCCCTCGCTGCCTCCCTCGCTGTCTCCCTCGCTGTCTCCCTCGCAGTCTCCCTCGCAGTCTCCCTCGCAGTCTCCCTCGCAGTCTCCCTCGCAGTCTCTCTCGCAGTCTCTCTCGCAGTCTCTCTCGCTGTCTCCCTCGCTGTCTCCCTCGCTGTATCCCCGGCTGTCTCCCTCGCTGTCTCCCTCGCTGTCTCTGTCTCTGTCGCTGTCTCTGTCGCTGTCTCTGTCGCTGTCTCTGTCGCTGTCTCTGTCGCTGTCTCTGTCGCTGTCTCCCTCGCTGTCTCCCTCGCTGTCTCCCTGGCCGTCTCCCTGGCCGTCTCCCTGGCCGTCTCCCTGGCCGTCTCCCTGGCCGTCTCCCTGGCCGTCTCCCTGGCCGTCTCCCTGGCCGTCTCTCTCGCAGTCTCTCTCAATGTACTCTCGCTGTCTCCCTCGCTGTCTCACTCGCTCTATCCCTCGCTGTATCTCTCACAGTCTCTCTCGCTGTCTCCCTCGCAGTCTCTCTCGCTCTCTCCCTCACTGTCTCTCTCGCCGTCTCTCTCGCCGTCTCTCTCTCCATCTCTCTCGCAGTCTCTCTCGCAGTCTCTCTCGCAGTCTCTCTCGCAGTCTCTCTCGCAGTCTCTCTCGCAGTCTCTCTCGCAGTCTCTCTCGCTGTCCCTCTCGCAGTCTCTCTCACTGTCCCTCTCGCAGTCTCTCTCGCTGTCTCCCTCGCAGTCTCTCTCGCTGTCTCTCTCGCTCTCTCCCTCACTGTCTCTCTCGCCGTCTCTCTCCATCTCTCTCTCCATCTCTCTCGCAGTCTCCTTTGCAGTCTCTCTCGCAGTCTCTCTCGCAGTCTCTCTCGCAGTCTCTCTCGCAGTCTCTCTCGCAGTCTCTCTCGCTGTCCCTCTCGCAGTCTCTCTCGCTGTCCCTCTCGCAGTCTATCTCGCTGTCTCTCGCGCAGTCTCCTTTGCATTCTCTCTCGCTGTCTCTCTCGCTGTCTCCCTCGCAGTCTCTCTCGCAGTCTCTCTCGCTGTCTCCCTCGCTGTCTCCCTCGCAGTCTCTCTCGCTGTCTCCCTCGCTGTCTCCCTCGCTGTCTCCCTCGCTGTCTCCCTCGCTGTCTCCCTCGCTGTCTCCCTCGCTCTCTCCCTCACTGTCTCCCTCGTCGTCTCTCTCGCAGTCTCTCTCGCTGTCTTCCTCGCAGTTTCTCTCGCTGTCTCCCTCGCTGTCACCCTCGCTGTCTCCCTCGCTGTCGCTCTCGCAGTCTCTCTCGCAGTCTCTCTCGCTGTCTCTCTCGCTGTCTCTCTCGCTGTCTCCCTCGCTGTCTCCCTCGCTGTCTCCCTCGCTGCCTCCCTCGCTGCCTCCCTCGCAGTCTCTCTCGAAGTCTCTCTCGAAGTCTCTCTCGCTGTCTCCCTCGCTCTCTCCCTCGCTCTCTCTCGCAGTGTCTCTCGCTGTATCCCTCGCTGTCTCTCTCGCAGTTTCTCTCGCTTTCTCCCTCACAGTCTCTCTCGCTGTCTCCCTCGCTGTCTCCCTCGCAGTCTCTCTCGCAGTCTCTCTCGCAGTCTCTCTCGCTGTCTCCCTCGCTGTCTCCCTCACAGTCTCTCTCGCTGTCTCCCTCGCAGTCTCTCTCACAGTCTCTCTCGCAGTCTGTCTCGCTGTCTCCCTCGCAGTCTCTATCGCTGTCTCCCTCGCAGTCTCCCTCGCAGTCTCTCTCGCAGTCTCTCTCGCTTTCTCCCTCGCTCTCTCCCTCGCAGACTCTCTCACTGTCTCCCTCGTTGTCTCCCTCGCTGTCTCTCTCGCTGTCTCTCTCGCTGTCTCTCTCGATGTCTCCCTCGCAGTCTCTCTCGCTGTCTCCCTCGCTGTCTCCCTCGCTGTCTCCCTCGCTGTGTCCCTCGCTCTCTCCCTCACTGTCTCCCTCGCCGTCTCTCTCGCAGTCTCTCTCGCTGTCTTCCTCGCAGTTTCTCTCGCTGTCTCCCTCGCTGTCACCCTCGCTGTCTCCCTCGCTGTCGCTCTCGCAGTTTCTCTCGCAGTCTCTCTCGCTGTCTCTCTCGCTGTCTCTCTCGCTGTGTCCCTCGCTGTGTCCCTCGCTGTGTCCCTCGCTGTGTCCCTCGCTGTCTCCCTCGCTGTCTCCCTCGCTGTCTCCCTCGCTGTCTCCCTCGCCGTCTCCCTTGCAGTCACTCTCTCTGTATCCCGGGCTGTCTCTTACGCTATCTCCATAGCAGTCTCTCTCACTGTCTCCCTCGCTGTCTCTGTCGCTGTCTCTGTCGCTGTCTCCCTCGCTATCTCCCTCGCTGTCTCCCTCGCCGTCTCCCTCGCCGTCTCCCTCGCCGTCTCCCTCGCCGTCTCCCTCGCCGTCTCCCTCGCCGTCTCCCTCGCCGTCTCCCTCGCCGTCTCCCTCGCCGTCTCCCTCGCCGTCTCCCTCGCCGTCTCCCTCGCCGTCTCCCTCGCAGTCTCTCTCGCAGTCTCTCTCGCTGTCTCTCTCGCTGTCTCACTCGCTCTATCCATCGCTGTATCTCTCGCAGTCTCTCTCGCCGTCTCTCTCGCCATCTCTCTCGCAGTCTCCCTCGCTGTCTCCCTTGCTGTCTCCCTCGCAGTCTCCCTCGCAGTCTCCCTCGCAGTCTCCCTCGCAGTCTCTCTCGCAGTCTCTCTCGCAGTCTCTCTCGCAGTCTCTCTCGCAGTCTCTCTCGCAGTCTCTCTCGCAGTCTCTCTCGCAGTCTCTCTCACAGTCTCTCTCGCTGTCCCTCTCGCAGTCTCTCTCGCTGTCCCTCTCGCAGTCTCTCTCGCTGTCCCTCTCGCAGTCTCTCTCGCTGTCTCCCTCGCAGTCTCTCTCGCAGTCTCCTTTGCAGTCTCTCTCGCAGTCTCCTTTGCAGTCTCTCTCGCTGTCTCTCTCGCTGTCTCTCTCGCTGTCTCTCTCGCTGTCTCTCTCGCTGTCTCTCTCGCTGTCTCTCTCGCTGTCTCTCTCGCAGTCTCCCTCGCAGTCTGCCTCGCAGTCTCCCTCGCAGTCTCTTCCGCTGTCTCCCTCGCTGTTTCCCTCACAGTCTCTTTCGCAGTCTCCCTCGCAGTCTCCCTCGCAGTCTCCCTCGCAGTCTCTCTCGCAGTCGCTCTCACTTTCTCTCTCGCTGTCTCCCTCGCTGTCTCCCTCGCTGTCTCCCTCGCTGTCTCCCTTGCAGTCTCCCTCGCAGTCTCTCTCGCAGTCTCTCTCGCAGTCTCTCTCGCAGTCTCCCTCG
Organism: Heterodontus francisci; assembly: GCF_036365525.1. Lineage (NCBI taxonomy): Eukaryota > Metazoa > Chordata > Chondrichthyes > Heterodontiformes > Heterodontidae > Heterodontus > Heterodontus francisci. Next base: position 949,167 of record NW_027141323.1, read on the forward strand.
CAGTTTCTCTCGCTGTCTCCCTCGCTGCCTCCCACGCTGTCTCCCTCGCTGTCTCACGCGATCTCTCTCGCATTCTCTCTCGTTGTCTCCCTTGCAGTCTCTCTCGCTGTGTCCCTCGCAGTCTCTCTCGCAGTCTCTATTGCTGTCTCTGTCGCTGTCTCCCTCGCTGTCTCCCTCGCTGTCTCCCTCGCTGTCTCCCTCGAAGTCTCTCTCGCTGTCTACCTCGCTGTCTCCCTCGCTCTCTCCCTCGCTCTCTCTCTCGCTCTCTCTCTCGCTCTCTCTCTCGCTCTCTCTCTCGCCGTCTCCCTCGCCGGCTTCATCGCTGTCTCCCTCGCATTCTCTCTCGCAGTGTCTCTCGCAGTGTCTCTCGCAGTGTCTCTCGCTGTCTCCCTCGCAGTCTCCATTGCAGTCTCCCTCGCAGTCTCCCTCGCAGTCTCCCTCGCAGTCTCCCTCGCTGTCTCCCTCGCAGTCTCTCTCGAAGTCGCTCTTGCTTTCTCCCTCGCTGTCTCTCTCGCAGTCCTTCTCGCAGTCCTTCTCGCAGTCTCTCTCGCTGTCTCCAGCGCTGTCACCCTCACATTCTCTCTCGCAGTGTCTCTCACTGTCTCCCTCGCAGTCTCCCTCGCAGTCTCCCTCGCAGTCTCCCTCGCAGTCTCCCTCGCAGTCTCCCTCGCAGTCTCCCTCGCAGTCTCCCTTGCAGTCTCCCTCGCAGTCTCCCTCGCAGTCTCCCTCGCTGTCTCCCTCGCTGTCTCCCTCGCTGTCTCCCTCGCTGTCTCCCTCGCTGTCTCCCTCGCTGTCTCCCTCGCTGTCTCCCACGCAGTCTCTCTCGCTGTCTCCATCGCTTTTTCCCTCGCTGTCTCTCTCGCTGTCTCCCTTGCAGTCTCTCTTGCAGTCTCCCTCGCTGTCCCCCTCGCTGTGTCTCTCGCTCTCTCCCTCGCTGTCTCCCTCGCTGTCTCACGCGCACTCTCTCGCAGTCTCTCTTGCTGTCTCTCTCGCTGTGTCCCTCGCTGTGTCCCTCGCTGTGTCCCTCGCTGTGTCCCTCGCTGTGTCCCTTGCTGTGTCCCTCGCTGTGTCCCTCGCTGTGTCCCTCGCTGTGTCCCTCGCTGTGTCCCTCGCTGTCTCCCTCGCTGTCTCCCTCGCTGTCTCCCTCGCCGTCTCCCTTGCAGTCACTCTCTCTGTATCCCGGGCTGTCTCTTACGCTATCTCCATAGCAGTCTCTCTCACTGTCTCCCTCGCTGTCTCTGTCGCTGTCTCCCTCGCTATCTCCCTCGCTGTCTCCAGCGCTGTCTCCAGCGCTGTCTCCCTCGCCGTCTCCCTCGCCGTCTCCCTCGCCGTCTCCCTCGCCGTCTCCCTCGCCGTCTCCCTCGCCGTCTCCCTCGCCGTCTCCCTCGCCGTCTCCCTCGCCGTCTCTCTCGCAGTCTCTCTCGCTGTCTCTCTCAATGTACTCTCGCTGTCTCCCTCGCTGTCTCACTCGCTCTATCCATCGCTGTATCTCTCGCAGTCTCTCTCGCAGTCTCTCTCACAGTCTCCCTCGCAGTCTCTCTCGCTCTCTCCCTCACTGTCTCTCTCGCAGTCTCTCTCGCCGTCTCTCTCGCCATCTCTCTCGCAGTCTCCCTCGCTGTCTCCCTCGCAGTCTCCCTCGCAGTCTCCCTCGCAGTCTCCCTCGCAGTCTCTCTCGCAGTCTCTCACGCAGTCTCTCTCGCAGTCTCCTTTGCAGTCTCTCTCGCAGTCTCCCTCGCAGTCTCTCTCGCAGTCTCCTTTGCAGTCTCTCTCGCAGTCTCCTTTGCAGTCTCTCTCGCAGTCTCTCTCGCTGTCTCTCTCGCTGTCTCTCTCGCTGTCTCTCTCGCAGTCTCCCTCGCAGTCTGCCTCGCAGTCTCCCTCGCAGTCTCTTCCGCTGTCTCCCTCGCTGTTTCCCTCACAGTCTCTTTCGCAGTCTCCCTCGCAGTCTCCCTCGCATTCTCCCTCGCAGTCTCCCTCGCAGTCTCTCTCGCAGTCGCTCTCACTTTCTCCCTCGCTGTCTCTCTCGCAGTCCTTCTCGCAGTCCTTCTCGCAGTCCTTCTCGCAGTCCTTCTCGCAGTCTCTCTCGCTGTCTCCCTCGCTGTCTCCCTCGCTGTCTCCCTCGCTGTCTCCCTCGCTGTCTCCCTTGCAGTCTCCCTCGCAGTCTCCCTCGCAGTCTCCCTCGCAGTCTCCCTCGCAGTCTCCCTCGCTGTTTCCCTCACAGTCTCTCTCGCTGTCTCCCTCGCAGTCTCTCTCGAAGTCGCGCTCGCTTTCTCCCTCGCTGTCTCTCTCGCAGTCCTTCTCGCAGTCTCTCTCGCTGTCTCCAGCGCTGTCTCCCTTGCTGTCTCCCTCGCTCTCTCCCTCGCCGTCTCCCTCGCCGTCTCCCTGGCCGTCTCCCTCGCAGTCTCTCTCGCAGTCTCTCTCGCAGTCTCTCTCGCTGTCTCTCTCGCTGTCTCTCTCGCAGTCTCTCTCGCAGTCTCTCTCGCAGTCTCTCTCGCAGTCTCCCTCGCAGTCTCCCTCGCAGTCTCCCTCGCAGTCTCCCTCGCAGTCTCCCTCGCAGTCTCTCTCGCAGTCTCTCTCGCAGTCACTCTCGCAGTCACTCTCGCAGTCTCCCTCGCAGTCTCCCTCGCAGTCTCCCTCGCAGTCTCCCTCGCAGTCTCTCTCGCTGTCTCCCTCGCTGTTTCCCTCACAGTCTCTCTCGCTGTTTCCCTCGCAGTCTCTCTCGAAGTCGCTCTCGCTTTCTCCCTCGCAGTCTCTCTCGCTGTCTGCAGCGCTGTCTCCCTCGCTGTCTCCCTCGCTGTCTCCCTCGCTGTCTCCCTCGCTGTCTCCCTCGCTGTCTCCCTCGCTGTCTCCCAAGCTGTCTCTCTCGCTGTCTCTCTCGCTGTCTCCATCGCTTTCTCCCTCGCTGTCTCTCTCGCTGTCTCTCTCGCTGTCTCTCTCGCTGTCTCTCTCGCTGTCTCCCTTGCAGTCTCTCTTGCAGTCTCTCTCGCTGTCTCCCTCGCTGTGTCTCTCGCTGTCTCCCTCGCTGTCTCCCTCGCTGTCTCACACGCTCTCTCTCGCAGTCTCTCTCGCTGTCTCTCTCGCTGTCTCCCTCTCTGTCTCCCTCGCTGTGTCCCTCGCTGTGTCCCTCGCTGTTTCCCTCGCTGTCTCCCTCGCTGTCTCCCTCGCTGTCTCCCTCGCTGTCTCCCTCGCTGTCTCCCTTGCTGTCTCCCTCGCCGTCTCCCTCGCCGTCTCCCTTGCAGTCACTCTCTCTGTATCCCCGGCTGTCTCTCTCGCTATCTCCATCGCAGTCTCTCTCACTGTCTCCCTCGCTGTCTCCCTCGCTGTCTCCCTCGCTGTCTCTGTCGCTGTCTCTGTCGCTGTCTCTGTCGCTGTCTCTGTCGCTGTCTCTGTCGCTGTCTCTGTCGCTGTCTCCCTCGTCGTCTCCCTCGTCGTCTCCCTCGCCGTCTCCCTGGCCGTCTCCCTCGCTGTCTCCCTCGCTGTCTCCCACGCTGTCTCCCACGCTGTCTCTCTCGCTGTCTCTCTCGCTGTCTCTCTCGCTGTCTCCATCGCTTTCTCCCTCGCTGTCTCTCTGGCTTTCTCTCTCGCTGTCTCCCTTGCAGTCTCTCTTGCAGTCTCTCTCGCTGTCCCCCTCGCTGTGTCTCTCGCTCTCTCCCTCGCTGTCTCCCTCGCTGTCTCACGCGCTCTCTCTCGCAGTCTCTCTTGCTGTCTCCCTCGCTGTCTCCCTCGCTGTCTCCCTCGCTGTGTCCCTCGCTGTGTCCCTCGCTGTGTCCTTCGCTGTGTCCCTCGCTGTGTCCCTCGCTGTCTCCCTCGCTGTCTCCCTCGTGTCTCCCTCGTGTCTCCCTCGCTGCCTCCCTCGCTGCCTCCCTCGCTGCCTCCCTCGCTGCCTCCCTCGCTGCCTCCCTCGCTGTCTCCCTCGCTGTCTCCCTCGCAGTCTCCCTCGCAGTCTCCCTCGCAGTCTCCCTCGCAGTCTCCCTCGCAGTCTCTCTCGCAGTCTCTCTCGCAGTCTCTCTCGCTGTCTCCCTCGCTGTCTCCCTCGCTGTATCCCCGGCTGTCTCCCTCGCTGTCTCCCTCGCTGTCTCCGTCTCTGTCGCTGTCTCTGTCGCTGTCTCTGTCGCTGTCTCTGTCGCTGTCTCTGTCGCTGTCTCCCTCGCTGTCTCCCTCGCTGTCTCCCTGGCCGTCTCCCTGGCCGTCTCCCTGGCCGTCTCCCTGGCCGTCTCCCTGGCCGTCTCCCTGGCCGTCTCCCTGGCCGTCTCTCTCGCAGTCTCTCTCGCTGTCTCTCTCAATGTACTCTCGCTGTCTCCCTCGCTGTCTCACTCGCTCTATCCCTCGCTGTATCTCTCACAGTCTCTCTCGCTGTCTCCCTCGCAGTCTCTCTCGCTCTCTCCCTCACTGTCTCTCTCGCCGTCTCTCTCTCCATCTCTCTCGCAGTCTCTCTCGCAGTCTCTCTCGCAGTCTCTCTCGCAGTCTCTCTCGCAGTCTCTCTCGCAGTCTCTCTCGCTGTCCCTCTCGCAGTCTCTCTCACTGTCCCTCTCGCAGTCTCTCTCGCTGTCTCCCTCGCAGTCTCTCTCGCTCTCTCCCTCACTGTCTCTCTCGCCGTCTCTCTCCATCTCTCTCTCCATCTCTCTCGCAGTCTCCTTTGCTGTCTCTCTCGCAGTCTCTCTCGCAGTCTCTCTCGCAGTCTCTCTCGCAGTCTCTCTCGCAGTCTCTCTCGCAGTCTCTCTCGCAGTCTCTCTCGCAGTCTCTCTCGCAGTCTCTCTCGCTGTCCCTCTCGCAGTCTCTCTCGCTGTCCCTCTCGCAGTCTATCTCGCTGTCTCTCGCGCAGTCTCCTTTGCATTCTCTCTCGCTGTCTCTCTCGCTGTCTCCCTCGCAGTCTCCCTCGCAGTCTCTCTCGCTGTCTCTCTCGCTGTCTCCCTCGCTGTCTCCCTCGCAGTCTCTCTCGCTGTCTCCCTCGCTGTCTCCCTCGCTGTCTCCCTCGCTGTCTCCCTCGCTGTCTCCCTCGCTGTCTCCCTCGCTCTCTCCCTCACTGTCTCCCTCGTCGTCTCTCTCGCAGTCTCTCTCGCTGTCTTCCTCGCAGTTTCTCTCGCTGTCTCCCTCGCTGTCACCCTCGCTGTCTCCCTCGCTGTCGCTCTCGCAGTCTCTCTCGCAGTCTCTCTCGCTGTCTCTCTCGCTGTCTCTCTCGCTGTCTCCCTCGCTGTCTCCCTCGCTGTCTCCCTCGCTGTCTCCCTCGCTGTCTCCCTCGCTGCCTCCCTCGCAGTCTCTCTCGAAGTCTCTCTCGAAGTCTCTCTCGCTGTCTCCCTCGCTCTCTCCCTCGCTCTCTCTCGCAGTGTCTCTCGCTGTATCCCTCGCTGTCTCTCTCGCAGTTTCTCTCGCTTTCTCCCTCACAGTCTCCCTCGCTGTCTCCCTCGCTGTCTCCCTCGCTGTCTCCCTCGCAGTCTCTCTCGCAGTCTCTCTCGCAGTCTCTCTCGCTGTCTCCCTCGCTGTCTCCCTCACAGTCTCTCTCGCTGTCTCCCTCGCAGTCTCTCTCACAGTCTCTCTCGCAGTCTGTCTCGCTGTCTCCCTCGCAGTCTCTATCGCTGTCTCCCTCGCAGTCTCTCTCGCAGTCTCTCTCGCTTTCTCCCTCGCTCTCTCCCTCGCAGACTCTCTCACTGTCTCCCTCGTTGTCTCCCTCGCTGTCTCTCTCGCTGTCTCTCTCGCTGTCTCTCTCGATGTCTCCCTCGCAGTCTCTCTCGCTGTCTCCCTCGCTGTCTCCCTCGCTGTCTCCCTCGCTGTCTCCCTCGCTGTGTCCCTCGCTCTCTCCCTCACTGTCTCCCTCGCCGTCTCTCTCGCAGTCTCTCTCGCTGTCTTCCTCGCAGTTTCTCTCGCTGTCTCCCTCGCTGTCACCCTCGCTGTCTCCCTCGCTGTCGCTCTCGCAGTTTCTCTCGCAGTCTCTCTCGCTGTCTCTCTCGCTGTCTCTCTCGCTGTCTCCCTCGCTGTCTCCCTCGCTGTCTCCCTCGCTGTCTCCCTCGCTGTCTCCCTCGCAGTCTCTCTCGAAGTCTCTCTCGAAGTCTCTCTCGCTGTCTCCCTCGCTGTCTCCCTCGCTCTCTCCCTCGCTCTCTCTCGCAGTGTCTCTCGCTGTATCCCTCGCTGTCTCTCTCGCAGTTTCTCTCGCTTTCTCCCTCACAGTCTCTCTCGCTGTCTCCCTCGCTGTCTCCCTCGCAGTCTCTCTCGCAGTCTCTCTCGCAGTCTCTCTCGCTGTCTCCCTCGCTGTCTCCCTCACAGTCTCTCTCGCTGTCTCCCTCGCAGTCTCTCTCACAGTCTCTCTCGCAGTCTCTCTCGCTGTCTCCCTCGCAGTCTCTATCGCTGTCTCCCTCGCAGTCTCTCTCGCAGTCTCTCTCGCAGTCTCTCTCGCTTTCTCCCTCGCTCTCTCCCTCGCAGACTCTCTCACTGTCTCCCTCGTTGTCTCCCTCGCTGTCTCTCTCAGTCTCTCTCTCAGTCTCTCTCGCTGTCTCCCTCGCAGTCTCCCTCGCAGTCTCCCTCGCAGTCTCCCTCGCAGTCTCCCTCGATGTCTCCCTCGATGTCTCCCTCGCTGTCTCCCTCTCAGTCTCTCTCTCAGTCTCTCTCTCAGTCTCTATCGCATTCTCTCTCGCTGTCTCCCTCGCACTCTCTGGCTTTCTCTCTCGCTTTCTCTCTCGCAGTCCCTCTCACTGTCTCTCTCGCAGTCTCTCTCGCAGTCTCTCTCGCTGTCTCCCTCACAGTCTCCCTCACAGTCTCTCTCGCTGTCTCTCTCGCCGTCTCCCTCGCAGTCTCTCTCGCTGTCTCCCTCGCTGTCTCTCTCGCTCTCTCTCTCGCCGTCGCCCTCGCCATCGCCCTCGCCGTCTCCCTCGCCGTCTCCCTCGCAGTCACTCTCGCAGTCTCTCTCGCTGTATCCCTCGCTGTCTCTCTCGCTATCTCCCTCACAGTCTCTCTCGCAGTCTCTCTCGCAGTCTCTCTCGCTATCTCCCTCGCTGTCTCTCTCGCTGTCTCCCTTGCAGTCTCCCTTGCAGTCTCCCTTGCAGTCTCCCTCGCAGTCTCTCTCGCAGTCTCTCTCGCAGTCTCTCTCGCAGTCTCTCTCGCAGTCTCTCTCGCAGTCTTCCTCGCAGTTTCTCTCGCTGTCTCCCTCGCTGTCTCCCTCGCTGTCTCGCTCGCTATCTCCCTCGCTATCTCCCTCGCTGTCTCCCTCGCAGTCTCTCTCGTTGTCTCCCTCGCAGTCTCTCTCGCAGTCTCTCTCGCAGTCTCTCTCGCAGTCTCTCTCGCTGTCTCTCTCGCTGTCTCTCTCGCAGTCTCTCTCGCAGTCTCTCTCGCAGTCTCTCTCGCAGTCTCTCTCGCAGTCTCTCTCGCAGTCTCTCTCGCTGTCTCTCTCGCTGTCTCTCTCGCAGTCTCTCTCGCAGTCTCTCTCACTGTCCCTCTCGCAGTCTCTCTCGCTGTCTCCCTCGCAGTCTCTCTCGCTCTCTCCCTCACTGTCTCTCTCGCCGTCTCTCTCCATCTCTCTCTCCATCTCTCTCGCAGTCTCCTTTGCAGTCTCTCTCGCAGTCTCTCTCGCAGTCTCTCTCGCAGTCTCTCTCGCAGTCTCTCTCGCTGTCCCTCTCGCAGTCTCTCTCGCTGTCCCTCTCGCAGTCTCTCGCGCAGTCTCCTTTGCATTCTCTCTCGCTGTCTCTCTCGCTGTCTCCCTCGCAGTCTCTCTCGCAGTCTCTCTCGCAGTCTCTCTCGCTGTCTCCCTCGCTGTCTCCCTCGCAGTCTCTCTCACTGTCTCCCTCGCTGTCTCCCTCGCTGTCTCCCTCGCTGTCTCCCTCGCTGTCTCCCTCGCTGTGTCCCTCGCTCTCTCACTCACTGTCTCCCTCGTCGTCTCTCTCGTCGTCTCTCTCGCAGTCTCTCTCGCTGTCTTCCTCGCAGTTTCTCTCGCTGTCTCCCTCGCTGTCACCCTCGCTGTCACCCTCGCTGTCTCCCTCGCTGTCGCTCTCGCAGTCTCTCTCGCAGTCTCTCTCGCTGTCTCTCTCGCTGTCTCTCTCGCTGTCTCCCTCGCTGTCTCCCTCGCTGTCTCCCTCGCTGTCTCCCTCGCTGTCTCCCTCGCTGCCTCCCTCGCAGTCTCTCTCGAAGTCTCTCTCGAAGTCTCTCTCGCTGTCTCCCTCGCTCTCTCCCTCGCTCTCTCTCGCAGTGTCTCTCGCTGTATCCCTCGCTGTCTCTCTCGCAGTTTCTCTCGCTTTCTCCCTCACAGTCTCTCTCGCTGTCTCCCTCGCTGTCTCCCTCGCAGTCTCTCTCGCAGTCTCTCTCGCAGTCTCTCTCGCTGTCTCCCTCGCTGTCTCCCTCACAGTCTCTCTCGCTGTCTCCCTCGCAGTCTCTCTCACAGTCTCTCTCGCAGTCTGTCTCGCTGTCTCCCTCGCAGTCTCTATCGCTGTCTCCCTCGCAGTCTCCCTCGCAGTCTCTCTCGCAGTCTCTCTCGCTTTCTCCCTCGCTCTCTCCCTCGCAGACTCTCTCACTGTCTCCCTCGTTGTCTCCCTCGTTGTCTCCCTCGCTGTCTCTCTCGCTGTCTCTCTCGCTGTCTCTCTCGCTGTCTCTCTCGATGTCTCCCTCGCAGTCTCTCTCGCTGTCTCCCTCGCTGTCTCTCTCGCAGTTTCTCTCGCTTTCTCCCTCACAGTCTCTCTCGCTGTCTCCCTCGCTGTCTCCCTCGCTGTCTTCCTCGCAGTTTCTCTCGCTGTCTCCCTCGCAGTCTTCCTCGCAGTTTCTCTCGCTGTCTCCCTCGCTGTCTCCCTCGCTGTCTCCCTCGCTGTCGCTCTCGCAGTTTCTCTCGCAGTCTCTCTCGCTGTCTCTCTCGCTGTCTCTCTCGCTGTCTCCCTCGCAGTCTCCCTCGCAGTCTCTCTCGCAGTCTCTCTCGCTTTCTCCCTCGCTCTCTCCCTCGCAGTCTCCCTCGCAGTCTCCCTCGCAGTCTCCCTCGCAGTCTCCCTCGCAGTCTCCCTCGCAGTCTCCCTCGATGTCTCCCTCGCTGTCTCCCTCTCAGTCTCTCTCTCAGTCTCTCTCTCAGTCTCTATCGCATTCTCTCTCGCTGTCTCCCTCGCACTCTCTGGCTTTCTCTCTCGCTTTCTCTCTCGCAGTCCCTCTCACTGTCTCTCTCGCAGTCTCTCTCGCAGTCTCTCTCGCTGTCTCCCTCACAGTCTCCCTCACAGTCTCTCTCGCTGTCTCTCTCGCCGTCTCCCTCGCAGTCTCTCTCGCTGTCTCCCTCGCTGTCTCTCTCGCTCTCTCTCTCGCCGTCGCCCTCGCCATCGCCCTCGCCGTCTCCCTCGCCGTCTCCCTCGCAGTCACTCTCGCAGTCTCTCTCGCTGTATCCCTCGCTGTCTCTCTCGCTATCTCCCTCACAGTCTCTCTCGCAGTCTCTCTCGCAGTCTCTCTCGCTATCTCCCTCGCTGTCTCTCTCGCTGTCTCCCTTGCAGTCTCCCTCGCAGTCTCTCTCGCAGTCTCTCTCGCAGTCTCTCTCGCAGTCTCTCTCGCAGTCTCCCTCGCAGTTTCTCTCGCTGTCTCCCTCGCTGTCTCCCTCGCTGTCTCGCTCGCTATCTCCCTCGCTATCTCCCTCGCTGTCTCCCTCGCAGTCTCTCTCGCTGTCTCCCTCGCAGTCTCTCTCGCAGTCTCTCTCGCAGTCTCTCTCGCAGTCTCTCTCGCAGTCTCTCTCGCTGTCTCTCTCGCTGTCTCTCTCGCAGTCTCTCTCGCAGTCTCTCTCGCAGTCTCTCTCGCAGTCTCTCTCGCTGCCCCTCTCGCAGTCTCTCTCGCTGTCTCTCTCGCAGTCTCTCTCGCAGTCTCTCTCGCAGTCTCTCTCGCTGTCTCTCTCGCAGTCTCTCTCGCAGTCTCTCTCGCAGTCTCTCTCGCTGTCTCTCTCGCAGTCTCTCTCGCAGTCTCTCTCGCAGTCTCTCTCGCTGTCCCTCGCAGTCTCTCTCGCTGTCTCTCTCGCAGTCTCTCTCGCTGTCTCTCTCGCAGTCTCTCTCGCAGTCTCTCTCGCAGTCTCTCTCGCTGTCTCCCTCGCTTTCTCCCTCGCTGTCTCTCTCGCTGTCTCTCTCGCTGTCTCCCTCGCAGTCTCTCTCGCTGTCTCCCTCGCTGTCTCCCTCGCTGTCTCCCTCGCTGTCTCCCTCGCTGTCTCCCTCGCTGTCTCCCTCGCTGTCACCCTCGCTGTCTCCCTCGCTGTCTCCCTCGCTGTCTCCCTCGCTGTCTTCCTCGCAGTTTCTCTCGCAGTTTCTCTCGCTGTCTCCCTCGCTGTCACCCTCGCTGTCTCCCTCGCTGTCTCCCTAGCAGTCGCTCTCGCAGTCTCTCTCGCTGTCTCCCTCGCTGTCTCCCTCGCTGCCTCCCTCGCAGTCTCTCTCGAAGTTTCTCTCGCTGTCTCCCTCGCTCGCTCCCTCGCTCTCTCTCTCGCCCTCTCTCTCGCCGTCTCCCTCGCAGTCTCTCTCGCAGTGTCTCTCGCTGTATCCCTCGCAGTCTCTCTCGCAGTCTCTCTCGCTGTCTCCCTCGCAGTCTCTCTCGCAGTCTCTCTCGCAGTCTCTCTCGCAGTCTCTCTCGCTGTCTCCCTCACAGTCTCTCTCGCTGTCTCCCTCGTAGTCTCTCTCACAGTCTCTCTCGCAGTCTCTCTCGCTGTCTCCCTCGCAGTCTCTCTCGCTGTCTCCCTCGCAGTCTCTATCGCTGTCTCCCTCGCAGTCTCTATCGCTGTCTCCCTCGCAGTCTCTATCGCTGTCTCCCTCGCAGTCTCCCTCGCAGTCTCCCTCGCAGTCTCTCTCGCAGTCTCTCTTGCTTTCTCCCTCGCTCTCTCCCTCGCAGACTCTCTCGCTGTCTCCCTCGCTGTCTCCCTCGCTGTCTCCCTCACTGTCTCTCTCAGTCTCTCTCTCAGTCTCTCTCTCAGTCTCTCTCGCAGTCTCCCTCGCAGTCTCCCTCGCAGTCTCCCTCGAAGTCTCCCTCGAAGTCTCCCTCGAAGTCTCCCTCGAAGTCACCCTGGATGTCTCTCTCGCAGTCTCTCTCGCAGTCTCTCTCGCAGTCTCTCTCGCAGTCTCTCTCGCATTCTCTTTCGCTGTCTCTCTCGATGTCTCTCTCGATGTCTCTCTCGATGTCTCTCTCGATGTCTCTCTCGATGTCTCTCTCGATGTCTCTCTCGATGTCTCTCTCGATGTCTCCCTCGCTGTCTCCCTCGCTGTCTCCCTCGCTGTCTCCCTCTCAGTCTCCCTCTCAGTCTCTCTCTCAGTCTCTCTCTCAGTCTCTCTCTCAGTCTCCCTCGCTGTCTCCCTCGCACTCTCTGGCTTTCTCTCTCGCTTTCTCTCTCGCAGTCCCTCTCACTGTCTCTCTCACTGTCTCTCTCGCCGTCTCCCTCGCAGTCACTCTCGCAGTCTCTCTCGCTGTATCCCTCGCTGTCTCTCTCGCAGTCTCTCTCGCAGTCTCCCTCACAGTCTCTCTCGCTGTCTCTCTCACAGTCTCTCTCGCTGTCTCCCTCGCAGTCTCTCTGGCAGTCTCTCTCGCAGTCTCTCTCGCTTTCTCCCACGCAGTCTCTCTCGCAGTCTCTCTCGCAGTCTCTCTCGCAGTCTTCCTCGCAGTTTCTCTCGCTGTCTCCCTCGCTGTCTCCCTCGCTGTCTCCCTCGCTGTCTCCCTCGCTGTCTCCCTCGCTATCTCCCTCGCTGTCTCCCTCGCTGTCTCGCGCGATCTCTCTCGCATTCTCTCTCGTTGTCTCCCTCGCAGTCTCTCTCGCTGTGTCCCTCGCAGTCTCTCTCAGTCTCTGTCGCTGTCTCTCTCGCTGTCTCTGTCGCTGTCTCTGTCGCTGTCTCCCTCGCTGCCTCCCTCGCAGTCTCTCTCGCAGTCTCTCTCGCAGTCTCTCTCGCAGTCTCTCTCGCAGTCTCTCTCGCAGTCTCTCTCGCTGTCTCTCTCGCTGTCTCCCTCGCTGTCTCCCTCGCTGTCTCCCTCGCTGTCTCCCTCGCTGTCTCCCTCGCTGTCTCCCTCGCTCACTCTCTCGCTCTCTCTCTCGCTCTCTCTCTCGCCGTCTCAATCGCTGTCTCCCTCGCATTCTCTCTAGCAGTGTCTCTCGCTGTATCCCTCGCTGTCTCTCTCGCTATCTCCATAGCAGTCTCTCTCGCAGTTTCTCTCGCTTTCTCCCTCGCAGTCTCTCTCGCAGTCTCTCTCGCTGTCTCTCTCGCAGTCTCTCTCGCAGTCTCTCTCGCAGTCTCTCTCGCAGTCTCTCTCGCTGTCACCCTCGCTGTCTCCCTCGCAGTCCCTCTCGCAGTCCCTCTCGCAGTCCCTCTCGCAGTCTCCCTCTCAGTCTCCCTCTCAGTCTCCCTCGCAGTCTCCCTCGCAGTCTCCCTCGCAGTCTCCCTCGCAGTCTCCCTCGCAGTCTCCCTCGCTGTCTCTCTCGCAGTCTCCCTCGCTGTCTCCCTCGCTGTCTCCCTCGCTGTCTCCCTCGCTGTCTCACGCGATCTCTCTCGCATTCTCTCTCGTTGTCTACCTCGCAGTCTCTCTCGCTGTGTCCCTCGCAGTCTCTCTCACAGTCTCTGTCGCTGTCTCTGTCGCTGTCTCTGTCGCTGTCTCCCTCGCTGTCTCCCTCGCTGTCTCTCTCGCTGTCTCTCTCGCTGTCTCTCTCGCTGTCTCTCTCGCTGTCTCCCTCGCTGTCTCCCTCGCTGTCTCCCTCGCTGTCTCCCTCGCTGTCTCCCTCGCTGTCTCCCTCGCTGTCTCCCTCGCTGTCTCTCTCGCCGTCTCCCTCGCCGTCTCAATCGCCGTCTCCCTCGCACTCTCTCTCGCAGTGTCTCTCGCTGTATCCCTCGCTGTCTCTCTCGCTATCTCCATAGCATTCTCTCTCGCTGTTTCTCTCGCTTTCTCCCTCGCAGTCTCTCTCGCTGTCTCTCTCGCAGTCGCTCTCGCAGTCTCTCTCGCTGTCTCTCTCGCTGTCTCTCTCGCAGTCTCTCTCGCAGTCTCTCTCGCAGTCTCTCTCGCTGTCTCCCTCGCTGTCTCCCTCGCAGTCTCCCTCGCTGTCTCCCTCGCAGTCTCTCTCGCAGTCTCTCTCGCTGTCTCCCTCGCAGTCTCTCTCGCTTTCTCCCTCGCTCTCTCCCTCGCAGACTCTCTCGCAGACTCTCTCGCTGTCTCCCTCGCAGTCTCCCTCGCAGTCTCCCTCGCAGTCTCCCTCGCAGTCTCCCTCGCAGTCTCCCTCGCTGTCTCCCTCGCTGTCTCCCTCGCTGTCTCCCTCGCTGTCTCCCTCGCTGTCTCTCTCGCTGTCTCCTTCGAAATCACCCTGGATGTCTCTCTCGCAGTCTCTCTCGCATTCTCTCTCGATGTCTCTCTCGTTGTCTCCCTCTCTGTCTCCCTCTCAGTCTCCCTCTCAGTCTCCCTCTCAGTCTCCCTCTCAGTCTCTCTCTCAGTCTCTCTCTCAGTCTCTCTCGCATTCTCTCTCGCTGTCTCCCTCGCTGTCTCCCTCGCACTCTCTGGCTTTCTCTCTCGCTTTCTCTCTCGCAGTCCCTCTCGCAGTCCCTCTCGCAGTCCCTCTCGCAGTCCCTCTCGCAGTCCCTCTCGCAGTCTCTCTCGCAGTCTCTCTCGCAGTCTCTCTCGCAGTCTCTCTCGCTGTCTCCCTCACAGTCTCTCTCGCAGTCTCTCTCGCTGTCTCCCTCACAGTCTCCCTCACAGTCTCCCTCACAGTCTCTCTCGCTGTCTCTCTCGCCGTCTCCCTCGCAGTCTCTCTCGAAGTCTCTCTCGCCGTCGCCCTCGCCGTCTCCCTCGCAGTCACTCTCGCTGTCTCTCTCGCTGTATCCCTCGCTGTCTCTCTCGCTATCTCCATAGCAGTCTCTCTCGCAGTCTCCCTCACAGTCTCCCTCGCTGTCTCCCTCACAGTCTCTCTCGCAGTCTCTCTCGCTATCTCCCTCGCTATCTCCCTCGCTGTCTCTCTCGCTGTATCTCTCGCTGTCTCCCTTGCAGTCTCCCTCGCAGTCTCTCTCGCTTTCTCCCTCGCTTTCTCCCTCGCAGTCTCTCTCGCTTTCTCCCTCGCAGTCTCCCTCACAGTCTCTCTCGCAGTCTCCCTCGCTGTCTCTCTCGCTGTCTCCCTTGCAGTCTCCCTTGCAGTCTCTCTCGCAGTCTCTCTTGCAGTCTCTCTCGCAGTCTCTCTCGCAGTCTCTCTCGCAGTCTCTCTCGCAGTCTCTCTCGCAGTCTTCCTCGCAGTTTCTCTCGCTGTCTCCCTCGCTATCTCCCTCGCTATCTCGCGCGATCTCTCTCGCATTCTCTCTCGTTGTCTCCCTCGCAGTCTCTCTCGCTGTGTCCCTCGCAGTCTCTCTCACGGTCTCTGTCGCTGCCTCTCTCGCTGTCGCTGTCGCTGTCTCTGTCGCTGTCTCCATCGCTGTCTCCCTCGCTGCCTCCCTCGCAGTCTCTCTCGCAGTCTCTCTCGCAGTCTCTCTCGCTGTCTCTCTCGCTGTCTCCCTCGCTGTCTCCCTCGCTGTCTCCCTCGCTGTCTCCCTCGCTGTCTCCCTCGCTCACTCTCTCGCTCTCTCTATCGCTCTCTCTCTCGCCGTCTCAATCGCTGTCTCCCTCGCATTCTCTCTCGCAGTGTCTCTCGCTGTATCCCTCGCTGTCTCTCTCGCTATCTCCATAGCAGTCTGTCTCGCAGTTTCTCTCGCTTTCTCCCTCGCAGTCTCTCTCGCAGTCTCTCTCGCTGTCTCTCTCGCAGTCTCTCTCTCAGTCTCTCTCGCAGTCTCTCTCGCTGTCACCCTCGCAGTCTCCCTCGCTGTCTCCCTCGCAGTCCCTCTCGCAGTCCCTCTCGCTGTCTCCCTCGCAGTCTCTCTCGCTGTCTCCCTCGCAGTCTCTATCGCAGTCTCCCTCGCAGTCTCTCTCGCAGTCTCTCTCGCAGTCTCTCTCGCAGTCTCTCTCGCAGTCTCTCTCGCTTTCTCCCTCGCTCTCTCCTTCGCAGACTCTCTCGCTGTCTCCCTCGCAGTCTCCCTCGCAGTCTCCCGCGCAGTCTCCCTCGCAGTCTCCCTCGCAGTCTCCCGCGCAGTCTCCCTCGCAGTCTCCCTCGCAGTCTCCCTCGCAGTCTCCCTCGCATTCTCCCTCGCAGTCTCCCTCGCAGTCTCCCTCGCTGTCTCCCTCGCTGTCTCCCTCGCTGTCTCCCTCGCTGTCTCCCTCGAAGTCACCCTGGATGTCTCTCTCGCATTCTCTCTCGATGTCTCTCTCGATGTCTCTCTCGTTGTCTCCCTCACAGTCTCTCTCGCTGCCTCTCTCGCCGTCTCTCTCGCCGTCTCTCTCGCCGTCTCTCTCGCCGTCTCCCTCGCAGTCTCTCTCGAAGTCTCTCTCGCTCTCTCTCTCGCCGTCTCCCTCGCCGTCTCCCTCGCCGTCTCCCTCGCAGTCACTCTCGCAGTCTCTCTCGCTGTATCCCTCGCTGTCTCTCTCGCTATCTCCATAGCAGTCTCTCTCGCAGTCTCCCTCACAGTCTCCCTCGCAGTCTCTCTCGCAGTCTCCCTCGCAGTCTCTCTCGCAGTCTCTCTCGCAGTCTCTCTCGCAGTCTCTCTCGCAGTCTCTCTCGCAGTCTCTCTCGCAGTCTCTCTCGCAGTCTCTCTCGCAGTCTCCCTCGCAGTCTCCCTCGCTGTCTCCCTCGCAGTCTCTCTCGCTTTCTCCCTCGCAGTCTCTCTCGCAGTCTCTCTCGCAGTCTCTCTCGCTTTCTCCCTCGCAGTCTCTCTCGCAGTCTTCCTCGCAGTTTCTCTCGCTGTCTCCCTCGCAGTCTCCCTCGCAGTCTCCCTCGCAGTCTCCCTCGCAGTCTCCCTCGCAGTCTCCCTCGCAGTCTCCCTCGCAGTCTCTCTCGCAGTCTCCCTCGCTGTCTCTCTCGCTGTCTCCCTCGCTGTCTCCCTCGCTGTCTCCCTCGCTGTCTCCCTCGCTGTCTCCCTCGCTGTCTCACGCGATCTCTCTCGCATTCTCTCTCGTTGTCTACCTCGCAGTCTCTCTCGCTGTGTCCCTCGCAGTCTCTCTCACAGTCTCTGTCGCTGTCTCTGTCGCTGTCTCTGTCGCTGTCTCCGTCGCTGTCTCCCTCGCTGTCTCCCTCGCTGTCTCCCTCGCTGTCTCCCTCGCAGTCTCTCTCGCAGTCTCCCTCGCAGTCTCTCTCGAAGTCTCTCTCGCTGTCTCTCTCGCTATCTCTCTCGCTGTCTCTCTCGCTGTCTCCCTCGCTGTCTCCCTCGCTGTCTCCCTCGCTGTCTCCCTCGCTGTCTCCCTCGCTGTCTCCCTCGCTCTCTCTCTCGCCGTCTCCCTCGCCGTCTCCCTCGCCGTCTCAATCGCCGTCTCCCTCGCATTCTCTCTCGCAGTGTCTCTCGCTGTATCCCTCGCTGTCTCTCTCGCTATCTCCATAGCATTCTCTCTCGCTGTTTCTCTCGCTTTCTCCCTCGCAGTCTCTCTCGCTGTCTCTCTCGCAGTCTCTCTCGCAGTCTCTCTCGCTGTCTCCCTCGCAGTCTCTCTCGCTGTCTCCCTCGCAGTCTCTCTCGCAGTCTCTCTCGCTGTCTCCCTCGCTTTCTCCCTCGCTCTCTCCCTCGCAGACTCTCTCGCAGACTCTCTCACTGTCTCCCTCGCAGTCTCCCTCGCTGTCTCCCTCGCTGTCTCCCTCGCTGTCTCCCTCGCTGTCTCCCTCGCTGTCTCCCTCGCTGTCTCCCTCGCTGTCTCCCTCGCTGTCTCCCTCGCTGTCTCTCTCGCTGTCTCCCTCGAAGTCACCCTGGATGTCTCTCTCGCAGTCTCTCTCGCAGTCTCTCTCGATGTCTCTCTCGATGTCTCTCTCGATGTCTCTCTCGTTGTCTCCCTCGCTGTCTCCCTCTCAGTCTCCCTCTCAGTCTCTCTCTCAGTCTCTCTCTCAGTCTCTCTCGCATTCTCCCTCGCAGTCTCCCTCGCTGTCTCCCTCGCTGTCTCCCTCGCTGTCTCCCTCGCTGTCTCCCTCGCTGTCTCCCTCGAAGTCACCCTGGATGTCTCTCTCGCATTCTCTCTCGATGTCTCTCACGATGTCTCTCTCGTTGTCTCCCTCACAGTCTCTCTCGCTGCCTCTCTCGCCGTCTCTCTCGCCGTCTCTCTCGCCGTCTCCCTCGCAGTCTCTCTCGAAGTCTCTCTCGCTCTCTCTCTCGCCGTCTCCCTCGCCGTCTCCCTCGCCCTCTCCCTCGCAGTCACTCTCGCAGTCTCTCTCGCTGTATCCCTCGCTGTCTCTCTCGCTATCTCCATAGCAGTCTCTCTCGCAGTCTCCCTCACAGTCTCCCTCGCAGTCTCTCTCGCAGTCTCCCTCGCAGTCTCTCTCGCAGTCTCTCTCGCAGTCTCTCTCGCAGTCTCTCTCGCAGTCTCTCTCGCAGTCTCCCTCGCAGTCTCCCTCGCTATCTCTCTCGTTGTCTCCCTCGCAGTCTCTCTCGCTTTCTCCCTCGCAGTCTCTCTCGCAGTCTCTCTCGCAGTCTCTCTCGCTTTCTCCCTCGCAGTCTCTCTCGCAGTCTTCCTTGCAGTTTCTCTCGCTGTCTCCCTCGCAGTCTCCCTCGCAGTCTCCCTCGCAGTCTCCCTCGCAGTCTCCCTCGCAGTCTCCCTCGCAGTCTCTCTCGCAGTCTCCCTCGCTGTCTCTCTCGCAGTCTCCCTCGCTGTCTCCCTCGCTGTCTCCCTCGCTGTCTCCCTCGCTGTCTCCCTCGCTGTCTCACGCGATCTCTCTCGCATTCTCTCTCGTTGTCTACCTCGCAGTCTCTCTCGCTGTGTCCCTCGCAGTCTCTCTCACAGTCTCTGTCGCTGTCTCTGTCGCTGTCTCCGTCGCTGTCTCCCTCGCTGTCTCCCTCGCTGTCTCCCTCGCTGTCTCCCTCGCTGTCTCCCTCGCAGTCTCTCTCGCAGTCTCTCTCGAAGTCTCTCTCGCTGTCTCTCTCGCTGTCTCTCTCGCTGTCTCTCTCGCTGTCTCCCTCGCTGTCTCCCTCGCTGTCTCCCTCGCTGTCTCCCTCGCTGTCTCCCTCGCTGTCTCCCTCGCTCTCTCTCTCGCCGTCTCCCTCGCCGTCTCCCTCGCCGTCTCAATCGCTGTCTCCCTCGCATTCTCTCTCGCAGTGTCTCTCGCTGTATCCCTCGCTGTCTCTCTCGCTATCTCCATAGCATTCTCTCTCGCTGTTTCTCTCGCTTTCTCCCTCGCAGTCTCTCTCGCTGTCTCTCTCGCAGTCTCTCTCGCAGTCTCTCTCGCTGTCTCCCTCGCAGTCTCTCTCGCTGTCTCCCTCGCAGTCTCTCTCGCTGTCTCCCTCGCAGTCTCTCTCGCTTTCTCCCTCGCTCTCTCCCTCGCAGACTCTCTCGCAGACTCTCTCACTGTCTCCCTCGCAGTCTCCCTCGCAGTCTCCCTCGCTGTCTCCCTCGCTGTCTCCCTCGCTGTCTCCCTCGCTGTCTCCCTCGCTGTCTCCCTCGCTGTCTCCCTCGCTGTCTCTCTCGCTGTCTCTCTCGCTGTCTCCCTCGAAGTCACCCTGGATGTCTCTCTCGCAGTCTCTCTCGCATTCTCTCTCGATGTCTCTCTCGATGTCTCTCTCGTTGTCTCCCTCGCTGTCTCCCTCTCAGTCTCCCTCTCAGTCTCCCTCTCAGTCTCCCTCTCAGTCTCTCTCTCAGTCTCTCTCTCAGTCTCTCTCTCAGTCTCTCTCGCATTCTCTCTCGCTGTCTCCCTCTCTGTCTCCCTCGCTGTCTCCCTCGCTGTCACCCTCGCTGTCTCCCTCGCTGTCTCCCTCGCTGTCTCCCTCGCTGTCACCCTCGCTGTCTCCCTCGCTGTCTCCCTAGCAGTCGCTCTCGCAGTCTCTCTCGCTGTCTCCCTCGCTGTCTCCCTCGCTGCCTCCCTCGCAGTCTCTCTCGAAGTTTCTCTCGCTGTCTCCCTCTCTCGCTCCCTCGCTCTCTCTCTCGCCCTCTCTCTCGCCGTCTCCCTCGCAGTCTCTCTCGCAGTGTCTCTCGCTGTATCCCTCGCAGTCTCTCTCGCAGTCTCTCTCGCTGTCTCTCTCGCTGTCTCCCTCGCAGTCTCCCTCGCAGTCTCTCTCGCAGTCTCTCTCGCAGTCTCTCTCGCAGTCTCTCTCGCAGTCTCTCTCGCAGTCTCTCTCGCTGTCTCCCTCGCAGTCTCTCTCGCTGTCTCCCTCGTAGTCTCTCTCACAGTCTCTCTCGCAGTCTCTCTCGCTGTCTCCCTCGCAGTCTCTATCGCTGTCTCCCTCGCAGTCTCTATCGCTGTCTCACTCGCAGTCTCTATCGCTGTCTCCCTCGCAGTCTCCCTCGCAGTCTCTCTCGCAGTCTCTCTCGCAGTCTCTCTCGCAGTCTCTCTTGCTTTCTCCCTCGCTCTCTCCCTCGCAGACTCTCTCGCTGTCTCCCTCGCTGTCTCCCTCGCTGTCTCCCTCGCTGTCTCCCTCGCTGTCTCCCTCACTGTCTCTCTCAGTCTCTCTCTCAGTCTCTCTCTCAGTCTCTCTCGCAGTCTCCCTCGCAGTCTCCCTCGCAGTCTCCCTCGAAGTCTCCCTCGAAGTCTCCCTCGAAGTCTCCCTCGAAGTCACCCTGGATGTCTCTCTCGCAGTCTCTCTCGCAGTCTCTCTCGCAGTCTCTCTCGCAGTCTCTCTCGCAGTCTCTCTCGCAGTCTCTCTCGCATTCTCTTTCGCTGTCTCTCTCGATGTCTCTCTCGATGTCTCTCTCGATGTCTCCCTCGCTGTCTCCCTCTCAGTCTCCCTCTCAGTCTCTCTCTCAGTCTCTCTCTCAGTCTCTCTCTCAGTCTCTCTCTCAGTCTCTCTCTCAGTCTCCCTCGCTGTCTCCCTCGCACTCTCTGGCTTTCTCTCTCGCTTTCTCTCTCGCAGTCCCTCTCACTGTCTCTCTCACAGTCTCTCTCGCTGTCTCTCTCGCCGTCTCCCTCGCAGTCACTCTCGCAGTCTCTCTCGCTGTATCCCTCGCTGTCTCTCTCGCAGTCTCTCTCGCAGTCTCCCTCACAGTCTCTCTCGCTGTCTCTCTCACAGTCTCTCTCGCTGTCTCCCTCGCAGTCTCTCTCGCAGTCTCTCTCGCAGTCTCTCTCGCTTTCTCCCACGCAGTCTCTCTCGCAGTCTCTCTCGCAGTCTCTCTCGCAGTCTCTCTCGCAGTCTCTCTCGCAGTCTTCCTCGCAGTTTCTCTCGCTGTCTCCCTCGCTGTCTCCCTCGCTGTCTCCCTCGCTGTCTCCCTCGCTGTCTCCCTCGCTGTCTCCCTCGCTGTCTCCCTCGCTGTCTCCCTCGCTGTCTCGCGCGATCTCTCTCGCATTCTCTCTCGTTGTCTCCCTCGCAGTCTCTCTCGCTGTGTCCCTCGCAGTCTCTCTCACAGTCTCTGTCGCTGTCTCTCTCGCTGTCTCTGTCGCTGTCTCTGTCGCTGTCTCCCTCGCTGTCTCCCTCGCTGCCTCCCTCGCAGTCTCTCTCGCAGTCTCTCTCGCAGTCTCTCTCGCAGTCTCTCTCGCAGTCTCTCTCGCAGTCTCTCTCGCTGTCTCTCTCGCTGTCTCTCTCGCTGTCTCCCTCGCTGTCTCCCTCGCTGTCTCCCTCGCTGTCTCCCTCGCTGTCTCCCTCGCTGTCTCCCTCGCTCACTCTCTCGCTCTCTCTCTCGCCGTCTCAATCGCTGTCTCCCTCGCATTCTCTCTAGCAGTGTCTCTCGCTGTATCCCTCGCTGTCTCTCTCGCTATCTCCATAGCAGTCTCTCTCGCAGTTTCTCTCGCTTTCTCCCTCGCAGTCTCTCTCGCAGTCTCTCTCGCAGTCTCTCTCGCTGTCTCTCTCGCAGTCTCTCTCGCAGTCTCTCTCGCAGTCTCTCTCGCAGTCTCTCTCGCTGTCACCCTCGCTGTCTCCCTCGCAGTCCCTCTCGCAGTCCCTCTCGCAGTCTCCCTCGCAGTCCCCTCGCAGTCTCCCTCGCAGTCTCCCTCGCAGTCTCCCTCGCAGTCTCCCTCGCAGTCTCCCTCGCTGTCCCTCTCGCAGTCTCCCTCGCTGTCTCCCTCGCTGTCTCCCTCGCTGTCTCCCTCGCTGTCTCACGCGATCTCTCTCGCATTCTCTCTCATTGTCTACCTCGCAGTCTCTCTCGCTGTGTCCCTCGCAGTCTCTCTCACAGTCTCTGTCGCTGTCTCTGTCGCTGTCTCTGTCGCTGTCTCTGTCGCTGTCTCTGTCGCTGTCTCCCTCGCTGTCTCCCTCGCTGTCTCCCTCGCTGTCTCTCTCGCTGTCTCTCTCGCTGTCTCCCTCGCTGTCTCCCTCGCTGTCTCCCTCGCTGTCTCCCTCGCTGTCTCCCTCGCTGTCTCCCTCGCTGTCTCTCTCGCCGTCTCAATCGCCGTCTCCCTCGCACTCTCTCTCGCAGTGTCTCTCGCTGTATCCCTCGCTGTCTCTCTCGCTATCTCCATAGCATTCTCTCTCGCTGTTTCTCTCGCTTTCTCCCTCGCAGTCTCTCTCGCTGTCTCTCTCGCAGTCTCTCTCGCTGTCTCTCTCGCTGTCTCTCTCGCAGTCTCTCTCGCAGTCTCTCTCGCAGTCTCTCTCGCAGTCTCTCTCGCTGTCTCCCTCGCAGTCTCCCTCGCTGTCTCCCTCGCAGTCTCTCTCGCAGTCTCTCTCGCTGTCTCCCTCGCAGTCTCTCTCGCTTTCTCCCTCGCTCTCTCCCTCGCAGACTCTCTCGCAGACTCTCTCGCTGTCTCCCTCGCAGTCTCCCTCGCAGTCTCCCTCGCAGTCTCCCTCGCAGTCTCCCTCGCAGTCTCCCTCGCAGTCTCCCTCGCTGTCTCCCTCGCTGTCTCCCTCGCTGTCTCCCTCGCTGTCTCTCTCGCTGTCTCCCTCGAAGTCACCCTGGGTCTCTCTCTCTCAGTCTCTCTCGCATTCTCTCTCGATGTCTCTCTCGATGTCTCTCTCGTTGTCTCCCTCTCTGTCTCCCTCTCAGTCTCCCTCTCAGTCTCCCTCTCAGTCTCCCTCTCAGTCTCTCTCTCAGTCTCTCTCTCAGTCTCTCTCGCATTCTCTCTCGCTGTCTCCCTCGCTGTCTCCCTCGCACTCTCTGGCTTTCTCTCTCGCTTTCTCTCTCGCAGTCCCTCTCGCAGTCCATCTCGCAGTCCCTCTCGCAGTCCCTCTCGCAGTCCCTCTCGCAGTCCCTCTCGCAGTCCCTCTCGCAGTCCCTCTCGCAGTCTCTCTCGCAGTCTCTCTCGCTGTCTCCCTCACAGTCTCTCTCGCAGTCTCTCTCGCTGTCTCCCTCACAGTCTCCCTCACAGTCTCCCTCACAGTCTCTCTCGCTGTCTCTCTCGCCGTCTCCCTCGCAGTCTCTCTCGAAGTCTCTCTCGCCGTCGCCCTCGCCGTCTCCCTCGCAGTCTCTCTCGCTATCTCCATAGCAGTCTCTCTCGCAGTCTCCCTCACAGTCTCCCTCGCTGTCTCCCTCACAGTCTCTCTCGCAGTCTCTCTCGCTATCTCCCTCGCTATCTCCCTCGCTGTCTCTCTCGCTGTATCTCTCGCTGTCTCCCTTGCAGTCTCCCTCGCAGTCTCTCTCGCTTTCTCCCTCGCTTTCTCCCTCGCAGTCTCTCTCGCTTTCTCCCTCGCAGTCTCCCTCACAGTCTCTCTCGCAGTCTCTCTCGCTATCTCCCTCGCTGTCTCTCTCGCTGTCTCCCTTGCAGTCTCTCTCGCAGTCTCTCTCGCAGTCTCTCTCGCAGTCTCTCTCGCAGTCTCTCTCGCTTTCTCCCACGCAGTCTCTCTCGCAGTCTCTCTCGCAGTCTCTCTCGCAGTCTCTCTCGCAGTCTCTCTCGCAGTCTCTCTCGCAGTCTCTCTCGCAGTCTCTCTCGCAGTCTTCCTCGCAGTTTCTCTCGCTGTCTCCCTCGCTGTCTCCCTCGCTGTCTCCCTCGCTGTCTCGCGCGATCTCTCTCGCATTCTCTCTCGTTGTCTCCCTCGCAGTCTCTCTCGCTGTGTCCCTCGCAGTCTCTCTCACAGTCTCTGTCGCTGCCTCTCTCGCTGTCGCTGTCGCTGTCTCTGTCGCTGTCTCCCTCGCTGTCTCCCTCGCTGTCTCCCTCGCTGTCTCCCTCGCTGCCTCCCTCGCTGCCTCCCTCGCAGTCTCTCTCGCAGTCTCTCTCGCAGTCTCTCTCGCTGTCTCCCTCGCTGTCTCCCTCGCTGTCTCCCTCGCTGTCTCCCTCGCTGTCTCCCTCGCTGTCTCCCTCGCTCACTCTCTCGCTCTCTCTATCGCTCTCTCTCTCGCCGTCTCAATCGCTGTCTCCCTCGCATTCTCTCTCGCAGTGTCTCTCGCTGTATCCCTCGCTGTCTCTCTCGCTATCTCCATAGCAGTCTGTCTCGCAGTTTCTCTCGCTTTCTCCCTCGCAGTCTCTCTCGCAGTCTCTCTCGCAGTCTCTCTCTCAGTCTCTCTCGCAGTCTCTCTCGCTGTCACCCTCGCTGTCTCCCTCGCTGTCTCCCTCGCAGTCCCTCTCGCAGTCCCTCTCGCTGTCTCCCTCGCTGTCTCTCTCGCTGTCTCCCTCGCAGTCTCTATCGCAGTCTCCCTCGCAGTCTCTCTCGCAGTCTCTCTCGCAGTCTCTCTCGCTTTCTCCCTCGCTCTCTCCCTCGCAGACTCTCTCGCTGTCTCCCTCGCAGTCTCCCTCGCAGTCTCCCGCGCAGTCTCCCGCGCAGTCTCCCGCGCAGTCTCCCGCGCAGTCTCCCGCGCAGTCTCCCTCGCAGTCTCCCTCGCAGTCTCCCTCGCTGTCTCCCTCGCTGTCTCCCTCGCTGTCTCCCTCGCTGTCTCCCTCGCTGTCTCCCTCGAAGTCACCCTGGATGTCTCTCTCGCATTCTCTCTCGATGTCTCTCTCGATGTCTCTCTCGTTGTCTCCCTCACAGTCTCTCTCGCTGCCTCTCTCGCTGTCTCTCTCGCCGTCTCTCTCGCCGTCTCCCTCGCAGTCTCTCTCGCAGTCTCTCTCGCTGTCTCTCTCGCTGTCTCCCTCGCTGTCTCCCTCGCTGTCTCCCTCGCTGTCTCCCTCGCTGTCTCCCTCGCTGCCTCCCTCGCAGTTTCTCTCTCAGTCTCTCTCGCATTCTCTCTCGCTGTCTCCCTCGCTGTCTCCCTCGCACTCTCTGGCTTTCTCTCTCGCTTTCTCTCTCGCAGTCCCTCTCGCAGTCCATCTCGCAGTCCCTCTCGCAGTCCCTCTCGCAGTCCCTCTCGCAGTCCCTCTCGCAGTCCCTCTCGCAGTCTCTCTCGCAGTCTCTCTCGCAGTCTCTCTCGCTGTCTCCCTCACAGTCTCTCTCGCAGTCTCTCTCGCTGTCTCCCTCACAGTCTCCCTCACAGTCTCTCTCGCTGTCTCTCTCGCCGTCTCCCTCGCAGTCTCTCTCGAAGTCTCTCTCGCCGTCGCCCTCGCCGTCTCCCTCGCAGTCTCTCTCGCTATCTCCATAGCAGTCTCTCTCGCAGTCTCCCTCACAGTCTCCCTCGCTGTCTCCCTCACAGTCTCTCTCGCAGTCTCTCTCGCTATCTCCCTCGCTATCTCCCTCGCTGTCTCTCTCGCTGTATCTCTCGCTGTCTCCCTTGCAGTCTCCCTCGCAGTCTCTCTCGCTTTCTCCCTCGCTTTCTCCCTCGCAGTCTCTCTCGCTTTCTCCCTCGCAGTCTCCCTCACAGTCTCTCTCGCAGTCTCTCTCGCTATCTCCCTCGCTGTCTCTCTCGCTGTCTCCCTTGCAGTCTCTCTCGCAGTCTCTCTCGCAGTCTCTCTCGCAGTCTCTCTCGCTTTCTCCCACGCAGTCTCTCTCGCAGTCTCTCTCGCAGTCTCTCTCGCAGTCTCTCTCGCAGTCTCTCTCGCAGTCTCTCTCGCAGTCTCTCTCGCAGTCTCTCTCGCAGTCTCTCTCGCAGTCTTCCTCGCAGTTTCTCTCGCTGTCTCCCTCGCTGTCTCCCTCGCTGTCTCGCGCGATCTCTCTCGCATTCTCTCTCGTTGTCTCCCTCGCAGTCTCTCTCGCTGTGTCCCTCGCAGTCTCTCTCACAGTCTCTGTCGCTGCCTCTCTCGCTGTCGCTGTCGCTGTCTCTGTCGCTGTCTCCCTCGCTGTCTCCCTCGCTGTCTCCCTCGCTGTCTCCCTCGCTGCCTCCCTCGCTGCCTCCCTCGCAGTCTCTCTCGCAGTCTCTCTCGCAGTCTCTCTCGCTGTCTCCCTCGCTGTCTCCCTCGCTGTCTCCCTCGCTGTCTCCCTCGCTGTCTCCCTCGCTGTCTCCCTCGCTGTCTCCCTCGCTCACTCTCTCGCTCTCTCTATCGCTCTCTCTCTCGCCGTCTCAATCGCTGTCTCCCTCGCATTCTCTCTCGCAGTGTCTCTCGCTGTATCCCTCGCTGTCTCTCTCGCTATCTCCATAGCAGTCTGTCTCGCAGTTTCTCTCGCTTTCTCCCTCGCAGTCTCTCTCGCAGTCTCTCTCGCAGTCTCTCTCTCAGTCTCTCTCGCAGTCTCTCTCGCAGTCTCTCTCGCTGTCACCCTCGCTGTCTCCCTCGCTGTCTCCCTCGCAGTCCCTCTCGCAGTCCCTCTCGCTGTCTCCCTCGCAGTCTCTCTCGCTGTCTCCCTCGCAGTCTCTATCGCAGTCTCCCTCGCAGTCTCTCTCGCAGTCTCTCTCGCAGTCTCTCTCGCTTTCTCCCTCGCTCTCTCCCTCGCAGACTCTCTCGCTGTCTCCCTCGCAGTCTCCCTCGCAGTCTCCCGCGCAGTCTCCCGCGCAGTCTCCCGCGCAGTCTCCCGCGCAGTCTCCCGCGCAGTCTCCCGCGCAGTCTCCCTCGCAGTCTCCCTCGCAGTCTCCCTCGCTGT
The DNA here is from genome assembly GCF_036365525.1 of Heterodontus francisci. Taxonomy (NCBI): domain Eukaryota; kingdom Metazoa; phylum Chordata; class Chondrichthyes; order Heterodontiformes; family Heterodontidae; genus Heterodontus; species Heterodontus francisci. The sequence goes on from NW_027141323.1 coordinate 974,828, forward strand.
CTCCCTCGCTGTCTCCCTCGCTGTCTCCCTCGCTGTCTCCCTCGCTGTCTCCCTCGCTGTCTCCCTCGCTGTCTCCCTCGAAGTCACCCTGGATGTCTCTCTCGCATTCTCTCTCGATGTCTCTCTCGATGTCTCTCTCGTTGTCTCCCTCACAGTCTCTCTCGCTGCCTCTCTCGCTGTCTCTCTCGCCGTCTCTCTCGCCGTCTCCCTCGCAGTCTCTCTCGCAGTCTCTCTCGCTGTCTCTCTCGCTGTCTCCCTCGCTGTCTCCCTCGCTGTCTCCCTCGCTGTCTCCCTCGCTGCCTCCCTCGCAGTCTCTCTCGAAGTCTCTCTCGAAGTCTCCCTCGCTCTCTCCCTCGCTCTCTCCCTCGCTCTCTCCCTCGCTCTCTCCCTCGATCTCTCCCTCGCCGTCTCCCTCGCAGTCTCTCTCGCAGTGTCTCTCGCTGTATCCCTCGCTGTCTCTCTCGCAGTTTCTCTCGCTTTCTCCCTCACAGTCTCTCTCGCTGTCTCCCTCGCAGTCTCTCTCGCAGTCTCTCTCGCAGTCTCTCTCGCAGTCTCTCTCGCTGTCTCCCTCGCTGTCTCCCTCACAGTCTCTCTCGCTGTCTCCCTCGCAGTCTCTCTCACAGTCTCTCTCGCAGTCTCTCTCGCTGTCTTCCTCGCAGTCTCTATCGCTGTCTCTATCGCTGTCTCCCTCGCAGTCTCCCTCGCAGTCTCCCTCGCAGTCTCCCGCGCAGTCTCTCTCGCAGTCTCTCTCGCTGTATCCCTCGCTGTCTCTCTCGCTATCTCCATAGCAGTCTCTCTCGCAGTCTCCCTCACAGTCTCTCTCGCAGTCTCTCTCGCAGTCTCTCTCGCTATCTCCCTCGCTGTCTCTCTCGCTGTCTCCCTTGCAGTCTCCCTTGCAGTCTCACTTGCAGTCTCCCTCGCAGTCTCTCTCGCAGTCTCTCTCGCAGTCTCTCTCGCTTTCTCCCACGCAGTCTCTCTCGCAGTCTCTCTCGCAGTCTCTCTCGCAGTCTCTCTCGCAGTCTCTCTCGCAGTCTCTCTCGAAGTCTCTCTCGAAGTCTCTCTCGCAGTCTCTCTCGCAGTCTCTCTCGCAGTCTTCCTCGCTGTCTCCCTCGCTGTCTCCCTCGCTGTCTCCCTCGCTATCTCCCTCGCTGTCTCCCTCGCTGTCTCACGCGATCTCTCTCGCATTCTCTCTCGTTGTCTCCCTCGCAGTCTCTCTCGCTGTGTCCCTCGCAGTCTCTCTCACAGTCTCTGTCGCTGTCTCTGTCGCTGTCTCTGTCGCTGTCTCCCTCGCTGTCTCCCTCGCTGTCTCCCTCGCTGTCTCCCTCGCTGTCTCTCTCGCAGTCTCTCTCGCAGTCTCTCTCGCAGTCTCTCTCGCAGTCTCTCTCGCAGTCTCTCTCGCAGTCTCTCTCGCTGTCCCTCTCGCAGTCTCTCTCGCAGTCTCTCTCGCAGTCTCTCTCGCTGTCTCTCTCGCAGTCTCTCTCGCTGTCTCCCTCACTTTCTCCCTCGCTGTCTCTCTCGCTGTCTCTCTCGCTGTCTCTCTCGCTGTCTCCCTCGCTGTCTCCCTCGCTGTCTCCCTCGCTGTCTCCCTCGCTCTCTCTCTCGCCGTCTCCCTCGCTGTCTCCCTCGCTGTCTCCCTCGCTGTCTCCCTCGCTGTCTCTCTCGCTGTCTCCCTCGAAGTCACCCTGGATGTCTCTCTCGCAGTCTCTCTCGCATTCTCTCTCGATGTCTCTCTCGATGTCTCTCTCGTTGTCTCCCTCGCTGTCTCCCTCTCAGTCTCCCTCTCAGTCTCCCTCTCAGTCTCCCTCTCAGTCTCCCTCTCAGTCTCTCTCGCAGTCTCTCTCGCAGTCTCTCTCGCAGTCTCCCTCACAGTCTCTCTCGCTGTCTCTCTCGCCGTCTCCCTCGCAGTCTCTCTCGCAGTCTCTCTCGCTGTCTCCCTCACAGTCTCCCTCACAGTCTCCCTCGCAGTCTCTCTCGAAGTCTCTCTCGCCGTCGCCCTCGCCGTATCCCTCGCAGTCACTCTCGCTGTCTCTCTCGCTGTATCCCTCGCTGTCTCTCTCGCTATCTCCATAGCAGTCTCTCTCGCTGTATCCCTCACAGTCTCCCTCGCAGTCTCTCTCGCAGTCTCTCTCGCAGTCTCTCTCGCAGTCTCTCTCGCAGTCTCTCTCGCAGTCTCTCTCGCAGTCTCTCTCGCAGTCTCTCTCGCTATCTCCCTCGCTATCTCCCTCGCTGTCTCTCTCGCTGTATCTCTCGCTGTCTCCCTTGCAGTCTCCCTCGCAGTCTCTCTCGCTTTCTCCCTCGCAGTCTCTCTCGCTTTCTCCCTCGCAGTCTCCCTCGCAGTCTCTCTCGCAGTCTCTCTCGCAGTCTCTCTCGCAGTCTCTCTCGCAGTCTCTCTCGCTGTCTCCCTCGCTGTCTCCCTCGCTGTCTCCCTCACAGTCTCTCTCGCAGTCTCCCTCGCTGTCTCCCTCGCTGTGTCCCTCGCTGTCTCCCTCGCTGTCTCCCTCGCTGTCTCCCTCGCTGTCTCTCTCGCTGTCTCTCTCGCAGTCTCCCTCACTGTCTCCCTCACTGTCTCCCTCGCTGTCTCCCTCGCTGTCTCACACGATCTCTCTCGCATTCTCTCTCGTTGTCTCCCTCGCAGTCTCTCTCGCTGTGTCCCTCGCAGTCTCTCTCACAGTCTCTGTCGCTGTCTCCCTCGCTGTCTCCCTCGCTGTCTACCTCGCTGTCTACCTCGCTGTCTACCTCGCTGTCTCCCTCGCTGTCTCCCTCGCTCTCTCTCTCGCTCTCTCTCTCGCCGTCTCCCTCGCCGTCTCAATCGCCGTCTCCCTCGCATTCTCTCTCGCAGTGTCTCTCGCTGTATCCCTCGCTGTCTCTCTCGCAGTTTCTCTCGCTTTCTCCCTCGCAGTCTCTCTCGATGTCTCCCTCACAGTCTCACTCGCAGTCTCTCTTGCTGTCTCTCTCGCTGTCTCCCTCGCTGTCTCCCTCACAGTCTCTCTCGCTGTCTCCCTCGCTCTCTCCCTCGAGGTCTCTCTCACAGTCTCTCTCGCTGTCTCTCTCGCTGACTCCCTCGCAGTTTCTATCGCTGTCTCCCTCGCAGTCTCTCTCGCTTTCTCCCTCACTCTCTCCCTCGCTGTCTCCCTCGCTCTCTCTCTCGCTCTCTCTCTCGCTCTCTCTCTCGCTCTCTCACTCGCCGTCTCCCTCGCCGTCTCCCTCGCCGTCTCCCTCGCCGTCTCCCTCGCCGTCTCCCTCGTCGTCTCCCTCGCCGTCTGAATCGCTGTCTCCCTCGCATTCTCTCTCGCAGTGTCCCTCACAGTCTCCCTCGCTGTCTCCCTCGCAGTCTCTCTCGCAGTCTCTCTCGCAGTCTCTCTCGCAGTCTCTCTCGCAGTCTCTCTCGCAGTCTCTCTCGCAGTCTCTCTCGCTGTCTCCCTCGCTGTCTCCCTCGCTGTCTCCCTCGCTGTCTCTCTTGCAGTCTCCCTCGCAGTCTCCCTCGCAGTCTCCCTCGCAGTCTCTCTCGCTTTCTCCCTCGCAGTCTCTCTCGCAGTCTCTCTCGCAGTCTCTCTCGCTTTCTCTCTCGCAGTCTCTCTCGCAGTCTCTCTCGCAGTCTCTCTCGCAGTCTGCCTCGCAGTTTCTCTCGCTGTCTCCCTCGCTGTCTCCCTCGCTGTCTCCCTCGCTGTCTCCCTCGCTGTCTCCCTCGCTGTCTCTCTCGCCGTCTCCCTCGCAACTCTCTCGAAGTCTCTCTCGCTGTCTCCCTCGCTGTCTCTCTCGCCGTCTCTCTCGCCGTCTCTCTCGCCGTCCCCCTCGCCGTCGCCCTCGCCGTCTCCCTCGCCGTCTCCCTCGCAGTCACTCTCGCAGTCTCTCTCGCTGTATCCCTCGCTGTCTCTCTCGCTATCTCCATAGCAGTCTCCCTCGCTTTATCTCTCACAGTCTCTCTCGCTGTCTCTCTCGCTGTCTCTCTCGCTGTCTCCCTCGCAGTCTCTCTCGCTCTCTCCCTCACTGTCTCTCTCGCCGTCTCTCTCGCCGTCTCTCTCTCCATCTCTCTCGCCGTCTCTCTCTCCATCTCTCTCGCAGTCTCCTTTGCAGTCTCTCTCGCAGTCTCCTTTGCAGTCTCTCTCGCAGTCTCTCTCGCAGTCTCTCTCGCAGTCTCTCTCGCAGTCTCTCTCGCAGTCTCTCTCGCAGTCTCTCTCGCAGTCTCTCTCGCTGTCCCTCTCGCAGTCTCTCTCGCAGTCTCCTTTGCATTCTCTCTCGCTGTCTCTCTCGCTGTCTCTCTCGCTGTCTCCCACGCTGTCTCCTTCGCAGTCTCTCTCGCAGTCTCTCTCGCTGTCTCCCTCGCTTTCTCCCTCGCTGTCTCTCTCGCTGTCTCTCTCGCTGTCTCTCTCGCTGTCTCCCTCGCAGTCTCTCTCGCTGTCTCCCTCGCTGTCTCCCTCGCTGTCTCCCTCGCTGTGTCCCTCGCTCTCTCCCTCACTGTCTCCCTCGCCGTCTCTCTCGCAGTCTCTCTCGCTGTCTTCCTCGCAGTTTCTCTCGCTGTCTCCCTCGCTGTCACCCTCGCTGTCTCCCTCGCTGTCTCCCTAGCAGTCGCTCTCGTAGTCTCTCTCGCTGACTCCCTCGCAGTTTCTCTCACTGTCTCCCTCGCTGTCACCCTCGCTGTCTCCCTCGCTGTCACCCTCGCTGTCACCCTCGCTGTCTCCCTCGCTGTCTCCCTCGCTGTCTCCCTAGCAGTCGCTCTCGCAGTCTCTCTCGCTGTCTCTCTCGCTGTCTCCCTCGCTGTCTCCCTCGCTGTCTCCCTCGCTGTCTCCCTCGCTGTCTCCCTCGCTGCCTCCCTCGCTGCCTCCCTCGCAGTCTCTCTCGAAGTCTCTCTCGAAGTCTCCCTCGCTCTCTCCCTCGCTCTCTCCCTCGCTCTCTCCCTCGCTCTCTCCCTCGCTCTCTCCCTCGCCGTCTCCCTCGCAGTCTCTCTCGCAGTGTCTCTCGCTGTATCCCTCGCTGTCTCCCTCGCTCTCTCTCTCGCTCTCTCTCTCGCTCTCTCTCTCGCTCTCTCACTCGCTCTCTCCCTCGCCGTCTCCCTCTCCGTCTCCCTCGTCGTCTCCCTCGCCGTCTGAATCGCTGTCTCCCTCGCATTCTCTCTCGCAGTGTCCCTCACAGTCTCCCTCGCTGTCTCCCTCACAGTCTCTCTCGCAGTCTCTCTCGCAGTCTCTCTCGCAGTCTCTCTTGCAGTCTCTCTCGCAGTCTCTCTCGCAGTCTCTCTCGCAGTCTCTGTCGCTGTCTCCCTCGCTATCTCCCTCGCTGTCTCTCTTGCAGTCTCCCTCGCAGTCTCCCTCGCAGTCTCTCTCGCTTTCTCCCTCGCAGTCTCTCTCGCAGTCTCTCTCGCAGTCTCTCTCGCTGTCTCCCTCGCTATCTCCCTCGCTATCTCCCTCGCTGTCTCTCTTGCAGTCTCCCTCGCAGTCTCCCTCGCAGTCTCTCTCGCTTTCTCCCTCGCAGTCTCTCTCGCAGTCTCTCTCGCAGTCTCTCTCGCTTTCTCCCTCGCAGTCTCTCTCGCAGTCTCTCTCGCAGTCTCTCTCGCAGTCTGCCTCGCAGTTTCTCTCGCTGTCTCCCTCGCTGTCTCCCTCGCTGTCTCCCTCGCTGTCTCCCTCGCTGTCTCCCTCGCAGTCTCTCTCGCCGTCTCCCTCGCAACTCTCTCGAATTCTCTCTCGCTGTCTCCCTCGCTGTCTCTCTCGCCGTCTCTCTCGCCGTCTCTCTCGCCGTCGCCCTCGCCGTCGCCCTCGCCGTCTCCCTCGCCGTCTCCCTCGCCGTCTCCCTCGCCGTCTCCCTCGCCGTCTCTCTCGCTATCTCCATAGCAGTCTCTCTCGCAGTCTCCCTCACAGTCTCTCTCGCAGTCTCCCTCGCTGTCTCCCTCGCTGTCTCTCTCGCTATCTCCATAGCAGTCTCTCTCGCTGTCTCCCTTGCAGTCTCTCTCGCTGTCTCTCTCGCTGTCTCTCTCGCTGTCTCCCTCGCAGTCTCTCTCGCTCTCTCCCTCACTGTCTCTCTCGCCGTCTCTCTCGCCGTCTCTCTCTCCATCTCTCTCGCCGTCTCTCTCTCCATCTCTCTCGCAGTCTCCTTTGCAGTCTCTCTCGCTGTCTCTCTCGCAGTCTCTCTCGCTGTCTCTCTCGCTGTCTCCCACGCTGTCTCCCTCGCTGTCTCTCTCGCTGTCTCTCTCGCTGTCTCTCTCGCTGTCTCCCTCGCAGTCTCTCTCGCTGTCTCCCTCGCTGTCTCCCTCGCTCTCTCCCTCGCTCTCTCCCTCACTGTCTCCCTCGCCGTCTCTCTCGCAGTCTCTCTCGCTGTCTTCCTCGCAGTTTCTCTCGCTGTCTCCCTCGCTGTCACCCTCGCTGTCTCCCTCGCTGTCTCCCTAGCAGTCGCTCTCGTAGTCTCTCTCGCTGACTCCCTCGCAGTTTCTCTCACTGTCTCCCTCGCTGTCACCCTCGCTGTCTCCCTCGCTGTCTCCCTAGCAGTCGCTCTCGCAGTCTCTCTCGCTGTCTCTCTCGCTGTCTCCCTCGCTGTCTCCCTCGCTGTCTCCCTCGCTGTCTCCCTCGCTGTCTCCCTCGCTGCCTCCCTCGCAGTCTCTCTCGAAGTCTCTCTCGAAGTCTCCCTCGCTCTCTCCCTCGCTCTCTCCCTCGCTCTCTCCCTCGCTCTCTCCCTCGCTCTCTCCCTCGCTCTCTCCCTCGCTCTCTCCCTCGCTCTCTCCCTCGCCGTCTCCCTCGCAGTCTCTCTCGCAGTGTCTCTCGCTGTATCCCTCGCTGTCTCTCTCGCAGTTTCTCTCGCTTTCTCCCTCACAGTCTCTCTCGCTGTCTCCCTCGCAGTCTCTCTCGCAGTCTCTCTCGCAGTCTCTCTCTCAGTCTCTCTCGCTGTCTCCCTCGCTGTCTCCCTCACAGTCTCTCTCGCTGTCTCCCTCGCAGTCTCTCTCACAGTCTCTCTCGCAGTCTCTCTCGCTGTCTTCCTCGCAGTCTCTATCGCTGTCTCTATCGCTGTCTCCCTCGCAGTCTCCCTCGCAGTCTCCCGCGCAGTCTCTCTCGCAGTCTCTCTCGCTTTCTCCCTCGCTCTCTCCCTCGCAGACTCTCTCACTGTCTCCCTCGCTGTCTCCCTCGTTGTCTCCCTCGTTGTCTCCCTCGCTGTCTCTCTCAGTCTCTCTCGCTGTCTCTCTCGCTGTCTCCCTCGCAGTCTCCCTCGCAGTCTCCCTCGCAGTCTCCCTCGCAGTCTCCCTCGCAGTCTCCCTCGCAGTCTCCCTCGCTGTCTCCCTCGCTGTCTCCCTCGCTGTCTCCCTCTCAGTCTCTCTCTCAGTCTCTCTCTCAGTCTCTATCGCATTCTCTCTCGCTGTCTCCCTCGCTGTCTCCCTCGCACTCTCTGGCTTTCTCTCTCGCTTTCTCTCTCGCAGTCCCTCTCACTGTCTCTCTCGCAGTCTCTCTCGCTGTCTCTCTCGCAGTCTCTCTCGCTGTCTCCCTCACAGTCTCCCTCACAGTCTCTCTCGCTGTCTCTCTCGCTGTCTCTCTCGCCGTCTCCCTCGCAGTCTCTCTCGAAGTCTCTCTCGCTGTCTCCCTCGCTGTCTCTCTCGCTCTCTCTCTCGCCGTCGCCATCGCTGTCTCCCTCGCCGTCTCCCTCGCCGTCTCCCTCGCCGTCTCCCTCGCAGTCACTCTCGCAGTCTCTCTCGCTGTATCCCTCGCTGTCTCTCTCGCTATCTCCATAGCAGTCTCTCTCGCAGTCTCCCTCACAGTCTCTCTCGCAGTCTCTCTCGCAGTCTCTCTCGCTATCTCCCTCGCTGTCTCTCTCGCTGTCTCCCTTGCAGTCTCCCTTGCAGTCTCCCTTGCAGTCTCCCTCGCAGTCTCCCTCGCAGTCTCTCTCGCAGTCTCTCTCGCTTTCTCCCACGCAGTCTCTCTCGCAGTCTCTCTCGCAGTCTCTCTCGCAGTCTCTCTCGCAGTCTCTCTCGCAGTCTCTCTCGAAGTCTCTCTCGAAGTCTCTCTCGAAGTCTCTCTCGCAGTCTCTCTCGCAGTCTCTCTCGCAGTCTCTCTCGCAGTCTTCCTCGCAGTTTCTCTCGCTGTCTCCCTCGCTGTCTCCCTCGCTATCTCCCTCGCTATCTCCCTCGCTGTCTCCCTCGCTGTCTCACACGATCTCTCTCGCATTCTCTCTCGTTGTCTCCCTCGCAGTCTCTCTCGCTGTGTCCCTCGCAGTCTCTCTCACAGTCTCTGTCGCTGTCTCTGTCGCTGTCTCCCTCGCTGTCTCCCTCGCTGTCTCCCTCGCTGTCTCCCTCGCTGTCTCCCTCGCTGTCTCCCTCGCTGTCTCCCTCGCTGTCTCTCTCGCTGTCTCTCTCGCAGTCTCTCTCGCAGTCTCTCTCGCAGTCTCTCTCGCAGTCTCTCTCGCAGTCTCTCTCGCAGTCTCTCTCGCTGTCCCTCTCGCAGTCTCTCTCGCAGTCTCTCTCGCAGTCTCTCTCGCAGTCTCTCTCGCAGTCTCTCTCGAAGTCTCTCTCGCAGTCTCTCTCGCAGTCTCTCTCGCAGTCTCTCTCGCAGTCTTCCTCGCAGTTTCTCTCGCTGTCTCCCTCGCTGTCTCCCTCGCTATCTCCCTCGCTATCTCCCTCGCTGTCTCCCTCGCTGTCTCACACGATCTCTCTCGCATTCTCTCTCGTTGTCTCCCTCGCAGTCTCTCTCGCTGTGTCCCTCGCAGTCTCTCTCACAGTCTCTGTCGCTGTCTCTGTCGCTGTCTCCCTCGCTGTCTCCCTCGCTGTCTCCCTCGCTGTCTCCCTCGCTGTCTCCCTCGCTGTCTCTCTCGCAGTCTCTCTCGCAGTCTCTCTCGCAGTCTCTCTCGCAGTCTCTCTCGCAGTCTCTCTCGCAGTCTCTCTCGCAGTCTCTCTCGCAGTCTCTCTCGCTGTCTCTCTCGCAGTCTCTCTCGCTGTCTCCCTCGCTTTCTCCCTCGCTGTCTCTCTCGCTGTCTCTCTCGCTGTCTCTCTCGCTGTCTCCCTCGCTGTCTCCCTCGCAGTCTCTATCGCAGTCTCTCTCGCAGTCTCTCTCGCAGTCTCTCTCGCAGTCTCTCTCGCAGTCTCTCTCGCAGTCTCTCTCGCAGTCTCTCTCGCTGTCCCTCTCGTAGTCTCTCTCGCTGTCTCTCTCGCAGTCTCTCTCGCAGTCTCTCTCGCTTTCTCCCTCGCTGTCTCTCTCGCTGTCTCTCTCGCTGTCTCTCTCGCTGTCTCCCTCGCAGTCTCTCTCGCTGTCTCTCTCGCTGTCTCCCTCGCTGTCTCCCTCGCTGTCTCCCTCGCTGTCTCCCTCGCTGTCTCCCTCGCTGTCTCCCTCGCTGTCTCCCTCGCTGTCTCCCTCGCTCTCTCCCTCGCAGTTTCTCTCGCTGTCACCCTCGCTGTCACCCTCGCTGTCTCCCTAGCAGTCGCTCTCGCAGTCTCCCTCGCTGTCTCCCTCGCTGTCTCCCTCGCTGCCATCCTCGCAGTCTCTCTCGAAGTCTCTCTCGCTGTCTCCCTCGCTCTCTCCCTCGCTCTCTCTCTCGCCGTCTCCCTCGCAGTCTCTCTCGCAGTGTCTCTCGCTGTATCCCTCGCTGTCTCTCTCGCAGTTTCTCTCGCTTTCTCCCTCACAGTCTCTCTCGCTGTCTCTCTCGCAGTCTCTCTCGCAGTCTCTCTCGCAGTCTCTCTCGCAGTCTCTCTCGCTGTCTCCCTCACAGTCTCTCTCGCTGTCTCCCTCGCAGTCTCTCTCACAGTCTCTCTCGCAGTCTCTCTCGCTGTCTCCCTCGCAGTCTCTATCGCTGTCTCCCTCGCAGTCTCCCTCGCAGTGTCTCTCGCAGTCTCTCTCGCTTTCTCCCTCGCTCTCTCCCTCGCAGACTCTCTCGCTGTCTCCCTCGCTGTCTCCCTCGCTGTCTCCCTCGCTGTCTCCCTCGCTGTCTCCCTCGCTGTCTCTCTCAGTCTCTCTCTCAGTCTCTCTCGCTGTCTCCCTCGCAGTCTCCCTCGAAGTCTCCCTCGAAGTCACCCTGGATGTCTCTCTCGCAGTCTCTCTCGCTGTCTCTCTCGCAGTCTCTCTCGCAGTCTCTCTCGCATTCTCTTTCGCTGTCTCTCTCGATGTCTCTCTCGATGTCTCTCTCGATGTCTCCCTCGCTGTCTCCCTCGCTGTCTCCCTCTCAGTCTCCCTCTCAGTCTCCCTCTCAGTCTCTCTCTCAGTCTCTCTCTCAGTCTCTCTCTCAGTCTCTCTCTCAGTCTCTCTCGCATTCTCTCTCGCTGTCTCCCTCGCTGTCTCCCTCGCACTCTCTGGCTTTCTCTCTGGCTTTCTCTCTCGCAGTCCCTCTCACTGTCTCTCTCGCAGTCTCTCTCGCTGTCTCCCTCACAGTCTCCCTCACAGTCTCTCTCGCTGTCTCTCTCGCCGTCTCCCTCGCAGTCTCTCTCGAAGTCTCTCTCGCTGTCTCCCTCGCTGTCTCTCTCGCCGTCTCTCTCGCCGTCTCCCTCGCCGTCTCCCTCGCCGTCTCCCTCGCCGTCTCCCTCGCAGTCACTCTCGCAGTCTCTCTCGCTGTATCCCTCGCTGTCTCTCTCGCTATCTCCATAGCAGTCTCTCTCGCAGTCTCCCTCACAGTCTCCCTCACAGTCTCTCTCGCAGTCTCTCTCGCTGTCTCTCTCGCTGTCTCTCTCGCTGTCTCCCTTGCAGTCTCCCTCGCAGTCTCTCTCGCAGTCTCTCTCGCTGTATCCCTCGCTGTCTCTCTCGCTATCTCCATAGCAGTCTCTCTCGCAGTCTCCCTCACAGTCTCTCTCGCTGTCTCCCTCGCTGTCTCTCTCGCTGTCTCTCTCGCTATCTCCATAGCAGTCTCTCTCGCAGTCTCCCTCACAGTCTCTCTCGCAGTCACTCTCGCAGTCTCTCTCGCTGTATCCCTCGCTGTCTCTCTCGCTATCTCCATAGCAGTCTCTCTCGCAGTCTCCCTCACAGTCTCTCTCGCTGTCTCCCTCGCTGTCTCTCTCGCTGTCTCTCTCGCAGTCTCTCTCGCAGTCTCTCTCGCAGTCTCTCTCGCATTCTCTTTCGCTGTCTCTCTCGATGTCTCTCTCGATGTCTCTCTCGATGTCTCCCTCGCTGTCTCCCTCACAGTTTCTCTCGCTGTCTCTCTCGCCGTCTCCCTCGCAGTCTCTCTCGAAGTCTCTCTCGCTGTCTCCCTCGCTGTCTCTCTCGCCGTCTCTCTCGCCGTCTCCCTCGCCGTCTCCCTCGCCGTCTCCCTCGCAGTCACTCTCGCAGTCTCTCTCGCTGTATCCCTCGCTGTCTCTCTCGCTATCTCCATAGCAGTCTCTCTCGCAGTCTCCCTCGCAGTCTCTCTCGCAGTCTCTCTCGCAGTCTCTCTCGCAGTCTCTCTCGCAGTCTCTCTCGCTGTCTCTCTCGCTGTCTCCCTCGCTATCTCCCTCGCTGTCTCGCGTGATCTCTCTCGCATTCTCTCTCGTTGTCTCCCTCTCAGTCTCTCTCGCTGTGTCCCTCGCAGTCTCTCTCACAGTCTCTGTCGCTGTCTCTGTCGCTGTCTCTGTCGCTGTCTCTGTCGCTGTCTCTGTCGCTGTCTCCCTCGCTGTCTCCCTCGCTGCCTCCCTCGCAGTCTCTCTCGCAGTCTCTCTCGCAGTCTCTCTCGCAGTCTCTCTCGCTGTCTCCCTCGCTGTCTCCCTCGCTGTCTCCCTCGCTGTCTCCCTCGCTCACTCTCTCGCTCTCTCTCTCGCTCTCTCTCTCGCCGTCTCAATCGCTGTCTCCCTCGCATTCTCTCTCGCAGTGTCTCTCGCTATATCCCTCGCTGTCTCTCTCGCTATCTCCATAGCAGTCTCTCTCGCAGTTTCTCTCGCTTTCTCCCTCGCAGTCTCTCTCGCTGTCTCTCTCGCAGTCTCCATCGCAGTCTCTCTCGCAGTCTCCATCGCAGTCTCTCTCGCAGTCTCTCTCGCTGTCACCCTCGCTGTCACCCTCGCTGTCACCCTCGCTGTCTCCCTCGCAGTCCCTCTCGCAGTCCCTCTCGCAGTCTCTCTCGCTGTCTCCCTCGCAGTCTCTATCGCTGTCTCCCTCGCAGTCTCTCTCGCAGTCTCTCTCGCAGTCTCTCTCGCTTTCTCCCTCGCTCTCTCCCTCGCAGACTCTCTCGCTGTCTCCCTCGCAGTCTCCCTCGCAGTCTCCCGCGCAGTCTCCCGCGCAGTCTCCCGCGCAGTCTCCCGCGCAGTCTCCCGCGCAGTCTCCCTCGCAGTCTCCCTCGCAGTCTCCCTCGCTGTCTCTCTCGCTGTCTCTCTCGCTGTCTCTCTCGCTGTCTCCCTCGCTGTCTCCCTCGCTGTCTCCCTCGCTGTCTCTCTCGCTGTCTCCCTCGCAGTCTCTATCGCTGTCTCCCTCGCAGTCTCTCTCGCAGTCTCTCTCGCAGTCTCTCTCGCTTTCTCCCTCGCTCTCTCCCTCGCAGACTCTCTCGCAGACTCTCTCGCTGTCTCCCTCGCAGTCTCCCTCGCAGTCTCCCGCGCAGTCTCCCGCGCAGTCTCCCGCGCAGTCTCCCGCGCAGTCTCCCGCGCAGTCTCCCGCGCAGTCTCCCTCGCAGTCTCCCTCGCAGTCTCCCTCGCTGTCTCTCTCGCTGTCTCTCTCGCTGTCTCTCTCGCTGTCTCCCTCGCTGTCTCCCTCGCAGTCACTCTCGCAGTCTCTCTCGCTGTATCCCTCGCTGTCTCTCTCGCTATCTCCATAGCAGTCTCTCTCGCAGTCTCCCTCACAGTCTCCCTCACAGTCTCTCTCGCAGTCTCTCTCGCTGTCTCTCTCGCTGTCTCTCTCGCTGTCTCCCTTGCAGTCTCCCTCGCAGTCTCTCTCGCAGTCTCTCTCGCTGTATCCCTCGCTGTCTCTCTCGCTATCTCCATAGCAGTCTCTCTCGCAGTCTCCCTCACAGTCTCTCTCGCTGTCTCCCTCGCTGTCTCTCTCGCTGTCTCTCTCGCTATCTCCATAGCAGTCTCTCTCGCAGTCTCCCTCACAGTCTCTCTCGCAGTCACTCTCGCAGTCTCTCTCGCTGTATCCCTCGCTGTCTCTCTCGCTATCTCCATAGCAGTCTCTCTCGCAGTCTCCCTCACAGTCTCTCTCGCTGTCTCCCTCGCTGTCTCTCTCGCTGTCTCTCTCGCAGTCTCTCTCGCAGTCTCTCTCGCAGTCTCTCTCGCATTCTCTTTCGCTGTCTCTCTCGATGTCTCTCTCGATGTCTCTCTCGATGTCTCCCTCGCTGTCTCCCTCTCAGTCTCTCTCTCAGTCTCTCTCTCAGTCTCTCTCTCAGTCTCTCTCTCAGTCTCTCTCGCATTCTCTCTCGCATTCTCTCTCGCTGTCTCCCTCGCTGTCTCCCTCGCACTCTCTGGCTTTCTCTCTCGCTTTCTCTCTCGCAGTCCCTCTCACTGTCTCTCTCGCAGTCTCTCTCGCTGTCTCCCTCGCAGTCTCTCTCGAAGTCTCTCTCGCTGTCTCCCTCGCTGTCTCTCTCGCCGTCTCTCTCGCCGTCTCCCTCGCCGTCTCCCTCGCCGTCTCCCTCGCAGTCACTCTCGCAGTCTCTCTCGCTGTATCCCTCGCTGTCTCTCTCGCTATCTCCATAGCAGTCTCTCTCGCAGTCTCCCTCGCAGTCTCTCTCGCAGTCTCTCTCGCAGTCTCTCTCGCAGTCTCTCTCGCAGTCTCTCTCGCTGTCTCTCTCGCTGTCTCCCTCGCTATCTCCCTCGCTGTCTCGCGTGATCTCTCTCGCATTCTCTCTCGTTGTCTCCCTCTCAGTCTCTCTCGCTGTGTCCCTCGCAGTCTCTCTCACAGTCTCTGTCGCTGTCTCTGTCGCTGTCTCTGTCGCTGTCTCTGTCGCTGTCTCTGTCGCTGTCTCTGTCGCTGTCTCTGTCGCTGTCTCTGTCGCTGTCTCCCTCGCTGCCTCCCTCGCAGTCTCTCTCGCAGTCTCTCTCGCAGTCTCTCTCGCAGTCTCTCTCGCTGTCTCCCTCGCTGTCTCCCTCGCTGTCTCCCTCGCTGTCTCCCTCGCTCACTCTCTCGCTCTCTCTCTCGCTCTCTCTCTCGCCGTCTCAATCGCTGTCTCCCTCGCATTCTCTCTCGCAGTGTCTCTCGCTATATCCCTCGCTGTCTCTCTCGCTATCTCCATAGCAGTCTCTCTCGCAGTTTCTCTCGCTTTCTCCCTCGCAGTCTCTCTCGCTGTCTCTCTCGCAGTCTCCATCGCAGTCTCTCTCGCAGTCTCCATCGCAGTCTCTCTCGCAGTCTCTCTCGCTGTCACCCTCGCTGTCACCCTCGCTGTCTCCCTCGCAGTCCCTCTCGCAGTCCCTCTCGCAGTCTCTCTCGCTGTCTCCCTCGCAGTCTCTATCGCTGTCTCCCTCGCAGTCTCTCTCGCAGTCTCTCTCGCAGTCTCTCTCGCTTTCTCCCTCGCTCTCTCCCTCGCAGACTCTCTCGCTGTCTCCCTCGCAGTCTCCCTCGCAGTCTCCCGCGCAGTCTCCCGCGCAGTCTCCCGCGCAGTCTCCCGCGCAGTCTCCCGCGCAGTCTCCCGCGCAGTCTCCCGCGCAGTCTCCCTCGCAGTCTCCCTCGCAGTCTCCCTCGCTGTCTCTCTCGCTGTCTCTCTCGCTGTCTCTCTCGCTGTCTCCCTCGCTGTCTCCCTCGCTGTCTCCCTCGCTGTCTCTCTCGCTGTCTCCCTCGAAGTCACCCTGGATGTCTCTCTCGCATTCTCTCTCGATGTCTCTCTCGATGTCTCTCTCGTTGTCTCCCTCGCTGTAACCCTCACAGTCTCTCTCGCTGCCTCTCTCGCTGTCTCTCTCGCCGTCTCTCTCGCCGTCTCCCTCGCAGTCTCTCTCGAAGTCTCTCTCGCTCTCTCTCTCGCCGTCGCCCTCGCCGTCGCCCTCGCCGTCTCCCTCGCCGTCTCCCTCGCCGTCTCCCTCGCAGTCACTCTCGCAGTCTCTCTCGCTGTATCCCTCGCTGTCTCTCTCGCTATCTCCATAGCAGTCTCTCTCGCAGTCTCCCTCACAGTCTCCCTCGCTGTCTCCCTCGCAGTCTCTCTCGCAGTCTCTCTCGCAGTCTCTCTCGCAGTCTCTCTCGCAGTCTCCCTCGCAGTCTCCCTCGCTATCTCCCTCGCTGTCTCTCTCGTTGTCTCCCTCGCAGTCTCTCTCGCTTTCTCCCTCGCAGTCTCTCTCGCAGTCTCTCTCGCAGTCTCTCTCGCAGTCTCTCTCGCTTTCTCCCTCGCAGTCTCCCTCGCAGTCTCTCTCGCAGTCTTCCTCGCAGTTTCTCTCGCTGTCTCCCTCGCTGTCTCCCTCGCAGTCTCCCTCGCAGTCTCCCTCGCAGTCTCCCTCGCAGTCTCCCTCGCTGTCTCCCTCGCTGTCTCCCTCGTTGTCTCCCTCGCTGTCTCCCTCGCTGTCTCCCTCGCTGTCTCACGCGATCTCTCTCGCATTCTCTCTCGTTGTCTACCTCGCAGTCTCTCTCGCTGTGTCCCTCGCAGTCTCTCTCACAGTCTCTGTCGCTGTCTCTGTCGCTGTCTCTGTCGCTGTCTCCCTCACTGTCTCCCTCGCTGTCTCCCTCGCTGTCTCCCTCGCAGTCTCCCTCGCAGTCTCTCTCGCAGTCTCTCTCGAAGTCTCTCTCGAAGTCTCTCTCGAAGTCTCTCTCGCTGTCTCTCTCGCTGTCTCTCTCGCTGTCTCCCTCGCTGTCTCTCTCGCTGTCTCCCTCGCTGTCTCCCACGCTGTCTCCCTCGCAGTCTCTCTCGCAGTCTCTCTCGCTGTCTCCCTCGCTTTCTCCCTCGCTGTCTCTCTCGCTGTCTCTCTCGCTGTCTCCCTCGCAGTCTCCCTCGCAGTCTCTCTCGCTGTCTCCCTCGCTGTCTCCCTCGCTGTCTCCCTCGCTGTGTCCCTCGCTCTCTCCCTCACTGTCTCCCTCGCCGTCTCTCTCGCAGTCTCTCTCGCTGTCTTCCTCGCAGTTTCTCTCGCTGTCTCCCTCGCTGTCACCCTCGCTGTCTCCCTCGCTGTCTCCCTAGCAGTCGCTCTCGTAGTCTCTCTCGCTGACTCCCTCGCAGTTTCTCTCACTGTCTCCCTCGCTGTCACCCTCGCTGTCTCCCTCGCTGTCTCCCTCGCTGTCTCCCTAGCAGTCGCTCTCGCAGTCTCTCTCGCTGTCTCTCTCGCTGTCTCCCTCGCTGTCTCCCTCGCTGTCTCCCTCGCTGTCTCCCTCGCTGTCTCCCTCGCTGTCTCCCTCGCTGTCTCCCTCGCTGCCTCCCTCGCTGCCTCCCTCGCAGTCTCTCTCGAAGTCTCTCTCGAAGTCTCCCTCGCTCTCTCCCTCGCTCTCTCCCTCGCTCTCTCCCTCGCTCTCTCCCTCGCTCTCTCCCTCGCCGTCTCCCTCGCAGTCTCTCTCGCAGTGTCTCTCGCTGTATCCCTCACTCTCTCCCTCGCTGTCTCCCTCGCTCTCTCTCTCGCTCTCTCTCTCGCTCTCTCTCTCGCTCTCTCACTCGCTCTCTCCCTCGCCGTCTCCCTCTCCGTCTCCCTCGTCGTCTCCCTCGCCGTCTGAATCGCTGTCTCCCTCGCATTCTCTCTCGCAGTGTCCCTCACAGTCTCCCTCGCTGTCTCCCTCACAGTCTCTCTCGCAGTCTCTCTCGCAGTCTCTCTCGCAGTCTCTCTCGCAGTCTCTCTCGCAGTCTCTCTCGCAGTCTCTCTCGCAGTCTCTCTCGCTGTCTCCCTCGCTATCTCCCTCGCTGTCTCTCTTGCAGTCTCCCTCGCAGTCTCCCTCGCAGTCTCTCTCGCTTTCTCCCTCGCAGTCTCTCTCGCAGTCTCTCTCGCTGTCTCCCTCGCTATCTCCCTCGCTATCTCCCTCGCTGTCTCTCTTGCAGTCTCCCTCGCAGTCTCCCTCGCAGTCTCTCTCGCTTTCTCCCTCGCAGTCTCTCTATCAGTCTCTCTCGCAGTCTCTCTCGCTTTCTCCCTAGCAGTCTCTCTCGCAGTCTCTCTCGCAGTCTCTCTCGCAGTCTGCCTCGCAGTTTCTCTCGCTGTCTCCCTCGCTGTCTCCCTCGCTGTCTCCCTCGCTGTCTCCCTCGCTGTCTCCCTCGCTGTCTCCCTCGCTGTCTCCCTCGCAGTCTCTCTCGCCGTCTCCCTCGCAACTCTCTCGAATTCTCTCTCGCTGTCTCCCTCGCTGTCTCTCTCGCCGTCTCTCTCGCCGTCTCTCTCGCCGTCGCCCTCGCCGTCGCCCTCGCCGTCGCCCTCGCCGTCTCCCTCGCCGTCTCCCTCGCCGTCTCCCTCGCTGTCTCTCTCGCTATCTCCATAGCAGTCTCTCTCGCAGTCTCCCTCACAGTCTCTCTCGCAGTCTCCCTCGCTGTCTCCCTCGCTGACTCTCTCGCTATCTCCATAGCAGTCTCTCTCGCTGTCTCCCTTGCAGTCTCTCTCGCTGTCTCTCTCGCTGTCTCTCTCGCTGTCTCTCTCGCTGTCTCTCTCGCTGTCTCCCTCGCAGTCTCTCTCGCTCTCTCCCTCACTGTCTCTCTCGCCGTCTCTCTCGCCGTCTCTCTCTCCATCTCTCTCGCCGTCTCTCTCTCCATCTCTCTCGCAGTCTCCTTTGCAGTCTCTCTCGCAGTCACTCTCGCTGTCTCTCTCGCAGTCTCTCTCGCTGTCTCTCTCGCTGTCTCCCACGCTGTCTCCCTCGCAGTCTCTCTCGCAGTCTCTCTCGCTGTCTCCCTCGCTTTCTCCCTCGCTGTCTCTCTCGCTGTCTCTCTCGCTGTCTCTCTCGCTGTCTCCCTCGCTGTCTCCCTCGCAGTCTCTCTCGCTGTCTCCCTCGCTGTCTCCCTCGCTGTCTCCCTCGCTGTCTCCCTCGCTGTGTCCCTCGCTCTCTCCCTCACTGTCTCCCTCGCCGTCTCTCTCGCAGTCTCTCTCGCTGTCTTCCTCGCAGTTTCTCTCGCTGTCTCCCTCGCTGTCACCCTCGCTGTCTCCCTCGCTGTCTCCCTAGCAGTCGCTCTCGTAGTCTCTCTCGCTGACTCCCTCGCAATTTCTCTCACTGTCTCCCTCGCTGTCACCCTCGCTGTCTCCCTCGCTGTCTCCCTAGCAGTCGCTCTCGCAGTCTCTCTCGCTGTCTCTCTCGCTGTCTCCCTCGCTGTCTCCCTCGCTGTCTCCCTCGCTGTCTCCCTCGCTGTCTCCCTCGCTGTCTCCCTCGCTGCCTCCCTCGCAGTCTCTCTCGAAGTCTCTCTCGAAGTCTCCCTCGCTCTCTCCCTCGCTCTCTCCCTCGCTCTCTCCCTCGCTCTCTCCCTCGCTCTCTCCCTCGCCGTCTCCCTCGCAGTCTCTCTCGCAGTGTCTCTCGCTGTATCCCTCGCTGTCTCTCTCGCAGTTTCTCTCGCTTTCTCCCTCACAGTCTCTCTCGCAGTCTCTCTCGCAGTCTCTCTCGCAGTCTCTCTCGCAGTCTCTCTCGCTGTCTCCCTCGCTGTCTCCCTCACAGTCTCTCTCGCTGTCTCCCTCGCAGTCTCTCTCACAGTCTCTCTCGCAGTCTCTCTCGCTGTCTTCCTCGCAGGCTCTATCGCTGTCTCTATCGCTGTCTCCCTCGCAGTCTCCCTCGCAGTCTCCCGCGCAGTCTCTCTCGCAGTCTCTCTCGCTTTCTCCCTCGCTCTCTCCCTCGCAGACTCTCTCACTGTCTCCCTCGCTGTCTCCCTCGTTGTCTCCCTCGTTGTCTCCCTCGCTGTCTCTCTCAGTCTCTCTCTCAGTCTCTCTCGCTGTCTCCCTCGCAGTCTCCCTCGCAGTCTCCCTCGCAGTCTCCCTCGCAGTCTCCCTCGCAGTCTCCCTCGCTGTCTCCCTCGCTGTCTCCCTCTCAGTCTCTCTCTCAGTCTCTCTCTCAGTCTCTATCGCATTCTCTCTCGCTGTCTCCCTCGCTGTCTCCCTCGCACTCTCTGGCTTTCTCTCTCGCTTTCTCTCTCGCAGTCCCTCTCACTGTCTCTCTCGCAGTCTCTCTCGCTGTCTCTCTCGCAGTCTCTCTCGCTGTCTCCCTCACAGTCTCCCTCACAGTCTCTCTCGCTGTCTCTCTCGCTGTCTCTCTCGCCGTCTCCCTCGCAGTCTCTCTCGAAGTCTCTCTCGCTGTCTCCCTCGCTGTCTCTCTCGCTCTCTCTCTCGCCGTCGCCATCGCTGTCTCCCTCGCCGTCTCCCTCGCCGTCTCCCTCGCCGTCACTCTCGCAGTCTCTCTCGCTGTATCCCTCGCTGTCTCTCTCGCTATCTCCATAGCAGTCTCTCTCGCAGTCTCCCTCACAGTCTCTCTCGCAGTCTCTCTCGCAGTCTCTCTCGCTATCTCCCTCGCTGTCTCTCTCGCTGTCTCCCTTGCAGTCTCCCTTGCAGTCTCCCTTGCAGTCTCCCTCGCAGTCTCTCTCGCAGTCTCTCTCGCAGTCTCTCTCGCTTTCTCCCACGCAGTCTCTCTCGCAGTCTCTCTCGCAGTCTCTCTCGCAGTCTCTCTCGCAGTCTCTCTCGCAGTCTCTCTCGCAGTCTCTCTCGCAGTCTTCCTCGCAGTTTCTCTCGCTGTCTCCCTCGCTGTCTCCCTCGCTATCTCCCTCGCTATCTCCCTCGCTGTCTCCCTCGCTGTCTCACGCGATCTCTCTCGCATTCTCTCTCGTTGTCTCCCTCGCAGTCTCTCTCGCTGTGTCCCTCGCAGTCTCTCTCACAGTCTCTGTCGCTGTCTCTGTCGCTGTCTCCCTCGCTGTCTCCCTCGCTGTCTCCCTCGCTGTCTCCCTCGCTGTCTCCCTCGCTGTCTCCCTCGCTGTCTCTCTCGCAGTCTCTCTCGCAGTCTCTCTCGCAGTCTCTCTCGCAGTCTCTCTCGCAGTCTCTCTCGCAGTCTCTCTCGCTGTCCCTCTCGCAGTCTCTCTCGCAGTCTCTCTCGCAGTCTCTCTCGCTGTCTCTCTCGCAGTCTCTCTCGCTGTCTCCCTCGCTTTCTCCCTCGCTGTCTCCCTCGCTGTCTCTCTCGCAGTCTCTCTCGCTTTCTCCCACGCAGACAAAGAGTGTAGTGAGGTATTGGGGAAGGTAGCACTGTCACAGAGGACAGATGGGCACGGAGAAGGGTTAAAGTGCGTATACTTCAACGCAAGAAGCATCAGGAATAAGGTGAGTGAATTGAAGGCGTGGATGGGCACTTGGGACTACGATGTTGTGGCCATCACTGAAACGTGGATAGGTGAGGGGGAGGAATGGTTTTTGGAGGTACCTGGTTATAGATGTTTTCATAAGATTAGGAATGGTGGTAAAAGAGGTGGGGGGGTGGCATTGTTAGTTAGAAATAGTGTAACAACTGCTGAAAGAATTTTCGAGGAGGATCTGCCGACTGAGGCACTGTGGGTTGAGGTCAGGAACAGGAAAGGAGCAGTCACCTTGATGGGAGTTTTCTATAGGCCCCCCAATAGCAGCAGGGAGGTGGAAGAGCAGATTGGGAAACAGATTTTGGAAAGGAGCAGAAGTCACAGGGTAGTAATTATGGGGGATTTCAACTTCCCAAATATTGATTGGCAACTCTTTAGATCGAATAGTTTGGATGGGGTAGTGTTTGTGCAGTATGTCCAGGAAGCTTTTCTGACTCAGTATGTAGACTGCCCGACCAGAGGGGAGGCAATATTGGATTTGGTACTAGGTAATGAACCAGGGCAAGTGATAGAGCTGTTGGTGGGCGAGCACTTTGGAGATAGTGATCACAATTCTGTAGCATTCACTGTGGTAATGGAGAGGGATAGGTATGTGCAACAGGGCAAGGTTTACAATTGGGGGAAGGGTAGATATGATGCTGTCAGGCAGGAACTGAGGAGCATAAGTTGGGAGCATATGCTGGCAGGGAAGGGCACGGTCGAAATGTGGAACTTTTTCAAGGAGCAGATAGTAGGGGCCATTGATAAGCATGTCCCTGTCAGACAGGGAAGGGATGGTCATGTGAGGGAACCGTGGTTGACAAGAGAGGTTGAGAGTCTTGTTAGGAAGAAGAAGGATGCGTATATAAAGTTGAGGAAAAAGGGCACAGGCATAGCTCTGGAGGGATACAAGATGGCCAGGAAGGATCTGAAGAAAGGGATTAGGAGAGCTAAGAGAGGGCATGAAAAATGCTTGGCGGGTAGGATAAAAGAAAACCCCAAGGCCTTTTACGCGTATGTCAGAAATATGAGGATGACCAGGGGGACCATAGGTCCGGTCAAGGACAATAGCGGGAGACTGTGTGTTGAGCCGGAAGAGATAAGTGAGGTTTTGAATGAGTACTTCTCTTCGGTATTTACGAATGAGAAGGGGTGTATTACTGAAGAGGACGGTGTGAAACAGACTGGTAAGCTCGAGGAAGTGCTCGTTAGGAGGGAAGATGTGTTGGGGTTTTTGAATAACTTGAAGATAGACAAGTCTCCCGGGCCTGACGGGGTATATCCAAGGATGTTATGGGAAGCAAGGGATGAAATTGCAGAGCCGCTGGCAATGATCTTTTCATCTTCTCTGCTGACGGGGGTGGTACCAGGTGATTGGAGGGTGGCAAATGTTGTGCCCCTGTTCAAGAAAGGGAATAGGAACAACCCTGGGAATTACAGGCCAGTTAGTCTTACTTCGGTGGTAGGCAAGTTGATGGAAAAGGTGCTGAGGGATAGGATTTCTGAGCATCTGGAAAGACACTGCTTGATTCGGGACAGTCAGCACGGTTTTGTGAGGGGTAGGTCTTGCCTCACAAGCCTGATTGAATTCTTTGAGCAGGTGACCAAGCAAGTGGATGAGGGTAAACCAGTGGATGTGGTGTACATGGATTTTAGTAAGGCATTTGATAAGGTCCCCCATGGTAGACTTATGGAGAAAGTCAGGAGGCATGGGATAGTGGGGAATGTGGCCAGTTGGATTAAGAATTGGCTAACTGATAGAAGGCAGAGAGTGGTCTTAGATGGTAAATACTCAGCCTGGAGCCCAGTTACCAGTGGCGTGCCGCAGGGATCAGTTCTGGGTCCTCTCCTGTTTGTGATTTTTATTAACGACTTGGATGAGGAAGTCGAAGGGTGGGTCAGTAAATTTGCAGATGATACAAAGGTTGGTGGAGTTGTGGATACCGAGGAGGGCTATTGTCGTCTGCAAAGGGACTTGGATAGGTTGCAGTGCTGGGCTGAAAAGTGGCAGATGGAGTTTAACCCTGAAAAGTGTGAGGTCGTCCATTTTGGAAGGACAAACATGAATGCAAAATACTGGGTTAACGGTAGGGTTCTTGGGCATGTGGAGGAGCAGAGAGACCTTGGGGTCTATGTGCATAGATCATTGAAAGTTGCAACTCAAGTGGATAGGGCTGTGAAGAAGGCATATGGGGTGTTAGCGTTCATTAGCAGAGGGATTGAATTTAAGAGCCGTGAGGTGATGATGCAGCTGTACAGGACCTTGGTAAGGCCTCATTTGGAGTACTGTGTGCAGTTCTGGTCGCCTCATTTTAGGAAGGATGTGGAAGCCTTGGAGAGGATGCAGAGGAGATTTACCAGGATGTTGCCTGGAATGGAGAATAAGTCTTACGAGGAAAGGCTGAACATTCTAGGCCTCTTCTCATTAGAAAGGAGAAGGATGAGGGGTGACATGATAGAGGTTTATAAGATGATCAGGGGAATAGATAGGGTAGACAGTCAGAAACTTTTTCCCCGGGTGGAGCAAAGCGTTACAAGGGGTCATAAATTTAAGGTGAAGGGTGGGAGATATAAGGGGGATGTCAGGGGAAGGTTCTTTACCCAGAGAGTGGTCGAGGCATGGAATGCCTTGCCCGGGGAAGTTGTTGAGTCAGAAACTTTAGGGACTTTCAAAAGGCTTTTGGATAGGTATATGGATAAAGGAGAATGATGGGGTATAGATTAAATTGTCCTTGACAGAGGACAAAGGATCGGCACAACATTGTGGGCCGAAGGGCCTGTTCTGTGCTGTATGTTCTATGTTCTATGTTCTATGTTCTGTCTCTCTCGCTGTCTCTCTCGCTGTCTCTCTCGCTGTCTCCCTCGCTGTCTCCCTCGCAGTCTCTATCGCAGTCTCTCTCGCAGTCTCTCTCGCAGTCTCTCTCGCAGTCTCTCTCGCAGTCTCTCTCGCTGTCCCTCTCGCAGTCTCTCTCGCTGTCTCTCTCGCAGTCTCTCTCGCAGTCTCTCTCGCTTTCTCCCTCGCTGTCTCTCTCGCTGTCTCTCTCGCTGTCTCTCTCGCTGTCTCCCTCGCAGTCTCTCTCGCTGTCTCTCTCGCTGTCTCCCTCGCTGTCTCCCTCGCTGTCTCCCTCGCTGTCTCCCTCGCTGTCTCCCTCGCTGTCTCCCTCGCTGTCTCCCTCGCTGTGTCCCTCGCTCTCTCCCTCGCTGTCTCCCTCGCTGTCTTCCTCGCAGTTTCTCTCGCTGTCTCCCTCGCTGTCACCCTCGCTGTCACCCTCGCTGTCTCCCTCGCTGTCTCCCTAGCAGTCGCTCTCGCAGTCTCCCTCGCTGTCTCCCTCGCTGTCTCCCTCGCTGTCTCCCTCGCTGTCTCCCTCGCTGCCTCCCTCGCAGTCTCTCTCGAAGTCTCTCTCGCTGTCTCCCTCGCTCTCTCCCTCGCTCTCTCTCTCGCCGTCTCCCTCGCCGTCTCTCTCGCAGTGTCTCTCGCTGTATCCCTCGCTGTCTCTCTCGCAGTTTCTCTCGCTTTCTCCCTCACAGTCTCTCTCGCTGTCTCTCTCGCAGTCTCTCTCGCAGTCTCTCTCGCAGTCTCTCTCGCAGTCTCTCTCGCAGTCTCTCTCGCAGTCTCTCTCGCTGTCTCCCTCACAGTCTCTCTCGCTGTCTCCCTCGCAGTCTCTCTCACAGTCTCTCTCGCAGTCTCTCTCGCTGTCTCCCTTGCAGTCTCCCTCGCAGTCTCTCTCGCAGTCTCTCTCGCTGTATCCCTCGCTGTCTCTCTCGCTATCTCCATAGCAGTCTCTCTCGCAGTCTCCCTCACAGTCTCTCTCGCTGTCTCCCTCGCTGTCTCTCTCGCTGTCTCTCTCGCTATCTCCATAGCAGTCTCTCTCGCAGTCTCCCTCACAGTCTCCCTCACAGTCTCTCTCGCAGTCACTCTCGCAGTCTCTCTCGCTGTATCCCTCGCTGTCTCTCTCGCTATCTCCATAGCAGTCTCTCTCGCAGTCTCCCTCACAGTCTCTCTCGCTGTCTCCCTCGCTGTCTCTCTCGCTGTCTCTCTCGCAGTCTCTCTCGCAGTCTCTCTCGCATTCTCTTTCGCTGTCTCTCTCGATGTCTCTCTCGATGTCTCCCTCGCTGTCTCCCTCGCTGTCTCCCTCTCAGTCTCTCTCTCAGTCTCTCTCTCAGTCTCTCTCTCAGTCTCTCTCTCAGTCTCTCTCTCAGTCTCTCTCGCATTCTCTCTCGCATTCTCTCTCGCTGTCTCCCTCGCTGTCTCCCTCGCACTCTCTGGCTTTCTCTCTCGCTTTCTCTCTCGCAGTCCCTCTCACTGTCTCTCTCGCAGTCTCTCTCGCTGTCTCCCTCACAGTCTCCCTCACAGTTTCTCTCGCTGTCTCTCTCGCCGTCTCCCTCGCAGTCTCTCTCGAAGTCTCTCTCGCTGTCTCCCTCGCTGTCTCTCTCGCCGTCTCTCTCGCCGTCGCCCTCGCCGTCTCCCTCGCCGTCTCCCTCGCCGTCTCCCTCGCAGTCACTCTCGCAGTCTCTCTCGCTGTATCCCTCGCTGTCTCTCTCGCTATCTCCATAGCAGTCTCTCTCGCAGTCTCCCTCGCAGTCTCTCTCGCAGTCTCTCTCGCAGTCTCTCTCGCAGTCTCTCTCGCTGTCTCTCTCGCTGTCTCCCTCGCTATCTCCCTCGCTGTCTCCCTCGCTGTCTCGCGTGATCTCTCTCGCATTCTCTCTCGTTGTCTCCCTCGCAGTCTCTCTCGCTGTGTCCCTCGCAGTCTCTCTCACAGTCTCTGTCGCTGTCTCTGTCGCTGTCTCTGTCGCTGTCTCTGTCGCTGTCTCTGTCGCTGTCTCTGTCGCTGTCTCCCTCGCTGTCTCCCTCGCTGCCTCCCTCGCAGTCTCTCTCGCAGTCTCTCTTGCAGTCTCTCTCGCAGTCTCTCTCGCTGTCTCCCTCGCTGTCTCCCTCGCTGTCTCCCTCGCTGTCTCTCTCGCTCTCTCTCTCGCCGTCTCAATCGCTGTCTCCCTCGCATTCTCTCTCGCAGTGTCTCTCGCTATATCCCTCGCTGTCTCTCTCGCTATCTCCATAGCAGTCTCTCTCGCAGTTTCTCTCGCTTTCTCCCTCGCAGTCTCTCTCGCTGTCTCTCTCGCAGTCTCCATCGCAGTCTCTCTCGCAGTCTCCATCGCAGTCTCTCTCGCAGTCTCTCTCGCTGTCACCCTCGCTGTCTCCCTCGCAGTCCCTCTCGCAGTCCCTCTCGCTGTCTCCCTCGCAGTCTCTCTCGCTGTCTCCCTCGCAGTCTCTATCGCTGTCTCCCTCGCAGTCTCTCTCGCAGTCTCTCTCGCAGTCTCTCTCGCTTTCTCCCTCTCTCTCTCCCTCGCAGACTCTCTCGCTGTCTCCCTCGCAGTCTCCCGCGCAGTCTCCCGCGCAGTCTCCCGCGCAGTCTCCCGCGCAGTCTCCCGCGCAGTCTCCCGCGCAGTCTCCCGCGCAGTCTCCCTCGCAGTCTCCCTCGCAGTCTCCCTCGCTGTCTCTCTCGCTGTCTCTCTCGCTGTTTCTCTCGCTGTCTCTCTCGCTGTCTCCCTCGCTGTCTCTCTCGCTGTCTCTCTCGCTGTCTCCCTCGAAGTCACCCTGGATGTCTCTCTCGCATTCTCTCTCGATGTCTCTCTCGATGTCTCTCTCGTTGTCTCCCTCGCTGTAACCCTCACAGTCTCTCTCGCTGTCTCTCTCGCCGTCTCTCTCGCCGTCTCCCTCGCAGTCTCTCTCGAAGTCTCTCTCGCTCTCTCTCTCGCCGTCGCCCTCGCCGTCTCTCTCGCCGTCTCCCTCGCCGTCTCCCTCGCCGTCTCCCTCGCCGTCTCCCTCGCAGTCACTCTCGCAGTCTCTCTCGCTGTATCCCTCGCTGTCTCTCTCGCTATCTCCATAGCAGTCTCTCTCGCAGTCTCCCTCACAGTCTCCCTCGCTGTCTCCCTCGCAGTCTCTCTCGCAGTCTCTCTCGCAGTCTCTCTCGCAGTCTCCCTCGCAGTCTCCCTCGCTATCTCCCTCGCTGTCTCTCTCGTTGTCTCCCTCGCAGTCTCTCTCGCTTTCTCCCTCGCAGTCTCTCTCGCAGTCTCTCTCGCAGTCTCTCTCGCAGTCTCTCTCGCTTTCTCCCTCGCAGTCTCTCTCGCAGTCTCTCTCGCAGTCTTCCTCGCAGTTTCTCTCGCTGTCTCCCTCGCTGTCTCCCTCGCAGTCTCCCTCGCAGTCTCCCTCGCAGTCTCCCTCGCAGTCTCCCTCGCTGTCTCCCTCGCTGTCTCCCTCGCTGTCTCCCTCGCTGTCTCCCTCGTTGTCTCCCTCGCTGTCTCCCTCGCTGTCTCCCTCGCTGTCTCACGCGATCTCTCTCGCATTCTCTCTCGTTGTCTACCTCGCAGTCTCTCTCGCTGTGTCCCTCACAGTCTCTGTCGCTGTCTCTGTCGCTGTCTCCCTCGCTGTCTCCCTCGCTGTCTCCCTCGCTGTCTCCCTCGCAGTCTCCCTCGCAGTCTCTCTCGCAGTCTCTCTCGAAGTCTCTCTCGAAGTCTCTCTCGAAGTCTCTCTCGCTGTCTCTCTCGCTATCTCTCTCGCTGTCTCTCTCGCTGTCTCTCTCGCTGTCTCCCTCGCTGTCTCCCTCGCTGTCTCCCTCGCTGTCTCCCTCGCTGTCTCCCTCGCTGTCTCCCTCGCTGACTCCCTCGCTCTCTCTCTCGCCGTCTCCCTCGCCGTCTCTATCGCCGTCTCCCTCGCATTCTCTCTCGCAGTGTCTCTCGCTGTATCCCTCGCTGTCTCTCTCGCTATCTCCATAGCATTCTCTCTCGCTGTTTCTCTCACTTTCTCCCTCGCAGTCTCTCTCGCTGTCTCCCTCGCTGTCTCCCTCGCAGTCTCTCTCGCTGTCTCCCTCGCAGTCTCTATCGCTGTCTCCCTCGCAGTCTCTCTCGCTTTCTCCCTCGCTTTCACCCTCGCTCTCTCCCTCGCAGACTCTCTCGCAGACTCTCTCGCAGACTCTCTCGCTGTCTCCCTCGCAGTCTCCCTCGCAGTCTCCCTCGCAGTCTCCCTCGCAGTCTCCCTCGCTGTCTCCCTCGCAGTCTCCCGCGCAGTCTCCCGCGCAGTCTCCCGCGCAGTCTCCCGCGCAGTCTCCCTCGCAGTCTCCCTCGCAGTCTCCCTCGCAGTCTCCCTCGCAGTCTCCCTCGCTGTCTCCCTCACTGTCTCTCTCGCTGTCTCCCTCGAAGTCACCCTGGATGTCTCTCTCGCATTCTCTCTCGATGTCTCTCTCGATGTCTCTCTCGATGTCTCTCTCGATGTCTCTCTCGTTGTCTCCCTCGCTGTCTCCCTCACAGTCTCTCTCGCTGCCTCTCTCGCTGTCTCTCTCGCCGTCTCCCTCGCAGTCTCTCTCGAAGTCTCTCTCGCTCTCTCTCTCGCCGTCGCCCTCGCCGTCTCCCTCGCCGTCTCCCTCGCCGTCTCCCTCGCAGTCACTCTCGCAGTCTCTCTCGCTGTATCCCTCGCTGTCTCTCTCGCTATCTCCATAGCAGTCTCTCTCGCAGTCTCCCTCACAGTCTCCCTCGCTGTCTCCCTCGCAGTCTCTCTCGCAGTCTCTCTCGCAGTCTCTCTCGCAGTCTCTCTCGCAGTCTCTCTCGCAGTCTCTCTCGTAGTCTCCCTCGCAGTCTCCCTCGCTATCTCCCTCGCTGTCTCTCTCGTTGTCTCCCTCGCAGTCTCTCTCGCTTTCTCCCTCGCAGTCTCTCTCACAGTCTCCCTCGCAGTCTCCCTCGCAGTCTCCCTCGCAGTCTCCCTCGCAGTCTCCCTCGCTGTCTCCCTCGCTGTCTCCCTCGCTGTCTCCCTCGCTGTCTCCCTCGCTGTCTCCCTCGCTGTCTCCCTCGCTGTCTCCCTCGCTGTCTCACGCGATCTCTCTCGCATTCTCTCTCGTTGTCTACCTCACAGTCTCTATCGCTGTGTCCCTCGCAGTCTCTCTCACAGTCTCTCTCACAGTCTCTGTCGCTGTCTCCGTCGCTGTCTCCCTCGCTGTCTCCCTCGCTGTCTCCCTCGCTGTCTCCCTCGCAGTCTCTCTCGCAGTCTCTCTCGAAGTCTCTCTCGCAGACTCTCTCGCTGTCTCCCTCGCTGTCTCCCTCGCTGTCTCCCTCGCAGTCTCCCGCGCAGTCTCCCGCGCAGTCTCCCGCGCAGTCTCCCGCGCAGTCTCCCGCGCAGTCTCCCGCGCAGTCTCCCTCGCAGTCTCTCTCGCAGTCTCTCTCGCAGTCTCTCTCGCAGTCTCTCTCGCAGTCTCCCTCGCAGTCTCCCTCGCTATCTCCCTCGCTGTCTCTCTCGTTGTCTCCCTCGCAGTCTCTCTCGCTTTCTCCCTCGCAGTCTCTCTCGCAGTCTCTCTCGCAGTCTCTCTCGCAGTCTCTCTCGCAGTCTCTCTCGCTTTCTCCCTCGCAGTCTCTCTCGCAGTCTCTCTCGCAGTCTCTCTCGCAGTCTCTCTCGCTGTCACCCTCGCTGTCTCCCTCGCAGTCCCTCTCGCAGTCCCTCTCGCTGTCTCCCTCGCAGTCCCTCTCGCTGTCTCCCTCGCAGTCTCTCTCGCTGTCTCCCTCGCAGTCTCTATCGCTGTCTCCCTCGCAGTCTCTCTCGCAGTCTCTCTCGCAGTCTCTCTCGCTTTCTCCCTCGCTCTCTCCCTCGCAGACTCTCTCGCTGTCTCCCTCGCAGTCTCCCTCGCAGTCTCCCGCGCAGTCTCCCGCGCAGTCTCCCGCGCAGTCTCCCGCGCAGTCTCCCGCGCAGTCTCCCTCGCAGTCTCCCTCGCAGTCTCCCTCGCAGTCTCCCTCGCAGTCTCCCTCGCTGTCTCTCTCGCTGTCTCTCTCGCTGTCTCTCTCGCTGTCTCCCTCGCTGTCTCCCTCGCTGTCTCTCTCGCTGTCTCCCTCGAAGTCACCCTGGATGTCTCTCTCGCATTCTCTCTCGATGTCTCTCTCGATGTCTCTCTCGTTGTCTCCCTCGCTGTAACCCTCACAGTCTCTCTCGCTGCCTCTCTCGCTGTCTCTCTCGCCGTCTCTCTCGCCGTCTCCCTCGCAGTCTCTCTCGAAGTCTCTCTCGCTCTCTCTCTCGCCGTCGCCCTCGCCGTCTCCCTCGCCGTCTCCCTCGCCGTCTCCCTCGCCGTCTCCCTCGCAGTCACTCTCGCAGTCTCTCTCGCTGTATCCCTCGCTGTCTCTCTCGCTATCTCCATAGCAGTCTCTCTCGCAGTCTCCCTCACAGTCTCCCTCGCTGTCTCCCTCGCAGTCTCTCTCGCAGTCTCTCTCGCAGTCTCTCTCGCAGTCTCCCTCGCAGTCTCCCTCGCTATCTCCCTCGCTGTCTCTCTCGTTGTCTCCCTCGCAGTCTCTCTCGCTTTCTCCCTCGCAGTCTCTCTCGCAGTCTCTCTCGCAGTCTCTCTCGCTTTCTCCCTCGCAGTCTCTCTCGCAGTCTCTCTCGCAGTCTTCCTCGCAGTTTCTCTCGCTGTCTCCCTCACTGTCTCCCTCGCAGTCTCCCTCGCAGTCTCCCTCGCAGTCTCCCTCGCAGTCTCCCTCGCTGTCTCCCTCGCTGTCTCCCTCGTTGTCTCCCTCGCTGTCTCCCTCGCTGTCTCCCTCGCTGTCTCACGCGATCTCTCTCGCATTCTCTCTCGTTGTCTACCTCGCAGTCTCTCTCGCTGTGTCCCTCGCAGTCTCTCTCACAGTCTCTGTCGCTGTCTCTGTCGCTGTCTCTGTCGCTGTCTCTGTCGCTGTCTCCCTCGCTGTCTCCCTCGCTGTCTCCCTCGCTGTCTCCCTCGCAGTCTCTCTCGCAGTCTCTCTCGAAGTCTCTCTCGAAGTCTCTCTCGAAGTCTCTCTCGCTGTCTCTCTCGCTATCTCTCTCGCTGTCTCTCTCGCTGTCTCTCTCGCTGTCTCCCTCGCTGTCTCCCTCGCTGTCTCCCTCGCTGTCTCCCTCGCTGACTCCCTCGCTCTCTCTCTCGCCGTCTCCCTCGCCGTCTCAATCGCTGTCTCCCTCGCATTCTCTCTCGCAGTGTCTCTCGCTGTATCCCTCGCTGTCTCTCTCGCTATCTCCATAGCATTCTCTCTCGCTGTTTCTCTCGCTTTCTCCCTCGCAGTCTCTCTCGCTGTCTCCCTCGCAGTCTCTCTCGCTGTCTCCCTCGCAGTCTCTCTCGCTGTCTCCCTCGCAGTCTCTATCGCTGTCTCCCTCGCAGTCTCTCTCGCTTTCTCCCTCGCTTTCACCCTCGCTTTCACCCTCGCTCTCTCCCTCGCAGACTCTCTCGCAGACTCTCTCGCTGTCTCCCTTGCAGTCTCCCTCGCAGTCTCCCTCGCAGTCTCCCTCGCAGTCTCCCTCGCAGTCTCCCTCGCAGTCTCCCTCGCAGTCTCCCTCGCAGTCTCCCTCGCTGTCTCCCTCGCTGTCTCCCTCGCTGTCTCCCTCGCAGTCTCTCTCGCAGTCTCTCTCGCAGTCTCTCTCGCTTTCTCCCTCGCTCTCTCCCTCGCAGACTCTCTCGCTGTCTCCCTCGCAGTCTCCCGCGCAGTCTCCCGCGCAGTCTCCCGCGCAGTCTCCCGCGCAGTCTCCCGCGCAGTCTCCCGCGCAGTCTCCCTCGCAGTCTCCCTCGCAGTCTCCCTCGCTGTCTCCCTCGCTGTCTCTCTCGCTGTCTCCCTCGAAGTCACCCTGGATGTCTCTCTCGCATTCTCTCTCGATGTCTCTCTCGATGTCTCTCTCGATGTCTCTCTCGTTGTCTCCCTCGCTGTCTCCCTCACAGTCTCTCTCGCTGCCTCTCTCGCTGTCTCTCTCGCCGTCTCTCTCGCCGTCTCCGTCGCAGTCTCTCTCGAAGTCTCTCTCGCTCTCTCTCTCGCCGTCGCCCTCGCCGTCTCCCTCGCCGTCTCCCTCGCAGTCACTCTCGCAGTCTCTCTCGCTGTATCCCTCGCTGTCTCTCTCGCTATCTCCATAGCAGTCACTCTCGCAGTCTCCCTCACAGTCTCCCTCGCTGTCTCCCTCGCAGTCTCTCTCGCAGTCTCTCTCGCAGTCTCTCTCGCAGTCTCTCTCGCAGTCTCTCTCGTAGTCTCCCTCGCAGTCTCCCTCGCTATCTCCCTCGCTGTCTCTCTCGTTGTCTCCCTCGCAGTCTCTCTCGCTTTCTCCCTCGCAGTCTCTCTCGCAGTCTCTCTCGCAGTCACTCTCGCAGTCTCTCTCGCAGTCTCTCTCGCAGTCTCTCTCGCTTTCTCCCTCGCAGTCTCTCTCGCAGTCTCTCTCGTAGTCTTCCTCGCAGTTTCTCTCGCTGTCTCCCTCGCTGTCTCCCTCGCTGTCTCCCTCGCTGTCTCCCTCGCTGTCTCCCTCGCAGTCTCCCTCGCAGTCTCCCTCGCAGTCTCCCTCGCTGTCTCCCTCGCTGTCTCCCTCGCTGTCTCCCTCGCAGTCTCCCTCGCAGTCTCCCTCGCTGTCTCCCTCGCTGTCTCCCTCGCTGTCTCCCTCGCTGTCTCACGCGATCTCTCTCGCATTCTCTCTCGTTGTCTACCTCGCAGTCTCTATCGCTGTGTCCCTCGCAGTCTCTCTCACAGTCTCTCTCACAGTCTCTGTCGCTGTCTCTGTCGCTGTCTCCGTCGCTGTCTCCCTCGCTGTCTCCCTCGCTGTCTCCCTCGCTGTCTCCCTCGCAGTCTCTCTCGAAGTCTCTCTCGCAGACTCTCTCGCTGTCTCCCTCGCAGTCTCCCTCGCAGTCTCCCGCGCAGTCTCCCGCGCAGTCTCCCGCGCAGTCTCCCGCGCAGTCTCCCGCGCAGTCTCCCGCGCAGTCTCCCTCGCAGTCTCTCTCGCAGTCTCTCTCGCAGTCTCTCTCGCAGTCTCCCTCGCAGTCTCCCTCGCTGTCTCCCTCGCTGTCTCTCTCGTTGTCTCCCTCGCAGTCTCTCTCGCTTTCTCCCTCGCAGTCTCTCTCGCAGTCTCTCTCGCAGTCTCTCTCGCAGTCTCTCTCGCTTTCTCCCTCGCAGTCTCTCTCGCAGTCTCTCTCGCAGTCTTCCTCGCAGTTTCTCTCGCTGTCTCCCTCGCTGTCTCCCTCGCTGTCTCCCTCGCTGTCTCCCTCGCAGTCTCCCTCGCAGTCTCCCTCGCAGTCTCCCTCGCTGTCTCCCTCGCTGTCTCCCTCGCTGTCTCCCTCGCTGTCTCACGCGATCTCTCTCGCATTCTCTCTCGTTGTCTACCTCGCAGTCTCTCTCGCTGTGTCCCTCGCAGTCTTTCTCACAGTCTCTGTCGCTGTCTCTGTCGCTGACTCTGTCGCTGTCTCCCTCGCTGTCTCCCTCGCTGTCTCCCTCGCAGTCTCCCTCGCAGTCTCTCTCGCAGTCTCTCTCGCAGTCTCTCTCGAAGTCTCTCTCGAAGTCTCTCTCGAAGTCTCTCTCGCTGTCTCTCTCGCTGTCTCTCTCGCTGTCTCTCTCGCTGTCTCCCTCGCTGTCTCCCTCGCTGTCTCCCTCGCTGTCTCCCTCGCTGACTCCCTCGCTGTCTCCCTCGCTCTCTCTCTCGCCGTCTCCCTCGCCGTCTCAATCGCTGTCTCCCTCGCATTCTCTCTCGCAATGTCTCTCGCTGTATCCCTCGCTGTCTCTCTCGCTATCTCCATAGCATTCTCTCTCGCTGTTTCTCTCGCTTTCTCCCTCGCAGTCTCTCTCGCAGTCTCTCTCGCTGTCTCCCTCGCAGTCTCTCTCGCTGTCTCCCTCGCAGTCTCTCTCGCTGTCTCCCTCGCAGTCTCTATCGCTGTCTCCCTCGCAGTCTCCCTCGCAGTCTCCCTCGCAGTCTCTCTCGCTTTCTACCTCGCTTTCTCCCTCGCTCTCTCCCTCGCAGACTCTCTCGCAGTCTCCCTCGCAGTCTCCCTCGCTGTCTCCCTCGCAGTCTCCCTCGCAGTCTCCCTCGCAGTCTCCCTCGCAGTCTCCCTCGCAGTCTCCCTCGCTGTCTCCCTCGCAGTCTCCCTCGCAGTCTCCCTCGCAGTCTCCCTCGCAGTCTCCCTCGCAGTCTCCCTCGCTGTCTCCCTCGCTGTCTCCCTCGCTGTCTCCCTCGCTGTCTCTCTCGCTGTCTCCCTCGAAGTCACCCTGGATGTCTCTCTCGCAGTCTCTCTCGCATTCTCTCTCGATGTCTCTCTCGATGTCTCTCTCGTTGTCTCCCTCGCTGTCTCCCTCTCAGTCTCCCTCTCAGTCTCCCTCTCAGTCTCTCTCTCAGTCTCTCTCTCAGTCTCTCTCGCATTCTCTCTCGCTGTCTCCCTCGCTGTCTCCCTCGCTGTCTCTCTCGCTGTCTCCCTCAAAGTCACCCTGGATGTCTCTCTCGCAGTCTCTCTCGCATTCTCTCTCGATGTCTCTCTCGATGTCTCTCTCGCTGTCTCCCTCGCTGTCTCCCTCGCACTCTCTGGCTTTCTCTCTCGCAGTCCCTCTCGCAGTCCCTCTCGCAGTCTCTCTCGCAGTCTCTCTCGCAGTCTCTCTCGCTGTCTCCCTCGCAGTCTCTCTCGCAGTCTCTCTCGCTGTCTCCCTCACAGTCTCCCTCGCAGTCTCTCTCGAAGTCTCTCTCGCCGTCGCCCTCGCCGTCTCCCTCGCAGTCACTCTCGCTGTCTCTCTCGCTGTATCCCTCGCTGTCTCTCTCGCTATCTCCATAGCAGTCTCTCTTGCAGTCTCCCTCACAGTCTCCCTCGCTGTCTCCCTCACAGTCTCTCTCGCAGTCTCTCTCGCTATCTCCCTCGCTATCTCCCTCGCTGTCTCTCTCGCTATCTCTCTCGCTATCTCCCTCGCTGTCTCTCTCGCTGTCTCTCTCGCTGTCTCTCTCGCTGTCTCCCTTGCAGTCTCCCTCGCAGTCTCTCTCGCTTTCTCCCTCGCTTTCTCCCTCGCAGTCTCTCTCGCTTTCTCCCTCGCAGTCTCTCTCGCTGTCTCTCTCGCAGTCTCCCTCACTGTCTCCCTCGCTGTCTCCCTCGCTGTCTCACACGATCTCTCTCGCATTCTCTCTCGTTGTCTCCCTCGCAGTCTCTCTCGCTGTGTCTCTCGCTGTATCCCTCGCTGTCTCTCTCGCTATCTCCATAGCAGTCTCTCTCGCAGTTTCTCTCGCTTTCTCCCTCGCAGTCTCTCTCGCTGTCTCCCTCACAGTCTCACTCGCAGACTCTCTTGCTGTCTCTCTCGCTGTCTCCCTCGCTGTCTCCCTCACAGTCTCTCTCGCTGTCTCTCTCGCTGTCTCCCTCGCTCTCTCCCTCGAGGTCTCTCTCACAGTCTCTCTCGCTGACTCCCTCGCAGTTTCTATCGCTGTCTCCCTCGCCGTCTCCCTCGCAGTCACTCTCGCTGTCTCTCTCGCTGTATCCCTCGCTGTCTCTCTCGCTATCTCCATAGCAGTCTCTCTCGCAGTCTCCCTCACAGTCTCCCTCGCTGTCTCCCTCACAGTCTGTATCGCAGTCTCTCTCGCAGTCTCTCTCGCAGTCTCTCTCGCAGTCTCTCTCGCTATCTCCCTCGCTGTCTCCCTCGCTGTCTCTCTCGCTGTATCTCTCGCTGTCTCCCTTGCAGTCTCCCTCGCAGTCTCTCTCGCTTTCTCCCTCGCTTTCTCCCTCGCAGTCTTCTCGCTTTCTCCCTCGCAGTCTCTCTCGCTGTCTCTCTCGCAGTCTCCCTCACTGTCTCCCTCGCTGTCTCCCTCGCTGTCTCACACGATCTCTCTCGCATTCTCTCTCGTTGTCTCCCTCGCAGTCTCTCTCGCTGTGTCCCTCGCAGTCTCTCTCACAGTCTCTGTCGCTGTCTCTGTCGCTGTCTCCCTCGCTGTCTCCCTCGCTGTCTCCCTCGCTGTCTCCCTCGCTGTCTCCCTCGCTGTCTCCCTCGCTGTCTACCTCGCTGTCTCCCTCGCTGTCTACCTCGCTGTCTACCTCGCTGTCTCCCTCGCTGTCTCCCTCGCTCTCTCTCTCGCCGTCTCCCTCGCCGTCTCAATCGCTGTCTCACACGATCTCTCTCGCATTCTCTCTCGTTGTCTCCCTCGCAGTCTCTCTCGCTGTGTCCCTCGCAGTCTCTCTCACAGTCTCTGTCGCTGTCTCCCTCGCTGTCTCACTCGCTCTCTCTCTCGCCGTCTCCCTCGCCGTCTCCCTCGCCGTCTCAATCGCTGTCTCCCTCGCATTCTCTCTCGCAGTGTCTCTCGCTGTATCCCTCGCTGTCTCTCTCGCTGTCTCCCTCACAGTCTCTCTCGCTGTCTCTCTCGCTGTCTCCCTCACTGTCTCCCTCACTGTCTCCCTCGCAGTCTCCCTCGCAGTCTCTCTCGCTGTCTTCCTCGCTGTCTTCCTCGCTGTCTCCCTCGCTGTCTCCCTCGAGGTCTCTCTCACAGTCTCATTCGCTATCTCCCTTGCTATCTCCCTTGCTATCTCCCTCGCTGTCTCTCTCGCTGTCTCTCTCGCTGTCTCTCTCGCTGTCTCTCTCGCAGTCTCTCTCGCAGTCTCTCTCGCAGTCTCTCTCGCAGTCTCTCTCGCAGTCTCTCTCGCAGTCTCTCTCGCTGTCTCCCACGCTGTCTCCCACGCTGTCTCCCACGCTGTCTCCCACGCTGTCTCCCACGCTGTCTCCCACGCTGTCTCCCTCGCAGTCTCACTTGCAGTCTCTCTTGCTGTCTCTATTGCTGTCTCCCTCGCTGTGTCTCTCGCAGTCTCCCTCGCTGTCTCCCTCGCTGTCTCCCTCGCTGTCTCGCTCGCTATCTCCCTCGCTGTCTCCCTCGCTGTCTCACACGATCTCTCTAGCATTCTCTCTCGTTGTCTCCCTCGCAGTCTCTCTCGCAGTCTCTATTGCTGTCTCTGTCGCTGTCTCTGTCGCTGTCTCCCTTGCTGTCTCCCTCGCTGCCTCCCTCGCTGCCTCCCTCGCTGCCTCCCTCGCTGCCTCCCTCGCTGCATCCCTCGCAGTCTCCCTCGCAGTCTCCCTCGCAGTCTCCCTCGCAGTCTCCCTCGCTGTCTCCCTCGCTGTCTACCTCGCTGTCTACCTCGCTGTCTCCCTCGCTGTCTCCCTCGCTGTCTCCCTCGCTCTCTCTCTCGCCGTCTCAATCGCTGTCTCCCTCGCATTCTCTCTCGCAGTGTCTCTCGCTGTATCCCTCGCTGTCTCTCTCGCTAT
This sequence comes from Heterodontus francisci, assembly GCF_036365525.1. Taxonomy (NCBI): domain Eukaryota; kingdom Metazoa; phylum Chordata; class Chondrichthyes; order Heterodontiformes; family Heterodontidae; genus Heterodontus; species Heterodontus francisci. The sequence continues at coordinate 1,010,843 of NW_027141323.1, forward strand.
CTCCATAGCCGTCTCTCTCGCAGTTTCTCTCGTTTCCTCCCTCGCAGTCTCTCTCGCTGTCTCCCTCACAGTCTCTCTCGCTGTCTCTCTCACTGTCTCCCTCGCTGTCTCCCTCACAGTCTCCCTCGCTGTCTCCCTCGCTGTCTCCCTCGAGGTCTCTCTCACAGTCTCTCTCGCAGTCTCTCTCGCTGTCTCTCTCGCTGTCTCTCTCGCTGTCTCTCTCACTGACTCCCTCGCTGTCTCTATCGCTGTCTCCCTCGCAGTCTCTCTCGCTTTCTCTCTCTTCTCTCTCCCTCGCAGTCTCTCTCGCAGTCTCTCTCGCAGTCTCTCTCGCAGTCTCTCTCGCAGTCTCCCTCGCAGTCTCCCTCGCAGTCTCCCTCGCTGTCTCCTTCGCTGTCTCCTTCGCTGTCTCCTTCGCTGTCTCTCTCGTTGTCTCGCTCGCTGTCTCTCTCACTGTCTCCCTCGCTGTCTCCCTCGCTGTCTCCCTCGCAGTCTCCCTCAATATCCCTCTCGCAGTCTCTCGCAGTCTCTCTCGCAGTCTCTCTCGCAGTCTCCCTCGCAGTCTCCCTCGCAGTCTCCCTCGCAGTCTCCCTCGCAGTCTGTCTCGCAGTCTGTCTCGCAGTCTGTCTCGCAGTCTGTCTCGCAGTCTGTCTCGCAGTCTCTCTCGCAGTCTCCCTCGCAGTCTCACTCGCAGTCTCACTCGCAGTCTCTCTCGCTGTCTCCCTCGCTGTTTCCCTCACAGTCTCTCTCGCTGTCTCCCTCGCAGTCTCTCTCAAAGTCGCTCTCGCTTTCTCCCTCACTGTCTCTCTCGCAGTCCTTCTCGCATTCTCTCTCGCTGTCTCCAGCGCTGTCTCCCTCGCTGTCTCCCGAGCTGTCTCCGTCACTGTCTCCCACGCAGTCTCTCTCGCTGTCTCTCATGCGCTCTCTCTCGCAGTCTCTCTCGCTGTCTCTCTCGCTGTCTCCCTCGCAGTCTCTCTCGCTGTCTCCCTTGCTGTCTCCCTTGCTGTCTCCCTTGCTGTCTCCCTTGCTGTCTCCCTCGCAGTCTCTCTCGCAGTCTCTCTCGCAGTCTCTCTCGCAGTCTCTCTCGCAGTCTCTCTCGCAGTCTCTCTCGCAGTCTCTCTCGATGTCTCCCTCGCTGTCTCACACGATCTCTCTCGCATTCTCTCTCGTTGTCTCCCTCGCAGTCTCTCTCGCTGTGTCCCTCGCAGTCTCTCTCACAGTCTCTGTCGCTGTCTCCCTCGCTGTCTCCCTCGCTGTCTCCCTCGCTGTCTCCCTCGCTGTCTCCCTCGCAGTCTCCCTCGCAGTCTCCCTCGCTGTCTCCTTCGCTGTCTCCTTCGCTGTCTCCTTCGCTGTCTCTCTCGTTGTCTCGCTCGCTGTCTCTCTCACTGTCTCCCTCGCTGTCTCCCTCGCTGTCTCCCTCGCAGTCTCCCTCAATATCCCTCTCGCAGTCTCTCGCAGTCTCTCTCGCAGTCTCTCTCGCAGTCTCCCTCGCAGTCTCCCTCGCAGTCTCCCTCGCAGTCTCCCTCGCAGTCTGTCTCGCAGTCTGTCTCGCAGTCTGTCTCGCAGTCTGTCTCGCAGTCTGTCTCGCAGTCTCTCTCGCAGTCTCCCTCGCAGTCTCACTCGCAGTCTCACTCGCAGTCTCTCTCGCTGTCTCCCTCGCTGTTTCCCTCACAGTCTCTCTCGCTGTCTCCCTCGCAGTCTCTCTCAAAGTCGCTCTCGCTTTCTCCCTCACTGTCTCTCTCGCAGTCCTTCTCGCATTCTCTCTCGCTGTCTCCAGCGCTGTCTCCCTCGCTGTCTCCCGAGCTGTCTCCGTCACTGTCTCCCACGCAGTCTCTCTCGCTGTCTCTCATGCGCTCTCTCTCGCAGTCTCTCTCGCTGTCTCTCTCGCTGTCTCCCTCGCAGTCTCTCTCGCTGTCTCCCTTGCTGTCTCCCTTGCTGTCTCCCTTGCTGTCTCCCTTGCTGTCTCCCTCGCAGTCTCTCTCGCAGTCTCTCTCGCAGTCTCTCTCGCAGTCTCTCTCGCAGTCTCTCTCGCAGTCTCTCTCGCAGTCTCTCTCGCAGTCTCTCTCGATGTCTCCCTCGCTGTCTCACACGATCTCTCTCGCATTCTCTCTCGTTGTCTCCCTCGCAGTCTCTCTCGCTGTGTCCCTCGCAGTCTCTCTCACAGTCTCTGTCGCTGTCTCCCTCGCTGTCTCCCTCGCTGTCTCCCTCGCTGTCTCCCTCGCTGTCTCCCTCGCTGTCTACCTCGCTGTCTCCCTCGCTGTCTCCCTCGCTGTCTCCCTCGCTCTCTTTCTCGCCATCTCCCTCGCCGTCTCAATCGCCGTCTCAATCGCTGTCTCCCTCGCATTCTCTCTCGCAGTGTCTCTCGCTGTATCCCTCGCTGTCTCTCTCGCTATCTCCATAGCAGTCTCTCTCGCAGTTTCTCTCGCTTTCTCCCTCGCTCTCTCCCTCGCAGTCTCTCTCGCAGTCTCTCTCGCAGTCTCTCTCGCAGTCTCTCTCGCAGTCTCCCTCGCAGTCTCCCTCGCAGTCTCCCTCGCAGTCTCCTTCGCAGTCTCCCTCGCTGTCTCTCTCGCTGTCTCCCTCGCTGTCTCCCTCGCAGTCTCCCTCAATATCCCTCTCGCAGTCTCTCTCGCATTCTCTCTCGCAGTCTGTCTCGCAGTCTGTCTCGCAGTCTGTCTCGCAGTCTGTCTCGCAGTCTCTCTCGCAGTCTCTCTCGCAGTCTCCCTCGCAGTCTCCCTCGCAGTCTCCCTCGCAGTCTCCCTCGCAGTCTCCCTCGTCGTCTCCCTCGTCGTCTCCCTCGTCGTCTCCCTCGTCGTCTCCCTCGCAGTCTCCCTCGCAGTCTCCCTCGTCGTCTCCCTCGTCGTCTCCCTCGTCGTCTCCCTCGCAGTCTCCCTCGCAGTCTGTCTCGCAGTCTGTCTCGCAGTCTGTCTCGCAGTCTGTCTCGCAGTCTGTCTCGCAGTCTGTCTCGCAGTCTGTCTCGCAGTCTGTCTCGCAGTCTGTCTCGCAGTCTCTCTCGCAGTCTCCCTCGCAGTCTCCCTCGCAGTCTCCCTCGCAGTCTCCCTCGCAGTCTCTCTCGCTGTCTCCCTCGCTGTTTCCCTCACAGTCTCTCTCGCTGTCTCCCTCGCAGTCTCTCTCGAAGTCGCTCTCGCTTTCTCCCTCGCTGTCTCTCTCGCAGTCCTTCTCGCATTCCCTCTCGCTGTCTCCCTCGCTGTCTCCCTCGCTGTCTCTCTCGCAGTCTCTCTCGCAGTCTCCCTCGCTGTCTCCCTCGCTGTCTCCCTCGCTGTCTCCCTCGCCGTCTCCCTCGCCGTCTCCCTCGCAGTCACTCTGTATCCCCCGCTATCTCTCGCGCTATCTCCATAGCAGTCTCTCTCACTGTCTCCCTTGCTGTCTCCCTTGCTGTCTCCCTCACTGTCTGTCTCTGTCGCTGTCTCTGTCGCTGTCTCTGTCGCTGTCTCTGTCGCTGTCTCTGTCGCTGTCTCTGTCGCTGTCTCCCTCGCCGTCTCCCTCGCCGTCTCCCTCGCCGTCTCCCTCGCCGTCTCCCTCGCCGTCTCCCTCGCCGTCTCCCTCGTCGTCTCCCTCGCCGTCTCCCTCGCCGTCTCCCTCGCCGTCTCCCTCGCCGTCTCCCTCGCAGTCTCCCTCGCAGTCTCTCTCGCTGTCTCTCTCGCTGTCTCTCTCGCTGTCTCTCTCGATGTCTCTCTCAATGTACTCTCGCTGTCTCCCTCGCTGTCTCCCTCGCTGTCTCCCTCGCTGTCTCCCTCGCTGTCTCCCTCGCTGTCTCCCTCGCGGTCTCTCTCGCAGACTGTCTCGCTATCTGTCTCGCAGTCTCTCACCGCCTCCCACGCCGTCTCCCACGCCGTCTCCCACGCCGTCTCTCTCGCAGTCTCTCTCGCCGTCTTCCTCGCAGTCTCTCTCGCTGTCTCCCTCGCTGTCTCCCTCGCTGTCTCCCTCGCTGCCTCCCTCGCTGCCTCCCTCGCTGCCTCCCTCGCTGTCTCCCCAGCAGTCGCTCTCGCAGTCTCTCTCGCAGTCTCTCTCGCTGTCTCCCTCGCTGTCTCCCTCGCTGTCTCCCTCGCTGTCTCCCTCGCTGTCTCCCTCGCTGTCTCCCTCGCGGTCTCCCTCGCGGTCTCTCTCGCAGACTGTCTCGCTATCTGTCTCGCAGTCTCTCACCGCCTCCCACGCCGTCTCCCACGCCGTCTCCCTCGCCGTCTCCCTCGCCGTCTCCCTCGCCGTCTCCCTCGCCGTCTCCCTCGCCGTCTCCCTCGCTGTCTCCCTCGCTGTCTCACGCGATCTCTCTCGCATTCTCTCTCGTCGTCTCCCTCGCAGTTTCTCTCGCTGTGTCCCTTGCAGTCTCTCTCACAGTCTCTGTCGCTGTCTCTCTCGCTGTCTCCCTCGCTGTCTCCCTCGCTGCCTCCCTCGCAGTCTCTCTCGAAGTCTCTCTCGAAGTCTCTCTCGCTGTCTACCTCGCTGTCTCCCTCGCTGTCTCCCTCGCTGTCTCCCTCGCTGTCTCTCTCGCTCTCTCTCTCGCTCTCTCTCTCGCCGTCTCCCTCGCCGTCTCAATCGCTGTCTCCCTCGCATTCTCTCTCGCAGTGTCTCTCGCTGTATCCCTCGCTATCTCCATAGCAGTCTCTCTCGCAGTTTCTCTCGCTTTCTCCCTCGCAGTCTCTCTCGCTGTCTCCCTCACAGTCTCACTCGCAGTCTCTCTCGCTGTCTCTCTCGCTGTCTCCCTCACTGTCTCCCTCACTGTCTCCCTCGCAGTCTCTCTCGCAGTCTCTCTCGCAGTCTCTCTCGCTGTCTTCCTCGCTGTCTTCCTCGCTGTCTTCCTCGCTGTCTTCCTCGCTGTCTTCCTCGCTGTCTTCCTCGCTGTCTTCCTCGCTCTCTCTCTCGCTCTCTCTCTCGCCGTCTCCCTCGCCGTCTCAATCGCTGTCTCCCTCGCATTCTCTCTCGCAGTGTCTCTCGCTGTATCCCTCGCTGTCTCTCTCGCTATCTCCATAGCAGTCTCTCTCGCAGTTTCTCTCGCTGTCTCCCTCACAGTCTCTCTCGCTGTCTCTCTCGCTGTCTCCCTCACTGTCTCCCTCGCAGTCTCCCTCGCAGTCTCTCTCGCTGTCTTCCTCGCTGTCTTCCTCGCTGTCTCTCTCGCTGTCTTCCTCGCTGTCTTCCTCGCTGTCTCCCTCGCTGTCTCCCTTGAGGTCTCTCTCACAGTCTCTCTCGCAGTCTCTCTCGCTGTCTCTCTCGCTGACTCCCTCGCAGTTTCTATCGCAGTCTCTCTCGCAGTCTCTCTCGCAGTCTCTCTCGCAGTCTCTCTCGCTATCTCCCGCGCTATCTCCCTTGCTATCTCCCTTGCTGTCTCTCTTGCTGTCTCCCTTGCAGTCTCCCTCGCAGTCTCTCTCGCTTTCTCCCTCGCAGTCTCTCTCGCTTTCTCTCTCGCTTTCTCCCTCGCAGTCTCCCTCGCAGTCTCTCTCACAGTCTCTCTCGCAGTCTCTCTCGCAGTCTCTCTCGCAGTCTCTCTCGCAGTCTCTCTCGCAGTCTCCCTCGCAGTCTCCCTCGCAGTCTCCCTCGCAGTCTGTCTCGCAGTCTGTCTCGCAGTCTGTCTCGCAGTCTGTCTCGCAGTCTGTCTCGCAGTCTGTCTCGCAGTCTGTCTCGCAGTCTCTCTCGCAGTCTCTCTCGCAGTCTCCCTCGCAGTCTCCCTCGCAGTCTCTCTCGCTGTCTCCCTCGCTGTTTCCCTCACAGTCTCTCTCGCTGTCTCCCTCGCAGTCTCTCTCGCTGTCGCTCTCGCTTTCTCCCTCGCTGTCTCTCTCGCAGTCCTTCTCGCATTCCCTCTCGCTGTCTCCCTCGCTGTCTCCCTCGCTGTCTCCCTCGCTGTCTCCCTCGCTGTCTCCCTCGCAGTCTCTCTCGCAATCTCTCTCGCAGTCTCCCTCGCTGTCTCCCTCGCTGTCTCCCTCGCCGTCTCCCTCGCAGTCACTCTGTATCCCCCGCTATCTCTCGCGCTATCTCCATAGCAGTCTCTCTCACTGTCTCCCTTGCTGTCTCCCTTGCTGTCTCCCTTGCTGTCTCCCTTGCTGTCTCCCTCGCTGTCTGTCTCTGTCGCTGTCTCTGTCGCTGTCTCTGTCGCTGTCTCTGTCGCTGTCTCCCTCGCTGTCTCCCTCGCCGTCTCCCTCGCCGTCTCCCTCGTCGTCTCCCTCGTCGTCTCCCTCGTCGTCTCCCTCGCAGTCTCCCTCGCAGTCTGTCTCGCAGTCTGTCTCGCAGTCTGTCTCGCAGTCTGTCTCGCAGTCTGTCTCGCAGTCTGTCTCGCAGTCTGTCTCGCAGTCTCTCTCGCAGTCTCTCTCGCAGTCTCTCTCGCAGTCTCTCTCGCAGTCTCCCTCGCAGTCTCCCTCGCAGTCTCCCTCGCAGTCTCTCTCGCTGTCTCCCTCGCTGTTTCCCTCACAGTCTCTCTCGCTGTCTCCCTCGCAGTCTCTCTCGAAGTCGCTCTCGCTTTCTCCCTCGCTGTCTCTCTCGCAGTCCTTCTCGCATTCCGTCTCGCTGTCTCCCTCGCTGTCTCCCTCGCTGTCTCCCTCGCTGTCTCCCTCGCAGTCTCTCTCGCAGTCTCTCTCGCAGTCTCCCTCGCTGTCTCCCTCGCTGTCTCCCTCGCTGTCTCCCTCGCTGTCTCCCTCGCTGTCTCCCTCGCTGTCTCCCTCGCCGTCTCCCTCGCAGTCACTCTGTATCCCCCGCTATCTCTCGCGCTATCTCCATAGCAGTCTCTCTCACTGTCTCCCTTGCTGTCTCCCTTGCTGTCTCCCTCGCTGTCTGTCTCTGTCGCTGTCTCTGTCGCTGTCTCTGTCGCTGTCTCTGTCGCTGTCTCTGTCGCTGTCTCCCTCGCCGTCTCCCTCGCCGTCTCCCTCGCCGTCTCCCTCGCCGTCTCCCTCGCCGTCTCCCTCGCCGTCTCCCTCGCCGTCTCCCTCGCCGTCTCCCTCGTCGTCTCCCTCGCCGTCTCCCTCGCCGTCTCCCTCGCCGTCTCCGGCGCCGTCTCCCTCGCAGTCTCCCTCGCAGTCTCCCTCGCAGTCTCTCTCGCTGTCTCTCTCGCTGTCTCTCTCGCTGTCTCTCTCGCTGTCTCTCTCAATGTACTCTCGCTGTCTCCCTCGCTGTCTCCCTCGCTGTCTCCCTCGCTGTCTCCCTCGCGGTCTCTCTCGCAGACTGTCTCGCTATCTGTCTCGCAGTCTCTCACCGCCTCCCACGCCGTCTCCCACGCCGTCTCCCACGCCGTCTCCCACGCCGTCTCTCTCGCAGTCTCTCTCGCCGTCTTCCTCGCAGTCTCTCTCGCTGTCTCCCTCGCTGCCTCCCTCGCTGCCTCCCTCGCTGCCTCCCTCGCTGTCTCCCCAGCAGTCGCTCTCGCAGTCTCTCTTGCAGTCTCTCTCGCTGTCTCCCTCGCTGTCTCCCTCGCTGTCTCCCTCGCTGTCTCCCTCGCTGTCTCCCTCGCTGTCTCCCTCGCTGTCTCCCTCGCTGTCTCTCTCGCAGACTGTCTCGCTATCTGTCTCGCAGTCTCTCACCGCCTCCCACGCCGTCTCCCACGCCGTCTCCCACGCCGTCTCCCTCGCCGTCTCCCTCGCCGTCTCCCTCGCCGTCTCCCTCGCTGTCTCCCTCGCTGTCTCCCTCGCTGTCTCACGCGATCTCTCTCGCATTCTCTCTCGTCGTCTCCCTCGCAGTTTCTCTCGCTGTGTCCCTTGCAGTCTCTCTCACAGTCTCTGTCGCTGTCTCTCTCGCTGTCTCTCTCGCTGTCTCCCTCGCTGCCTCCCTCGCAGTCTCTCTCGAAGTCTCTCTCGAAGTCTCCCTCGCTGTCTACCTCGCTGTCTCCCTCGCTGTCTCCCTCGCTGTCTCCCTCGCTGTCTCCCTCGCTGTGTCCCTTGCAGTCTCTCTCACAGTCTCTGTCGCTGTCTCTCTCGCTGTCTCTCTCGCTGTCTCCCTCGCTGCCTCCCTCGCAGTCTCTCTCGAAGTCTCTCTCGAAGTCTCTCTCGCTGTCTACCTCGCTGTCTCCCTCGCTGTCTCCCTCGCTGTCTCCCTCGCTGTCTCCCTCGCTGTCTCTCTCGCTCTCTCTCTCGCTCTCCCTCTCGCCGTCTCCCTCGCCGTCTCAATCGCTGTCTCCCTCGCATTCTCTCTCGCAGTGTCTCTCGCTGTATCCCTCGCTATCTCCATAGCAGTCTCTCTCGCAGTTTCTCTCGCTTTCTCCCTCGCAGTCTCTCTCGCTGTCTCCCTCACAGTCTCACTCGCAGTCTCTCTCGCTGTCTCTCTCGCTGTCTCCCTCGCTGTCTCCCTCGCTGTCTCCCTCACTGTCTCCCTCACTGTCTCCCTCACTGTCTCCCTCGCAGTCTCTCTCGCAGTCTCTCTCGCTGTCTTCCTCGCTGTCTTCCTCGCTGTCTTCCTCGCTGTCTTCCTCGCTGTCTTCCTCGCTGTCTTCCTCGCTCTCTCTCTCGCTCTCTCTCTCGCCGTCTCCCTCGCCGTCTCCCTCGCCGTCTCAATCGCTGTCTCAATCGCTGTCACCCTCGCATTCTCTCTCGCAGTGTCTCTCGCTGTATCCCTCGCTATCTCCATAGCAGTCTCTCTCGCAGTTTCTCTCGCTTTCTCCCTCGCAGTCTCTCTCGCTGTCTCCCTCACAGTCTCACTCGCAGTCTCTCTCGCTGTCTCTCTCGCTGTCTCCCTCGCTGTCTCCCTCACTATCTCCCTCACTGTCTCCCTCACTGTCTCCCTCGCAGTCTCTCTCGCAGTCTCTCTCGCTGTCTTCCTCGCTGTCTTCCTCGCTGTCTTCCTCGCTGTCTTCCTCGCTGTCTTCCTCGCTGTCTTCCTCGCTCTCTCTCTCGCTCTCTCTCTCGCCGTCTCCCTCGCCGTCTCAATCGCTGTCTCCCTCGCATTCTCTCTCGCAGTGTCTCTCGCTGTATCCCTCGCTGTCTCTCTCGCTATCTCCATAGCAGTCTCTCTCGCAGTTTCTCTCGCTGTCTCCCTCACAGTCTCTCTCGCTGTCTCTCTCGCTGTCTCCCTCACTGTCTCGCTCGCAGTCTCCCTCGCAGTCTCTCTCGCTGTCTTCCTCGCTGTCTTCCTCGCTGTCTCTCTCGCTGTCTTCCTCGCTGTCTTCCTCGCTGTCTCCCTCGCTGTCTCCCTCGAGGTCTCTCTCACAGTCTCTCTCGCAGTCTCTCTCGCTGTCTCTCTCGCTGACTCCCTTGCAGTTTCTATCGCAGTCTCTCTCGCAGTCTCTCTCGCAGTCTCTCTCGCAGTCTCTCTCGCTATCTCCCGCGCTATCTCCCTTGCTATCTCCCTTGCTGTCTCTATCGCTGTCTCCCTTGCAGTCTCCCTCGCAGTCTCTCTCGCTTTCTCCCTCGCCGTCTCTCTCGCTTTCTCTCTCGCTTTCTCCCTCGCAATCTCTCTCGCAGTCTCTCTCGCAGTCTCTCTCGCAGTCTCTCTCGCAGTCTCTCTCGCAGTCTCTCTCGCAGTCTCTCTCGCAGTCTCTCTCGCTGTCTCACTCGCTGCCTCCCACGCTGTCTCCCACGCTGTCTCCCACGCTGTCTCCCACGCTGTCTCCCACGCTGTCTCCCACGCTGTCTCCCACGCTGTCTCCCTCGCTGTCTCTATTGCTGTCTCCCTCGCTGTGTCTCTCGCTGTGTCTCTCGCAGTCTCCCTCGCTGTTTCCCTCGCTATCTCCCTCGCTGTCTCCCTCGCTGTCTCACACGATCTCTCTCGCATTCTCTCTCGTCGTCTTCCTCGCAGTCTCTCTCACAGTCTCTATTGCTGTCTCTGTCGCTGTCTCCCTCGCTGTCTCCCTCGCTGTCTCCCTCGCTGCCTCCCTCGCTGCCTCCCTCGCTGCATCCCTCGCAGTCTCCATCGCAGTCTCCCTCGCAGTCTCCCTCGCAGTCTCCCTCGCAGTCTCCCTCGCAGTCTCCCTCGCAGTCTCCCTCGATGTCTCTCTCGCTGTCTACCTCGCTGTCTCCCTCGCTGTCTCCCTCGCTGTCTCCCTCGCTGTCTCCCTCGCTGTCTCCCTCGCTGTCTCCCTCGCTCTCTCCCTCGCTCTCTCCCTCGCTCTCTCCCTTGCTCTCTCCCTTGCTCTCTCCCTCGCTCTCTCCCTCGCTCTCTCCCTCGCTCTCTCTCTCGCCGTCTCAATCGCTGTCTCCCTCGCAGTGTCTCTCGCTGTATCCCTCGCTGTCTCTCTCGCTATCTCCATAGCAGTCTCTCTCGCAGTTTCTCTCGCTTCCTCCCTCGCAGTCTCTCTCGCTGTCTCCCTCACAGTCTCTCTCGCAGTCTCTCTCACTGTCTCCCTCGCTGTCTCCCTCACAGTCTCTCTCGCTGTCTCCCTCGCTGTCTCCCTCGAGGCCTCTCTCGCAGTCTCTCTCGCAGTCTCTCTCGCTGTCTCTCTCGCTGTCTCTCTCGCTGACTCCCTCGCTGTCTCTATCGCTGTCTCCCTCGCAGTCTCTCTCGCTTTCTCTCTCGCTTTCTCTCTCGCTTTCTCCCTCGCTCTCTCCCTCGCTCTCTCCCTCGCAGTCTCTCTCGCAGTCTCTCTCGCAGTCTCCCTCGCTGTCTCCCTCGCTGTCTCCCTCGCTGTCTCCCTCGCTGTCTCCCTCGCTGTCTCCCTCGCTGTCTCCCTCGCTGTCTCCCTCGCTGTCTCCCTCGCTGTCTCTCTCGCTGTCTCCCTCGCTGTCTCCCTCGCTGTCTCCCTCGCTGTCTCCCTCGCTGTCTCCCTCAATATCCCTCTCGCAGTCTCTCTCGCAATCTCTCTCGCATTCTCTCTCGCAGTCTCCCTCGCAGTCTCTCTCGCAGTCTCTCTCGCAGTCTCTCTCGCAGTCTCTCTCGCAGTCTCTCTCGCAGTCTCTCTCGCAGTCTCACTCGCAGTCTCACTCGCAGTCTCCCTCGCTGTCTCCCTCGCTGTTTCCCTCACAGTCTCTCTCGCTGTCTCCCTCGCAGTCTCTCTCGAAGTCGCTCTCGCTTTCTCCCTCGCTGTCTCTCTCGCAGTCCTTCTCGCATTCTCTCTCGCTGTCTCCAGCGCTGTCTCCCTCGCTGTCTCCCGAGCTGTCTCCGTCACTGTCTCCCTCGCAGTCTCTCTCGCTGTCTCCCTCGCTGTCTCCCTCGCAGTCTCTCTCGCTGTCTCTCTCGCTGTCTCTCTCGCTGTCTCTCTCGCTGTCTCTCTCGCTGTCTCCCTTGCTGTCTCCCTCGCTGTGTCCCTCGCTGTGTCCCTCGCTGTGTCCCTCGCTGTGTCCCTCGCTGTGTCCCTCGCTGTGTCCCTCGCTGTGTCCCTCGCTGTGTCCCTCGCTGTCTCTCTCGCAGTTTCCCTCTCAGTCTCTCTCGCAGTCTCTCTCGCAGTCTCTCTCGCAGTCTCTCTCGATGTCTCCCTCGCTGTCTCCCTCGCTGTCTCCCTCGCCGTCTCCCTCGTAGTCACTCTGTATCCCCCGCTATCTCTCGCGCTATCTCCATAGCAGTCTCTCTCACTGTCTCCCTTGCTGTCTCTGTCTCTGTCTCTGTTGCTGTCTCTGTCGCTGTCTCCCTTGCTGTCTCTGTCGCTGTCTCTGTCGCCGTCTCCCTGGCCGTCTCCCTCGCCGTCTCCCTCGCCGTCTCCCTGGCCGTCTCCCTGGCCGTCTCCCTCGCCGTCTCCCTCGCCGTCTCCCTCGCCGTCTCCCTCGCCGTCTCTCTCGCAGTCTCTCTCGCCGTCTTCCTCGCCGTCTCCCTCGCTGTATCCCTCGCTGTCTCCCTCGCTGCCTCCCTCGCTGTCTCCCCAGCAGTCGCTCTCGCAGTCTCTCTCGCTGTCTCCCTCGCTGTCTCCCTCGCCGTCTCCCTCGCCGTCTCCCTCGCGTCTCCCTCGCTGTCTCCCTCGCTGTCTCACGCGATCTCTCTCGCATTCTCCCTCGCTGTCTCCCTCGCTGTCTCCCTCGCTGTCTCCCACGCTGTCTCCCTCGCTGTCTCCCACGCTGTCTCCCTCGCAGTCTCCCTCGCAGTCTCCCTCGCAGTCTCCCTCGCAGTCTCCCTCGCAGTCTCTCTCGCTGTCTCCCTCGCTGTCTCCCTCGCTGTCTCCCTCGCTGTCTCCCTCGCTGTCTCCCTCGCTTTCTCCCTCGCTGTGTCCCTCGCTCTCTCCCTCACAGTCTCCCTCACTGTCTCCCTCACTGTCTCCCTCGCCGTCTCCCTCGCCGTCTCCCTCGCCGTCTCCCTCGCCGTCTCCCTCGCCGTCTCCCTCGCCGTCTCTCTCGCAGTCTCTCTCGCCGTCTTCCTCGCTGTCTCCCTCGCTGTCTCCCTCGCTGTCTCCCTCGCTGCCTCCCTCGCTGTCTCCCCAGCAGTCGCTCTCGCAGTCTCTCTCGCTGTCTCCCTCGCTGTCTCCTTCGCTGTCTCCTTCGCTGTCTCCCTCGCCGTCTCCCTCGCCGTCTCCCTCGCTGTCTCCCTCGCTGTCTCCATCGCTGTCTCCCTCGCAGTCTCTCTCTCAGTCTCCCTCGCAGACTCTCTCGCTCTCTCCCTCGCAGACTCTCTCGCTGTCTCCCTCGCAGTCTCTCTCGCAGTCTCTCTCGCAGTCTCTCTCGCTGTCTCCCTCGCAGTCTCCATCGCTGTCTCCCTCGCAGTCTCTCTCTCAGTCTCCCTCGCAGACTCTCTCGCTCTCTCCCTCGCAGACTCTCTCGCTGTCTCCCTCGCAGTCTCCCTCGCAGTCTCCCTCACAGTCTCCCTCGCAGTCTCCCTCGCTGTCTCCCTCGCTGTCTCCCTCGCTGTCTCCCTCGCTGTCTCCCTCGCTGTCTCCCTCGCTGTCTCCCTCGCTGTCTCTCTCGCTGTCTCTCTCGCTGTCTCTCTCAGTCTCTCTCGCTGTCTCCCTCGAAGTCACCCTGGATGTCTCTCTCGCAGTCTCTCTCGCATTCTCTCTCGATGTCTCTCTCGCTGTCTCCCTCGCAGTCTCCCTCGAAGTCACCCTGGATGTCTCTCTCGCAGTCTCTCTCGCAGTCTCTCTCGCATTCTCTCTCGCATTCTCTCTCGATGTCTCTCTCGATGTCTCTCTCGATGTCTCTCTCGATGTCTCTCTCGTTGTCTCCCTCTCAGTCTCCCTCTCAGTCTCCCTCTCAGTCTCTCTCTCAGTCTCTCTCGCATTCTCTCTCGCTGTCTCCCTCGCTGTCTCCCTCGCACTCTCTGGCTTTCTCTCTGGCTTTCTCTCTCGCAGTCCCTCTCACTTTCTCTCTCGCAGTCTCTCTCGCTGTCTCTCTCGCTGTCTCCCTCGCTGTCTCCCTCGCAGTCTCCCTCGCAGTCTCCCTCGCAGTCTCCCTCGCAGTCTCTCTCGCCGTCTCTCTCGCCGTCTCTCTCGCCGTCTCTCTCGCCGTCTCTCTCGCCGTCTCCCTCGCCGTCTCCCTCGCTCTCTCTCTCGCCGTCGCCCTCGCCATCTCCCTCGCCGTCTCCCTCGCAGTCACTCTCGCAGTCTCTCTTGCTGTATCCCTCGCTGTCTCTCTCGCTGTCTCTCTCGCTGTCTCCATAGCAGTCTCCCTCACAGTCTCCCTCACAGTCTCCCTCACAGTCTCCCTCGCTGTCTCCCTCGCTGTCTCCCTCACAGTCTCTCTCGCAGTCTCTCTCGCAGTCTCTCTCGCTGTCTCCCTCGCTGTCTCCCTCGCAGTCTCTCTCGCAGTCTCTCTCGCATTCTCTCTCGCTATCTCCCTCGCTGTCTCTCTTGCAGTCTCCCTTGCAGTCTCCCTCGCAGTCTCTCTCGCTTTCTCCCTCGCAGTCTCTCTCGCAGTCTCCCTCGCAGTCTCTCTCGCTTTCTCCCTCGCAGTCTCTCTCGCAGTCTCTCTCGCAGTCTCTCTCGCAGTCTCTCTCGCAGTCTTCCTCGCAGTTTCTCTCGCTGTCTCCCTCGCTGTCTCCCTCGCTGTCTCCCTCGCTGTCTCCCTCGCAGTCTCCCTCGCAGTCTCCCTCGCAGTCTCCCTCGCTGTCTCCCTCGCTGTCTCCCTCGCTGTCTCACGCGATCTCTCTCGCATTCTCTCTCGTTGTCTCCCTCGCAGTTTCTCTCGCTGTGTCCCTCGCAGTCTCTGTCGCTGTCTCTGTCGCTGTCTCTGTCGCTGTCTCCCTCGCTGTCTCCCTCGCTGTCTCCCTCGCTGCCTCCCTCGCAGTCTCTCTCGAAGTCTCTCTCGCTGTCTACCTCGCTGTCTACCTCGCTGTCTCCCTCGCTGTCTCCCTCGCTCTCTCCCTCGCTCTCTCCCTCGCTCTCTCCCTCGCTCTCTCCCTCGCTCTCTCCCTCGCTCTCTCCCTCGCTCTCTCTCTCGCTCTCTCTCTCGCCGTCTCCCTCGCCGTCTCAATCGCTGTCTCCCTCGCATTCTCTCTCGCAGTGTCTCTCGCTGTATCCCTCGCTGTCTCTCTCGCTATCTCCATCGCAGTCTCTCTCGCAGTTTCTCTCGCTTTCTCCCTCGCAGTCTCTCTCGCTGTCTCCCTCACAGTCTCTCTCGCTGTCTCTCTCGCTGTCTCCCTCGCAGTCTCCCTCGCAGTCTCCCTCGCAGTCTCTCTCGCTGTCTACCTCGCTGTCTTCCTCGCTGTCTCCCTCGCTGTCTCCCTCGCTGTCTCCCTCGCTGTCTCCCTCGAGGTCTCTCTCGCAGTCTCTCTCGCAGTCTCTCTCGCAGTCTCTCTCGCAGTCTCTCTCGCAGTCTCTCTCGCTGTCTCTCTCGCTGTCTCTCTCGCTGACTCCCTCGCAGTTTCTATCGCTGTCTCCTTCGCAGTCTCTCTCGCTTTCTCCCTCGCAGTCTCCCTCGCAGTCTCCCTCGCAGTCTCTCTCGCAGTCTCTCTCGCTATCTCCCGCGCTATCTCCCTTGCTATCTCCCTCGCTGTCTCTCTCGCTGTCTCCCTTGCAGTCTCCCTCGCTGTCTCCCTTGCAGTCTCCCTCGCTGTCTCCCTTGCAGTCTCCCTCGCAGTCTCTCTCGCTTTCTCCCTCGCAGTCTCTCTCGCAGTCTCTCTCGCAGTCTCTCTCGCTTTCTCTCTCGCTTTCTCCCTCGCAGTCTCTCTCGCAGTCTCTCTCGCAGTCTCTCTCGCAGTCTCTCTCGCAGTCTCCCTCGCTGTCTCCCTCGCTATCTCCCTCGCTGTCTCCCTCGCTGTCTCACACGATCTCTCTCGCATTCTCTCTCGTTGTCTCCCTCGCAGTCTCTCTCGCAGTCTCTATTGCTGTCTCTGTCGCTGTCTCCCTCGCTGTCTCCCTTGCTGTCTCCCTCGCTGTCTCCCTCGCTGCCTCCCTCGCTGCCTCCCTCGCTGCCTCCCTCGCTGCCTCCCTCGCTGCATCCCTCGCAGTCTCCCTCGCAGTCTCTCTCGATGTCTCTCTCGCTGTCTACCTCGCTGTCTACCTCGCTGTCTCCCTCGCTGTCTCCCTCGCTGTCTCCCTCGCTGTCTCCCTCGCTCTCTCCCTCGCTCTCTCCCTCGCTCTCTCCCTCGCTCTCTCCCTCGCTCTCTCTCTCGCCGTCTCAATCGCTGTCTCCCTCGCATTCTCTCTCGCTATCTCCATAGCAGTCTCTCTCGCAGTTTCTCTCGCTTCCTCCTTCGCAGTCTCTCTCGCTGTCTCCCTCGCTGTCTCCCTCGCTGTCTCCCTCACAGTCTCTCTCGCTGTCTCCCTCGCTGTCTCCCTCGAGGTCTCTCTCGCAGTCTCTCTCGCAGTCTCTCTCACTGTCTCTCTCACTGACTCCCTCGCTGTCTCTATCGCTGTCTCTATCGCTGTCTCCCTCGCAGTCTCTCTCGCAGTCTCTCTCGCTTTCTCTCTCGCTTTCTCCCTCGCTCTCTCCCTCGCAGTCTCTCTCGCAGTCTCCCTCGCAGTCTCTCTCGCAGTCTCTCTCGCAGTCTCCCTCGCAGTCTCCCTCGCAGTCTCCCTCGCAGTCTCCCTCGCAGTCTCCCTCGCTGTCTCTCTCGCTGTCTCTCTCGCTGTCTCTCTCGCTGTCTCCCTCGCTGTCTCCCTCGCAGTCTCCCTCAATATCCCTCTCGCAGTCTCTCTCGCATTCTCTCTCGCAGTCTCCCTCGCAGTCTCCCTCGCAGTCTCCCTCGCAGTCTCCCTCGCAGTCTCCCTCGCAGTCTGTCTCGCAGTCTGTCTCGCAGTCTCTCTCGCAGTCTCTCTCGCAGTCTCTCTCGCAGTCTCTCTCGCAGTCTCTCTCGCAGTCTCCCTCGCAGTCTCCCTCGCAGTCTCCCTCGCAGTCTCCCTCGCAGTCTCCCTCGCAGTCTCTCTCGCTGTCTCCCTCGCTGTTTCCCTCACAGTCTCTCTCGCTGTCTCCCTCGCAGTCTCTCTCGAAGTCGCTCTCGCTTTCTCCCTCGCTGTCTCTCTCGCAGTCCTTCTCGCATTCCCTCTCGCTGTCTCCCTCGCTGTCTCCCTCGCTGTCTCCCTCGCTGTCTCCCTCGCAGTCTCTCTCGCAGTCTCTCTCGCAGTCTCCCTCGCTGTCTCCCTCGCTGTCTCCCTCGCCGTCTCCCTCGCAGTCACTCTGTATCCCCCGCTATCTCTCGCGCTATCTCCATAGCAGTCTCCCTTGCTGTCTCCCTTGCTGTCTCCCTTGCTGTCTCCCTTGCTGTCTCCCTTGCTGTCTCCCTCGCTGTCTGTCTCTGTCGCTGTCTCTGTCGCTGTCTCTGTCGCTGTCTCTGTCGCTGTCTCCCTCGCCGTCTCCCTCGTCGTCTCCCTCGTCGTCTCCCTCGCCGTCTCCCTCGCAGTCTCCCTCGCAGTCTGTCTCGCAGTCTGTCTCGCAGTCTGTCTCGCAGTCTGTCTCGCAGTCTGTCTCGCAGTCTGTCTCGCAGTCTGTCTCACAGTCTCTCTCGCTGTCTCCCTCGCAGTCTCTCTCGAAGTCGCTCTCTCCCTCGCTGTCTCTCTCGCAGTCCTTCTCGCATTCCCTCTCGCTGTCTCCCTCGCTGTCTCCCTCGCTGTCTCCCTCGCAGTCTCTCTCGCAGTCTCTCTCGCAGTCTCCCTCGCTGTCTCCCTCGCTGTCTCCCTCGCCGTCTCCCTCGCAGTCACTCTGTATCCCCCGCTATCTCTCGCGCTATCTCCATAGCAGTCTCTCTCACTGTCTCCCTTGCTGTCTCCCTTGCTGTCTCCCTCGCTGTCTGTCTCTGTCGCTGTCTCTGTCGCTGTCTCTGTCGCTGTCTCTGTCGCTGTCTCCCTCGCTGTCTCCCTCGCCGTCTCCCTCGCCGTCTCCCTCGCCGTCTCCCTCGCCGTCTCCCTCGCCGTCTCCCTCGCCGTCTCCCTCGTCGTCTCCCTCGTCGTCTCCCTCGCCGTCTCCCTCGCCGTCTCCCTCGCCGTCTCCCTCGCAGTCTCCCTCGCAGTCTCTCTCGCAGTCTCTCTCGCTGTCTCTCTCGCTGTCTCTCTCGCTGTCTCTCTCAATGTACTCTCGCTGTCTCCCTCGCTGTCTCCCTCGCTGTCTCCCTCGCTGTCTCCCTCGCTGTCTCCCTCGCGGTCTCTCTCGCAGACTGTCTCGCTATCTGTCTCGCAGTCTCTCACCGCCTCCCACGCCGTCTCCCACGCCGTCTCCCACGCCGTCTCCCACGCCGTCTCTCTCGCAGTCTCTCTCGCCGTCTTCCTCGCAGTCTCTCTCGCTGTCTCCCTCGCTGCCTCCCTCGCTGCCTCCCTCGCTGCCTCCCTCGCTGCCTCCCTCGCTGCCTCCCTCGCTGCCTCCCTCGCTGTCTCCCCAGCAGTCGCTCTCGCAGTCTCTCTCGCAGTCTCTCTCGCTGTCTCCCTCGCTGTCTCCCTCGCTGTCTCCCTCGCTGTCTCCCTCGCTGTCTCCCTCGCGGTCTCTCTCGCAGACTGTCTCGCTATCTGTCTCGCAGTCTCTCACCGCCTCCCACGCCGTCTCCCACGCCGTCTCCCACGCCGTCTCCCACGCCGTCTCCCACGCCGTCTCCCTCGCCGTCTCCCTCGCCGTCTCCCTCGCCGTCTCCCTCGCTGTCTCCCTCGCTGTCTCACGCGATCTCTCTCGCATTCTCTCTCGTCGTCTCCCTCGCAGTTTCTCTCGCTGTGTCCCTTGCAGTCTCTCTCACAGTCTCTGTCGCTGTCTCTCTCGCTGTCTCTCTCGCCGTCTCCCTCGCCGTCTCAATCGCTGTCTCCCTCGCATTCTCTCTCGCAGTGTCTCTCGCTGTATCCCTCGCTATCTCCATAGCAGTCTCTCTCGCAGTTTCTCTCGCTTTCTCCCTCGCAGTCTCTCTCGCTGTCTCCCTCACAGTCTCACTCGCAGTCTCTCTCGCTGTCTCTCTCGCTGTCTCCCTCGCTGTCTCCCTCACTGTCTCCCTCACTGTCTCCCTCGCTGTCTCTCTCGCAGTCTCTCTCGCAGTCTCTCTCGCTGTCTTCCTCGCTGTCTTCCTCGCTCTCTTCCTCGCTGTCTTCCTCGCTGTCTTCCTCGCTGTCTTCCTCGCTGTCTTCCTCGCTGTCTTCCTCGCTGTCTTCCTCGCTCTCTCTCTCGCTCTCTCTCTCGCCGTCTCCCTCGCCGTCTCAATCGCTGTCTCCCTCGCATTCTCTCTCGCAGTGTCTCTCGCTGTATCCCTCGCTGTCTCTCTCGCTATCTCCATAGCAGTCTCTCTCGCAGTTTCTCTCGCTGTCTCCCTCACAGTCTCTCTCGCTGTCTCTCTCGCTGTCTCCCTCACTGTCTCTCTTGCTGTCTTCCTCGCTGTCTTCCTCGCTGTCTCCCTCGCTGTCTCCCTCGAGGTCTCTCTCACAGTCTCTCTCGCAGTCTCTCTCGCTGTCTCTCTCGCTGACTCCCTCGCAGTTTCTATCGCAGTCTCTCTCGCAGTCTCTCTCGCAGTCTCTCTCGCTATCTCCCGCGCTATCTCCCTTGCTATCTCCCTTGCTGTCTCTCTCGCTGTCTCCCTTGCAGTCTCCCTCGCAGTCTCTCTCGCTTTCTCCCTCGCAGTCTCTCTCGCTTTCTCTCTCGCTTTCTCCCTCGCAGTCTCTCTCGCAGTCTCTCTCGCAGTCTCTCTCGCAGTCTCTCTCGCAGTCTCCCTCGCTGCCTCCCACGCTGTCTCCCACGCTGTCTCCCACGCTGTCTCCCACGCTGTCTCCCACGCTGTCTCCCACGCTGTCTCCCACGCTGTCTCCCACGCTGTCTCCCTCGCTGTCTCCCTCGCTGTCTCTATTGCTGTCTCCCTCGCTGTGTCTCTCGCTCTCTCTCTCGCAGTCTCCCTCGCTGTTTCCCTCGCTATCTCCCTCGCTGTCTCCCTCGCTGTCTCACACGATCTCTCTCGCATTCTCTCTCGTTGTCTTCCTCGCAGTCTCTCTCACAGTCTCTATTGCTGTCTCTGTCGCTGTCTCCCTCGCTGTCTCCCTCGCTGTCTCCCTCGCTGTCTCCCTCGCTGTCTCCCTCGCTGTCTCCCTCGCTGTGGCCCTCGCTGTCTCCCTCGCTGTCTCCCTCGCTGTCTCCCTCGCTGCCTCCCTCGCTGCATCCCTCGCAGTCTCCATCGCAGTCTCCCTCGCAGTCTCCCTCGCAGTCTCCCTCGCAGTCTCCCTCGCAGTCTCTCTCGATGTCTCTCTCGCTGTCTACCTCGCTGTCTCCCTCGCTGTCTCCCTCGCTGTCTCCCTCGCTGTCTCCCTCGCTGTCTCCCTCGCTCTCTCCCTCGCTCTCTCCCTCGCTCTCTCCCTCGCTCTCTCTCTCGCCGTCTCAATCGCTGTCTCCCTCGCAGTGTCTCTCGCTGTATCCCTCGCTGTCTCTCTCGCTATCTCCATAGCAGTCTCTCTCGCAGTTTCTCTCGCTTCCTCCCTCGCAGTCTCTCTCGCTGTCTCCCTCACAGTCTCTCTCGCTGTCTCCCTCGCTGTCTCCCTCGCTGTCTCCCTCACAGTCTCTCTCGCTGTCTCCCTCGCTGTCTCCCTCGAGGCCTCTCTCGCAGTCTCTCTCGCAGTCTCTCTCGCTGTCTCTCTCGCTGTCTCTCTCACTGACTCCCTCGCTGTCTCTATCGCTGTCTCCCTCGCAGTCTCTCTCGCTTTCTCTCTCGCTTTCTCCCTCGCTCTCTCCCTCGCTCTCTCCCTCGCAGTCTCTCTCGCAGTCTCTCTCGCAGTCTCTCTCGCAGTCTCTCTCGCAGTCTCCCTCGCAGTCTCCCTCGCTGTCTCCCTCGCTGTCTCCCTCGCTGTCTCCCTCGCTGTCTCTCTCGCTGTCTCCCTCGCTGTCTCCCTCGCTGTCTCCCTCGCTGTCTCCCTCGCTGTCTCCCTCGCAGTCTCCCTCAATATCCCTCTCGCAGTCTCCCTCGCAGTCTCTCTCGCAGTCTCTCTCGCATTCTCTCTCGCAGTCTCCCTCGCAGTCTCCCTCGCAGTCTCTCTCGCAGTCTCTCTCGCAGTCTCTCTCGCAGTCTCTCTCGCAGTCTCTCTCGCAGTCTCACTCGCAGTCTCACTCGCAGTCTCACTCGCAGTCTCACTCGCAGTCTCACTCGCAGTCTCCCTCGCAGTCTCCCTCGCTGTCTCCCTCGCTGTTTCCCTCACAGTCTCTCTCGCTGTCTCCCTCGCAGTCTCTCTCGAAGTCGCTCTCGCTTTCTCCCTCGCTGTCTCTCTCGCAGTCCTTCTCGCATTCTCTCTCGCTGTCTCCAGCGCTGTCTCCAGCGCTGTCTCCCGAGCTGTCTCCCGAGCTGCCTCCCTCGCTGTCTCCCCAGCAGTCGCTCTCGCAGTCTCTCTCGCTGTCTCCCTCGCTGTCTCCCTCGCTGTCTCCCTCGCCGTCTCCCTCGCGTCTCCCTCGCTGTCTCCCTCGCTGTCTCACGCGATCTCTCTCGCATTCTCCCTCGCTGTCTCCCTCGCTGTCTCCCTCGCTGTCTCCCACGCTGTCTCCCTCGCTGTCTCCCACGCTGTCTCCCTCGCAGTCTCCCTCGCAGTCTCCCTCGCAGTCTCTCTCGCTGTCTCCCTCGCTGTCTCCCTCGCTGTCTCCCTCGCTGTCTCCCTCGCTGTCTCCCTCGCTGTCTCCCTCGCTGTGTCCCTCGCTCTCTCCCTCACAGTCTCCCTCGCTGTCTCCCTCGCCGTCTCCCTCGCCGTCTCCCTCGCCGTCTCTCTCGCAGTCTCTCTCGCCGTCTTCCTCGCTGTCTCCCTCGCTGTCTCCCTCGCTGTCTCCCTCGCTGTCTCCCTCGCTGTCTCCCTCGCTGCCTCCCTCGCTGTCTCCCCAGCAGTCGCTCTCGCAGTCTCGCTCGCTGTCTCCCTCGCTGTCTCCTTCGCTGTCTCCCTCGCCGTCTCCCTCGCCGTCTCCCTCGCCGTCTCCCTCGCCGTCTCCCTCGCTGTCTCCCTCGCTGTCTCACGCGATCTCTCTCGCATTCTCTCTCGTTGTCTCCCTCGCAGTTTCTCTCGCTGTGTCCCTTGCAGTCTCTCTCACAGTCTCTGTCGCTGTCTCTGTCGCTGTCTCTGTCTCTGTCGCTGTCTCTCTCACTGTCTCCCTCGCTGCCTCCCTCGCTGTCTACCTCGCTGTCTACCTCGCTGTCTACCTCGCTGTCTCCCTCGCTGTCTCCCTCGCTGTCTCCCTCGCTGTCTCCCTCGCTGTCTCTCTCGCTCTCCCTCTCGCCGTCTCCCTCGCCGTCTCAATCGCTGTCTCCCTCGCATTCTCTCTCGCAGTGTCTCTCGCTGTATCCCTCGCTGTCTCTCTCGCTATCTCCATAGCAGTCTCTCTCGCAGTTTCTCTCGCTTTCTCCCTCGCAGTCTCCCTCGCTGGCTCCCTCGCTGTCTCCCCAGCAGTCGCTCTCGCAGTCTCTCTCGCAGTCTCTCTCGCTGTCTCCCTCGCTGTCTCCCTCGCTGTCTTCCTCGCTGTCTTCCTCGCTGTCTCCCTCGCCGTCTCCCTCGCTGTCTCCCTCGCTTTCTCCCTCGCAGTCTCTCTCGCTTTCTCTCTCGCTTTCTCCCTCGCAGTCTCTCTCGCAGTCTCTCTCGCAGTCTCTCTCGCAGTCTCTCTCGCAGTCTTCCTCGCTGTCTCCCTCGCTGTGTCTCTCGCTCTCTCTCTCGCTGTCTCCCTCGCTGTCTCCCTCGCAGTCTCTCTCGCTATCTCCCTCGCTGTGTCTCTCGCTCTCTCTCTCGCAGTCTCCCTCGCTGTCTCCCTCGCTGTCTCCCTCACTGTCTCCCTCGCAGTCTCCCTCGCTGTCTTCCTCGCTGTCTTCCTCGCTGTCTTCCTCGCTGTCTTCCTCGCTGTCTCCCTCGAGGTCTCTCTCGCAGTCTCTCTCGCAGTCTCTCTCGCAGTCTCTCTCGCTGTCTCTCTCGCTGACTCCCTCGCAGTTTCTATCGCTGTCTCCCTCGCAGACTGTCTCGCTTTCTCCCTCGCCGTCTCCCTCGCCGTCTCCCTCGCCGTCTCCCTCGCCGTCTCCCTCGCCGTCTCCCTCGCCGTCTCCCTCGCCGTCTCCCTCGCAGTCTCTCTCGCAGTCTCTCTCGCTATCTCCCTCGCTGTCTCTCTCGCTGCCTCACTCGCTGTCTCCCTTGCAGTCTCCCTCGCAGTCTCTCTCGCTTTCTCCCTCGCAGTCTCTCTCGCTTTCTCCCTCGCAGTCTCTCTCGCAGTCTCTCTCGCAGTCTCTCTCGCAGTCTCTCTCGCAGTCTCTCTCGCAGTCTTCCTCGCTGTCTCCCTCGCTGTGTCTCTCGCTCTCTCTCTCGCAGTCTCCCTCGCTGTCTCCCTCGCTGTCTCCCTCGCTATCTCCCTCGCTGTCTCCCTCGCTGTCTCACACGATCTCTCTCGCATTCTCTCTCGTTGTCTCCCTCGCAGTCTCTCTCGCAGTCTCTATTGCTGTCTCTGTCGCTGTCTCCCTCGCTGTCTCCCTCGCTGCCTCCCTCGCTGCCTCCCTCGCAGTTTCTCTCGCTGTCGACCTCGCTGTCTACCTCGCTGTCTCCCTCGCTGTCTCCCTCGCTGTCTCCCTCGCTGTCTCCCTCGCTCTCTCCCTCGCTCTCTCCCTCGCTCTCTCCCTCGCTCTCTCTCTCGCTGTCTCTCTCGCTATCTCCATAGCAGTCTCTCTCGCAGTTTCTCTCGCTTACTCCCTCGCAGTCTCCTCTCGCTGACTCTCTCACTGTCTCCCTCGCTGTCTCCCTCACAGTCTCTCTCGCTGTCTCCCTCGCTGTCTCCCTCGAGGTCTCTCTCGCAGTCTCTCTCGCAGTCTCTCTCGCAGTCTCTCTCGCTGTCTCTCTCGCTGACTCCCTTGCTGTTTCTATCGCTGTCTCTCTCGCAGTCTCTCTCGCTTTCTCTCTCGCTTTCTCTCTCGCTTTCTCCCTCGCTCTCTCCCTCGCAGTCTCTCTCGCAGTCTCCCTCGCTGTCTCCCTCGCTGTCTCCCTCGCTGTCTCCTTCGCTGTCTCCCTCGCTGTCTCCCTCGCTGTCTCCCTCACAGTCTCCCTCAATATCCCTCTCGCAGTCTCTCTCGCAGTCTCTCTCGCAGTCTCTCTCGCAGTCTCCCTCGCAGTCTCCCTCGCAGTCTCCCTCGCAGTCTCCCTCGCAGTCTCTCTCGCAGTCTCTCTCGCAGTCTCTCTCGCAGTCTCCCTCGCTGTCTCCCTCGCTGTTTCCCTCACAGTCTCTCTCGCTGTCTCCCTCGCTGTCTCTCTCGCTGTCTCCCTCGCTGTCTCCCTCGCTGTCTCCCTCGCGGTCTCTCTCGCAGACTGTCTCGCTATCTGTCTCGCAGTCTCTCACCGCCTCCCACGCCGTCTCCCACGCCGTCTCCCTCGCCGTCTCCCTCGCCGTCTCTCTCGCAGTCTCTCTCGCCGTCTTCCTCGCAGTCTGTCTCGCTGTCTCCCTCGCTGTCTCCCTCGCTGCCTCTCTCGCTGCCTCTCTCGCTGCCTCCCTCGCTGTCTCCCCAGCAGTCGCTCTCGCAGTCTCTCTCGCAGTCTCTCTCGCTGTCTCCCTCGCTGTCTCCCTCGCTGTCTCCCTCGCTGTCTCCCTCGCTGTCTCCCTCGCTGTCTCCCTCGCTGTCTCCCTCGCTGTCTCCCTCGATGTCTCCCTCGCGGTCTCTCTCGCAGACTGTCTCGCTATCTGTCTCGCAGTCTCTCACCGCCTCCCACGCCATCTCCCACGCCGTCTCCCACGCCGTCTCCCACGCCGTCTCCCACGCCGTCTCCCTCGCCGTCTCCCTCGCTGTCTCCCTCGCTGTCTCACGCGATCTCTCTCGCATTCTCTCTCGTTGTCTCCCTCGCAGTTTCTCTCGCTGTGTCCCTTGCAGTCTCTCTCACAGTCTCTGTCGCTGTCTCTGTCGCTGTCTCTCTCGCTGTCTCCCTCGCTGCCTCCCTCGCAGTCTCTCTCGCAGTCTCTCTCGAAGTCTCTCTCGCTGTCTACCTCGCTGTCTCCCTCGCTGTCTCCCTCGCTGTCTCCCTCGCTGTCTCCCTCGCTGTCTCCCTCGCTGTCTCCCTCGCTGTCTCCCTCGCTGTCTCTCTCGCTCTCTCTCTCTCGCTCTCCCTCTCGCCGTCTCCCTCGCCGTCTCAATCGCTGTCTCTCTCGCTGTCTCCCTCGCAGTCTCTCTCGCAGTGTCTCTCGCTGTATCCCTCGCTATCTCCATAGCAGTCTCTCTCGCAGTTTCTCTCGCTTTCTCCCTCGCAGTCTCTCTCGCTGTCTCCCTCACAGTCTCACTCGCTGTCTCTCTCGCTGTCTCCCTCGCAGTCTCTCTCGCTGTCTTCCTCGCTGTCTCCCTCGCTGTCTTCCTCGCTGTCTTCCTCGCTTTCTTCCTCGCTGTCTCCCGCGCTGTCTCCCGCGCTGTCTCCCTCGCTGTCTCCCTCGCTGTCTCCCTCGCTGTCTCCCTCGCTGTCTCCCTCGCTGTCTCCCTCGCTCTCTCCCTCGCTCTCTCTCTCGCTCTCTCTCTCGCCGTCTCCCTCGCCGTCTCAATCGCTGTCTCCCTCGCATTCTCTCTCGCAGTGTCTCTCGCTGTATCCCTCGCTGTCTCTCTCGCTATCTCCATAGCAGTCTCTCTCGCAGTTTCTCTCGCTTTCTCCCTCGCAGTCTCTCTCGCTGTCTCCCTCACAGTCTCTCTCGCTGTCTCTCTCGCTGTCTCCCTCACTGTCTCCCTCGCAGTCTCTCTCGCTGTCTTCCTCGCTGTCTTCCTCGCTGTCTTCCTCGCTGTCTCCCTCGCTGTCTCCCTCGAGGTCTCTCTCGCAGTCTCTCTCGCAGTCTCTCTCGCAGTCTCTCTCGCAGTCCCTCTCGCTGTCTCTCTCGCTGACTCCCTCGCAGTTTCTATCGCTGTCTCCCTCGCAGTCTCTCTCGCTTTCTCCCTCGCAGTCTCCCTCGCAGTCTCTCTCGCAGTCTCTCTCGCAGTCTCTCTCGCAGTCTCTCTCGCAGTCTCTCTCGCAGTCTCTCTCGCTTTCTCCCGCGCTATCTCCCTTGCTATCTCCCTCGCTGTCTCTCTCGCTGTCTCCCTCGCAGTCTCTCTCGCTTTCTCCCTCGCAGTCTCTCTCGCTTTCTCTCTCGCTGTCTCCCTCGCACTCTCTGGCTTTCTCTCTCGCTTTCTCTCTCGCAGTCCCTCTCACTGTCTCTCTCGCAGTCTCTCTCGCAGTCTCTCTCGCAGTCTCTCTCGCAGTCTCTCTCGCTGTCTCCCTCGCTGTCTCCCTCGCTGTCTCCCTCGCTGCCTCCCTCGCTGCCTCCCACGCTGTCTCCCACGCTGTCTCCCACGCTGTCTCCCACGCTGTCTCCCACGCTGTCTCCCTCGCAGTCTCTCTTGCTGTCTCTCTTGCTGTCTCTATTGCTGTCTCCCTCGCTGTGTCTCTCGCTCTCTCTCTCGCAGTCTCCCTCGCTGTCTCCCTCGCTATCTCCCTCGCTGTCTCCCTCGCTGTCTCACACGATCTCTCTCGCATTCTCTCTCGTTGTCTCCCTCGCAGTCTCTCTCGCAGTCTCTGTTGCTGTCTCTGTCGCTGTCTCCCTCGCTGTCTCCCTCGCTGTCTCCCTCGCTGCCTCCCTCGCTGCCTCCCTCGCTGCCTCCCTCGCTGCCTCCCTCCCAGTCTCCCTCGCAGTCTCCCTCGCAGTCTCCCTCGCAGTCTCCCTCGCAGTCTCTCTCGATGTCTCTCTCGCTGTCTCCCTCGCTGTCTCCCTCGCTGTCTCCCTCGCTGTCTCCCTCGCTGTCTCCCTCGCTGTCTCACACGATCTCTCTAGCATTCTCTCTCGTTGTCTCCGTCGCAGTCTCTCTCGCAGTCTCTATTGCTGTCTCTGTCTCTGTCGCTGTCTCTGTCGCTGTCTCCCTCGCTGTCTCCCTCGCTGCCTCCCTCGCTGCCTCCCTCGCTGCCTCCCTCGCTGCCTCCCTCGCTGCCTCCCTCTCTGCCTCCCTCGCTGCCTCCCTCGCAGTCTCCCTCGCAGTCTCCCTCGCAGTCTCCCTCGCAGTCTCCCTCGCTGTCTCCCTCGCTGTCTTCCTCGCTGTCTACCTCGCTGTCTACCTCGCTGTCTACCTCGCTGTCTCCCTCGCTGTCTCCCTCGCTGTCTCCCTCGCTGTCTCCCTCGCTCTATCCCTCGCTCTATCCCTCGCTCTCTCCCTCGCTCTCTCCCTCGCTCTCTCCCTCGCTCTCTCCCTCGCTCTCTCCCTCGCTCTCTCTCTCGCCGTCTCAATCGCTGTCTCCCTCGCATTCTCTCTCGCAGTGTCTCTCGCTGTATCCCTCGCTGTCTCTCTCGCTATCTCCATAGCAGTCTCTCTCGCAGTTTCTCTCGCTTCCTCCCTCGCAGTCTCCCTCGCTGTCTCCCTCACAGTCTCTCTCGCTGTCTCCCTCGCTGTCTCCCTCGAGGTCTCTCTCACAGTCTCTCTCGCAGTCTCTCTCGCAGTCTCTCTCGCTGTCTCTCTCGCTGTCTCTCTCACTGACTCCCTCGCTGTCTCTATCGCTGTCTCCCTCGCAGTCTCTCTCGCTTTCTCTCTCGCTTTCTCCCTCGCTTTCTCCCTCGCTCTCTCCCTCGCAGTCTCTCTCGCAGTCTCTCTCGCAGTCTCTCTCGCAGTCTCCCTCGCAGTCTCCCTCGCTGTCTCCCTCGCTGTCTCCCTCGCTGTCTCCCTCGCTGTCTCTCTCGCTGTCTCTCTCGCTGTCTCTCTCGCTGTCTCTCTCGCTGTCTCTCTCGCTGTCTCTCTCGCTGTCTCCCTCGCTGTCTCCCTCGCAGTCTCCCTCAATATCCCTCTCGCAGTCTCTCTCGCATTCTCTCTCGCAGTCTCCCTCGCAGTCTGTCTCGCAGTCTCTCTCGCAGTCTCCCTCGCAGTCTGTCTCGCAGTCTGTCTCGCAGTCTGTCTCGCAGTCTGTCTCGCAGTCTGTCTCGCAGTCTGTCTCGCAGTCTCTCTCGCAGTCTCTCTCGCAGTCTCTCTCGCAGTCTCCCTCGCAGTCTCTCTCGCTGTCTCCCTCGCTGTTTCCCTCACAGTCTCTCTCGCTGTCTCCCTCGCAGTCTCTCTCGAAGTCACTCTCGCTTTCTCCCTCGCTGTCTCTCTCGCAGTCCTTCTCGCATTCTCTCTCGCTGTCTCCAGCGCTGTCTCCCTCGCTGTCTCCCGAGCTGTCTCCGTCACTGTCTCCCACGCAGTCTCTCTCGCTGTCTCTCACGCGCTCTCTCTCGCAGTCTCTCTCGCTGTCTCCCTCGCAGTCTCCCTCGCAGTCTCCCTCGCAGTCTCCCTCGCAGTCTCTCTCGCTGTCTCTCTCGCTGTCTCTCTCGCTGTCTCTCTCGCTGTCTCCCTTGCTGTCTCCCTCGCTGTGTCCCTCGCTGTGTCCCTCGCTGTCTCTCTCGCAGTTTCCCTCACTGTCTCCCTCGCTGTCTCCCTCGCAGTCTCCCTCGCAGTCTCCCTCGCAGTCTCCCTCGCAGTCTCCCTCGCAGTCTCCCTCGCAGTCTCTCTCGCAGTCTCTCTCGATGTCTCCCTCGCTGTCTCCCTCGCTGTCTCCCTCGCCGTCTCCCTCGCAGTCACTCTGTATCCCCCGCTATCTCTCGCGCTATCTCCATAGCAGTCTCTCTCACTGTCTCCCTTGCTGTCTCCCTCGCTGTCTCTGTCTCTGTCGCTGTCTCTGTCGCTGTCTCCCTTGCTGTCTCCCTCGTCGTCTCCCTCGTCGTCTCCCTCGTCGTCTCCCTCGCCGTCTCCCTCGCCGTCTCCCTCGCCGTCTCCCTCGCAGTCTCCCTCGCAGTCTCTCTCGCTGTCTCTCTCGCTGTCTCTCTCGCTGTCTCTCTCGCTGTCTCTCTCGCTGTCTCTCTCGCTGTCTCCCTCGCTGTATCCCTCGCTGTATCCCTCGCAGTCTCTCTCGCAGTCTCTCTCGCAGTCTCTCTCGCAGTCTCTCTCGCAGTCTCTCTCGCTGTCTTCCTCGCGGTTTCTCTCGCTGTCTCCCTCGCTGCCTCCCACGCTGTCTCCCTCGCAGTCTCTCTTGCAGTCTCTCTTGCTGTCTCCGTCGCTGTGTCTCTCGCTCTCTCTCTCGCAGTCTCCCTCGCTGTCTCCCTCGCTATCTCCCTCACTGTCTCCCTCGCTGTCTCACGTGATCTCTCTCGCAGTCTCTCTCGTTGTCTCCCTCGCAGTCTCTCTCGCTGTGTCCCTCGCAGTCTCTCTCGCTGTCTCTATCACAGTCCTTCTCGCCGTCCTTCTCACAGTCTCCCTCGCTGTCTCCCTCGCTGTCTCCCTCGCTGTCTCCCTCGCTGTCTCCCTCGCTGTCTCCCACGCTGTCTCCCACGCTGTCTCCCACGCTGTCTCCCTCGCAGTCTCCCTCGCAGTCTCCCTCGCAGTCTCTCTCGCAGTCTCTCTCGCAGTCTCTCTCGCAGTCTCTCTCGCTGTCTCCCTCGCTGTCTCCCTCGCTGTCTCCCTCGCTGTCTCCCTCGCTGTGTCCCTCGCTCTCTCCCTCGCAGTCTCCCTCGCAGTCTCCCTCGCTGTCTCCCTCGCCGTCTCTCTCGCATTCTCTCTCGCCGTCTTCCTCGCAGTTTCTCTCGCTGTCTCCCTCGCTGTCTCCCTCGCTGTCTCCCTCGCTGTCTCCCTCGCTGTCTCCCTCGCTGTCTCCCTCGCTGCCTCCCTCGCTGTCTCCCTCGCTGTCTCCCCAGCAGTCGCTCTCGCAGTCTCTCTCGCTGTCTCCCTCGCTGTCTCCCTCGCTGTCTCCCTCGCGGTCTCCCTCGCGGTCTCTCTCGCAAACTGTCTCGCTATCTGTCTCGCAGTCTCTCACTGCCTCCCACGCCGTCTCCCACGCCGTCTCCCTCGCTGTCTCCCTCGCTGTCTCCCTCGCTGTCTCCCTCGCTGTCTCCCTCGCTGTCTCCCTCGCTGTCTCCCTCGCTGTCTCCCTCGCTGTCTCCCTCGCTGTCTCACGCGATCTCTCTCGCATTCTCTCTCGTTGTCTCCCTCGCAGTTTCTCTCGCTGTGTCCCTTGCAGTCTCTCTCACAGTCTCTGTCTCTGTCGCTGTCTCTGTCGCTGTCTCTGTCGCTGTCTCTGTCGCTGTCTCTCTCGCTGTCTCCCTCGCTGCCTCCCTCGCAGTCTCTCTCGAAGTCTCTCTCGCTGTCTCCCTCGCTGTCTCCCTCGCTGTCTCCCTCGCTGTCTCCCTCGCTGTCTCCCTCGCTCTCTCTCTCGCTCTCCCTCTCGCCGTCTCCCTCGCCGTCTCAATCGCTGTCTCCCTCGCATTCTCTCTCGCAGTGTCTCGCGCTGTATCCCTCGCTGTCTCTCTCGCTATCTCCATAGCAGTCTCTCTCGCAGTTTCTCTCGCTTTCTCCCTCGCAGTCTCTCTCGCTGTCTCCCTCACAGTCTCACTCGCAGTCTCTCTCGCTGTCTCTCTCGCTATCTCCCTCACTGTCTCCCTCGCAGTCTCTCTCGCTGTCTTCCTCGCTGTCTTCCTCGCTGTCTTCCTCGCTGTCTTCCTCGCTGTCTTCCTCGCTGTCTCCCTCGAGGTCTCTCTCACAGTCTCTCTCGCAGTCTCTCTCGCAGTCTCTCTCGCAGTCTCTCTCGCAGTCTCTCTCGCTGTCTCTCTCGCTGACTCCCTCGCAGTTTCTATCGCTGTCTCCCTCGCAGACTCTCTCGCTTTCTCCCTCGCCGTCTCCCTCGCAGTCTCTCTCGCAGTCTCTCTCGCTATCTCCCTCGCTATCTCCCTCGCTATCTCCCTCGCAGTCTCCCTCGCAGTCTCTCTCGCTTTCTCCCTCGCAGTCTCTCTCGCTTTCTCTCTCGCTTTCTCCCTCGCAGTCTCTCTCGCAGTCTCTCTCGCAGTCTCTCTCTCAGTCTCTCTCGCAGTCTCTCTCGCAGTCTCTCTCGCAGTCTCTCTCGCAGTCTCTCTCGCAGTCTCTCTCGCAGTCTTCCTCGCTGTCTCCCTCGCTGCCTCCCACGCTGTCTCCCTCGCAGTCTCCCTCGCAGTCTCCCTCGCAGTCTCCCTCGCAGTCTCTCTTGCAGTCTCTCTTGCAGTCTCTCTTGCAGTCTCTCTTGCAGTCTCTCTTGCTGTCTCTCTTGCTGTCTCCCTCGCTGTGTCTCTCGCTCTCTCTCTCGCAGTCTCCCTCGCTGTCTCCCTCGCTATCTCCCTCGCTGGCTCCCTCGCTGTCTCACACGATCTCTCTCGCATTCTCTCTCGTTGTCTCCCTCGCAGTCTCTCTCGCAGTCTCTATTTCTGTCTCTGTCGCTGTCTCCCTCGCTGTCTCCCTCGCTGCCTCCCTCGCTGCCTCCCTCGCAGTCTCTCTCGATGTCTCTCTCGCTGTCTACCTCGCTGTCTCCCTCGCTGTCTCCCTCGCTGTCTCCCTCGCTGTCTCCCTCGCTCTCTCCCTCGCTCTCTCTCTCGCCGTCTCAATCGCTGTCTCCCTCGCTGTCTCTCTCGCTATCTCCATAGCAGTCTCTCTCGCAGTTTCTCTCGCTTCCTCCCTCGCAGTCTCTCTCGCTCTCTGCCTCACAGTCTCTCTCGCTGTCTCTCTCACTGTCTCCCTCGCTGTCTCCCTCACAGTCTCTCTCGCTGTCTCCCTCGAGGTCTCTCTCACAGTCTCTCTCGCAGTCTCTCTCGCAGTCTCTCTCGCTGTCTCTCTCGCTGACTCCCTCGCTGTTTCTATCGCTGTCTCTCTCGCAGTCTCTCTCGCTTTCTCTCTCGCTTTCTCCCTCGCTCTCTCCCTCGCAGTCTCTCTCGCAGTCTCTCTCGCAGTCTCTCTCGCAGTCTCTCTCGCAGTCTCTCTCGCAGTCTCTCTCGCAGTCTCTCTCGCAGTCTCCCTCGCAGTCTCCCTCGCTGTCTCCTTCGCTGTCTCCCTCGCAGTCTCCCTCGCAGTCTCCCTCAATATCCCTCTCGCAGTCTCTCTCGCAGTCTCTCTCGCAGTCTCTCTCGCAGTCTCTCACGCAGTCTCTCTCGCATTCTCCCTCGCAGTCTCCCTCGCAGTCTCCCTCGCAGTCTCCCTCGCAGTCTCCCTCGCAGTCTCTCTCGCAGTCTCTCTCGCAGTCTCCCTCGCAGTCTCCCTCGCAGTCTCCCTCGCAGTCTCTCTCGCTGTCTCCCTCACAGTCTCTCTCGCTGTCTCCCTCGCTGTCTCCCTCGCTGTCTCCCTCGCTGTGTCCCTCGCTGTGTCCCTCGCTGTCTCTCTCGCAGTTTCCCTCGCTGTCTCCCTCGCTGTCTCCCTCGCTGTCTCCCTCGCTGTCTCCCTCGCTGTCTCCATCGCAGTCTCTCTCGCAGTCTCCCTCGCAGTCTCTCTCGCAGTCTCTCTCGCAGTCTCCCTCGCTGTCTCTGTCGCTGTCTCTGTCGCTGTCTCTGTCGCTGTCTCTGTCGCTGTCTCTGTCGCTGTCTCCGTCGCTGTCTCCCTCGCCGTCTCCCTCGCCGTCTCCCTCGCAGTTTCTCTCGCTGTCTCCCTCGCTGTCTCCCTCGCTGTCTCCCTCGCTGTCTCCCTCGCTGTCTCCCTCGCTGTCTCCCTCGCTGTCTCCCTCGCTGTCTCCCTCGCTGCCTCCCTCGCTGCCTCCCTCGCTGTCTCCCCAGCAGTCGCTCTCGCAGTCTCTCTCGCTGTCTCCCTCGCTGTCTCCCTCGCTGTCTCCCTCGCTGTCTCCCTCGCTGTCTCCCTCGCGGTCTCCCTCGCGGTCTCTCTCGCACACTGTCTCGCTATCTGTCTCGCAGTCTCTCACTGCCTCCCACGCCGTCTCCCACGCCGTCTCCCACGCCGTCTCCCTCGCTGTCTCCCTCGCTGTCTCCCTCGCTGTCTCCCTCGCTGTCTCCCTCGCTGTCTCCCTCGCTGTCTCCCTCGATCTCTCTCGCATTCTCTCTCGTTGTCTCCCTCGCAGTTTCTCTCGCTGTGTCCCTTGCAGTCTCTCTCACAGTCTCTGTCTCTGTCGCTGTCTCTGTCGCTGTCTCTGTCGCTGTCTCTCTCGCTGTCTCCCTCGCTGCCTCCCTCGCAGTCTCTCTCGAAGTCTCTCTCGCTGTCTACCTCGCTGTCTCCCTCGCTGTCTCCCTCGCTGTCTCCCTCGCTGTCTCCCTCGCTGTCTCCCTCGCTCTCTCTCTCGCTCTCCCTCTCGCCGTCTCCCTCGCCATCTCAATCGCTGTCTCCCTCGCATTCTCTCTCGCAGTGTCTCGCTCTGTATCCCTCGCTGTCTCTCTCGCTATCTCCATAGCAGTCTCTCTCGCAGTTTCTCTCGCTTTCTCCCTCGCAGTCTCTCTCGCTGTCTCCCTCACAGTCTCACTCGCAGTCTCTCTCGCTGTCTCTCTCGCTATCTCCCTCACTGTCTCCCTCGCAGTCTCTCTCGCAGTCTCTCTCGCTGTCTTCCTCGCTGTCTTCCTCGCTGTCTTCCTCGCTGTCTTCCTCGCTGTCTTCCTCGCTGTCTTCCTCGCTGTCTTCCTCGCTGTCTTCCTCGCTGTCTTCCTCGCTGTCTCCCTCGAGGTCTCTCTCGCAGTCTCTCTCGCAGTCTCTCTCGCAGTCTCTCTCGCTGTCTCTCTCGCTGAATCCCTCGCAGTTTCTATCGCTGTCTCCCTCGCAGACTCTCTCGCTTTCTCCCTCGCCGTCTCCCTCGCTATCTCCCTTGCAGTCTCCCTCGCAGTCTCTCTCGCTTTCTCCCTCGCAGTCTCTCTCGCTTTCTCTCTCGCTTTCTCCCTCGCAGTCTCTCTCGCAGTCTCTCTCTCAGTCTCTCTCTCAGTCTCTCTCGCAGTCTCTCTCGCAGTCTCTCTCGCAGTCTCTCTCGCAGTCTCTCTCGCAGTCTCTCTCGCAGTCTTCCTCACTGTCTCCCTCGCTGCCTCCCACGCTGTCTCCCTCGCAGTCTCCCTCGCAGTCTCCCTCGCAGTCTCTCTTGCAGTCTCTCTTGCATTCTCTCTTGCAGTCTCTCTTGCTGTCTCCCTCGCTGTGTCTCTCGCTCTCTCTCTCGCAGTCTCCCTCGCTGTCTCCCTCGCTGTCTCCCTCGCTGTCTCCCTCGCTATCTCCCTCGCTGGCTCCCTCGCTGTCTCACACGATCTCTCTCGCATTCTCTCTCGTTGTCTCCCTCGCAGTCTCTCTCGCAGTCTCTATTGCTGTCTCTGTCGCTGTCTCCCTCGCTGTCTCCCTCGCTGCCTCCCTCGCTGCCTCCCTCGCTGCCTCCCTCGCTGCCTCCCTCGCAGTCTCTCTCGATGTCTCTCTCGCTGTCTACCTCGCTGTCTCCCTCGCTGTCTCCCTCGCTGTCACCCTCGCTGTCTCCCTCGCTGTCTCCCTCGCTGTCTCCCTCGCTGTCTCCCTCGCTGTCTCCCTCGCTCTCTCCCTCGCTCTCTCCCTCGCTCTCTCCCTCGCTCTCTCCCTCGCTCTCTCCCTCGCTCTCTCCCTCGCTCTCTCCCTCGCTCTCTCCTTCGCTCTCTCTCGCCGTCTCAATCGCTGTCTCCCTCGCTGTCTCTCTCGCTATCTCCATAGCAGTCTCTCTTGCAGTTTCTCTCGCTTCCTCCCTCGCAGTTTCTCTCGCTGTCTCCCTCACAGTCTCTCTCGCTGTCTCTCTCACTGTCTCCCTCACAGTCTCTCTCGCTGTCTCCCTCGAGGTCTCTCTCACAGTCTCTCTCGCAGTCTCTCTCGCTGTCTCTCTCGCTGACTCCCTCGCTGTTTCTATCGCTGTCTCCCTCGCTGTCTCTCTCGCAGTCTCTCTCGCAGTCTCTCTCGCAGTCTCTCTCGCAGTCTCCCTCGCAGTCTCCCTCGCTGTCTCCCTCGCTGTCTCCCTCGCTGTCTCTCTCGCTGTCTCCCTCGCTGTCTCCCTCGCTGTCTCCCTCGCTGTCTCCCTCGCAGTCTCCCTCGCAGTCTCCCTCAATATCCCTCTCGCAGTCTCTCTCGCAGTCTCTCTCGCAGTCTCTCTCGCATTCTCTCTCGCAGTCTCCCTCGCAGTCTCCCTCGCAGTCTCCCTCGCAGTCTCCCTCGCAGTCTCCCTCGCAGTCTCCCTCGCAGTCTCTCTCGCAGTCTCTCTCGCAGTCTCCCTCGCAGTCTCCCTCGCAGTCTCCCTCGCAGTCTCCCTCGCAGTCTCCCTCGCAGTCTCCCTCGCTGTCTCCCTCGCTGTCTCCCTCGCTGTCTCCCTCGCTGTGTCCCTCGCTGTGTCCCTCGCTGTCTCTCTCGCTGTTTCCCTCGCTGTCTCCCTCGCTGTCTCCCTCGCTGTCTCCCTCGCTGTCTCCCTCGCTGTCTCCCTCGCTGTCTCCCTCGCAGTCTCCCTCGCAGTCTCTCTCGCAGTCTCTCTCGCAGTCTCTCTCGCAGTCTCTCTCGCAGTCTCTCTCGCTGTCTCCCTCGCTGTCTCCCTCGCTGTCTCCCTCGCTGTCTCCCTCGCCGTCTCCCTCGCCGTCTCCCTCGCCGTCTCCCTCGTCGTCTCCCTCGCCGTCTCCCTCGCCGTCTCCCTCGCAGTCACTCTCTCTGTATCCCCCGCTGTCTCTCTCGCTATCTCCATAGCAGTCTCTCTCACTGTCTCCCTCGCTGTCTCTGTCGCTGTCTCTGTCGCTGTCTCTGTCGCTGTCTCCGTCGCTGTCTCCCTCGCTGTCTCCCTCGCTGTCTCCCTCGCCGTCTCCCTCGCCGTCTCCCTCGCCGTCTCCCTCGCCGTCTCCCTTGCCGTCTCCCTTGCCGTCTCGCTCGCCGTCTCCCTCGCAGTCTCCCTCGCAGTCTCCCTCGCAGTCTCCCTCGCAGTCTCCCTCGCAGTCTCCCTCGCAGTCTCCCTCGCAGTCTCCCTCGCAGTCTCTCTCGCTGTCTCTCTCAATGTACTCTCGCTGTCTCCCAGTCTGTCTCCCTCGCTGTCTCCCTCGCTGTCTCCCTCGCTGTCTCCCTCGCTGTCTCCCTCGCTGTCTCCCTCGCTGTCTCCCTCGCTGTCTCCCTCGCAGTCTCTCTCGCAGTCTCTCTCGCAGTCTCTCTCGCAGTCTCTCTCGCAGTCTCTCTCGCAGTCTCTCTCGCAGTCTCTCTCGCTGTCTCTCTCGCTGTCTCCCTCGCTGCCTCTCTTGCAGTCTCTCTTGCTGTCTCCCTCGCTGTGTCTCTCGCTCTCTCTCTCGCAGTCTCCCTCGCTGTCTCCCTCGCTATCTCCCTCACTGTCTCACGTGATCTCTCTCGCAGTCTCTCTCGTTGTCTCCCTCGCAGTCTCTCTCGCTGTCTCCCTCGCTGTGTCCCTCGCAGTCTCTCTCGCTGTCTCTATCACAGTCCTTCTCGCAGTCCTTCTCACAGTCTCCCTCGCTGTCTCCCTTGCTGTCTCCCTCGCAGTCTCCCTCGCTGTCTCCCTCGCAGTCTCCCTCGCAGTCTCCCTCGCAGTCTCCCTCGCAGTCTCTCTCGCTGTCTCCCTCGCTGTCTCCCTCGCTTTCTCCCTCGCTGTGTCCCTCGCTCTCTCCCTCAATGTCTCTCTCGCCGTCTCTCTCGCAGTCTCTCTCGCCATCTTCCTCGCAGTTTCTCTCGCTGTCTCCCTCGCTGCCTCCCTCGCTGCCTCCCTCGCTGCCTCCCTCGCTGTCTCCCTAGCAGTCGCTCTCGCAGTCTCTCTCGCAGTCTCTCTCGCAGTCTCTCTCACTGTCTCCCTCGCTGTCTCCCTCGCTGTCTCCCTCGCTGTCTCCCTCGCTGTCTCCCTCGCGGTCTCCCTCGCTGTCTCTCTCGCAGACTGTCTCGCTATCTGTCTCGCAGTCTCTCACCGCCTCCCATGCCGTCTCACTCGCTGTCTCTCTCGCCGTCTATCTCGCCGTCTCCCTCGCAGTATCCCTCGCTGTCTCTTTCGCTGTCTCTTTCGCTGTCTCTTTCGCTGTCTCTTTCGCTGTCTCTTTCGCTGTCTCTTTCGCTGTCTCTTTCGCTGTCGCTTTCGCTGTCTCTCTCGCAGTCTGTCACTCAGTCTCCCTCGCTGTCTCCCTCGCTGTCTCCCTCGCTGTCTCCCTCGCTGTCTCCCTCGCTGTCTCTCTCGCTGTCCCCCTCGCTGTCCCCCTCGCTGTCCCCCTCGCTTTCTCCCTCGCATTCTCCCTCGCAGTCTCTCTCGCAGTGTCTCTCGCAGTGTCTCTCGCAGTGTCTCTCGCAGTCTCCCTCGCAGTCTCCCTCGCAGTCTCCCTCGCAGTCTCCCTCGCTGTCCCCCTCGCTGTCCCCCTCGCTGTCCCCCTCGCTGTCCCCCTCGCATTCTCCCTCGCATTCTCCCTCGCAGTGTCTCTCGCAGTGTCTCTCGCAGTGTCTCTCGCAGTGTCTCTCGCAGTCTCCCTCGCAGTCTCCCTCGCAGTCTCCCTCGCAGTCTCCCTCGCAGTTTCCCTCGCTGTCTCCCTCGCATTCTCCCTCGCTGTCTCCCTCGCTGTCTCTCGCAGTCGCCTTCGCTGTCTCCCTCGCTGTCTCCCTCGCTGTCTCCCTCGCAGTCTCCCTCGCAGTCTCCCTCGCAGTCTCCCTCGCAGTCTCTCTCGCAGTCTCCCTCGCAGTCTCCCTCGCAGTCTCCCTCGCAGTCTCTCTCGCAGTCTCTCTCGCAGTCTCTCTCGCAGTCTCTCTCGCAGTCTCTCTCGCAGTCTCTCTCGCAGTCTCTCCCGCAGTCTCTCTCGCTGTCTCTCTCGCTGTCTCTCTCGCTTTCTCCCTCGCTGTGTCCCTCGCTCTCTCCCTCAATGTCTCCCTCGCCGTCTCTCTCGCAGTCTCTCTCGCCATCTTCCTCGCAGTTTCTCTCGCTGTCTCCCTCGCTGCCTCCCTCGCTGCCTCCCTCGCTGCCTCCCTCGCTGTCTCCCTAGCAGTCGCTCTCGCAGTCTCTCTCGCAGTCTCTCTCGCAGTCTCTCTCGCAGTCTCTCTCACTGTCTTCCTCGATGTCTCCCTCGCTGTCTCCCTCGCTGTCTCCCTCGCTGTCTCCCTCGCTGTCTCCCTCGCGGTCTCCCTCGCTGTCTCTCTCGCAGACTGTCTCGCTATCTGTCTCGCAGTCTCTCACCGCCTCCCATGCCGTCTCACTCGCTGTCTCACTCGCTGTCTCTCTCGCCGTCTATCTCGCCGTCTCCCTCGCAGTATCCCTCGCTGTCTCTTTCGCTGTCTCTTTCGCTGTCGCTTTCGCTGTCTCTCTCGCAGTCTGTCACTCAGTCTCCCTCGCTGTCTCCCTCGCAGTATCCCTCGCTGTCTCTTTCGCTGTCTCTTTCGCTGTCTCTTTCGCTGTCGCTTTCGCTGTCTCTCTCGCAGTCTGTCACTCAGTCTCCCTCGCTGTCTCCCTCGCAGTCTCCCTCGCAGTCTCCCTCAATATCCCTCTCGCAGTCTCTCTCGCAGTCTCTCTCGCATTCTCTCTCGCAGTCTCCCTCGCCGTCTCCCTCGCAGTCTCCCTCGCAGTCTCCCTCGCAGTCTCCCTCGCAGTCTCTCTCGCAGTCTCTCTCGCAGTCTCCCTCGCAGTCTCCCTCGCAGTCTCCCTCGCAGTCTCCCTCGCAGTCTCCCTCGCTGTCTCCCTCGCTGTCTCCCTCGCTGTCTCCCTCGCTGTCTCCCTCGCTGTCTCCCTCGCTGTGTCCCTCGCTGTGTCCCTCGCTGTCTCTCTCGCAGTTTCCCTCGCAGTTTCCCTCGCTGTCTCCCTCGCTGTCTCCCTCGCTGTCTCCCTCGCTGTCTCCCTCGCTGTCTCCCTCGCAGTCTCTCTCGCAGTCTCTCTCGCAGTCTCTCTCGCAGTCTCTCTCGCAGTCTCTCTCGCTGTCTCTCTCGCTGTCTCCCTCGCTGTCTCCCTCGCTGTCTCCCTCGCTGTCTCCCTCGCTGTCTCCCTCGCCGTCTCCCTCGTCGTCTCCCTCGTCGTCTCCCTCGTCGTCTCCCTCGTCGTCTCCCTCGCCGTCTCCCTCGCCGTCTCCCTCGCAGTCACTCTCTCTGTATCCCCCGCTGTCTCTCTCGCTATCTCCATAGCAGTCTCTCTCACTGTCTCACTCGCTGTCTCTGTCGCTGTCTCTGTCGCTGTCTCTGTCGCTGTCTCCGTCGCTGTCTCCCTCGCCGTCTCCCTCGCCGTCTCCCTCGCCGTCTCCCTCGCCGTCTCCCTTGCCGTCTCCCTTGCCGTCTCCCTTGCCGTCTCGCTCGCCGTCTCCCTCGCCGTCTCCCTCGCCGTCTCCCTCGCAGTCTCCCTCGCAGTCTCCCTCGCAGTCTCCCTCGCAGTCTCCCTCGCAGTCTCTCTCGCTGTCTCTCTCAATGTACTCTCGCTGTCTCCCAGTCTGTCTCCCTCGCTGTCTCCCTCGCTGTCTCCCTCGCTGTCTCCCTCGCTGTCTCCCTCGCTGTCTCCCTCGCTGTCTCCCTCGCTCTATCCCTCGCTCTATCCCTCGCTCTATCCCTCGCAGTCTCTCTCGCAGTCTCTCTCGCAGTCTCTCTCGCAGTCTCTCTCGCAGTCTCTCTCGCTGTCTCTCTCGCTGTCTCCCTCGCTGCCTCTCTTGCAGTCTCTCTTGCTGTCTCCCTCGCTGTGTCTCTCGCTCTCTCTCTCGCAGTCTCCCTCGCTGTCTCCCTCGCTATCTCCCTCACTGTCTCACGTGATCTCTCTCGCAGTCTCTCTCGTTGTCTCCCTCGCAGTCTCTCTCGCTGTCTCCCTCGCTGTGTCCCTCGCAGTCTCTCTCGCTGTCTCTATCACAGTCCTTCTCGCAGTCCTTCTCACAGTCTCCCTCGCTGTCTCCCTTGCTGTCTCCCTCGCAGTCTCCCTCGCAGTCTCCCTCGCTGTCTCCCTCGCAGTCTCCCTCGCAGTCTCCCTCGCAGTCTCCCTCGCAGTCTCCCTCGCAGTCTCCCTCGCAGTCTCCCTCGCAGTCTCTCTCGCTGTCTCCCTCGCTGTCTCCCTCGCTTTCTCCCTCGCTGTGTCCCTCGCTCTCTCCCTCAATGTCTCCCTCGCCGTCTCTCTCGCAGTCTCTCTCGCCATCTTCCTCGCAGTTTCTCTCGCTGTCTCCCTCGCTGCCTCCCTCGCTGCCTCCCTCGCTGCCTCCCTCGCTGTCTCCCTAGCAGTCGCTCTCGCAGTCTCTCTCGCAGTCTCTCTCGCAGTCTCTCTCGCAGTCTCTCTCACTGTCTTCCTCGATGTCTCCCTCGCTGTCTCCCTCGCTGTCTCCCTCGCTGTCTCCCTCGCTGTCTCCCTCGCGGTCTCCCTCGCTGTCTCTCTCGCAGACTGTCTCGCTATCTGTCTCGCAGTCTCTCACCGCCTCCCATGCCGTCTCACTCGCTGTCTCACTCGCTGTCTCTCTCGCCGTCTATCTCGCCGTCTCCCTCGCAGTATCCCTCGCTGTCTCTTTCGCTGTCTCTTTCGCTGTCTCTTTCGCTGTCTCTTTCGCTGTCTCTTTCGCTGTCGCTTTCGCTGTCTCTCTCGCAGTCTGTCACTCAGTCTCCCTCGCTGTCTCCCTCGCTGTCTCCCTCGCTGTCTCCCTCGCTGTCTCCCTCGCTGTCTCTCTCGCTGTCCCCCTCGCTGTCCCCCTCGCTGTCCCCCTCGCTGTCCCCCTCGCTTTCTCCCTCGCATTCTCCCTCGCAGTCTCTCTCGCAGTGTCTCTCGCAGTGTCTCTCGCAGTGTCTCTCGCAGTCTCCCTCGCAGTCTCCCTCGCAGTCTCCCTCGCAGTCTCCCTCGCTGTCCCCCTCGCTGTCCCCCTCGCTGTCCCCCTCGCATTCTCCCTCGCATTCTCCCTCGCAGTGTCTCTCGCAGTGTCTCTCGCAGTGTCTCTCGCAGTGTCTCTCGCAGTCTCCCTCGCAGTCTCCCTCGCAGTCTCCCTCGCAGTCTCCCTCGCAGTCTCCCTCGCAGTTTCCCTCGCTGTCTCCCTCGCATTCTCCCTCGCTGTCTCCCTCACTGTCTCTCGCAGTCGCCTTCGCTGTCTCCCTCGCTGTCTCCCTCGCAGTCTCCCTCGCAGTCTCCCTCGCAGTCTCCCTCGCAGTCTCCCTCGCAGTCTCTCTCGCAGTCTCTCTCGCAGTCTCCCTCGCAGTCTCTCTCGCAGTCTCTCTCGCAGTCTCTCTCGCAGTCTCTCTCGCAGTCTCTCCCGCAGTCTCTCTCGCTGTCTCTCTCGCTGTCTCTCTCGCTTTCTCCCTCGCTGTGTCCCTCGCTCTCTCCCTCAATGTCTCCCTCGCCGTCTCTCTCGCAGTCTCTCTCGCCATCTTCCTCGCAGTTTCTCTCGCTGTCTCCCTCGCTGCCTCCCTCGCTGCCTCCCTCGCTGTCTCCCTAGCAGTCGCTCTCGCAGTCTCTCACGCAGTCTCTCTCGCAGTCTCTCTCACTGTCTTCCTCGATGTCTCCCTCGCTGTCTCCCTCGCTGTCTCCCTCGCTGTCTCCCTCGCTGTCTCCCTCGCGGTCTCCCTCGCTGTCTCTCTCGCAGACTGTCTCGCTATCTGTCTCGCAGTCTCTCACCGCCTCCCATGCCGTCTCACTCGCTGTCTCACTCGCTGTCTCTCTCGCCGTCTATCTCGCCGTCTCCCTCGCAGTATCCCTCGCTGTCTCTTTCGCTGTCTCTTTCGCTGTCTCTTTCGCTGTCTCTTTCGCTGTCTCTTTCGCTGTCTCTTTCGCTGTCTCTTTCGCTGTCTCTCTCGCAGTCTGTCACTCAGTCTCCCTCGCTGTCTCCCTCGCTGTCTCCCTCGCTGTCTCCCTCGCTGTCTCCCTCGCTGTCTCTCTCGCTGTCCCCCTCGCTGTCCCCCTCGCTGTCCCCCTCGCATTCTCCCTCGCATTCTCCCTCGCAGTCTCTCTCGCAGTGTCTCTCGCAGTCTCCCTCGCAGTCTCCCTCGCAGTCTCCCTCGCAGTCTCCCTCGCAGTCTCCCTCGCAGTCTCCCTCGCTGTCCCCCTCGCTGTCCCCCTCGCATTCTCCCTCGCATTCTCCCTCGCAGTGTCTCTCGCAGTGTCTCTCGCAGTGTCTCTCGCAGTGTCTCTCGCAGTGTCTCTCGCAGTCTCCCTCGCAGTCTCCCTCGCAGTCTCCCTCGCAGTTTCCCTCGCTGTCTCCCTCGCATTCTCCCTCGCTGTCTCCCTCGCTGTCTCTCGCAGTCGCCTTCGCTGTCTCCCTCGCTGTCTCCCTCGCAGTCTCCCTCGCAGTCTCCCTCGCAGTCTCCCTCGCAGTCTCCCTCGCAGTCTCTCTCGCAGTCTCCCTCGCAGTCTCCCTCGCAGTCTCTCTCGCAGTCTCTCTCGCAGTCTCTCTCGCAGTCTCTCTCGCAGTCTCTCCCGCAGTCTCTCCCGCAGTCTCTCTCGCTGTCTCTCTCGCTGTCTCTCTCGCTGTCTTCCTCGCGGTTTCTCTTGCTGTCTCCCTCGCTGCCTCCCACGCTGTCTCCCTCGCAGTCTCCCTCGCAGTCTCCCTCGCAGTCTCTCTCGCAGTCTCTCTCGCAGTCTCTCTCGCAGTCTCTCTCGCAGTCTCTCTCGCAGTCTCTCTCGCTGTCTCCCTCGCTGTCTCCCTCGCTGTGTCTCTCGCTCTCTCTCTCGCAGTCTCCCTGGCTGTCTCCCTCGCTGTCTCTCTCGCTGTCTTCCTCGCGGTTTCTCTTGCTGTCTCCCTCGCTGCCTCCCACGCTGTCTCCCTCGCAGTCTCCCTCGCAGTCTCCCTCGCAGTCTCTCTCGCAGTCTCTCTCGCAGTCTCTCTCGCAGTCTCTCTCGCAGTCTCTCTCGCAGTCTCTCTCGCTGTCTCCCTCGCTGTGTCCCTCGCAGTCTCTCTCGCAGTCTCTCTCGCAGTCTCTCTCGCAGTCTCTGTCGCTGTCTCCCTCGCTGCCTCCCTCGCTGCCTCCCTCGCTGCCTCCCTCGCAGTCTCTCTCGAAGTCTCTCTCGCTGTCTCCCTCGCTGTCTCCCTCGCTGTCTCCCTCGCTGTCTCCCTCGCTGTCTCCCTCGCGCTCTCTCTCGCTCTCTCTCTCGCTCTCTCTCTCTCCGTCTCCCTCGCCGTCTCCCTCGCCGTCTCCCTCGCCGTCTCCCTCGCCGTCTCCCTCGCCGTCTCTCTCGCAGTGTCTCTCGCTGTATCCCTCGCTGTCTCCCTCGCTGTCTCCTTCACAGTCTCTCTCGCTGTCTCCCTCGCTGTCTCCCTCGCAGTCTCTCTCGCAGTCTCTCTCGCAGTCTCTCTCGCAGTCTCTCTCGCAGTCTCTCTCGCAGTCTCTCTCGCTGTCTCTCTCGCTGTCTCTCTCGCTGTCTCCCTCGAAGTCTCGATCGCTGTCTCCCTCGCAGTCTCTCTCGCTTTCTCCCTCGCTCTCTCCCTCGCAGACTCTCTCGCTGTCTCCCTCACAGTCTCCCTCGCTGTCTCCCTCGCTGTCTCCCTCGCTGTCTCCCTCACTGTCTCTCTCGCTGTCTCTCTCAGTCTCTCACGCTGTCTCCCTCGCAGTCTCCCTCGAAGTCTCCCTCGAAGTAACCCTGGATGTCTCTCTCGAAGTCTCTCTCGCAGTGTCTCTCGCATTCTCTTTCGCTGTCTCTCTCGATGTCTCTCTCGTTGTCTCTCTCGATGTCTCCCTCGCTGTCTCCCTCGCTGTCTCCCTCGCTGTCTCCCTCGCTGTCTCCCTCGCTGTCTCCCTCGCTGTCTCCCTCGCTGTCTCCCTCGCTGTCTCCCTCTCAGTCTCTCTCGCATTCTCTCTCGCTGTCTCCCTTGCTGTCTCCCTCGCACTCTCTGGCTTTCTCTCTCGCTTTCTCTCTCGCAGTCCCTCTCCCTGTCTCCCTCGCAGTCTCACTCGCAGTCTCTCTCGCAGTCTCTCTCGCAGTCTCTCTCGCAGTCTCTCTCGCAGTCTCTCTCGCAGTCTCCCTCGCAGTCTCCCTCGCAGTCTCCCTCGCAGTCTCCCTCGCTGTCTCCCTCGCAGTCTCCCTCGCAGTCTCCCTCGCAGTCTCCCTCGCAGTCTCCCTCGCAGTCTCTCTCGCTGTCTCTCTCGCCGTCTCCCTCGCTGTCACCCTCGCCATCTCCCTCGCCGTCTCCCTCGCAGTTAGTCTCGCAGTCTCTCTCGCTGTATCCCTCGCTGTCTCTCTCGCTATCTCCATAGCAGTCTCCCTCGCTGTCTCCCTCACAGTCTCCCTCACAGTCTCTCTCGCAGTCTCTCTCGCAGTCTCTCTCGCAGTCTCTCTCGCTATCTCCCTCGCTATCTCCCTCGCTATCTCCCTCGCTATCTCCCTCGCTGTCTCTCTCTCCGTCTCTCTCGCTGTCTCCCTCGCAGTCTCCCTCGCAGTCTCCCTCGCAGTCTCTCTCGCTTTCTCCCTCGCAGTCTGTCTCGCAGTCTCTCTCGCTTTCTCCCTCGCAGTCTCTCTCGCAGTCTCTCTCGCAGTCTCTCTCGCAGTCTCTCTCGCAGTCTCTCTCGCAGTCTCCCTCGCAGTCTCTCTCGCAGTCTTCCTCGCAGTCTTCCTCGCAGTCTTCCTCGCAGTCTTCCT
Source organism: Heterodontus francisci (assembly GCF_036365525.1). Lineage (NCBI taxonomy): Eukaryota > Metazoa > Chordata > Chondrichthyes > Heterodontiformes > Heterodontidae > Heterodontus > Heterodontus francisci. Next base: position 1,054,194 of record NW_027141323.1, read on the forward strand.
CGCAGTCTTCCTCGCAGTCTTCCTCGCAGTCTCCCTCGCTGTCTTCCTCGCAGTCTCCCTCGCAGTCTCTCTTGCAGTCTCTCTTGCAGTCTCTCTCGCAGTCTCCCTCGCAGTCTCCCTCGCAGTCTCCCTCGCAGTCTCCCTCGCAGTCTCCCTCGCAGTCTCCCTCGCAGTCTCCCTCGCTGTCTCCATCGCTGTCTCCCTCGCTGTCTCACGCGATCTCTCTCGCATTCTCTCTCGTGTCCCTCGCAGTCTCTCTCGCTGTGTCCATCGCAGTCTCTCTCACAGTCTCTCTCACAGTCTCTCTCGCTGTCTCCCTCGCTGTCTCCCTCGCTGTCTCCCTCGCTGTCTCCCTCGCTGTCTCCCTCGCTGCCACCCTCGCAGTCTCTCTCGCAGTCTCTCTCGCAGTCTCTCTCGCTGTCTCTCTCGCTGTCTCTCTCGCTGTCTCCCTCGCTGTCTCCCTCGCTGTCTCCCTCGCTGTCTCCCTCGCAGTCTCTCTCGTCGTCTCCCTAGCCGTCTCAATCGCAGTCTCTCTCACAGTCTCTCTCGCAGTCTCTCTCGCAGTCTCTCTCGCTGACTCCCTCGCAGTTTCTATCGCTGTCTCCCTCGTGTTCTCTCTCGCTTTCTCGCTCGCTCTCTCCCTCGCAGTCTCTCTCGCAGTCTCTCTCGCAGTCTCTCTTGCAGTCTCTCTCGCTATCTCTCTCGCTATCTCTCTCGCTGTCTCTCTCGCTGTCTCCCTTGCAGTCTCCCTTGCAGTCTCCCTTGCAGTCTCCCTTGCAGTCTCCCTTGCAGTCTCCCTCGCAGTCTCTCTCGCTTTCTCCCTCGCAGTCTCTCTCGCTTTCTCCCTCGCAGTCTCCCTCGCAGTCTCCCTCGCAGTCTCTCTCGCAGTCTCTCTCGCAGTCTCTCTCGCAGTCTCTCTCGCAGTCTTCCTCGCAGTTTCTCTCGCTGTCTCCCTCGCTGCCTCCCTCGCTGCCTCCCTCGCTGTCTCCCACGCTGTCTCCCACGCTGTCTCCCACGCTGTCTCCCACGCTGTCTCCCTCGCAGTCTCCCTCGCAGTCTCTCTTGCAGTCTCTCTTGCTGTCTCCCTCACTGTGTCTCTCGCTCTCTCTCTCGCAGTCTCCCTCGCTGTCTCACGCGATCTCTCTCACATTCTCTCTCGTTGTCTCCCTCGCAGTCTCTCTCGCTGTGTCCCTCGCAGTCTCTCTCGCAGTCTCTATTGCTGTCTCTGTCGCTGTCTCCCTCACTGTCTCCCTCGCTGTCTCCCTCGCTGTCTCCCTCGCTGTCTCCCTCGCTGTCTCCCTCGCTGCCTCCCTCGCAGTATCTCTCGAAGTCTCTCTCGCTGTCTACCTCGCTGTCTCCCTCGCTGTCTCCCTCGCTGTCTCCCTCGCTGTCTCCCTCGCTTTCTCTCTCGCTTTCTCCCTCGCTCTCTCCCTCAGTCTCTCTCGCAGTCTCTCTCGCAGTCTCTCTCGCAGTCTCTCTCGCAGTCTCTCTCGCAGTCTCTCTCGCAGTCTCCCTCGCAGTCTCCCTCGCTGTCTCCCTCGCTGTCTCCCTCGCTGTCTCCCTCGCTTTCTCCCTCGCTGTCTCCCTCGCTGTCTCCCTCGCTGTCTCTCTCGCTGTCTCTCTCGCTGTCTCTCTCGCTGTCTCTCTCGCTGTCTCTCTCGCTGTCTCCCTCGCTGTCTCCCTCGCTGTCTCCCTCAATATCCCTCTCGCTGTCTCTCTCGCTGTCTCTCTCGCTGTCTCTCTCGCTGTCTCTCTCGCTGTCTCCCTCGCTGTCTCCCACGCTGTCTCCCTCGCTGTCTCCCTCGCTGTCTCTCTCGCCGTCTCCCTAGCCGTCTCAATCGCTGTCTCCCTCGCAGTGTCTCTCGCTGTATCCCTCGCTGTCTCTCTCGCTATCTCCATAGCAGTCTCTCTCGCAGTTTCTCTCGCTTTCTCCCTCGCAGTCTTTCTCGCTGTCTCCCTCACAGTCTCACTCGCAGTCTCTCTCGCTGTCTCTCTCGCTGTCTCCCTCGCTGTCTCCCTCGCTGTCTCCCTCGTGTTCTCTCTCGCTTTCTCGCTCGCTCTCTCCCTCGCAGTCTCTCTCGCAGTCTCTCTCGCAGTCTCTCTCGCTATCTCTCTCGCTATCTCTCTCGCTATCTCCCTCGCTATCTCCCTCGCTATCTCCCTTGCTATCTCCCTCGCTGTCTCTCTCGCTGTCTCCCTTGCAGTCTTCCTCGCAGTTTCTCTCGCTGTCTCCCTCGCTGCCTCCCACGCTGTCTCCCTCGCTGTCTCTCTTGCAGTCTCTCTTGCTGTCTCCCTCGCTGTGTCTCTCGCTCTCTCTCTCGCTCTCTCTCTCGCAGTCTCCCTCGCAGTCTCTCTCGCAGTCTCTCTCGCAGTCTCTATTGCTGTCTCTGTCGCTGTCTCCCTCGCTGTCTCCCTCGCTGTCTCCCTCGCTGTCTCCCTCGCTGCCTCCCTCGCAGTCTCTCTCGAAGTCTCTCTCGCTGTCTATCTCGCTGTCTACCTCGCTGTCTCCCTCGCTGTCTCCCTCGCTGTCTCCCTCGCTGTCTCTCTCGCTGTCTCTCTCGCTGTCTCTCTCGCTGTCTCTCTCGCTGTCTCTCTCGCTGTCTCCCTCGCTGTCTCCCTCGCTGTCTCCCTCAATATCCCTCTCGCTGTCTCTCTCGCTGTCTCTCTCGCTGTCTCTCTCGCTGTCTCTCTCGCTGTCTCCCTCGCTGTCTCCCACGCTGTCTCCCTCGCTGTCTCCCTCGCTGTCTCTCTCGCCGTCTCCCTAGCCGTCTCAATCGCTGTCTCCCTCGCAGTGTCTCTCGCTGTATCCCTCGCTGTCTCTCTCGCTATCTCCATAGCAGTCTCTCTCGCAGTTTCTCTCGCTTTCTCCCTCGCAGTCTTTCTCGCTGTCTCCCTCACAGTCTCACTCGCAGTCTCTCTCGCTGTCTCTCTCGCTGTCTCCCTCGCTGTCTCCCTCGCTGTCTCCCTCGTGTTCTCTCTCGCTTTCTCGCTCGCTCTCTCCCTCGCAGTCTCTCTCGCTATCTCTCTCGCTATCTCTCTCGCTATCTCCCTCGCTATCTCCCTCGCTATCTCCCTTGCTATCTCCCTCGCTGTCTCTCTCGCTGTCTCCCTTGCAGTCTTCCTCGCAGTTTCTCTCGCTGTCTCCCTCGCTGCCTCCCACGCTGTCTCCCTCGCTGTCTCTCTTGCAGTCTCTCTTGCTGTCTCCCTCGCTGTGTCTCTCGCTCTCTCTCTCGCTCTCTCTCTCGCAGTCTCCCTCGCAGTCTCTCTCGCAGTCTCTCTCGCAGTCTCTATTGCTGTCTCTGTCGCTGTCTCCCTCGCTGTCTCCCTCGCTGTCTCCCTCGCTGCCTCCCTCGCAGTCTCTCTCGAAGTCTCTCTCGCTGTCTATCTCGCTGTCTACCTCGCTGTCTACCTCGCTGTCTCCCTCGCTGTCTCCCTCGCTGTCTCCCTCGCTTTCTCTCTCGCTTTCTCCCTCGCTCTCTCCCTCAGTCTCTCTCGCAGTCTCCCTCGCAGTCTCTCTCGCTGTCTCCCTCGCTGTCTCCCTCGCTGTCTCTCTCGCTGTCTCTCTCGCTGTCTCTCTCGCTGTCTCTCTCGCTGTCTCCCTCGCTGTCTCTCTCGCTGTCTCTCTCGCTGTCTCTCTCGCTGTCTCTCTCGCTGTCTCTCTCGCTGTCTCCCTCGCTGTCTCCCTCAATATCCCTCTCGCAGTCTCTCTCGCATTCTCTCTTGCAGTCTCCCTCGCAGTCTCCCTCGCAGTCTCCCTCGCAGTCTCCCTCGCAGTCTCCCTCGCAGTCTCTCTCGCAGTCTCTCTCGCAGTCTCTCTCGCAGTCGCCCTCAATATCCCTCTCGCAGTCTCCCTCAATATCCCTCTCGCAGTCTCCCTCAATATCCCTCTCGCAGTCTCTCTCGCATTCTCTCTCGCAGTCTCCCTCGCAGTCTCCCTCGCAGTCTCCCTCGCAGTCTCCCTCGCAGTCTCCCTCGCAGTCTCTCTCGCTGTCTCCCTCGCTGTTTCCCTCACAGTCTCGCTGTCTCCCTCGCAGTCTCTCTCGAAGTCGCTCTTGCTTTCTCCCTCGCTGTCTCTCTCGCAGTCCTTCTCGCATTCTCTCTCGCTGTCTCCAGCGCTGTCTCCCTCGCCATCTCCATCGCTGTCTCTCTCGCCGTTAGTCTCGCAGTCTCTCTCGCTGTATCCCTCGCTGTCTCTCTCGCTATCTCCATAGCAGTCTCTCTCGCAGTCTCCCTCGCTGTCTCCCTCACAGTCTCCCTCACAGTCTCTCTCGCAGTCTCTCTCGCAGTCTCTCTCGCTATCTCTCTCGCTATCTCCCTCGCTATCTCCCTCGCTATCTCCCTCGCTATCTCCCTCGCTATCTCCCTCGCTATCTCCCTCGCTATCTCCCTCGCTATCTCCCTCGCTGTCTCCCTCGCTGTCTCTCTCGCTGTCTCCCTTGCAGTCTCCCTCGCAGTCTCCCTCGCAGTCTCTCTCGCTTTCTCCCTCGCAGTCTCTCTCGCAGTCTCTCTCGCTTTCTCCCTCGCAGTCTCTCTCGCAGTCTCTCTCGCAGTCTCTCTCGCAGTCTCTCTCGCAGTCTTCCTCGCAGTCTTCCTCGCAGTCTTCCTCGCAGTCTTTCTCGCAGTCTTCCTCGCAGTCTCCCTCGCTGTCTCCCTCGCAGTCTCCCTCGCAGTCTCTCTTGCAGTCTCTCTTGCAGTCTCTCTTGCAGTCTCTCTTGCAGTCTCTCTTGCTGTCTCTCTTGCTGTCTCTCTTGCTGTCTCCCTCGCAGTCTCCCTCGCAGTCTCCCTCGCAGTCTCCCTCGCAGTCTCCCTCGCTGTCTCCCTCGCTGTCTCCCTCGCTGTCTCACGCGATCTCTCTCGCATTCTCTCTCGTCTCCCTCGCAGTCTCTCTCGCTGTGTCCATCGCAGTCTCTCTCACAGTCTCTCTTGCTGTCTCCCTCGCTGTCTCCCTCGCTGTCTCCCTCGCTGTCTCCCTCGCTGTCTCCCTCGCTGTCTCCCTCGCTGTCTCCCTCGCTGTCTCCCTCGCTGCCTCCCTCGCTGCCTCCCTCGCAGTCTCTCTCGAAGTCTCTCTCGAAGTCTCTCTCGAAGTCTCTCTCGAAGTCTCTCTCGAAGTCTCTCTCGAAGTCTCTCTCGCTGTCTCTCTCGCTGTCTCTCTCGCTGTCTCCCTCGCTGTCTCCCTCGCTGTCTCCCTCGCTGTCTCCCTCGCCGTCTCAATCGCTGTCTCCCTCGCAGTGTCTCTCGCTGTATCCCTCGCTGTTTTTCTCGCTATCTCCATAGCAGTCTCTCTCGCAGTTTCTCTCGCTTTCTCCCTCGCAGTCTCTCTCGCTGTCTCCCTCACAGTCTCACTCGCAGTCTCTCTCGCTGTCTCCCTCGCTGTCTCCCTCACAGTCTCCCTCGCTGTCTCCCTCGAGGTCTCTCTCACAGTCTCTCTCGCAGTCTCTCTCGCTGACTCCCTCGCAGTTTCTATCGCTGTCTCCCTCGTGTTCTCTCTCGCTTTCTCCCTCGCTCTCTCCCTCGCTCTCTCTCTTGCAGTCTCTCTCGCTATCTCTCTCGCTATCTCTCTCGCTATCTCTCTCGCTATCTCCCTCGCTATCTCCCTCGCTATCCCCCGCGCTATCTCCCTCGCTGTCTCTCTCGCTGTCTCCCTTGCAGTCTCCCTCGCAGTCTCTCTCGCTTTCTCTCTCGCAGTCTCTCTCGCTTTCTCCCTCGCAGTCTCTCTCGCTGTCTCTCTCGCTGTCTCCCTTGCAGTCTCCCTCGCAGTCTCTCTCGCTTTCTCCCTCGCAGTCTCTCTCGCAGTCTCTCTCGCTTTCTCCCTCGCAGTCTCTCTCGCAGTCTCTCTCGCAGTCTCTCTCGCAGTCTCTCTCGCAGTCTCTCTCGCAGTCTCTCTCGCAGTCTCTCTCGCAGTCTTCGTCGCAGTTTCTCTCGCTGTCTCCCTCGCTGCCTCCCACGCTGTCTCCCTCGCAGTCTCCCTCGCAGTCTCCCTCGCAGTCTCCCTCGCAGTCTCTCTTGCAGTCTCTCTTGCTGTCTCCCTCACTGTGTCTCTCGCTCTCTCTCTCGCAGTCTCCCTCGCAGTCTCCCTCGCTGTCTCCCTCGCTATCTCCCTCGCTGTCTCCCTCGCTGTCTCACGCGATCTCTCTCACATTCTCTCTCGTTGTCTCCCTCGCAGTCTCTCTCGCTGTGTCCCTCGCAGTCTCTCTCGCAGTCTCTATTGCTGTCTCTGTCGCTGTCTCCCTCGCTGTCTCCCTCGCTGTCTCCCTCGCTGTCTCCCTCGCTGTCTCCCTCGCTGTCTCCCTCGCTGTCTCCCTCGCTGCCTCTCTCGCAGTCTCTCTCGAAGTCTCTCTCGCTGTCTTCCTCGCTGTCTCCCTCGCTGTCTCCCTCGCTGTCTCCCTCGCTGTCTCCCTCGCTGTCTCCCTCGCTGTCTCTCTCGCTTTCTCCCTCGCTCTCTCCCTTGCAGTCTCTCTCGCAGTCTCTCTCGCAGTCTCTCTCGCAGTCTCTCTCGCAGTCTCTCTCGCTGTCTCTCTCGCTGTCTCCCTTGCTGTCTCCCTTGCTGTCTCCCTCGCTGTCTCCCTCGCTGTCTCCCTCGCTGTCTCCCTCGCTGTCTCCCTCGCTGTCTCCCTCGCTTTCTCTCTCGCAGTCTCTCTCGCAGTCTCTCTCGCAGTCTCTCTCGCAGTCTCCCTCGCAGTCTCCCTCGCAGTCTCCCTCGCAGTCTCTCTCGCAGTCTCTCTCGCAGTCTCCCGCGCAGTCTCTCTCGCAGTCTCTCTCGCAGTCTCTCTCGCAGTCTCTCTCGCAGTCTCTCTCGCAGTCTCTCTCGCAGTCTCTCTCGCAGTCTCCCTCGCAGTCTCTCTCGCAGTCCCCTCGCTGTCTCCCTCGCTGTTTCCCTCACAGTCTCTATCGCTGTCTCCCTCGCAGTCTCTCTCGAAGTCGCTCTCGCTTTCTCCCTCGCTGTCTCTCTCGCAGTCCTTCTCGCATTCTCTCTCGCTGTCTCCCTCGCTGTCTCCCTCGCTGTATCCCACGCAGTCTCTCTCGCTGTCTCTCACGCGCTCTCTCTCGCAGTCTCTCTCGCAGTCTCTCTCGCAGTCTCTCTCGCTGTCTCCCTCGCAGTCTCCCTCGCAGTCTCCCTCGCAGTCTCCCTCGCTGTCTCCCTCGCTGTGTCCCTCGCTGTGTCCCTCGCTGTGTCCCTCGCTGTCTCTCTCGCAGTTTCCCTCGCTGTCTCTCTCGCAGTTTCCCTCGCAGTTTCCCTCGCTGTCTCCCTCGCTGTCTCCCTCGCTGTCTCCCTCGCTGTCTCCCTCGCTGTCTCCCTCGCAGTCTCCCTCGCAGTCTCCCTCGCTGTCTCCCTCGCTGTCTCCCTCGCCGTCGCCCTCGCAGTCACTCTCTCTGTATCCCCCGCTGTCTCTCTCGCTATCTCCATAGCAGTCTCTCTCACTGTCTCTCTCACTGTCTCTCTCGCTGTCTCTCTCGCTGTCTCTCTCGCTGTCTCTCTCAATGTACTCTCGCTGTCTCCCTCGCTGTCTCCCTCGCTGTCTCCCTCGCGCTATCCCTCGCTCTATCCCTCGCTGTATCTCTCGCAGTCTCTCTCGCAGTCTCTCTCGCAGTCTCTCTCGCAGTCTCTCTCGCAGTCTCTCTCGCAGTCTCTCTTGCTGTCTCCCTCTCAGTCTCTCTCACTCTCTCTCTCGCAGTCTCTCTCGCCGTCTCTCTCTCCATCTCTCTCTCCGTCTCTCTCGCCGTCTCTCTCGCAGTCTCTCTCGCAGTCTCCCTCGCAGTCTCCCTCGCAGTCTCTCTCGCAGTCTCTCTCGCAGTCTCCCTCGCAGTCTCCCTCGCAGTCTCCCTCGCAGTCTCCCTCGCAGTCTCCCTCGCATTCTCCCTCACAGTCTCTCTCGCTGTCTCCATTGCAGTCTCCCACACAGTCTCTGTCGCTTTCTCCCTCGCAGTCTCCCTCGCAGTCTCTCTCGCAGTCTCTCTCGCAGTCTCTCTCGTAGTCTCTCTCGCAGTCTCTCTCGCTGTCCCTCTCGCTGTCCCTCTCGCAGTCTCTCTCGCAGTCTCCCTCGCAGTCTCTCTCGCAGTCTCCTTTGCAGTCTCTCTCGCTGTCTCTCTCGCTGTCTCTCTCGCTGTCTCTCTCGCTGTCTCCCTCGCAGTCTCCCTCGCAGTCTCCCTCGCAATCTCCCTCGCAGTCTCCCTCGCAGTCTCCCTCGCTGTTTCCCTCACAGTCTCGCTGTCTCCCTCGCAGTCTCTCTCGAAGTCGCTCTCGCTTTCTCCCTCGCTGTCTCTCTCGCAGTCTCTCTCGCTGTCTCTCTCGCTGTCTCTCTCGCTGTCTCCCTCGCAGTCTCTCTCGCTGTCTCTCTCGCTGTCTCTCTCGCTGTCTCTCTCGCTGTCTCTCTCGCAGTTTCCCTCGCTGTCTCCCTCGCTGTCTCCCTCGCTGTCTCCCTCGCTGTCTCCCTCGCTGTCTTCCACGCAGTCTCCCTCGCAGTCTCCCTCGCAGTCTCCCTCGCAGTCTCCCTCGCAGTCTCCCTCGCAGTCTCTCTCGCAGTCTCTCTCGCAGTCTCTCTCGCAGTCTCTCTCGCTGTCTCCCTCGCTTTCTCCCTCGCTTTCTCCCTCGCTGTCTCCCTCGCTGTCTCTCTCGCTGTCTCTCTCGCTGTCTCTCTCGCTGTCTCTCTCGCTGTCTCTCTCGCTGTCTCCCTCGCTGTCTCCCTCGCAGTCTCTCTCGCAGTCTCTCTCGCAGTCTCTCTCGCAGTCTCTCTCGCTGTCTCTCTCGCTGTCTCTCTCGCTGTCTCTCTCGCTGTCTCCCTCGCAGTCTCCCTCGCTGTCTCCCTCGCTGTGTCCCTCGCTGTCTCTCTCGCAGTTTCCCTCGCTGTCTCTCTCGCAGTTTCCCTCGCTGTCTCCCTCGCTGTCTCCCTCGCAGTCTCCCTCGCAGTCTCCCTCGCAGTCTCCCTCGCAGTCACCCTCGCAGTCTCTCTCGCAGTCTCTCTCGCAGTCTCCCTCGCAGTCTCCCTCACAGTCTCCCTCGCTGTCTCCCTCGCTGTCTCCCTCGCTGTCTCCCTCGCTGTCTCCCTCGCTGTCTCCCTCGCTGTCTCCCTCGCCGCCTCCCTCGCCGTCTCCCTCGCCGTCTCCCTCGCAGTCACTCTCTCTGTATCCCCCGCTGTCTCTCTCGCTATCTCCGTAGCAGTCTCCCTCGCTGTCTCCCTCGCTGTCTCCCTCGCTGTCGCTGTCTCTGTCGCTGTCTCTGTCGCTGTCTCTGTCGCTGTCTCCCTCTGTCTCTGTCGCTGTCTCCCTCTCTGTCTCCCTTGCTGTCTCCCTCGTCGTCTCCCTCGTCGTCTCCCTCGTCGTCTCCCTCGTCGTCTCCCTCGTCGTCTCCCTCGTCGTCTCCCTCGTCGTCTCCCTCGTCGTCTCTCTCGTCGTCTCCCTCGTCGTCTCCCTCGCCGTCTACCTCGCAGTCTCTTTCGCTGTCTCTCTCGCTGTCTCTCTCGCTGTCTCTCTCGCTGTCTGTCTCGCTGTCTCTCTCAATGTACTCTCGCTGTCTCCCTCGCTGTCTCCCTCGCTGTCTCCCTCGCTCTATCCCTCGCTGTATTACTCGCAGTCTCACTCGCAGTCTCTCTCGCAGTCTCTCTCGCAGTCTCTCTCGCAGTCTCTCTCGCAGTCTCTCTCGCTGTCTCTCTCGCTGTCTCTCTCGCTGTCTCCCTCTCAGTCTCTCTCACTCTCTCTCTCGCAGTCTCTCTCGCAGTCTCTCTCGTCGTCTCTCTCTCCATCTCTCTCTCCATCTCTCTCGCCGTCTCTCTCGCAGTCTCCCTCGCAGTCTCCCTCGCAGTCTCCCTCGCAGTCTCTCTCGCAGTCTCTCTCGCAGTCTCCCTCGCAGTCTCCCTCGCAGTCTCCCTCGCAGTCTCCCTCGCAGTCTCCCTCACAGTCTCTCTCGCTGTCTCCCTCGCAGTCTCTCTCGCAGTCTCTCGCAGTCTCTCTCGCAGTCTCTCTCGCTGTCCCTCTCGCAGTCTCTCTCACAGTCTCTCTCGCTGTCTCTCTCGCAGTCTCTCTCGCAGTCTCTCTCGCAGTCTCTCTCGCTGTCTCTCTCGCTGTCTCTCTCAATGTACTCTCGCTGTCTCCCTCGCTGTCTCCCTCGCTGTCTCCCTCGGTGTCTCCCTCGCTCTATCCCTCGCTCTATCCCTCGCTGTATCTCTCGCAGTCTCTCTCGCAGTCTCTCTCGCAGTCTCTCTCGCAGTCTCTCTCGCAGTCTCTCTCGCTGTCTCTCTCGCTGTCTCCCTCTCAGTCTCTCTCGCTGTCTCCCTCGCAGTCCCCCTCGCAGTCTCCCTCGCAGTCTCCCTCGCAGTCTCCCTCGCAGTCTCCCTCGCAGTCTCTCTCGCTGTCTCCCTCGCTGTTTCCCTCACAGTCTCCCTCACTGTCTCCCTCGCTGTCTCCCTCGCAGTCTCTCACGCAGTCGCTCTCACTTTCTCCCTCGCTGTCTCTCTTGCAGTCCTTCTCGCAGTCTCTGTTGCTGTCTCCCTCGCTGTCTCCCTCGCTGTCTCCCTCGCTGTCTCCCTCGCTGTCTCCCTCGCTGTCTTCCACGCTGTCTTCCACGCTGTCTCCCTCGCAGTCTCCCTCGCAGTCTCCCTCGCAGTCTCCCTCGCAGTCTCCCTCGCAGTCTCCCTCGCAGTCTCTCTCGCTGTCTCCCTCGCTTTCTCTCTCGCTGTCTCTCTCGCTGTCTCTCTCGCTGTCTCTCTCGCTGTCTCTCTCGCTGTCTCTCTCGCTGTCTCTCTCGCAGTCTCTCTCGCAGTCTCTCTCGCTGTCTCCCTCGCTGTCTCCCTCGCTGTCTCCCTCGCTGTCTCCCTCGCTGTCTCCCTCGCTGTGTCCCTCGCTGTGTCCCTCGCTCTCCCCCTCGCTCTCCCCCTCGCTCTCTCCCTCGCAGTCTCCCTCGCTGTCTCTCTCGCAGTCTCTCTCGCTGTCTTCCTCGCAGTCTCTCTCGCAGTCTCTCTCGCAGTCTCTCTCGCAGTCTCTCTCGTTGTCTCCCTTGCAGTCTCTCTCGCTGTGTCCCTCGCAGTCTCTCTCGCAGTCTCTATTGCTGCCTCTGTCGCTGTCTCCCTCGCTGTCTCCCTCGCTGTCTCCCTCGCTGTCTCCCTCGCTGTCTCCCTCGCTGTCTCCCTCGCTGTCTCCCTCGCTGCCTCCCTCGCAGTCTCTCTCGAAGTCTCTCTCGCTGTCTACCTCGCTGTCTACCTCGCTGTCTCCCTCGCTGTCTCTCTCGCTGCCTCCCTCGCAGTCTCTCTCGAAGTCTCTCTCGCTGTCTACCTCGCTGTCTCCCTCGCTGTCTCTCTCGCTCTCTCTCTCGCCGTCTCCCTCGCCGTCTTAATCGCTGTCTCCCTCGCTGTCTCTCTCGCAGTGTCTCTCGCTGTATCCCTCTCAGTCTCTCTCGCTGTCTCCCTCGCAGTCCCCCTCGCAGTCTCCCTCGCAGTCTCCCTCGCAGTCTCCCTCGCAGTCTCCCTCGCAGTCTCTCTCGCTGTCTCCCTCGCTGTTTCCCTCACAGTCTCCCTCGCTGTCTCCCTCGCTGTCTCCCTCGCAGTCTCTCACGCAGTCGCTCTCACTTTCTCCCTCGCTGTCTCTCTTGCAGTCCTTCTCGCAGTCTCTGTTGCTGTCTCCCTCGCTGTCTCCCTCGCTGTCTCCCTCGCTGTCTCCCTCGCTGTCTCCCTCGCTGTCTCCCTCGCTGTCTTCCACGCTGTCTTCCACGCTGTCTCCCTCGCAGTCTCCCTCGCAGTCTCCCTCGCAGTCTCTCTCGCTGTCTTCCTCGCTTTCTCTCTCGCTGTCTCTCTCGCTGTCTCTCTCGCAGTCTCTCTCGCAGTCTCTCTCGCAGTCTCTCTCGCTGTCTCCCTCGCTGTCTCCCTCGCTGTCTCCCTCGCTGTCTCCCTCGCTGTCTCCCTCGCTGTCTCCCTCGCTGTCTCCCTCGCTGTCTCCCTCGCTGTGTCCCTCGCTCTACCCCTCGCTCTCCCCCTCGCTCTCCCCCTCGCTCTCTCCCTCGCAGTCTCCCTCGTTGTCTCCCTCGCTGTCTCTCTCGCAGTCTCTCTCGCTGTCTTCCTCGCAGTCTCTCTCGCAGTCTCTCTCGCAGTCTCTCTCGTTGTCTCCCTTGCAGTCTCTCTCGCTGTGTCCCTCGCAGTCTCTCTCGCAGTCTCTATTGCTGCCTCTGTCGCTGTCTCCCTCGCTGTCTCCCTCGCTGTCTCCCTCGCTGTCTCCCTCGCTGTCTCCCTCGCTGTCTCCCTCGCTGCCTCCCTCGCAGTCTCTCTCGAAGTCTCTCTCGCTGTCTACCTCGCTGTCTCCCTCGCTGTCTCTCTCGCTGCCTCCCTCGCAGTCTCTCTCGAAGTCTCTCTCGCTGTCTACCTCGCTGTCTCTCTCGCTCTCTCTCTCGCCGTCTCCCTCGCCGTCTTAATCGCTGTCTCCCTCGCATTCTCTCTCGCAGTTTCTCTCGCTGTATCCCTCGCTGTCTCTCTCACTATCTCCATAGCAGTCTCTCTCGCAGTTTCTCTCGCTTCCTCCCTCGCAGTCTCTCTCGCTGTCTCCCTCACAGTGTCTCTCGCTGTCTCTCTCACTGTCTCCCTCGCTGTCTCCCTCACAGTCTCTCTCGCTGTCTCCCTCGCTGTCTCCCTCGAGGTCTCTCTCGCAGTCTCTCTCGCAGTCTCTCTCGCAGTCTCTCTCGCAGTCTCTCTCGCAGTCTCTCTCGCTGTCTCTCTCACTGTCTCCCTCGCTGTCTCCCTCACAGTCTCTCTCGCTGTCTCCCTCGAGGTCTCTCTCGCAGTCTCTCTCGCAGTCTCTCTCGCAGTCTCTCTCGCAGTCTCTCTCGCAGTCTCTCTCGCTGTCTCCCTCGCTGTCTCCCTCGCAGTCTCTCTCGCTGTCTACCTCGCTGTCTCCCTCGCTGTCTCTCTCGCTGCCTCCCTCGCAGTCTCTCTCGAAGTCTCTCTCGCTGTCTACCTCGCTGTCTCTCTCGCTCTCTCTCTCGCCGTCTCCCTCGCCGTCTTAATCGCTGTCTCCCTCGCATTCTCTCTCGCAGTGTCTCTCGCTGTATCCCTCGCTGTCTCTCTCACTATCTCCATAGCAGTCTCTCTCGCAGTTTCTCTCGCTTCCTCCCTCGCAGTCTCTCTCGCTGTCTCCCTCACAGTGTCTCTCGCTGTCTCTCTCACTGTCTCCCTCGCTGTCTCCCTCACAGTCTCTCTCGCTGTCTCCCTCGCTGTCTCCCTCGAGGTCTCTCTCGCAGTCTCTCTCGCAGTCTCTCTCGCAGTCTCTCTCGCAGTCTCTCTCGCAGTCTCTCTCGCTGTCTCTCTCACTGTCTCCCTCGCTGTCTCCCTCACAGTCTCTCTCGCTGTCTCCCTCGAGGTCTCTCTCGCAGTCTCTCTCGCAGTCTCTCTCGCAGTCTCTCTCGCAGTCTCTCTCGCAGTCTCTCTCGCTGTCTCCCTCGCTGTCTCCCTCGCTGTCTCCCTCGCAGTCTCTCTCGCTTTCTCCCTCGCTCTCTCCCTCGCAGTCTCTCTCGCAGTCTCTCTCGCAGTCTCGCTCGCTGTCTCCCTCGCAGTCTCCCTCGCTGTTTCCCTCGCTGTCTACCTCGCTCTCTCTCTCGCTGTCACCCTCGCTGTCACCCTCGCTGTCACCCTCGCTGTCTCCCTCGCTGTCTCCCTCGCTGTCTCCCTCGCAGTCTCCCTCACTATCCCTCTCGCAGTCTCTCTCGCTGTCTCCCTCACAGTCTCTCTCGCTGTCTCCCTTGCAGTCTCCCACACAGTCTCTTTCGCTTTCTCCCTCGCTTTCTCCCTCGCAGTCTATCTCGCAGTCTCTCTCACAGTCTCTCTCGCTGTCTCCCTTGCAGTCTCCCACACAGTCTCTTTCGCTTTCTCCCTCGCTTTCTCCCTCGCAGTCTATCTCGCAGTCTCTCTCGCAGTCTCTCTCGCAGTCTCTCTCGCTGTCCCTCTCGCTGTCCCTCTCGCTGTCCCTCTCGCTGTCTCTCTCGCTGTCTCTCTCGCTGTCTCTCTCGCTGTCTCTCTCGCTGTCTCTCTCGCAGTCTCCCTCGCAGTCTGCCTCGCAGTTTCCCTCGCAGTCTCTTTCGCTGTCTCCCTCACAGTCTCTTTCGCTGTCTCCCTCGCAGTCTCCCTCGCAGTCTCTCTCGCAGTCGCTCTCACTTTCTCCCTCGCTGTCTCTCTCGCAGTCCTTCTCGCAGTCTCTCTCGCTGTCTCTCTCGCTGTCTCTCTCGCTGCCTCCCTCGCTGTCTCCCTCGCTGTCTCCCTCGCTGTCTCCCTCGCTGTCTCCCTCGCTATCTCCCTCGCTGTCTCCCACGCTATCTCCCACGCTGTCTCCCACGCTGTCTCCCACGCTGTCTCCCACGCTGTCTCCCTCGCAGTCTCCCTCGCAGTCTCCCTCGCAGTCTCCCTCGCAGTCTCTCTCGCTGTCTCCCTCGCTTTCTCCCTCGCTGTCTCTCTCGCTGTCTCCCTCGCAGTCTCTCTCGCAGTCTCTCTCGCAGTCTCTCTCGCAGTCTCTCTCGCTGTCTCCCTCGCTGTCTCCCTCGCTGTCTCCCTCGCTGTCTCCCTCGCTGTCTCCCTCGCTGTCTCCCACGCAGTCTCTCTCGCTGTCTCCCTCGCTTTCTCCCTCGCTGTCTCCCTCGCTGTCTCTCTCGCTGTCTCTCTCGCTGTCTCTCTCGCTGTCTCCCTTGCAGTCTCTCTTGCAGTCTCTCTCGCTGTCTCCCTCGCTGTGTGTCTCGCTCTCTCCCTCGCTGTCTCACGCGCTCTCTCTCGCAGTCTCTCTCGCTGTCTCCCTCACTGTGTCCCTCGCCGTCTCCCTCGCTGTCTCCCTCGCCGTCTCCCTCGCTGTCTCCCTCGCTGTCTCCCTCGCCGTCTCCCTCGCCGTCTCCCTCGCCGTCTCCCTCGCCGTCTCCCTCGCCGTCTCCCTTGCAGTCACTCTCTCTGTATCCCCGGCTGTTTCTCTCGCTATCTCCATAGCAGTCTCTCTCACTGTCTCTGTCGCTGTCTCTGTCGCTGTCTCTGTCGCTGTCTCTGTCGCTGTCTCCCTCGCTGTCTCACTCGCTGTATCTCTCGCAGTCTCTCTCGCAGTCTCTCTCACAGTCTCTCTCGCTGTCTCTCTCGCAGTCTCTCTCGCAGGCTCCCTCGCAGTCTCCCTCGCAGTCTCCCTCGCAGTCACTCTCGCAGTCACTCTCGCAGTCACTCTCGCAGTCACTCTCGCAGTCACTCTCGCAGTCTCTCTCGCAGTCTCTCTCGCAGTCTCCCTCGCAGTCTCCCTCGCAGTCTCCCTCGCAGTCTCCCTCGCAGTCTCCTTCGCAGTCTCTCTCGCTGTTTCCCTCACATTCTCTCTCGCTGTCTGCCTCGCAGTCTCTCTCGAAGTCGCTCTCGCTTTCTCCCTCGCAGTCTCCCTCGCAGTCTCCCTCGCTGTCTCTCTCGCTGTCTCTCTCGCAGTCTCTCTCGCTGTCTTCCTCGCAGTCTCTCTCGCAGTCTCTCTCGCAGTCTCTCTCGCAGTCTCTCTCGTTGTCTCCCTTGCAGTCT
This sequence comes from Heterodontus francisci, assembly GCF_036365525.1. NCBI lineage: Eukaryota > Metazoa > Chordata > Chondrichthyes > Heterodontiformes > Heterodontidae > Heterodontus > Heterodontus francisci. The sequence continues at coordinate 1,069,688 of NW_027141323.1, forward strand.
CTCTCGCTGTGTCCCTCGCAGTCTCTCTCGCAGTCTCTATTGCTGCCTCTGTCGCTGTCTCCCTCGCTGTCTCCCTCGCTGTCTCCCTCGCTGTCTCCCTCGCTGTCTCCCTCGCTGTCTCCCTCGCTGCCTCCCTCGCTGTCTCTCTCGAAGTCTCTCTCGCTGTCTACCTCGCTGTCTCCCTCGCTGTCTCTCTCGCTGCCTCCCTCGCAGTCTCTCTCGAAGTCTCTCTCGCTGTCTACCTCGCTGTCTCCCTCGCTGTCTCTCTCGCTCTCTCTCTCGCCGTCTCCCTCGCCGTCTTAATCGCTGTCTCCCTCGCATTCTCTCTCGCAGTGTCTCTCGCTGTATCCCTCTCAGTCTCTCTCGCTGTCTCCCTCGCAGTCCCCCTCGCAGTCCCCCTCGCAGTCCCCCTCGCAGTCCCCCTCGCAGTCTCCCTCGCAGTCTCCCTCGCAGTCTCCCTCGCAGTCTCCCTCGCTGTCTCCCTCGCTGTTTCCCTCACAGTCTCCCTCGCTGTCTCCCTCGCTGTCTCCCTCGCTGTCTCCCTCGCAGTCTCTCACGCAGTCGCTCTCACTTTCTCCCTCGCTGTCTCTCTTGCAGTCCTTCTCGCAGTCTCTGTTGCTGTCTCCCTCGCTGTCTCCCTCGCTGTCTCCATCGCTGTCTCCCTCGCTGTCTCCCTCGCTGTCTCCCTCGCTGTCTCCCTCGCTGTCTCCCTCGCTGTCTTCCACGCTGTCTTCCACGCTGTCTCCCTCGCAGTCTCCCTCGCAGTCTCCCTCGCAGTCTCCCTCGCAGTCTCCCTCGCAGTCTCCCTCGCAGTCTCCCTCGCAGTCTCCCTCGCTGTCTCCCTCGCTTTCTCTCTCGCTGTCTCTCTCGCTGTCTCTCTCGCTGTCTCTCTCGCAGTCTCTCTCGCAGTCTCTCTCGCTGTCTCCCTCGCTGTCTCCCTCGCTGTCTCCCTCGCTGTCTCCCTCGCTGTCTCCCTCGCTGTCTCCCTCGCTGTACCCCACGCTCTCCCCCTCGCTCTCCCCCTCGCTCTCTCCCTCGCAGTCTCCCTCGTTGTCTCCCTCGCTGTCTCTCTCGCAGTCTCTCTCGCTGTCTTCCTCGCAGTCTCTCTCGCAGTCTCTCTCGCAGTCTCTCTCGTTGTCTCCCTTGCAGTCTCTCTCGCTGTGTCCCTCGCAGTCTCTCTCGCAGTCTCTATTGCTGCCTCTGTCGCTGTCTCCCTCGCTGTCTCCCTCGCTGTCTCCCTCGCTGTCTCCCTCGCTGTCTCCCTCGCTGTCTCCCTCGCTGTCTCCCTCGCTGCCTCCCTCGCAGTCTCTCTCGAAGTCTCTCTCGCTGTCTACCTCGCTGTCTCCCTCGCTGTCTCTCTCGCTGCCTCCCTCGCAGTCTCTCTCGAAGTCTCTCTCGCTGTCTACCTCGCTGTCTCCCTCGCTGTCTCTCTCGCTCTCTCTCTCGCCGTCTCCCTCGCCGTCTTAATCGCTGTCTCCCTCGCATTCTCTCTCGCAGTGTCTCTCGCTGTATCCCTCGCTGTCTCTCTCGCTATCTCCATAGCAGTCTCTCTCGCAGTTTCTCTCGCTTCCTCCCTCGCAGTCTCTCTCGCTGTCTCCCTCACAGTGTCTCTCGCTGTCTCTCTCACTGTCTCCCTCGCTGTCTCCCTCACAGTCTCTCTCGCTGTCTCCCTCGAGGTCTCTCTCGCAGTCTCTCTCGCAGTCTCTCTCGCAGTCTCTCTCGCAGTCTCTCTCGCTGTCTCTCTCACTGTCTCCCTCGCTGTCTCCCTCACAGTCTCTCTCGCTGTCTCCCTCGAGGTCTCTCTCGCAGTCTCTCTCGCAGTCTCTCTCGCAGTCTCTCTCGCAGTCTCTCTCGCTGTCTCCCTCGCAGTCTCTCTCGCTTTCTCCCTCGCTCTCTCCCTCGCAGTCTCTCTCGCAGTCTCTCTCGCAGTCTCGCACGCTGTCTCCCTCGCAGTCTCCCTCGCTGTTTCCCTCGCTGTCTACCTCGCTCTCTCTCTCGCTGTCACCCTCGCTGTCACCCTCGCTGTCACCCTCGCTGTCTCCCTCGCTGTCTCCCTCGCTGTCTCCCTCGCAGTCTCCCTCACTATCCCTCTCGCAGTCTCTCTCGCTGTCTCCCTCACAGTCTCTCTCGCTGTCTCCCTTGCAGTCTCCCACACAGTCTCTTTCGCTTTCTCCCTCGCTTTCTCCCTCGCAGTCTATCTCGCAGTCTCTCTCACAGTCTCTCTCGCTGTCTCCCTTGCAGTCTCCCACACAGTCTCTTTCGCTTTCTCCCTCGCTTTCTCCCTCGCTTTCTCCCTCGCAGTCTATCTCGCAGTCTCTCTCGCAGTCTCTCTCGCTGTCCCTCTCGCTGTCTCTCTCGCTGTCTCTCTCGCTGTCTCTCTCGCTGTCTCTCTCGCTGTCTCTCTCGCTGTCTCTCTCGCTGTCTCTCTCGCTGTCTCTCTCGCAGTCTGCCTCGCAGTTTCCCTCGCAGTCTCTTTCGCTGTCTCCCTCACAGTCTCTTTCGCTGTCTCCCTCGCAGTCTCCCTCGCAGTCTCTCTCGCAGTCGCTCTCACTTTCTCCCTCGCTGTCTCTCTCGCAGTCCTTCTCGCAGTCTCTCTCGCTGTCTCTCTCGCTGTCTCTCTCGCTGTCTCCCTCGCTGTCTCCCTCGCTGTCTCCCTCGCTGTCTCCCTCGCTGTCTCCCTCGCTATCTCCCACGCTGTCTCCCACGCTGTCTCCCTCGCAGTCTCCCTCGCAGTCTCCCTCGCAGTCTCCCTCGCAGTCTCTCTCGCTGTCTCCCTCGCTTTCTCCCTCGCTGTCTCTCTCGCTGTCTCCCTCGCAGTCTCCCTCGCAGTCTCTCTCGCAGTCTCCCTCGCTGTCTCCCTCGCTGTCTCCCTCGCTGTCTCCCTCGCTGTCTCCCTCGCTGTCTCCCACGCAGTCTCTCTCGCTGTCTCCCTCGCTTTCTCCCTCGCTGTCTCTCTCGCTGTCTCTCTCGCTGTCTCTCTCGCTGTCTCTCTCGCTGTCTCCCTTGCAGTCTCTCTTGCAGTCTCTCTCGCTGTCTCCCTCGCTGTGTGTCTCGCTCTCTCCCTCGCTGTCTCACGCGCTCTCTCTCGCAGTCTCTCTCGCTGTCTCCCTCACTGTGTCCCTCGCCGTCTCCCTCGCTGTCTCCCTCGCCGTCTCCCTCGCCGTCTCCCTCGCTGTCTCCCTCGCTGTCTCCCTCGCCGTCTCCCTCGCCGTCTCCCTCGCCGTCTCCCTCGCCGTCTCCCTCGCCGTCTCCCTCGCCGTCTCCCTCGCCGTCTCCCTCGCCGTCTCCCTTGCAGTCACTCTCTCTGTATCCCCGGCTGTCTCTCTCGCTATCTCCATAGCAGTCTCTCTCACTGTCTCTGTCGCTGTCTCTGTCGCTGTCTCTGTCGCTGTCTCTGTCGCTGTCTCCCTCGCTGTCTCACTCGCTCTATCCCTCGCTGTATCTCTCGCAGTCTCTCTCGCAGTCTCTCTCACAGTCTCTCTCGCTGTCTCTCTCGCAGTCTCTCTCGCAGGCTCCCTCGCAGTCTCCCTCGCAGTCTCTCTCGCAGTCACTCTCGCAGTCACTCTCGCAGTCACTCTCGCAGTCTCTCTCGCAGTCTCCCTCGCAGTCTCCCTCGCAGTCTCCCTCGCAGTCTCCCTCGCAGTCTCCCTCGCAGTCTCTCTCGCTGTTTCCCTCACATTCTCTCTCGCTGTCTGCCTCGCAGTCTCTCTCGAAGTCGCTCTCGCTTTCTCCCTCGCTGTCTCTCTCGCAGTCCTTCTCGCAGTCTCTCTCGCTGTCTCCCTCGCTGTCTCCCACGCAGTATCTCTCGCTGTCTCTCTCGCTGTCTCTCTCGCTGTCTCCATCGCTTTCTCCCTCGCTGTCTCTCTCGCTGTCTCTCTCGCTGTCTCTCTCGCTGTCTCTCTCGCTGCCTCTCTCGCTGTCTCTCTCGCTGTCTCCCTTGCAGTCTCTCTTGCAGTCTCTCTCGCTGTCTCCCTCACTGTCTCCCTCGCTGTGTCTCTCGCTCTCTCCCTCGCTGTCTCCCTCGCCGTCTCACACGCTCTCTCTCGCAGTCTCTCTCGCTGTCTCCCTCACTGTGTCCCTCGCAGTCTCCCTCGCTGTTTCCCTCGCTGTCTCACTCGCTGTCTCCCTCGCTGTCTCCCTCGCTGTCTCCCTCGAGGTCTCTCTCGCAGTCACTCTCGCAGTCTCTCTCGCAGTCTCTCTCGCAGTCTCTCTCGCTGTCTCTCTCGCTGTCTCTCTCGCTGTCTCTCTCGCTGACTCCCTCGCAGTTTCTATCGCTGTCTCCCTCGCAGTCTCTCTCGCTTTCTCCCTCGCTTTCTCCCTCGCTCTCTCCCTCGCAGTCTCTCTCGCAGTCTCTCTCGCAGTCTCTCTCGCTGTCTCCCTCGCTGTCTCCCTCGCAGTCTCCCTCGCTGTTTCCCTCGCTCTCTCTCTCGCTGTCTCCCTCGCTGTCTCCCTCGCTGTCTCCCTCGCTGTCTCCCTCGCTGTCTCCCTCGCTGTCTCCCTCGCAGTCTCCCTCACTATCCCTCTCGCAGTCTCTCTAGCAGTCTCTCTCGCTGTCTCCCTCACAGTCTCTCTCGCTGTCTCCCTTGCAGTCTCCCACACAGTCTCTCACGCTTTCTCCCTCGCTTTCTCCCTCGCTTTCTCCCTCGCCGTCTCTCTCGCAGTCTCTCTCGCAGTCTCTCTCACAGTCTCTCTCGCAGTCTCTCTCGCTGTCCCTCTCGCAGTCTCTCTCGCTGTCTCCTTTGCAGTCTCTCTCGCTGTCTCTCTCGCTGTCTCTCTCGCTGTCTCTCTCGCTGTCTCTCTCGCAGTCTCCCTCGCAGTCTGCCTCGCAGTTTCCCTCGCAGTCTCTTTCGCTGTCTCCCTCGCTGTTTCCCTCACAGTCTCTTTCGCTGTCTCCCTCGCAGTCTCCCTCGCAGTCTCTCTCGCAGTCGCTCTCACTTTCTCCCTCGCTGTCTCTCTCGCAGTCCTTCTCGCAGTCCTTCTCGCTGTCTCTCTCGCTGTCTCCCTCGCTGTCTCCCTCGCTGTCTCCCTCGCTGTCTCCCTCGCTGTCTCCCTCGCTGTCTCCCACGCTGTCTCCCACACTGTCTCCCTCGCAGTCTCCCTCGCAGTCTCTCTCGCTGTCTCTCTCGCTGTCTCCCTCGCTTTCTCCCTCGCTGTCTCTCTCGCTGTCTCTCTCGCTGTCTCCCTCGCTGTCTCACTCGCAGTCTCTCTCGCAGTCTCTCTCGCAGTCTCTCTCGCAGTCTCCCTCGCTGTCTCCCTCGCTGTCTCCATCGCTGTCTCCCTCGCTGTCTCCCTCGCTGTCTCCCTCGCTGTCTCTCTCGCTGTCTCTCTCGCTGTCTCTCTCGCTGTCTCCATCGCTTTCTCCCTCGCTGTCTCTCTCGCTGTCTCTCTCGCTGTCTCTCTCGCTGCCTCTCTCGCTGTCTCTCTCGCTGTCTCCCTTGCAGTCTCTCTCGCAGTCTCTCTCGCTGTGTGTCTCGCTCTCTCGCTCGCTGTCTCACGCGCTATCTCCATAGCATTCTCTCTCACTGTCTCTGTCACTGTCTCTGTCGCTGTCTCTGTCGCTGTCTCTGTCGCTGTCTCCGTCGCTGTCTCCGTCGCTGTCTCCCTCGCTGTCTCCCTCGCTGTCTCCCTCGCTGTCTCCCTCGCTGTCTCCCTCGCCGTCTCCCTCGTCGTCTCCCTCTTCGTCTCCCTGGCCGTCTCCCTGGCCGTCTCTCTCGCAGTCTCTCTCGCAGTCTCTCTCGCTGTCTCTCTCGCTGTCTCTCTCGCTGTCTCTCTCGCTGTCTCTCTCAATGTACTCTCGCTGTCTCCCTCGCTGTCTCACTCTCTCTATCCCTCGCTGTATCTCTCGCAGTCTCTCTCGCAGTCTCTCTCGCTGTCTCTCTCGCTGTCTCTCTCGCTGTCTCTCTCGCTGTCTCTCTCAATGTACTCTCGCTGTCTCCCTCGCTGTCTCACTCTCTCTATCCCTCGCTGTATCTCTCGCAGTCTCTCTCGCAGTCTCTCTCGCTGTCTCTCTCGCTGTCTCCAGCGCTGTCTCCCTCGCTGTCTCCCTCGCTGTCTCCCTCGCTGTCTCCCACGCAGTCTCTCTCGCTGTCTCTCTCGCTGTCTCCCTCGCAGTCTCTCTCGCTGTCTCTCTCGCTGTCTCTCTCGCTGTCTCTCTCGCTGTCTCCCTTGCAGTCTCTCTTGCAGTCTCTCTCGCTGTCTCCCTCGCTGTCTCCCTCGCTGTCTCCCTCGCTGTGTCTCTCGCTCTCTCCCTCGCTGTCTCCCTCGCTGTCTCCCTCGCTTTCTCCCTTGCAGTCTCTCTCGCCGTCTCTCTCGCAGTCTCTCTCGCTGTCCCTCTCGCTGTCCCACTCGCAGTCTCCCTCGCAGTCTCTCTCGCAGTCTCCTTTGCAGTCTCTCTCGCTGTCTCTCTCGCTGTCTCTCTCACAGTCTCCCTCGCAGTCTGCCTCACAGTTTCCCTCGCAGTCTCTTTCGCTGTCTCCCTCGCTGTTTCCCTCACAGTCTCTTTCGCTGTCTCCCTCGCAGTCTCCCTCGCAGTCTCTCTCGCAGTCGCTCTCACTTTCTCCCTCGCTGTCTCTCTCGCAGTCCTTCTCGCAGTCCTTCTCGCAGTCCTTCTCGCAGTCCTTCTCGCAGTCCTTCTCGCAGTCCTTCTCGCTGTCTCTCTCGCTGTCTCCCTCGCTGTCTCCCTCGCTGTCTCTCTCGCAGTCCTTCTCGCAGTCCTTCTCGCAGTCCTTCTCGCAGTCCTTCTCGCAGTCCTTCTCGCAGTCCTTCTCGCAGTCCTTCTCGCTGTCTCTCTCGCTGTCTCCCTCGCTGTCTCCCACGCTGTCTCCCACGCTGTCTCCCACGCTGTCTCCCTCGCAGTCTCCCTCGCAGTCTCCCTCGCAGTCTCTCTCGCTGTCTCCCTCGCTGTCTCACTCTCTCTATCCCTCGCTGTATCTCTCGCAGTCTCTCTCGCAGTCTCTCTCACAGTCTCTCTCGCTGTCTCTCTCGCAGTCTCTCTCGCAGGCTCCCTCGCAGTCTCCCTCGCAGTCTCCCTCGCAGTCACTCTCGCAGTCTCTCTCGCAGTCACTCTCGCAGTCTCCCTCGCAGTCTCCCTCGCGGTCTCCCTCGCAGTCTCCCTCGCAGTCTCCCTCGCAGTCTCTCTCGCTGTCTCCCTCGCTGTTTCCCTCACAGTCTCTCTCGCTGTCTGCCTCGCAGTCTCTCTCGAAGTCGCTCTCGCTTTCTCCCTCGCTGTCTCTCTCGCAGTCCTTCTCGCAGTCTCTCTCGCTGTCTCCAGCGCTGTCTCCCTCGCTGTCTCCCTCGCTGTCTCCCTCGCTGTCTCCCTCGCTGTCTCCCTCGCTGTCTCTCTCGCTGTCTCTCTCGCTGTCTCTCTCGCTGTCTCTCTCGCTGTCTCTCTCGCTGTCTCCATCGCTTTCTCCCTCGCTGTCTCTCTCGCTGTCTCTCTCGCTGTCTCTCTCGCTGTCTCTCTCGCTGTCTCTCTCGCTGTCTCCCTTGCAGTCTCTCTTGCAGTCTCTCTTGCAGTCTCTCTCGCTGTCTCCCTCGCTGTCTCCCTCGCTGTCTCCCTCCCTGTGTCTCTCGCTCTCTCCCTCGCTGTCTCCCTCGCTGTCTCTCTCGCTGTCTCTCTCGCTGTCTCTCTCGCTGTCTCCATCGCTTTCTCCCTCGCTGTCTCTCTCGCTGTCTCTCTCGCTGTCTCTCTCGCTGTCTCCCTTGCAGTCTCTCTTGCAGTCTCTCTTGCAGTCTCTCTCGCTGTCTCCCTCGCCGTCTCTCTCGCCGTCTCTCTCGCAGTCTCTCTCGCAGTCTCTCTCGCAGTCTCTCTCGCAGTCTCTCTCGCAGTCTCTCTCGCAGTCTCTCTCGCTGTCTCTCTCGCTGTCTCTCTCGCTGTCTCTCTCGCTGTCTCTCTCGCAGTCTCTCTCGCAGTCTCTCTCGCTGTCCCTCTCGCAGTCTCTCTCGCTGTCTCTCTCGCTGTCTCTCTCGCTGTCCCTCTCGCTGTCTCTCTCGCTGTCTCTCTCGCAGTCTCCTTTGCAGTCTCTCTCGCTGTCTCTCTCGCTGTCTCTCTCGCTGTCTCTCTCGCTGTCTCTCTCGCTGTCTCTCTCGCAGTCTCCCTCGCAGTCTGCCTCGCAGTTTCCCTCGCAGTCTCTTTCGCTGTCTCCCTCGCTGTTTCCCTCACAGTCTCTTTCGCTGTCTCCCTCGCAGTCTCCCTCGCAGTCTCTCTCGCAGTCGCTCTCACTTTCTCCCTCGCTGTCTCTCTCGCAGTCCTTCTCGCAGTCCTTCTCGCAGTCCTTCTCGCAGTCCTTCTCGCAGTCCTTCTCGCTGTCTCTCTCGCTGTCTCCATCGCTGTCTCCCTCGCTGTCTCCCTCGCTGTCTCCCTCGCTGTCTCCCACGCTGTCTCCCACGCTGTCTCCCTCGCAGTCTCCCTCGCAGTCTCCCTCGCAGTCTCCCTCGCAGTCTCTCTCGCTGTCTCCCTCGCTGTCTCACTCTCTCTATCCCTCGCTGTATCTCTCGCAGTCTCTCTCGCAGTCTCTCTCACAGTCTCTCTCGCTGTCTCTCTCGCAGTCTCTCTCGCAGGCTCCCTCGCAGTCTCCCTCGCAGTCTCCCTCGCAGTCACTCTCGCAGTCTCCCTCGCAGTCTCCCTCGCAGTCTCCCTCGCAGTCTCCCTCGCAGTCTCTCTCGCTGTCTCCCTCGCTGTTTCCCTCACAGTCTCTCTCGCTGTCTGCCTCGCAGTCTCTCTCGAAGTCGCTCTCGCTTTCTCCCTCGCTGTCTCTCTCGCAGTCCTTCTCGCAGTCTCTCTCGCTGTCTCCAGCGCTGTCTTCCTCGCTGTCTCCCTCGCTGTCTCCCTCGCTGTCTCCCTCGCTGTCTCCCTCGCTGTCTCTCTCGCTGTCTCTCTCGCTGTCTCCATCGCTTTCTCCCTCGCTGTCTCTCTCGCTGTCTCTCTCGCTGTCTCTCTCGCTGTCTCTCTCGCTGTCTCCCTTGCAGTCTCTCTTGCAGTCTCTCTCGCTGTCTCCCTCGCTGTCTCCCTCGCTGTCTCCCTCCCTGTGTCTCTCGCTCTCTCCCTCGCTGTCTCCCTCGCTGTCTCCCTCGCTTTCTCCCTCGCTTTCTCCCTCGCCGTCTCTCTCGCAGTCTCTCTCGCAGTCTCTCTCGCAGTCTCTCTCGCAGTCTCTCTCGCAGTCTCTCTCGCAGTCTCTCTCGCAGTCTCTCTCGCAGTCTCTCTCGCTGTCTCTCTCGCTGTCTCTCTCGCAGTCTCCCTCGCAGTCTCTCTCGCAGTCTCTCTCGCAGTCTCTCTCGCTGTCCCTCTCGCAGTCTCTCACGCAGTCTCTCTCGCTGTCCCTCTCGCTGTCCCTCTCGCTGTCTCTCTCGCTGTCTCTCTCGCAGTCTCCCTCGCAGTCTCTCTCGCAGTCTCTCTCGCAGTCTCTCTCGCAGTCTCTCTCGCTGTCCCTCTCGCAGTCTCTCTCGCAGTCTCTCTCGCTGTCTCTCTCGCTGTCTCTCTCGCTGTCTCTCTCGCTGTCTCTCTCGCTGTCTCTCTCGCAGTCTCCCTCGCAGTCTGCCTCGCAGTTTCCCTCGCAGTCTCTTTCGCTGTCTCCCTCGCTGTTTCCCTCACAGTCTCTTTCGCTGTCTCCCTCGCAGTCTCCCTCGCAGTCTCTCTCGCAGTCGCTCTCACTTTCTCCCTCGCTGTCTCTCTCGCAGTCCTTCTCGCAGTCCTTCTCGCAGTCCTTCTCGCAGTCCTTCTCGCAGTCCTTCTCGCAGTCCTTCTCGCTGTCTCCCTCACTGTCTCCCTCGCTGTCTCCCTCGCTGTCTCCCTCGCTGTCTCCCACGCTGTCTCCCACGCTGTCTCCCTCGCAGTCTCCCTCGCAGTCTCCCTCGCAGTCTCCCTCGCAGTCTCCCTCGCAGTCTCCCTCGCTGTCTCTCTCGCTGTCTCTCTCGCTGTCTCCCTCGCTTTCTCCCTCGCTGTCTCTCTCGCTGTCTCCCTCGCAGTCTCCCTCGCAGTCTCCCTCGCAGTCTCTCTCGCAGTCTCTCTCGCTGTCTCTCTCACTGTCTCTCTCGCTGTCTCCCTCGCTGTCTCCCTCGCTGTCTCCCTCGCTGTCTCCCTCGCTGTCTCCCACGCAGTCTCTCTCGCTGTCTCTCTCGCTGTCTCTCTCGCTGTCTCCATCGCTTTCTCCATCGCTTTCTCCCTCGCTGTCTCTCTCGCTGTCTCTCTCGCTGTCTCTCTCGCTGTCTCTCTCGCTGCCTCTCTCGCTGTCTCTCTCGCTGTCTCCCTTGCAGTCTCTCTCGCAGTCTCTCTCGCTGTGTGTCTCGCTCTCTCGCTCGCTGTCTCACGCGCTATCTCCATAGCATTCTCTCTCACTGTCTCTGTCGCTGTCTCTGTCGCTGTCTCTGTCGCTGTCTCTGTCGCTGTCTCTGTCGCTGTCTCTGTCGCTGTCTCCGTCGCTGTCTCCCTCGCTGTCTCCCTCGCTGTCTCCCTCGCCGTCACCCTCGCCGTCTCCCTCGCCGTCTCCCTGGCCGTCTCCCTGGCCGTCTCCCTGGCCGTCTCCCTGGCCGTCTCCCTGGCCGTCTCCCTGGCCGTCTCCCTGGCCGTCTCCCTGGCCGTCTCCCTGGCCGTCTCCCTGGCCGTCTCCCTGGCCGTCTCCCTTGCCGTCTCCCTGGCCGTCTCCCTGGCCGTCTCTCTCGCAGTCTCTCTCGCAGTCTCTCTCGCTGTCTCTCTCAATGTACTCTCGCTGTCTCCCTCGCTGTCTCACTCTCTCTATCCCTCGCTGTATCTCTCGCAGTCTCTCTCGCAGTCTCTCTCACAGTCTCTCTCGCTGTCTCTCTCGCTGTCTCTCTCGCAGGCTCCCTCGCAGTCTCCCTCGCAGTCTCCCTCGCAGTCTCCCTCGCAGTCTCTCTCGCAGTCAGTCTCGCAGTCTCTCTCGCAGTCTCCCTCGCAGTCTCCCTCGCAGTCTCCCTCGCAGTCTCCCTCGCAGTCTCCCTCGCAGTCTCCCTCGCAGTCTCCCTCGCAGTCTCTCTCGCTGTCTCCCTCGCTGTTTCCCTCACAGTCTCTCTCGCTGTCTGCCTCGCAGTCTCTCTCGAAGTCGCTCTCGCTTTCTCCCTCGCTGTCTCTCTCGCAGTCCTTCTCGCAGTCTCTCTCGCTGTCTCCAGCGCTGTCTCCCTCGCTGTCTCCCTCGCTATCTCCCTCGCTGTCTCCCACGCAGTCTCTCTCGCTGTCTCTCTCGCTGTCTCCATCGCTTTCTCCCTCGCTGTCTCTCTCGCTGTCTCTCTCGCTGTCTCTCTCGCTGTCTCTCTCGCTGTCTCTCTCGCTGTCTCTCTCGCTGTCTCCCTTGCAGTCTCTCTTGCAGTCTCTCTCGCTGTCTCCCTCGCTGTCTGCCTCGCTGTCTCCCTCGCTGTCTCCCTCGCTGTGTCTCTCGCTGTCTCCCTCACTGTCCCTCGCAGTCTCCCTCGCTGTCTCCCTCGCTGTCTCCCTCATCGTCTCCCTCGCCGTCTCCCTTGCAGTCACTCTCTCTGTATCCCCGGCTGTCTCTCTCGCTATCTCCATAGCAGTCTCTCTCACTGTCTCCCTCGCTGTCTCTGTCGCTGTCTCTGTCGCTGTCTCTGTCGCTGTCTCTGTCGCTGTCTCTGTCGCTGTCTCTGTCGCTGTCTCTGTCGCTGTCTCTGTCGCTGTCTCCCTCGCCGTCTCCCTCGCCGTCTCCCTCGCCGTCTCCCTCGCCGTCTCCCTCGCCGTCTCCCTCGCCGTCTCCCTCGCAGTCTCTCTCGCTGTCTCTCTCAATGTACTCTCGCTGTCTCACTCACTGTCTCACTCGCTCTATCCCTCGCTGTATCCCTCGCTGTATCTCTCGCAGTCTCTCTCGCAGTCTCTCTCGCAGTCTCTCTCACAGTCTCTCTCGCAGTCTCTCTCACAGTCTCTCTCGCTGTCTCTCTCGCTGTCTCCCTCGCAGTCTCTCTCGCTCTCTCCCTCACTGTCTCTCTCGCAGTCTCTCTCGCCGTCTCTCTCTCCATCTCTCTCGCCATCTCTCTCGCCGTCTCTCTCGCAGTCTCCCTCGCTGTCTCCCTCGCTGTCTCCCTCGCTGTCTCCCTCGCTGTCTCCCTCGCAGTCTCTCTCGCAGTCTCTCTCGCAGTCTCCCTCGCTGTCTCCCTCACAGTCTCTCTCGCTGTCTCCCTTGCAGTCTCCCACACAGTCTCTCACGCTTTCTCCCTCGCTTTCTCCCTCGCTTTCTCCCTCGCAGTCTCTCTCGCAGTCTCTCTCGCAGTCTCTCTCGCAGTCTCTCTCGCTGTCCCTCTCGCAGTCTCTCTCGCTGTCCCTCTCGCTGTCTCCCTCGCAGTCTCTCTCGCAGTCTCCTTTGCAGTCTCTCTCGCTGTCTCTCTCGCTGTCTCTCTCGCTGTCTCTCTCGCTGTCTCTCTCGCAGTCTCCCTCGCAGTCTGCCTCGCAGTCTCCCTCGCAGTCTCTCTCGTAGTCTCCCATGCAGTCTCTCTCGCTGTCTCTCTCGCTGTCTCTCTCGCTGTCTCTCTCGCTGTCTCTCTCGCATTCTCTCTCGCATTCTCTCTCGCAGTCTCCCCCGCAGTCTCCCTCGCAGTCTCTTTCGCTGTCTCCCTCGCTGTTTCCCTCAGAGTCTCTTTCGCTGTCTCCCTCGCAGTCTCCCTCGCAGTCTCTCTCGCAGTCGCTCTCACTTTCTCCCTCGCTGTCTCTCTCGCAGTCCTTCTCGCAGTCTCTCTCGCAGTCTCCCTCACTGATCCTTCACTGTCTCCCACGCTGTCTCCCTCGCTGTCTCCCTCGCAGTCTCCCTCGCAGTCTCCCTCGCTGTCTCCCTCGCAGTCTCTCTCGCTGTCTCCCTCGCTTTCTCCCTCGCTTTCTCCCTCGCTGTCTCTCTCGCTGTCTCTCTCGCTGTCTCTCTCGCTGTCTCTCTCGCTGTCTCCCTCGCTGTCTCCCTCGCTGTCTCCCTCGCTGTCTCCCTCACTGTGTCCCTCGCTCTCTCCCTCGCAGTCTCCCTCGCCGTCTCCCTCGCCGTCTCTCTCGCAGTCTCTCTCGCTGTCTTCCTCGCAGTTTCTCTCGCTGTCTCCCTCGCTGCCTCCCTCGCTGTCTCCCAAGCAGTCGCTCTCGCAGTCTCTCTCGCTGTCTCCCTCGCTGTCTCCCTCACTGCCTCCCTCGCTGTCTCCCTAGCAGTCGCTCTCGCAGTCTCTCTCGCTGTCTTCCTCGCTGTGTCCCTCGCAGTCTCTCTCGCAGTCTCTCTCGCAGTCTCTCTCGCAGTCTCTCTCGCTGTCTTACTCGCAGTTTCTCTCGCTGTCTCCCTCGCTGCCTCCCACGCTGTCTCCCTCGCTGTCTCACGCGATCTCTCTCGCATTCTCTCTCGTTGTCTCCCTTGCAGTCTCTCTCGCTGTGTCCCTCGCAGTCTCTCTCGCTGTCTCTCTCGCTGTCTCCCTCGCTGTCTCCCTCGCTGTCTCCCTCGCTGTCTCCCTCGCTGTCTCCCTCGCTGCCTCCCTCGCTGCCTCCCTCGCTGCCTCCCTCGCTCTCTCTCTCGCTCTCTCTCTCGCCGTCTCCCTCGCCGTCTTAATCGCTGTCTCCCTCGCATTCTCTCTCGCAGTGTCTCTCGCTGTCTCCCACGCAGTCTCCCACACAGTCTCTCACGCTTTCTCCCTCGCTTTCTCCCTCGCAGTCTCTCTCGCAGTCTCTCTCGCAGTCTCTCTCGCAGTCTCTCTCGCTGTCCCTCTCGCAGTCTCTCTCGCTGTCCCTCTCGCTGTCCCTCTCGCAGTCTCTCTCGCAGTCTCTCTCGCTGTCTCTCTCGCAGTCTCTCTCGCAGTCTCCTTTGCAGTCTCTCTCGCTGTCTCTCTCGCTGTCTCTCTCGCTGTCTCTCTCGCTGTCTCTCTCGCTGACTCTCTCGCTGTCTCTCTCGCTGTCTCTCTCGCTGTCTCTCTCGCAGTCTCCCTCGCAGTCTGCCTCGCAGTCTCTCTCGTAGTCTCCTTTGCAGTCTCTCTCGCTGTCTCTCTCGCTGTCTCTCTCGCTGTCTCTCTCGCTGTCTCTCTCGCATTCTCTCTCGCAGTCTCCCTCGCAGTCTCCCTCGCAGTCTCCCTCGCAGTCTCTTTCGCTGTCTCCCTCGCTTTTTCCCTCACAGTCTCTTTCGCTGTCTCCCTCGCAGTCTCCCTCGCAGTCGCTCTCACTTTCTCCCTCGCTGTCTCTCTCGCAGTCCTTCTCGCAGTCTCTCTCGCAGTCTCTCTCGCTGTCTCTCTCGCTGTCTCCCTGGCTGTCTCTCTCGCTGTCTCCCTCGCTGTCTCCCTCGCTGTCTCCCTCGCTGTCTCCCTCACTGTCTCCCACGCTGTCTCCCTCGCAGTCTCCCTCGCAGTCTCCCTCGCAGTCTCCCTCGCAGTCTCCCTCGCAGTCTCTCTCGCAGTCTCTCTCGCAGTCTCTCTCGCTGTCTCCCTCGCTTTCTCCCTCGCTGTCTCCCTCGCTGTCTCTCTCGCTGTCTCTCTCGCTGTCTCCCTCGCAGTCTCTCTCGCTGTCTCCCTCGCTTGTCTCCCTCGCTGTCTCCCTCGCTGTCTCCCTCGCTGTCTCCCTCACTGTGTCCCTCGCTCTCTCCCTCGCAGTCTTCCTCACCGTCTCCCTCGCCGTCTCTCTCGCAGTCTCTCTCGCTGTCTTCCTCGCAGTTTCTCTCGCTGTCTCCCTCGCTGTCTCCCTCGCTGCCTCCCTCGCTGTATCCCAAGCAGTCGCTCTCGCATTCTCCCTCGCTGTCTCCCTCACTGCCTCCCTCGCTGTCTCCCTCGCTGTCTCCCTAGCAGTCGCTCTCGCAGTCTCTCTCGCTGTCTTCCTCGCTGTGTCCCTCGCAGTCTCTCTCGCAGTCTCTCTCGCAGTCTCTCTCGCAGTCTTACTCGCAGTTTCTCTCGCTGTCTCCCACGCTGTCTCCCTCGCTGTCTCACGCGATCTCTCTCGCATTCTCTCTCGTTGTCTCCCTTGCAGTCTCTCTCGCTGTGTCCCTCGCAGTCTCTCTCGCAGTCTCTATTGCTGTCTCTGTCGCTGTCTCCCTCGCTGTCTCCATCGCTGTCTCCCTCGCTGTCTCCCTCGCTGCCTCCCTCGCAGTCTCTCTCGAAGTCTCTCTCGCTGTCTACCTCGCTGTCTCCCTCGCTCTCTCTCTCGCTCTCTCTCTCGCCGTCTCCGTCGCCGTCTTAATCGCTGTCTCCCTCGCATTCTCTCTCGCAGTGTCTCTCGCAGTCTCCCTCGCAGTCTCCCTCGCAGTCTCTCTCGCTGTCTCCCTCACAGTCTCTCTCGCTGTCTCCCTCGCAGTCTCTCTCGAAGTCGCTCTCGCTTTCTCCCTCGCTGTCTCTCTCGCAGTCCTTCTCGCAGTCCTTCTCGCAGTCTCTCTCGCTGTCTCCAGCGCTGTCTCCCTTGCTGTCTCCCTTGCTGTCTCCCTCGCTGTCTCCCTCGCTGTCTCTCTCGCAGTCTCCCTCGCAGTCCTTCTCGCAGTCTCTCTCGCAGTCTCCCTTGCTGTCTCCCTTGCTGTCTCCCTTGCTGTCTCCCTCGCTGTCTCCCTCGCTGTCTCCCTCGCTGTCTCCCTCGCTGTCTCCCTCGCTGTCTCCCTCGCTGTCTCCCTCGCTGTCTCCCTCGCTGTCTCCCTCGCTGTCTCCCACGCAGTCTCTCTCGCTGTCTCTCTCGCTGTCTCCATGGCTTTCTCCCTCGCTGTCTCTCTCGCTGTCTCTCTCGCTGTCTCTCTCGCTGTCTCTCTCGCTGTCTCTCTCGCTGTCTCTCTCGCTGTCTCTCTCGCTGTCTCCCTTGCAGTCTCTCTTGCAGTCTCTCTCGCTGTCTCCCTTACTGTGTCTCTCGCTCTCTCCCTCGCTGTCTCCCTCGCTGTCTCATGCGCTCTCACTCGCAGTCTCTCTCGCTGTCTCCCTCGCTGTCTCCCTCGCTGTCTCCCTCGCTGTCTCCCTCGCTGTGTCCCTCGCTGTGTCCCTCGCTGTGTCCCTCGCTGTCTCTCTCGCAGTCTCCCTCGCTGTCTCCCTCGCTGTCTCCCTCGCAGTCTCCCTCGCTGTCTCCCTCGCTGTCTCCCTCGCTGTCTCCCTCGTCGTCTCCCTCGCCGTCTCCCTTGCAGTCACTCTCTCTGTATCCCCGGCTGTCTCTCTCGCTATCTCCATAGCAGTCTCTCTCACTGTCTCTGTCGCTGTCTCTGTCTCTGTCGCTGTCTCTGTCTCTGTCGCTGTCTCTGTCGCTGTCTCTGTCGCTGTCTCCCTCGCTGTCTCCCTCGCAGTCTCCCTGGCCGTCTCACTGGCCGTCTCACTGGCCGTCTCCCTGGCCGTCTCCCTGGCCGTCTCCCTGGCCGTCTCTCTCGCAGTCTCTCTCGCTGTCTCTCTCGCTGTCTCTCTCAATGTACTCTCGCTGTCTCCCTCGCTGTCTCACTCGCTCTATCCCACGCTGTATATCTCGCTGTCTCTCTCGCTGTCTCCCTCGCAGTCTCTCTCGCTCTCTCCCTCACTGTCTCTCTCGCCGTCTCTCTCTCCATCTCTCTCGCCATCTCTCTCGCAGTCTCCCTCGCTGTCTCCCTCGCAGTCTCTCTCGCAATCTCTCTCGCAGTCTCTCTCTCTGTCCCTCTCGCAGTCTCTCTCGCTGTCTCCCTCACTGTGTCCCTCGCAGTCTCCCTCGCTGTCTCCCTCGCTGTCTCCCTCGCTGTCTCCCTCATCGTCTCCCTCGCCGTCTCCCTTGCAGTCACTCTCTCTGTATCCCCGGCTGTCTCTCTCGCTATCTCCATAGCAGTCTCTCTCACTGTCTCCCTCGCTGTCTCTGTCGCTGTCTCTGTCGCTGTCTCTGTCGCTGTCTCTGTCGCTGTCTCTGTCGCTGTCTCTGTCGCTGTCTCTGTCGCTGTCTCCCTCGCCGTCTCCCTCGCAGTCTCTCTCGCTGTCTCTCTCGCTGTCTCTCTCAATGTACTCTCGCTGTCTCCCTCACTGTCTCACTCGCTCTATCCCTCGCTCTATCCCTCGCTGTATCTCTCGCAGTCTCTCTCGCAGTCTCTCTCACAGTCTCTGTCGCAGTCTCTCTCGCTGTCTCTCTCGCTGTCTCCCTCGCAGTCTCTCTCGCTCTCTCCCTCACTGTCTCTCTCGCAGTCTCTCTCGCCGTCTCTCTCTCCATCTCTCTCGCCATCTCTCTCGCCATCTCTCTCGCAGTCTCCCTCGCTGTCTCCCTCGCAGTCTCCCTCGCAGTCTCCCTCGCAGTCTCCCTCGCAGTCTCCCTCGCAGTCTCTCTCGCAGTCTCTCTCGCAGTCTCTCTCTCAGTCTCCCTCGCTGTCTCCCTCACAGTCTCTCTCGCTGTCTCCCTTGCAGTCTCCCACACAGTCACTCACGCTTTCTCCCTCGCTTTCTCCCTCGCTTTCTCCCTCGCAGTCTCTCTCGCAGTCTCTCTCGCAGTCTCTCTCGCAGTCTCTCTCGCAGTCTCTCTCGCAGTCTCTCTCGCTGTCCCTCTCGCAGTCTCTCTCGCTGTCCCTCTCGCTGTCTCTCTCACTGTCTCCCTCGCAGTCTCTCTCGCAGTCTCCTTTGCAGTCTCTCTCGCTGTCTCTCTCGCTGTCTCTCTCGCTGTCTCTCTCGCTGTCTCTCTCGCTGTCTCTCTCGCAGTCTCTCTCGCAGTCTCCCTCGCAATCTGCCTTGCAGTCTCCCTCGCAGTCTCTCTCGTAGTCTCCTTTGCAGTCTCTCTCGCTGTCTCTCTCGCTGTCTCTCTCGCTGTCTCTCTCGCTGTCTCTCTCGCTGTCTCTCTCGCAGTCTCTCTTGCAGTCTCCCTCGCAGTCTCCCTCGCAGTCTCTTTTGCTGTCTCCCTCGCTGTTTCCCTCACAGTCTCTTTCACTGTCTCCCTCGCAGTCTCCCTCGCAGTCTCTCTCGCAGTTGCTCTCACTTTCTCCCTCGCTGTCTCTCTCGCAGTTCTTCTCGCAGTCCTTCTCGCAGTCCTTCTCGCAGTCCTTCTCGCAGTCTCTCTCGCTGTCTCTCTCGCTGTCTCTCTCGCTGTCTCCCTCGCTGTCTCCCTCGCTGTCTCCCTCGCTGTCTCCCTCGCTGTCTCCCTCGCTGTCTCCCACGCTGTCTCCCTCGCTGTCTCCCTCGCAGTCTCGCTCGCAGTCTCCCTCGCAGTCTCCCTCGCAGTCTCCCTCGCAGTCTCCCTCGCTGTCTCCCTCGCTTTCTCCCTCGCTGTCTCCCTCGCTGTCTCCCTCGCTGTCTCCCTCGCTGTCTCCCTCGCTGTCTCCCTCCCTGTGTCCCTCGCTCTCTCCCGCGCAGTCTCCCTCGCCGTCTCCCTCGCCGTCTCCCTCGCTGTCTCCCTAGCAGTCGCTCTCGCAGTCTCTCTCGCTGTCTTCCTCGCTGTGTCCCTCGCAGTCTCTCTCGCAGTCTCTCTCGCAGTCTCTCTCACAGTCTCTCTCGCAGTCTTCCTCGCAGTTTCTCTCGCTGTCTCCCTCGCTGCCTCCCACGCTGTCTCCCTCACTGTCTCACGCGATCTCTCTCGCATTCTCTCTCGTTGTCTCCCTTGCAGTCTCTCTCGCTGTGTCCCTCGCAGTCTCTCTCGCAGTCTCTATTGCTGTCTCCCTCGCTGTCTCCCTCGCTGTCTCCCTCACTGCCTCCCTCGCTGTCTCCCTAGCAGTCGCTCTCGCAGTCTCTCTCGCTGTCTTCCTCGCTGTGTCCCTCGCAGTCTCTCTCGCAGTCTCTCTCGCAGTCTTACTCGCAGTTTCTCTCGCTGTCTCCCTCGCTGTCTCCCTCGCTGTCTCCCTCGCTGTGTCCCTCGCTGTGTCCCTCGCTGTGTCCCTCGCTGTCTCTCTCGCAGTCTCCCTCGCTGTCTCCCTCGCTGTCTCCCTCGCAGTCTCCCTCGCTGTCTCCCTCGCAGTCTCCCTCGCTGTCTCCCTCGCTGTCTCCCTCGCTGTCTCCCTCGTCGTCTCCCTCGCCGTCTCCCTTGCAGTCACTCTCTCTGTATCCCCGGCTGTCTCTCTCGCTATCTCCATAGCAGTCTCTCTCACTGTCTCCCTCGCTGTCTCTGTCTCTGTCTCTGTCTCTGTCGCTGTCTCTGTCGCTGTCTCTGTCGCTGTCTCTGTCGCTGTCTCTGTCGCTGTCTCCCTCGCTGTCTCCCTCGTCGTCTCCCTGGCCGTCTCACTGGCCGTCTCCCTGGCCGTCTCCCTGGCCGTCTCCCTGGCCGTCTCCCTGGCCGTCTCTCTCGCAGTCTCTCTCGCTGTCTCTCTCGCTGTCTCTCTCAATGTACTCTCGCTGTCTCCCTCGCTGTCTCACTCGCTCTATCCCACGCTGTATATCTCGCTGTCTCTCTCGCTGTCTCCCTCGCAGTCTCTCTCGCTCTCTCCCTCACTGTCTCTCTCGCCGTCTCTCTCTCCATCTCTCTCGCCATCTCTCTCGCAGTCTCCCTCGCTGTCTCCCTCGCAGTCTCTCTCGCAATCTCTCTCGCAGTCTCTCTCGCTGTCCCTCTCGCAGTCTCTCTCGCTGTCTCCCTCACTGTGTCCCTCGCAGTCTCCCTCGCTGTCTCCCTCATCGTCTCCCTCGCCGTCTCCCTTGCAGTCACTCTCTCTGTATCCCCGGCTGTCTCTCTCGCTATCTCCATAGCAGTCTCCCTCACTGTCTCCCTCGCTGTCTCTGTCGCTGTCTCTGTCGCTGTCTCTGTCGCTGTCTCTGTCGCTGTCTCTGTCGCTGTCTCTGTCGCTGTCTCCCTCGCCGTCTCCCTCGCAGTCTCTCTCGCAGTCTCTCTCGCTGTCTCTCTCAATGTACTCTCGCTGTCTCCCTCACTGTCTCACTCGCTCTATCCCTCGCTCTATCCCTCGCTCTATCCCTCGCTGTATCTCTCGCAGTCTCTCTCGCAGTCTCTCTCGCAGTCTCTCTCGCAGTCTCTCTCGCAGTCTCTCTCGCTGTCTCTCTCGCTGTCTCCCTCGCAGTCTCTCTCGCTCTCTCCCTCACTGTCTCTCTCGCAGTCTCTCTCGCCGTCTCTCTCTCCATCTCTCTCGCCATCTCTCTCGCCATCTCTCTCGCAGTCTCCCTCGCTGTCTCCCTCGCAGTCTCCCTCGCAGTCTCCCTCGCAGTCTCCCTCGCAGTCTCTCTCGCAGTCTCTCTCGCAGTCTCTCTCGCAGTCTCTCTCTCAGTCTCCCTCGCTGTCTCCCTCACAGTCTCTCTCGCTGTCTCCCTTGCAGTCTCCCACACAGTCTCTCACGCTTTCTCCCTCGCTTTCTCCCTCGCAGTCTCTCTCGCAGTCTCTCTCGCAGTCTCTCTCTCAGTCTCCCTCGCTGCCTCCCTCACAGTCTCTCTCGCTGTCTCCCTTGCAGTCTCCCACACAGTCTCTCACACTTTCTCCCTCGCTTTCTCCCTCGCAGTCTCTCTCGCAGTCTCTCTCGCAGTCTCTCTCGCAGTCTCTCTCGCTGTCCCTCTCGCAGTCTCTCTCGCTGTCCCTCTCGCTGTCTCCCTCGCAGTCTCTCTCACTGTCTCCCTCGCAGTCTCTCTCGCAGTCTCCTTTGCAGTCTCTCTCGCTGTCTCTCTCGCTGTCTCTCTCGCTGTCTCTCTCGCAGTCTCCCTCGCAATCTGCCTCGCAGTCTCCCTCGCAGTCTCTCTCGTAGTCTCCTTTGCAGTCTCTTTCGCTGTCTCTCTCGCTATCTCTCTCGCTGTCTCTCTCGCTGTCTCTCTCGCAGTCTCTCTCGCAGTCTCTCTCGCAGTCTCTCTCGCAGTCTCTCTCGCAGTCTCCCTCGCAGTCTCCCTCGCAGTCTCCCTCGCAGTCTCTTTCGCTGCCTCCCTCGCTGTTTCCCTCACAGTCTCTTTCGCTGTCTCCCTCGCAGTCTCCCTCGCAGTCTCTCTCGCAGTCGCTCTCACTTTCTCCCTCGCTGTCTCTCTCGCAGTCCTTCTCGCAGTCCTTCTCGCAGTCCTTCTCGCAGTCTATCTCGCAGTCTCTCTCGCTGTCTCTCTCGCTGTCTCTCTCGCTGTCTCCCTCGCTGTCTCCCTCGCTGTCTCCCTCGCTGTCTCCCTCGCTGTCTCCCTCGCTGTCTCCCTCGCTGTCTCCCACGCTGTCTCCCTCGCTGTCTCCCTCGCTGTCTCCCTCGCTGTCTCCCTCGCTGTCTCCCTCGCAGTCTCCCTCGCAGTCTCCCTCGCAGTCTCCCTCGCTGTCTCCCTCGCTTTCTCCCTCGCTGTCTCCCTCGCTGTCTCCCTCGCTGTCTCCCTCGCTGTCTCCCTCGCTGTCTCCCTCGCTGTCTCCCTCGCCGTCTCCCTCGCCGTCTCCCTCGCCGTCTCCCTCGCTGTCTCCCTAGCAGTCGCTCTCGCAGTCTCTCTCGCTGTCTTCCTCGCTGTGTCCCTCGCAGTCTCTCTCGCAGTCTCTCTCGCAGTCTCTCTCGCTGTCTCCCTCGCAGTCTCTCTCGCAATCTCTCTCGCAGTCTCTCTCGCTGTCCCTCTCGCAGTCTCTCTCGCTGTCTCCCTCACTGTGTCCCTCGCAGTCTCCCTCGCTGTCTCCCTCGCTGTCTCCCTCATCGTCTCCCTCGCCGTCTCCCTTGCAGTCACTCTCTCTGTATCCCCGGCTGTCTCTCTCGCTATCTCCATAGCAGTCTCTCTCGCTGTCTCTGTCGCTGTCTCTGTCGCTGTCTCTGTCGCTGTCTCTGTCGCTGTCTCTGTCGCTGTCTCCCTCGCCGTCTCCCTCGCAGTCTCTCTCGCAGTCTCTCTCGCTGTCTCTCTCAATGTACTCTCGCTGTCTCCCTCACTGTCTCACTCGCTCTATCCCTCGCTCTATCCCTCGCTGTATCTCTCGCAGTCTCTCTCGCAGTCTCTCTCACAGTCTCTGTCGCAGTCTCTCTCGCTGTCTCTCTCGGCGTCTCTCTCTCCATCTCTCTCGCCATCTCTCTCGCAGTCTCCCTCGCTGTCTCCCTCGCTGTCTCCCTCGCAGTCTCTCTCGCAATCTCTCTCGCAGTCTCTCTCGCTGTCCCTCTCGCAGTCTCTCTCGCTGTCTCCCTCACTGTGTCCCTCGCAGTCTCCCTCGCAGTCTCCCTCGCAGTCTCCCTCGCTGTCTCCCTCGCTGTCTCCCTCGCTGTCTCCCTCGCTGTCTCCCTCATCGTCTCCCTCGCCGTCTCCCTTGCAGTCACTCTCTCTGTATCCCCGGCTGTCTCTCTCGCTATCTCCATAGCAGTCTCTCTCACTGTCTCCCTCGCTGTCTCTGTCGCTGTCTCTGTCGCTGTCTCTGTCGCTGTCTCTGTCGCTGTCTCTGTCGCTGTCTCCCTCGCCGTCTCCCTCGCAGTCTCTCTCGCAGTCTCTCTCGCTGTCTCTCTCAATGTACTCTCGCTGTCTCCCTCACTGTCTCACTCGCTCTATCCCTCGCTCTATCCCTCGCTGTATCTCTCGCAGTCTCTCTCGCTGTCTCTCTCGCTGTCTCCCTCGCAGTCTCTCTCGCTCTCTCCCTCACTGTCTCTCTCGCAGTCTCTCTCGCCGTCTCTCTCTCCATCTCTCTCGCCATCTCTCTCGCCATCTCTCTCGCAGTCTCCCTCGCTGTCTCCCTCGCAGTCTCCCTCGCAGTCTCCCTCGCAGTCTCCCTCGCAGTCTCCCTCGCAGTCTCTCTCGCAGTCTCTCTCTCAGTCTCCCTCGCTGTCTCCCTCACAGTCTCTCTCGCTGTCTCCCTTGCAGTCTCCCACACAGTCACTCACGCTTTCTCCCTCGCTTTCTCCCTCGCAGTCTCTCTCGCAGTCTCTCTCGCAGTCTCTCTCGCAGTCTCTCTCGCAGTCTCTCTCGCAGTCTCTCTCGCAGTCTCTCTCGCAGTCTCTCTCGCTGTCCCTCTCGCTGTCTCTCTCACTGTCTCCCTCGCAGTCTCTCTCGCAGTCTCCTTTGCAGTCTCTCTCGCTGTCTCTCTCGCTGTCTCTCTCGCTGTCTCTCTCGCAGTCTCCCTCGCAATCTGCCTCGCAGTCTCCCTCGCAGTCTCTCTCGTAGTCTCCTTTGCAGTCTCTCTCGCTGTCTCTCTCGCTGTCTCTCTCGCTGTCTCTCTCGCTGTCTCTCTCGCAGTCTCTCTTGCAGTCTCTCTTGCAGTCTCCCTCGCAGTCTCCCTCGCAGTCTCTTTTGCTGTCTCCCTCGCTGTTTCCCTCACAGTCTCTTTCACTGTCTCCCTCGCAGTCTCCCTCGCAGTCTCTCTCGCAGTTGCTCTCACTTTCTCCCTCGCTGTCTCTCTCGCAGTCCTTCTCGCAGTCCTTCTCGCAGTCCTTCTCGCAGTCTCTCTCGCTGTCTCTCTCGCTGTCTCCCTCGCTGTCTCCCTCGCTGTCTCCCTCGCTGTCTCCCTCACTGTCTCCCACGCTGTCTCCCTCGCTGTCTCCCTCGCTGTCTCCCTCGCAGTCTCCCTCGCAGTCTCCCTCGCAGTCTCCCTCGCAGTCTCCCTCGCAGTCTCCCTCGCTGTCTCCCTCGCTTTCTCCCTCGCTGTCTCTCTCGCTGTCTCCCTCGCTGTCTCCCTCGCTGTCTCCCTCGCTGTCTCCCTCGCTGTCTCCCTCACTGTGTCCCTCGCTCTCTCCCGCGCAGTCTCCCTCGCCGTCTCCCTCGCCGTCTCCCTCGCCGTCTCCCTCGCCGTCTCCCTCGCTGTCTCCCTAGCAGTCGCTCTCGCAGTCTCTCTCGCTGTCTTCCTCGCTGTGTCCCTCGCAGTCTCTCTCGCAGTCTCTCTCGCAGTCTCTCTCACAGTCTCTCTCGCAGTCTTCCTCGCAGTTTCTCTCGCTGTCTCCCTCGCTGCCTCCCACGCTGTCTCCCTCACTGTCTCACGCGATCTCTCTCGCATTCTCTCTCGTTGTCTCCCTTGCAGTCTCTCTCGCTGTGTCCCTCGCAGTCTCTCTCGCAGTCTCTATTGCTGTCTCCCTCGCTGTCTCCCTCGCTGTCTCCCTCACTGCCTCCCTCGCTGTCTCCCTAGCAGTCGCTCTCGCAGTCTCTCTCGCTGTCTTCCTCGCTGTGTCCCTCGCAGTCTCTCTCGCAGTCTTACTCGCAGTTTCTCTCGCTGTCTCCCTCGCTGTCTCCCTCGCTGTCTCCCTCGCTGTGTCCCTCGCTGTGTCCCTCGCTGTGTCCCTCGCTGTCTCTCTCGCAGTCTCCCTCGCTGTCTCCCTCGCTGTCTCCCTCGCAGTCTCCCTCGCTGTCTCCCTCGCTGTCTCCCTCGCTGTCTCCCTCGTCGTCTCCCTCGCCGTCTCCCTTGCAGTCACTCTCTCTGTATCCCCGGCTGTCTCTCTCGCTATCTCCATAGCAGTCTCTCTCACTGTCTCCCTCGCTGTCTCTGTCTCTGTCGCTGTCTCTGTCGCTGTCTCTGTCGCTGTCTCTGTCGCTGTCTCCCTCGCTGTCTCCCTCGCAGTCTCCCTTGTCGTCTCCCTGGCCGTCTCCCTGGCCGTCTCCCTGGCCATCTCCCTGGCCGTCTCCCTGGCCGTCTCCCTGGCCGTCTCCCTGGCCGTCTCCCTGGCCGTCTCCCTGGCCGTCTCCCTGGCCGTCTCTCTCGCAGTCTCTCTCGCTGTCTCTCTCGCTGTCTCTCTCAATGTACTCTCGCTGTCTCCCTCGCTGTCTCACTCGCTCTATCCCACGCTGTATATCTCGCTGTCTCTCTCGCTGTCTCCCTCGCAGTCTCTCTCGCTCTCTCCCTCACTGTCTCTCTCGCCGTCTCTCTCTCCATCTCTCTCGCCATCTCTCTCGCAGTCTCCCTCGCTGTCTCCCTCGCTGTCTCCCTCGCAGTCTCTCTCGCAATCTCTCTCGCAGTCTCTCACGCTGTCCCTCTCGCAGTCTCTCTCGCTGTCTCCCTCACTGTGTCCCTCGCAGTCTCCCTCGCTGTCTCCCTCATCGTCTCCCTCGCCGTCTCCCTTGCAGTCACTCTCTCTGTATCCCCGGCTGTCTCTCTCGCTATCTCCAAAGCAGTCTCTCTCACTGTCTCCCTCGCTGTCTCTGTCGCTGTCTCTGTCGCTGTCTCTGTCGCTGTCTCTGTCGCTGTCTCTGTCGCTGTCTCTGTCGCTGTCTCTGTCGCTGTCTCCCTCGCCGTCTCCCTCGCAGTCTCTCTCGCAGTCTCTCTCGCTGTCTCTCTCAATGTACTCTCGCTGTCTCCCTCACTGTCTCACTCGCTCTATCCCTCGCTCTATCCCTCGCTCTATCCCTCGCTGTATCTCTCGCAGTCTCTCTCGCAGTCTCTCTCGCAGTCTCTCTCGCTGTCTCTCTCGCTGTCTCCCTCGCAGTCTCTCTCGCTCTCTCCCTCACTGTCTCTCTCGCAGTCTCTCTCGCCATCTCTCTCTCCATCTCTCTCGCCATCTCTCTCGCCATCTCTCTCGCAGTCTCCCTCGCTGTCTCCCTCG
The DNA here is from genome assembly GCF_036365525.1 of Heterodontus francisci. Classification (NCBI taxonomy): domain Eukaryota; kingdom Metazoa; phylum Chordata; class Chondrichthyes; order Heterodontiformes; family Heterodontidae; genus Heterodontus; species Heterodontus francisci. The sequence goes on from NW_027141323.1 coordinate 1,094,914, forward strand.
CAGTCTCCCTCGCAGTCTCCCTCGCAGTCTCTCTCGCAGTCTCTCTCGCAGTCTCTCTCTCAGTCTCCCTCGCTGTCTCCCTCACAGTCTCTCTCGCTGTCTCCCTTGCAGTCTCCCACACAGTCTCTCACGCTTTCTCCCTCGCTTTCTCCCTCGCAGTCTCTCTCGCAGTCTCTCTCGCAGTCTCTCTCTCAGTCTCCCTCGCTGTCTCCCTCACAGTCTCTCTCGCTGTCTCCCTTGCAGTCTCCCACACAGTCTCTCACACTTTCTCCCTCGCTTTCTCCCTCGCAGTCTCTCTCGCAGTCTCTCTCGCAGTCTCTCTCGCAGTCTCTCTCGCAGTCTCTCTCGCTGTCCCTCTCGCAGTCTCTCTCGCTGTCCCTCTCGCTGTCTCCCTCGCAGTCTCTCTCACTGTCTCCCTCGCAGTCTCTCTCGCAGTCTCCTTTGCAGTCTCTCTCGCTGTCTCTCTCGCTGTCTCTCTCGCTGTCTCTCTCGCTGTCTCTCTCGCAGTCTCCCTCGCAATCTGCCTCGCAGTCTCCCTCGCAGTCTCTCTCGTAGTCTCCTTTGCAGTCTCTTTCGCTGTCTCTCTCGCTATCTCTCTCGCTGTCTCTCTCGCTGTCTCTCTCGCAGTCTCTCTCGCAGTCTCTCTCGCAGTCTCCCTCGCAGTCTCCCTCGCAGTCTCCCTCGCAGTCTCTTTCGCTGCCTCCCTCGCTGTTTCCCTCACAGTCTCTTTCGCTGTCTCCCTCGCAGTCTCCCTCGCAGTCTCTCTCGCAGTCGCTCTCACTTTCTCCCTCGCTGTCTCTCTCGCAGTCCTTCTCGCAGTCCTTCTCGCAGTCCTTCTCGCAGTCCTTCTCGCAGTCCTTCTCGCAGTCTATCTCGCAGTCTCTCTCGCTGTCTCTCTCGCTGTCTCTCTCGCTGTCTCCCTCGCTGTCTCCCTCGCTGTCTCCCTCGCTGTCTCCCTCGCTGTCTCCCTCGCTGTCTCCCTCGCTGTCTCCCACGCTGTCTCCCTCGCTGTCTCCCTCGCTTTCTCCCTCGCAGTCTCTCTCGCAGTCTCTCTCGCAGTCTCTCTCGCAGTCTCTCTCGCAGTCTCTCTCGCTGTCCCTCTCGCAGTCTCTCTCGCTGTCCCTCTCGCTGTCTCCCTCGCAGTCTCTCTCACTGTCTCCCTCGCAGTCTCTCTCGCAGTCTCCTTTGCAGTCTCTCTCGCTGTCTCTCTCGCTGTCTCTCTCGCTGTCTCTCTCGCTGTCTCTCTCGCAGTCTCCCTCGCAATCTGCCTCGCAGTCTCCCTCGCAGTCTCTCTCGTAGTCTCCTTTGCAGTCTCTTTCGCTGTCTCTCTCGCTGTCTCTCTCGCTATCTCTCTCGCTGTCTCTCTCGCTGTCTCTCTCGCAGTCTCTCTCGCAGTCTCTCTCGCAGTCTCCCTCGCAGTCTCCCTCGCAGTCTCCCTCGCAGTCTCCCTCGCAGTCTCTTTCGCTGCCTCCCTCGCTGTTTCCCTCACAGTCTCTTTCGCTGTCTCCCTCGCAGTCTCCCTCGCAGTCTCTCTCGCAGTCGCTCTCACTTTCTCCCTCGCTGTCTCTCTCGCAGTCCTTCTCGCAGTCCTTCTCGCAGTCCTTCTCGCAGTCTATCTCGCAGTCTCTCTCGCTGTCTCTCTCGCTGTCTCTCTCGCTGTCTCCCTCGCTGTCTCCCTCGCTGTCTCCCTCGCTGTCTCCCTCGCTGTCTCCCTCGCTGTCTCCCTCGCTGTCTCCCACGCTGTCTCCCTCGCTGTCTCCCTCGCTGTCTCCCTCGCTGTCTCCCTCGCAGTCTCCCTCGCAGTCTCCCTCGCAGTCTCCCTCGCTGTCTCCCTCGCTTTCACCCTCGCTGTCTCCCTCGCTGTCTCCCTCGCTGTCTCCCTCGCTGTCTCCCTCACTGTGTCCCTCGCTCTCTCCCTCGCCGTCTCCCTCGCCGTCTCCCTCGCCGTCTCCCTCGCCGTCTCCCTCGCTGTCTCCCTAGCAGTCGCTCTCGCAGTCTCTCTCGCTGTCTTCCTCGCTGTGTCCCTCGCAGTCTCTCTCGCAGTCTCTCTCGCAGTCTCTCTCGCAGTCTCTCTCGCAGTCTCTCTCGCAGTCTTCCTCGCAGTTTCTCTCGCTGTCTCCCTCGCTGCCTCCCGCGCTGTCTCCCTCACTGTCTCACGCGATCTCTCTCGCATTCTCTCTCGTTGTCTCCCTTGCAGTCTCTCTCGCTGTGTCCCTCGCAGTCTCTCTCGCAGTCTCTATTGCTGTCTCCCTCGCTGTCTCCCTCACTGCCTCCCTCGCTGTCTCCCTAGCAGTCGCTCTCGCAGTCTCTCTCGCTGTCTTCCTCGCTGTGTCCCTCGCAGTCTCTCTCGCAGTCTTACTCGCAGTTTCTCTCGCTGTCTCCCTCGCTGCCTCCCACGCTGTCTCCCTCGCTGTCTCACGCGATCTCTCTCGCATTCTCTCTCGTTGTCTCCCTTGCAGTCTCTCTCGCTGTGTCCCTCGCAGTCTCTCTCGCAGTCTCTATTGCTGTCTCCCTCGCTGTCTCCCTCGCTGTCTCCCTCGCTGTCTCCCTCGCTGCCTCCCTCGCAGTCTCTCTCGAAGTCTCTCTCGCTGTCTACCTCGCTGTCTCCCTCGCTCTCTCTCTCGCTCTCTCTCTCGCTCTCTCTCTCGCCGCCTCCCTCGCCGTCTTAATCGCTGTCTCCCTCGCATTCTCTCTCGCAGTGTCTCTCGCTGTCTCCCTCGCAGTCTCCCTCGCAGTCTCCCTCGCAGTCTCCCTCGCAGTCTCCCTCGCAGTCTCTCTCGCTGTCTCCCTCGCAGTCTCTCTCGAAGTCGCTCTCGCTTCCTCCAGCGCTGTCTCCCTCGCTGTCTCCCTCGCTGTCTCCCTCGCTGTCTCCCTCGCTGTCTCCCTCGCTGTCTCCCACGCAGTCTCTCTCGCTGTCTCTCTCGCTGTCTCCATGGCTTTCTCCCTCGCTGTCTCTCTCGCTGTCTCTCTCGCTGTCTCTCTCGCTGTCTCTCTCGCTGTCTCTCTCGCTGCCTCTCTCGCTGTCTCTCTCGCTGTCTCCCTTGCAGTCTCTCTTGCAGTCTCTCTCGCTGTCTCTCTCGCTGTCTCTCTCGCTCTCTCCCTCGCTGTCTCTCTCGCTGTCTCTCTCGCTGTCTCTCTCGCTGCCTCTCTCGCTGTCTCTCTCGCTGTCTCCCTTGCAGTCTCTCTTGCTGTCTCTCTCGCAGTCTCTCTCGCTGTCTCCCTCGCTGTCTCCCTCGCTGTCTCCCTCGCTGTGTCCCTCGCTGTGTCCCTCGCTGTGTCCCTCACTGTCTCTCTCGCAGTCTCCCTCGCTGTCTCCCTCGCTGTCTCCCTCGCAGTCTCTCTCGCTGTCTCCCTCGCTGTCTCCCACGCAGTCTCTCTCGCTGTCTCTCTCGCTGTCTCCATGGCTTTCTCCCTCGCTGTCTCTCTCGCTGTCTCTCTCGCTGTCGCTCTCGCTGTCTCTCTCGCTGTCCCTCTCGCTGTCTCTCTCGCTGTCTCTCTCGCTGCCTCTCTCGCTGTCTCTCTCGCTGTCTCCCTTGCAGTCTCTCTTGCAGTCTCTCTCGCTGTCTCCCTCACTGTGTCTCTCGCTCTCTCCCTCGCTGTCTCCCTCGCTGTCTCATGCGCTCTCTCTCGCAGTCTCTCTCGCTGTCTCCCTCGCTGTCTCCCTCGCTGTGTCCCTCGCTGTGTCCCTCGCTGTGTCCCTCACTGTCTCTCTCGCAGTCTCCCTCGCTGTCTCCCTCGCTGTCTCCCTCGCAGTCTCTCTCGCTGTCTCCCTCGCTGTCTCCCTCGCTGTCTCCCTCGTCGTCTCCCTCGCCGTCTCCCTTGCAGTCACTCTCTCTGTATCCCCGGCTGTCTCTCTCGCTATCTCCATAGCAGTCTCTCTCACTGTCTCTGTCTCTGTCTCTGTCGCTGTCTCTGTCGCTGTCTCTGTCTCTGTCGCTGTCTCTGTCGCTGTCTCTGTCGCTGTCTCTGTCGCTGTCTCTGTCGCTGTCTCCCTGGCCGTCTCCCTCGCAGTCTCTCTCGCTGTCTCTCTCAATGTACTCTCGCTGTCTCCCTTGCAGTCTCTCTTGCAGTCTCTCTCGCTGTCTCCCTCACTGTGTCTCTCGCTCTCTCCCTCGCTGTCTCCCTCGCTGTCTCATGCGCTCTCTCTCGCAGTCTCTCTCGCTGTCTCCCTCGCTGTCTCCCTCGCTGTGTCCCTCGCTGTGTCCCTCGCTGTGTCCCTCGCTGTCTCTCTCGCAGTCTCCCTCGCTGTCTCCCTCGCTGTCTCCCTTGCAGTCTCCCTCGCTTTCTCCCTCGCTGTCTCCCTCGCTGTCTCCCTCGTCGTCTCCCTCGCCGTCTCCCTTGCAGTCACTCTCTCTGTATCCCCGGCTGTCTCTCTTGCTATCTCCATAGCAGTCTCTCTCACTGTCTCCCTCGCTGTCTCTGTCGCTGTCTCTGTCGCTGTCTCTGTCGCTGTCTCTGTCGCTGTCTCTGTCGCTGTCTCTGTCGCTGTCTCCCTCGCTGTCTCCCTCGCAGTCTCCCTCGCCGTCTCCCTGGCCGTCTCCCTGGCCGTCTCCCTGGCCGTCTCCCTGGCCGTCTCCCTGGCCGTCTCCCTGGCCGTCTCCCTGGCCGTCTCCCTGGCCGTCTCCCTGGCCGTCTCCCTGGCCGTCTCTCTCGCAGTCTCTCTCGCTGTCTCTCTCGCTGTCTCTCTCGCTGTCTCTCTCAATGTACTCTCGCTGTCTCCCTCGCTGTCTCACTCGCTCTATCCCACGCTGTATATCTCGCTGTCTCTCTCGCTGTCTCCCTCGCAGTCTCTCTCGCTCTCTCCCTCACTGTCTCTCTCGCCGTCTCTCTCTCCATCTCTCTCGCCATCTCTCTCGCAGTCTCCCTCGCTGTCTCCCTCGCTGTCTCCCTCGCTGTCTCCCTCGCAATCTCTCTCGCAGTCTCTCTCGCTGTCCCTCTCGCAGTCTCTCTCGCTGTCTCCCTCACTGTGTCCCTCGCAGTCTCCCTCGCTGTCTCCCTCGCTGTCTCCCTCATCGTCTCCCTCGCCGTCTCCCTTGCAGTCACTCTCTCTGTATCCCCGGCTGTCTCTCTCGCTATCTCCATAGCAGTCTCTCTCACTGTCTCCCTCGCTGTCTCTGTCGCTGTCTCTGTCGCTGTCTGTGTCGCTGTCTGTGTCGCTGTCTCTGTCGCTGTCTCTGTCGCTGTCTCCCTCGCCGTCTCCCTCGCAGTCTCTCTCGCAGTCTCTCTCGCAGTCTCTCTCGCTGTCTCTCTCAATGTACTCTCGCTGTCTCCCTCACTGTCTCACTCGCTCTATCCCTCGCTCTATCCCTCGCTGTATCTCTCGCAGTCTCTCTCGCAGTCTCTCTCACAGTCTCTCTCGCAGTCTCTCTCACAGTCTCTCTCGCTGTCTCTCTCGCTGTCTCCCTCGCAGTCTCTCTCGCTCTCTCCCTCACTGTCTCTCTCGCAGTCTCTCTCGCCGTCTCTCTCTCCATCTCTCTCGCCGTCTCTCTCTCCATCTCTCTCGCCATCTCTCTCGCAGTCTCTCTCGCAGTCTCCCTCGCTGTCTCCCTCGCAGTCTCCCTCGCAGTCTCCCTCGCAGTCTCCCTCGCAGTCTCCCTCGCAGTCTCTCTCGCAGTCTCTCTCGCAGTCTCTCTCTCAGTCTCCCTCGCTGTCTCCCTCACAGTCTCTCTCGCTGTCTCCCTTGCAGTCTCCCACACAGTCTCTCACGCTTTCTCCCTCGCTTTCTCCCTCGCAGTCTCTCTCGCAGTCACCCTCGCAGTCTCTCTCGCAGTCTCTCTCGCAGTCTCTCTCGCAGTCTCTCTCGCTGTCTCTCTCGCTGTCCCTCTCGCAGTCTCTCTCGCTGTCCCTCTCGCAGTCTCTCTCACTGTCTCCCTCGCAGTCTCTCTCGCAGTCTCCTTTGCAGTCTCTCTCGCTGTCTCTTTCGCTGTCTCTCTCGCTGTCTCTCTCGCTGTCTCTCTCGCTGTCTCTCTCGCAGTCTCCCTCGCAATCTGCCTCGCAGTCTCCCTCGCAGTCTCTCTCGTAGTCTCCTTTGCAGTCTCTCTCGCTGTCCCTCTCGCTGTCTCTCTCGCTGTCTCTCTCGCTGTCTCTCTCGCAGTCTCTCTCGCAGTCTCTCTCGCAGTCTCTCTCGCAGTCTCCCTCGCAGTCTCTCTCGCAGTCTCTCTCGCAGTCTCTCTCGCAGTCTCCCTCGCAGTCTCCCTCGCAGTCTCTTTCGCTGTCTCCCTCGCTGTTTCCCTCACAGTCTCTTTCGCTGTCTCCCTCGCAGTCTCCCTCGCAGTCTCTCTCGCAGTCGCTCTCACTTTCTCCCTCGCTGTCTCTCTCGCAGTCCTTCTCGCAGTCCTTCTCGCAGTCCTTCTCGCAGTCTCTCTCACTGTCTCTCTCGCTGTCTCACTCGCTGTCTCCCTCGCTGTCTCCCTCGCTGTCTCCCTCGCTGTCTCCCTCGCTGTCTCCCTCGCTGTCTCCCTCACTGTCTCCCTCGCTGTCTCCCACGCTGTCTCCCTCGCTGTCTCCCTCGCAGTCTCCCTCGCAGTCTCCCTCGCAGTCTCCCTCGCAGTCTCCCTCGCAGTCTCCCTCGCTGTCTCCCTCGCTGTCTCCCTCGCTCTCTCCCTCGCAGTCTCCCTCGCCGTCTCCCTCGCCGTCTCCCTCGCCGTCTCCCTCGCTGTCTCCCTAGCAGTCGCTCTCGCAGTCTCTCTCGCTGTCTTCCTCGCTGTGTCCCTCGCAGTCTCTCTCGCAGTCTCTCTCGCAGTCTCTCTCGCAGTCTCTCTCGCAGTCTCTCTTGCAGTCTCTCTCGCAGTCTTCCTCGCAGTTTCTCTCGCTGTCTCCCTCACTGTCTCACGCGATCTCTCTCGCATTCTCTCTCGTTGTCTCCCTTGCAGTCTCTCTCGCTGTGTCCCTCGCAGTCTCTCTCGCAGTCTCTATTGCTGTCTCCCTCGCTGTCTCCCTCGCTGTCTCCCTCACTGCCTCCCTCGCTGTCTCCCTAGCAGTCGCTCTCGCAGTCTCTCTCGCTGTCTTCCTCGCTGTGTCCCTCGCAGTCGCTCTCGCAGTCGCTCTCGCAGTCGCTCTTGCAGTCTCTCTCGCTGTCTCCCTCGCTGTCTCCCTCACTGCCTCCCTCGCTGTCTCCCTAGCAGTCGCTCTCGCAGTCTCTCTCGCTGTCTTCCTCGCTGTGTCCCTCGCAGTCTCTCTCGCAGTCTCTCTCGCAGTCTTACTCGCAGTTTCTCTCGCTGTCTCCCTCGCTGCCTCCCACGCTGTCTCCCTCGCTGTCTCACGCGATCTCTCTCGCATTCTCTCTCGTTGTCTCCCTTGCAGTCTCTCTCGCTGTGTCCCTCGCAGTCTCTCTCGCAGTCCTTCTCGCAGTCCTTCTCGCAGTCCTTCTCGCAGTCCTTCTCGCAGTCTCTCTCACTGTCTCTCTCGCTGTCTCACTCGCTGTCTCCCTCGCTGTCTCTCTCGCAGTCCTTCTCGCAGTCCTTCTCGCAGTCCTTCTCGCTGTCCTTCTCGCAGTCTCTCTCACTGTCTCTCTCGCTGTCTCACTCGCTGTCTCCCTCGCTGTCTCCCTCGCTGTCTCCCTTGCTGTCTCCCTCGCTGTCTCCCTCACTGTCTCCCTCACTGTCTCCCTCGCTGTCTCCCACGCTGTCTCCCTCGCTGTCTCCCTCGCAGTCTCCCTCGCAGTCTCCCTCGCAGTCTCCCTCGCTGTCTCCCTCGCTGTCTCCCTCGCTGACTCCCTCGCTGTCTCCCTCACTGTGTCCCTCGCTCTCTCCCTCGCAGTCTCCCTCGCCGTCTCCCTCGCCGTCTCCCTCGCCGTCTCCCTCGCTGTCTCACGCGATCTCTCTCGCATTCTCTCTCGTTGTCTCCCTTGCAGTCTCTCTCGCTGTGTCCCTCGCAGTCTCTCTCGCAGTCTCTATTGCTGTCTCCCTCGCTGTCTCCCTCGCTGTCTCCCTCACTGCCTCCCTCGCTGTCTCCCTAGCAGTCGCTCTCGCAGTCTCTCTCGCTGTCTTCCTCGCTGTGTCCCTCGCAGTCGCTCTCGCAGTCGCTCTCGCAGTCGCTCTCGCAGTCTCTCTCGCTGTCTCCCTCGCTGTCTCCCTCACTGCCTCCCTCGCTGTCTCCCTAGCAGTCGCTCTCGCAGTCTCTCTCGCTGTCTTCCTCGCTGTGTCCCTCGCAGTCTCTCTCGCAGTCTCTCTCGCAGTCTTACTCGCAGTTTCTCTCGCTGTCTCCCTCGCTGTCTCCCTCGCTGCCTCCCACGCTGTCTCCCTCGCTGTCTCACGCGATCTCTCTCGCATTCTCTCTCGTTGTCTCCCTTGCAGTCTCTCTCGCTGTGTCCCTCGCAGTCTCTCTCGCAGTCTCTATTGCTGTCTCTGTCGCTGTCTCCCTCGCTGTCTCCCTCGCTGTCTCCCTCGCTGCCTCCCTCGCAGTCTCTCTCGAAGTCTCTCTCGCTGTCTACCTCGCTGTCTCCCTCGCTCTCTCTCTCGCTCTCTCTCTCGCCGTCTCCCTCGCCGTCTTAATCGCTGTCTCCCTCGCATTCTCTCTCGCAGTGTCTCTCGCTGTCTCCCTCGCAGTCTCCCTCGCAGTCTCTCTCGCTGTCTCCCTCGCAGTCTCTCTCGAAGTCGCTCTCGCTTTCTCCAGCGCTGTCTCCCTCGCTGTCTCCCTCGCTGTCTCCCTCGCTGTCTCCCTCGCTGTCTCCCTCGCTGTCTCCCTCGCTGTCTCCCACGCAGTCTCTCTCGCTGTCTCTCTCGCTGTCTCCATGGCTTTCTCCCTCGCTGTCTCTCTCGCTGTCTCTCTCGCTGTCTCTCTCGCTGTCTCTCTCGCTGTCTCTCTCGCTGCCTCTCTCGCTGTCTCTCTCGCAGTCTCTCTTGCAGTCTCTCTCGCTGTCTCCCTCACTGTGTCTCTCGCTCTCTCCCTCGCTGTCTCCCTCGCTGTCTCATGCGCTCTCTCTCGCAGTCTCTCTCGCTGTGTCCCTCGCTGTGTCCCTCGCTGTCTCTCTCGCAGTCTCCCTCGCTGTCTCCCTCGCTGTCTCCCTCGCTGTCTCCCTCGCAGTCTCCCTCGCTGTCTCCCTCGCTGTCTCCCTCGTCGTCTCCCTCGCCGTCTCCCTTGCAGTCACTCTCTCTGTATCCCCGGCTGTCTCTCTCGCTATCTCCATAGCAGTCTCTCTCACTGTCTCCCTCGCTGTCTCCCTCGCTGTCTCTGTCTCTGTCGCTGTCTCTGTCGCTGTCTCTGTCGCTGTCTCTGTCGCTGTCTCTGTCGCTGTCTCTGTCGCCGTCTCCCTGGCCGTCTCCCTCGCAGTCTCCCTCGCAGTCTCTGTCGCAGTCTCTCTCGCTGTCTCTCTCAATGTACTCTCGCTGTCTCCCTCGCTGTCTCCCTCGCTGTCTCCCTCGCTGTCTCACTCGCTCTATCCCTCGCTGTATCTCTCGCAGTCTCTCTCACAGTCTCTCTCACAGTCTCTCTCGCTGTCTCCCTCGCAGTCTCTCTCGAAGTCGCTCTCGCTTTCTCCCTCGCTTTCTCCCTCGCTGTCTCTCTCGCAGTCCTTCTCGCAGTCCTTCTCGCAGTCTCTCTCGCTGTCTCCAGCGCTGTCTCCCTCGCTGTCTCCCTCGCTGTCTCCCTCGCTGTCTCCCTCGCTGTCTCCCTCGCTGTCTCCCTCGCTGTCTCCCTCGCTGTCTCCCTCGCTGTCTCTCTCGCTGTCTCTCTCGCTGGCTCTATCGCTTTCTCCCTCGCTGTCTCTCTCGCTGTCTCTCTCGCTGTCTCTCTCGCTGTCTCTCTCGCTGCCTCTCTCGCTGTCTCTCTCGCTGTCTCCCTTGCAGTCTCTCTTGCAGTCTCTCTTGCAGTCTCTCTTGCAGTCTCTCTTGCAGTCTCTCTTGCAGTCTCTCTCGCAGTCTCCCTCGCTGTCTCTCTCGCTGTCTCTCTCGCAGTCTCCCTCGCTGTGTCTCTCGCTCTCTCCCTCGCTGTCTCCCTCGCTGTCTCATGCGCTCTCTCTCGCAGTCTCTCTCGCTGTCTCCCTCGCAGTCTCCCTCGCAGTCTCCCTCGCAGTCTCCCTCGCAGTCTCCCTCGCTGTCTCCCTCGCCGTCTCCCTCGCCGTCTCCCTCGCCGTCTCCCTCGCCGTCTCCCTCGCCGTCTCCCTCGCCGTCTCCCTTGCAGTCACTCTCTCTGTATCCCCGGCTGTCTCTCTCGCTATTTTTTTTTTTTTAGAATTAGAATATTACAGCGCAGTACAGGCCCTTCGGCCCTCGATGTTGCGCCGATCATCTGACCTACACTATTCCATTTACATCCATATGTCTATCCAATGACCACTTAAATGCCCTTAAAGTTGGCGAGTCTACTACTGTTGCAGGCAGGGCGTTCCACGCCCCTACTACTCTCTGCGTAAAGAAACTACCTCTGACATCTGTCCTATATCTTTCACCCCTCAACTTAAAGCTATGTCCCCTCGTGTTTGCCATCCTCATCCGAGGAAAAAGACTCTCACTATCCACCCTATCTAACCCTCTGATTATCTTGTATGTCTCTATTAAGTCACCTCTCCTCCTCCTTCTCTCTAACGAAAACAACCCCAAGTCCCTCAGCCTTTCCTCGTAAGACCTTCCTTCCATACCAGGCAACATCCTAGTAAATCTCCTCTGCACCCTTTCCAAAGCTTCGACATCCTTCCTATAATGCGGTGACCAGAACTGCACGCAATACTCCAGGTGCGGCCTCACCAGAGTTTTGTACAGCTGCATCATGACCCCGTGGCTCCGAAACTCGATCCCCCTACTAATAAAGGCTAACACACCATATGCCTTCTTAACAGCCCTATTAACCTGGGTAGCAACTTTCAGGGATTTATGTACCTGGATACCAAGATCTCTCTGCTCATCTACACTACCAAGAATCTTCCCATTAGCCCAGTACTCTGCATTGCTGTTACTCCTTCCAAAGTGAATCACCTCACACTTCTCCGCATTAAACTCCATTTGCCATCTCTCAGCCCAGCTCTGCAGCCTATCTATGTCCCTCTGTACCCTACAACACCCTTCGACACTATCCACAACTCCACCGACCTTCGTGTCATCCGTAAATTTACTAACCCACCCTTCTACACCCTCATCCAGGTCGTTTATAAAAATGACAAACAGCAGTGGCCCCAAAACAGAACCTTGCGGTACACCACTAGTAACTAAACTCCAGGATGAACATTTGCCATCAACCACCACCCTCTGTCTTCTTTCAGCTAGCCAATTTCTGATCCAAAGCTCTAAATCACCTTCAACCCCATACTTCCGTATTTTCTGCAATAGCCTACCGTGGGGAACCTTATCAAACGCCTTACTGAAATCCATATACACCACATCCACGGCTTTACCCTCATCCACCTGTTTGGTCACCTTCTCGAAAAACTCAATAAGGTTTGTGAGGCACGACCTACCATTCACAAAACCGTGCTGACTATCGCAAATGAACTTATTCTTTTCAAGATGATTATAAATCCTGTCTCTTATAACCTTTTCCAACATTTTACCCACAACCGAAGTAAGGCTCACAGGTCTATAATTACCAGGGCTGTCTCTACTCCCCTTCTTGAACAAGGGGACAACATTTGCTATCCTCCAGTCCTCCGGCACTACTCCTGTCGACAATGACGACTTAAAGATCAACAACAACGGCTCTGCAATCTCCTCCCTGGCTTCCCAGAGAATCCTAGGATAAATCCCATCTGGCCCAGGGGACTTATCTATTTTCACTCTTTCCAAAATTGCTAACACCTTGTGAATCTCAATCCCATCTAGCCTAGTAGGCTGTATCTCAGTAATCTCCTCGGCAACATTTTCTTTTTCTACTGTAAATACTGACGAAAAATATTCATTTAACGCTTCCCCTATCTCCTCTGATTCCGCACACAACTTCCCACTACTATCCTTGATTGGCCCTGTTCTAACTCTTATCATTCGTTTATTCCTGATATACCTATAGAAAGCCTTAGGGTTTTCTTTGATCCTATCCGCCAATGACTTCTCGTGTCCTCTCCTTGCTCTTCTTAGCCCTCCCTTTAGATCCTTCCTGGCTAGCTTGTAACTCTCAAGCGCCCTAACTGAGTCTTCACGTCTCATCCTAACATAAGCCGCCCTCTTCCTCTTGACAAGCGCTTCAACTTCTTGAGTAAACCACGGCTCCCTCGCTCGACAACTTCCTCCCTGCCTGACAGGTACATACTTATCAAGGACACGCATTAGCTGCTCCTTGAATAAGCTCCACATTTCGTTTGTGCCCATCCCCTGCAGTTTCCTTCCCCATCCTACACATCCTAAATCTTGCCTAATCGCGTCATAATTTCCTTTCCCCCAGCTATAATTCTTGCCCTGCGGTATATACCTGTCCCTGCCCATCGCTAAGGTAAACCTAACCGAATTGTGATCACTATCGCCAAAGTGCTCACCTACATCTAAATCGAACACCTGGCCGGGTTCATTACCCAGTACCAAATCCAATGTGGCATCGCCCCTGGTTGGCCTGTCCACATACTGTGTCAGAAAACCCTCCTGCACACACTGAACAAAAACAGACCCATCTAAAGTACTCGAACTATAGTATTTCCAGTCAATATTTGGAAAGTTAAAGTCCCCCATAACCACTACCCTGTTACTCTCGCTCCTGTCGAGAATCATCTTCGCTATCCTTTCCTCTACATCTCTGGAACTATTCGGAGGTCTATAGAAAACTCCCAACAGGGTGACCTCTCCTCTCCTGTTTCTAACCTCGGCCCATACTACCTCAGTAGACGAGTCCTCAAACGTCCTTTCTGCCGCTGTAATACTTTCCTTGATTAACAATGCCACACCCCCCCCCTCTTTTACCCTCTTCTCTGTTCTTTCTGAAACATCTAAATCCCGGAACCTGCAACATCCATTCCTGCCCCTGCTCTACCCATGTCTCTGAAATGGCCAGAACATCAGGATCCCAGGTACCAACCCATGCTGCAAGCTCACCCACCTTATTCCGGATGCTCCTGGCGTTGAAGTAGACACACTTTAAACCAAGTTCTTGCTTGCCAGTGCCCTCTTGCGTCCCTGTAACCTTATCCCCTACCTCACTACTCTCAACAGCCTGTACACTGGAACTACAATTTAGGTTCCCATTCCCCTGCTGATTTAGTTTAAACCCCCCCGAAGAGCACTAACAAATCTCCCCCCCAGGATATTGGTACCCCTCTGGTTCAGGTGAAGACCATCCTGTTTGTAGAGGTCCCACCTACCCCAGAAAGAGCCCCAATTATCCAGGAAACCAAAACCCTCCCTCCTACACCATCCCTGCAGCCACGTGTTCAACTCCTCTCTCTCCCTATTCCTCTCTTCGCTAGCACGTGGCACAGGCAACAACCCAGAGATAACAACTCTGGTTGTTCTCGCTCTAAGCTTCCACCCTAGCTCCCTGAATTTCTGCCTTAAATCCCCATCTCCCTTCCTACCTATGTCGTTGGTGCCTATGTGGACCACGACTTGGGGGTGCTCCCCCTCCCCCTTAAGGATCCCAAAAACACGATCGGAGACATCACGTACCCTGGCACCTGGGAGGCAACACACCAACCGTGAGTCTCTCTCGTTCCCACAGAACCTCCTATCTGTTCCCCTAACTATGGAGTCCCCAATGACTAATGCTCTGCTCCTCTTCCCTTTTCCCTTCTGAGCAACAGGGACAGACTCTGTGCCAGAGACCTGCACCCCATTGCTTACCCCTGGTAAGTCGTCCCCCCCAACAGTATCCAAAACGGTATACCTGTTGTTGAGGGAAACGGCCACAGGGGATCCCTGCACTGCCTGCTGGTTCCCTTTCCTTCCCCTGACGGTAACGCATCTACCTACTTCTTTTACCTGAGGTGTGACTGCCTCCCTATAACTCCTGTCAATAATCCCCTCCGCCTCCCGAATGATCCGAAGTTCATCCAGCTCCAGCTCCAGTTCCCTAACGCGGTCTGCGAGGAGCTGGAGTTGGGTGCACTTCCCGCAGATGCAGTCAGCAGGGACACTCTTGGCGACCCCTACCTCCCACATTCTGCAGGAGGAACATACAACTGCCTTTACCTCCATTCCCACTATTCTAGATTCCCAATAAATCTACTGAAAAACCAAACGAAAAAAAAAGTCAAAACTTGTTCGCTTAGCAATCCGACGGACTGAACTTTTTAAATAAAAAGCTTACCTTATCTCCATAGCAGTCTCTCTCACTGTCTCCCTCGCTGTCTCTGTCGCTGTCTCTGTCGCTGTCTCTGTCGCTGTCTCTGTCGCTGTCTCTGTCGCTGTCTCTGTCGCTGTCACTGTCGCTGTCTCTGTCGCTGTCTCCCTCGCTGTCTCCCTCGTCGTCTCTCTCGCTGTCTCTCTCGCTGTCTCTCTCGCTGTCTCTCTCAATGTACTCTCGCAGTCTCTCTCGCTGTCTCACTCGCTCTATCCCTCGCTGTATCTCTCGCAGTCTCTCTCGCTGTCTCTCTCACAGTCTCTCTCGCTGTCTCTCTCGCTGTCTACCTCGCAGTCTCTCTCGCTCTCTCCCTCACTGTCTCTCTCGCAGTCTCTCTCGCCGTCTCTCTCGCCATCTCTCTCGCAGTCTCCCTCGCTGTCTCCCTCGCTGTCTCCCTCGCAGTCTCTCTCGCAGTCTCCCTCGCTGTCTCCCTCACAGTCTCTCTCGCTGTCTCCCTTGCAGTCTCCCACACAGTCTCTCACGCTTTCTCCCTCGCTTTCTCCCTCGCAGTCTCTCTCGCAGTCTCTCTCGCAGTCTCTCTCGCAGTCTCTCTCGCAGTCTCTCTCGCAGTCTCTCTCGCTGTCCCTCTCGCAGTCTCTCTCGCTGTCTCCCTCGCAGTCTCTCTCGCAGTCTCCTTTGCAGTCTCTCTCGCTGTCTCTCTCGCTGTCTCTCTCGCTGCCTCTCTCGCAGTCTCTCTCGCAGTCTCTCTCGCAGTCTCTCTCGCAGTCTCCTTCGCAGTCTGCCTCGCAGTCTCCCTCGCAGTCTCCCTCGCAGTCTCCCTCGCAGTCTCCCTCGCAGTCTCCCTCGCTGTCTCCCTCGCAGTCTCCCTCGCAGTCTCCCTCGCCGTCTCCCTCGCCGTCTCTCTCGCAGTCTCTCTCGCAGTCTCTCTCGCTGTCTTCCTCGCAGTTTCTCTCGCTGTCTCCCTCGCTGTCTCCCTCGCTGCCTCCCTCGCTGCCTCCCTCACTGCCTCCCTAGCAGTCGCTCTCGCAGTCGCTCTCGCAGTCGCTCTCGCAGTCTCTCTCGCTGTCTCCCTCGCTGTCTCTCTCGCTGTCTCTCTCAATGTACTCTCGCTGTCTCCCTCGCTGTCTCACTCTCTCTATCCCTCGCTGTATCTCTCGCAGTCTCTCTCACTGTCTCTCTCGCAGTCTCCCTCGCAGTCTCCCTCGCAGTCTCCCTCGCAGTCTCTCTCGCAGTCACTCTCGCAGTCTCCCTCGCAGTCTCCCTCGCAGTCTCCCTCGCAGTCTCCCTCGCAGTCTCCCTCGCAGTCTCTCTCGCTGTCTCCCTCGCTGTTTCCCTCACAGTCTCTCTCGCTGTCTGCCTCGCAGTCTCTCTCGAAGTCGCTCTAGCTTTCTCCCTCACTGCCTCCCTAGCAGTCGCTCTCGCAGTCGCTCTCGCAGTCGCTCTCGCAGTCTCTCTCGCTGTCTCCCTCGCTGTCTCCCTCGCTGTCTCCCTCGCTGTCTCCCTCGCTGTCTCCCTCGCTGTCTCCCTCGCTGTCTCCCTCGCTGTCTCCCTCGCTGTCTCCCACGCAGTCTCTCTCGCTGTCTCTCTCGCTGTCTCCATCGCTTTCTCCCTCGCTGTCTCTCTCGCTGTCTCTCTCGCTGTCTCTCTCGCTGTCTCTCTCGCTGTCTCTCTCGCTGTCTCCCTTGCAGTCTCCCTTGCAGTCTCTCTTGCAGTCTCTCTCGCTGTCTCCCTCGCTGTCTCCCTCGCTGTGTCTCTCGCTCTCTCCCTCGCTCTCTCCCTCGCTGTCTCCCTCGCTGTCTCCCTCGCTTTCTCCCTCGCCGTCTCTCTCGCAGTCTCTCTCGCAGTCTCTCTCGCAGTCTCTCTCGCAGTCTCTCTCGCAGTCTCTCTCGCAGTCTCTCTCGCAGTCTCTCTCGCTGTCCCTCTCGCAGTCTCTCTCGCAGTCTCCGTTGCAGTCTCTCTCGCTGTCTCTCTCGCTGTCTCTCTCGCTGTCTCTCTCGCTGTCTCTCTCGCTGTCTCTCTCGCTGTCTCTCTCGCAGTCTCCCTCGCAGTCTGCCTCGCAGTTTCCCTCGCAGTCTCTTTCGCTGTCTCCCTCGCTGTTTCCCTCACAGTCTCTTTCGCTGTCTCCCTCGCAGTCTCCCTCGCAGTCTCTCTCGCAGTCGCTCTCACTTTCTCCCTCGCTGTCTCTCTCGCAGTCCTTCTCGCAGTCCTTCTCGCAGTCCTTCTCGCAGTCCTTCTCGCAGTCCTTCTCGCTGTCTCTCTCGCTGTCTCTCTCGCTGTCTCCCTCGCTGTCTCCCTCGCTGTCTCCCTCGCTGTCTCCCTCGCTGTCTCCCTCGCTGTCTCCCACGCTGTCTCCCTCGCAGTCTCCCTCGCAGTCTCTCTCGCTGTCTCTCTCGCTGTCTCTCTCGCTGTCTCTCTCGCTGTCTCTCTCGCTGTCTCCCTCGCTTTCTCCCTCGCTGTCTCTCTCGCTGTCTCCCTCGCAGTCTCCCTCGCAGTCTCCCTCGCAGTCTCTCTCGCTGTCTCTCTCGCTGTCTCTCTCGCTGTCTCTCTCGCTGTCTCTCTCGCTGTCTCCCTCGCTGTCTCCCTCGCTGTCTCCCTCGCTGTCTCCCACGCTGTCTCTCTCGCTGTCTCTCTCGATGTCTCTCTCGCTGTCTCTCTCGCTGTCTCTCTCGCTGTCTCCATCGCTTTCTCCCTCGCTGTCTCTCTCGCTGTCTCTCTCGCTGCCTCTCTCGCTGCCTCTCTCGCTGTCTCTCTCGCTGTCTCCCTTGCAGTCTCTCTCGCAGTCTCTCTCGCTGTGTGTCTCGCTCTCTCGCTCGCTGTCTCACGCGCTATCTCCATAGCATTCTCTCTCACTGTCTCTGTCACTGTCTCTGTCGCTGTCTCTGTCGCTGTCTCTGTCGCTGTCTCTGTCGCTGTCTCTGTCGCTGTCTCTGTCGCTGTCTCCCTCGCTGTCTCCCTCGCTGTCTCCCTCGCTGTCTCCCTCGTCGTCTCCCTCGCCGTCTCCCTGGCCGTCTCCCTGGCCGTCTCCCTGGCCGTCTCCCTGGCCGTCTCCCTGGCCGTCTCTCTCGCAGTCTCTCTCGCAGTCTCTCTCGCAGTCTCTCTCGCAGTCTCTCTCGCAGTCTCTCTCGCAGTCTCTCTCGCTGTCTCTCTCGCTGTCTCTCTCGCTGTCTCTCTCGCTGTTTCCCTCACAGTCTCTTTCGCTGTCTCCCTCGCAGTCTCCCTCGCAGTCTCTCTCGCAGTCGCTCTCACTTTCTCCCTCGCTGTCTCTCTCGCAGTCCTTCTCGCAGTCCTTCTCGCAGTCCTTCTCGCAGTCTCTCTCACTGTCTCTCTCGCTGTCTCACTCGCTGTCTCCCTCGCTGTCTCCCTCGCTGTCTCCCTCGCTGTCTCCCTCGCTGTCTCCCTCGCTGTCTCCCACGCTGTCTCCCTCGCTGTCTCCCTCGCAGTCTCCCTCGCAGTCTCCCTCGCAGTCTCCCTCGCAGTCTCCCTCGCTGTCTCCCTCGCTGTCTCCCTCGCTCTCTCCCTCGCAGTCTCCCTCGCCGTCTCCCTCGCCGTCTCCCTCGCCGTCTCCCTCGCCGTCTCCCTCGCTGTCTCCCTAGCAGTCGCTCTCGCAGTCTCTCTCGCTGTCTTCCTCGCTGTGTCCCTCGCAGTCTCTCTCGCAGTCTCTCTCGCAGTCTCTCTCGCAGTCTCTCTCGCAGTCTCTCTCGCAGTCTCTCTCGCAGTCTTCCTCGCAGTTTCTCTCGCTGTCTCCCTCACTGTCTCACGCGATCTCTCTCGCATTCTCTCTCGTTGTCTCCCTTGCAGTCTCTCTCGCTGTGTCCCTCGCAGTCTCTCTCGCAGTCTCTATTGCTGTCTCCCTCGCTGTCTCCCTCGCTGTCTCCCTCACTGCCTCCCTCGCTGTCTCCCTAGCAGTCGCTCTCGCAGTCTCTCTCGCTGTCTTCCTCGCTGTGTCCCTCGCAGTCGCTCTCGCAGTCGCTCTCGCAGTCGCTCTTGCAGTCTCTCTCGCTGTCTCCCTCGCTGTCTCCCTCACTGCCTCCCTCGCTGTCTCCCTAGCAGTCGCTCTCGCAGTCTCTCTCGCTGTCTTCCTCGCTGTGTCCCTCGCAGTCTCTCTCGCAGTCTCTCTCGCAGTCTTACTCGCAGTTTCTCTCGCTGTCTCCCTCGCTGCCTCCCACGCTGTCTCCCTCGCTGTCTCACGCGATCTCTCTCGCATTCTCTCTCGTTGTCTCCCTTGCAGTCTCTCTCGCTGTGTCCCTCGCAGTCTCTCTCGCAGTCCTTCTCGCAGTCCTTCTCGCAGTCCTTCTCGCAGTCCTTCTCGCAGTCTCTCTCACTGTCTCTCTCGCTGTCTCACTCGCTGTCTCCCTCGCTGTCTCTCTCGCAGTCCTTCTCGCAGTCCTTCTCGCAGTCCTTCTCGCTGTCCTTCTCGCAGTCTCTCTCACTGTCTCTCTCGCTGTCTCACTCGCTGTCTCCCTCGCTGTCTCCCTCGCTGTCTCCCTCGCTGTCTCCCTCGCTGTCTCCCACGCTGTCTCCCTCGCTGTCTCCCTCGCTGTCTCCCTCGCAGTCTCCCTCGCAGTCTCCCTCGCAGTCTCCCTCGCTGTCTCCCTCGCTGACTCCCTCGCTGTCTCCCTCACTGTGTCCCTCGCTCTCTCCCTCGCAGTCTCCCTCGCCGTCTCCCTCGCCGTCTCCCTCGCTGTCTCCCTCGCTGTCTCCCTCGCTGTCTCCCTAGCAGTCGCTCTCGCAGTCTCTCTCGCTGTCTTCCTCGCTGTGTCCCTCGCAGTCTCTCTCGCAGTCTCTCTCGCAGTCTCTCTCGCAGTCTCTCTTGCAGTCTTCCTCGCAGTTTCTCTCGCTGTCTCCCTCACTGTCTCACGCGATCTCTCTCGCATTCTCTCTCGTTGTCTCCCTTGCAGTCTCTCTCGCTGTGTCCCTCGCAGTCTCTCTCGCAGTCTCTATTGCTGTCTCCCTCGCTGTCTCCCTCGCTGTCTCCCTCACTGCCTCCCTCGCTGTCTCCCTAGCAGTCGCTCTCGCAGTCTCTCTCGCTGTCTTCCTCGCTGTGTCCCTCGCAGTCGCTCTCGCAGTCGCTCTCGCAGTCGCTCTTGCAGTCTCTCTCGCTGTCTCCCTCGCTGTCTCCCTCACTGCCTCCCTCGCTGTCTCCCTAGCAGTCGCTCTCGCAGTCTCTCTCGCTGTCTTCCTCGCTGTGTCCCTCGCAGTCTCTCTCGCAGTCTCTCTCGCAGTCTTACTCGCAGTTTCTCTCGCTGTCTCCCTCGCTGCCTCCCACGCTGTCTCCCTCGCTGTCTCACGCGATCTCTCTCGCATTCTCTCTCGTTGTCTCCCTTGCAGTCTCTCTCGCTGTGTCCCTCGCAGTCTCTCTCGCAGTCTCTATTGCTGTCTCTGTCGCTGTCTCCCTCGCTGTCTCCCTCGCTGCCTCCCTCGCAGTCTCTCTCGAAGTCTCTCTCGCTGTCTACCTCGCTGTCTCCCTCGCTCTCTCTCTCGCTCTCTCTCTCGCCGTCTCCCTCGCCGTCTTAATCGCTGTCTCCCTCGCATTCTCTCTCGCAGTGTCTCTCGCTGTCTCCCTCGCAGTCTCCCTCGCAGTCTCTCTCGCTGTCTCCCTCGCAGTCTCTCTCGAAGTCGCTCTCGCTTTCTCCAGCGCTGTCTCCCTCGCTGTCTCCCTCGCTGTCTCCCTCGCTGTCTCCCTCGCTGTCTCCCTCGCTGTCTCCCTCGCTGTCTCCCTCGCTGTCTCCCACGCAGTCTCTCTCGCTGTCTCTCTCGCTGTCTCCATGGCTTTCTCCCTCGCTGTCTCTCTCGCTGTCTCTCTCGCTGTCTCTCTCGCTGTCTCTCTCGCTGTCTCTCTCGCTGCCTCTCTCGCTGTCTCTCTCGCTGTCTCCCTTGCAGTCTCTCTTGCAGTCTCTCTCGCTGTCTCCCTCACTGTGTCTCTCGCTCTCTCCCTCGCTGTCTCCCTCGCTGTCTCATGCGCTCTCTCTCGCAGTCTCTCTCGCTGTCTCCCTCGCTGTGTCCCTCGCTGTGTCCCTCGCTGTCTCTCTCGCAGTCTCCCTCGCTGTCTCCCTCGCTGTCTCCCTCGCTGTCTCCCTCGCAGTCTCTCTCGCTGTCTCCCTCGCTGTCTCCCTCGCTGTCTCCCTCGTCGTCTCCCTCGCCGTCTCCCTTGCAGTCACTCTCTCTGTATCCCCGGCTGTCTCTCTCGCTATCTCCATAGCAGTCTCTCTCACTGTCTCCCTCGCTGTCTCCCTCGCTGTCTCTGTCTCTGTCGCTGTCTCTGTCGCTGTCTCTGTCGCTGTCTCTGTCGCTGTCTCTGTCGCTGTCTCTGTCGCTGTCTCTGTCGCTGTCTCCCTGGCCGTCTCCCTGGCCGTCTCCCTGGCCGTCTCCCTGGCCGTCTCCCTGGCCGTCTCCCTCGCAGTCTCCCTCGCAGTCTCTGTCGCAGTCTCTCTCGCTGTCTCTCTCAATGTACTCTCGCTGTCTCCCTCGCTGTCTCACTCGCTCTATCCCTCGCTGTATCTCTCGCAGTCTCTCTCACAGTCTCTCTCACAGTCTCTCTCGCTGTCTCCCTCGCAGTCTCTCTCGAAGTCGCTCTCGCTTTCTCCCTCGCTTTCTCCCTCGCTGTCTCTCTCGCAGTCCTTCTCGCAGTCCTTCTCGCAGTCTCTCTCGCTGTCTCCAGCGCTGTCTCCCTCGCTGTCTCCCTCGCTGTCTCCCTCGCTGTCTCCCTCGCTGTCTCCCTCGCTGTCTCCCTCGCTGTCTCCCTCGCTGTCTCCCTCGCTGTCTCCCTCGCTGTCTCCCTCGCTGTCTCTCTCGCTGTCTCTCTCGCTGGCTCTCTCGCTGTCTCAATCGCTTTCTCCCTCGCTGTCTCTCTCGCTGTCTCTCTCGCTGTCTCTCTCGCTGTCTCTCTCGCTGTCTCTCTCGCTGTCTCTCTCGCTGCCTCTCTCGCTGTCTCTCTCGCTGTCTCCCTTGCAGTCTCTCTTGCAGTCTCTCTTGCAGTCTCTCTTGCAGTCTCTCTTGCAGTCTCTCTTGCAGTCTCTCTCGCAGTCTCCCTCGCTGTCTCTCTCGCTGTCTCTCTCGCAGTCTCCCTCGCTGTGTCTCTCGCTCTCTCCCTCGCTGTCTCCCTCGCTGTCTCATGCGCTCTCTCTCGCAGTCTCTCTCGCTGTCTCCCTCGCAGTCTCCCTCGCAGTCTCCCTCGCAGTCTCCCTCGCAGTCTCCCTCGCAGTCTCCCTCGCTGTCTCCCTCGCTGTCTCCCTCGCCGTCTCCCTCGCCGTCTCCCTCGCCGTCTCCCTCGCCGTCTCCCTCGCCGTCTCCCTTGCAGTCACTCTCTCTGTATCCCCGGCTGTCTCTCTCGCTATTTTTTTTTTTTTAGAATTAGAATATTACAGCGCAGTACAGGCCCTTCGGCCCTCGATGTTGCGCCGATCATCTGACCTACACTATTCCATTTACATCCATATGTCTATCCAATGACCACTTAAATGCCCTTAAAGTTGGCGAGTCTACTACTGTTGCAGGCAGGGCGTTCCACGCCCCTACTACTCTCTGCGTAAAGAAACTACCTCTGACATCTGTCCTATATCTTTCACCCCTCAACTTAAAGCTATGTCCCCTCGTGTTTGCCATCCTCATCCGAGGAAAAAGACTCTCACTATCCACCCTATCTAACCCTCTGATTATCTTGTATGTCTCTATTAAGTCACCTCTCCTCCTCCTTCTCTCTAACGAAAACAACCCCAAGTCCCTCAGCCTTTCCTCGTAAGACCTTCCTTCCATACCAGGCAACATCCTAGTAAATCTCCTCTGCACCCTTTCCAAAGCTTCGACATCCTTCCTATAATGCGGTGACCAGAACTGCACGCAATACTCCAGGTGCGGCCTCACCAGAGTTTTGTACAGCTGCATCATGACCCCGTGGCTCCGAAACTCGATCCCCCTACTAATAAAGGCTAACACACCATATGCCTTCTTAACAGCCCTATTAACCTGGGTAGCAACTTTCAGGGATTTATGTACCTGGATACCAAGATCTCTCTGCTCATCTACACTACCAAGAATCTTCCCATTAGCCCAGTACTCTGCATTGCTGTTACTCCTTCCAAAGTGAATCACCTCACACTTCTCCGCATTAAACTCCATTTGCCATCTCTCAGCCCAGCTCTGCAGCCTATCTATGTCCCTCTGTACCCTACAACACCCTTCGACACTATCCACAACTCCACCGACCTTCGTGTCATCCGTAAATTTACTAACCCACCCTTCTACACCCTCATCCAGGTCGTTTATAAAAATGACAAACAGCAGTGGCCCCAAAACAGAACCTTGCGGTACACCACTAGTAACTAAACTCCAGGATGAACATTTGCCATCAACCACCACCCTCTGTCTTCTTTCAGCTAGCCAATTTCTGATCCAAAGCTCTAAATCACCTTCAACCCCATACTTCCGTATTTTCTGCAATAGCCTACCGTGGGGAACCTTATCAAACGCCTTACTGAAATCCATATACACCACATCCACGGCTTTACCCTCATCCACCTGTTTGGTCACCTTCTCGAAAAACTCAATAAGGTTTGTGAGGCACGACCTACCATTCACAAAACCGTGCTGACTATCGCAAATGAACTTATTCTTTTCAAGATGATTATAAATCCTGTCTCTTATAACCTTTTCCAACATTTTACCCACAACCGAAGTAAGGCTCACAGGTCTATAATTACCAGGGCTGTCTCTACTCCCCTTCTTGAACAAGGGGACAACATTTGCTATCCTCCAGTCCTCCGGCACTACTCCTGTCGACAATGACGACTTAAAGATCAACAACAACGGCTCTGCAATCTCCTCCCTGGCTTCCCAGAGAATCCTAGGATAAATCCCATCTGGCCCAGGGGACTTATCTATTTTCACTCTTTCCAAAATTGCTAACACCTCCTCCTTGTGAATCTCAATCCCATCTAGCCTAGTAGGCTGTATCTCAGTAATCTCCTCGGCAACATTTTCTTTTTCTACTGTAAATACTGACGAAAAATATTCATTTAACGCTTCCCCTATCTCCTCTGATTCCGCACACAACTTCCCACTACTATCCTTGATTGGCCCTGTTCTAACTCTTATCATTCGTTTATTCCTGATATACCTATAGAAAGCCTTAGGGTTTTCTTTGATCCTATCCGCCAATGACTTCTCGTGTCCTCTCCTTGCTCTTCTTAGCCCTCCCTTTAGATCCTTCCTGGCTAGCTTGTAACTCTCAAGCGCCCTAACTGAGCCTTCACGTCTCATCCTAACATAAGCCGCCCTCTTCCTCTTGACAAGCGCTTCAACTTCTTGAGTAAACCACGGCTCCCTCGCTCGACAACTTCCTCCCTGCCTGACAGGTACATACTTATCAAGGACACGCATTAGCTGCTCCTTGAATAAGCTCCACATTTCGTTTGTGCCCATCCCCTGCAGTTTCCTTCCCCATCCTACACATCCTAAATCTTGCCTAATCGCGTCATAATTTCCTTTCCCCCAGCTATAATTCTTGCCCTGCGGTATATACCTGTCCCTGCCCATCGCTAAGGTAAACCTAACCGAATTGTGATCACTATCGCCAAAGTGCTCACCTACATCTAAATCGAACACCTGGCCGGGTTCATTACCCAGTACCAAATCCAATGTGGCATCGCCCCTGGTTGGCCTGTCCACATACTGTGTCAGAAAACCCTCCTGCACACACTGAACAAAAACAGACCCATCTAAAGTACTCGAACTATAGTATTTCCAGTCAATATTTGGAAAGTTAAAGTCCCCCATAACCACTACCCTGTTACTCTCGCTCCTGTCGAGAATCATCTTCGCTATCCTTTCCTCTACATCTCTGGAACTATTCGGAGGTCTATAGAAAACTCCCAACAGGGTGACCTCTCCTCTCCTGTTTCTAACCTCGGCCCATACTACCTCAGTAGACGAGTCCTCAAACGTCCTTTCTGCCGCTGTAATACTTTCCTTGATTAACAATGCCACACCCCCCCCCTCTTTTACCCTCTTCTCTGTTCTTTCTGAAACATCTAAATCCCGGAACCTGCAACATCCATTCCTGCCCCTGCTCTACCCATGTCTCTGAAATGGCCAGAACATCAGGATCCCAGGTACCAACCCATGCTGCAAGCTCACCCACCTTATTCCGGATGCTCCTGGCGTTGAAGTAGACACACTTTAAACCAAGTTCTTGCTTGCCAGTGCCCTCTTGCGTCCCTGTAACCTTATCCCCTACCTCACTACTCTCAACAGCCTGTACACTGGAACTACAATTTAGGTTCCCATTCCCCTGCTGATTTAGTTTAAACCCCCCCGAAGAGCACTAACAAATCTCCCCCCCAGGATATTGGTACCCCTCTGGTTCAGGTGAAGACCATCCTGTTTGTAGAGGTCCCACCTACCCCAGAAAGAGCCCCAATTATCCAGGAAACCAAAACCCTCCCTCCTACACCATCCCTGCAGCCACGTGTTCAACTCCTCTCTCTCCCTATTCCTCTCTTCGCTAGCACGTGGCACAGGCAACAACCCAGAGATAACAACTCTGGTTGTTCTCGCTCTAAGCTTCCACCCTAGCTCCCTGAATTTCTGCCTTAAATCCCCATCTCCCTTCCTACCTATGTCGTTGGTGCCTATGTGGACCACGACTTGGGGGTGCTCCCCCTCCCCCTTAAGGATCCCAAAAACACGATCGGAGACATCACGTACCCTGGCACCTGGGAGGCAACACACCAACCGTGAGTCTCTCTCGTTCCCACAGAACCTCCTATCTGTTCCCCTAACTATGGAGTCCCCAATGACTAATGCTCTGCTCCTCTTCCCTTTTCCCTTCTGAGCAACAGGGACAGACTCTGTGCCAGAGACCTGCACCCCATTGCTTACCCCTGGTAAGTCGTCCCCCCCAACAGTATCCAAAACGGTATACCTGTTGTTGAGGGAAACGGCCACAGGGGATCCCTGCACTGCCTGCTGGTTCCCTTTCCTTCCCCTGACGGTAACGCATCTACCTACTTCTTTTACCTGAGGTGTGACTGCCTCCCTATAACTCCTGTCAATAATCCCCTCCGCCTCCCGAATGATCCGAAGTTCATCCAGCTCCAGCTCCAGTTCCCTAACGCGGTCTGCGAGGAGCTGGAGTTGGGTGCACTTCCCGCAGATGCAGTCAGCAGGGACACTCTTGGCGACCCCTACCTCCCACATTCTGCAGGAGGAACATACAACTGCCTTTACCTCCATTCCCACTATTCTAGATTCCCAATAAATCTACTGAAAAACAAAACGAAAAAAAAAGTCAAAACTTGTTCGCTTAGCAATCCGACGGACTGAACTTTTTAAATAAAAAGCTTACCTTATCTCCATAGCAGTCTCTCTCACTGTCTCTGTCGCTGTCTCTGTCGCTGTCTCTGTCGCTGTCTCTGTCGCTGTCTCTGTCGCTGTCTCTGTCGCTGTCACTGTCGCTGTCTCTGTCGCTGTCTCCCTCGCTGTCTCCCTCGTCGTCTCTCTCGCTGTCTCTCTCGCTGTCTCTCTCAATGTACTCTCGCAGTCTCTCTCGCTGTCTCACTCGCTCTATCCCTCGCTGTATCTCTCGCAGTCTCTCTCGCTGTCTCTCTCACAGTCTCTCTCGCTGTCTCTCTCGCTGTCTACCTCGCAGTCTCTCTCGCTCTCTCCCTCACTGTCTCTCTCGCAGTCTCTCTCGCCGTCTCTCTCGCCATCTCTCTCGCAGTCTCCCTCGCTGTCTCCCTCGCTGTCTCCCTCGCAGTCTCTCTCGCAGTCTCCCTCGCTGTCTCCCTCACAGTCTCTCTCGCTGTCTCCCTTGCAGTCTCCCACACAGTCTCTCACGCTTTCTCCCTCGCTTTCTCCCTCGCAGTCTCTCTCGCAGTCTCTCTCGCAGTCTCTCTCGCAGTCTCTCTCGCAGTCTCTCTCGCAGTCTCTCTCGCAGTCTCTCTCGCAGTCTCTCTCGCAGTCTCTCTCGCTGTCCCTCTCGCAGTCTCTCTCGCTGTCTCCCTCGCAGTCTCTCTCGCAGTCTCCTTTGCAGTCTCTCTCGCTGTCTCTCTCGCTGTCTCTCTCGCTGCCTCTCTCGCAGTCTCTCTCGCAGTCTCTCTCGCAGTCTCTCTCGCAGTCTCTCTCGCAGTCTCCTTCGCAGTCTGCCTCGCAGTCTCCCTCGCAGTCTCCCTCGCAGTCTCCCTCGCAGTCTCCCTCGCAGTCTCCCTCGCTGTCTCCCTCGCAGTCTCCCTCGCAGTCTCCCTCGCCGTCTCCCTCGCCGTCTCTCTCGCAGTCTCTCTCGCTGTCTTCCTCGCAGTTTCTCTCGCTGTCTCCCTCGCTGTCTCCCTCGCTGCCTCCCTCGCTGCCTCCCTCGCTGCCTCCCTCGCTGCCTCCCTAGCAGTCGCTCTCGCAGTCGCTCTCGCAGTCGCTCTCGCAGTCTCTCTCGCTGTCTCCCTCGCTGTCTCTCTCGATGTACTCTCGCTGTCTCCCTCGCTGTCTCACTCTCTCTATCCCTCGCTGTATCTCTCGCAGTCTCTCTCACTGTCTCTCTCGCAGTCTCCCTCGCAGTCTCCCTCGCAGTCTCCCTCGCAGTCTCCCTCGCAGTCTCTCTCGCAGTCACTCTCGCAGTCTCCCTCGCAGTCTCCCTCGCAGTCTCCCTCGCAGTCTCCCTCGCAGTCTCCCTCGCAGTCTCCCTCGCAGTCTCTCTCGCTGTCTCCCTCGCTGTTTCCCTCACAGTCTCTCTCGCTGTCTGCCTCGCAGTCTCTCTCGAAGTCGCTCTAGCTTTCTCCCTCGCTGTCTCTCTCGCAGTCCTTCTCGCAGTCTCTCTCGCTGTCTCCAGCGCTGTCTCCCTCGCTGTCTCCCTCGCTGTCTCCCTCGCTGTCTCCCTCGCTGTCTCCCTCGCTGTCTCCCACGCAGTCTCTCTCGCTGTCTCTCTCGCTGTCTCCATCGCTTTCTCCCTCGCTGTCTCTCTCGCTGTCTCTCTCGCTGTCTCTCTCGCTGTCTCTCTCGCTGTCTCTCTCGCTGTCTCCCTTGCAGTCTCTCTTGCAGTCTCTCTCGCTGTCTCCCTCGCTGTCTCCCTCGCTGTCTCCCTCGCTGTCTCCCTCGCTTTCTCCCTCGCCGTCTCTCTCGCAGTCTCTCTCGCAGTCTCTCTCGCAGTCTCTCTCGCAGTCTCTCTCGCAGTCTCTCTCGCAGTCTCTCTCGCTGTCCCTCTCGCAGTCTCTCTCGCAGTCTCCGTTGCAGTCTCTCTCGCTGTCTCTCTCGCTGTCTCTCTCGCTGTCTCTCTCGCTGTCTCTCTCGCTGTCTCTCTCGCTGTCTCTCTCGCAGTCTCCCTCGCAGTCTGCCTCGCAGTTTCCCTCGCAGTCTCTTTCGCTGTCTCCCTCGCTGTTTCCCTCACAGTCTCTTTCGCTGTCTCCCTCGCAGTCTCCCTCGCAGTCTCTCTCGCAGTCGCTCTCACTTTCTCCCTCGCTGTCTCTCTCGCTGTCTCTCTCGCAGTCCTTCTCGCAGTCCTTCTCGCAGTCCTTCTCGCTGTCTCCCTCGCTGTCTCCCTCGCTGTCTCTCTCGCTGTCTCCCTCGCTGTCTCCCTCGCTGTCTCCCTCGCTGTCTCCCTCGCTGTCTCCCTCGCTGTCTCCCACGCTGTCTCCCTCGCAGTCTCCCTCGCAGTCTCTCTCGCTGTCTCTCTCGCTGTCTCTCTCGCTGTCTCTCTCGCTGTCTCCATCGCTTTCTCCCTCGCTGTCTCTCTCGCTGTCTCCCTCGCAGTCTCCCTCGCAGTCTCCCTCGCAGTCTCTCTCGCTGTCTCTCTCGCTGTCTCTCTCGCTGTCTCTCTCGCTGTCTCTCTCGCTGTCTCCCTCGCTGTCTCCCTCGCTGTCTCCCTCGCTGTCTCCCTCGCTGTCTCCCACGCTGTCTCTCTCGCTGTCTCTCTCACTGTCTCTCTCGCTGTCTCTCTCGCTGTCTCTCTCGCTGTCTCCATCGCTTTCTCCCTCGCTGTCTCTCTCGCTGTCTCTCTCGCTGCCTCTCTCGCTGTCTCTCTCGCTGTCTCCCTTGCAGTCTCTCTCGCAGTCTCTCTCGCTGTGTGTCTCGCTCTCTCGCTCGCTGTATCACGCGCTATCTCCATAGCATTCTCTCTCACTGTCTCTGTCACTGTCTCTGTCGCTGTCTCTGTCGCTGTCTCTGTCGCTGTCTCTGTCGCTGTCTCTGTTGCTGTCTCTGTCGCTGTCTCCCTCGCTGTCTCCCTCGCTGTCTCCCTCGCTGTCTCCCTCGCTGTCTCCCTCGTCGTCTCCCTCGCCGTCTCCCTCGCCGTCTCCCTGGCCGTCTCCCTGGCCGTCTCCCTGGCCGTCTCCCTTGCCGTCTCCCTGGCCGTCTCCCTGGCCGTCTCCCTGGCCGTCTCCCTGGCCGTCTCTCTCGCAGTCTCTCTCGCAGTCTCTCTCGCTGTCTCTCTCGCTGTCTCTCTCGCTGTCTCTCTCAATGTACTCTCGCTGTCTCCCTCGCTGTCTCACTCTCTCTATCTCTCGCAGTCTCTCTCGCAGTCTCTCTCACAGTCTCTCTCGCTGTCTCTCTCGCAGTCTCTCTCGCAGGCTCCCTCGCAGTCTCCCTCGCAGTCTCTCTCGCAGTCACTCTCGCAGTCTCTCTCGCAGTCTCCCTCGCAGTCTCCCTCGCAGTCTCCCTCGCAGTCTCCCTCGCAGTCTCCCTCGCAGTCTCCCTCGCTGTCTCCCTCGCTGTCTCCCACGCAGTCTCTCTCGCTGTCTTTCTCGCTGTCTCCATCGCTTTCTCCCTCGCTGTTTCTCTCGCTGTCTCTCTCGCTGTCTCTCTCGCTGTCTCTCTCGCTGTCTCCCTTGCAGTCTCTCTTGCAGTCTCTCTCGCTGTCTCCCTCGCTGTCTCCCTCGCTGTCTCCCTCGCTGTCTCCCTCGCTGTCTCCCTCGCTGTCTCCCTCGCTGTCTCACACGCTCTCTCTCGCAGTCTCTCTCGCTGTCTCCCTCACTATGTCCCTCGCAGTCTCCCTCGCTGTCTCCCTCGCTGTCTCCCTCATCGTCTCCCTCGCCGTCTCCCTTGCAGTCACTCTCTCTGTATCCCCGGCTGTCTCTCTCGCTATCTCCATAGCAGTCTCTCTCACTGTCTCCCTCGCTGTCTCTGTCGCTGTCTCTGTCGCTGTCTCTGTCGCTGTCTCTGTCGCTGTCTCTGTCGCTGTCTCTGTCGCTGTCTCCCTCGCCGTCTCCCTCGCCGTCTCCCTCGCCGTCTCCCTCGCTGTCTCTCTCAATGTACTCTCGCTGTCTCCCTCACTGTCTCACTCGCTCTATCCCTCGCTGTATCTCTCGCAGTCTCTCTCGCAGTCTCTCTCGCAGTCTCTCTCGCAGTCTCTCTCACAGTCTCTCTCGCTGTCTCCCTCACTGTCTCTCTCGCAGTCTCTCTCGCCGTCTCTCTCTCCATCTCTCTCGCCATCTCTCTCGCCGTCTCTCTCGCCGTCTCTCTCGCAGTCTCCCTCGCTGTCTCCCTCGCTGTCTCCCTCGCTGTCTCCCTCGCTGTCTCCCTCGCACTCTCTCTCGCAGTCTCTCTCGCAGTCTCCCTCGCTGTCTCCCTCACAGTCTCTCTCGCTGTCTCCCACACAGTCTCTCACGCTTTCTCCCTCGCTTTCTCCCTCGCTTTCTCCCTCGCAGTCTCTCTCGCAGTCTCTCTCGCAGTCTCTCTCGCAGTCTCTCTCGCTGTCCCTCTCGCAGTCTCTCTCGCTGTCCCTCTCGCAGTCTCTCTCGCAGTCTCTCTCGCAGTCTCCTTTGCAGTCTCTCTCGCTGTCTCTCTCACTGTCTCTCTCGCTGTCTCTCTCGCTGTCTCTCTCGCTGTCTCTCTCGCTGTCTCTCTCGCTGTCTCTCTCGCTGTCTCTCTCGCAGTCTCCCTCGCTGTCCCTCTCGCAGTCTCTCTCGCTGTCTCTCTCGCTGTCTCTCTCGCTGTCTCTCTCGCATTCTCTCTCGCATTCTCTCTCGCAGTCTCCCTCGCAGTCTCCCTCGCAGTCTCTTTCGCTGTCTCCCTCGCTGTTTCCCTCACAGTCTCTTTCGCTGTCTCCCTCGCAGTCTCCCTCGCAGTCTCTCTCGCAGTCGCTCTCACTTTCTCCCTCGCTGTCTCTCTCGCAGTCCTTCTCGCAGTCTCTCTCGCAGTCTCTCTCGCTGTCTCTCTCGCTGTCTCCCTCGCTATCTCCCTCGCTGTCTCCCTCGCTGTCTCCCTCGCTGTCTCCCTCGCTGTCTCCTTCACTGTCTCCCTCGCAGTCTCCCTCGCAGTCTCCCTCGCAGTGTCCCTCGCAGTCTCCCTCGCAGTCTCCCTCGCTGTCTCCCTCGCTTTCTCCCTCGCTGTCTCTCTCGCTGTCTCTCTCGCTGTCTCCCTCGCTGTCTCCCTCGCTGTCTCCCTCGCTGTCTCCCTCACTGTGTCCCTCGCTCTCTCCCTCGCAGTCTCCCTCGCCGTCTCCCTCGCCGTCTCCCTCGCCGTCTCTCTCGCAGTCTCTCTCGCTGTCTTCCTCGCAGTTTCTCTCGCTGTCTCCCTCGCTGCCTCCCTCGCTGTCTCCCAAGCAGTCGCTCTCGCAGTCTCCCTCGCTGTCTCCCTCGCTGTCTCCCTCACTGCCTCCCTCGCTGTCTCCCTAGCAGTCGCTCTCGCAGTCTCTCTCGCTGTCTTCCTCGCTGTGTCCTTCGCAGTCTCTCTCGCAGTCTCTCTCGCAGTCTTACTCGCAGTTTCTCTCGCTGTCTCCCTCGCTGCCTCCCACGCTGTCTCCCTCGCTGTCTCACGCGATCTCTCTCGCATTCTCTCTCGTTGTCTCCCTTGCAGTCTCTCTCGCTGTGTCCCTCGCAGTCTCTCTCGCAGTCTCCCTCGCTGTCTCCCTCGCTGTCTCCCTCGCTGTCTCCCTCGCTGTCTCCCTCGCTGTCTCCCTCGCTGTCTCCCTCGCTGTCTCCCTCGCTGTCTCCCTCGCTGTCTCCCTCGCTGCCTCCCTCGCAGTCTCTCTCGAAGTCTCTCTCGCTGTCTACCTCGCTGTCTCCCTCGCTCTCTCTCTCGCTCTCTCTCTCGCCGTCTCCCTCGCCGTCTTAATCGCTGTCTCCCTCGCATTCTCTCTCGCAGTGTCTCTCGCTGTCTCCCTCGCAGTCTCCCACACAGTCTCTCACGCTTTCTCCCTCGCTTTCTCCCTCGCAGTCTCTCTCGCAGTCTCTCTCGCAGTCTCTCTCGCAGTCTCTCTCGCTGTCTCTCTCGCAGTCTCTCTCGCAGTCTCTCTCGCAGTCTCTCTCGCAGTCTCTCTCGCAGTCTCTCTCGCAGTCTCTCTCGCAGTCTCTCTCGCTGTCCCTCTCGCAGTCTCTCTCGCAGTCTCCTTTGCAGTCTCTCTCGCTGTCTCTCTCGCTGTCTCTCTCGCTGTCTCTCTCGCTGTCTCTCTCGCTGTCTCTCTCGCAGTCTCCCTCGCAGTCTGCCTCGCAGTCTCCCTCGCAGTCTCTCTCGTAGTCTCCTTTGCAGTCTCTCTCGCTGTCTCTCTCGCTGTCTGTCTCGCTGTCTGTCTCGCTGTCTCTCTCGCTGTCTCTCTCGCTGTCTCTCTCGCATTCTCTCTCGCATTCTCTCTCGCATTCTCTCTCGCAGTCTCCCTCGCAGTCTCCCTCGCAGTCTCCCTCGCAGTCTCCCTCGCAGTCTCCCTCGCAGTCTCCCTCGCAGTCTCTTTCGCTGTCTCCCTCGCAGTCGCTCTCACTTTCTCCCTCGCTGTCTCTCTCGCAGTCCTTCTCGCAGTCTCTCTTGCAGTCTCTCTCGCTGTCTCTCTCGCTGTCTCCCTCGCTGTCTCCCTCGCTGTCTCCCTCGCTGTCTCCCTCGCTGTCTCCCACGCTGTCTCCCTCGCAGTCTCCCTCGCAGTCTCCCTCGCAGTCTCCCTCGCAGTCTCTCTCGCTGTCTCCCTCGCTTTCTCCCTCGCTGTCTCCCTCGCTGTCTCTCTCGCTGTCTCTCTCGCTGTCTCCCTCGCTGTCTCCCTCGCTGTCTCCCTCGCTGTCTCCCTCGCTGTGTCCCTCGCTGTCTCCCTCGCTGTGTCCCTCGCTCTCTCCCTCGCAGTCTCCCTCACCGTCTCCCTCGCCGTCTCTCTCGCAGTCTCTCTCGCTGTCTTCCTCGCAGTTTCTCTCGCTTTCTCCCTCGCTGCCTCCCTCGCTGTATCCCAAGCAGTCGCTCTCGTAGTCTCCCTCGCTGTCTCTCTCGCAGTGTCTCTCGCTGTCTCCCTCGCAGTCTCCCTCGCAGTCTCTCTCACAGTCTCTCTCGCTGTCTCCCTCGCAGTCTCTCTCGAAGTCGCTCTCGCTTTCTCCCTCGCTTTCTCCCTCGCTGTCTATCTCGCAGTCCTTCTCGCAGTCCTTCTCGCAGTCCTTCTCGCAGTCTCTCTCGCTGTCTCCAGCGCTGTCTCCCTCGCTGTCTCCCTCGCTGTCTCCCTCGCTGTCTCCCTCGCTGTCTCCCTCGCTGTCTCCCTTGCTGTCTCCCTCGCTGTCTCCCTCGCTGTCTCCCTCGCTGTCTCCCTCGCTGTCTCCCTCGCTGTCTCACTCGCTGTCTCCCACGCAGTCTCTCTCGCTGTCTCTCTCGCTGTCTCTCTCGCTGTCTCTCTCGCTGTCTCCATGGCTTTCTCCCTCGCTGTCTCTCTCGCTGTCTCTCTCGCTGTCTCTCTCGCTGTCTCTCTCGCTGTCTCTCTCGCTGTCTCTCTCGCTGTCTCTCTCGCTGTCTCTCTCGCTGTCTCCATTGCAGTCTCTCTTGCAGTCTCTCTCGCTGTCTCCCTCACTGTGTCTCTCGCTCTCTCCCTCGCTGTCTCCCTCGCTGTCTCCCTCGCTGTCTCATGCGCTCTCTCTCGCAGTCTCTCTCGCTGTCTCCCTCGCTGTCTCCCTCGCTGTCTCCCTCGCTGTGTCCCTCGCTGTGTCCCTCGCTGTCTCTCTCGCAGTCTCCCTCGCTGTCTCCCTCGCAGTCTCCCTCGCTGTCTCCCTCGCTGTCTCCCTCGCTGTCTCCCTCGTCGTCTCCCTCGCCGTCTCCCTTGCAGTCACTCTCTCTGTATCCCCGGCTGTCTCTCTCGCTATCTCCATAGCAGTCTCTCTCACTGTCTCCCTCGCTGTCTCTGTCTCTGTCGCTGTCTCTGTCGCTGTCTCTGTCGCTGTCTCTGTCGCTGTCTCTGTCGCTGTCTCCCTCGCTGTCTCCCTCGTCGTCTCCCTGGCCGTCTCACTGGCCGTCTCACTGGCCGTCTCCCTGGCCGTCTCCCTGGCCGTCTCCCTGGCCGTCTCCCTGGCCGTCTCCCTGGCCGTCTCCCTGGCCGTCTCCCTGGCCGTCTCTCTCGCAGTCTCTCTCGCTGTCTCTCTCGCTGTCTCTCTCAATGTACTCTCGCTGTCTCCCTCGCTGTCTCACTCGCTCTATCCCACGCTGTATCTCTCGCAGTCTCTTTCACAGTCTCTCTCACTGTCTCTCTCGCTGTCTCCCTCGCAGTCTCTCTCGCTCTCTCCCTCACTGTCTCTCTCGCCGTCTCTCTCTCCATCTCTCTCGCCATCTCTCTCGCCGTCTCTCTCGCAGTCTCCCTCGCTGCCTCCCTCGCTGTCTCCCTCGCTGTCTCCCTCGCAGTCTCTCTCGCAGTCTCTCTCGCAGTCTCTCTCGCAGTCTCTCTCGCAGTCTCTCTCGCAATCTCTCTCGCAGTCTCTCTCGCTGTCCCTCTCGCAGTCTCTCTCGCTGTCTCCCTCGCTGTGTCCCTCGCAGTCTCCCTCGCTGTCTCCCTCGCTGTCTCCCTCATCGTCTCCCTCGCCGTCTCCCTTGCAGTCACTCTCTCTGTATCCCCGGCTGTCTCTCTCGCTATCTCCATAGCAGTCTCTCTCACTGTCTCCCTCGCTGTCTCTGTCGCTGTCTCTGTCGCTGTCTCTGTCGCTGTCTCTGTCGCTGTCTCTGTCGCTGTCTCTGTCGCTGTCTCCCTCGCCGTCTCCCTTGCAGTCTCTCTCGCTGTCTCTCTCAATGTACTCTCGCTGTCTCCCTCACTGTCTCACTCGCTCTATCCCTCGCTGTCTCTCTCGCAGTCCTTCTCGCAGTCTCTCTCGCAGTCTCTCTCGCTGTCTCTCTCGCTGTCTCCCTCGCTGTCTCCCTCGCTGTCTCCCTCGCTGTCTCCCATGCTGTCTCCCTCGCAGTCTCCCTCGCAGTCTCCCTCGCAGTCTCCCTCGCAGTCTCCCTCGCAGTCTCTCTCGCTGTCTCCCTCGCTTTCTCCCTCGCTGTCTCCCTCGCTGTCTCTCTCGCTGTCTCTCTCGCTGTCTCCCTCGCAGTCTCTCTCGCTGTCTCCCTCGCTGTCTCCCTCGCTGTCTCCCTCACTGTCTCCCTCACTGTGTCCCTCGCTCTCTCCCTCGCAGTCTCCCTCACCGTCTCCCTCGCCGTCTCTCTCGCAGTCTTCCTCGCAGTTTCTCTCGCTGTCTCCCTCGCTGTCTCCCTCGCTGCCTCCCTCGCTGTATCCCAAGCAGTCGCTCTCGCAGTCTCCCTCGCTGTCTCCCTCACTGCCTCCCTCGCTGTCTCCCTCGCTGTCTCCCTAGCAGTCGCTCTCGCAGTCTCTCTCGCTGTCTTCCTCGCTGTGTCCCTCGCAGTCTCTCTCGCAGTCTTACTCGCAGTTTCTCTCGCTGTCTCCCACGCTGTCTCCCTCGCTGTCTCACGCGATCTCTCTCGCATTCTCTCTCGTTGTCTCCCTTGCAGTCTCTCTCGCTGTGTCCCTCGCACTCTCTCTCGCAGTCTCTATTGCTGTCTCCCTCGCTGTCTCCCTCGCTGTCTCCCTCGCTGTCTCCCTCGCAGTCTCTCTCGAAGTCTCTCTCGCTGTCTACCTCGCTGTCTCCCTCGCTCTCTCTCTCGCTCTCTCTCTCGCCGTCTCCCTCGCCGTCTTAATCGCTGTCTCCCTCGCATTCTCTCTCGCAGTGTCTCTCGCTGTCTCCCTCGCAGTCTCCCTCGCAGTCTCTCTCGCTGTCTCCCTCACAGTCTCTCTCGCTGTCTCCCTCGCAGTCTCTCTCGAAGTCGCTCTCGCTTTCTCCCTCGCTGTCTCTCTCGCAGTCCTTCTCGCAGTCCTTCTCGCAGTCTCTCTCGCTGTCTCCAGCGCTGTCTCCCTCGCTGTCTCCCTCGCTGTCTCCCTCGCTGTCTCCCTCGCTGTCTCCCTCGCTGTCTCCCTCGCTGTCTCCCTCGCTGTCTCCCTCGCTGTCTCCCACGCAGTCTCTCTCGCTGTCTCTCTCGCTGTCTCCATGGCTTTCTCCCTCGCTGTCTCTCTCGCTGTCTCTCTCGCTGTCTCTCTCGCTGTCTCTCTCGCTGTCTCTCTCGCTGTCTCTCTCGCTGTCTCTCTTGCAGTCTCTCTCGCTGTGTCTCTCGCTGTCTCCCTCGCTGTCTCATGCGCTCTCTCTCGCTGTCTCCCTCGCTGTCTCCCTCGCTGTGTCCCTCGCTGTGTCCCTCGCTGTGACCCTCGCTGTGACCCTCGCTGTCTCTCTCGCTGTCTCTCTCGCAGTCTCCCTCGCTGTCTCCCTCGCAGTCTCCCTCGCAGTCTCCCTCGCTGTCTCCCTCGCTGTCTCCCTCGCTGTCTCCCTCGTCGTCTCCCTCGCCGTCTCCCTTGCAGTCACTCTCTCTGTATCCCCGGCTGTCTCTCTCGCTATCTCCATAGCAGTCTCTCTCACTGTCTCCCTCGCTGTCTCTGTCTCTGTCTCTGTCTCTGTCTCTGTCTCTGTCTCTGTCGCTGTCTCTGTCGCTGTCTCTGTCGCTGTCTCTGTCGCTGTCTCTGTCGCTGTCTCCCTCGCTGTCTCCCTCGTCGTCTCCCTCGTCGTCTCCCTGGCCGTCTCACTGGCCGTCTCCCTGGCCGTCTCCCTGGCCGTCTCCCTGGCCGTCTCCCTGGCCGTCTCCCTGGCCGTCTCCCTGGCCGTCTCCCTGGCCGTCTCCCTGGCCGTCTCCCTGGCCGTCTCTCTCGCAGTCTCTCTCGCAGTCTCTCTCGCTGTCTCTCTCAATGTACTCTCGCTGTCTCCCTCGCTGTCTCACTCGCTCTATCCCACGCTGTATCTCTCGCAGTCTCTCTCACAGTCTCTCTCACAGTCTCTCTCACTGTCTCTCTCGCTGTCTCCCTCGCAGTCTCTCTCGCTCTCTCCCTCACTGTCTCTCTCGCCGTCTCTCTCTCCATCTCTCTCGCCATCTCTCTCGCAGTCTACCTCGCTGTCTCCCTCGCTGTCTCCCTCGCAGTCTCTCTCGCAGTCTCTCTCGCAATCTCTCTCGCAGTCTCTCTCGCTGTCCCTCTCGCAGTCTCTCTCGCTGTCTCCCTCACTGTGTCCCTCGCAGTCTCCCTCGCTGACTCCCTCATCGTCTCCCTCGCCGTCTCCCTTGCAGTCACTCTCTCTGTATCCCCGGCTGTCTCTCTCGCTATCTCCATAGCAGTCTCTCTCACTGTCTCCCTCGCTGTCTCTGTCGCTGTCTCTGTCGCTGTCTCTGTCGCTGTCTCTGTCGCTGTCTCTGTCGCTGTCTCCCTCGCTGTCTCCCTCGCCGTCTCCCTCGCAGTCTCTCTCGCAGTCTCTCTCGCTGTCTCTCTCAATGTACTCTCGCTGTCTCCCTCACTGTCTCACTCGCTCTATCCCTCGCTGTATCTCTATCAGTCTCTCTCGCAGTCTCTCTCGCAGTCTCTCTCGCAGTCTCTCTCAGTCTCTCTCGCTGTCTCTCTCGCTGTCTCCCTCGCAGTCTCTCTCGCTCTCTCCCTCACTGTCTCTCTCGCAGTCTCTCTCGCAGTCTCTCTCGCCGTCTCTCTCTCCATCTCTCTCGCCATCTCTCTCGCCATCTCCCTCGCAGTCTCCCTCGCTGTCTCCCTCGCTGTCTCCCTCGCTGTCTCCCTCGCAGTCTCCCTCGCAGTCTCCCTCGCAGTCTCTCTCGCAGTCTCTCTCGCAGTCTCTCTCTCAGTCTCCCTCGCTGTCTCCCTCACAGTCTCTCTCGCTGTCTCCCTTGCAGTCTCCCACACAGTCTCTCACGCTTTCTCCCTCGCTTTCTCCCTCGCAGTCTCTCTCGCAGTCTCTCTCGCAGTCTCTCTCGCAGTCTCTCTCGCAGTCTCTCTCGCTGTCTCTCTCGCAGTCTCTCTCGCAGTCTCTCTCGCTGTCCCTCTTGCAGTCTCTCTCGCAGTCTCTCTCGCTGTCACTCTCGCAGTCTCTCTCGCAGTCTCCTTTGCAGTCTCTCTCGCTGTCTCTCTCGCTGTCTCTCTCGCTGTCTCTCTCGCTGTCTCTCTCGCTGTCTCTCTTGCTGTCTCTCTCGCTGTCCCTCTCGCAGTCTCTCTCGCTATCCCTCTCGCTGTCTCTCTCGCTGTCCCTCTCGCAGTCCCTCTCGCAGTCTCTCTCGCAGTCTCTCTCGCAGTCTCTCTCGCAGTCTCTCTCGCAGTCTCTCTCGCAGTCTCTCTCGCTGTCTCTCTCGCTGTCTCTCTCGCTGTCTCTCTCGCTGTCTCTCTCGCTGTCTCTCTCGCTGTCTCCCTCGCAGTCTCTCTCGCAGTCTCCTTTGCAGTCTCTCTCGCTGTCTCTCTCGCTGTCTCTCTCGCTGTCTCTCTCGCTGTCTCTCTCGCTGTCTCTCTCGCTGTCTCTCTCGCTGTCTCTCTCGCTGTCTCCCTCGCAGTCTCCCTCGCAGTCTCCCTCGCAGTCTCTTTCGCTGTCTCCCTCGCTGTTTCCCTCACAGTCTCTTTCGCTGTCTCCCTCGCAGTCTACCTCGCAGTCTCTCTCGCAGTCGCTCTCACTTTCTCCCTCGCTGTCTCTCTCGCAGTCCTTCTCTCAGTCTCTCTCGCTGTCTCTCTCGCTGTCTCTCTCGCTGTCTCTCTCGCTGTCTCCCTCGCTGTCTCCCTCGCTGTCTCCCTCGCTGTCTCCCTCGCTGTCTCCCTCGCTGTCTCCCTCGCTGTCTCCCTCGCTGTCTCCCACGCTGTCTCCCACGCTGTCTCCCACGCTGTCTCCCTCGCAGTCTCCCTCGCAGTCTCCCTCGCAGTCTCCCTCGCAGTCTCCCTCGCAGTCTCCCTCGCTTTCTCCCTCGCTGTCTCTCTCGCTGTCTCTCTCGCTGTCTCTCTCGCTGTCTCCCTCGCTGTCTCCCTCGCTGTCTCCCTCGCAGTCTCCCTCGCTGTCTCCCTCGCTGTCTCCCTCGCTGTCTCCCTCACTGTGTCCCTCGCTCTCTCCCTCGCAGTCTCCCTCGCAGTCTCCCTCGCAGTCTCCCTCGCCGTCTCTCTCGCAGTCTCTCTCGCTGTCTTCCTCGCAGTTTCTCTCGCTGTCTCCCTCGCTGTCTCCCTCGCTGTCTCCCTCGCTGTCTCCCTCGCTGCCTCCCTCGCTGTCTCCCAAGCAGTCGCTCTCGCAGTCGCTCTCGCAGTCGCTCTTGCAGTCTCTCTCGCTGTCTCCCTCGCTGTCTCCCTAGCAGTCGCTCTCGCAGTCTCTCTCGCTGTCTTCCTCGCTGTGTCCCTCGCAGTCTCTCTCGCAGTCTTACTCGCAGTTTCTCTCGCTGTCTCCCTCGCTGCCTCCCACGCTGTCTCCCTCGCTGTCTCACGCGATCTCTCTCGCATTCTCTCTTGTTGTCTCCCTTGCAGTCTCTCTCGCTGTGTCCCTCGCAGTCTCTCTCGCAGTCTCTATTGCTGTCTCTGTCGCTGTCTCCCTCGCTGCCTCCCTCGCAGTCTCTCTCGAAGTCTACCTCGCTGTCTCCCTCGCTCTCTCCCTCGCTCTCTCTCTCGCTCTCTCTCTCGCCGTCTCCCTCGCCGTCTTAATCGCTGTCTCCCTCGCATTCTCTCTCGCAGTGTCTCTCGCTGTCTCCCTCACAGTCTCCCTCGCAGTCTCCCTCGCAGTCTCTCTCGCTGTCTCCCTCGCAGTCTCTCTCGAAGTCGCTCTCACTTTCTCCCTCGCTGTCTCTCTCGCAGTCCTTCTCGCAGTCCTTCTCGCAGTCCTTCTCGCAGTCCTTCTCGCAGTCCTTCTCGCAGTCTCTCTCGCTGTCTCCAGCGCTGTCTCCCTCGCTGTCTCCCTCGCTGTCTCCCTCGCTGTCTCCCTCGCTGTCTCCCTCGCTGTCTCCCTCGCTGTCTCCCTCGCTGTCTCCCACGCAGTCTCTCTCGCTGTCTCTCTCGCTGTCTCCATGGCTTTCTCCCTCGCTGTCTCTCTCGCTGTCTCTCTCGCTGTCTCTCTCGCTGTCTCTCTCGCTGTCTCTCTCGCTGTCTCTCTCGCTGTCTCTTTCGCTGTCTCTCTCGCTGTCTCCCTTGCAGTCTCTCTTGCAGTCTCTCTCGCTGTCTCCCTCACTGTGTCTCTCGCTCTCTCCCTCGCTGTCTCCCTCGCTGTCTCATGCGCTCTCTCTCGCAGTCTCCCTCGCTGTCTCCCTCGCTGTCTCCCTCGCTGTGTCCCTCGCTGTGTCCCTCGCTGTGTCCCTCGCTGTCTCTCTCGCTGTCTCTCTCGCTGTCTCCCTCGCTGTCTCCCTCGCTGTCTCCCTCGCAGTCTCTCTCGCTGTCTCCCTCGCTGTCTCCCTCGATGTCTCCCTCGTCGTCTCCCTCGCCGTCTCCATGCAGTCACTCTCTCTGTATCCCCGGCTGTCTCTCTCGCTATCTCCATAGCAGTCTCTCTCGCTGTCTCTGTCTCTGTCGCTGTCGCTGTCGCTGTCTCTGTCGCTGCCTCTCTCGCTGTCTCTCTCGCTGTCTCTCTCGCTGTCTCCCTTGCAGTCTCTCTCGCTGTCTCCCTCGCAGTCTCTCTCGAAGTCGCTCTTGCTTTCTCCCTCGCTGTCTCTCTCGCAGTCCTTCTCGCAGTCCTTCTCGCAGTCTCTCTCGCTGTCTCCAGTGCTGTCTCCCTCGCTGTCTCCCTCGCTGTCTCCCTCACTGTCTCCCTCGCTGTCTCCCTCGCTGTCTCCCTCGCTGTCTCCCTCGCTGTCTCCCACGCAGTCTCTCTCGCTGTCTCTCTCGCTGTCTCCATGGCTTTCTCCCTCGCTGTCTCTCTCGCAGTCTCTCTCACAGTCTCTCTCACAGTCTCTCTCGCTGTCTCCCTCGCAGTCTCTCTCGAAGTCGCTCTCGCTTTCTCCCTCGCTGTCTCTCTCGCAGTCCTTCTCGCAGTCCTTCTCGCAGTCTCTCTCGCTGTCTCCAGCGCTGTCTCCCTCGCTGTCTCCCTCGCTGTCTCCCTCGCTGTCTCCCTCGCTGTCTCCCTCGCTGTCTCCCTCGCTGTCTCCCACGCAGTCTCTCTCGCTGGCTCTCTCGCTGTCTCAATCGCTTTCTCCCTCGCTGTCTCTCTCGCTGTCTCTCTCGCTGTCTCTCTCGCTGTCTCTCTCGCTGTCTCCCTTGCAGTCTCCCTTGCAGTCTCCCTTGCAGTCTCTCTTGCAGTCTCTCTTGCAGTCTCTCTCGCAGTCTCCCTCGCTGTCTCCCTCGCTGTCTCCCTCGCTGTCTCCCTCGCTGTCTCCCTCGCTGTCTCCCTCGCTGTGTCTCTCGCTCTCTCCCTCGCTGTCTCCCTCGCTGTCTCATGCGCTCTCTCTCGCAGTCTCTCTCGCTGTCTCCCTCACTGTGTCCCTCGCAGTCTCCCTCGCAGTCTCCCTCGCTGTCTCCCTCGCTGTCTCCCTCGCCGTCTCCCTCGCCGTCTCCCTCGCCGTCTCCCTCGCCGTCTCCCTCGCCGTCTCCCTCGCCGTCTCCCTCGCCGTCTCCCTCGCCGTCTCCCTTGCAGTCACTCTCTCTGTATCCCCGGCTGTCTCTCTCGCTATCTCCATAGCAGTCTCTCTCATTGTCTCTGTCGCTGTCTCTGTCGCTGTCTCTGTCGCTGTCTCTGTCGCTGTCTCTGTCGCTGTCACTGTCGCTGTCTCTGTCGCTGTCTCCCTCGCTGTCTCCCTCGTCGTCTCTCTCGCTGTCTCTCTCGCTGTCTCTCTCAATGTACTCTCGCAGTCTCTCTCGCTGTCTCACTCGCTCTATCCCTCGCTGTATCTCTCGCAGTCTCTCTCGCAGTCTCTCTCGCAGTCTCTCTCGCTGTCTCTCTCGCTGTCTACCTCTAGGTCTCTCTCGCTCTCTCCCTCACTGTCTCTCTCGCAGTCTCTCTCGCCGTCTCTCTCGCCATCTCTCTCGCAGTCTCCCTCGCTGTCTCCCTCGCAGTCTCTCTCGCAGTCTCCCTCGCTGTCTCCCTCACAGTCTCTCTCGCTGTGTCCCTTGCAGTCTCCCACACAGTCTCTCACGCTTTCTCCCTCGCTTTCTCCCTCGCAGTCTCTCTCGCAGTCCTTCTCGCAGTCTCCCTCACTGTCTCACTCGCTCTATCCCTCGCTGTCTCTCTCGCAGTCCTTCTCGCAGTCTCTCTCGCAGTCTCTCTCGCAGTCTCTCTCGCTGTCTCTCTCGCTGTCTCTCTCGCTGTCTCCCTCGCTGTCTCCCTCTCTGTCTCCCTCGCTGTCTCCCTCGCTGTCTCCCTCGCTGTCTCCCATGCTGTCTCCCTCGCAGTCTCCCTCGCAGTCTCCCTCGCAGTCTCCCTCGCTGTCTCCCTCGCTTTCTCCCTCGCTGTCTCCCTCGCTGTCTCTCTCGCTGTCTCTCTCGCTGTCTCCCTCGCAGTCTCTCTCGCTGTCTCCCTCGCTGTCTCCCTCGCTGTCTCCCTCACTGTCTCCCTCACTGTGTCCCTCGCTCTCTCCCTCACCGTCTCCCTCGCCGTCTCTCTCGCAGTCTCTCTCGCTGTCTTCCTCGCAGTTTCTCTCGCTGTCTCCCTCGCTGCCTCCCTCGCTGTATCCCAAGCAGTCGCTCTCGCAGTCTCCCTCGCTGTCTCCCTCACTGCCTCCCTCGCTGTCTCCCTCGCTGTCTCCCTTGCAGTCGCTCTCGCAGTCTCTCTCGCTGTCTTCCTCGCTGTGTCCCTCGCAGTCTCTCTCGCAGTCTTACTCGCAGTTTCTCTCGCTGTCTCCCACGCTGTCTCCCTCGCTGTCTCACGCGATCTCTCTCGCATTCTCTCTCGTTGTCTCCCTTGCAGTCTCTCTCGCTGTGTCCCTCGCAGTCTCTCTCGCAGTCTCTATTGCTGTCTCTGTCGCTGTCTCCCTCGCTGTCTCCCTCGCTGTCTCCCTCGCAGTCTCTCTCGAAGTCTCTCTCGCTGTCTACCTCGCTGTCTCCCTCGCAGTCTCTATTGCTGTCTCTGTCGCTGTCTCCCTCGCTGTCTCCCTAGCAGTCGCTCTCGCAGTCTCTCTCGCAGTCTCTCTCGCTGTCTTCCTCGCTGTGTCCCTCGCAGTCTCTCTCGCAGTCTTACTCGCAGTTTCTCTCGCTGTCTCCCACGCTGTCTCCCTCGCTGTCTCACGCGATCTCTCTCGCATTCTCTCTCGTTGTCTCCCTTGCAGTCTCTCTCGCTGTGTCCCTCGCAGTCTCTCTCGCAGTCTCTATTGCTGTCTCTGTCGCTGTCTCCCTCGCTGTCTCCCTCGCTGTCTCCCTCGCAGTCTCTCTCGAAGTCTCTCTCGCTGACTCTCTCGCTGTCTCCCTCGCTCTCTCTCTCGCTCTCTCTCTCGCCGTCTCCCTCGCCGTCTCCCTCGCCGTCTTAATCGCTGTCTCCCTCGCAGTCTCTCTCGCTGTCTCCCTCGCAGTCTCTCTCGAAGTCGCTCTCGCTTTCTCCCTCGCTGTCTCTCTCGCAGTCCTTCTCGCAGTCCTTCTCGCAGTCTCTCTCGCTGTCTCCCTCGCTGTCTCCCTCGCTGTCTCCCTCGCTGTCTCCCTCGCTGTCTCCCTCGCTGTCTCCCTCGCTGTCTCCCTCGCTGTCTCCCTCGCTGTCTCCCTCGCTGTCTCCCTCGCTGTCTCCCTCGCTGTCTCCCACGCAGTCTCTCTCGCTGTCTCTCTCGCTGTCTCTCTCGCTGTCTCCCTTGCAGTCTCTCTTGCAGTCTCTCTCGCTGTGTCTCTCGCTGTCTCCCTCGCTGTCTCATGCGCTCTCTCTCGCTGTCTCTCTCGCTGTCTCTCTCGCTGTCTCCCTCGCTGTGTCCCTCGCTGTGTCCCTCGCTGTGTCCCTCGCTGTGTCCCTCGCTGTGTCCCTCGCTGTGTCCCTCGCTGTGACCCTCGCTGTG
Organism: Heterodontus francisci; assembly: GCF_036365525.1. Lineage (NCBI taxonomy): Eukaryota > Metazoa > Chordata > Chondrichthyes > Heterodontiformes > Heterodontidae > Heterodontus > Heterodontus francisci. The sequence goes on from NW_027141323.1 coordinate 1,137,994, forward strand.
ACCCTCGCTGTCTCTCTCGCAGTCTCCCTCGCTGTCTCCCTCGCTGTCTCCCTCGCTGTCTCCCTCGCTGTCTCCCTCGCTGTCTCCCTCGCTGTCTCCCTCGTCGTCTCCCTGGCCGTCTCCCTGGCCGTCTCTCTCGCAGTCTCTCTCGCTGTCTCTCTCGCTGTCTCTCTCACAGTCTCTCTCACTGTCTCTCTCGCTGTCTCCCTCGCAGTCTCTCTTGCTCTCTCCCTCACTGTCTCTCTCGCCGTCTCTCTCTCCATCTCTCTCGTAATCTCTCTCGCAGTCTCCCTCGCTGTCTCCCTCGCTGTCTCCCTCGCAGTCTCTCTCGCTGTCTCCCTCACTGTGTCCCTCGCAGTCTCCCTCGCTGTCTCCCTCATCGTCTCCCTCGCCGTCTCCCTTGCAGTCACTCTCTCTCTGTATCCCCGGCTGTCTCTCTCGCTATCTCCATAGCAGTCTCTCTCGCTGTCTCTGTCGCTGTCTCTGTCGCTGTCTCTGTCGCTGTCTCTGTCGCTGTCTCTGTCGCTGTCTCCCTCGCCGTCTCCCTCGCAGTCTCTCTCGCAGTCTCTCTCGCTGTCTCTCTCAATGTACTCTCGCTGTCTCCCTCACTGTCTCACTCGCTCTATCCCTCGCTGTATCTCTCGCAGTCTCTCTCGCAGTCTCTCTCGCAGTCTCTCTCGCAGTCTCTCTCACAGTCTCTCTCGCTGTCTCCCTCGCAGTCTCTCTCGCTCTCTCCCTCACTGTCTCTCTCGCAGTCTCTCTCGCCGTCTCTCTCTCCATCTCTCTCGCCATTTCTCTCGCCATCTCCCTCGCAGTCTCCCTCGCAGTCTCCCTCGCTGTCTCCCTCGCTGTCTCCCTCGCAGTCTCCCTCGCAGTCTCCCTCGCAGTCTCCCTCGCAGTCTCTCTCGCAGTCTCTCTCGCAGTCTCTCTCTCAGTCTCCCTCGCTGTCTCCCTCACAGTCTCTCTCGCTGTCTCCCTTGCAGTCTCCCACACAGTCTCTCACGCTTTCTCCCTCGCTTTCTCCCTCGCAGTCTCTCTCGCAGTCTCTCTCGCAGTCTCTCTCGCAGTCTCTCTCGCAGTCTCTCTCGCAGTCTCTCTCGCAGTCTCTCTCGCAGTCTCTCTCGCTGTCTCTCTCGCAGTCTCTCTCGCTGTCCCTCTCGCAGTCTCTCTCGCAGTCTCTCTCGCTGTCCCTCTCGCAGTCTCTCTCGCAGTCTCCTTTGCAGTCTCTCTCGCTGTCTCTCTCGCTGTCTCTCTCGCTGTCTCTCTCGCAGTCTCTCTCGCAGTCTCTCTCGCAGTCTCTCTCGCTGTCCCTCTCGCTGTCTCTCTCGCTGTCCCTCTCGCAGTCTCTCTCGCAGTCTCTCTCGCTGTCTCTCTCGCTGTCTCTCTCGCTGTCTCTCTCGCTGTCTCCCTCGCAGTCTCTCTCGCAGTCTCCTTTGCAGTCTCTCTCGCTGTCTCTCTCGCTGTCTCTCTCGCTGTCTCTCTCGCTGTCTCTCTCGCTGTCCCTCTCGCAGTCTCTCTCGCTGTCCCTCTCGCTGTCTCTCTCGCTGTCTCTCTCGCTGTCTCTCTCGCTGTCTCTCTCGCAGTCTCCCTCGCAGTCTCCCTCGCAGTCTCTTTCGCTGTCTCCCTCGCTGTTTCCCTCACAGTCTCTTACGCTGTCTCCCTCGCAGTCTACCTCGCAGTCTCTCTCGCAGTCGCTCTCACTTTCTCCCTCGCTGTCTCTCTCGCAGTCCTTCTCGCAGTCTCTCTCGCAGTCTCTCTCGCTGTCTCTCTCGCTGTCTCTCTCGCTGTCTCCCTCGCTGTCTCCCTCGCTGTCCCCCTCGCTGTCTCGCTCACTGTCTCCCTCGCTGTCTCCCTCGCTGTCTCCCTCGCTGTCTCCCTCGCAGTCTCCCTCGCAGTCTCCCTCGCAGTCTCCCTCGCAGTCTCCCTCGCAGTCTCCCTCGCTGTCTCCCTCGCTTTCTCCCTCGCTGTCTCTCTCGCTGTCTCTCTCGCTGTCTCCCTCGCTGTCTCCCTCGCAGTCTCCCTCGCTGTCTCCCTCGCTGTCTCCCTCGCTGTCTCCCTCGCTGTGTCCCTCGCTCTCTCCCTCGCCGTCTCTCTCGCAGTCTCTCTCGCTGTCTTCCTCGCAGTTTCTCTCGCTGTCTCCCTCGCTGTCTCCCTCGCTGTCTCCCTCGCTGTCTCCCTCGCTGCCTCCCTCGCTGTCTCCCAAGCAGTCGCTCTCGCAGTCGCTCTCGCAGTCGCTCTTGCAGTCTCTCTCGCTGTCTCCCTCGCTGTCTCCCTCACTGCCTCCCTCGCTGTCTCCCTAGCAGTCGCTCTCGCAGTCTCTCTCGCTGTCTTCCTCGCTGTGTCCCTCGCAGTCTCTCTCGCAGTCTTACTCGCAGTTTCTCTCGCTGTCTCCCTCGCTGCCTCCCACGCCGTCTCCCTCGCTGTCTCACGCGATCTCTCTCGCATTCTCTCTCGTTGTCTCCCTTGCAGTCTCTCTCGTTGTGTCCCTCGCAGTCTCTCTCGCAGTCTCTATTGCTGTCTCTGTCACTGTCTCCCTCGCTGCCTCCCTCGCAGTCTCTCTCGAAGTCTCTCTCGCTGTCTACCTCGCTGTCTCCCTCGCTCTCTCTCTCGCTCTCTCTCTCGCTCTCTCTCTCGCCGTCTCCCTCGCCGTCTCCCTCGCCGTCTTAATCGCTGTCTCCCTCGCATTCTCTCTCGCAGTGTCTCTCGCTGTCTCCCTCGCAGTCTCCCTCGCAGTCTCCCTCGCAGTCTCTCTCGCTGTCTCCCTCGCAGTCTCTCTCGAAGTCGCTCTCACTTTCTCCCTCGCTGTCTCTCTCGCAGTCCTTCTCGCAGTCCTTCTCGCAGTCCTTCTCGCAGTCCTTCTCGCAGTCCTTCTCGCAGTCCTTCTCGCAGTCTCTCTCGCTGTCTCCCTCGCTGTCTCCCTCGCTGTCTCCCTCGCTGTCTCCCTCGCTGTCTCCCACGCAGTCTCTCTCGCTGTCTCTCTCGCTGTCTCCATGGCTTTCTCCCTCGCTGTCTCTCTCGCTGTCTCTCTCGCTGTCTTTCTCGCTGTCTCTCTCGCTGTCTCTCTCGCTGCCTCTCTCGCTGTCTCTCTCGCTGTCTCTCTCAATGTACTCTCGCAGTCTCTCTCGCTGTCTCACTCGCTCTATCCCTCGCTCTATCCCTCGCTGTATCTCTCGCAGTCTCTCTCGCAGTCTCTCTCACAGTCTCTCTCGCTGTCTCTCTCGCTGTCTACCTCTAGGTCTCTCTCGCTCTCTCCCTCACTGTCTCTCTCGCAGTCTCTCTCGCAGTCTCTCTCGCCATCTCTCTCGCAGTCTCCCTCGCCGTCTCCCTCGCAGTCTCCCTCGCAGTCTCCCTCGCTGTCTCCCTCACAGTCTCTCTCGCTGTCTCCCTTGCAGTCTCCCACACAGTCTCTCACGCTTTCTCCCTCGCTTTCTCCCTCGCAGTCTCTCTCGCTGTCTCTCTCGCTGCCTCTCTCGCAGTCTCTCTCGCAGTCTCTCTCGCAGTCTCCCTCGCAGTCTGCCTCGCAGTCTCCCTCGCAGTCTCCCTCGCAGTCTCCCTCGCAGTCTCCCTCGCAGTCTCCCTCGCTCTCTCCCTCGCTCTCTCCCTCGCAGTCTCCCTCGCCGTCTCCCTCGCCGTCTCTCTCGCAGTCTCTCTCGCAGTCTCTCTCGCTGTCTTCCTCGCAGTTTCTCTCGCTGTCTCCCTCGCTGTCTCCCTCGCTGTCTCCCTCGCTGCCTCCCTCGCTGCCTCCCTAGCAGTCGCTCTCGCAGTCGCTCTCGCAGTCTCTCTCGCTGTCTCCCTCGCAGTCTCTCTCACTGTCTCCCTCGCAGTTTCTCTTGCTGTCTCCCTCGCTGTCTCCCTCGCTGTCTCCCTCGCTGCCTCCCTCGCTGCCTCCCTCGCTGTCTCCCTAGCAGTCGCTCTCGCTGTCTTCCTCGCTGTCTTCCTCGCTGTGTCCCTCGCAGTCTCTCTCGCAGTCTCTCTCGCAGTCTCTCTCGCAGTCTCTCTCGCAGTCTCTCTCGCAGTCTTCCTCGCAGTTTCTCTCGCTGTCTCCCTCGCTGCCTCCCACGCTGTCTCCCTCGCTGTCTCACGCGATCTCTCTCGCATTCTCTCTCGCTGTCTCCCTCGCAGTCTCTCTCGAAGTCGCTCTCGCTTTCTCCCTCGCTGTCTCTCTCGCAGTCCTTCTCGCAGTCTCTCTCGCTGTCTCCAGCGCTGTCTCCCTCGCTGTCTCCCTCGCTGTCTCCCTCGCTGTCTCCCTCGCTGTCTCCCTCGCTGTCTCCCTCGCTGTCTCCCTCGCTGTCTCCCTCGCAGTCTCCCTCGCTGTCTCCCTCGCAGTCTCCCTCGCTGTCTCCCACGCAGTCTCTCTCGCTGTCTCCATGGCTTTCTCCCTCGCTGTCTCTCTCGCTGTCACTCTCGCTGTCTCTCTCGCTGTCTCTCTCGCTGTCTCTCTCGCTGTCTCTCTCGCTGTCTCTCTCGCTGTCTCTCTCGCTGTCTCCCTTGCAGTCTCTCTTGCAGTCTCTCTCGCTGTCTCCCTCGCTGTGTCTCTCGCTCTCTCCCTCGCTGTCTCCCTCGCTGTCTCACGCGCTCTCTCTCGCAGTCTCTCTAGCTGTTGCCCTCGCTGCGTCCCTCGCTGTCTCTCTCGCACTCTCCCTCGCAGTCTCTCTCGCTGTCTCCCTCGCTGTCTCCCTCGCTGTCTCCCTCGCTGTCTCCCTCGTCGTCTCCCTCGCCGTCTCCCTTGCAGTCACTCTCTCTGTATACCCGGCTGTCTCTCTCGCTATCTCCATAGCAGTATCTCTCACTGTCTCCCTCGCTCTATCCCTCGCTGTATCTCTCGCAGTCTCTCTCACAGTCTCTCTCGCTGTCTCTCTCGCTGTCTCCCTCGCAGTCTCTCTCGCTCTCTCCCTCACTGTCTCTCTCGCCGTCTCTCTCGCCGTCTCTCTCGCCGTCTCTCTCGCCGTCTCTCTCGCCGTCTCTCCCTCCATCTCTCTCGCCATCTCTCTCGATATCTCCCTTGCAGTCTCCCTTGCAGTCTCTCTTGCAGTCTCTCTTGCAGTCTCTCTCGCAGTCTCCCTCGCTGTCTCCCTCGCTGTCTCCCTCGCTGTCTCCCTCGCTGTGTCTCTCGCTCTCTCCCTCGCTGTCTCCCTCGCTGTCTCATGCGCTCTCTCTCGCTGTCTCTCTCGCTGTCTCCCTCACTGTGTCCCTCGCAGTCTCCCTCGCAGTCTCCCTCGCAGTCTCTCTCACTGTCTCTCTCGCCGTCTCTCTCGCCGTCTCTCTCGCCGTCTCTCTCTCCATCTCTCTCGCCATCTCTCTCGCCATCTCTCTCGCAGTCTCCCTCGCTGTCTCCCTCGCAGTCTCTCTCGCAGTCTCTCTCGCAGTCTCTCTCGCAGTCTCTCTCGCAGTCTCTCTCGCAGTCTCTCTCGCAGTCTCCCTCGCAGTCTCCCTCCCAGTCTCTCTCGCAGTCTCTCTCGCAGTCTCTCTCGCAGTCTCTCTCGCAGTCTCTCTCGCTGTCCCTCTCGCAGTCTCTCTCGCTGTCCCTCTCGCAGTCTCTCTCGCCGTCTCTCTCGCTGTCTCTCTCGCAGTCTCTCTCGCAGTCTCCTTTGCAGTCTCTCTCGCTGTCTCTCTCGCAGTCTCCCTCACAGTCTCCCTCGCTGTCTCCCTCGCTGTCTCCCTCGCTGTCTCCCTCGCTGTCTCCCTCGCTGTCTCCCTCGCTGTCTCCCACGCTGTCTCCCTCGCAGTCTCCCTCGCAGTCTCCCTCGCAGTCTCTCTCGCTGTCTCCCTCGCTTTCTCCCTTGCTGTCTCTCTCGCTGTCTCTCTCGCTGTCTCCCTCGCAGTCTCTCTTGCAGTCTCCCTCGCAGTCTCTCTCGAAGTCGCTCTCGCTTTCTCCCTCACTGTCTCTCTCGCAGTCCTTCTCGCAGTCCTTCTCGCAGTCTCTCTCGCTGTCTCCAGCGCTGTCTCCCTCGCTGTCTCCCTCGCTGTCTCCCTCGCTGTCTCCCTCGCTGTCTCCCTCGCTATCTCCCTCGCTGTCTCCCTCGCTGTCTCCCACGCAGTCTCTCTCGCTGTCTCTCTCGCTGTCTCCATGGCTTTCTCCCTCGCTGTCTCTCTCGCTGTCTCTCTCGCAGTCTCTCTCACAGTCTCTCTCACAGTCTCTCTCGCTGTCTCCCTCGCAGTCTCTCTCGAAGTCGCTCTCGCTTTCTCCCTCGCTGTCTCTCTCGCAGTCCTTCTCGCAGTCCTTCTCGCAGTCTCTCTCGCTGTCTCCAGCGCTGTCTCCCTCGCTGTCTCCCTCGCTGTCTCCCTCGCTGTCTCCCTCGCTGTCTCCCACGCAGTCTCTCTCGCTGGCTCTCTCGCTGTCTCAATCGCTTTCTCCCTCGCTGTCTCTCTCGCTGCCTCTCTCGCTGTCTCCCTTGCAGTCTCCCTTGCAGTCTCCCTTGCAGTCTCTCTCGCAGTCTCCCTCGCTGTCTCCCTCGCTGTCTCCCTCGCTGTCTCCCTCGCTGTGTCTCTCGCTCTCTCCCTCGCTGTCTCATGCGCTCTCTCTCGCAGTCTCTCTCGCTGTCTCTCTCGCTGTCTCCCTCACTGTGTCCCTCGCAGTCTCCCTCGCAGTCTCCCTCGCAGTCTCCCTCGCAGTCTCCCTCGCTGTCTCCCTCGCTGTCTCCCTCGCCGTCTCCCTCGCCGTCTCCCTCGCCGTCTCCCTCGCCGTCTCCCTTGCAGTCACTCTCTCTGTATCCCCGGCTGTCTCTCTCGCTATCTCCATAGCAGTCTCTCTCACTGTCTCCCTCGCTGTCTCTGTCGCTGTCTCTCTCGCTCTCTCCCTCACTGTCTCTCTCGCAGTCTCTCTCGCCGTCTCTCTCGCCATCTCTCTCGCAGTCTCCCTCGCTGTCTCCCTCGCAGTCTCTCTCGCAGTCTCCCTCGCTGTCTCCCTCACAGTCTCTCTCGCTGTCTCCCTTGCAGTCTCCCACACAGTCTCTCACGCTTTCTCCCTCGCTTTCTCCCTCGCAGTCTCTCTCGCAGTCTCTCTCGCAGTCTCTCTCGCAGTCTCTCTCGCAGTCTCTCTCGCAGTCTCTCTCGCAGTCTCTCTCGCTGTCTCCCTCGCAGTCTCTCTCGCAGTCTCCTTTGCAGTCTCTCTCGCTGTCTCTCTCGCTGTCTCTCTCGCTGTCTCTCTCGCTGTCTCTCTCGCTGCCTCTCTCGCAGTCTCTCTCGCAGTCTCTCTCGCAGTCTCCCTCGCAGTCTGCCTCGCAGTCTCCCTCGCAGTCTCCCTCGCAGTCTCCCTCGCTCTCTCCCTCGCTCTCTCCCTCGCAGTCTCCCTCGCCGTCTCCCTCGCCGTCTCTCTCGCAGTCTCTCTCGCTGTCTTCCTCGCAGTTTCTCTCGCTGTCTCCCTCGCTGTCTCCCTCGCTGTCTCCCTCGCTGCCTCCCTCGCTGCCTCCCTCGCTGCCTCCCTAGCAGTCGCTCTCGCAGTCGCTCTCGCAGTCTCTCTCGCTGTCTCCCTCGCTGTCTCCCTCGCTGTCTCCCTAGCAGTCGCTCTCGCTGTCTTCCTCGCTGTCTGCCTCGCTGTGTCCCTCGCAGTCTCTCTCGCAGTCTCTCTCGCAGTCTCTCTCGCAGTCTCTCTCGCAGTCTCTCTCGCAGTCTTCCTCGCAGTTTCTCTCGCTGTCTCCCTCGCTGCCTCCCACGCTGTCTCCCTCGCTGTCTCACGCGATCTCTCTCGCATTCTCTCTCGCTGTCTCCCTCGCAGTCTCTCTCGAAGTCGCTCTCGCTTTCTCCCTCGCTGTCTCTCTCGCAAACCTTCTCGCAGTCTCTCTCGCTGTCTCCAGCGCTGTCTCCCTCGCTGTCTCCCTCGCTGTCTCCCTCGCTGTCTCCCTCGCTGTCTCCCTCGCTGTCTCCCTCGCTGTCTCCCTCGCTGTCTCCCTCGCTGTCTCCCTCGCTGTCCCCCACGCAGTCTCTCTCGCTGTCTCCATGGCTTTCTCCCTCGCTGTCTCTCTCGCTGTCTCTCTCGCTGTCTCTCTCGCTGTCTCTCTCGCTGTCTCTCTCGCTGTCTCTCTCGCTGTCTCTCTCGCTGTCTCCCTTGCAGTCTCTCTTGCAGTCTCTCTTGCAGTCTCTCTCGCTGTCTCCCTCGCTGTGTCTCTCGCTCTCTCCCTCGCTGTCTCCCTCGCTGTCTCACGCGCTCTCTCTCGCAGTCTCTCTCGCTGTTGCCCTCGCTGTGTCCCTCGCTGTCTCTCTCGCACTCTCCCTCGCAGTCTCTCTCGCTGTCTCCCTCGCTGTCTCCCTCGCTGTCTCCCTCGTCGTCTCCCTCGCAGTCACTCTCTCTGTATCCCCGGCTGTCTCTCTCGCTATCTCCATAGCAGTATCTCTCACTGTCTCCCTCGCTCTATCCCTCGCTGTATCTCTCGCAGTCTCTCTCACAGTCTCTCTCGCTGTCTCTCTCGCTGTCTCCCTCGCAGTCTCTCTCGCTCTCTCCCTCACTGTCTCTCTCGCCGTCTCTCTCGCCGTCTCTCTCGCCGTCTCTCTCGCCGTCTCTCTCTCCATCTCTCTCGCCATCTCTCTCGCCATCTCTCTCGCCATCTCTCTAGCAGTCTCCCTCGCTGTCTCCCTCGCAGTCTCTCTCGCAGTCTCTCTCGCAGTCTCTCTCGCAGTCTCCTTTGCAGTCTCTCTCGCTGTCTCTCTCGCAGTCTCCCTCGCAGTCTCCCTCGCTGTCTCCCTCGCTGTCTCCCTCGCTGTCTCCCTCGCTGTCTCCCTCGCTGTCTCCCACGCTGTCTCCCTCGCAGTCTCCCTCGCAGTCTCTCTCGCTGTCTCCCTCGCTTTCTCCCTTGCTGTCTCTCTCGCTGTCTCTCTCGCTGTCTCCCTCGCAGTCTCTCTTGCAGTCTCCCTCGCAGTCGCTCTCGCTTTCTCCCTCACTGTCTCTCTCGCAGTCCTTCTCGCAGTCCTTCTCGCAGTCCTTCTCGCAGTCTCTCTCGCTGTCTCCAGCGCTGTCTCCCTCGCTGTCTCCCTCGCTGTCTCCCTCGCTGTCTCCCTCGCTGTCTCCCTCGCTGTCTCCCTCGCTGTCTCCCTCGCTGTCTCCCTCGCTGTCTCCCTCGCTGTCTCCAGGGCTTTCTCCCTCGCTGTCTCTCTCGCTGTCTCTCTCGCTGTCTCTCTCGCTGTCTCTCTCGCTGTCTCTCTCGCTGTCTCTCTCGCTGTCTCTCTCGCTGTCTCTCTCGCTGTCTCTCTCGCTGTCTCTCTCGCTGCCTCTCTCGCTGTCTCTCTCGCTGTCTCCCTTGCAGTCTCTCTTGCAGTCTCTCTCGCTGTTTCCCTCGCTGTATCTCTCGCTCTCTCCCTCGCTGTCTCCCTCGCTGTCTCACGCGCTCTCTCTCGCAGTCTCTCTCGCTGTCTCTCTCGCTGTCTCCCTCGCTGTTTCCCTCGCTGTGTCCCTCGCTGTCTCTCTCGCAGTCTCCCTCGCAGTCTCCTTTGCAGTCTCTCTCGCAGTCTCTCTCGCAGTCTTCCTCGCAGTTTCTCTCGCTGTCTCCCTCGCTGCCTCCCACGCTGTCTCACGCGATCTCTCTCGCATTCTCTCTCGTTGTCTCCCTCGCTGTTTCCCTCGCTGTGTTCCTCGCTGTGTCCCTCGCTGTGTCCCTCGCTGTGTCCCTCGCTGTCTCTCTCGCAGTCTCCCTCGCAGTCTCCTTTGCATTCTCTCTCGCAGTCTCTCTCGCAGTCTCTCTCGCAGTCTTCCTCGCTGTCTCTCTCGCTGTCTCTCTCGCTGTCTCTCTCGCTGTCTCCCTTGCAGTCTCTCTTGCAGTCTCTCTCGCTGTTTCCCTCGCTGTATCTCTCGCTCTCTCCCTCGCTGTCTCCCTCGCTGTCTCCCTCGCTGTCTCACGCGCTCTCTCTCGCAGTCTCTCTCGCTGTCTCTCTCGCTGTCTCTCTCGCTGTCTCCCTCGCTGTCTCCCTCGCTGTCTCCCTCGCTGTTTCCCTCGCTGTGCCCCTCGCTGTGTCCCTCGCTGTGTCCCTCGCTGTGTCCCTCGCTGTGTCCCTCGCTGTCTCCCTCGCTGTCTCCCTCGCTGTCTCCCTCGCCGTCTCCCTCGCCATCTCCCTCGCCGTCTCCCTCGCCGTCTCCCTCGCCGTCTCCCTCGTCGTCTCCCTCGCCGTCTCCCTCGCCGTCTCCCTCGCCGTCTCCCTCGCCGTCTCCCTCGCCGTCTCCCTCGCCGTCTCCCTCGCCGTCTCTCTCGCTGTCTCTCTCAATGTACTCTCGCTGTCTCCCTCGCTGTCTCCCTCGCTGTCTCACTCGCTCTATCCCTCGCTGTATCTCTCGCAGTCTCTCTCGCAGTCTCTCTCGCAGTCTCTCTCGCAGTCTCTCTCGCTGTCTCTCTCGCTGTCTCCCTTGCAGTCTCTCTCGCAGTTTCTCTCGCTGTCTCCCTCGCTGTTTCCCTCGCAGTCTCTCTCGCTGTCTCCCTCGCAGTCTCTCTCGAAGTCGCTCTCGCTTTCTCCCTCGCTGTCTCTCTCGCAGTCCTTCTCGCAGTCTCTCTCGCTGTCTCCAGCGCTGTCTCCCTCGCTGTGTCCCTCGCTGTGTCCCTCGCTGTGTCCCTCGCAGTCTCCCTCGCTGTCTCCCTCGCTGTCTGCCTCGCAGTCTCTCTCGCAGTCTCTCTCGCAGTCTCTCTCGCTGTCTCCCTCGCTTTCTCCCTCGCTTTCTCCCTCGCTTTCTCCCTCGCTGTCTCTCTCGCAGTCTCTCTCGCTGTCTCCCTCGCTTTCTCCCTCGCTTTCTCCCTCGCTTTCTCCCTCGCTGTCTCTCTCGCAGTCTCTCTCGCAGTCTCTCTCGCTGTCCCTCTCGCTGTCCCTCTCGCTGTCCCTCTCGCTGTCCCTCTCGCAGTCTCTCTCGCTGTCTCTCTCGCAGTCTCTCTCGCAGTCTCCTTTGCAGTCTCTCTCGCTGTCTCTCTCGCTGTCTCTCTCGCTGTCTCTCTCGCTGTCTCTCTCGCAGCCTCTCTCGCAGTCTCTCTCGCAGTCTCCTTTGCAGTCTCTCTCGCTGTCACTCTCGCTGTCTCTCTCGCTGTCTCCCTTGCAGTCTCTCTTGCAGTCTCTCTCGCTGTCTCCCTCGCTGTGTCTCTCGCTCTCTCCCTCGCTGTCTCCCTCGCTGTCTCACGCGCTCTCTCTCGCAGTCTCTCTCGCTGTTGCCCTCGCTGTGTCCCTCGCTGTCTCTCTCGCACTCTCCCTCGCAGTCTCTCTCGCTGTCTCCCTCGCTGTCTCCCTCGCTGTCTCCCTCGTCGTCTCCCTCGCCGTCTCCCTTGCAGTCACTCTCTCTGTATCCCCGGCTGTCTCTCTCGCTATCTCCATAGCAGTATCTCTCACTGTCTCCCTCGCTCTATCCCTCGCTGTATCTCTCGCAGTCTCTCTCACAGTCTCTCTCGCTGTCTCTCTCGCTGTCTCCCTCGCAGTCTCTCTCGCTCTCTCCCTCACTGTCTCTCTCGCCGTCTCTCTCGCCGTCTCTCTCGCCGTCTCTCTCGCCATCTCTCTCGCCATCTCTCTCGCCATCTCTCTCGCAGTCTCCCTCGCTGTCTCCCTCGCAGTCTCTCTCGCAGTCTCTCTCGCAGTCTCTCTCGCAGTCTCTCTCGCAGTCTCTCTCACAGTCTCTCTCGCAGTCTCCCTCGCAGTCTCCCTCGCTGTCTCCCTCGCTGTCTCCCTCGCTGTCTCCCTCCCAGTCTCTCTCGCAGTCTCTCTCGCAGTCTCTCTCGCAGTCTCTCTCGCAGTCTCTCTCGCTGTCCCTCTCGCAGTCTCTCTCGCTGTCCCTCTCGCAGTCTCTCTCGCCGTCTCTCTCGCAGTCTCTCTCGCAGTCTCTCTCGCAGTCTCCTTTGCAGTCTCTCTCGCTGTCTCTCTCGCAGTCTCCCTCGCAGTCTCCCTCGCTGTCTCCCTCGCTGTCTCCCTCGCTGTCTCCCTCGCTGTCTCCCTCGCTGTCTCCCTCGCTGTCTCCCTCGCTGTCTCCCTCGCTGTCTCCCACGCTGTCTCCCTCGCAGTCTCCCTCGCAGTCTCTCTCGCTGTCTCCCTCGCTTTCTCCCTTGCTGTCTCTCTCGCTGTCTCTCTCGCTGTCTCTCTTGCAGTCTCCCTCGCAGTCTCCCTCGCTGTCTCCCTCGCTGTCTCCCTCGCTGTCTCCCTCGCTGTCTCCCTCGCTGTCTCCCTCGCTGTCTCCCTCGCTGTCTCCCTCGCAGTCTCCCACGCTGTCTCCCTCGCAGTCTCCCTCGCAGTCTCTCTCGCTGTCTCCCTCGCTTTCTCCCTCGCTGTCTCTCTCGCTGTCTCTCTCGCTGTCTCCCTCGCAGTCTCTCTTGCAGTCTCCCTCGCAGTCTCTCTCGAAGTCGCTCTCGCTTTCTCCCTCACTGTCTCTCTCGCAGTCCTTCTCGCAGTCCTTCTCGCAGTCTCTCTCGCTGTCTCCAGCGCTGTCTCCCTCGCTGTCTCCCTCGCTGTCTCCCTCGCTATCTCCCTCGCTGTCTCCCTCGCTGTCTCCCACGCAGTCTCTCTCGCTGTCTCTCTCGCTGTCTCCATGGCTTTCTCCCTCGCTGTCTCTCTCGCTGTCTCTCTCGCAGTCTCTCTCACAGTCTCTCTCACAGTCTCTCTCGCTGTCTCCCTCGCAGTCTCTCTCGAAGTCGCTCTCACTTTCTCCCTCGCTGTCTCTCTCGCAGTCCTTCTCGCAGTCCTTTTCGCAGTCTCTCTCGCTGTCTCCAGCGCTGTCTCCCTCGCTGTCTCCCTCGCTGTCTCCCTCGCTGTCTCCCTCGCTGTCTCCCTCGCTGTCTCCCTCGCTGTCTCCCACGCAGTCTCTCTCGCTGGCTCTCTCGCTGTCTCAATCGCTGTCTCCCTTGCAGTCTCCCTTGCAGTCTCCCTTGCAGTCTCCCTTGCAGTCTCCCTTGCAGTCTCTCTTGCAGTCTCTCTCGCAGTCTCCCTCGCTGTCTCCCTCGCTGTCTCCCTCGCTGTCTCCCTCGCTGTCTCCCTCGCTGTGTCTCTCGCTCTCTCCCTCGCTGTCTCCCTCGCTGTCTCATGCGCTCTCTCTCGCAGTCTCTCTCGCTGTCTCCCTCACTGTGTCCCTCGCAGTCTCCCTCGCAGTCTCCCTCGCAGTCTCCCTCGCTGTCTCCCTCGCTGTCTCCCTCGCCGTCTCCCTCGCCGTCTCCCTCGCCGTCTCCCTCGCCGTCTCCCTTGCAGTCACTCTCTCTGTATCCCCGGCTGTCTCTCTCGCTATCTCCATAGCAGTCTCTGTCGCTGTCTCTGTCGCTGTCTCTGTCGCTGTCTCTGTCGCTGTCTCTGTCGCTGTCACTGTCGCTGTCTCTGTCGCTGTCTCCCTCGCTGTCTCCCTCGTCGTCTCTCTCGCTGTCTCTCTCGCTGTCTCTCTCAATGTACTCTCGCAGTCTCTCTCGCTGTCTCACTCGCTCTATCCCTCGCTGTATCTCTCGCAGTCTCTCTCGCAGTCTCTCTCACAGTCTCTCTCGCTGTCTCTCTCGCTGTCTACCTCTAGGTCTCTCTCGCTCTCTCCCTCACTGTCTCTCTCGCAGTCTCTCTCGCCGTCTCTCTCGCCATCTCTCTCGCCATCTCTCTCGCAGTCTCCCTCGCTGTCTCCCTCGCAGTCTCTCTCGCTGTCTCCCTTGCAGTCTCCCACACAGTCTCTCACGCTTTCTCCCTCGCTTTCTCCCTCGCAGTCTCTCTCGCAGTCTCTCTCGCAGTCTCTCTCGCAGTCTCTCTCGCAGTCTCTCTCGCTGTCTCCCTCGCAGTCTCTCTCGCTGTCTCTCTCGCTGTCTCTCTCGCTGTCTCTCTCGCTGTCTCTCTCGCTGCCTCTCTCGCAGTCTCTCTCGCAGTCTCTCTCGCAGTCTCCCTCGCAGTCTGCCTCGCAGTCTCCCTCGCAGTCTCCCTCGCAGTCTCCCTCGCACTCTCCCTCGCTCTCTCCCTCGCAGTCTCCCTCGCCGTCTCCCTCGCCGTCTCTCTCGCAGTCTCTCTCGCTGTCTTCCTCGCAGTTTCTCTCGCTGTCTCCCTCGCTGTCTCCCTCGCTGCCTCCCTCGCTGCCTCCCTCGCTGCCTCCCTAGCAGTCGCTCTCGCAGTCGCTCTCGCAGTCTCTCTCGCTGTCTCCCTCGCTGTCTCCCTCGCTGTCTCCCTAGCAGTCGCTCTCGCTGTCTTCCTCGCTGTCTTCCTCGCTGTGTCCCTCGCAGTCTCTCTCGCAGTCTCTCTCGCAGTCTCTCTCGCAGTCTCTCTCGCAGTCTCTCTCGCAGTCTCTCTCGCAGTCTCTCTCGCAGTCTCTCTCGCAGTCTTCCTCGCAGTTTCTCTCGCTGTCTCCCTCGCTGCCTCCCACGCTGTCTCCCTCGCTGTCTCACGCGATCTCTCTCGCATTCTCTCTCGCTGTCTCCCTCGCAGTCTCTCTCGAAGTCGCTCTCGCTTTCTCCCTCGCTGTCTCTCTCGCAGTCCTTCTCGCAGTCTCTCTCGCTGTCTCCCTCGCTGTCTCCCTCGCTGTCTCCCTCGCTGTCTCCCTCGCTGTCTCCCTCGCTGTCTCCCTCGCTGTCTCCCACGCAGTCTCTCTCGCTGTCTCCATGGCTTTCTCCCTCGCTGTCTCTCTCGCTGTCTCTCTCGCTGTCTCTCTCGCTGTCTCTCTCGCTGTCTCTCTCGCTGTCTCTCTTGCAGTCTCTCTTGCAGTCTCTCTCGCTGTCTCCCTCGCTGTGTCTCTCGCTCTCTCCCTCGCTGTCTCCCTCGCTGTCTCACGCGCTCTCTCTCGCAGTCTCTCTCGCTGTTGCCCTCGCTGTGTCCCTCGCTGTCTCTCTCGCACTCTCCCTCGCAGTCTCTCTCGCTGTCTCCCTCGCTGTCTCCCTCGCTGTCTCCCTCGTCGTCTCCCTCGCCGTCTCCCTTGCAGTCACTCTCTCTGTATCCCCGGCTGTCTCTCTCGCTATCTCCATAGCAGTATCTCTCACTGTCTCCCTCGCTCTATCCCTCGCTGTATCTCTCGCAGTCTCTCTCACAGTCTCTCTCGCTGTCTCTCTCGCTGTCTCCCTCGCAGTCTCTCTCGCTCTCTCCCTCACTGTCTCTCTCGCCGTCTCTCTCGCCGTCTCTCTCTCCATCTCTCTCGCCATCTCTCTCGCCATCTCTCTCGCATTCTCCCTCGCTGTCTCCCTCGCAGTCTCTCTCGCAGTCTCTCTCGCAGTCTCTCTCGCAGTCTCTCTCGCAGTCTCTCTCGCAGTCTCCTTTGCAGTCTCTCTCGCTGTCTCTCTCGCAGTCTCCCTCGCAGTCTCCCTCGCTGTCTCCCTCGCTGTCTCCCTCGCTGTCTCCCTCGCTGTCTCCCTCGCTGTCTCCCTCGCTGTCTCCCTCGCTGTCTCCCACGCTGTCTCCCTCGCAGTCTCCCTCGCAGTCTCCCTCGCAGTCTCTCTCGCAGTCCTTCTCGCAGTCCTTCTCGCAGTCTCTCTCGCTGTCTCCAGCGCTGTCTCCCTCGCTGTCTCCCTCGCTGTCTCCCTCGCTGTCTCCCTCGCTGTCTCCCTCGCTGTCTCCCTCGCTGTCTCCCTCGCTGTCTCCCTCGCTGTTTCCAGGGCTTTCTCCCTCGCTGTCTCTCTCGCTGTCTCTCTCGCTGTCTCTCTCGCTGTCTCTCTCGCTGTCTCTCTCGCTGTCTCTCTCGCTGTCTCTCTCGCTGTCTCTCTCGCTGTCTCTCTTGCAGTCTCTCTCGCTGTTTCCCTCGCTGTATCTCTCGCTCTCTCCCTCGCTGTCTCCCTCGCTGTCTCACGCGCTCTCTCTCGCAGTCTCTCTCGCTGTCTCTCTCGCTGTCTCCCTCGCTGTGTCCCTCGCTGTGTCCCTCGCTGTGTCCCTCGCTGTGTCCCTCGCTGTCTCTCTCGCAGTCTCCCTCGCAGTCTCCTTTGCAGTCTCTCTCGCAGTCTCTCTCGCAGTCTTCCTCGCAGTTTCTCTCGCTGTCTCCCTCGCTGCCTCCCACGCTGTCTCACGCGATCTCTCTCGCATTCTCTCTCGTTGTCTCCCTCGCTGTTTCCCTCGCTGTGTCCCTCGCTGTGTCCCTCGCTGTCTCCCTTGCAGTCTGTCTTGCTGTCTCTCTCGCTGTTTCCCTCGCTGTATCTCTCGCTCTCTCCCTCGCTGTCTCCCTCGCTGTCTCCCTCGCTGTCTCACGCGCTCTCTCTCGCAGTCTCTCTCGCTGTCTCTCTCGCTGTCTCTCTCGCTGTCTCTCTCGCTGTCTCCCTCGCTGTCTCCCTCGCTGTCTCCCTCGCTGTTTCCCTCGCTGTTTCCCTCGCTGTGTCCCTCGCTGTGTCCCTCGCTGTGTCCCTCGCTGTGTCCCTCGCTGTCTCCCTCGCTGTCTCCCTCGCCGTCTCCCTCGCCGTCTCCCTCGCCGTCTCCCTCGCCGTCTACCTCGTCGACTCCCTCGCCGTCTCCCTCGCCGTCTCCCTCGCCGTCTCCCTCGCCGTCTCCCTCGCCGTCTCTCTCGCTGTCTCTCTCAATGTACTCTCGCTGTCTCCCTCGCTGTCTCCCTCGCTGTCTCACTCGCTCTATCCCTCGCTGTATCTCTCGCAGTCTCTCTCGCAGTCTCTCTCGCAGTCTCTCTCGCTGTCTCTCTCGCTGTCTCCCTTGCAGTCTCTCTCGCAGTCTCTCTCGCTGTCTCCCTCGCTGTTTCCCTCGCAGTCTCTCTCGCTGTCTCCCTCGCAGTCTCTCTCGAAGTCGCTCTCGCTTTCTCCCTCGCTGTCTCTCTCGCAGTCCTTCTCGCAGTCTCTCTCGCTGTCTCCCTCGCTGTCTCCCTCGCTGTCTCCCTCGCTGTCTCCCTCGCTGTCTCCCTCGCTGTCTCCCTCGCTGTCTCCCTCGCTGTCTCCCTCGCTGTCTCCCTCGCTGTCTCCCTCGCTGACTCACTCGCTGTCTCCCACGCAGTCTCTCTCGCTGTCTCCATCGCTTTCTCCCTCGCTTTCTCCCTCGCTTTCTCCCTCGCTGTCTCTCTTGCTGTCTCTCTCGCTGTCTCTCTCGCTGTCTCTCTCGCTGTCTCTCTCGCTGTCTCTCTCGCTGTCTCTCTCGCTGTCTCTCTCGCTGTCTCTCTCGCTGTCTCCCTTGCAGTCTCCCTTGCAGTCTCTCTTGCTGTCTCCCTCGCTGTCTCCCTCGCTGTGTCTCTCGCTCTCTCCCTCGCTGTCTCCCTCGCTGTCTCATGCGCTCTCTCTCGCAGTCTCTCTCGCTGTCTCCCTCGCTGTGTCCCTCGCTGTGTCCCTCGCTGTGTCCCTCGCAGTCTCCCTCGCTGTCTCCCTCGCTGTCTCCCTCGCAGTCTCTCTCGCAGTCTCTCTCGCAGTCTCTCTCGCTGTCTCCCTCGCTTTCTCCCTCGCTTTCTCCCTCGCTTTCTCCCTCGCTGTCTCTCTCGCAGTCTCTCTCGCAGTCTCTCTCGCTGTCTCCCTCGCTTTCTCCCTCGCTTTCTCCCTCGCTTTCTCCCTCGCTGTCTCTCTCGCAGTCTCTCTCGCAGTCTCTCTCGCAGTCTCTCTCGCAGTCTCTCTCGCTGTCCCTCTCGCTGTCCCTCTCGCAGTCTCTCTCGCTGTCTCCCTCGCAGTCTCTCTCGCAGTCTCCTTTGCAGTCTCTCTCGCTGTCTCTCTCGCTGTCTCTCTCGCTGTCTCTCTCGCAGCCTCTCTCGCAGTCTCTCTCGCAGTCTCTCTCGCAGTCTCTCTCGCAGTCTCCCTCGCAGTCTGCCTCGCAGTCTCCCTCGCAGTCTCCCTCGCAGTCTCCCTCGCAGTCTCCCTCGCAGTCTCCCTCGCTGTCTCCCTCGCTCTCTCCCTCGCTCTCTCCCTCGCTCTCTCCCTCGCAGTCTCCCTCGCAGTCTCCCTCGCCGTCTCCCTCGCCGTCTCCCTCGCCGTCTCTCTCGCAGTCTCTCTCGCTGTCTTCCTCGCAGTTTCTCTCGCTGTCTCCCTCGCTGTCTCCCTCGCTGTCTCCCTCGCTGCCTCCCTCGCTGCCTCCCTAGCAGTCGCTCTCGCAGTTGCTCTCGCAGTCTCTCTCGCTGTCTCCCTCGCTGTCTCCCTCGCTGTCTCCCTCGCTGTCTCCCTCGCTGCCTCCCTCGCTGTCTCCCTAGCAGTCGCTCTCGCAGTCTCTCTCGCTGTCTTCCTCGCTGTGTCCCTCGCAGTCTCTCTCGCAGTCTCTCTCGCAGTCTCTCTCGCAGTCTCTCTCGGAGTCTTCCTCGCAGTTTCTCTCGCTG
This sequence comes from Heterodontus francisci, assembly GCF_036365525.1. Taxonomy (NCBI): domain Eukaryota; kingdom Metazoa; phylum Chordata; class Chondrichthyes; order Heterodontiformes; family Heterodontidae; genus Heterodontus; species Heterodontus francisci. The sequence continues at coordinate 1,156,097 of NW_027141323.1, forward strand.
TCTCCCTCGCTGCCTCCCACGCTGTCTCCCTCGCTGTCTCCCTCGCTGTCTCACGCGATCTCTCTCGCATTCTCTCTCGCTGTCTCCCTCGCAGTCTCTCTCGAAGTCGCTCTCGCTTTCTCCCTCGCTGTCTCTCTCGCAGTCCTTCCCGCAGTCCTTCTCGCAGTCTCTCTCGCTGTCTCCAGCGCTGTCTCCCTCGCTGTCTCCCTCGCTGTCTCCCTCGCTGTCTCCCTCGCTGTCTCTCTCGCTGTCTCCCTCGCTGTCTCCCTCGCTGTCTCCCTCGCTGTCTCCCACGCAGTCTCTCTCGCTGTCTCTCTCGCTGTCTCTCTCGCTGTCTCTCTCGCTGTCTCCATGGCTTTCTCCCTCGCTGTCTCTCTCGCTGTCTCTCTCGCTGTCGCTCTCGCTGTCTCTCTCGCTGTCTCTCTCGCTGTCTCTCTCGCTGTCTCTCTCGCTGTCTCTCTCGCTGCCTCTCTCGCTGTCTCTCTCGCTGTCTCCCTTGCAGTCTCTCTTGCAGTCTCTCTCGCTGTCTCCCTCGCTGTGTCTCTCGCTCTCTCCCTCGCTGTCTCCCTCGCTGTGTCACGCGCTCTCTCTCGCAGTCTCTCTCGCTGTTGCCCTCGTTGTGTCCCTCGCTGTCTCTCTCGCACTCTTGCTCGCTGTCTCCCTCGCTGTCTCCCTCGCAGTCTCTCTCGCTGTCTCCCTCGCTGTCTCCCTCGCTGTCTCCCTCGCTGTCTCCCTCGTCGTTTCCCTCGCCGTCTCCCTTGCAGTCACTCTCTCTGTATCCCCGGCTGTCTCTCTCGCTATCTCCATAGCAGTATCTCTCACTGTCTCCCTCGCTGTCTCCCTCGCTGTCTCTGTCTCTGTCGCTGTCTCTGTCGCTGTCTCTGTCGCTGTCTCTGTCGCTGTCTCTGTCGCTGTCTCCGTCGCTGTCTCCGTCGCTGTCTCCCTCGCTGTCTCCCTCGCCGTCTCCCTCGCCGTCTCCCTGGCCGTCTCCCTGGCCGTCTCCCTGGCCGTCTCCCTGGCCGTCTCCCTGGCCGTCTCCCTGGCCGTCTCTCTCGCTGTCTCTCTCGCTGTCTCTCTCAATGTACTCTCGCTGTCTCACTCGCTCTATCCCTCGCTGTATCTCTCGCAGTCTTTCTCACAGTCTCTCTCGCTGTCTCCCTCACTGTCTCTCTCGCCGTCTCTCTCGCCGTCTCTCTCGCCGTCTCTCTCTCCATCTCTCTCGCCATCTCTCTCGCAGTCTCCCTCGCTGTCTCCCTCGCAGTCTCTCTCGCAGTCTCTCTCGCAGTCTCTCTCGCAGTCTCTCTCGCAGTCTCTCTCGAAGTCTCTCTCGCAGTCTCCCTCGCTGTCTCCCTCCCAGTCTCTCTCGCAGTCTCTCTCGCAGTCTCTCTCGCAGTCTCTCTCGCTGTCCCTCTCGCAGTCTCTCTCGCTGTCCCTCTCGCAGTCTCTCTCGCAGTCTCTCTCGCAGTCTCTCTCGCAGTCTCCTTTGCAGTCTCTCTCGCAGTCTCTCTCGCAGTCTCTCTCGCAGTCTCCCTCGCAGTCTCCCTCGCAGTCTCCCTCGCAGTCTCCCTCGCTGTCTCCCTCGCTGTCTCCCTCGCTGTCTCCCACGCTGTCTCCCTCGCAGTCTCCCTCGCAGTCTCCCTCGCAGTCTCCCTCGCAGTCTCCCTCGCAGTCTCTCTCGCTGTCTCCCTCGCTTTCTCCCTTGCTGTCTCTCTCGCTGTCTCTCTCGCTGTCTCCCTCGCAGTCTCTCTTGCATTCTCCCTCGCAGTCTCTCTCGAAGTCGCTCTCGCTTTCTCCCTCACTGTCTCTCTCGCAGTCCTTCTCGCAGTCCTTCTCGCAGTCCTTCTCGCAGTCTCTCTCGCTGTCTCCAGCGCTGTCTCCCTCGCTGTCTCCCTCGCTGTCTCCCTCGCTGTCTCCCTCGCTGTCTCCCTCGCTGTCTCCCTCGCTGTCTCCCTCGCTGTCTCCCTCGCTGTCTCCCTCGCTGTCTCCCTCGCTGTCTCCCACGCAGTCTCTCTCGCTGTCTCTCTCGCTGTCTCCATGGCTTTCTCCCTCGCTGTCTCTCTCGCTGTCTCTCTCGCTGTCTCTCTCGCTGTCTCTCTCGCTGTCTCTCTCGCAGTCTCTCTCGCTGCCTCTCTCGCTGTCTCTCTCGCTGTCTCTCTCGCTGTCTCTCTCGCTGTCTCCCTCGCTGTCTCACGCGATCTCTCTCGCATTCTCTCTCGTCGTCTCCTTCGCTGTTTCCCTCGCTGTGTCCCTCGCTGTGTCCCTCGCTGTCTCTCTCGCAGTCTCCCTCGCAGTCTCCTTTGCAGTCTCTCTCGCAGTCTCTCTCGCAGTCTCTCTCGCTGTCTCTCTCGCTGTCTCTCTCGCTGTGTCCCTCGCTGTCTCCCTCGCTGTCTCCCTCGCTGTCTCCCTCGCTGTCTCCCTCGCTGTCTCCCTCGTCGTCTCCCTCGTCGTCTCCCTCGCCGTCTCCCTCGCCGTCTCCCTCGCCGTCTCCCTCGCCGTCTCCCTCGCCGTCTCTCTCAATGTACTCTCGCTGTCTCCCTCGCTGTCCAACTCGCTCTATCCCTCGCTGTATCTCTCGCAGTCTCTCTCGCAGTCTCTCTCACAGTCTCTCTCGCTGTCTCTCTCGCTGTCTCCCTCGCAGTCTCTCTCGCAGTCTCTCTCGCAGTCTCTCTCGCTGTCTCCCTCGCTGTTTCCCTCACAGTCTCTCTCGCTGTCTCCCTCGCAGTCTCTCTCGAAGTCGCTCTCGCTTTCTCCCTCTCTGTCTCTCTCGCAGTCCTTCTCGCAGTCCTTCTCGCAGTCTCTCTCGCTGTCTCCAGCGCTGTCTCCCTCGCTGTCTCCCTCGCTGTCTCCCTCACTGTCTCCCTCGCTGTCTCCCTCACTGTCTCCCTCGCTGTCTCCCTCGCTGTCTCCCTCGCTGTCTCCCTCGCTGTCTCCCACGCAGTCTCTCTTGCTGTCTCTCTCGCTGTCTCTCTCGCTGTCTCTCTCGCTGTCTCTCTCGCTGTCTCTCTCGCTGTCTCTCTCGCTGTCTCCCTTGCAGTCTCCCTTGCAGTCTCTCTCGCTGTCTCCCTCGCTGTCTCCCTCGCTGTGTCTCTCGCTCTCTCCCTCGCTGTCTCCCTCGCTGTCTCATGCGCTCTCTCTCGCAGTCTCTCTCGCTGTCTCCCTCGCTGTGTCCCTCGCTGTGTCCCTCGCTGTGTCCCTCGCAGTCTCCCTCGCTGTCTCCCTCGCAGTCTCTCTCGCAGTCTCTCTCGCAGTCTCTCTCGCAGTCTCTCTCGCTGTCTCCCTCGCTTTCTCCCTCGCTTTCTCCCTCGCTTTCTCTCTCGCTGTCTCTCTCGCAGTCTCTCTCGCTGTCTCTCTCGCTGTCTCTCTCGCTGTCTCCCTCGCTTTCTCCCTCGCTTTCTCCCTCGCTGTCTCCCTCGCTGTCTCTCTCGCTGTCCCTCTCGCAGTCTCTCTCGCTGTCTCTCTCGCAGTCTCCTTTGCAGTCTCTCTCGCTGTCTCTCTCGCTGTCCCTCTCGCAGTCTCTCTCGCTGTCCCTCTCGCAGTCTCTCTCGCTGTCTCTCTCGCAGTCTCTCTCGCTGTCTCTCTCGCAGTCTCTCTCGCAGTCTCTCTCGCAGTCTCCCTCGCAGTCTCCCTCGCAGTCTGCCTCGCAGTCTCCCTCGCAGTCTCCCTCGCAGTCTCCCTCGCTGTCTCCCTCGCTCTCTCCCTCGCTCTCTCCCTCGCAGTCTCCCTCACCGTCTCCCTCGCAGTCTCTCTCACTGTCTTCCTCGCAGTTTCTCTCGCTGTCTCCCTCGCTGTCTCCCTCGCTGTCTCCCTCGCTGCCTCCCTCGCTGCCTCCCTAGCAGTCGCTCTCGCAGTCGCTCTCGCAGTCTCCCTCGCTGTCTCCCTCGCTGTCTCCCTCGCTGCCTCCCTCGCTGTCTCCCTAGCAGTCGCTCTCGCAGTCTCTCTCGCTGTCTTCCTCGCTGTGTCCCTCGCAGTCTCTCTCGCAGTCTCTCTCGCAGTCTCTCTCGCAGTCTCTCTCGCAGTCTTCCTCGCAGTTTCTCTCGCTGTCTCCCTCGCTGCCTCCCACGCTGTCTCCCACGCTGTCTCCCACGCTGTCTCCCTCGCTGTCTCCCTCGCTGTCTCCCTCGCTGTCTCCCTCGCTGTCTCCCTCGCTGTCTCTCTCGCTGTCTCTCTCGCTGTCTCCATGGCTTTCTCCCTCGCTGTCTCTCTCGCTGTCTCTCTCGCTGTCTCTCTCGCTGTCTCTCTCGCTGTCTCTCTCGCTGTCTCTCTCGCTGTCTCTCTCGCTGCCTCTCTCGCTGTCTCCCTTGCAGTCTCTCTTGCAGTCTCTCTTGCAGTCTCTCTCGCTGTCTCCCTCGCTGTGTCTCTCGCTCTCTCCCTCGCTGTCTCCCTCGCTGTCTCACGCGCTCTCTCTCGGAGTCTCTCTCGCTGTGTCCCTCGCTGTGTCCCTCGCTGTCTCTCTCGCACTCTCCCTCGCTGTCTCCCTCGCAGTCTCCCTCGCAGTCTCTCTCGCTGTCTCCCTCGCTTTCTCCCTCGCTTTCTCCCTCGCTGTCTCTCTCGCTGTCTCTCTCGCTGTCTCTCTCGCAGTCTCCTTTGCAGTCTCTCTCGCTCTCTCTCTCGCTGTCCCTCTCGCAGTCTCTCTCGCAGTCTCTCTCGCTGTCTCTCTCGCAGTCTCTCTCGCAGTCTCTCTCGCAGTCTCTCTCGCAGTCTCCCTCGCAGTCTGCCTCGCAGTCTCCCTCGCAGTCTCCCTCGCAGTCTCCCTCGCTGTCTCCCTCGCTCTCTCCCTCGCTCTCTCCCTCGCTCTCTCCCTCGCAGTCTCCCTCGCAGTCTCTCTCGCTGTCTTCCTCGCAGTTTCTCTCGCTGTCTCCCTCGCTGTCTCCCTCGCTGTCTCCCTCGCTGTCTCCCTCGCTGTCTCCCTCGCTGTCTCCCTCGCTGCCTCCCTCGCTGCCTCCCTAGCAGTCGCTCTCGCAGTCGCTCTCGCTGTCTCCCTCGCTGTCTCCCTCGCTGTCTCCCTCGCTGCCTCCCTCGCTGTCTCCCTAGCAGTCGCTCTCGCAGTCTCTCTCGCTGTCTTCCTCGCTGTGTCCCTCGCAGTCTCTCTCGCAGTCTCTCTCGCAGTCTCTCTCGCAGTCTCTCTCGCCGTCTCTCTCGCAGTCTCTCTCGCAGTCTTCCTCGCAGTTTCTCTCGCTGTCTCCCTCGCTGCCTCCCACGCTGTCTCCCTCGCTGTCTCCCTCGCTGTCTCCCTCGCTGTCTCCCTCGCTGTCTCTCTCGCTGTCTCTCTCGCTGTCTCCATGGCTTTCTCCCTCGCTGTCTCTCTCGCTGTCTCTCTCGCTGTCTCTCTCGCTGTCTCTCTCGCTGTCTCTCTCGCTGTCTCTCTCGCTGTCTCTCTCGCTGCCTCTCTCGCTGTCTCCCTTGCAGTCTCTCTTGCAGTCTCTCTCGCTGTCTCCCTCGCTGTGTCTCTCGCTCTCTCCCTCGCTGTCTCCCTCGCTGTCTCACGCGCTCTCTCTCGGAGTCTCTCTCGCTGTGTCCCTCGCTGTGTCCCTCGCTGTCTCTCTCGCACTCTCCCTCGCTGTCTCCCTCGCAGTCTCCCTCGCAGTCTCTCTCGCTGTCTCCCTCGCTGTCTCCCTCGTCGTCTCCCTCGCCGTCTCCCTTGCAGTCACTCTCTCTGCATCCCCGGCTGTCTCTCTCGCTATCTCCATAGCAGTATCTCTCACTGTCTCCCTCGCTGTCTCTGTCTCTGTCGCTGTCTCTGTCGCTGTCTCTGTCGCTGTCTCTGTCGCTGTCTCTGTCGCTGTCTCTGTCGCTGACTCCCTCGCTGTCTCCCTCGCCGTCTCCCTGGCCGTCTCCCTGGCCGTCTCCCTGGCCGTCTCCCTGGCCGTCTCCCTCGCCGTCTCCCTGGCCGTCTCCCTGGCCGTCTCCCTGGCCGTCTCTCTCGCTGTCTCTCTCAATGTACTCTCGCTGTCTCACTCGCTCTATCCCTCGCTGTATCTCTCGCAGTCTCTCTCGCTGTCTCTCTCGCTGTCTCCCTCGCAGTCTCTCTCGCTCTCTCCCTCACTGTCTCTCTCGCCGTCTCTCTCGCCGTCTCTCTCTCCATCTCTCTCGCCATCTCTCTCGCAGTCTCCCTCGCTGTCTCCCTCGCTGTCTCCCTCGCTGTCTCCCTCGCAGTCTCTCTCGCAGTCTCTCTCGCAGTCTCTCTCGCAGTCTCTCTCGCAGTCTCCCTCGCTGTCTCCCTCCCAGTCTCTCTCGCAGTCTCTCTCGCAGTCTCTCTCGCAGTCTCTCTCGCAGTCTCTCTCGCTGTCCCTCTCGCAGTCTCTCTCGCCGTCTCTCTCGCAGTCTCTCTCGCAGTCTCTCTCGCAGTCTCATTTGCAGTCTCTCTCGCTGTCTCTCTCGCAGTCTCCCTCGCAGTCTCCCTCGCTGTCTCCCTCGCTGTCTCCCTCGCTGTCTCCCTCGCTGTCTCCCTCGCTGTCTCCCTCGCTGTCTCCCTCGCTGTCTCCCACGCTGTCTCCCTCGCAGTCTCCCTCGCAGTCTCTCTCGCTGTCTCCCTCGCTTTCTCCCTTGCTGTCTCTCTCGCTGTCTCTCTCGCTGTCTCCCTCGCTGTCTCCCTCGCTGTCTCTCTTGCAGTCTCCCTCGCAGTCTCTCTCGAAGTCGCTCTCGCTTTCTCCCTCACTGTCTCTCTCGCAGTCCTTCTCGCAGTCCTTCTCGCAGTCCTTCTCGCAGTCTCTCTCGCTGTCTCCAGGCTGTCTCCCTCGCTGTCTCCCTCGCTGTCTCCCTCGCTGTCTCCCTCGCTGTCTCCCTCGCTGTCTCCCTCGCTGTCTCCCTCGCTGTCTCCCTCGCTGTCTCCCACGCAGTCTCTCTCGCTGTCTCTCTCGCTGTCTCTCTCGCTGTCTCTCTCGCTGTCTCTCTCGCTGTCTCTCTCGCTGCCTCTCTCGCTGCCTCTCTCGCTGTCTCTCTCGCTGTCTCTCTCGCTGTCTCCCTTGCAGTCTCTCTTGCAGTCTCTCTCGCTGTTTCCCTCGCTGTATCTCTCGCTCTCTCCCTCGCTGTCTCCCTCGCTGTCTCCCTCGCTGTCTCCCTCGCTGTCTCCCTCGCTGTTTCCCTCGCTGTGTCCCTCGCTGTCTCTCTCGCTGTCTCCCTCGCAGTCTCCTTTGCAGTCTCTCTCGCAGTCTCTCTCGCAGTCTCTCTCGCAGTCTCTCTCGCAGTCTTCCTCGCAGTTTCTCTCGCTGTCTGCCTCGCTGCCTCCCACGCTGTCTCACGCGATCTCTCTCGCATTCTCTCTCGTTGTCTCCCTCGCTGTTTCCCTCGCTGTTTCCCTCGCTGTGTCCCTCGCTGTGTCCCTCGCTGTCTCTCTTGCAGTCTCCCTCGCAGTCTCCTTTGCAGTCTCCTTTGCAGTCTCTCTCGCAGTCTCTCTCGCAGTCTCTCTCGCAGTCTCTCTCGCAGTCTTCCTCGCTGTCTCTCTCGCTGTCTCTCTCGCTGTCTCTCTCGCTGTCTCCCTTGCAGTCTCTCTTGCAGTCTCTCTCGCTGTTTCCCTCGCTGTATCTCTCGCTCTCTCCCTCGCTGTCTCCCTCGCTGTCTCACGCGCTCTCTCTCGCAGTCTCTCTCGCTGTCTCTCTCGCTGTCTCTCTCGCTGTCTCCCTCGCTGTGTCCCTCGCTGTGTCCCTCGCTGTGTCCCTCGCTGTGTCCCTTGCTGTCTCTCTCGCAGTCTCCCTCGCTGTCTCCCTCGCTGTCTCCCTCGCTGTCTCCCTCGCTCTCTCCCTCGCCGTCTCCCTCGCCGTCTCCCTCGCCGTCTACCTCGCCGTCTCTCTCGCTTTCTCTCTCAATGTACTCTCGCTGTCTCCCTCGCTGTCTCACTCGCTCTATCCCTCGCTGTATCTCTCGCAGTCTCTCTCGCAGTCTCTCTCACAGTCTCTCTCGCTGTCTCTCTCGCTGTCTCCCTCGCAGTCTCTCTCGCTCTCTCCCTCACTGTCTCCCTCGCAGTCTCCCTCGCAGTCTCTCTCGCAGTCTCTCTCGCTGTCTCCCTCGCTGTTTCCCTCACAGTCTCTCTCGCTGTCTCCCTCGCAGTCTCTCTCGAAGTCGCTCTCGCTTTCTCCCTCGCTGTCTCTCTCGCAGTCCTTCTCGCAGTCTCTCTCGCTGTCTCCAGCGCTGTCTCCCTCGCTGTCTCCCTCGCTGTCTCCCTCGCTGTCTCCCTCGCTGACTCCCTCGCTGTCTCCCACGCAGTCTCTCTCGCTGTCTCTCTCGCTGTCTCCATCGCTTTCTCCCTCGCTGTCTCTCTTGCTGTCTCTCTCGCTGTCCCTCTCGCTGTCTCTCTCGCTGTCTCCCTTGCAGTCTCCCTTGCAGTCTCTCTTGCAGTCTCTCTCGCTGTCTCCCTCGCTGTCTCCCTCGCTGTGTCTCTCGCTCTCTCCCTCGCTGTCTCATGCGCTCTCTCTCGCTGTCTCCCTCACTGTCTCCCTCGCTGTGTCCCTCGCTGTGTCCCTCGCTGTGTCCCTCGCTGTGTCCCTCGCTGTGTCCCTCGCAGTCTCCCTCGCAGTCTCCCTCGCTGTCTCCCTCGCTGTCTCCCTCGCTGTCTCCCTCGCTGTCTCTCTCGCAGCCTCTCTCGCAGTCTCTCTCGCTGTCTCCCTCGCTGTCTCCCTCGCTTTCTCCCTCGCTTTCTCCCTCGCTTTCTCCCTCGCTTTCTCCCTCGCTTTCTCCCTCGCTTTCTCCCTCGCTGTCTCCCTCGCAGTCTCTCTCGCTGTCCCTCTCGCAGTCTCTCTCGCTGTCTCTCTCGCAGTCTCCCTCGCTGTCTCCCTCGCTGTCTCTCTCGCTGTCTCCCTCGCAGTCTCTCTCGCTGTCTTCCTCGCAGTTTCTCTCGCTGTCTCCCTCGCTGTCTCCCTCGCTGTCTCCCTCGCTGTCTCCCTCGCTGCCTCCCTAGCAGTCGCTCTCGCAGTTGCTCTCGCAGTCTCTCTCGCTGTCTCCCTTGCTGTCTCCCTCGCTGTCTCCCTCGCTGCCTCCCTCGCTGTCTCCCTAGCAGTCGCTCTCGCAGTCTCTCTCGCTGTCTTCCTCGCTGTGTCCCTCGCAGTCTCTCTCGCAGTCTCTCTCGCAGTCTCTCTCGCAGTCTCTCTCGCAGTCTCTCTCGCAGTCTCCCTCGCAGTTTCTCTCGCTGTCTCCCTCGCTGCCTCCCACGCTGTCTCCCTCGCTGTCTCACGCGATCTCTCTCGCATTCTCTCTCGCTGTCTCCCTCGCAGTCTCTCTCGAAGTCGCTCTCGCTTTCTCCCTCGCTGTCTCTCTCGCAGTCCTTCTCGCAGTCCTTCTCGCAGTCTCTCTCGCTGTCTTCAGCGCTGTCTCCCTCGCTGTCTCCCTCGCTGTCTCCCTCGCTGTCTCCCTCGCTGTCTCCCTCGCTGTCTCCCTCGCTGTCTCCCACGCAGTCTCTCTCGCTGTTTCTCTCGCTGTCTCTCTCGCTGTCTCCATGGCTTTCTCCCTCGCTGTCTCTCTCGCTGTCTCTCTCGCTGTCTCTCGCGCTGTCTCTCTCGCTGTCTCTCTCGCTGTCTCTCTCGCTGTCTCTCTCGCTGTCTCTCTCGCTGCCTCTCTCGCTGTCTCTCTCGCTGTCTCCCTTGCAGTCTCTCTTGCAGTCTCTCTCGCTGTCTCCCTCGCTGTCTCTCTCGCACTCTCCCTCGCTGTCTCCCTCGCTGTCTCCCTCGCAGTCTCTCTCGCTGTCTCCCTCGCTGTCTCCCTCGCTGTCTCCCTCGCTGTCTCCCTCGCTGTCTCCCTCGCCGTCTCCCTTGCAGTCACTCTCTCTGTATCCCCGGCTGTATCTCTCGCTATCTCCATAGCAGTATCTCTCACTGTCTCCCTCGCTGTCTCTGTCTCTGTCGCTGTCTCTGTCGCTGTCTCTGTCGCTGTCTCTGTCGCTGTCTCTGTCGCTGTCTCTGTCGCTGTCTCCGTCGCTGTCTCCCTCGCTGTCTCCCTCTCTGTCTCCCTCGCCGTCTCCCTCGCCGTCTCCCTGGCCGTCTCCCTGGCCGTCTCCCTGGCCGTCTCCCTGGCCGTCTCCCTGGCCGTCTCCCTGGCCGTCTCCCTGGCCGTCTCTCTCGCAGTCTCTCTCGCTGTCTCTCTCAATGTACTCTCGCTGTCTCACTCGCTCTATCCCTCGCTGTATCTCTCGCAGTCTCTCTCACAGTCTCTCTCGCTGTCTCTCTCGCTGTCTCTCTCGCTCTCTCCCTCACTGTCTCTCTCGCCGTCTCTCTCGCCGTCTCTCTCGCCGTCTCTCTCTCCGTCTCTCTCTCCATCTCTCTCGCCATCTCTCTCGCAGTCTCCCTCGCTGTCTCCCTCGCAGTCTCTCTCGCAGTCTCTCTCGCAGTCTCTCTCGCAGTCTCTCTCGCAGTCTCTCTCGCAGTCTCCCTCGCTGTCTCCCTCCCAGTCTCTCTCGCAGTCTCTCTCGCAGTCTCTCTCGCAGTCTCTCTCGCAGTCTCTCTCGCAGTCTCTCTCGCTGTCCCTCTCGCAGTCTCTCTCGCTGTCCCTCTCGCAGTCTCTCTCGCCGTCTCTCTCGCCGTCTCTCTCGCAGTCTCTCTCGCAGTCTCTCTCGCAGTCTCCTTTGCAGTCTCTCTCGCTGTCTCTCTCGCTGTCTCTCTCGCTGTCTCTCTCGCAGTCTCCCTCGCAGTCTCCCTCGCAGTCTCCCTCGCAGTCTCCCTCGCAGTCTCCCTCGCTGTCTCCCTCGCTGTCTCCCACGCTGTCTCCCTCGCAGTCTCCCTCGCAGTCTCCCTTGCAGTCTCTCTCGCTGTCTCCCTCGCTTTCTCTCTCGCTGTCTCTCTCGCTGTCTCTCTCGCTGTCTCCCTCGCTGTCTCCCTCGCTGTCTCCCTCGCTGTCTCCCTCGCTGTCTCCCTCGCTGTCTCCCTCGCTGTCTCCCTCGCTGTCTCCCTCGCTGTCTCCCTCGCTGTCTCCCACGCAGTCTCTCTCGCTGTCTCTCTCGCTGTCTCCATGGCTTTCTCCCTCGCTGTCTCTCTTGCTGTCTCTCTTGCTGTCTCTCTCGCTGTCTCTCTCGCTGTCTCTCTCGCTGTCTCTCTCGCTGCCTCTCTCGCTGCCTCTCTCGCTGCCTCTCTCGCTGCCTCTCTCGCTGTCTCTCTCGCTGTCTCTCTCGCTGTCTCCCTTGCAGTCTCTCTTGCAGTCTCTCTCGCTGTTTCCCTCGCTGTATCTCTCGCTCTCTCCCTCGCTGTCTCCCTCGCTCTCTCTCGCAGTCTCTCTCGCTGTCTCTCTCGCTGTCTCTCTCGCTGTCTCCCTCGCTGTTTCCCTCGCTGTGTCCCTCGCTGTCTCTCTCGCAGTCTCCCTCGCAGTCTCCTTTGCAGTCTCTCTCGCAGTCTCTCTCGCAGTCTTCCTCGCAGTTTCTCTCGCTGTGTCCCTCGCTGCCTCCCACGCTGTCTCACGTGATCTCTCTCGCATTCTCTCTCGTTGTTTCCCTCGCTGTGTCCCTCGCTGTGTCCCTCGCTGTGTCCCTCGCTGTCTCTCTCGCTGTCTCCCTCGCTGTCTCCCTCGCTGTCTCCCTCGCTGTCTCCCTCGCTGTCTCCCTCGCTGCCTCCCTCGCTGCCTCCCTAGCAGTCGCTCTCGCAGTCGCTCTCGCAGTCGCTCTCGCAGTCGCTCTCGCAGTCTCTCTCGCTGTCTCCCTCGCTGTCTCCCTCGCTGTCTCCCTCGCTGTCTCCCTCGCTGTCTCCCTCGCTGCCTCCCTCGCTGTCTCCCTAGCAGTCGCTCTCGCAGTCTCTCTCGCTGTCTTCCTCGCTGTGTCCCTCGCAGTCTCTCTCGCAGTCTCTCTCGCAGTCTCTCTCGCTGTCTCTCTCGCAGTCTCTCTCGCAGTCTCTCTCGCAGTCTCTCTCGCAGTCTTCCTCGCAGTTTCTCTCGCTGTCTCCCTCGCTGCCTCCCTCGCTGTCTCACGCGATCTCTCTCGCATTCTCTCTCGCTGTCTCCCTCGCAGTCTCTCTCGAAGTCGCTCTCGCTTTCTCCCTCGCTGTCTCTCTCGCAGTCCTTCTCGCAGTCCTTCTCGCAGTCTCTCTCGCTGTCTCCAGCGCTGTCTCCCTCGCTGTCTCCCTCGCTGTCTCCCTCGCTGTCTCCCTCGCTGTCTCCCTCGCTGTCTCCCACGCAGTCTCTCTCGCTGTCTCTCTCGCTGTCTCCATGGCTTTCTCCCTCGCTGTCTCTCTCGCTGTCTCTCTCGCTGTCTCTCTCGCTGTCTCTCTCGCTGTCTCTCTCGCTGCCTCTCTCGCTGTCTTCCTTTCAGTCTCTCTTGCAGTCTCTCTCGCTGTCTCCCTCGCTGTGTCTCTCGCTCTCTCCCTCGCTGTCTCCCTCGCTGTCTCACGCGCTCTCTCTCGCAGTCTCTCTCGCTGTTGCCCTCGCTGTGTCCCTCGCTGTCTCTCTCGCACTCTCCCTCGCACTCTCCCTCGCTGTCTCCCTCGCAGTCTCCCTCGCAGTCTCTCTCGCTGTCTCCCTCGCTGTCTCCCTCGCTGTCTCCCTCGCTGTCTCCCTCGTCGTCTCCCTCGCCGTCTCCCTTGCAGTCACTCTCTCTGAATCCCCGGCTGTCTCTCTCGCTATCTCCATAGCAGTATCTCTCACTGTCTCCCTCGCTGTCTCTGTCTCTGTCTCTGTCGCTGTCTCTGTCGCTGTCGCTGTCTCTGTCGCTGTCTCTGTCGCTGTCTCTGTCGCTGTCTCTGTCGCTGTCTCCGTCGCTGTCTCCGTCGCTGTCTCCCTCGCCGTCTCCCTCGCCGTCTCCCTGGCCGTCTCCCTGGCCGTCTCCCTGGCCGTCTCCCTGGCCGTCTCCCTGGCCGTCTCCCTGGCCGTCTCCCTGGCCGTCTCCCTGGCCGTCTCTCTCGCAGTCTCTCTCGCTGTCTCTCTCAATGTACTCTCGCTGTCTCACTCGCTCTATCCCTCGCTGTATCTCTCGCAGTCTCTCTCACAGTCTCTCTCGCTGTCTCTCTCGCTGTCTCCCTCGCAGTCTCTCTCGCTCTCTCCCTCACTGTCTCTCTCGCCGTCTCTCTCGCCGTCTCTCTCGCCGTCTCTCTCTCCATCTCTCTCGCCATCTCTCTCGCAGTCTCCCTCGCTGTCTTCCTCGCAGTCTCTCTCGCAGTCTCTCTCGCAGTCTCTCTCGCAGTCTCTCTCGCAGTCTCTCTCGCAGTCTCTCTCGCAGTCTCCCTCGCTGTCTCCCTCCCAGTCTCTCTCGCAGTCTCTCTCGCAGTCTCTCTCGCAGTCTCTCTCGCTGTCCCTCTCGCAGTCTCTCTCGCCGTCTCTCTCGCAGTCTCTCTCGCAGTCTCTCTCGCAGTCTCCTTTGCAGTCTCTCTCGCTGTCTCTCTCGCAGTCTCCCTCGCAGTCTCCCTCGCAGTCTCCCTCGCTGTCTCCCTCGCTGTCTCCCTCGCTGTCTCCCTCGCTGTCTCCCTCACTGTCTCCCACGCTGTCTCCCACGCTGTCTCCCACGCTGTCTCCCTCGCAGTCTCCCTCGCAGTCTCCCTCGCAGTCTCCCTCGCAGTCTCTCTCGCTGTCTCCCTCGCTTTCTCCCTCGCTGTCTCTCTCGCTGTCTCCCTCGCAGTCTCTCTTGCAGTCTCCCTCGCAGTCTCTCTCGAAGTCGCTCTCGCTTTCTCCCTCACTGTCTCTCTCGCAGTCCTTCTCGCAGTCCTTCTCGCAGTCTCTCTTGCTGTCTCCAGCGCTGTCTCCCTCGCTGTCTCCCTCGCTGTTTCCCTCGCTGTCTCCCTCGCTGTCTCCCTCGCTGTCTCCCTCGCTGTCTCCCTCGCTGTCTCCCACGCAGTCTCTCTCGCTGTCTCTCTCGCTGTCTCTCTCGCTGTCTCTCTCGCTGTCTCTCTCGCTGTCTCTCTCGCTGTCTCTCTCGCTGTCTCCCTTGCAGTCTCTCTTGCAGTCTCTCTCGCTGTTTCCCTCGCTGTATCTCTCGCTCTCTCCCTCGCTGTCTCCCTCGCTGTCTCACGCGCTCTCTCTCGCAGTCTCTCTCGCTGTCTCTCTCGCTGTCTCTCTCGCTGTCTCCCTCGCTGTTTCCCTCGCTGTGTCCCTCGCTGTGTCCCTCGCTGTGTCCCTCGCTGTCTCTCTCGCTGTCTCCCTCGCAGTCTCCTTTGCAGTCTCTCTCGCAGTCTCTCTCGCAGTCTCTCTCGCAGTCTTCCTCGCTGTCTCTCTCGCTGTCTCTCTCGCTGTATCCCTTGCAGTCTCTCTTGCAGTCTCTCTCGCTGTTTCCCTCGCTGTATCTCTCGCTCTCTCCCTCGCTGTCTCCCTCGCTGTCTCCCTCGCTGTCTCACGCGCTCTCTCTCGCTGTCTCTCTCGCTGTCTCTCTCGCTGTCTCTCTCGCTGTGTCCCTCGCTGTGTCCCTCGCTGTGTCCCTCGCTGTGTCCCTCGCTGTCTCTCTCGCAGTCTCCCTCGCTGTCTCCCTCGCTGTCTCCCTCGCTGTCTCCCTCGCCGTCTCCCTCGTCGTCTCCCTCGCCGTCTCCCTCGCCGTCTCCCTCGCCGTCTCCCTCGCCGTCTCCCTCGCCGTCTCTCTCGCCGTCTCTCTCAATGTACTCTCGCTGTCTCCCTCGCTGTCTCACTCGCTCTATCCCTCGCTGAATCTCTCGCAGTCTCTCTCGCAGTCTCTCCCTCACTGTCTCCCTCGCAGTCTCTCTCGCAGTCTCTCTCGCTGTCTCCCTCGCTGTTTCCCTCACAGTCTCTCTCGCTGTCTCCCTCGCAGTCTCTCTCGAAGTCGCACTCGCTTTCTCCCTCGCTGTCTCCCTCGCTGTCTCCCTCGCTGTCTCCCTCGCTGTCTCCCTCGCTGTCTCCCTCGCTGTCTCCCTCGCTGTCTCCCTCGCTGTCTCCCTCGCTGACTCCCTCGCTGTCTCCCACGCAGTCTCTCTCGCTGTCTCTCTCGCTGTCTCTCTCGCTGTCTCTCTCGCTGTCTCCCTTGCAGTCTCCCTTGCAGTCTCTCTTGCAGTCTCTCTCGCTGTCTCCCTCGCTGTCTCCCTCGCTGTGTCTCTCGCTCTCTCCCTCGCTGTCTCCCTCGCTGTCTCATGCGCTCTCTCTCGCAGTCTCTCTCGCTGTCTCCCTCACTGTGTCCCTCGCTGTGTCCCTCGCTGTGTCCCTCGCTGTGTCCCTCGCAGTCTCCCTCGCTGTCTCCCTCGCTGTCTCCCTCGCAGTCTCTCTCGCAGTCTCTCTCGCAGTCTCTCTCGCAGTCTCTCTCGCTGTCTCCCTCGCTTTCTCCCTCGCTTTCTCCCTCGCTTTCTCCCTCGCTTTCTCCCTCGCTTTCTCCCTCGCTTTCTCCCTCGCTTTCTCCCTCGCTTTCTCCCTCGCTGTCTCCCTCGCTGTCTCTCTCGCAGTCTCTCTCGCTGTCCCTCTCGCAGTCTCTCTCGCTGTCTCTCTCGCAGTCTACTTTGCAGTCTCTCTCGCTGTCTCCCTCGCTGTCTCCCTCGCTGTCTCCCTCGCTGTCTCCCTAGCAGTTGCTCTCGCAGTCTCTCTCGCTGTCTTCCTCGCTGTGTCCCTCGCAGTCTCTCTCGCAGTCTCTCTCGCAGTCTCTCTCGCAGTCTCTCTCGCAGTCTCTCTCGCAGTCTCTCTCGCAGTCTCTCTCGCAGTCTTCCTCGCAGTTTCTCTCGCTGTCTCCCTCGCTGTCTCCCTCGCTGTCTCCCTCGCTGTCTCCCTCGCTGTCTCCCTCGCTGTCTCCCACGCAGTCTCTCTCGCTGTCTCTCTCGCTGTCTCCATGGCTTTCTCCCTCGCTGTCTCTCTCGCTGTCTCTCTCGCTGTCTCTCTCGCTGTCTCTCTCGCTGTCTCTCTCGCTGTCTCTCTCGCTGTCTCTCTCGCTGTCTCTCTCGCTGTCTCTCTCGCTGTCTCTCTCGCTGCCTCTCTCGCTGTTTCTCTCGCTGTCTCCCTTGCAGTCTCCCTTGCAGTCTCTCTTGCAGTCTCTCTCGCTGTCTCCCTCGCTGTGTCTCTCGCTCTCTCCCTCGCTGTCTCCCTCGCTGTCTCACGCGCTCTCTCTCGCAGTCTCTCTCGCTGTTGCCCTCGCTGTGTCCCTCGCTGTCTCTCTCGCACTCTCCCTCGCTGTCTCCCTCGCAGTCTCTCTCTCTGTCTCCCTCGCTGTCTCCCTCGCTGTCTCCCTCGCTGTCTCCCTCGTCGTCTCCCTCGCCGTCTCCCTTGCAGTCACTCTCTCTGTATCCCCGGCTGTCTCTCTCGCTATCTCCATAGCAGTATCTCTCACTGTCTCCCTCGCTGTCTCTGTCTCTGTCTCTGTCTCTGTCGCTGTCTCTGTCGCTGTCTCTGTCGCTGTCTCTGTCGCTGTCTCCGTCGCTGTCTCCCTCGCTGTCTCCCTCGCCGTCTCCCTGGCCGTCTCCCTGGCCGTCTCCCTGGCCGTCTCCCTGGCCGTCTCTCTCGCAGTCTCTCTCGCTGTCTCTCTCAATGTACTCTCGCTGTCTCACTCGCTCTATCCCTCGCTGTATCTCTCGCAGTCTCTCTCACAGTTTCTCTCGCTGTCTCTCTCGCTGTCTCCCTCGCAGTCTCTCTCGCTCTCTCCCTCACTGTCTCTCTCGCCGTCTCTCTCGCCGTCTCTCTCGCCGTCTCTCTCACCGTCTCTCTCTCCATCTCTCTCGCCATCTCTCTCGCAGTCTCCCTCGCTGTCTCCCTCGCAGTCTCCCTCGCAGTCTCTCTCGCAGTCTCTCTCGCAGTCTCTCTCGCAGTCTCTCTCGCAGTCTCTCTCGCAGTCTCCCTCGCTGTCTCCCTCCCAGTCTCTCTCGCAGTCTCTCTCGCAGTCTCTCTCGCAGTCTCTCTCGCAGTCTCTCTCGCTGTCCCTCTCGCAGTCTCTCTCGCTGTCCCTCTCGCAGTCACTCTCGCCGTCTCTCTCGCAGTCTCTCTCGCAGTCTCTCTCGCAGTCTCCTTTGCAGTCTCTCTCGCTGTCTCTCTCGCTGTCTCCCTCGCAGTCTCCCTCGCAGTCTCCCTCGCTGTCTCCCTCGCTGTCTCCCTCGCTGTCTCCCTCGCTGTCTCCCTCGCTGTCTCCCTCGCTGTCTCCCACGCTGTCTCCCTCGCAGTCTCCCTCGCAGTCTCCCTCGCAGTCTCCCTCGCTGTCTCTCTCGCTGTCTCTCTCGCTGTCTCCCTCGCAGTCTCTCTTGCAGTCTCCCTCGCAGTCTCTCTCGAAGTCGCTCTCGCTTTCTCCCTCACTGTCTCTCTCGCAGTCCTTCTCGCAGTCTCCCTCGCTGTCTCCCTCGCTGTCTCCCTCGCTGTCTCCCTCGCTGTCTCCCTCGCTGTCTCCCTCGCTGTCTCCCTCGCTGTCTCCCTCGCTGTCTCCCACGCAGTCTGTCTCGCTGTCTCTCTCGCTGTCTCCATGGCTTTCTCCCTCGCTGTCTCTCTCGCTGTCTCTCTCGCTGTCTCTCTCGCTGTCTCTCTCGCTGTCTCTCTCGCTGCCTCTCTCGCTGCCTCTCTCGCTGCCTCTCTCGCTGCCTCTCTCGCTGTCTCCCTTGCAGTCTCTCTTGCAGTCTCTCTCGCTGTTTCCCTCGCTGTATCTCTCGCTCTCTCCCTCGCTGTCTCACGCGCTCTCTCTCGCAGTCTCTCTCGCTGTCTCTCTCGCTGTCTCTCTCGCTGTCTCCCTCGCTGTTTCCCTCGCTGTGTCCCTCGCTGTGTCCCTCGCTGTGTCCCTCGCTGTGTCCCTCGCTGTCTCTCTCGCAGTCTCCCTCGCAGTCTCCTTTGCAGTCTCTCTCGCAGTCTTCCTCGCAGTTTCTCTCGCTGTGTCCCTCGCTGCCTCCCACGCTGTCTCACGCGATCTCTCTCGCATTCTCTCTCGTTGTCTCCCTCGCTGTTTCCCTCGCTGTGTCCCTCGCTGTGTCCCTCGCTGTGTCCCTCGCTGTGTCCCTCGCTGTCTCTCTCACTGTCTCTCTCGCAGTCTCCCTCGCAGTCTCCTTTGCAGTCTCCCTCGCAGTCTCTCTTGCTGTCTCCCTCGCTGTCTCCCTCGCTGTCTCCCTCGCTGTCTCCCTCGCTCTCTCCCTCGCAGTCTCCCTCGCCGTCTCCCTCGCCGTCTCTCTCGCAGTCTCTCTCGCTGTCTTCCTCGCAGTTTCTCTCGCTGTCTCCGTCGCTGTCTCCCTCGCTGCCTCTCTCGCTGTCTCCCTAGCAGTCGCTCTCGCAGTCGCTCTCGCAGTCGCTCTCGCAGTCGCTCTCGCAGTCTCTCTCGCTGTCTCCTTCACTGTCTCTCTCGCAGTCTCTCTCACAGTCTCTCTCGCTGTCTCTCTCGCTGTCTCCCTCGCAGTCTCTCTCGCTCTCTCCCTCACTGTCTCCCTCGCAGTCTCTCTCGCAGTCTCTCTCGCTGTCTCCCTCGCTGTTTCCCTCACAGTCTCTCTCGCTGTCTCCCTCGCAGTCTCTCTCGAAGTTGCTCTCGCTTTCTCCCTCGCTGTCTCTCTCGCAGTCCTTCTCGCAGTCCTTCTCGCAGTCTCCAGCGCTGTCTCCCTCGCTGTCTCCCTCGCTGTCTCCCTCGCTGTCTCCCTCGCTGTCTCCCTCGCTGTCTTCCTCGCTGTCTCCCTCGCTGTCTCCCTCGCTGACTCCCTCGCTGTCTCCCACGCAGTCTCTCTCGCTGTCTCTCTCGCTGTCTCTCTCGCTGTCTCCATCGCTTTCTCCCTCGCTGTCTCTCTCGCTGTCTCTCTCGCTGTCTCTCTCGCTGTCTCTCTCGCTGTCTCTCTCGCTGTCTCCCTTGCAGTCTCTCTTGCAGTCTCTCTCGCTGTCTCCCTCGCTGTCTCCCTCGCTGTCTCCCTCGCTGTGTCTCTCGCTCTCTCCCTCGCTGTCTCCCTCGCTGTCTCCCTCGCTTTCTCCCTCGCCGTCTCTCTTGCAGTCTCTCTCGCTGTCTCCCTCGCTTTCTCCCTCGCCGTCTCTCTTGCAGTCTCTCTCGCTGTCTCTCTCGCTGTCTCCCTTGCAGTCTCCCTTGCAGTCTCTCTTGCAGTCTCTCTCGCTGTCTCCCTCGCTGTCTCCCTCGCTGTGTCTCTCGCTCTCTCCCTCGCTGTCTCCCTCGCTGTCTCATGCGCTCTCTCGCGCAGTCTCTCTCGCTGTCTCCCTCACTGTGTCCCTCGCTGTGTCCCTCGCTGTGTCCCTCGCTGTGTCCCTCGCTGTGTCCCTCGCTGTGTCCCTCGCAGTCTCCCTCGCTGTCTCCCTCGCAGTCTCTCTCGCAGTCTCTCTCGCAGTCTCTCTCGCTGTCTCCCTCGCTTTCTCCCTCGCTTTCTCCCTCGCTTTCTCCCTCGCTTTCTCCCTCGCTGTATCTCTCGCTGTCTCTCTCGCAGTCTCTCTCGCTGTCCCTCTCGCAGTCTCTCTCGCTGTCTCTCTCGCAGTCTCCTTTGCAGTCTCTCTCGCTGTCTCTCTCGCAGTCTCCCTCGCTGTCTCCCTCGCTGTCTCCCTCGCTGTCTCCCTCGCTGTCTCCCTCGCTGTCTCCCTCGCTGTCTCCCTCGCTGTCTCTCTCGCTGTCTTCCTCGCAGTTTTTCTCGCTGTCTCCCTCGCTGTCTCCCTCGCTGCCTCCCTCGCTTCCTCCCAAGCAGTCGCTCTCGCAGTCTCTCTCGCAGTCTCTCTCGCTGTCTCCCTCGCTGTCTCCCTCGCTGTCTCCCTCGCTGCCTCCATCGCTGTCTCCCTAGCAGTCGCTCTCGCAGTCTCTCTCGCTGTCTTCCTCGCTGTGTCCCTCGCAGTCTCTCTCGCAGTCTCTCTCGCAGTCTCTCTCGCAGTCTCTCTCGCAGTCTCTCTCGCAGTCTCTCTCGCAGTCTTCCTCGCAGTTTCTCTCGCTGTCTCCCTCGCTGCCTCCCACGCTGTCTCCCTCGCTGTCTCACGCGATCTCTCTCGCATTCTCTCTCGCTGTCTCCCTCGCAGTCTCTCTCGAAGTCGCTCTCGCTTTCTCCCTCGCTGTCTCTCTCGCAGTCCTTCTCGCAGTCCTTCTCGCAGTCTCTCTCGCTGTCTCCAGCGCTGTCTCCCTCGCTGTCTCCCTCGCTGTCTCCCTCGCTGTCTCCCTCGCTGTCTCCCTCGCTGTCTCCCACGCAGTCTCTCTCGCTGTCTCTCTCGCCGTCTCCATGGCTTTCTCCCTCGCTGTCTCTCTCGCTGTCTCTCTCGCTGTCTCTCTCGCTGTCTCTCGCGCTGTCTCTCTCGCTGTCTCTCTCGCTGTCTCTCTCGCTGTCTCTCTCGCTGTCTCTCTCGCTGTCTCCCTTGCAGTCTCTCTTGCAGTCTCTCTCGCTCTCTCCCTCGCTGTGTCTCTCGCTCTCTCCCTCGCTGTCTCACGCGCTCTCTCTCGCAGTCTCTCTCGCTGTTGCCCTCGCTGTGTCCCTCGCTGTGTCTCTCGCTCTCTCCCTCGCTGTCTCCCTCGCTGTCTCCCTCGCTTTCTCCCTCGCCGTCTCTCTTGCAGTCTCTCTCGCTGTCTCCCTCGCTTTCTCCCTCGCCGTCTCTCTTGCAGTCTCTCTCGCTGTCTCTCTCGCTGTCTCCCTTGCAGTCTCCCTTGCAGTCTCTCTTGCAGTCTCTCTCGCTGTCTCCCTCGCTGTCTCCCTCGCTGTGTCTCTCGCTCTCTCCCTCGCTGTCTCCCTCGCTGTCTCATGCGCTCTCTCGCGCAGTCTCTCTCGCTGTCTCCCTCACTGTGTCCCTCGCTGTGTCCCTCGCTGTGTCCCTCGCTGTGTCCCTCGCTGTGTCCCTCGCTGTGTCCCTCGCTGTGTCCCTCGCAGTCTCCCTCGCTGTCTCCCTCGCAGTCTCTCTCGCAGTCTCTCTCGCAGTCTCTCTCGCTGTCTCCCTCGCTTTCTCCCTCGCTTTCTCCCTCGCTTTCTCCCTCGCTTTCTCCCTCGCTTTCTCCCTCGCTGTATCTCTCGCTGTCTCTCTCGCTGTCCCTCTCGCAGTCTCTCTCGCTGTCCCTCTCGCAGTCTCTCCTGCTGTCTCTCTCGCAGTCTCCTTTGCAGTCTCTCTCGCTGTCTCTCTCGCAGTCTCCCTCGCTGTCTCCCTCGCTGTCTCCCTCGCTGTCTCCCTCGCTGTCTCCCTCGCTGTCTCCCTCGCTGTCTCTCTCGCTGTGTTCCTCGCAGTTTTTCTCGCTGTCTCCCTCGCTGTCTCCCTCGCTGCCTCCCTCGCTGCCTCCCAAGCAGTCGCTCTCGCAGTCTCTCTCGCAGTCTCTCTCGCTGTCTCCCTCGCTGTCTCCCTCGCTGTCTCCCTCGCTGCCTCCATCGCTGTCTCCCTAGCAGTCGCTCTCGCAGTCTCTCTCGCTGTCTTCCTCGCTGTGTCCCTCGCAGTCTCCCTCGCTGTCTCCCTCGCTGTCTCCCTCGCTGTCTCTCTCGCTGTCTTCCTCGCAGTTTTTCTCGCTGTCTCCCTCGCTGTCTCCCTCGCTGCCTCCCTCGCTGCCTCCCAAGCAGTCGCTCTCGCAGTCTCTCTCGCAGTCTCTCTCGCTGTCTCCCTCGCTGTCTCCCTCGCTGTCTCCCTCGCTGCCTCCATCGCTGTCTCCCTAGCAGTCGCTCTCGCAGTCTCTCTCGCTGTCTTCCTCGCTGTGTCCCTCGCAGTCTCTCTCGCAGTCTCTCTCGCAGTCTCTCTCGCAGTCTCTCTCGCAGTCTCTCTCGCAGTCTCTCTCGCAGTCTTCCTCGCAGTTTCTCTCGCTGTCTCCCTCGCTGCCTCCCACGCTGTCTCCCTCGCTGTCTCACGCGATCTCTCTCGCATTCTCTCTCGCTGTCTCCCTCGCAGTCTCTCTCGAAGTCGCTCTCGCTTTCTCCCTCGCTGTCTCTCTCGCAGTCCTTCTCGCAGTCCTTCTCGCAGTCTCTCTCGCTGTCTCCAGCGCTGTCTCCCTCGCTGTCTCCCTCGCTGTCTCCCTCGCTGTCTCCCTCGCTGTCTCCCACACAGTCTCTCTCGCTGTCTCTCTCGCCGTCTCCATGGCTTTCTCCCTCGCTGTCTCTCTCGCTGTCTCTCGCGCTGTCTCTCGCGCTGTCTCTCTCGCTGTCTCTCTCGCTGTCTCTCTCGCTGTCTCTCTCGCTGTCTCCCTTGCAGTCTCTCTTGCAGTCTCTCTCGCTCTCTCCCTCGCTGTGTCTCTCGCTCTCTCCCTCGCTGTCTCCCTCGCTGTCTCACGCGCTCTCTCTCGCAGTCTCTCTCGCTGTTGCCCTCGCTGTGTCCCTCGCTGTCTCTCTCGCACTCTCCCTCGCTGTCTCCCTCGCTGTCTCCCTCGCAGTCTCTCTCGCTGTCTCCCTCGCTGTCTCCCTCGCTGTCTCCCTCGTCGTCTCCCTCGCCGTCTCCCTTGCAGTCACTCTCTCTGTATCCCCGGCTGTCTCTCTCGCTATCTCCATAGCAGTATCTCTCACTGTCTCCCTCGCTGTCTCTGTCTCTGTCGCTGTCTCTGTCGCTGTCGCTGTCTCTGTCGCTGTCTCTGTCGCTGTCTCCGTCGCTGTCTCCCTCGCTGTCTCCCTCGCTGTCTCCCTGGCCGTCTCCCTGGCCGTCTCCCTGGCCGTCTCCCTGGCCGTCTCCCTGGCCGTCTCCCTGGCCGTCTCCCTGGCCGTCTCCCTGGCCGTCTCCCTGGCCGTCTCTCTCGCAGTCTCTCTCGCTGTCTCTCTCAATGTACTCTCGCTGTCTCACTCCATCTATCCCTCGCTGTATCTCTCGCAGTCTCTCTCACAGTCTCTCTCGCTGTCTCTCTCGCTGTCTCCCTCGCAGTCTCTCTCGCTCTCTCCCTCACTGTCTCTCTCGCCGTCTCTCTCTCCATCTCTCTCGCCATCTCTCTCGCAGTCTCCCTCGCTGTCTCCCTCGCAGTCTCCCTCGCTGTCTCCCTCGCAGTCTCTCTCGCAGTCTCTCCCGCAGTCTCTCTCGCAGTCTCTCTCGCAGTCTCTCTCGCAGTCTCCCTCGCTGTCTCCCTCGCTGTCTCCCTCGCTGTCTCCCTCCCAGTCTCCCTCGCTGTCTCCCTCCCAGTCTCCCTCCCAGTCTCTCTCGCAGTCTCTCTCGCTGTCCCTCTCGCAGTCTCTCTCGCTGTTTCCCTCGCTTTCTCCCTTGCTGTCTCTCTCGCAGTCTCTCTCGCTGTCTCTCTCGCTGTCTCCCTCGCAGTCTCTCTTGCAGTCTCCCTCGCAGTCTCTCTCGAAGTCGCTCTCGCTTTCTCCCTCACTGTCTCTCTCGCAGTCCTTCTCGCAGTCCTTCTCGCAGTCTCCCTCGCTGTCTCCCTCGCTGTCTCCCTCGCTGTCTCCCTCGCTGTCTCCCTCGCTGTCTCCCTCGCTGTCTCCCACGCAGTCTCTCTCGCTGTCTCCATGGCTTTCTCCCTCGCTGTCTCTCTCGCAGTCTCTCTCGCAGTCTCTCTCGCTGTCTCTCTCGCTGTCTCTCTCGCTGTCTCTCTCGCTGTCTCTCTCGCTGCCTCTCTCGCTGTCTCTCTCGCTGTCTCTCTCGCTGTCTCCCTTGCAGTCTCTCTTGCAGTCTCTCTCGCTGTTTCCCTCGCTGTATCTCTCGCTGTCTCCCTCGCTGTCTCCCTCGCTGTCTCACGCGCTCTCTCTCGCAGTCTCTCTCGCTGTCTCTCTCGCAGTCTCTCTCGCTGTCCCTCTCGCAGTCTCTCTCGCAGTCTCTCTCGCAGTCTCTCTCGCAGTCTCTCTCGCAGTCTCTCTCGCAGTCTCTCTCGCTGTCCCTCTCGCAGTCTCTCTCGCAGTCTCTCTCGCAGTCTCTCTCGCTGTGTCTCTCGCAGTCTCCCTCGCTGTCTCCCTCGCAGTCACTCTCGCAGTCTCTCTCGCAGTCTCTCTCGCAGTCTCTCTCGCAGTCTCTCTCGCAGTCTCTCTTGCAGTCTCTCTCGCTGTCTCTCTCGCAGTCCCTCTCGCAGTCTTTCTCGCAGTCTCTCTCGCAGTCTCCCTCACAGTCTCCCTCGCTGTCTCCCTCCCAGTCTCTCTCGCAGTCTCTCTCGCAGTCTCTCTCGCAGTCTCTCTCGCAGTCTCTCTCGCAGTCTCTCTCGCAGTCTCTCTCGCAGTCTCCCTCGCTGTCTCCCTCCCAGTCTCTCTCGCAGTCTCTCTCGCAGTCTCTCTCGCAGTCTCTCTCGCAGTCTCCCTCGCAGTCTCCCTCGCAGTCTCCCTCGCTGTCTCCCTCGCAGTCACTCTCGCAGTCTCTCTCGCAGTCTCTCTCGCAGTCTCTCTCGCAGTCTCCTTTGCAGTCTCTCTCGCTGTCTCTCTCGCTGTCTCCCTCGCAGTCTCCCTCGCAGTCTCCCTCGCTGTCTCCCTCGCTGTCTCCCTCGCTGTCTCCCTCGCTGTCTCCCTCGCTGTCTCCCTCGCTGTCTCCCACGCTGTCTCCCTCGCAGTCTCCCTCGCAGTCTCTCTCGCTGTCTCCCTCGCTTTCTCCCTCGCTTTCTCCCTCGCTGTCTCTCTCGCTGTCTCTCTCGCTGTCTCCCTCGCAGTCTCCCTCGCAGTCTCTCTTGCAGTCTCCCTCGCAGTCTCTCTCGAAGTCGCTCTCGCTTTCTCCCTCACTGTCTCTCTCGCAGTCCTTCTCGCAGTCCTTCTTGCCGTCTCCCTCGCTGTCTCCCTCGCTGTCTCCCTCGCTGTCTCCCTCGCTGTCTCCCTCGCTGTCTCCCTCGCTGTCTCCCTCGCTGTCTCCCTCGCTGTCTCCCTCGCTGTCTCCCACGCAGTCTCTCTCGCTGTCTGTCTCGCTGTCTCCATGGCTGTCTCTCTCGCTGTCTCTCTCGCTGTCTCTCTTGCTGTCTCTCTTGCTGTCTCTCTCGCTGTCTCTCTCGCTGTCTCTCTCGCTGTCTCTCTCGCTGCCTCTCTCGCTGCCTCTCTCGCTGCCTCTCTCGCTGTCTCTCTCGCTGTCTCTCTCGCTGTCTCCCTTGCAGTCTCTCTTGCAGTCTCTCTCGCTGTTTCCCTCGCTGTATCTCTCGCTCTCTCCCTCGCTGTCTCACGCGCTCTCTCTCGCAGTCTCTCTCGCTGTCTCTCTCGCTGTCTCTCTCGCTGTCTCCCTCGCTGTTTCCCTCGCTGTGTCCCTCGCTGTCTCTCTCGCAGTCTCCCTCGCAGTCTCCTTTGCAGTCTCTCTCGCAGTCTCTCTCGCAGTCTTCCTCGCAGTTTCTCTCGCTGTGTCCCTCGCTGCCTCCCACACTGTCTCACGCGATCTCTCTCGCATTCTCTCTCGTTGTCTCCCTCGCTGTTTCCCTCGCTGTGTCCCTCGCTGTGTCCCTCGCTGTGTCCCTCGCTGTGTCCCTCGCTGTGTCCCTCGCTGTGTCCCTCGCTGTCTCTCTCGCTGTCTCTCTCGCAGTCTCCCTCGCAGTCTCCTTTGCAGTCTCCCTCGCAGTCTCTCTTGCTGTCTCCCTCGCTGTCTCCCTCGCTGTCTCCCTCACTGTGTCCCTCGCTCTCTCCCTCGCAGTCTCCCTCGCCGTCTCCCTCGCCGTCTCTCTCGCAGTCTCTCTCGCTGTCTTCCTCGCAGTTTCTCTCGCTGTCTCCCTCGCTGTCTCCCTCGCTGCCTCTCTCGCTGTCTCCCTAGCAGTCGCTCTCGCAGTCGCTCTCGCAGTCGCTCTCGCAGTCGCTCTCGCAGTCTCTCTCGCTGTCTCCCTCGCTGTCTCCCTCGCTGTCTCCCTCGCTGTCTCCCTCGCTGTCTCCCTCGCTGTGTCTCTCGCTCTCTCCCTCGCTGTCTCCCTCGCTGTCTCATGCGCTGTCTCTCGCAGTCTCTCTCGCTGTGTCCCTCGCTGTCTCCCTCGCTGTGTCTCTCACTCTCTCCCTCGCTGTCTCCCTCGCTGTCTCACGCGCTCTCTCTCGCAGTCTCTCTCGCTGTCTCTCTCGCTGTCTCTCTCGCTTTCTCCCTCGCTGTCTCTCTCGCTGTCTCTCTCGCTGTGTCCCTCGCTGTGTCCCTCGCTGTGTCCCTCGCTGTGTCCCTCGCTGTCTCCCTCGCTGTCTCCCTCGCTGTCTCCCTCGCTGTCTCCCTCGCTGTCTCCCTCGCAGTCTCTCTCGCTGTCTCCCTCGCTGTCTCCCTCGCTGTCTCCCTCGCCGTCTCCCTTGCAGTCACTCTCTCTGTATCCCCGGCTGTCTCTCTCGCCAACTCCATAGCGGTATCTCTCACTGTCTCCCTCGCTGTCTCTGTCGCTGTCTCTGTCGCTGTCTCTGTCGCTGTCTCTGTCGCTGTCTCTGTCGCTGTCTCTGTCGCTGTCTCCCTCGCTGTCTCCCTCGCTGTCTCCCTCGTCGTCTCCCTGGCCGTCTCCCTGGCCGTCTCCCTGGCCGTCTCCCTGGCCGTCTCCCTGGCCGTCTCCCTCGCAGTCTCTCTCGCTGTCTCTCTCAATGTACTCTCGCTGTCTCCCTCGCTGTCTCACTCGCTCTCTCCCTCGCTGTATCTCTCGCAGTCTCTCTCACAGTCTCTCTCGCTGTCTCTCTCGCTGTCTCCCTCGCAGTCTCTCTCGCTCTCTCCCTCGCTGTCTACCTCGCTGTCTCACGCGCTCTCTCTCGCAGTCTCTCTCGCTGTTGCCCTCGCTGTGTCCCTCGCTGTCTCTCTCGCTGTCTGTCTCGCTGTCTCCATGGCTGTCTCTCTCGCTGTCTCTCTCGCTGTCTCTCTTGCTGTCTCTCTTGCTGTCTCTCTCGCTGTCTCTCTCGCTGTCTCTCTCGCTGTCTCTCTCGCTGCCTCTCTCGCTGCCTCTCTCGCTGCCTCTCTCGCTGTCTCTCTCGCTGTCTCTCTCGCTGTCTCCCTTGCAGTCTCTCTTGCAGTCTCTCTCGCTGTTTCCCTCGCTGTATCTCTCGCTCTCTCCCTCGCTGTCTCACGCGCTCTCTCTCGCAGTCTCTCTCGCAGTCTCTCTCGCTGTCTCTCTCGCTGTCTCTCTCGCTGTCTCCCTCGCTGTTTCCCTCGCTGTGTCCCTCGCTGTCTCTCTCGCAGTCTCCCTCGCAGTCTCCTTTGCAGTCTCTCTCGCAGTCTCTCTCGCAGTCTTCCTCGCAGTTTCTCTCGCTGTGTCCCTCGCTGCCTCCCACACTGTCTCACGCGATCTCTCTCGCATTCTCTCTCGTTGTCTCCCTCGCTGTTTCCCTCGCTGTGTCCCTCGCTGTGTCCCTCGCTGTGTCCCTCGCTGTGTCCCTCGCTGTGTCCCTCGCTGTGTCCCTCGCTGTCTCTCTCGCTGTCTCTCTCGCAGTCTCCCTCGCAGTCTCCTTTGCAGTCTCCCTCGCAGTCTCTCTTGCTGTCTCCCTCGCTGTCTCCCTCGCTGTCTCCCTCACTGTGTCCCTCGCTCTCTCCCTCGCAGTCTCCCTCGCCGTCTCCCTCGCCGTCTCTCTCGCAGTCTCTCTCGCTGTCTTCCTCGCAGTTTCTCTCGCTGTCTCCCTCGCTGTCTCCCTCGCTGCCTCTCTCGCTGTCTCCCTAGCAGTCGCTCTCGCAGTCGCTCTCGCAGTCGCTCTCGCAGTCGCTCTCGCAGTCTCTCTCGCTGTCTCCCTCGCTGTCTCCCTCGCTGTCTCCCTCGCTGTCTCCCTCGCTGTCTCCCTCGCTGTGTCTCTCGCTCTCTCCCTCGCTGTCTCCCTCGCTGTCTCATGCGCTGTCTCTCGCAGTCTCTCTCGCTGTGTCCCTCGCTGTCTCCCTCGCTGTGTCTCTCACTCTCTCCCTCGCTGTCTCCCTCGCTGTCTCACGCGCTCTCTCTCGCAGTCTCTCTCGCTGTCTCTCTCGCTGTCTCTCTCGCTTTCTCCCTCGCTGTCTCTCTCGCTGTCTCTCTCGCTGTGTCCCTCGCTGTGTCCCTCGCTGTGTCCCTCGCTGTGTCCCTCGCTGTCTCCCTCGCTGTCTCCCTCGCTGTCTCCCTCGCTGTCTCCCTCGCTGTCTCCCTCGCTGTCTCCCTCGCAGTCTCTCTCGCTGTCTCCCTCGCTGTCTCCCTCGCTGTCTCCCTCGCCGTCTCCCTTGCAGTCACTCTCTCTGTATCCCCGGCTGTCTCTCTCGCCAACTCCATAGCGGTATCTCTCACTGTCTCCCTCGCTGTCTCTGTCGCTGTCTCTGTCGCTGTCTCTGTCGCTGTCTCTGTCGCTGTCTCTGTCGCTGTCTCTGTCGCTGTCTCTGTCGCTGTCTCCCTCGCTGTCTCCCTCGCTGTCTCCCTCGTCGTCTCCCTGGCCGTCTCCCTGGCCGTCTCCCTGGCCGTCTCCCTGGCCGTCTCCCTGGCCGTCTCCCTCGCAGTCTCTCTCGCTGTCTCTCTCAATGTACTCTCGCTGTCTCCCTCGCTGTCTCACTCGCTCTCTCCCTCGCTGTATCTCTCGCAGTCTCTCTCACAGTCTCTCTCGCTGTCTCTCTCGCTGTCTCCCTCGCAGTCTCTCTCGCTCTCTCCCTCGCTGTCTCCCTCGCTGTCTCACGCGCTCTCTCTCGCAGTCTCTCTCGCTGTTGCCCTCGCTGTGTCCCTCGCTGTCTCTCTCGCACTCTCCCTCGCTGTCTCCCTCGCTGTCTCCCTCGCAGTCTCTCTCGCTGTCTCCCTCGCTGTCTCCCTCGCTGTCTCCCTCGTCGTCTCCCTCGCCGTCTCCCTTGCAGTCACTCTCTCTGTATCCCCGGCTGTCTCTCTCGCTATCTCCATAGCAGTATCTCTCACTGTCTCCCTCGCTGTCTCTGTCTCTGTCGCTGTCTCTGTCGCTGTCTCTGTCGCTGTCTCTGTCGCTGTCTCTGTCGCGGTCTCTGTCGCTGTCGCTGTCTCCGTCGCTGTCTCCGTCGCTGTCTCCGTCGCTGTCTCCCTCGCCGTCTCCCTCGCCGTCTCCCTGGCCGTCTCCCTGGCCGTCTCCCTGGCCGTCTCCCTGGCCGTCTCCCTGGCCGTCTCCCTGGCCGTCTCCCTGGCCGTCTCCCTGGCCGTCTCCCTCGCAGTCTCTCTCGCAGTCTCTCTCGCTGTCTCTCTCAATGTACTCTCGCTGTCTCCCTCGCTGTCTCACTCGCTCTCTCCCTCGCTGTATCTCTCGCAGTCTCTCTCACAGTCTCTCTCGCTGTCTCTCTCGCTGTCTCCCTCGCAGTCTCTCTCGCTCTCTCCCTCACTGTCTCTCTCGCCGTCTCTCTCGCCGTCTCTCTCTCCATCTCTCTCGCTTTCTCCCACGCAGTCTCTCTCGCAGTCTCTCTCGCAGTCTCTCTCGCAGTCTCTCTCGCAGTCTCTCTCGCAGTCTCCCTCGCTGTCTCCCTCCCAGTCTCCCTCGCAGTCTCTCTCGCAGTCTCTCTCGCAGTCTCTCTCGCTGTCTCTCTCGCTGTCTCTCTCGCTGTCTCTCTCGCAGTCTCTCTCGCAGTCTCCTTTGCAGTCTCTCTCGCAGTCTCTCTCGCTGTCTCCCTCACAGTCTCTCTCGCTGTCTCCCTCGCAGTCTCTCTCGAAGTCGCTCTCGCTTTCTCCCTCGCTGTCTCTCTCGCAGTCCTTCTCGCAGTCCTTCTCGCAGTCTCTCTCGCTGTCTCCCTCGCTGTCTCCCTCGCTTTCTCCCTCGCAGTCTCTCTCGCTGTCTCTCTCGCTGTCTCTCTCGCTGTCTCTCTCGCTGTCTCTCTCGCTATCTCTCTCGCTGTCTCTCTCGCTGTCTCTCTCGCTGTCTCCATGGCTTTCTCCCTCGTTGTGTCCCTCGCTGTCTCTCTCGCACTCTTGCTCGCTGTCTCCCTCGCTGTCTCCCTCGCAGTCTCTCTCGCTGTCTCCCTCGCTGTCTCCCTCGCTGTCTCCCTCGCTGTCTCCCTCGCTGTCTCCCTCGCCGTCTCCCTTGCAGTCACTCTCTCTGTATCCCCGGCTGTCTCTCTCGCTATCTCCATAGCAGTATCTCTCACTGTCTCCCTCGCTGTCTCTGTCTCTGTCGCTGTCTCTGTCGCTGTCTCTGTCGCTGTCTCTGTCGCTGTCTCTGTCGCTGTCTCTGTCGCTGTCTCCATCGCTGTCTCCGTCGCTGTCTCCCTCGCTGTCTCCCTCGCCGTCTCCCTCGCCGTCTCCCTCGCCGTCTCCCTCGCCGTCTCCCTGGCCGTCTCCCTGGCCGTCTCCCTGGCCGTCTCCCTGGCCGTCTCCCTGGCCGTCTCTCTCGCTGTCTCTCTCGCTGTCTCTCTCAATGTACTCTCGCTGTCTCACTCGCTCTATCCCTCGCTGTATCTCTCGCAGTCTTTCTCACAGTCTCTCTCGCTGTCTCTCTCGCTGTCTCCCTCACTGTCTCTCTCGCCGTCTCTCTCGCCGTCTCTCTCGCCGTCTCTCTCGCCGTCTCTCTCTCCATCTCTCTCGCCATCTCTCTCGCAGTCTCCCTCGCTGTCTCCCTCGCAGTCTCTCTCGCAGTCTCTCTCGCAGTCTCTCTCGCAGTCTCTCTCGAAGTCTCTCTCGCAGTCTCCCTCGCTGTCTCCCTCCCAGTCTCTCTCGCAGTCTCTCTCGCAGTCTCTCTCGCAGTCTCTCTCGCAGTCTCTCTCGCTGTCCCTCTCGCAGTCTCTCTCGCTGTCCCTCTCGCAGTCTCTCTCGCAGTCTCTCTCGCAGTCTCTCTCGCAGTCTCTCTCGCAGTCTCCTTTGCAGTCTCTCTCGCTGTCTCTCTCGCAGTCTCCCTCGCAGTCTCCCTCGCAGTCTCCCTCGCAGTCTCCCTCGCAGTCTCCCTCGCTGTCTCCCTCGCTGTCTCCCTCGCTGTCTCCCACGCTGTCTCCCTCGCAGTCTCCCTCGCAGTCTCCCTCGCAGTCTCCCTCGCAGTCTCTCTCGCTGTCTCCCTCGCTTTCTCCCTTGCTGTCTCTCTCGCTGTCTCTCTCGCTGTCTCCCTCGCAGTCTCTCTTGCATTCTCCCTCGCAGTCTCTCTCGAAGTCGCTCTCGCTTTCTCCCTCAGTGTCTCTCTCGCAGTCCTTCTCGCAGTCCTTCTCGCAGTCCTTCTCGCAGTCTCTCTCGCTGTCTCCAGCGCTGTCTCCCTCGCTGTCTCCCTCGCTGTCTCCCTCGCTGTCTCCCTCGCTGTCTCCCTCGCTGTCTCCCTCGCTGTCTCCCTCGCTGTCTCCCACGCAGTCTCTCTCGCTGTCTCTCTCGCTGTCTCCATGGCTTTCTCCCTCGCTGTCTCTCTCGCTGTCTCTCTCGCTGTCTCTCTCGCTGTCTCTCTCGCTGTCTCTCTCGCAGTCTCTCTCGCTGTCTCTCTCGCTGTCTCTCTCGCTGTCTCTCTCGCTGTCTCTCTCGCTGTCTCCCTCGCTGTCTCACGCGATCTCTCTCGCATTCTCTCTCGTTGTCTCCCTCGCTGTTTCCCTCGCTGTGTCCCTCGCTGTGTCCCTCGCTGTCTCTCTCGCAGTCTCCCTCGCAGTCTCCTTTGCAGTCTCTCTCGCAGTCTCTCTCGCAGTCTCTCTCGCTGTCTCTCTCGCTGTCTCTCTCGCTGTCTCTCTCGCTGTCTCCCTTGCAGTCTCTCTTGCAGTCTCTCTCGCTGTTTCCCTCGCTGTATCTCTCGCTGTCTCCCTCGCTGTCTCCCTCGCTGTCTCCCTCGCTGTCTCCCTCGCTGTCTCACGCGCTCTCTCTCGCAGTCTCTCTCGCTGTCTCTCTCGCTGTCTCTCTCGCTGTGTCCCTCGCTGTCTCCCTCACTGTTTCCCTCGCTGTGTCCCTCGCTGTGTCCCTCGCTGTGTCCCTCGCTGTGTCCCTCGCTGTCTCCCTCGCTGTCTCCCTCGCTGTCTCCCTCGCTGTCTCCCTCGTCGTCTCCCTCGCCGTCTCCCTCGCCGTCTCCCTCGCCGTCTCCCTCGCCGTCTCTCTCGCTGTCTCTCTCAATGTACTCTCGCTGTCTCCCTCGCTGTCCAACTCGCTCTATCCCTCGCTGTATCTCTCGCAGTCTCTCTCGCATTCTCTCTCACAGTCTCTCTCGCTGTCTCTCTCGCTGTCTCCCTCGCAGTCTCTCTCGCAGTCTCTCTCGCAGTCTCTCTCGCTGTCTCCCTCGCTGTTTCCCTCACAGTCTCTCTCGCTGTCTCCCTCGCAGTCTCTCTCGAAGTCGCTCTCGCTTTCTCCCTCTCTGTCTCTCTCGCAGTCCTTCTCGCAGTCCTTCTCGCAGTCTCTCTCGCTGTCTCCAGCGCTGTCTCCCTCGCTGTCTCCCTCGCTGTCTCCCTCGCTGTCTCCCTCGCTGTCTCCCTCGCTGTCTCTCTCGCTGTCTCTCTCGCTGTCTCCCTTGCAGTCTCTCTTGCAGTCTCTCTCGCTGTTTCCCTCGCTGTATCTCTCGCTGTCTCCCTCGCTGTCTCCCTCGCTGTCTCCCTCGCTGTCTCACGCGCTCTCTCTCGCAGTCTCTCTCGCTGTCTCTCTCGCTGTCTCTCTCGCTGTGTCCCTCGCTGTCTCCCTCACTGTTTCCCTCGCTGTGTCCCTCGCTGTGTCCCTCGCTGTCTCCCTCGCTGTCTCCCTCGCTGTCTCCCTCGCTGTCTCCCTCGTCGTCTCCCTCGCCGTCTCCCTCGCCGTCTCCCTCGCCGTCTCCCTCGCCGTCTCTCTCGCTGTCTCTCTCAATGTACTCTCGCTGTCTCCCTCGCTGTCCAACTCGCTCTATCCCTCGCTGTATCTCTCGCAGTCTCTCTCGCATTCTCTCTCACAGTCTCTCTCGCTGTCTCTCTCGCTGTCTCCCTCGCAGTCTCTCTCGCAGTCTCTCTCGCAGTCTCTCTCGCTGTCTCCCTCGCTGTTTCCCTCACAGTCTCTCTCGCTGTCTCCCTCGCAGTCTCTCTCGAAGTCGCTCTCGCTTTCTCCCTCTCTGTCTCTCTCGCAGTCCTTCTCGCAGTCCTTCTCGCAGTCTCTCTCGCTGTCTCCAGCGCTGTCTCCCTCGCTGTCTCCCTCGCTGTCTCCCTCGCTGTCTCCCTCGCTGTCTCCCTCGCTGTCTCCCTCGCTGTCTCCCTCGCTGTCTCCCTCGCTGTCTCCCACGCAGTCTCTCTTGCTGTCTCTCTCGCTGTCTCTCTCGCTGTCTCTCTCGCTGTCTCTCTCGCTGTCTCTCTCGCTGTCTCTCTCGCTGTCTCCCTTGCAGTCTCCCTTGCAGTCTCTCTTGCAGTCTCTCTCGCTGTCTCCCTCGCTGTCTCCCTCGCTGTGTCTCTCGCTCTCTCCCTCGCTGTCTCCCTCGCTGTCTCATGCGCTCTCTCTCGCAGTCTCTCTCGCTGTCTCCCTCGCTGTGTCCCTCGCTGTGTCCCTCGCTGTGTCCCTCGCTGTGTCCCTCGCAGTCTCCCTCGCTGTCTCCCTCGCAGTCTCTCTCGCAGTCTCTCTCGCAGTCTCTCTCGCAGTCTCTCTCGCAGTCTCTCTCGCTGTCTCCCTCGCTTTCTCCCTCGCTTTCTCCCTCGCTTTCTCTCTCGCTGTCTCTCTCGCAGTCTCTCTCGCTGTCTCTCTCGCTGTCTCTCTCGCTGTCTCCCTCGCTTTCTCCCTCGCTTTCTCCCTCGCTGTCTCCCTCGCTGTCTCTCTCGCTGTCCCTCTCGCAGTCTCTCTCGCTGTCTCTCTCGCAGTCTCCTTTGCAGTCTCTCTCGCTGTCTCTCTCGCTGTCCCTCTCGCAGTCTCTCTCGCTGTCCCTCTCGCAGTCTCTCTCGCTGTCTCTCTCGCAGTCTCTCTTGCTGTCTCTCTCGCAGTCTCTCTCGCAGTCTCTCTCGCAGTCTCTCTCGCAGTCTCCCTCGCAGTCTGCCTCGCAGTCTCCCTCGCAGTCTCCCTCGCAGTCTCCCTCGCTGTCTCCCTCGCTCTCTCCCTCGCTCTCTCCCTCGCAGTCTCCCTCACCGTCTCCCTCGCAGTCTCTCTCACTGTCTTCCTCGCAGTTTCTCTCGCTGTCTCCCTCGCTGTCTCCCTCGCTGTCTCCCTCGCTGCCTCCCTCGCTGCCTCCCTAGCAGTCGCTCTCGCAGTCGCTCTCGCAGTCTCCCTCGCTGTCTCCCTCGCTGTCTCCCTCGCTGCCTCCCTCGCTGTCTCCCTAGCAGTCGCTCTCGCAGTCTCTCTCGCTGTCTCTCTCGCTGTCTCCCTTGCAGTCTCCCTTGCAGTCTCTCTTGCAGTCTCTCTCGCTGTCTCTCTCGCTGTCTCTCTCGCTGTCTCTCTCGCTGTCTCTCTCGCTGTCTCCCTTGCAGTCTCCCTTGCAGTCTCTCTTGCAGTCTCTCTCGCTGTCTCCCTCGCTGTCTCCCTCGCTGTGTCTCTCGCTCTCTCCCTCGCTGTCTCCCTCGCTGTCTCATGCGCTCTCTCTCGCAGTCTCTCTCGCTGTCTCCCTCGCTGTGTCCCTCGCTGTGTCCCTCGCTGTGTCCCTCGCTGTGTCCCTCGCAGTCTCCCTCGCTGTCTCCCTCGCAGTCTCTCTCGCAGTCTCTCTCGCAGTCTCTCTCGCAGTCTCTCTCGCTTTCTCCCTCGCTTTCTCCCTCGCTTTCTCCCTCGCTTTCTCTCTCGCTGTCTCTCTCGCAGTCTCTCTCGCTGTCTCTCTCGCTGTCTCTCTCGCTGTCTCCCTCGCTTTCTCCCTCGCTTTCTCCCTCGCTTTCTCCCTCGCTTTCTCCCTCGCTGTCTCCCTCGCTGTCTCTCTCGCTGTCCCTCTCGCAGTCTCTCTCGCTGTCTCTCTCGCAGTCTCCTTTGCAGTCTCTCTCGCTGTCTCTCTCGCTGTCCCTCTCGCAGTCTCTCTCGCTGTCCCTCTCGCAGTCTCTCTCGCTGTCTCTCTCGCAGTCTCTCTTGCTGTCTCTCTCGCAGTCTCTCTCGCAGTCTCTCTCGCAGTCTCTCTCGCAGTCTCCCTCGCAGTCTGCCTCGCAGTCTCCCTCGCAGTCTCCCTCGCAGTCTCCCTCGCTGTCTCCCTCGCTGTCTCCCTCGCTCTCTCCCTCGCTCTCTCCCTCGCAGTCTCCCTCACCGTCTCCCTCGCAGTCTCTCTCACTTTCTTCCTCGCAGTTTCTCTCGCTGTCTCCCTCGCTGTCTCCCTCGCTGTCTCCCTCGCTGCCTCCCTCGCTGCCTCCCTAGCAGTCGCTCTCGCAGTCGCTCTCGCAGTCTCCCTCGCTGTCTCCCTCGCTGTCTCCCTCGCTGCCTCCCTCGCTGTCTCCCTAGCAGTCGCTCTCGCAGTCTCTCTCGCTGTCTTCCTCGCTGTGTCCCTCGCAGTCTCTCTCGCAGTCTCTCTCGCAGTCTCTCTCGCAGTCTTCCTCGCAGTTTCTCTCGCTGTCTCCCTCGCTGCCTCCCACGCTGTCTCCCACGCTGTCTCCCACGCTGTCTCCCACGCTGTCTCCCACGCTGTCTCCCTCGCTGTCTCCCTCGCTGTCTCCCTCGCTGTCTCCCTCGCTGTCTCCCTCGCTGTCTCCCTCGCTGTCTCTCTCGCTGTCTCTCTCGCTGTCTCCATGGCTTTCTCCCTCGCTGTCTCTCTCGCTGTCTCTCTCGCTGTCTCTCTCGCTGTCTCTCTCGCTGTCTCTCTCGCTGTCTCTCTCGCTGTCTCTCTCGCTGTCTCTCTCGCTGCCTCTCTCGCTGTCTCCCTTGCAGTCTCTCTTGCAGTCTCTCTTGCAGTCTCTCTCGCTGTCTCCCTCGCTGTGTCTCTCGCTCTCTCCCTCGCTGTCTCCCTCGCTGTCTCACGCGCTCTCTCTCGGAGTCTCTCTCGCTGTGTCCCTCGCTGTGTCCCTCGCTGTCTCTCTCGCACTCTCCCTCGCTGTCTCCCTCGCAGTCTCCCTCGCAGTCTCCCTCGCAGTCTCTCTCGCTGTCTCCCTCGCTTTCTCCCTCGCTTTCTCCCTCGCTGTCTCTCTCGCTGTCTCTCTCGCTGTCCCTCTCGCAGTCTCTCTCGCAGTCTCTCTCGCTGTCTCTCTCGCAGTCTCCTTTGCAGTCTCTCTCGCTGTCTCTCTCGCTGTCCCTCTCGCAGTCTCTCTCGCTGTCCCTCTCGCAGTCTCTCTCGCAGTCTCTCTCGCTGTCTCTCTCGCAGTCTCTCTCGCAGTCTCTCTCGCAGTCTCTCTCGCAGTCTCCCTCGCTGTGTCCCTTGCTGTGTCCCTCGCAGTCTCCCTCGCTGTCTCCCTCGCAGTCTCTCTCGCAGTCTCTCTCGCAGTCTCTCTCGCAGTCTCTCTCGCAGTCTCTCTCGCAGTCTCTCTCGCAGTCCCTCTCGCTGTCTCTCTCGCAGTCTCTCTCGCAGTCTCTCTCGCTGTCCCTCTCGCAGTCTCTCTCGCTGTCTCTCTCGCTGTCCCTCTCGCAGTCTCTCTCGCAGTCTCTCTCGCAGTCTCTCTCGCAGTCTCTCTCGCTGTCTCTCTCGCTGTCCCTCTCGCAGTCTCTCTCGCAGTCTCTCTCGCTGTCTCTCTCGCTGTCTCTCTCGCTGTCCCTCTCGCAGTCTCTCTCGCAGTCTCTCTCGCTGTCCCTCTCGCAGTCTCTCTCGCAGTCTCCCTCGCTGTCTCTCTCGCTGTCTCCCTCGCTGTCTCCCTCGCTGTCTCCCTCGCTGTCTCCCTCGCTGTCTCCCTCGCTGTCTCCCTCGCAGTCTCACTCGCAGTCTCCCTCACTGTGTCCCTCGCTCTCTCCCTCGCTCTCTCCCTCGCAGTCTCCCTCGCCGTCTCCCTCGCCGTCTCTCTCGCTGTCTTCCTCGCAGTTTCTCTCGCTGTCTCCCTCGCTGTCTCCCTCGCTGTCTCTCTCGCTGTCTCTCTCGCTGCCTCCCTCGCTGCCTCCCTCGCTGTCTCCCTAGCAGTCGCTCTCGCAGTCGCTCTCGCAGTCGCTCTCGCAGTCGCTCTCGCAGTCGCTCTCGCTGTCTCCCTCGCTGTCTCCCTCGCTGTCTCCCTAGCAGTCGCTCTCGCAGTCTCTCTCGTTGTCTTCCTCGCTGTGCCCCTCGCAGTCTCTCTCGCAGTCTCTCTCGCAGTCTCTCTCGCAGTCTCTCTCGCAGTCTCTCTCGCAGTCTCTCTGGCAGTCTTCCTCGCAGTTTCTCTCGCTGTCTCCCTCGCTGCCTCACGCGATCTCTCTCGCATTCTCTCTCGTTGTCTCCCTTGCATTCTCTCTCGCTGTCTCCAGCGCTGTCTCCCTCGCCATCTCCCTGGCTGTCTCTCTCGCAGTTAGTCTCGCAGTCTCTCTCGCTGTATCCCTCGCTGTCTCTCTCGCTATCTCCATAGCAGTCTCTCTCGCAGTCTCCCTCGCTGTCTCCCTCACAGTCTCCCTCACAGTCTCTCTCGCAGTCTCTCTCGCAGTCTCTCTCGCAGTCTCTCTCGCTATCTCTCTCGCTATCTCCCTCGCTATCTCCCTCGCTATCTCCCTCGCTATCTCCCTCGCTATCTCCCTCGCTATCTCCCTCGCTGTCTCCCTCGCTGTCTCCCTCGCTGTCTCCCTCGCTGTCTCTCTCGCTGTCTCCCTTGCAGTCTCCCTCGCAGTCTCCCTCGCAGTCTCTCTCGCTTTCTCCCTCGCAGTCTCTCTCGCAGTCTCTCTCGCTTTACATAGAACATAGAACATAGAACATACAGCACAGAACAGGCCCTTCGGCCCACAATGTTGTGCCGATCCTTTGTCCTCTGTCAAGGACAATTTAATCTATACCCCATCATTCTCCTTTATCCATATACCTATCCAAAAGCCTTTTGAAAGTCCCTAAAGTTTCTGACTCAACAACTTCCCCGGGCAAGGCATTCCATGCCTCGACCACTCTCTGGGTAAAGAACCTTCCCCTGACATCCCCCTTATATCTCCCACCCTTCACCTTAAATTTATGACCCCTTGTAACGCTTTGCTCCACCCGGGGAAAGAGTTTCTGACTGTCTACCCTATCTATTCCCCTGATCATCTTATAAACCTCTATCATGTCACCCCTCATCCTTCTCCTTTCTAATGAGAAGAGGCCTAGAATGTTCAGCCTTTCCTCGTAAGACTTATTCTCCATTCCAGGCAACATCCTGGTAAATCTCCTCTGCACCCTCTCCAAGGCTTCCACATCCTTCCTAAAATGAGGCGACCAGAACTGCACACAGTACTCCAAATGAGGCCTTACCAAGGTCCTGTACAGCTGCATCATCACCTCACGGCTCTTAAATTCAATCCCTCTGCTAATGAACGCTAACACCCCATATGCCTTCTTCACAGCCCTATCCACTTGAGTTGCAACTTTCAATGATCTATGCACATAGACCCCAAGGTCTCTCTGCTCCTCCACATGCCCAAGAACCCTACCGTTAACCCAGTATTTTGCATTCATGTTTGTCCTTCCAAAATGGACGACCTCACACTTTTCAGGGTTAAACTCCATCTGCCACTTTTCAGCCCAGCACTGCAACCTATCCAAGTCCCTTTGCAGACGACAATAGCCCTCCTCGGTATCCACAACTCCACCAACCTTTGTATCATCTGCAAATTTACTGACCCACCCTTCGACTTCCTCATCCAAGTCGTTAATAAAAATCACAAACAGGAGAGGACCCAGAACTGATCCCTGCGGCACGCCACTGGTAACTGGGCTCCAGGCTGAGTATTTACCATCTAAGACCACTCTCTGCCTTCTATCAGTTAGCCAATTCTTAATCCAACTGGCCACATTCCCCACTATCCCATGCCTCCTGACTTTCTCCATAAGTCTACCATGGGGGACCTTATCAAATGCCTTACTAAAATCCATGTACACCACATCCACTGGTTTACCCTCATCCACTTGCTTGGTCACCTGCTCAAAGAATTCAATCAGGCTTGTGAGGCAAGACCTACCCCTCACAAAACCGTGCTGACTGTCCCGAATCAAG
The DNA here is from genome assembly GCF_036365525.1 of Heterodontus francisci. Taxonomy (NCBI): domain Eukaryota; kingdom Metazoa; phylum Chordata; class Chondrichthyes; order Heterodontiformes; family Heterodontidae; genus Heterodontus; species Heterodontus francisci. Next base: position 1,194,428 of record NW_027141323.1, read on the forward strand.
CAGTGTCTTTCCAGATGCTCATAAATCCTATCCCTCAGCACCTTTTCCATCAACTTGCCTACCACCGAAGTAAGACTAACTGGCCTGTAATTCCCAGGGTTGTTCCTATTCCCTTTCTTGAACAGGGGCACAACATTTGCCACCCTCCAATCACCTGGTACCACCCCCGTCAGCAGAGAAGATGAAAAGATCATTGCCAGCGGCTCTGCAATTTCATCCCTTGCTTCCCATAACATCCTTGGATATACCCCGTCAGGCCCGGGAGACTTGTCTATCTTCAAGTTATTCAAAAACCCCAACACATCTTCCCTCCTAACGAGCACTTCCTCGAGCTTACCAGTCTGTTTCACACCGTCCTCTTCAGTAATACACCCCTTCTCATTCGTAAATACCGAAGAGAAGTACTCATTCAAAACCTCACTTATCTCTTCCGGCTCAACACACAGTCTCCCGCTATTGTCCTTGACCGGACCTATGGTCCCCCTAGTCATCCTCATATTTCTGACATACGCGTAAAAGGCCTTGGGGTTTTCTTTTATCCTACCCGCCAAGCATTTTTCATGCCCTCTCTTAGCTCTCCTAATCCCTTTCTTCAGATCCTTCCTGGCCATCTTGTATCCCTCCAGAGCTATGCCTGTGCCCTTTTTCCTCAACTTTATATACGCATCCTTCTTCTTCCTAACAAGACTCTCAACCTCTCTTGTCAACCACGGTTCCCTCACATGACCATCCCTTCCCTGTCTGACAGGGACATGCTTATCAATGGCCCCTACTATCTGCTCCTTGAAAAAGTTCCACATTTCGACCGTGCCCTTCCCTGCCAGCATATGCTCCCAACTTATGCTCCTCAGTTCCTGCCTGACAGCATCATATCTACCCTTCCCCCAATTGTAAACCTTGCCCTGTTGCACATACCTATCCCTCTCCATTACCACAGTGAATGCTACAGAATTGTGATCACTATCTCCAAAGTGCTCGCCCACCAACAGCTCTATCACTTGCCCTGGTTCATTACCTAGTACCAAATCCAATATTGCCTCCCCTCTGGTCGGGCAGTCTACATACTGAGTCAGAAAAGCTTCCTGGACATACTGCACAAACACTACCCCATCCAAACTATTCGATCTAAAGAGTTGCCAATCAATATTTGGGAAGTTGAAATCCCCCATAATTACTACCCTGTGACTTCTGCTCCTTTCCAAAATCTGTTTCCCAATCTGCTCTTCCACCTCCCTGCTGCTATTGGGGGGCCTATAGAAAACTCCCATCAAGGTGACTGCTCCTTTCCTGTTCCTGACCTCAACCCACAGTGCCTCAGTCGGCAGATCCTCCTCGAAAATTCTTTCAGCAGTTGTTACACTATTTCTAACTAACAATGCCACCCCCCCACCTCTTTTACCACCATTCCTAATCTTATGAAAACATCTATAACCAGGTACCTCCAAAAACCATTCCTCCCCCTCACCTATCCACGTTTCAGTGATGGCCACAGTCCCTCGCAGTCTCTCTCGCAGTCTCTCTCGCAGTCTCTCTCGCAGTCTCTCTCGCAGTCTCTCTCGCAGTCTTCCTCGCAGTCTTCCTCGCAGTCTTCCTCGCAGTCTTCCTCGCAGTCTTCCTCGCAGTCTTCCTCGCACTCTCCCTCGCTGTCTCCCTCGCAGTCTCTCTCGCAGTCTCTCTCGCAGTCTCTCTTGCAGTCTCTCTTGCAGTCTCTCTTGCAGTCTCTCTTGCTGTCTCTCTTGCTGTCTCCCTCGCTGTCTCCCTCGCAGTCTCCCTCGCAGTCTCCCTCGCAGTCTCCCTCGCAGTCTCCCTCGCAGTCTCCCTCGCAGTCTCCCTCGCTGTCTCCCTCGCTGTCTCCCTCGCTGTCTCACGCGATCTCTCTCGCATTCTCTCTCGCATTCTCTCTCGTCTCCCTCGCAGTCTCTCTCGCTGTGTCCATCGCAGTCTCTCTCACAGTCTCTCTTGCTGTCTCTGTCGCTGTCTCCCTCGCTGTCTCCCTCGCTGTCTCCCTCGCTGTCTCCCTCGCTGCCTCCCTCGCTGCCTCCCTCGCTGCCTCCCTCGCAGTCTCTCTCGAAGTCTCTCTCGAAGTCTCTCTCGAAGTCTCTCTCGAAGTCTCTCTCGAAGTCTCTCTCGCTGTCTCTCTCGCTGTCTCTCTCGCTGTCTCTCTCGCTGTCTCCCTCGCTTTCTCCCTCGCTGTCTCCCTCGCTGTCTCTCTCGCCGTCTCCCTCGCCGTCTCAATCGCTGTCTCCCTCGCAGTGTCTCTCGCTGTATCCCTCGCTGTTTTTCTCGCTATCTCCATAGCAGTCTCTCTCGCAGTTTCTCTCGCTTTCTCCCTCGCAGTCTCTCTCGCTGTCTCCCTCACAGTCTCACTCGCAGTCTCTCTCGCTGTCTCCCTCGCTGTCTCCCTCACAGTCTCTCTCGCTGTCTCCCTCGCTGTCTCCCTCGAGGTCCCTCTCACAGTCTCTCTCGCAGTCTCTCTCGCTGACTCCCTCGCAGTTTCTATCGCTGTCTCCCTCGTGTTCTCTCTCGCTCTCTCCCTCGCTCTCTCCCTCGCAGTCTCTTTCGCAGTCTCTCTCGCAGTCTCTCTCGCTATCTCTCTCGCTATCTGTCTCGCTATCTCTCTCGCTATCTCCCTCGCTATCTCCCTCGCTATCTCCCTCGCTATCTCCCTCGCTATCTCCCTCGCTGTCTCCCTTGCAGTCTCCCTTGCAGTCTCCCTCGCAGTCTCTCTCGCTTTCTCCCTCGCAGTCTCTCTCGCTTTCTCCCTCGCAGTCTCTCTCGCAGTCTCTCTCGCTGTCTCTCTCGCTGTCTCCCTTGCAGTCTCCCTCGCAGTCTCTGTCGCTTTCTCCCTCGCAGTCTCTCTCGCTTTCTCTCTCGCTTTCTCCCTCGCTTTCTCTCTCGCAGTCTCTCTCGCTTTCTCTCTCGCTTTCTCCCTCGCTCTCTCCCTTGCAGTCTCTCTCGCAGTCTCTCTCGCAGTCTCTCTCGCAGTCTCTCTCGCAGTCTCTCTCGCAGTCTCTCTCGCAGTCTCTCTCGCAGTCTCTCTCGCTGTCTCTCTCGCTGTCTCCCTCGCTGTCTCCCTCGCTGTCTCCCTCGCTGTCTCCCTCGCTTTCTCTCTCGCTTTCTCCCTCGCTCTCTCCCTTGCAGTCTCTCTCGCAGTCTCTCTCGCAGTCTCTCTCGCAGTCTCTCTCGCAGTCTCCCTCGCAGTCTCCCTCGCAGTCTCCCTCGCAGTCTCTCTCGCAGTCTCTCTCGCAGTCTCCTTCGCAGTCTCCCTCGCAGTCTCTCTCGCAGTCTCTCTCGCAGTCTCTCTCGCAGTCTCTCTCGCAGTCTCTCTCGCAGTCTCTCTCGCAGTCCTTCTCGCATTCTCTCTCGCTGTCTCCCTCGCTGTCTCCCACGCAGTCTCTCTCGCTGTCTCTCACGCGCTCTCTCTCGCAGTCTCTCTCGCTGTCTCCCTCGCAGTCTCCCTCGCTGTCTCCCTCGCTGTCTCCCTCGCTGTGTCCCTCGCTGTGTCCCTCGCTGTCTCTCTCGCAGTTTCCCTCGCCGTCTCTCTCGCAGTTTCCCTCGCTGTCTCCCTCGCTGTCTCCCTCGCTGTCTCCCTCGCTGTCTCCCTCGCAGTCTCCCTCGCAGTCTCCCTCGCAGTCTCTCTCGCTGTCTCCCTCGCTGTCTCCCTCGCTGTCTCCCTCGCTGTCTCCCTCGCTGTCTCCCTCGCTGTCTCCCTCGCAGTCACTCTCTCTGTATCCCCCGCTGTCTCTCTCGCTATCTCCATAGCAGTCTCTCTCACTGTCTCTCTCGCTGTCTCTCTCGCTGTCTCTCTCAATGTACTCTCGCTGTCTCCCTCGCTCTATCCCTCGCTGTATCTCTCGCAGTCTCTCTCGCAGTTTCTCTCGCAGTCTCTCTCGCTGTCTCCCTCTCAGTCTCTCTCACTCTCTCTCTCGCAGTCTCTCTCGCCATCTCTCTCTCCGTCTCTCTCGCCATCTCTCTCGCCGTCTCTCTCGCCGTCTCCCTCGCAGTCTCCCTCGCAGTCTCTCTCGCAGTCTCTCTCGCAGTCTCTCTCGCAGTCTCTCTCGCTGTCCCTCTCGCAGTCTCTCTCGCAGTCTCTCTCGCAGTCTCTCTCGCAGTCTCTCTCGCAGTCTCCCTCGCAGTCTCTCTCGCAGTCTCCTTTGCAGTCTCTCTCGCTGTCTCTCTCGCTGTCTCTCTCGCTGTCTCCCTCGCAGTCTCCCTCGCTGTCTCCCTCGCTGTTTCCCTCACAGTCTCGCTGTCTCCCTCGCAGTCTCTCTCGAAGTCGCTCTCGCTTTCTCCCTCGCTGTCTCTCTCGCAGTCCTTCTCGCATTCTCTCTCGCTGTCTCCAGCGCTGTCTCCCTCGCCATCTCCCTCGCTGTCTCCCTCGCCATCTCCCTCGCTGTCTCCCTCGCAGTTAGTCTCGCAGTCTCTCTCGCAGTCTCTCTCGCTGTATCCCTCGCTGTATCCCTCGCTGTATCCCTCGCTGTCTCCCTCACAGTCTCCCTCGCAGTCTCTCTCGCAGTCTCTCTCGCAGTCTCTCTCGCAGTCTCTCTCGCTATCTCCCTCGCTATCTCCCTCGCTATCTCCCTCTCAGTCTCTCTCGCAGTCTCTCTCGCAGTCTCTCTCGCAGTCTCTCTCGCAGTCTCTCTCGCAGTCTTCCTCGCAGTCTTCCTCGCAGTCTTCCTCGCATTCTCCCTCGCTGTCTCCCTCGCTGTCTCCCTCGCTGTCTCCCTCGCTGTCTCCCTCGCAGTCTCCCTCGCAGTCTCTCTTGCAGTCTCTCTTGCAGTCTCTCTTGCTGTCTCCCTCGCAGTCTCCCTCGCAGTCTCCCTCGCAGTCTCCCTCGCAGTCTCCCTCGCAGTCTCCCTCGCTGTCTCCCTCGCTGTCTCCCTCGCTGTCTCACGCGATCTCTCTCGCATTCTCTCTCGTCTCCCTCGCAGTCTCTCTCGCTGTGTCCATCGCAGTCTCTCTCACAGTCTCTCTTGCTGTCTCTGTCGCTGTCTCCCTCGCTGTCTCCCTCGCTGTCTCCCTCGCTGTCTCCCTCGCTGTCTCCCTCGCTGCCTCCCTCGCTGCCTCCCTCGCAGTCTCTCTCGAAGTCTCTCTCGCTGTCTCTCTCGCTGTCTCTTTCGCTGTCTCTTTCGCCGTCTCTCTCGCCGTCTCCCTCGCCGTCTCCCTCGCCGTCTCAATCGCTGTCTCCCTCGCTGTCTCTCTCGCTGTCTCTCTCGCTGTCTCCCTCGCTGTCTCCCTCATAGTCTCCCTCGCTGTCTCCCTCGCTGTCTCCCTCGCTGTCTCCCTCGAGGTCTCTCTCACAGTCTCTTTCGCAGTCTCTCTCGCTGACTCCCTCGCAGTTTCTATCGCTGTCTCCCTCGTGTTCTCTCTCGCTGTCTCCCTCACAGTCTCACTCGCAGTCTCTCTCGCTGTCTCTCTCGCTGTCTCTCTCGCTGTCTCCCTCGCTGTCTCCCTCATAGTCTCCCTCGCTGTCTCCCTCGCTGTCTCCCTCGCTGTCTCCCTCGCTGTCTCTCTCACAGTCTCTTTCGCAGTCTCTCTCGCTGACTCCCTCGCAGTTTCTATCGCTGTCTCCC